>NC_132904.1:41674767-43118100 GCF_047675955.1 Chlorocebus sabaeus | reverse complement strand
TGCCAGAATGGTGTTACGTCAATCTATTCAAACCGCTCACTTTGTTAATGATTGGCAAGCAAATTCCACCCAAATGTGGAATTCTCAACAAGGTATTGATCAAAAATTGGCTAATCAAATTAATGATTTAAGACACTCTGTTATTTGGCTTGGAGATCAGGTAGTGTCTCAAACATTGCATGAAAATGCAGTGCGATTGGAATACATTGGATTTCTGTATCACCCTGTATTCCTGTAATGAGACTGATCATTCATGGGAAATGGTCAAAGGACACCTTCTGGGTAGGAAGATAATGTATCATTGGACATAACTAAATTAAAGAAACAAATTTTTGAAACCTCTCAAGCTCATTTATCCATTGTGCCTGGAGATAAGGCATTAGATCAGGCAGCAGAAAATCTTCATGGACTAAACCCTACGACTTGGATTAAGTCTATTGGGGGCTCCACTGTAGTAAATTTTGGAATTATGTTTCTCTGTTTAATCTACTTGTTTTTAGTGTGCCAGACAAGTCAAAGAATCCTGTGTCAAAATCAAGAGAACAAACAAACCTTCATCACCATGGCACATTTACATAAAAAGAAAGGGAGAGATATTGCGGGAAGTCAGGGACCCTGAATGGAGGGACCGGCTAAAGCCATGGCAGAAGAACATACATTGTGAAGATTTCTTGGACATTTATTAGTTCCCCAAATTAATACTTTTATAATTTCTTACGGCTGTCTTTACTGCAGTCTCTGAACATAAATTGTGAAGATTTCATGGACACTTATCACTTCCCCAATGAATACCCTTGTGATTTCCTATGCCTGTCTTTACTTTAATCTCCTAATCCTGTCACCTTCATAAGCTGAGGAGGATGTGTGTCACCTCAGGACTCTGTGATGACTGTGTTAACTGCACAAGTTTTTGTAGAGCATGTGTATTTGAACAATATGAAATCTGGGCACCTTGAAAAAAGAACAGGATAACAGCAATGTTCAGGGAACAAGGGAGATTACCTTAAACTCTGACTGCTAGTGAGCTGGGTGGAAGAGAGCCATATTTCTCTTCTTTCAAAAGCAAATAGGAGAAATATTGCTGAATTCTTTTTCTCAGCAAGGAACATCCCTGAGAAAGAGAATGAGACCCTGAGGGTAGACATCTATAATGGCTGCTTTGGGGGCAGCTGTCTTTTACAGTCATAGACAAAGGGATGAAATAAGCCCTGGTCTCCCATAGTGCTCCCAGGCTTATTAGGACAAGGAAATCTCAGCCTAATAAATTTTGGTCAGACCAGTTGTCCGCTCTCAAACCCTGTCTCCTGATCAGATGTTATCAATGACAATGTGTGCCCAAAACTTCATTAGTAATTTTAATTTTGCCTTGTCCTGTGGTCCTATGATCTCGCCCTGCCTCCATTTGCTTTGTAATATTTTATTACCTTGTGAAGCATGTGATCTCTGTGACCCACACCCTATTCGTACACTCCCTCCCCTTTTGAACATCACTAATAAAACTTTCTGGTTTAATGGCTCAGGGAGCATCATGGAACCTGCTGACATGTGACGTCTCCTCTGGATACCCAGCTTTAAAATTTCTCTCTTTTATACTCTTTCCCTTTATTTCTCAGACCAGCTGACACTTAGAGAAATAGAGAAGAACCCACGTTGAATATCAGGGGTGAGATTTCCCTCTATAAATAATAGAATATATAAAATTAATGTACTTGTACATTAAAATATTATGTACCTATTAAAATTATGTTTTAAAGAGTTTTACTGATGTATAAAATATGTGCTATAATGGTATGTGAATAAGGAGAACATGATATTGAATAATCATCTTAGTTATATATAGGGTACTGACAATGGGAAGGTGTTTATTTCCTTCTGCATAAAAGGCAAATCTTTTCTTCTTTTCCTTTCTCCTACTTCTCTCACTTTATATCAATTTGCAATTCTGTTAGTACAGAGATGCAGACAGTAATTGGACGACACTTGTTAGTTGGGTGTTATCCTAGTGTGTGACTCTATTCCTCTAAATATTTGGTTCACTCTAATGCTGAATTAATGTTATTAAAATCTCGTCAGTTTCTTAATATATGAAAACAAATGTATACAAACAGAAACAGGCAGAAAAGATATAATGGAAGTGTTGTATATTGTCTATGAATGATTGGACTATGAATTAATTTTTAAAGATAATGAATACAAATGGTTGTATTTTATACAACCATTTGTATTCATTATCTTTAAAAAGTAAGGAAAAAGCAATATATAACCTTAAAATAACAGAATCTATGGCCCTACCCTTAGCCCAATGAGCAAAAGCTGGGTGAAGAGTATAGACTTCCTACTTTGCTAACGTATCATAAAATGACCCCTTCCCACTGCTAGGATGGTCTCAGGCAAGGCCAGTAGGAATGGACTTTCATCCCTGATGGCCAACCATGAGGCCACCTTTGTCCTATAATGGAAACAGGGTGGGAGCCTGGACTTCCATACCCTCCCTGGACCCCTGGCTTGGTGTAAGAAGGTACAATGGAAAATCAAAATTTTCAGCAACGCTTGGCAGTAACAAGGTCACTCCCACTGTGTTGTTAGAAGATGAGATTTGAGATTTGGGAAGGAGTAATGAGGCACTTCCACCTCTCACAGCCAGGATGATATCAGCAGAGGTATAGTAGTGAGGTGGAGTTCCCATCCCTGCCCAGTAGTGCTGAGGATCTCCAACTCTCCTTAGGTGTTCATAAAGGCCAGGTGAAGAACTTGTACTTTAACCCCACCTGGCGGTAACAAAGTGGTAGTTTCATTCCTATGGTGAAGCAGGGCAAAAGAGACCAGTTAAAGCAGAATGTTTAAATAATAAAAAAGCCTCATAATGTAATACCGCAATACCCATGTTTTAATTTTAAAAATTTCTTATACCAAGAACCAGAAAAATCTCAATCTGAATGAAAAAGATAATCAATAGATGCCAACAAAAAGGTGTTAGAATTGTCTGACAAATACTTTAAATATATCATCATAAAATATATTTTAATAAGTTTTACAAATATGTTTGAAGCACCTAAAAAGAAACAAAAGACAAACAGAAAACCTTAGTGAAGAAATAGAAAGTCTTAACAAGTATATAGAAAACATATATATTTTTTTTAAATTTGAAACACTAGAACTGAAAAATATAATTACCAAAATAAAAAATTCAATGGATGGGCTCAATAGTAGTAGAGGGAATACAGAGAAAATAATAAGTACATTGAAAAGTAGGTAAAAATTAGCCTATCTGAGTGTACAAAGAAAAGAGAAAGAAAAAAAACAAATAAAAAACTGAACTAAAACAGCAATGTAAATAATGCTCAGATACTCAAAAGCTGACATAAATCCAAATTAGATAAGCCAAAGAAACCTACACCAGGATATAGTAACTCAAATTTCTGAAAACTAAACACAAAGAAAATATCTTGAAATCAGTGACAGAATAATGAAATCTTATGTGGAAAAAGCAAACATAATGACGGTTGTGGAGCTTGTCTAAAACAATGGCAAGAAGGAAATTTGTAACACCAAAGGCTGACATTAGGAAAAAAGAGAAAAGTCTGAAACGAATAATCAGAATTTATACCTATAGAACCTAGAAATAAAGAACAAGTAAGCCTAAAGCAGGCAGACAGAAAAAAGAATGATAATAAGAATAAGAGCAGAATTCAATGAAAGTTAAAACAAAAATGTAGAGAAAATAAGTGAAAAGAGAAGCTGTTAATTTGAAAATATCAATAAAATTGGCAAACCTCTAGCAAGACTGGTAAAAGAAAAAGAGAGAAGATACAAATTACCAATATCAGGATTGAAATAGGTGATATTACTACAGACCTTGTCAAGATCTAAAGGGTAACAAGAATCAAAAAGAATAAAAAATACTTTTGAAAACTTGAAAACTTGGATGAAACTGATCAAACCTTGGAAAGCACAAATTGCCCATAACTGAACTGAAATGACAGAGTTTTCTTTTTGTTGTTGTTGTTAATTATCTCTAGCCTTGAGCTGAAAATTATTGTTTTCTTGAATGAACAATGTAGGCCCCAAGCCAAAGTCTTCTATAATATTTATTTATTTTAATTGTTTTTATTATTATACTTCAAATTCTGGGGTACATGTGCAGAACGTGCAGGTTTGTTACATAAGTATACACGTGTCATGGTGGTTTGCTGCACCCATCAACCTGTCGTCTACATTAGGTATTTCTCCTAATGCTATCCCTCCCCTAGTCCCCCATCCCCTTACAGACCCCAGTGAATGATGTTCCTCTCCTTGTGCCCATGTATTCTCATTGTTCAACTCTCACTTATGAGCGAGAACATGTGATGTTTTGTTTTCTGTTCTTGTGTTAGTTTGCTGAGAATGATGGTTTCTAGCTTCATCCACATCCCTGCAAAGGACATGAACTCATCCTTTTTTATGGCTGCATAGTATACTATGGTGTATATGTGCCACATTTTCTTTATCCAGTCTATCATTGATGGGCATTTGGGTTGGATCCAAGTCTTTGCTATTGTGAACAGTGCAACAATAAACATAAGTTTGCATGTGTTTTTAGACTAGAATGATTTATAATCCTTTGGGTATACACCCAATAATGAGATTGCTGGGTCAAACGGTATTTCCGGTTCTAGATCCTTGAAGAATTGCCACACTGTCTTTCACAATGGTTGAACTAATTTACACTCCCAACAACAGTATAAAAGCATTCCTATTTCTCCACATCCTCTCCAGCATCTGCTGTTTCCTGACTTTTTAATGATCGCCATTATAACTGGCTTGAGATGGTATCTCATTGTGGTTTTGACTTCCACTTCTCTAATGACCAGTAAAGATGAGCTTTTTTCATATGTTTGTTGGCTCCATAACTGTCTTCTTTTGAGAAGTGTCCGATTATATCCTTCATCCATTTTTTGATGGTTTTTTTTTTTCTTATAAATTTGTTTAAGTTCTTTGTAAATTCTGGATATTAGCCTTTTGACAGATGGATAGATTGCAAAAATTTTCTCCCATTCTGTAGGTTGCCTGTTCACACTGATGATAGTTTCTCTTTCTGTGCAGAAACTCTTTAGTTTATTTAGATCCCATTGGTCAATTTTGGCTTTTGTTCCCATTGCTTTTGGCATCTTAGTCATGAAACCTTCACCCATGTTTATGTCCTGAACAGTATTTCCTAGGTTTTATTCCAGGGTTTTTCAGGTCTTACATTTAAGCCTTTAATCCATCTTAAGTTGATTTTTTATAAGGTGTAAGAAAGTGGTCCAGTTTCAGTTTTCTGCCTATGGCTAGCCAGTTTTCCCAACACCATTTATTAAATAGGGAATTCTTTCCCCATTTCTTGTTTCTGTCAGGTTTGTCAAAGATCAGGTGGTTGTAGATGTGTGGTGTTATTTCTGAGGCCTCTGTTCTGTTCCATTGATCTATATATCCGTTTTGGTACTAGTGTCATGCTGTTTTGGTTACTGTAGCCTTGTAGTATAATTTGAAGTCAGGTAGTATGATGCCTCCAGTTTTGTTCTTTTTGCTTAGGATTGCAGGCCCTTTTTTGTTTCCATATGAAATTTAAAGTAGTTTTTTTCTAATTCTGTGAAGAGAGTCAATGGTAGCTTGATGGGGACATCATTGAATCTATAAATTACTTTGGGCAGTATGGCCATTTTCAGGATACTGATTCTTCCTATCCATGAGTGTGGAATGCTTTTTCATTTGTTTGTGTCCTTTCTTATTTCCTTGAGCAGTGGTTTGTAGTTCTCCTAGAAGAGGTCCTTCATATCCCTTGCAAGTTGAATTCCTAAGTATTTTATTCTCTTTGTAGCAATTGTGAATGGGAGTTCATGCATGATTTGGCTTTCTGTCTGTTATTGGTGTATAGGAATGCTTGTGATTTTTGCACATTGATTTTGTATCCTGAGACTATGCTGAAGTTGCTTATCAGCTGAAGGAGATTTTGGACCGAGACGATGGTGTTTTCTAAATCTACAGTCATGTCATCTGCAAACAGAGACAATTGGACTTCCTCTTTTCCTGATTGAATACAGTTTATTTCTTTCTTTTGCCTGATTGCCCTGACCAGAACTTCCAATACTATGTTAAATAGGAGTGGTAAGAGAGGTCATCTTTGTCTTGTGCCAGTTTTCAAAGGGAATGCTTCCATCTTTTGCCCATTCAGTATGATATTGGCTCTGGGTCTGTCATAAATAGCTCTTATTATTTTGAAATACATTCCAGCATTTCCTAGTTTATTGAGAGTTTTTAGCATGAACGGGTGTTGAATTTTGTCAAAGGCCTTTTCTGCACCTGCTGAGATAATCATGCGGTTTTTGTCATTGGTTCTGTTTTATGTGATGGATTGTGTTTATTGATTTGCATATGTTGAACCAACCTTGCATCCCAGGGATGAAGCCAACTTGATAGTGGTGGATAAGATTTTGATGTGCTGCTGGACTCAGTTTGCCAGTATTTTACTGAGGCTTTTTACATTGGTATTAATCAGGAATATTGGCCTGAAATTTTCTTTTTTTGTTGTGTCTCTGCCAGGTTTTGGTATTAGGATGATACAGGCCTCATAAAATGAATTAGGAAGGATTCCTTCTTTCTTCTTTCTCTATTGTTTAGAATAGTTTCAGAAAGAATGGTACCAGTTCCTCTTTGTACCTCTGGTAGAATTCAGCCTTGAATTCATCTGATCCTGGAGTTTTTTTGGTTAGTAGGCTATTAATTGCTCCCCTGCCTCAATTTAAGAACTTGTTATTGGTCTATTCAGGGATTCAACTTCTTCCTAGTTTAGTGTTGGGAGGGTGTATGTGTCCAGGAATTTATCCATTTCTTCTAGATTTTTTAGTTTATTTTTGTAGAGGTGTTCATAGAATTCTCTGATTATAGTTTGTATTTCTGTGGGATCAGTGGTGGTATACCCTTTATCATTTTTATTGCATCTATTTGATTCTTCTCTCTTTTCTTCTTTATTAGTCTGGCTAGTGGTCTATGTATTTTGTTGATCTTTTTTTAAAAAAACACCAGCTCCTGCATTCATTGATTTTTGAAGGGTTTTTTTGTGTCTCTATCTCCTTGAGTTCTACTCTGATCTTAGAACTATTTCTTGCCTTCTTCTAGCTTTTGAATTGGTTTGCTCTTGCTTCTCTAGTTCTTTAAATTGTGACATTAGCACGTCGATTTTATATCTTTCCTGCTTTCTCTTGTGGGCATTTAGTGCTATAAATTTCCCTCTCTACACTACTTTAAATGGGTACCAGAGATTCTGGTATGTTGTGTCTTTCTTTTCATTGGTTTCAAAGAGCATCTTTATTTCTGCCTTCTTTTTGTTGTTTACCCAGTAGTCATTCAGGACCAGGTCGTTCAGTTTCTATGTACTTGTGAGGTTTTAAGTGAGTTTCTTAATCCTGAGTTCTAATTTGATTGCACTGTAGTCTGAGAGACAGTTTGTCATGATTTCCATTCTTTAGCATTTGCTGAGGAGTGTTTTACTTCCAATTATGTGGTCAATTTTAGAATAAGCGCAATGTGGTACTGAGAATAATGCATATTCTGTTGATTTAGGGTGGAGAGTTCTGTAGATGTCTATTAGGTCTGCTTGGTCCGGAGCTGACTATGACCTGAAGGAACTGAAAAACACAGCATGAGAACTTTGTGAAGCATACACAAGTATTAATAGCTGAATCAATCAAGTGAAAGAAAGGATATCAGAGATTGAAGATCAACTTAATGAAATAAAACATGAAGACAAGATTAGAGAATAAAGAACGGAAAGAAATGAACAAAACCTCCAAAAAATAGGGGCGATATGAAAAGACCAAATCTATGTTTGATTGGTGTACCTGAAAGTGACAGGGAGAATGGAACCAAGTTGGAAACACTCTTCAGGATATTATCCAGGAGAACTTTCACAATCTAGCAAGACAGGCCAACATTCAAATTCAGGAAAAACAGAGACCACAGATAATACTCCTTGAGAAGAGCAACCTCAAGACACATAATCATCAGATTCACCAAGTGTGAAATGAAGGAAAAAATGTTAAGGGCAGCCAGAGAGAAAGGTTGGGTTTCCCACAAAGGGAAGCACATCAGACTAACAGCGGATTTCTCAGCAGAAACCCTATAAGCCAGCAGAGAGTTGGCACCAATATTCAACACTCTTAAAGAAAAGAATTTTCAATCCAGAATTTTATAGCCAGCCAAACTAAGCTTCATAAGTGAAGGAGAAACAAAATCCTTTACAGACAAGCAAATGCCGAGAGATTTTGTCACCACCAGGTCTGCCTTACAAGACCTCCTGAAGGAAGCACTAAACGTGGAAAGGAACAACTGGTACCAGCCACTGCAAAAAAAATACCAAATTGTAAAGACCATCCACACTACAAAGAAACGGTATCAACTAACAGGCAAAGTAAACACCTATCATCATAATGACAGGATCCAATTCACACATAACAATATTAACCTTAAATGTAAATGGGCTAAATGCCCCAAATAAAAGACACAGACCGGCAAATTGGATAAAGATTCAAGACCTACTATATTGTGCTATATTCAGGAGACCCATCTCACGTGCAAAGACACACATAGGCTCAAAATAAGGGGATGGAGGAATATTTACCAAGCAAATGGAAAGCAAAAACAAATTAAAAATTAAAATTAAAATTAAAAAAAAAAAACAAAACCAAAAAAGCAGGGGTTGCAATCCTAGTCTCTGATAAAACAAACTTGAAACCAACAAAGATCAAATGATATAAAGAAGGGCTTTACATAATGGTAAAGGGATCAATGCAAGAAGAGGAGCTAACTATCCTAAATATATATGCACCCAATACAGGATCACCCGGATTCAAAAAAACAGTTCTTAGAGACCTACAAAGAGACATAGACTCTCACACAATAATAGTGGGAGACTTTAACACCCCACTGTCAATATTAGACGATCAACGAGACAGAAAATAAAGTTTTCTTTTCTTTAAAAAAGAGAACTCTCTAGGCCCAGATGGTTACACTTACAACTTTATAAAGGAGGAAATCATGCCACTACACCCTGGCCTGGGCAACAGAGTGAGACTATGTCTCAAAAAAAAAAAAAAAAAAAAAAAAAAAAAAAAAAAAAAAGGAAAACACAAATTCTACACTCTCCTCCAGTTCTATCTTATGAAGCCATTATTACTCATACACTCTCTTCCAGTTCTATCTTATGAAGCTATTATTACTCCAACACCGAAAACAAACAGCAGCAGTACAACAAAACAAAATGGAAGAAAAATATGTAGCAATATTCCTCTCATATATAGATTCAAAAATTACAAAAATATTAGCAGGCCAGGCACGGTGGCTCACGCATGTAATCCCAGCACTTTGGGAGGCCGAGGCGGGCGGATCACAAGTTCAGGAGATGGAGATCATCCTGGCTGACACAGGTGAAACCCCATCTCTACTAAAAACATTTTAAAAAGTAGCTGGATGTGGTGGCGGGGGCCTGTAGTCCCAGCTACTTGGGAGGCTGAGGCAGGAGAATGGCAGTGAACCCGGGAGGTGGAGCTTACAGTGAGCCGAGATGGTGCCACTGAGCTCCAGCCAGGGCGACAGAGCTAGACTCTGTCTCAAAAAAAAAAAAAAAAAAAAATAGCAAACAGGATTTATCAATATATAAAGAAAATATGTATATTATGATGGAGTAGTGTTTATTACAGAGATACAAGTGTGGTAACATTTGAAAATCAATCAGTGTAATCCGCCATATTAATAGGCATGATTATATCAATCGATGCAGTAAAAGTATTAGATAAAACTCAATGCACATTCATTATTAAAAAAAAAAAAAAAATCCCTGGAAACTAGAAACGGGGAAATTCTTCAATGTGATAATGAGTAGCTAAAGCTAAAATTGTACTAAATGGCAAAAGACTGAATGATTTCTCTCTAACATCTGGAAAAGGCAAGGATGCCCACTCCAACCACTGTTATTCTGCAAGGTGCGGAAACTTCTAACCACTGCAAAAGGGTAAGAACAGAGGGGGAAAAGGTATTCATTTTAAAAAGGAGGAAATAAACTGTCCTTATTTGAAAATGAGAAGATTGTTGACGTATAAAATCCCAAGGAATCTCCAAAATTCTCCAAGATCCATGGATACAAGATAAAAATCAATTGTATTTCTATATAATGGCAATGAACATGTGCACACAAAAATTAAAAATACAATTGCTAAAAATCAGAGAGAAATACTTAGATGTAAAACTAACAAAACATATGTAGGACTTTGATGCTGAAAACTACTAATTGCTGATGAGAGAAATCAAATGAGTTCTAAAAGAAATTTTGGTGTAGACCATTTTCATGGATTTGAAGACTCAACATAGTATAGATGTCAAATCACCCCAAACTGATATACATATATAGTTCAAATCCTATTGAAATCCCAGAAAGACTGTTGTGACTATGAATATTATTTTAAAATGTATATTAAAATTAACTAAACTAGAATAGCTACATTATTTTTGAAAAAAGAATAAAGTAGAAGAGATCAGCCTAAGCAATTTCAAGAATTATTATATAGCTATAATAATCAAGACTGTGTGTTCAACCTTGGCCTAAGTCATACATACTGTAAAACTTAAAGAAAAAAAACAAAAGCAGAAGAAAATTGTCAGGAACTAAGGTTATGCAAGGATTACTAAGATTTGAGACAAAAATTGCAATCCATAATAGACAAAAATGGATAAATTTGACTCCAGAAATATTAAAACGTTTCACTGTATGAAAGACTCAATTTTAAAATACAAACTACCTAGTTGAGGAGAAAATATTCCTAAATCACATACTTGACAATGAACTAGAATCTTGAATATATATACTACTCAAGGCTCAACTACAGAAAAAGGAAACAAATCATAAAAAACGGGCAAGCAACTTGAAGAGTTCATAGATTTATAAATGGAAACACACACACACACACACACACACGCATTTATCTTAATTAGCCATTAGAGAAATGTAAAGTAAAACAATAAAATATCACTACATACATATCAGAATGATGAAAAAGTTTTTTAAAATAGTGATAATACCAAATGCTGGTGATGATACAGATAAACTGGATAACTCATATATTCCTTATGGAAATGTAAAAATGATGCAACCACTCTGTGAAAAACATTTTGGCAATTTCTTAGAAAACAAATACATAACTTCCATACAATCCAGTGATTATGATTCCGGGCACTTATCCAGATAAAGGTAATCTTACATAAATAAAATGTGTACAATTGTTCATAGCAGATTTATTCATCATAGCCCCAAACTGAAAACAATTCAGATGTTCTTCACAGATGAGTGGTGGTAATAATAATAATAATAATAATAATAATAATAATACCCTGGTATCTATACCATGCAATACTACATAGCAATTTAGGGCAGTGAAACTACTCTAAATGATACTACAATGGTGGATAAGTGTCGAAATATATTGTCACAATACATAGAATATAAAACACCAAGTGTGAACCCTAACATAAACTATGGACTTTGGGAAATAGTTTGTCAATTTAGATTCCTAGATTGTAACATATAAAACCCCCTCCTATGGGAGGCAGTGCCTATGAGAGAAGGAGTACATGAGAAATGTCTGTGCCATCTGCTCAATTATTCTGTAAACCTAAAACTGCTTTTAAAAATAATTAAAATTAACTAAAAGTATTTAAAAACAAAAAGTAATGATCAAATGCATGATAAAATGTTATGAAATGTATGAGCAGAATTTCTTTTAACGATAAAGGAAAAGATTAAGAAAATCTGCGTAACTATGTACAATGGCTTCTTTGAATTTATGATTGTATGAATTTTTTGTCCTTCCTTATAAGTTTATGTACTTTCTGAATTTTCTGAAATGAGTCTGTGCACTCAAAAAGATACAAGATGCTATTTATTAAGCAGTTTATGTCATGCACTATTATAAGTGCTTTATAAGCAGTACGAAGATGATACAAGTTCATATTCATAAAATGCGTAAAACACCTTTTAGCACATAATTGGCATACAAGTGTTCGTTAAATAAAATAATAGGGTCATGTCACTTAATTTTCACAAAACCTTTATAAGGTAGGAAATATTAACATCATTTAAAAATGAGAAAATTAAGGCATAGAAGGCTCAGTAACTTCTCAAAGCTTACACTGCTAATACATATTAATACCAGGATTCAAATCCAGGTAGTTATCTTTAATTCTATATTCTTCACCACCACAAATTTAATTGATCTAAGTTGTGCCCTCCAATTCACTCCTGGTGACTGTATCTGAATGGATCGTCTAACTCCACAACATTTTATGTTCGCTTTAGCATGATTTATTCTCTTTCTTGGAGGAATGGGATTAAAAGTATTTGCATTTTTCTCACCAGTGTAGGCACATAAGGGATCAAGAGTCAACAAAAAGTTAACACGCTGAAGTAAGCAAAAAATAAACACACCCCTTCACAATCAAGCTTCTGCCTTCTTTAAAGAAACAGGACAATGAAGGAGAGACCTAAAAAGTTGTACTGTAGTGTTTTACAGCTCAGCTTTATGTTAATATAAGTGTCCTTGCCTTTGGAATTTAATCTCATTACATTTTTTAGTTTGCAAAATTTAGTAACTAAAACTTTTACTATTCATCAGAAAGTATTAACACCCTTCTATTATTATTTAAAGACCTCAAACAGTTACTGTTTAAATGCTATCAGCCCAAGGACCTGTTACTTACTGCTATGGTTTGAGTGTATTCCCAAAATTAATGGGTTGGAAACTCAATCCCCAGTGCAACAGTGTTAGGAGAAGAGGCTTAATAGGAGGTGCTTAAGAATGGATTAATTAGGTTATAAAAGGGGCTTGAGGGCGTGCATTCTTTCTCTTCTGTTCATTTACTGCATGACTACATAGAGTTTGACACCTTTCATCCCTCCTGCCATCCACCATGTGAGGACACAGCAAGATCAAGACATCTTGATAAAATGCTAGTCACTTGATCTTGGACTTCCAGTCTCCAGAACTGTGAGAAAAAAAAATCCTATTCTTTATAAATTAACCAGCCTGTGATATTCTGTTATAGCAGCACAAAATGGACTAACATTTTAGTGTTAATTTCTACTCTTTTTACTCTTAATTACTATAGGCAAATGAATCTATATCCCTATTAATGCAAAGTATATTATAGCATATTTTACAACCTAGAATAAATTCATACTTATTAGA
This sequence comes from Chlorocebus sabaeus, assembly GCF_047675955.1. Classification (NCBI taxonomy): domain Eukaryota; kingdom Metazoa; phylum Chordata; class Mammalia; order Primates; family Cercopithecidae; genus Chlorocebus; species Chlorocebus sabaeus. Next base: position 43,104,850 of record NC_132904.1, on the reverse strand, counting down.
GTAATAAATCTGATTTCATTCTCCTCTAACACGTTGTAAAGAAACATATTTAAGATTATGACCAAAGATATTTTAGTATTTCTATATAGGGATATGAGAACAAACTAATCAGAAGTATTGTAAAAATATTAAAATAAGTAGAGACCTGACATTTCAGTCACTAAGAGGTTATAATAGCAATAGTCTTATAGTAAGAATAGATACAATTGCCAATATTCCCTGAGGTACTACATGCCCTGACAATCCAATCAGCATGCAAGTTGAGCAATCACAACTCTTTTGAACATCAGAGAGACAATAGATGAAACCCTTAGTATTCATAAGAAGCGATGGTAAATAATATATTTATTACTTAATGTATTTTCCCTTTAATTTGTTTCCTGTTTTTTGTATTTTCTAATACTTTCATTGAGGTATAATTGACATAAAATAAACTTCAAATATTGAAAGTGTCCAATTTGGTGTTTTAGGTATATATGTGTGTGTGTATCTCCACAAAATCATCAATACAGTCAAGATAACAAATATATCCATCACTGCACCCCACCCCCATCCCTCCAACAGACCCACCTATGGCTCTTCCTGTCCCTTCCCCCATCTTCAGACAAATACTGATCTTTCTATCACTATAGACTACTTTGCATTTTCTAGAGCTTTATAAAAATGTAATTATACAATACATATTATTTTTGCTGAGCTTTTCTACTCAGCACAATTATTTTGAGATTTGTATTGTGTATCAATAGTTTATTTTTATCACTCAGTAATAATCCTTTAAATGGATTTATCACGATTATTATACTCATTCACCAGTTAGAGGACATTTGATTGTTTCCAGTGTTTGATGATTACAAATAAAGTTGCTATGGCTATTTATGTACATACTGATTTCTTATAGGTAAATATCTAACACTGGTATGGCTAAGTCATATAATAGGTGTCTGTTCAACCTTTTAGGAAATTATCATGCTGGGAGTGTTGGCTCACGCCTATAATTCCAGCACTTTGGGAGGCTAAGGCGGGTGGATCAAGAGGTCAGGAGATCGAGACCATCCGGGCTAACACGGTCAAACCCTGTCTCTACTAAAAATACAAAAAATTAGCCAGGCGTGGTGGTGGGGCCTGTTGCCCCAGCTACTCGGGAGGCCGAGGCAGGAGAATGGTGTGAACCCGGGAGGTGGAGCTTACAGTGAGCCAAGATCCGGCGCCACTGCACTCCAGCCTGGGCGACAGAGCGAGATTCCGTCTCAAAAAAAAAAAAAAAAAAAAAAGTTTGGGGTATTTGTTGTATAGGATGTGTTGCAATGAGCTTTGCACATGACTTTTAGCTAGAATACCCTTAACTCTGAATCCACCATATTGATATAATCAAAGCAAGAGATATCAAGGGTGATATCCATAGAGTACAGGAGAAAAGTGGTAGTAGTTCCAGCTACTCGGGAGACTGAGGCAGGAGAATGGCGTGAAACCGAGAGGCAGAGTTTGCAGTGAGCCGAGATCATGCCACTGCACTCCAGCCTGGGTGACAGAGTGAGACTCCGTCTCAAAAAAAAAAAAAAAAAAAATATATATATATATATATATATATATATATATATATATATATATATATATATAAAAGGTTTTCAAATTTGTGTGAGATATATTAATACCAGTATTGTATGAGAATTCTAACTGTTCTACAGCCTAGTCAATAAGTCAATACATGGTATGGTCAATCGTTTTAATTTCAGACGATCTAGTAGCTGTACAATGGCATTTCATTGTGTTTCTGTTTTGCATCATGTGACTCAGTGATGATGGACTTCTTGTCATGTGCTTGTTTGCTATCCATACATCTTTGAAGAAGTGTCTGTGCAAATTTTGACGATTGTTCATTGGGTCATTTTTTATTTCTTAATTTTAGAAGTTTTTTTTTAATATATATTCTGAATACCAAGGCTTTATCAAGTAAGTGATTCTCAAGTAAATTCTGTGATCATTGTCTGATTTTATCATTTTCTTAAGAGAATATCTTGAAGAACAGACGTTCTCAATTGTGAATTTTATTATGTGTAACTAATGCCTTAATAAACGAAAAGGGAGTGAGTTGATTCAATGATATGAAAAATAAAATATTTTAGAAATGAAAATATTATCCTTTACCCTTGTCGATTCTGCATTCTACCCCCATGTTCTTATTCAAATATTTGTTCTTATGTCACTTACAGGCATTGTCTCACCCATTTTGCTTTTGAAGGTTGAATTTTTCTCATTATCTTTGACAGGTCCTGAAAATATTCTCTTTTAACCTTAGTCAATGACCATGTTCTGCAACCAAATCACTATATTGTAGGCTGCCTTTCTATGTATTGCTACATGCACCTACTCATCTTGCCTCTTTAAAACCTACTGATTTCTGGGCTTTTCTGACGCTGACTCCAGACCTAAATGCGTTCTAAATTTCCCCTTTCCCTTTCCCTTTTCCTTCCTCCCTCCGTTCCTTCCTGCCTGCCTGCCTGCCCGCCCGCCTGCCCGCCTGCCTTCCTCCGTCCCTCCCTCCCTCCCTCCCTTCTTTTTTGCCTTTCCTTTCTTCAGTAGTTTTCTGAGTATCTATGAAGGGCAAGAAATCGTGATAAGCACTAGGAATACAAGAGCGGAATACCATATATGTAGTTCCTACCTTCATTAGAGGAAGTTGAGATAAAATTTTTAAAATACCAAAATAATCTGAGTTATCTGGGAATTACAATTTGCTAAGGTGATACATAGCAAGAACATAATATGTAGCTCAGGTGAGACAGGGAAATTGTCCCCGAGGGACACGTGCAGCAAGAGTTAGGTTCATTGACACTATTTTCATCATTATGTGAGGCTATACCCCTCTCCTCTTGTTTGTCCTTATCCTAGGGCTGAATCCTTTTATCATATTCTGGAATGTGATCTCTAGTAGCCCTCTGTGCCCCACAGATTTCTGAACTGCCCATGAGATCCCCCCATACAACATGAAGGACTTTCTGTATCAGAATGTCTTACTGGTACTTAATTTTATGTAACACATAGTTCCCTGAATAAGAGTCCTAAATTAATTCCACAGTTTTTACTGTCCTACTGCAGTTTTAATTTAGTATAAAAAATAGCTAGAGGTGAGAGAACACATTTAATTAAATATTGTATACAGCTGATGAATGTATACAACAGCATCACCCAAGGGGTATAGATTTTTGTAATGAGCTTTTTTCTTTGACTTTCTTTGACTTCCAACCCTATTTGAACTTCTACTCTGAAAGGCTAGAATGCTCTTATCTTGCACTTTCAATTTTACTATAGGCTTTTTGGAAGAGCTGAGTTGGTCCCGCTTGCTGTTTGCACAGCAGGGTCCATCCTCATGATGCCTCAAATCTCAGTGTTATCCTGAACTGCCAGAACAATTCTTGACTATCTTAATGAGACTCAGCACCAGAGTCCTGATGGCAAAGTGAAGCTTTTGCTAAAGAGTTCAAGCAGCGTCTAGTGAAGAACTTATTCTGTGCCACATTGTCAGTAAAAAATAAATATTTCCCATAACCCAAGCAATGACCTTGAATTTACTAAGGGAATTAACTAAAATGCAGTAGACTCAGCTATGTTTTCATTGACTACCAGGGACAAATTAGGGATTGCATGGGGTGAGAGATGGTTTTATGATACCTTTTATTCCTTTAGGGGACAAATATTCTCTCTTTATCCCAACCTCAATAAATAACTGACTCTGAGACAGTAAATACTAAACTTCTCCACATACACAGTTTTGTCCTAGAATATAGATGAGTTAATTTTAGGCAGCCTGAACATATTTCTATTGTCACCATTTTATTCTACCCACATCATCAGGCCCTCGACATGCATTTGTGGCTTATCAAAGCTCTGTACATTGAGGCTTTACTGTGTTGTTTCACAGTTTACACTGTCCCTGACTTGCTACAGGAAGGTGGACCAGCTGTAATTTTTACTGATCGGCTTCAGCATTATAACCTAAACTTTATTGCAATGCTCAAAGCAGTACAGTCTCAAATTTGTATTTCAAAATATGAGGCACTATAAATTTAATATAGAGAAACTTTGGTGGGAATAACAGGCCTGTCCTAGAGAATTAAGCTTCTTAAAAATGGTGAAAGGGATTGATAGAGAGCCATTTGAACTGAGTCTCCTTTTTCCTAGTGGAGTTTTAGACAGAGTTTCCTGAAACTCCAAATATGCAAATTCCCAATGGGAGGACAATTGCTAATGGAATAGTCATTAAAAATTAATTCTTTCTGAATGATAGCAGAGGGAATTAAACCAGAACTCCCCCTTTTTCTCTCTTTGTGAATAACAATTTTTATTTACTATTCCAAATGACATACTTACATTCTAATTCTAGCCAACTTAAGCTGAAAACGAGTTTATTAAAAGGCACGAGATAACACAAAAGAACACGTGAGAAGACTAGAGAATGGGTTTGGAAAATGGGGCAGCAGCTGAAACAGCTAAAGTCATTCTGAAACAGCTGAAGTCAGGCCACTGAATCAGTGGTTAAAACTCATGCTGGAGTCACCACCACTGATTTCACTGTAATTCCATGGGGCGCCAGCTGTCTGAGTATCCCTACCTTGTTTTTATTGGCAATCTCAGGAAGGAACATCTGATTGATTACCCAAACTTAGCTCACATGACCTTGCTCACAGGACTACCTGGCCTTCCATCAACTTCCACAGTAGGGAGAGGCCCTGAATTCTACCTCTTCAGATTTCACCTGATGTTAATAGATGATTGGATATTAGATATGCAAAAAATTTTAAAAAGAGAGAGATACACAAATGCAGCTACAGTGGAAAAGCCAGGATGTATAACCAGGCAGTCTGGCTTAGAACCAACATTTATAAGCATAAAACCATGTTACTATCTTGGTAGTCAGTTCTCTCTAAGACAATTAAAATGGTAATTGGAAAACTGCTTGCTGGAGTTCAAGCATTAAGCAGGAAAAACTAGACTGCTGATTTCTAAATATGAACCCATTGTATCAGAGCTCAAAAACAATATTCAGATCCTAAAGTTCCAAGTTAATTGTCTATGATTTTGTAGATTTGAACTGTTACTCAGATCTGTATTTTTTCTTAAAAATAGACCTCTTTTCTGTTAATTCTGATAGTATATTAACATTTGGAAATGATAGGACTAGATGACTCCTAGCTTTTTGCAACCCTAAGTATCTGTGTTCCTAATTCCTTCATTGCCCTCTACTCATTGTGTGTCTCTTCTCTCAAAAGCAGGAGGCTGAGGGAAGTCAGGACTGAAAGGGAAAATTAGTGTGATTTCTTCCATTTTACTTGCATCATCTATATGGCCTAGGCTTTCACAGTTATTCTTTGTCTTTATGTTTCTTTATGAGCCAATATAAAGGTCTAAATTACAAGCTGAATAAGTTCACTGGTTTACTACTTTAGAGTTTGAAACAAAATAAAACAAAACAAGATTTTTCCACAAAGTAAGAACAGAAACGAGGAAAAGTGATGTGTGGGTCCACAGATAAGAAGTCTAATAATCACAGGTGGAAATCCACTATAAATAAGAGTCTGGAATGAGACAAGCCAAAGTACCAGCACTTAACTACTCTGGAGTCTTGACAGTTTTCCAGGATACATTTGGTGTCTAACTATCCCTACTTATTTATCATAGGATAAAGTTTCTTTTTTTAGAGAGATTCTGTCGATGTAGAGTGAACTACATTGAATTGGACTTCTAGAATGCTACAGTTGAACATTTTACTTGCCAGAATTATTCTCCTAAAAGTAAGTAAATAAGAGGGGGAAATATTGAAACTTTTCTTCATGGAAATAGAAACAAGGGGCCAAATTGAAAGGATCAATTTATGTTTATTCTTCCTAATGATTTTGTGGTTTATTATAAAGTTGACCTCTAGTTTATCTGATTCAACTTGACCAAGGTTGCATAATTACTGAGTTACATAGCTGTGTTACAGAGTTTGAATCTCTTTCAAAGTCCATGCTCTCTCTACAACACTAGTGGTTCAGTGGTTGACTAAGTATCTGAATTTTCTGGAAAGCTTTTTAAAAAAGAGATTACTCGCCCCATCCCCAGAGTTTCTGATTCAGAAGGTCTGGAGTGAAGCCCAGGATTTTGCATTGCTAACAAGTTCTTAAGTAATGCTGTCCCAGGGACCACACTTTGAGAATCACTGTGTATGCAATTTGAAAAGATTTAAGAACTGAAACCAAGTGTTGTGCAGTTAAAAGGGTCGCATAAACAATTTAGACCGACATTGCAAACTGATAACATCAGACATGTTGGTTAAACACTAGTTTACAATTTTTATTTTTCATTTAGTTGCTGATACTATGAATCCAGATACTTCAGTAAAAGTCTTTTCTACTTTGGAAAAAGATCATAAGATCTGATATGGCAAAAATTAATTAAAGCTGAGTATTAGCTCCCCTTTTTAGATAGCTTGTGAACCTTTCTGCCATTTGAGATATTAATTTTACCTGCTTTGCCTTACAATTAATAATAATATAATAGGTGCTATGTATTGACTTATTAAGCTCAATTATGAAGCAATTTTTGCCATTTGCTAGTGTTCTAAGTGCCTTTAGGTAAAGGCACTTACTAATCATATGATTAGTATGATTAATGATTACTGTTTAATCATAATCCACTAAGAGAAGTGTGTATGTGTGGGTATATGTGTGTGTAGGGGTGTGTTTGTGTGTGTGTGTATATATATATATAGAAAGTTAGGTTGAGGGAATGAATAAAACAATTAAACCATCATAAACCATCATGGCTTGGCACAACAGAAATTTATATCCATAGCTTGTGCTTACAAGCTATACATACTACTGGGCAAATGACAAAACCAACACTAGCTAAGCTCTGTTCTGAGTACTTCACATGTATCAACTCATTTAACATTCACACTCTGAGGTAGTATAAATATTTCCTTTTTATAGAAGTGAAAACTAAGGTGGAAAGAAATTAAGTCACTTGACCAAGCTCATAGAGGTAGTAAGTATCAAAGCAAGTAGGCATTTGAATACAGACCACCTGACTCTGAAGCCCATACTCTTAATTTTTGTGTTTTGCTGTCGTACCCCCTGTAAACATTTATCTTTGTCTCTCTGATCTAGACCAAAGACTCCTTTTTACAGACAAGGAAACTGAGAAGCTTATAGGTAGAATAACTTCCATGAAGCTGCAGAATGAGTTAACAATAACAGTCCTGTTCCTACTCATGAGTCACTCCAGCAATGACCCCCAGTGGGATTTTTGGTTTACTATCATCGTAGTACAAATGACAAAAGAGGTCAAATACGTATTACTAAGATTCCACTTGTTTTTATCTAAAGGTGATTTCAAATGTCTGCTGATTGCTCTCCTTGGTTGCACATGGGAGGGTCTCACTGAGAGCCTTTAAAAAACATGACGCTCTGGCCCTATCTGAGGCCAATTAAATCAGAATCTTTGAAGGGTGGGGCATGATTGTCTTTCAAGTATTCCAGGTGATTTTAATGTGCGGCCAGAATTGAGAAATGCTGGATTACACTGCTGGGGTATGCAGACTGGATGCAATAGCTGGTAATTAGACATTGATGTTACCTTCTTTTGGATATTGTATAGGTTTCTATAAAGACATCTGCTTTCATGTTCAATGTCAACTGCACCCCTATAACCCAGTGCAATAATTGCTTGTTACTGATGTGTGTCCATGAATAATGGAACAATCTTGCTTAGCTCTCATTCGCAATTAACTCCTGTGACTGAAGGGACTTGGGCTCCTCCTACATGAAATGAACAGACTTAATCGGTTGAATGGTGCAGACTTTTTTGTTTAATGTCTATGTTTATTACTCTTGCCCCTTGTTGCCATCTAATCTGACATTCCTTCTGCTGCTTACGTGTGATTGACCTGTGTAGCAACACTGTAGAAAGTGTCATTTGCTCTGCTCCTCACAACAGCAATTGTGTGATTGGTCATCATCAGTTCAATAGGGGGAAAAAAATTAGGAAATTTGGCACACACAAATTCAGCCAGACTAGTAATTTCAAGACCTAGGTCAAATAATAGGCTTACAGAAATAAAATAATGAGAATTATCCAAGCAATATTTTGACAGCAAAGCAATATTAATGTGAATAAGCATTTATAGAGCACATTTGTTCTCTTCTGTAATATTTATCACACTTTATCATGGTTATCCTGTTAAGGTCTGCCTTTCCTGTGAGAATTTAGGCTCTGAAAGTACAAGAGCATTGTCTGTCTTTTTCATTATCATATCCCCAAGATCTAGCATATTGCAGGGACTAAAGAAACATTTTCTTAACTCATAAATAATGAAATGAATAAAAATCTGAGCTGTGTACTGAGGACAGAAGGGAAAATAAGACATTTCTGCTGCTGAAGAGCTTATAAGAAAAGATACAGAAACACATTCAAAAATTACAGTTCAGTATGATATGGGCTATTATCAGGTTAGGTATAAAGAAAAAAAGAATTCTTGTATGTTAACAATCTATAGATCAAATCTGCCTCCAGAATAGGAACAGCCAGAAAAGTTAAAATTCTATTAATGTATTTTGTTTTCCATATTTAAATTTGGGACAGTGTAAATAATTTACATAATTCTGAAACAAAATTTTTAAAACCTGATCTCTAAAATTCAAAAGGATAATGAATAAATGAACCTGGGTGTCAAACTGATGGCACAGCAACACAGAGGAATGACTGATAATTATTTTAAAACTCAGCAATTTAAATGTACATACTTAGTTGTATATACCGGGGATGGTCTTCTATTGTCTTACCTATTTACTCTGTGTGGTTTTTTACTGTGAATTGGTTCCCAATTTTCTTATGCTTTCCTGTATCCATGCCCTTAGATAGACAACTCCCATTCTGACTCTGGGCTTGGTATGTGACTTGCTGCATTAGCTTTCTAGGACTGTTGTAAGAGAGTACCATAAACTGAGTGGTTTAAACACTAGCGCACCATTCTGGAGGCTGGAAGTTTGAGATCAAGGTGTCAGCAGGGCCATGTTCTCTCTAAAAGGGCTAGGGAAGGATCTCTTCCAGGCCTGTCTCACAGCTTCAGATAGTTCCTTGATTCATGGTGCATTACTATAATTTTAACATAGTATTCTCTCTGTATGCATGTATGTCTTCAAATTTCCTCTTTCCATTAGGACACTAATCATATTGGATTAAGGGCCTACCCTATTCCAGCATGATCTCATCTTAATTAATTATATCTTCAATGACCTTACTTCCAAATAAAGTCACATTCTGAAGTACTCAGGCATTAGAACTTCAGCATGTGAATTTTGGCGAGGCGGCATAATTCAATTCACAAAACTTAATTTAACCAATGAGAATAGCAAATGTGGTGAAGCAGAGGATTTAAAAGGGCATGCACTTTGGTGCTTGTGTTCTCTTGCTGCCCTTAGAAATCTGCCACCACTACTATGCGAACAAGCTTGGACTAGCCTGCTGGATAATGAGAGACACATGGCCTATTGCTTCCATGACAAGTTGACAGTCAGCCAACTTTCATAAGCAGAGAAACTTAGCTGATTGGCAGCTGACCTTAGCGACAGAGTCTAATATAAACTAGCTAAGTCCAATTCAAATTGTACTGTGAATTAAATAAGCCTATTTTTTAAGCCACGAAGTTTTGGGGTGTTTTATTATACAGCAATAGATAGTTTATTGTGTGTTAGGAAGAGCAGTGGAGAGGGCCTAGTTTCCAACTCTAAATTTTTTCTAAATTGTTTTGGTATAACTAACTGACTGGTAACGACATAAAAACTTGGTATGGTAAATTCAGTGACTACTTAGATTTGTCTTATTCCTTTTCACTGTTTCCAAGGGAGCTTCCAGGAACACACAAAGGGATTTAAAAATGAAATTAAAAAGTTTCTCAACACATTGCCTTGCTCTATTACTTAGAAAGGAGGAAAGGAAAAACCGCTTTTCTCAAAGGTACTCATTTATGCCTATATTCTTTAAAGCCATCATATGAGAAATTGTCAATTGTCCATTTATTCCTTAATCAGCAAATCCTTAGTTCAGTAACTTACCATCTATATATTATCATCCATATTTTGGATATGCTGGTTACATTTTAGATATCGATGTCTTTTAACTATGAATATTTTATTACATAGACTCATAATCCCAGAGCAGAAAGAACTCTAAATGTCATTTGTTCTAATCTCTTACCAGTGTAGGAATACCATCTCTATCATTCCCAGCAAGCAATCTTTCCTTCTCTGCCTGTACACGTCTTATGAAGAAAGGCTCATTGCCTACCTTATAAAGAAGTCCATTTTATTTTAGATTAGTGTTTCTTGTTAGAAAGTACTTTCTTCACTTGACCTGAAACCTGCCTCCACATTGCATAGCCTCACTGCCTGATCTCTCTTAAGGTTCTGTTCTCCCACCTGTTTTGCTACCAGTTTAAGAACTGGTATATGTTTCTTTTTCATATGAGAGACCTTCAAATATTGAATGGTAGCAATCACACTCCTCTTTGGTCTTTCCCTAACTGCAGTGATAAATATTCTAATATATACAGACATAATAATTTAGGATATACCTGCTCTAAGAAGAAAAGTTATGATAAATAGCGAAATTTTACCAGTATTCTTAATAATTTTCTAGATCAAATTGAGAGAGCATAAAAAGAATGGCCTGGAAAAAACAGAGTTAACTATAGAAAAAAATATAATGAATTAATGTGAAATAATACTGCTATTTGTGCCTTTTTTGGGGAAATATAATTGAGGTGCTTACGAGAAATGATAATTAAATTCCATTGGAAGTCTTTAACAAGCATTATGCCTTAAAAATTATCAGCAAATCTAGAAAGGTTTTTGTTCCCTCCAACCCCAGCTCCAGACAAAACTTCAGTTAGTTCTCATAGGTGAACCTGTTTGAAAAGCTGTTGGAGAAGGTTGATGACATGACTCTTGTTCCATGAGGGCTTTTGTTGGACAGTCTGCACCATGTTCCTCCACCTATATCTTTCTGGAGTGCAAATTGGTAGGAAGATACTGATATTAGTAGGAAGATATTCCATCTTCAAATGAAAAGTTTATTAGTCATTGTTTTCCTTGGTCTCTCACTTGACTTAAATTTCTTCTGAGCAGTGCTGCTGTCTTGGAAATTGCTGGAAAATGTGGCCACTTTTTCACAGAATCAACAAAGTTTAGTTAGTGGTGTTCTTATCTCCACAGTCCAAGTAAACCTTGGAAGAATGGGAAGTTAAAAAATAAGACCGGTCGGGCGCGTTGGCTCACACCTGTAATCCCATCACTTTGGGAGCCTGAGGTGGGCGGATCACGAAGTCGAGAGATTGAGACCATCCTGGCCAACAGGGTGAAATCCAATCTCTACTAAAAATACAAAAATTAGCTGGGTGTGGTGGTGTGTGCCTGTAGTCCCAGCTACTTGGGAGGCTGAGGTAGGAGAATTGCTTGAATCCAGGAGGCTATGATTGCAGTGAGCCGAGATCACACCACTGCATTCCAGTCTGGCAACAGAGCGAAACTCTGTCAAAAAAAAAAAAAAAAAAAAAAAAGGTAGTAAGGTTATAGTGCTTCAAACAAGCCAATGTGTTCAAATCCTGGCTCCCCTACTTACTAGTAATATAATTTTAAACAAGTTACTTAATTGTTTTGTTTTTTTATTAAAAAAGTCTTGATACAATGTTATTTTAAATAAAATTTCTAATAAAATGTTGATAATACTTACCACACAGTTTCTTGTGAGACGTGAATCAAAGAATGTTTCATTCTTTGAGCATGCACACCTATTACTTATCATCAGTCAAGTCATAAGACAAAAATTCTCAATATTGAAAGTACAGAACTCCTTATTAGGTCTTCAGAAAAGTAGTTAGTCTTAACTGAGAAATAAAGTTGCATCAGAAGTATGTATTATATAGCTCAAAAATGGAAAGAAGGGAAAAAACCTTGTTAAAGCTTAAGGTACAAATATTTCCCAAAGAGTGCTTATCATTTGTCACGTGATCAGAATTTGATTCCTGGTTCTTCTTCTAACAGCTGTGGGTTTAAATAAACCTAGCTCTCAATCTCTTTATCCATAGAATGAAAGACTTCATCTGGATACTGTGAAATAGTTCTTTCAACATTCTACTCAAATTAAATCTTGTTCCCCCAGACTATCTTTTATTATTCCCAAATAAGTGTCCTGGCATATATACCTTCATTGTTTTGAGGATGTAAACTGTGTCTCACACAGCACTTTTATTAGGTTATATATTAAGTCTCTCTCCCACTGCATACAGTATCAGCATCAAGGCTAAAAAAATTCAGGTGTTTTGTAAGCCAATGAAGATTCAAACTGATTATGCTGAGGAAGAAGACTTAACCATATATTAAATTCTTCATCCTTCAGACTCCTACATGTTGCTCAATATATAACTAAAGTGGCACATCTTTATCGAAGATTTCCTCTATCCCTCACCCTCGCCACTATAGGAGCCTCTGTAGAAGAATCAGTTGCTTGATTTTCCGTGTCTGTAAATGTTTCAACTTTAGCAAAATATAGTTTGTTACTGAGTTATTTATTTAGGTGTTTGGTTTTTTTCCAGATTTTGAGATATTTAAAACAAAATTCATGTAAACTGGGACTCAAGATATGTATTAAGTGAAACGAGTGAATAACAAGAAGGACAATGAGGATGATAGGGCTAATTTTTCTTGAACATTTCTACATATTAGGCATTTTCTCTAAGCTCTCTACATGTATTATTAGTTTATTTTATGGACACAATGAGCCTATGAGATAGACACTATTATTGTCACCATTTTATAGATGAGAAAACAGAGGCACAGAGCTGTTATTAAACAGCTTGCTAGGCACTAAGATTCAGTCAGGGATAGAAATCAGACATTTTGTTCTCAGTGAACAGTCGATTAAACACATTTTATGTTCTCTCCCCTGAATGAGGAAATGAAGAATTAGTGAAAGAATGAGTTGGGAAGGTTGGGCGTGGTGGCTCACGCCTGTAATCCTAACACTTTGGGAGGCTGAGGGAGACACAGATCACATGAAGCCAGGAGGTCAAAACCAGGCCGACCAGCATGCAGAAACCCTGTCTCTACTAAAAATACAAAAATTAGTCGGGCATAATGGTGCACGCCTATAATCCCAGCTACTCCTTGGGAGGCTGAGGTTCCAGAATCACTTGGACCAAGGAGGCAGAGGTTGCCATGAGTCCAGATCGTGTCACTGCACTCCAGTCTGGGTGACCAAGTGAGACTTTGTCTCAGGAAAAAAAAAAAAAAAAAAAAAAAAGTTAGGCCAAAACACTCATGCAGCACACACATACACACTTAATTATTACCACACTGATCCGATCTGATCCTATCTTAGCACTGAAATCTCCAACTCTATGGGATCGTTATTTGCCTCATTATTTGCCTCAATTAGTAACCCTAATGGCCCCTAAAAATGTATACATCACAAACCCTGTGATTTGGTTTGGACCTGTGTCACCACCAAATCTCATGTCAAATTGTAATCCCCCATGTTGTAGGTGGGCCCGTCTATCAGTTTATTTTCACACTGCTGATAGAGAAGTAACCGAAACTGGGAACGAAAAGAAGTTTAATTGGACCTACAGTTCCACATGGCTGGAAAGGCCTCAGAATCATGGCAGGAGGTGAAAGGCACTTCTTACATGGTGGCAGCAAGAGAAAAATGAAGAAGATTCAAAAGTGGAAACTCCTAATAAAACCATTAGATCTCGTGAGACTTATTCACTATCACGAGAACAGTATGGGGGAAATTGCCCTCATGATTCAAATGATCTCCCACCATGTCCCTCCCACAACAGGTGGGAATTACGGGAATACAATTCAAGATGAGATTTGGGTGGGGACACACAGCCAAACCACATCAGCCTGGTGGGAGGTGATTAGATCACGGGGGCAGATTTCTCATGAATGGTTTGGTACCATCCTCTCTTGGTACTGTCCTCATGATAGTGAGTGAGTCTCACAAGATTGTTTAAAAGTTTGTGGCGCCTCCCCCATCGCTCTCTTGCTCCTGCTCCAGTCATGTAAGATGCTTTGCTCCTGTTTCATCTTCCACCAAGATTGTAAGTTTCCTGGGGCCTCCCAGAAGCTGAGCAAAGGCCAGCATCACGCTTCCTGCATAGCGTTGGAACTGTGAACTGATTAAACCTGTTTTCTTTGTAAATGACACATTCTCAGGTATTTCTTTATAGCAAAGTAAGAACAGACTAATATAGCCTGGAAACTATATTATTTTGCATGAAAAGAAGTGTTATTTAAGATACTGAGGTGAAAAGATTATTCTGCACTATCCAGGTAGGTCCAATTGATTCACAGGGTTCTTATAAGTAAAAGAAGGTGGGAGAGTCAGAGAGAGATTTGAAGATGCTAGAGAGCTGCCTCTGAACATGAAGTCAGGTAATATGAACCAAGGAACCAAGCAGTATCCAGAGCAGGGAAAGGAAAGAAAATTGTTTGTTTTTTTTTTGTTGTTTTTTTTTTCCTAGAGTCTTAAAGGAAAGTAGCCATTTTTGACACCTTGATTTAAGACTAGTGAAACCCAGTTCAGATGCCTGTCTTCCAGAATTGTGAGAGAATACATTTATTTTGTTTTTGGTCACTAAGCCTACAGTTTGTGGAAATTTGTTCAAACAGCAATTGAAAAATAATATGCCAGATATAGCAGCCTCTGATAGCATGTGGAGTGTCAGCCTTGAAGCAGTTTGGTTTGATATGGTAGCAGATAATTGGGAAAGTAGAAATGGGAAGTCTTGCTATAAGGGAATAGAAAATAGAGACACATTTTGATGGATGAAGAGGAAAATAAACAGTCTTGGGTTTCTTTCTGGAATCAACGGCAGTCTATATTTCGGTTTCTAAGTCTCTGAGTCCGTATGTTCTTTTGGGGGAGTCATTTGGAATGTGTGTCACTACTTCAGAGGCAAACATTTCTGAAAATTAATAGGAGATAGCTGAGAACACACATAACATGGATGGGACTAAGGAACTGACTCAAGTGGGTTAGGTAGTGAGCAGTTCTAATATGCAGTAACTAAAAGGAAGTGATAACCTCTGATAAAATTCACTTACGTGGTATCAAGCAGGCCGACTTAGTGTATACAGCACTCTGACAGAAGTCTCAGCTCTGGTAATTCCTTAAGGTATGATAACATAAACCTTCTGTTGGAGCAATTCTCATTGCATTGAGGAAGCATAAACAAATTCCCTTCATAATGGATGTATGTATGTGTATGTTTTATGTGTGTGTGTATATGTGTGTGAATATTTTTATGGAGGTATTTCCAGTCAGTGACAAAGAAAAAAAGAATTATTCAGTAACTGGTGATAGAGCAGTTGATTAACACTTATGAGAAAGTTAATCAATTTCAGTTTCCATGCCTGATTACAAAATATAAATTTTGAACGGATTAAAGCATTAAATACATGAAAATAATCCATACGATCTTTTTAACAACTATGGAGCTTCTGAATATGGGCACTAGCAAAGACTTCCTAAGCTTTAAAGCCACAGAATAAGTGACGAAATAAAAGAGTAACATTTATGTACATGGAGGTTAAAGCTTTTCCCAGGAAAAAAAACAAAAAACAAAAAGAAGACAATAAATTAGGAATAAAAAAATACATAAAGTATGACAGTCCATTTCCACTGTAGAGAAGACTCACAAAAGGAATAGAATTGAAAGTCTCCAACAGATACATATACAAAAGACCTGAACAATTCATAAAAGAGGAAATAAAAATGTACTACAAATAAATGAAAAAATACTTCATCTAATGGTAATCAAAGACATTTAAATTAAATGAGATAATATTTTTTGCCTATCAAATTAACAAGTATTTAACAAACCTTGTAATACACATAATAGCTTTCCTAAACTGCTAATAGGGTGTAAAATGAAACAACGCTTGTTAATATAGATTCTGAGTTTGAAATGTTTTCTAAATAAATAATTGTACTATAAATGGCAGTAGAAAATTCTCTATCAGAATATTATTTATAATATCAAAGCATTTAGAAACAATCTGAATGTTCAAATATATAAGGAATGTTTTATACGTTTTGGTAATCAATAAACTATCCAACCATTTAAAAAATTAATTTACAAAGTACGTTACCAATTTATTACAAAATAAAGCATTCAGAATTGTATCCCCATTCTGATTTTAAAATATTAGATAGTGATTTTAAAACCGGAAAGCTACATCAAAATATTAATGTGGACAGATTTCCATAAATTCTTGCCTTTCTGTGTTTTCTTTTTGTGGTCTTATGTTTATTTAGTAGGCAGGCACTATTTGTATAATAAAAATAAATAAAAATTAAATATGTGTTCAGTTCTATTTAAAAAGAGGAACTTCTTGTAAGCTTGGAT
The DNA here is from genome assembly GCF_047675955.1 of Chlorocebus sabaeus. Lineage (NCBI taxonomy): Eukaryota > Metazoa > Chordata > Mammalia > Primates > Cercopithecidae > Chlorocebus > Chlorocebus sabaeus. The sequence goes on along the minus strand of NC_132904.1, from coordinate 43,088,400 downwards.
ATGTAATGGAAAAAATATTTGAATACATTAAGAAAAGACAGAGTAAAAAAGATGCAGAGAATCACAGCTTACATTTAATGGAAACGTAAACAATACAAATAAGTTTCAAGCAAATATTTAATGGAAAGTAGAATCTTATTGTTATTTTGTTGTTTTTTAAGATTTGAATGGTATTTTCTTAAAAGGTCTGGTTTCTTTTACACACACCAGCAGAATTCTGTTAAGCTTCTCTCTCTCTCTCTCTTTTGTTTTGTTTTTGCTTATTCCAATGATGTGCAAAACATCCAGAAGGGAATAAACAGCTTCTTGATTGCCTGTCTTGAAAATTCAAAACCATAAATTGATAATGAATGCCACATTACTGAATAGAACCTGAATGCTTGATTAAGTCTCTATAAGACTCCCAACGAACTGGAAATTGTACAGAGGCATAGTATTTACACGCACCTTGATTTTCATTTACCTGTGGCATTTTATGTATTATATCAATTTCATCTGGAGTTATTGTCTTTGCTAAAATAATTGCAGATGATTTTTACCATGAGTTAGTAGATGTAGAAAGCTGTAGAATAAGAGCTATTTCAGCAACTACCTGTTGTCTGGTTCTGAAATGATTTCATTATTCAGAACAAAACCACTTCCATTTATATTTTGTACAGATGCTGCCTATGGTTGAACTTGCTCCTCATGGTCTTTTTTTTTTTTTTCTCTTGAGATGGAGCCTTGCTCTGTCACCCAGGCTAGAGTGCAGTGGCATAACCTCGGCTCACTGCAGTCTCTGCCTCCCGGGTTCCAGCTATTCTCCTGTCTCAGCCTCCTGGGCAACTGGGATTATAGGCACATGCCACCATGCCTGGCTACTTTTTGTAATTTAATAGAGACGGAGTTTCACCATGTTGGCCAGGCTGGTCTTGAACTCCTGACCTCAGGTGATCTGCCTGCCTCGGCCTCCCACAGTGCTGGGATTACATGCGTGAGCCACCGCGCCTCGCAAGGCCTTTCCAAATATTAGGCATACATATAGTTTGGAGTTGTTCTTCTTGGGCTTCAGGCAGGGCCAGAAATAGGTTACTATTTTGGGAAAAGTTAGCCTTACTGGCGAAGCGCCTGAGAGCTTTTTCATGCTAGAGTTGGTGCTAACAACCTAGTCAAATCCAGCTGCTCACTTTTATGTCTCCGTTTCCTCCTCTGTGAATTGCAACAGGTATCATTAATTTTACAAAACAGCTGCATCTAAGGGCCATAAACCACCCACTCTACCCCCTGCATAATCGTCCATCCCACTGAGCTCATTGTCAGTTTCTGAAAGCAACAGTCCCTTATAATACATCCTTTGCTCATGAAGAATTGCTTGGCAGAATGGGCTATTATAATAGGCACAACGTATTCAATGAGATTGTCACCATCTGTTTCACCTTCCAATTACCAAAGCAAATGGAAATAAAAAGGCAATGCCAATGGAAACCCCAGATAATATTTTCCCTTTATTATGTCTTTTGGTTGACATGGGTTTTAAAAATTCCCTTTGGAACACGTAGGAAGAAGCACACTTTCTATCAGTGAGACACTATCAGAAGATTGGGATCCAGCACTGAGATAAGATTGCTCTCTGGAAGATGCACATGAGCACATTCAGCATCCTCACCTCTACTACGTAGTGGAGATTTCTGCTCAGCCTTGAAAAATTCACACAGTCTTAGGCATGAAGTGATTAAACAGAAACTCCCCGAGCTATTATTGCCTGGGGAACAGTTAATAAAGTTGTACAAACAGGTATTGTGCATCAATGTTTCCATGTTTCTGTCCAATAGACAATGGGTTTGCATGAAGATTTGAAGTAAAAAGTGACACGCACATGCAGAGGAAACTGAGATGAGAGATCATAGAATGTGAAGGTAATTCTAATCGTGAAAGAGAATTAAGGCATTGAAGTCAGCGTGGGTTTAAAACACTCAAGTTAAAGAAACAGTGCTGTAACAGCACACAGTCATTCTGTGAATTAACAGCAAGTGACTAAAAACAAATGACCACACTAGAGGTTCTTATGCCTAAGCAGACATCATAAAAGGAACTAGGTACCAGGATATCCAAATGAACGGGACACAAAACATTATTTTGTATTGTTCAGACTTTTATTGTTTGCTACAAGTGTTAATAATCCACTTTTCTATGTGATAAAGAACTGGAAATTGGGGTAGGAACACGTAAAGTATGGTTTAAGCTTGTCCCATAAACAGTGATTCTAAGCATACATGATTCTAAATAGAATATGATTCTAAGTATATACGATTCTAAATATGATTTAAATAGAATGTCTTCATTTTCAGTAAATGCTTTTGTGTTCCTACCAAAGTCACATGCTAAGGAAACCTTTCAGTTATCTATATAATCTGCATTCTTGTCTATTACATTCAAGGTACTATGGCTTGGAATAGACAAAACCAGAAAATTTTAGGCCTATCTTTAGGGTTAATTTGTTTTGTTGATCACTTTTCTGTCATTATATATAGAGATTATGCATTCCATCCTGGTCAGCCTGTCCATAAAGAATTCGCATTAACTGAGTTGTCAACACTCACACATGACTTAGCCACATGTGTGACACGTTTAGCAGCCTAACAATAGGACTGCTTCCGGCTTCGGAGTGCTTGCCAGCTTTACTGCTTATGATATTAATATATACCTCTCTGTCCTGCCCTTGTTTTCATATCTCTGTGAAGGAACCAAGTGTGTGTATGTTTTTGGTAAGATTATAGTTAAAATTTGAGGGCCAAAACATAGGATCTTAGTCATTACTAGATGATCCTATTACTACATTGTGTATAACTGCAACTACTTCCCTCAGCGAAGCTAGTAGGACGGAGCCCTGGTGCCAAGTATTAAAAATACTAAATGCTAGTCATCCTGACCCCTTTTATTGCTAATAGTAATAATTTAATTTTTAAATTTTTTCTGCCAGAAAGTCATTAGTGGGCATGAATTTGGTACTTGCACTTATTAATGTATACATTTATTTAGTAGCATGCACTTAAAAATAGCCTTATTGGGATATAATTGAGGTATGATAAACTTTATATATTTAAAGCATAAAATTTTCTAATTTTGACATATTTATATTTCTGTGCAACTGCTAACACAATCAGGATAGAAAATAGTCATCACTCCCAAAAGTTTTCTTGTTCTTTTTAGTAATTCTTCCCTCTTGCTCCTCCTGCCCCCTTAGCAAACAACCATTGCTCTACTTTGTGTTACTATAGATAAGTTTGTATTTTCCAGAGTTATGTATGAAGGGAATCATATAGTGTGCACTTACCTGACTACTTTTATTCAACCTAATTATTATGAGATCCATCCATGCTGTTGCATGTCTCAATAGCTTGGGCATTCTTATTGCTGAGTAGTACATTGTATGGACATATCATAATTCGTTCATCCATTCCTCTGTTGATGAATATTTAGTTGGTTTCCAGCTTGGGCTATGATGAAGAATGCTGCTATGAACATTCATGTATAAGCAGGATCTACACTTTAATTCTATATACTTCATATTTCATATCAGGAATGCAGACTAAATCAGCATTTTTCTCACATGTAGATTGAACATATAAGTTTTTGTCTTTCCTACAATTATTAAAATCTTGTTAGAGATGACAAGAAAGCAGAACTTCTCTCATTTATTTGCTAACTTTGTCCTAGAGTGTTTTTTTTTTTTTTTTTTTTTTACACAAAAACAAATACACTGCTGTTTAACCAGTAAACCCAAAACTTATTAGAGGAGCCACTAAGCTTAGTTTCTGATTCAATCCTGTAAAACAACATACAGAAGGACACAGCTCAAATAGAATGTTTTTGGTAAATGACTCCGCTTCTTCAATTTTGAGATTTATGTTTTACCATATTTTAGCCTTTTGAAGAGGTGGCTGAATCTTTCAGTTGATATATAAATTTAATTTACCGTTTTTATATTTTCCTTCTTAAATGTTCATCAAATGATAAGTGAATAAACAAAATGGTATATCTACACAATGGTGATCATGTTTGAATGTGCACCCCCTCCAAATCTCATGTTGAAATATGATCCCTAGTGTTGGAGGTATGGCCTAGTGGGAGACCTTGGTTCATGGGGCTGGCTCCCTCATGAATGGCTTAGCACCATCCTCTTGGTGATGAGTATGTTCTGCAAGAGGTGGTTGTTTAAAGGGAGTCTGGGACCTCCTCCTCTGCCTCTTGCTCCCTCGCTTACCATGTGGTACATCAGCTCTCACTTTGCTTTCCAGCATGAGTGTAAGTTTCTGAAGGCCTCAGAAGCAGATGCTGGCACCATGCTGCTTGTATAGCCTACAGAACTGTGAGTCAAATAAATATCTTTTCTTTACAAGTCACCCAGTCTCAGATATTTATTTATAACCATGAAAGCTTACTAATACAAATGGAATACTCTTCACCAATAAAAAAGAATAAAATATCAATACATGGTACAACATGGATAATCCTTGAAAACGTTATACCAAGTGAAAGAAGCTAGCCACAAAAGCCACATTTTTATGGTTTCATTTCTACGAAATGTCCATGGTAGGCAAATCTACAGAAACAGAAAGTAGATTACGGGTTTCCAGGAGCTGAGAGAGGAAAATGGGGAGTGACCGCTTAATGGATGTGGGATTTCTTTTTGGATAAATGAAGAAGTTCTGGAACCAGACAGTGGTGATGGTTGCACAATATTATGAATGTACATAATGTCATCGATTAAAAACTTTAAATGGTTAAAATAATACATTTTATATGATGTGTATATTTTCACAATAAAAATGAGGTAGAAGTGATTTTAAAAATTGTATTATTAATGGTGAGATACACAATTGATGAGAATTTAAAACCAGCAAATGATATAACTTACCATTGTGTGAGTGGCTGGCTGCTGCCTTAGGATCCCTAAAAACAAAAATGTGTATGTGCACATATGTAAGTTGTAGTCTACCTAACTCCTGAGCACGTTATAGTTAAACTCATATCTTTCAAAGACTAAGAAAAAAGTTAACTCTGTCACAGTTGTTCAATATTTTGACTAAAAATATAAAAGTATATACACAAGTCAGAGTGGCAGAGTTATTCTTGTGCAGTACAAGAAGAATTTATTGGAGCCAGTCTACATAGTTCAAAACTCAGGATAAGCAATTTGTTGCTCTGTGTAAATGTTTAACCTCTCTAATTTGACATTAGGCTCATGTTATTTACCTCACAATATTGAAGGAGTCTGTATTTATAAAGTGCCAAGCATAATGCCTGAGGCATCGTATCATGACTGCTTAACAAATGTAATATTTTGCCTCTTCACCAAGCCTGCCACCCTTCTGTGATATATAATCTTTAATTGCACATGGCAACATAAAATACAAATATCTCTCTTACACTGAGGAAATTAACACATGACTTATAGTGGAGATGTCCTGCTGGATTTCCAGAGTAGCGATTTGTCAGGTATATTGCATGTTCACTATTTGTGGCCATTCTACAATAATTATTTCTTGTAGTGAGAAAACGCTAAAGACCTATTACAAATAAATGAAGAAGGAAAAGTACTTTGATTAAAATGTCTATGGTAAAATAGAGATTCCTAAGAAATCTAATTAAAATCTAAACCAAAATAAAAACTTGGTGCACAAATAGGATCTGGATGTCCCACCTTACAACAAATATTGTTTCATATGGGAGTTAACTGGTGTGTAATTTAGGTAATAAAGAGTACAATGTAGAGTCATTTGGAGATGGTCACTCTCCTGTGTCTTGAGTAAAGTACTCAGATGAATCCAATTCCATTTATTTGCTGTGGTTTGTATCCCCAGATGAGTAAAGGACTTTATATTTTTATTAGAGGGCTTTTAAAAGAAAGCCATTAGTGCCCAATCTCCCCACACAGTGAGCACACAAGGCATATGTTTCAGATTTCATATAAGCACACTTCATTTTCTCTGTTGTTCTCTATAGAAATCAAGTTGTACTTTTTCCAAAGGAAAATGTAGGGACACAGTGGAAACTACTGTAAATGGTGGCCATGATAAAACCAGTCCTCCATAGGACGGGCTCTACATTAAAACAAAGCCTAAAGTTAGGAATGCAAATATGTGTGCAAAGGATACACCAATGCATGGCTTATAAGAAGGGTTCAGCTCATGGATTCCTACTCTTGAGTTTTTGCTGCAAAGTGTCAGCCTCTTGGGGGTGGGGTAAGAGTCAAAACACGTTCTTTCTGCAAGAGCTTTAACCTGGATTTCACACTCTAATCCTTTGTCCAGAAGTAGATACATCTTTTCTTTTCATTAATGTGTAAAGGAAAGTAATACTCTCATACATGAGACACTGGACTTTAAATAATAAACCCTAAATTCCCTAAATTTAAAGATCATAAAATACACCGTTGTGAGCAACCTACACAAGGTATCGTTAAGTGTAGCCAGTGAAAAAGCACTTAATGAGCACTGAGAAAATCATTTCACATAAATTATCTTATTTAATCCTCTTAGCAACTCCTCATTGTAGCTGTTATTATCTCCCTTTATGGATGAAAGAACTGAGGTTCAAAGACTTCCCCAAGGCCTCACACTACAGCGGTTCTGGAGCTAGCACTCAAATTCAGAGTCGTTTAATTCTAAATTACTGTAACAGGCAGACAGATATCTTTGCTTCTTCAAATTTAGATAACTTAACACCATTAATTGCAGCTCTTATTATTTGCCACATGGAATTTTGAATGAAAAATAAGCTTCACTGAAAAAAATTATCTTCATCACAGTGTTTTTTTCAGCATTGGATGTGTGTGTGTGTGTGTGTGTGTGTGTGCGCGCGCGTGCATGCTTGTTCCAGCCAGCTTTACTGAAGTATAATTGACAAAAATTATATATATGAAAGGTGTACAATTCAGTGATTTTACGTAAGTATACATTGTGAAATGTTTACCACAATCAAGGTAATTAACACACCCCTCACCTGATATAGTTTCGTGTGTGTGTGTGTGTGTGTGTTTGGTAAGGACACTTACGATCTATTCTCTTAGCAAATTTCACATATTGATAACTATAAACTACAGTATTCTTAACCATAGTTGTCATGCTGTACCTTAGATCCTCAGAAATTATACATCTTATATTATAATGGAAAATTTATATTCTTTGACAAACATCTCTCCATTTCCCTCATTCCGGCTCCTGGCAACCACTATTCCACTCTCTGCTTCTGTAAGTTCCGTTTTTTAAGATTTCACATATAAGTGAGATCCTACAATATTTGTCTTTCTGCAACTGGCTTAGTTCACTTAGCGTAACGTTTTCCAGTTTCATCTATGATGTCCAAAATTACAGGATTTATTTCCTTTATGGCTGAATAATATTCTATATATATGTGTACACACGCGCACACACACCATTTTCTGTATCCATTCATCCATTGACGAACACAGGTCATTCCCATCTTTTGTCTATTGTGAATAATGCTGCAATGAACATGGGAGAGCACACATCTCTTCAAGATACTGATATAATTTCTTTTGGATATAAACCTGAAATGGAATTGTCCAACTGTGGACAGTTCTAGTTTTAATTTCTTGTGGAACCTCCATACTATTTTCCATAATAGTTGTACTAATTTGCATTCTCACTATCAGTATGCAAGGATTCCCTTTTTTTCATATCACCCCAGCACTTGTTATCTCCTTTTTTTTTTTTTTTGAGATGGAGTCTCGCTCTGTCGCCCAGGCTAGAGTGATCTCGGCTCACTGCAACTTCTGCCTCCTGGGTTCATGCAATTCTCATGCCTCAGCCTTTCAAGTAGCTGGGATTACAGGCATGGGCCACCATACCTGGCTAATTTTCTTTTCTTTTTTTTTTTTTTTTTGTATTTTTAATAGAGATGGGAGTTTTACCATATTGGCCAGGCTGGTCTCAATCTCCTGACCTTGTGATCTTCCCGCCTCAGCCTCTCAAAGTGCTGGGATTACCTGGCCCTTATCTCTTGTCTTTCTGTGAGTAGCCCTGTTAACATGTGGAAGGTTATATCTCATTGAGGTATTGACCTGAATTTCTCTGATGATTAGTGATGTTAGACACTTTTTCTTATATTTGTTGACCATTTATATGTCTTCCTTGGAAACATGTGTAGTCAAGTTCTTTGCCCAATTTAAAATTGTGTTATTTGGTTTTTTACTGTTGAGTTACATGAGTTCTTTAAATATTTTGAATATTAGCCCCTTATCAGATATCTGGTTTGAAAATATTTTCTATCACTCTATAGGTTGCCTTTTTATTTTATTGATTATTTCCTTTTCTGTGCAAAAGCATTTTAATTTGATGTCTCATTTTTTAAAAAATTTTTCCTTTTCTTGCCTGTGCTTCTGATGTCATATCCAAAAAATTATTTCCAACACTAAACTCAGAGAATCTTACCCTATGTTTTCCTCTAGGAGGGTTATAATTTCAGATCTTACATTTAAGTCTGTAAGCCATTTCTAGTTATTTATATATTTATGTTTGTACAGAGTGTAAGATAGAGTCTGCTATAATTTGGAGGTGTGTTCCCTTCAAATCACCTGTTGAATTTTGATCTCCACTGTTGGAGGTGAGGCCTAACAGAAGGCGTTTGGGTAATGGGGGTGGATTCCCCATGAGTAGATTAATGCCCTCCCTGGGAGAAGGGGGACTGGGTTCTTGCTTTATTAGTTCCCATGGAAATTCCCTAGAGAGCTGAGTTGCACTTTCCCTCACTCTCTGGCTTCTTTTCTCGCCATGTGATCTCTGCACAAGCCAGCTCCTCTTCACCTTCTTCCATGAATGGAACCACCCAAAGGCCCTCACCAGATGCTGAGCAGATGCTGGCACCATGCCTCTTGTGCAGCCTACAGAACTGTGAACCAAATAAACCTATTTTCTTTATAAATTTTCCAGCCTCAGATATTCTTTTATGGCAACACGTAATGGACTAAGATATAATCTGGTTTTATTATTTTGCATATGAATATTCAGTTTTCCCAAAAGTATGTATTAAAGAGAATATTCTTTCCCAATTGTGTATTCTTGAGAATTTCATCCATGATTCGTTGACTGTAAACGTATGGGTTTATTTCTAGGGTCTCTAGCCCGTTCTGTTGGACTATGTGTCTGTCTGTTTTATGCCACTATTATGCTATTCTATAGCTTTGCAAATAAAGTTCGAAAATAGAAAATTTGATGCTTCCAGCTTTGTTATTTCTCAGGATGACCTTTCTATTCAGAGTCTTTTGTGGTTGTATATGAATTTTAGAAATTATTTTTGTTTTTCTGTGTAAAATATTCACTGGGATTTTGATAGGGATTGCATTGAATTTGTAGATAGCTTTGGATAGTATGGACATTTTAACAATATTAATTTTTCTAATTCATGCATATAGAATGTCTTTCCATTTATTTGTATCTTCTTCAGTTTCTTTCATGAATGTATTATGGGTTTTAATATATAGATCTTTCACGTCCTTGGTTAAGTTTATTCCTAAGAATTTTTGATGCTATTGTAAATTATATCATTTTTAATTAAATTTTCAAATAGCTTGTTTTTTAGTGTATAAAATATGATTGACTTTTGTATATTGAATTATATCTGCACTTTACTGATTTTGTCTACTATTTCAACAGTTTTTAAGCCAGTAATAACTTTGATTGCATATAAAAATCTACACTTTTACTTCTCACACTGTTTTGTGTTTTTGATGTCACAATTTAATTTTTATAGTGTGTATCCATTAACAAATTATTGTAGCTACAGTTATGTTTAGTACTTTTGTCTTTTGATTTTTAAATTAGAGTTTAAAATAATTTATGTACCACTATTACAGTATTAAAGTATTCTGAATTTGACTACATGTTTACCTTTTATACTTTCATGTTGTTATTTAGTGTCCGTTCATTTTAACTTAAATAACTCTCTTTAGTATTTCTTGTAAGGTTGGTCAAGTGACAATGAACTCCCTCAGTTTTTCTTTTTAAATTTAGGAATATCTTCACCTCTCCTTCATTTCTGAAGAACAGTTTTGCTGAGTAGAGTATCTTTGGTTACAATGGTTTTCTTTTCTTCCAGCACTTCGAATATCTCATCCTACTTCTTTTTGGTCTGCACAATTTCTATTAAAAAGTTCATTGATTGTCTTATGCACATTTCCTTGTATGTAAAAAATTTCTTTTCTCTTGCTGCTTTTAATATTGTTTCTTAACAGACATTTCTCACAAGAAGACATTCATACAGCCAACAGACACATGAAAAAATGCTCATCATCACTGGCCATCAGAGAAATGCAAATCAAAACCACAATGAGATACCATCTCACACCAGTTAGAATGGCGATCATTCAAAAGTCAGGAAACAACAGGTGCTGGAGAGGATGTGGAGAAATAGGAACACTTTTACACTGTTGGTGGGATTGTAAACTAGTTCAACCAATATGGAAAACAGTATGGCGATTCCTCAAGGATCTAGAACTAGATGTACCATATGACCCAGCCATCCCATTACTGGGTATATACCCAAAGGATTATAAATTATGCTGCTATAAGGACACATGCACACGTATGTTTATTGCAGCACTATTCACAATAGCAAAGACTTGGAATCAACCCAAATGTCCATCAGTGACAGATTGGATTAAGAAAATGTGGCACATATACACCATGGAATACTATGCAGCCATAAAAAAGGATGAGTTTGTGTCCTTTGTAGGGACATGGATGCAGCTGGAAACCATCATTCTTAGCAAACTATCACAAGAACAGAAAACCAAACACCGCATGTTCTCACTCGTAGGTGGGAACTGAACAATGAAATCACTTGGACACGGGAAGGGGAACATCACACACCCGGGCCTATCATGGGGAGGGGGGAGGGATTGCATTGGGAGTTATACCTGATGTAAATGACGAGTTGATGGGTGCAGCACACCAACATGGCACAAGTATACATATGTAGCAAACCTGCACGTTGTGCACATGTACCCTACAACTTGAAGTTTAATAATAATAAATAAATTTTTTTAAAAAAATAAAATAAAATAAAATAAAAAAAAAGAAAATTTGATTAAAATGTACCTCAGAGTACCTCCTTTGGGTTAATCTTACTTGAGATACCTTGAGCTTTATGAATCTTGATGTTCATATTCCGCCCTAGATTTTTCATGTTTTTTGTCTTCATTTCTTTAAGTAAGCTTTATTACTCATACTCCCTGTTGTCTCTTTCTGAAATTCTAATAATGCATACTTTTTTAGGTTAATGGTGTCCCATAGCTCCCTTATGCTTTCTTCTCTCTTTTCAAGTTTTTTTGTTTGTTTGTTTTGCTCCTCTGATTGACTAATTTCAAATGACCTGTCTTTGGGTTAACTGATTCGTCTGCATGACTGACTCTTCTGTTGAATCTCTCTGTTACATTATTTCGTTCTATTATTGTATTCTTCAGCTCTAGGATTTCTATTTAGTTATTTTGTATGGTTCCTATATCTTCACTAAACTTGTCATTTCATTCATACATTGTTTCCTGATTTTGTTTAGTTATCTAATACATTGTTTTCTGATTTTGTTTAGTCTTCTGTGTTCTCTTACATTTCATTGAGCTACTTGAAAATATTTTTTATTATTTTGCTTGCAATTTGTGGATCTCCATTTCATTGGGTTTAGTTACTGGAGCTTTACCAGTTTCCTCTAGTAATATCATTTGTTTTGTTTTTCATGATCCATGTATTGATGTCTGTGCATTTTAAAAAACAAATTCCCCTTACAACCTTTACAGACTGAATCTTTATTTGCCAAATTCAGTCTGTAAGAGATGTTTTCCAGCCAAAGCCAGTCTGGGGACCTCTTGGGGTCCCCAGGGTGATGGGATTGCCTCTGGATCACAGTTTACTAGGAATGGAGCCAGCTCATGTGACTGCTGTTGGGTTTACTGTGGTGTCCATAGTTGGCAGGCCTGTAACTATGAACTCAAGAAGTTGTTGATCCTATCTGATACCTGGGCAGATGAGACTGCCTCCAGGACCTTGGTTAGCAGGGCTAATGGTGGGACAAGGATCTGCTTAAGGGCCCACAATTGGATCTGCAGTTGGTGAGCCTATCACCATGTGCATGGATGGGTGTGGATCCTTCCATTTTCCCTCGGTAAGCATCTTCTGGGTCACTGGGTGGGTCCCTGAGCAGAAAGTACTGACTTTAGGCTACAGATGAGAGGGGCTAAAGCTGGGTCACAAGATGCTTTAGGGTCCACAGTGGAGATAGAAGTTAGCAAGACTGTCACTCAAGACAAAGGCGAGCAGATATCCTCTTAGATCTTTTAGCAGATGATTCCTGTGGAAAAATCAAGGCCAAATGGTGCTGTGGCAAAGTCCAGAGGTAGATGGGACCATTTCTGGACCTATAGCCAGAACTATGACCGGTGAGCTCACCACCTAGGTGCAGACCTGTTCTCTCAAAACAGCCCTTCTTGATTTTGGGCTTTGCTGGGTTTTTGCAATCCCCTACTTGAATCTTAAAAACTCCCACAAAGGCACTTTTACTGATGGATGGCTGTCAAATTATTATTATTGGAGGATATGAGTGGAAGATATCTTATTCTGCCATGTTGCTGACATTACACTTCTTAATAATGCTATTTAAAATTGTTAGCTGTACCCTATCCACTCCACACCTAGCTCTACATTTTTTTCTATAAGTATCACACTGTTCCATATAACATGTAACTAACGTATTTATTATGATTATTGTTCGCCTTTATCAGGACACTGGCTAGAATATCACCTTCAAAGGTGAGGAAGAGTTGTCTCTCTTTTTAAAGTTATGTGTCTTCAGTTCCTAGCACATAGCAGGTACTCACTGATATTTGTTGAAAAAATAGTCAGTGAATAGCATAAGGCAAAATAATGGAAATTCTTAATTAAATTTGAAAAATGTTTTTGGATCATTATAGGTTTAGTTCTTTGGAATTAGGCTAGGATTTGTCACCATTTTCTATGTGATCACTAGCTAAGTTCAGTATAATTAAAATTACTAATGTTTATATATAATGCTTACTATGAACCAGGTACTATTGTAGTAACCCTGTGAGACAGGTATCACTATTATCTCTATTTTCCAGGGGAAGAAATGAAAACACAATGAGATTAGTTAATGTGCTTAAAGTCATAGCAGTAGTAAGTATTGGTGGCATGATTCAAGCCCAAGCAGTTTGGCTTCAGTGACCAGGCTCTTGACTCCTGACTTCACAGCTTTGATGTGAGCATTGAATAGGATGTATAAAGAATCTAGCAGACTTTGTTTCGGATGTGAAAAGTTTTCCATATTGATTCTTTCCTAAACCTTCTATGCTTCTGCACTGTATCTACTCTAATCCTATGATTTCTTATTAATTCTATCTATCTTTCATCTATCTATCCATCTGTTTTTGACATTAAGGCTTATGTACTATGCAATACACACATATTGCCAACACAAAAGAGGTTTTTATTTTGATAACCTAATAAATCTAGTAGTAGCACAACTGATGGTTTCTTAAAGTTCTTGGGTCAACTTCCAAGCCCAGCTGGGGTGGCCATGAGGGGATGAAATGAGAGTCAGGAGCTTAGTTGAGTGATTATAGGAAATCACTTAACCAGGCTCATAATCTAATGATTCAATCATCTCAACTCTGGGAACTTGAGTTATGTTCCTTAGGCCAGTAACCAGAATAAAAACTATGAAAATTTCAAACGGTGGAAAGGTTTCTGTTAATAAGGAAATTTCTTTGAACTAGATTGATGAAAACATAAGTGGTACATGAAGCTACTCCTTTGAGACAGAGTATAGAGAATAAAATGGCACCAACCATGTGCAGAGATTAAAAGATTAGTGATTTGGGCAGTATTGGGGTTTAAAGAAGAGATGGTAACATATGGTGTGGGAATAGTGATTCTTCTAGATTCTTTTACCATGCCTGTTAACTGTGGTTATGGTAAGCCTCACAAAGATTTTTCCCACTGATACCAGATGAGGCCACATAACTTTCTGTGTGTAATGATAGCCACTGGACATTCTGTGGAAGTTCATGTGTAAGTTGTATCCATTCTTAAATTAGAATAAAGTTATTGATGGTGCCTACCGTATGTTGTATGCTGATGAGAATTATGCAGTTTTTTGCGTGATGATATAATCTTGAGCAGTGGTTCCCAACCTTTTTGGCACCAGGGACTAGCTTTGTGCAAGACAATTTTTCCATGGATGGGGGCATGGGAGATGGTTTTGGGATGAAAGTGTTCTACCTCAGATCATCAGGCACTAGATTCTCGTAAAGAGTGCACCACCTAGATTCCTCACATGTACTTTTCACAAGAGGGCTCTCACTCCTATGATAATCTGAGGCTGCTGCTAATCTGGCTAATCTAACAGGAAGTGGAAGTCAGGTGGTAATGCTCCCTCGACTGCCGCTCACCTCCTGCTGTGCAACCCCGTTCCTAACAGGTCACAGACTGGTACGTATCTGTGGTCTGGGGGTTGGCTAAGTTCAGTATAATTAAAATTACCGATGTTTATACATAATGCTTACTGTGAATCAAGCACTATTGTAAGAACTCAATAACCCTATGAGATAGGTATCACTATTATCTTTCTTTTCCAGGGGAAGAAATGAAAACACAATGACTCTAGAACAGGGGTGCTAGAGTCCTGTTATGTTTTTAAATTTTGTGCTCTGTTCCTCATAAGATCCGATCCATGGAATACAAAGGCTCTTTTCTGTGGTGCTTGGTGCCTGGGATTCCTGGATATTCCTCTGTGTTGGAAGCTAAGTTCTCAAAGGGATGCTCTTCTTGATCTGCACTGGGATCTGAATCATGCATAACTAAGGGCCCCACTTCTATAAGTTTTTCACTCCATTGGGTCTCAAATCTAATAAATTTGGCATAAAACCTATAGTGTATTTACAATTATGGCCTAGTCAATGATGATTAATATTCATAACTGACCACGGGCTCTGGGAATAGATAGCCTGAATACTATTACTATTAGTGTATTAAAATAAGTACATTATTTCTATTACTTTCATACCATTAGATTCATCTTCCCACATTTTAGGGGAGAATTAAATCAGTTAATATATATAAAGTGCTTAGAATACAGCATGGCACATAGGAACAGCCTGAGTCATATCTACATGTTGGCGATTATAGTGTGTACACTTGGACATGTTATCTAAATTCCCAAAGCTTCAGTTTGCTTAGCTGTTAAATGGTAACAAACGCATATGCATCCGAATTATTGGCAAGGATTAAATTACATATTCTATTAAAAATGCTTTGTACCACTCCAGTCACAAGGTAAGTTATTAATATATGTTTAATCACTACCATAATGATAGATTTTGTGATAGTAATGTGATAGTGATTATATAAGGGAACTGAATAAACAAAACCTGAAACTCTACCCACTTTTCCATTAAAACTGCCAAAATTGGTTGGTGGTTTGGGAAGTCAATGAAATATTATTATGGCTTGTGTCTCTATGGGATGATCTTGGATGTGTATACTATCAGATTCTCATTTTAGAAAGAATGGTATGTGGCTCCAAAATCACCTAAGATTCTTCTATATTTTTTGAAGTTGTTCAAGGACGTTGTTAGAAAAAAGGCAACTCAGTAAAGGAGGATGGGGTCTTTAAGCTAAATCCTCTGTATCTAGAAATGTGAGAAAATAGAAGAAATCTCTCAGCTACCAAAGAAATCAGCAAGGTGTGTTAATATCATAGATGATGCCTGAGATGGTCCTAGAGTATCCCTGTGTCACTGGATGAAGCTCTGATCTAACAACTTTTCACTTTTCTCCTGGATTGTTCGGAATTTTACCTTTCCAAATTTTAATAGCACAATTATATTTTGAAAATTATACTTGATTATGTGCTCTTGATTTATTCTAGTTTTGTCATCTTTCTAGATACTAGATCTCATACACATAACTTCATTTTAAAATTATTTATTTGCTATTGGTTTACAATATAGTACTTTAAAAAAACAAACAATATTTTCAAGCCTGACAAAAAATTTATCCAATGGACACTATCACTGATGCCAATAAACCAGTTCTCTTATCTTTGCAGATAAAGTATCTAGTTGGGTTAATGTTCTTATTTCCTCATTATTGAAAGTAACTTGTGAGAACCTCATGAAGATCTGTACACATAGTACAGATGCATAACAAAGAGATGACAGTTTTTGGTTTCACTTTTATAAGGAGTTTCTCCCTCCTCCTCCTACTACTACTACACACACACACCCACACCCACACACACAATGATTTTTAGAAAATATGAAGCAACAGCCATGCCATGAGTATTGGAATAATAAAGACAAATAAATCATTCTCCCAAAAAGTAATCATTTTGGAAGAAAAAGAAAAGAAGACATTTTGTTAAATAATAGTAGCACCATCTCCTGTAGCCTTAATTGAATGATTCAAGAAAGCTGGAATCTGTTTTATTTTATTACATGACCTTGGATTATGCATTTGACCTCTTTGAAACTTTGGCTGTAGAAGGGTGACAATAATCTTGGCTTCCTTATTTGCAGGTATATTACAGATTTAATGAGTTAATATGTATAATATATTTAAACCAGTTAAAAGACTCTAGATTAATATAAAACTGTTAATACTATATTCATTTTCTTTTTTTTCACCATCTGTGAAGCGGAGATATATACTTACTTTACCTATATAATGATTTGCTTTGGAAGGCTTACTAATACTAGCCTAAAATTTTAGCAGGATATATAGGTTATTATGCAGATAAATAGGTTTTTCTGTGTAATTAAAAATGCCTAAAAATAAAAAGTATTTAATCCAATAACAAAAACATTGTTAAATTGTTTTAAGGAGAGACATCTCTTTTCCTGAAATAGTGGATTAAAAATGTCATACTCATACCAAAGACGTGATTACTTTCCCCTTACCTTCTAGAGATTTTTCCTTTCAGCAGAACCATGTTTTTCTTAACTATACACTTAGTCTCAATTGAGTTAGTCACTACTAGCTTTAGCAGTGTATTCTGTGTATTGACTCTCATACTTGTGTTAGACTATTCTTGGGAGGTGATGCCTCTGTGCCATTTGAACTTCTGAGTTTTTCTTCCCTGAAACCCATAAAGAGTGTCTTATTTCAGATGGTTGTGTTTTGTTTGACCTTAGACCTTTCTCTAAGATTTTCTTCCAGTGGTCTTATTTGAATCTCATATTTTACCCTAAAGATTATGTGGCTACAAATAAATAAAATAAACTGAGCATCTTCCATGTTCTTTGAAGTTACCCAGGATGCTGATAGAGCAACGGTAGCTTAGAAAAAGAAGATGGTCTTTTAAGCTAAATACTGTGTATCTAGAACTATGGGGAAACAGAAACAATGTCTTGATGGTTAAAGAATTTAAAGCCTTGCCTTGTTCTTCTTCATCCACCATTTAAGAGCTTCAGCGATACCTCTAAACCAAAATCCTATAGCTGAGACCTTACAACACGTTAGAAAAACCTGTCTTTATGGTCTTTCAAATAACTCATATCCTATTACTTAGTACTGTTTTTTGCCCACCTTTTGAACTCCCATGTTTTCTCAGATTCCTGGTTTTTGACTATTATTTAAGTTAAGATTGTTATTACCCTTGAACACTACCATTTGCTAATGAGCCTTTCTAGTTAGTAGCAATATCTTACTGAGTATTGCCAGTAACTGCCTCATCCTAGTGCGCACCAAGCCAAACCCAATGCAGTAAGTTCCTTAGCCACAACTGAAGAGAGGTCGGTATGATTAAGTGCCAGTGTAAAACTTAAGCATCAGTGATTTTTGTTTTTCCTATCAAACATTACCTTTCCAAGTACTAATCATGAACCCCCCAGTGTATTTCTGGAGTCTTCTTCCAATAAGCCACTTCTTAGGCCAACCATTGCTCTACATGCTTTGCATGTATTTGATCCTCATAAAATTCCAATAATATAGATACTATGTTATCCTCTTTTTATTCATAAGGAAGCTAGAGTGCATGTCGGTTAAGAAATAATGCTAAAGATTTCAGAGTTACAACATGGTCTAGTCAGAGATATGGATCAAGCACCTTGATTCCATGATTAAATGGCAACTAACTCTTCAAAGGAGCAAAGAGAATGGGTTCCACTGCAAATGCAGTAACTCTATGCTTGTGCTCATAGAGGAGATTCTTGACATCCACCATTTAGGTAATTAAGATATCATCTCACTGGAAAGCAAAGAAGCAAGTATCTTTTAAAACCTGTTTTGTTAGAGTTCTCTCTGTTTAGTTTATTTTGAACAGAGAATCTTCAAACATAATTAGGGTCAACTTCCCTGGATTTTGAGCTTGAATAGTATGGGATTTGTAACCATTGCCTTTCTACGCTTTCTTGGTAATATAATTACGAGTCTGACATTTTCCCCCTAAAACTCAGTATTTTTTTTATCATAATGAGCATCTTCTGCACTCTAAGTTTAAAAAATACATAATGGAGAGTCTTTATCTCAAAGAGAGAGTCTGAATACATTCTTGTTGAAGAATAGTTATAACCCATTTTGATTAGTAGTGTAGATAAGACAAAGGCAAACAATGCATGTGTTCCACCACTGGCATTTTTAATACTTAATGGTTGGACTCTGGAAATATACACATCAGGACATAATTATTCCTGTGAGAATTACTGGGAATTCTGGAATGGCTAGGGCCACAACACTAGAAATAAACAAATTCTTCAAGGAAAAATTTCTAAAGCCTTTTCTCTCCAGTTCACTGCAGGGTACGGTAAGTCAATTCTCTGCTCTTATCTTTTTTGACATATTATTTTTAACAGTTGATTATTCTTTCCTTTTTGATTAAAACTCTTCATTTGAATTTAATGCAAAACACTTCCTTAATTATTCTCTGAAAACAGTGGTAACCCATCCACACTCTTTGTTTATCATTTAGAAACAAAGAAAGATGTATCACTCAGGCTTAGGGCCTCTCCTTTGTTTGCACCCACGCCCTTAGAAATCTCAGTTAGTTATGAAAGCTGATGATCACCAAATTCTTATCTCTGACATAAGTTTCTTCTCTGAACTCCAGGCTTATATATTGAATCGTCTATTCAAAATCACCACTTTGACCACACAGACTTAGTATGTCCAAAACCAAACTTCAACTTTCCCATATAGAATGTGTTTTTCCAACATCTTCTCCATTTCTGTATAGAAGCTCTATTTTTTTTCTTTTAGTTGCTCAGTTCAAAAATTTTAGATTTATTATTTTTTTAAATCTCAACTTCTATTTCTAATCTCGGCACATCCTGTTGGCTCTATGGTCAAAATATATCCAAATGTGAATATTCTTTTCATTCCACTGCTCCCACTCTAATTCAGGCAATCATTTTCTGTTACCTGCATTATAGCAGTCACCTTCCAAATAATTTCGCTTATTCTATTCTTTGCTTGATTTACTTAATTTTTTGAGACAAGGTCTCACTGTGTTGCCCAGGCTGGAGTGCAGTGTGCAGTCGTGGCTCATTGCAGTCTTGACCTCCTAAGATCAAATGATCCACCCACCTCAGCCTCCCAAGTAGCTGCGACTATAGGCATGTACTAGCATGCTCAGCTACATTTTTACATTTTGTGGAGACAAGGTATCACTATGCTGTCCTTGCTGGTTTTGAACTCCTGAGCTCAAACGATTCTCCCACATAAGCCTCCCAAAGTTTTGTGATTACAGGCATGAGCCACTGCATCCAGCCCATTCTTTGCTTTATCTGGCAGCCAGAGTAATTGTTATGACATTAAATACCAATCTTGATGCTAGACATTTACTCAAAAATCTTCCATGATTTTGCACATAAGTTAAGAAATCTGAAGCTGAAAGTATGGTTTCTAAGATCTGTGCAATCTGTTCCCCACCCTATATTACCTCTCTGATCTCATCTTCTATATTCTAAGTTTTACTCACTCTGTTCCAGTCACACTACCCTCCTCTGACATTTTCCCAACCTGGTGCCTTTCTAATTGTTTTTTTCTTTTCCCTAAAATATACTCTCTCAAGATATCTCCTTTCCTCTTTGCTTAAATATCATCTTCTTAGTGAAGCTTCTCTGGCATACTTTCTCTCTGGCACTCCTCTATTTTTATTCACAGTACCAACCATAATCTAACAGATTTATAATCTGAGATTCACCTTATTTTCTTTATTTATTGCCTCCTTACTCTCATGAAAATGTAATCTGATTGAAGGAAGACATTCAGTCTCTTATTTACTAATAAATTCTCATCACCTAGAACATTGTGCATATAATAGATACTCAATATGCATTTGCTGGATGAATGAATGAATGAATGATGGTGATGGCACTAGAGAGATAGAACTGCAAGACTATTTGGAAAGATACTATGGCACTGAGATCTTCCTTGAAGCCAATTTGAGAAAAATTCTACAATATAACAGGTTAATAAAAGAATTAACAAACTACTAAGACCTTTATTTTCTTTACATTACTAGGGTCATAAGAGGCTCTAATAATGGGAGAAGAATATCGACACTGGAAATGTCTTCATTTGTAAGTTTCAATGCTATCACTTACAAGGTCAAATACAGTAGTTGCAGTGATTCCACTGAATTATACAATTAAAAATACCAACTTGTTCTTTCCTTCCCAGCCAATTTGAACTTTGCAAAATACAAAGTTGATCATATTCCTTTTATGTGAGCAATGAAAGTCTTTGATGGTACAGTAGTCTGCTTGGGCTGCTATAATAAAATACCATAGGCATGATGTCTTAAACTACAAACATTTATTTCTCCCAATTCTTGAGGTTGGAAAGTCCAAGATCAAAATGCCAATCAGTTCAGTTCTTGGTGATAATCTTCTTCCTGGTTTGCAGATAGCTGCCTTCTTGCTGCATCCAATACAGAAGGAGAGCAATCTCTCTCTCTCTCTCTTCTTTTTCTTATAAAGCATATAAACTCATCATTAGAGTCTATGTTTGTCCATTCTTGCATTGCTACAAACAAATACCTTAGACTGGGTACTTTAAAAAGAAAAGAGATTTGATTGGCTCATGGTTCCACAGGATGTACAGGAAGCATGGTGCTGGCATCTGTTTTGTTTCTGCAGAGGCCTTGGGGCACTCACATTCATGGCAGAAGGTAAAAGGGGAGCAGACACTTCATATGGCTGGAGCAGGAGCAAGAAATAGAGTGAAGAGGGAGGTGCTACAGGCTCTTAAACAACCAGATTTCATTATGAGAACAGCACCCAGGGAATGGTGATAAACCACTTATATGAAACACTTCCACCATCCAATCGCCTCCCACCAGGCCCCACCTCCAACACTGGTGATTATTATTCAATATGAAATTTTGTGGAGACACAGATCCAAACCATATCATTCCATCCTTGTCCCCTCCAAAATCTCACGTCCTTTTCACATTGCAAAACATTATCATGTCTTCCCAATAATCCCCCCAAAACTTAAATCATTTCAGCATTAACGGAAAAGTCTGAAGTCAAAAATCTCATCTGAGATAAGGCTAGTCTTTTCCACCTATGAGCATGAAAATTAAAAACAAAAACAAACGACAACAACAACAAAAAACCCACCAATTTAGTTACTTCCAGGATGCAACAGGGGTAGGAGCATTGGGTAAACATTCCCATTCCAAATGGGAAGAATCAGCCAAAAGAAAAGGGCTACAGCCCCCATGCAAGATGCAAGTCCAAATCCCAGCAAGGCAGTCATTAAATCTTAAAAAGCTCCAAAATAATCTCCATTGATTCCATGTCCCACACCCAGGGCACACTGATGCAAAAGGTTGGCTCCCAAGGCCTTGTGAAGCTCTGTCCCTATTGCTTTGCAGGGTTTAACCCTCATGGCTGCTCTCATGGGCTGATGTTGAGTGCCTGCAGTTTTTCCAGGTGCACAGTGCAAGCTGTCAATGAATTTACCATTCTGGAGTCTGGAGGACAGTTGCCTCTTCTCACAGCTCCACTAGGCAGTGCCACAGTGGGGACTCTGTGTGGGGGCTCCAACCCCACTGTATTAGTCTGTTTTCACACTGTTATAAATAACTAACTGAGACTAGATAATTTATGAAGAAAAGAGAATTAATTGACTCACAGTTCCGAGGGCTGTACAGGAAACATGGCTGGGAGGCCTCAGGAAACTTACAATCATGGTGAAAGTGTGAAGGGGAAGATAGCATGTATTTACATGGTGGCAGGAGAGAGAGAGGGACAGCAAAGGGGGAAGAGGGAAGTGCCACACACTTTTGAACTATCAGATCTTATGAGAACTCACTCACTATTTTGAGAACAGTAAAAGAGAAATCTGCCACCGTGATCCAATCACCTCACACCAGGTTCCTCCCCCAACCTTGGTAATTACAATGTAACAGGAGATTTGCATGGGGACACAGAGGCAAACCATATCACATACATTTCTCCTCACAATGTCCTGGTAGAGGTTCTTTGGGAGGGCTCTGCCCCTGCAGCAGGCTTCTGTCTGTCTGGGCATCCAGGCTTTTCTATAAACCCTCTGAAATCTATGCAGAAACTCCCAAGTTTCACTTCATATCTCTGCACACTCACAAGCTTAACAGTATGAGGAAGCTGCCAAAGCTTACCACTTGGACCCTCTGGAGCAGCAACCCAAGCTGTACCTGGGAACTTTTGAGCCACGGCTGGAGCTGGAGCATCTGGGATGCAAGGAGCCACGTCCTGAAGCTGCACAGGGCATTGAAGCCCTGGGCTTGGCCTTGGCCCTGGCCCAAGAATTCATTCTTTTCCACTAGGACTCTTGGCCTGTGATACGAGGGGCTACCATGAATGTCTCTGAAATGCCTTCAAGGTTTTTTCCTCATTTATTTTACTATCAGTACTTCCCTACCTTTTAGTTATGCAAATTTCTCTAGCAAGTGACTGCTCAGCAGCTGGCTTGAGTTCTTCTGAAAATGGGCTTTTCATTTCTACCACATGACCATGCTGCAAACTTTTCAAACTTTTATACTCTGCTTCCCCTTTAAATATAAGTTCCAACTTTAGATCATTTCTTTCCTCATGTATATGAAGATAGGTTGTTAGAAGCAGCCAGGCTAAATCTTGAATGCTTTGCTGCTTAGAAATTTTGGCTGGGTGTGGTGGTTCATGCCTGTAATCCTAGCACTTTGGGAGGCCAAGGCAGGTGGATCATGAGGTCAGGAGATTGAGATCATTCTGGCCAACATGGTGAAACCCTGTCTCTACTAAAAATATAAAAATTAGCTGGGGATGGTGGTGCACACCTGTAGTCCCAGCTACTCGGGAGGCTGAGGCAGGAGAATTGCTTGAACCTGGGAGGCAGATGTAGCAGTGAGCCAAGATCATGCCACTGCACTCTAGCCTGGCAACAGAGCGAGACTCCATCTCAAACAACAACAACAACAACAAAAAAGATAAAAAGAAATTTCTTCCACCAGATAGCCTAATTCAACATTCTCCAGTTGAAAGTTCCAGAGATTCCTACAGCAGGGGCTCAATGCAGCCAAGTTCTTTGCTAAGGCATAACAAAAGTGAACTTTGCTCCAGTTTCTAATAATTTTCTCATTTCCATTTGAGACTTAGTCAGCTTGGCTTTTACTGTCAATATTACTATTAGTATTTTAGTCACAACCATTCAACCAGTCTCTATGAAGTTCCAGACTTTCCCTCATCTTTCTTTCTTCTTTTGAGTTGTCCAAACACTTTCTACCTCTGTCCATTATCTAGTTCAAAATTTCTTCCATATTTTCATGTATCTTTACAGCAATGCCCCACTGCTCGATACTGATTTTCTGCATTATAATAGTTTATTCTCACATTGCTATAAAGAAATACCTGAGCCTGGATAATTTATGAAGAAAATTAGTTTAATTGATTTTGGATCTGCAGGTTGTAGAGGAAGAATGATGCATCTGCTCAGCTTCTGGGGAGGCCTCAGAAAATTTACAATCACCACAGAAGCTGAAAAGGGAGGAGACACTTAAGAGAGATCAATGGGGGAGGTGCTATAAGCTTTTAAAAAACCAAATCTCATGAGAACCCACTTACAATTATGTGAATAGTACCAAGGAAATGGTGCTAAGCCATTCATGAGAAATCCACCTCCATGATCCAATCACCAGGCCCTGCCTCCAGAAATGGAGATTACAAGTCAGCATGAGATTTAATGAGAACACAGATCTAAACCATATCAGGGTCTCACATTCATGACCACATCTAACTCTACCTCCTAAAGGCCCCAAGTACCATCACATTAAGGGGTAGGGCTTCAGTATATGAACTGAGGATACACAATTCAGTTCATAGGAGGTGGTTTCTCATTGCTTTTATGTTAAAGCCTGCTATTTAACAAGAGGCTTGTATTTTGTACTCTGAATTCCTTCAGGCCCTTTACATTCTCCGTTTCTTTTTGTATCAATTTGCCCTCTGCCTTCTTGTTCTAGCCATATTTTCCTTTTGCTAGGACACATAATGCTCCCTCCTACTACGTCCTCCTCTCAGCTTGACAACTCTGCAACTCCCTCCATCAAAGCAGCTCCTATTCATTTTACTGAATTTGGCATCCAATCATCACTTCCTCATGGGAAAATTTCTTCATCTGCTGGCCAAATCCCCTTTGCTTTTGTTAACACACCATTTCTTAGATCCCAGTTGTAATTTGGAAGTAATCATTTGGCAAATAAATTTCTCCATCACTAGACTTTCAGCTTAATGGAGGTAGAAAATAGATTTGTTATTGCTAACTATATCTCCAGCAGCAGCAGAATACATGGTCCATGCTAGTGTTCACGAATTTGTTGAAGGAGTGCAGATAATAACACTCACATGCCTGTAACTACGTATGAAACTCTTATTGTCCAGAGTCTAGAGGTTAATTAGCAAGCTGATTTTGCATCTCAATAACTGGAGTGTCATATTCTTTCTAAACCTGACTTTTCCTTTTGTCTTCTTATATTTTAGGTGTTTTTAGAGAATTTGTATGATTTTGAAAATGTAGCTTACCCTCTATGGGTTTAACACTTAATATATATTAAAATTCTACCTCATGAACTTCAGTAAATAGAATGCATGAAAATTAAATAATGTATGTGGTTTGAAATAATAAAAACAATAATTCACTAATTTTAGTTCCTGTATTTGAGAGCTTTCTATGCACCAAACACTGTACTAAGTAGTTTATATAAATTATCTTATTTCATTCTTCTGAAAAGAATGACTTTCTTTATTTTGTTTTAATTGTTTATTTTGCTTTTCATATGTGCCAGGGCTTGCCTAAATTATTTCCACTGGTCTTTTCATCTCTGACAAGTAGATATTACTATTCTGACTTTGCTAATGAGGGACATGAGGATCTTGAGGTTTAGAAAATTTTTAAGTTCACACAAGCTTATCAGTTATGAGATTGTGGGTGAAAGAAACTTGTGCATTTCTATAATACTTTGTAAACAAAGAAAAACACTAAAATTAAATTGAATAAGTGATATTCCACATTATGCAACTTGAATACTTGTAAAGCTCAAAGTGACTCTAGGGGGTCATGCAATCTAAAGTCATAGTCCCATTTTACAAATCTTGGAAATGAGATTAACTGAGCTGCCCTACTGCATCATGAAAACATTTAAGGCAGGAGATATTTCTTTTTTATTGGCAGTACACACATATTGTTCTACCTAATGTGTTGCTCCATAACATTTATGGAATTGAGTTGTTCAAGTTATCAATCAAGACAGAGGCAAGATTAAACCAAATCTGCCCTGTAATATAGGAATCATTCTATTAAATACGTTGCTAATAAATGACTAAGCTCAATTAAAACCTTGCTTTATTAAATGGCATCATTATTAATAATAACAATAGGATTAGAAAATTTCCTGGGTGATATTACCATCACTACCATTATTGTAAGGGAATCTGCAGATTCTCTTTTGAGGTTTATTACCAGTAATCTTATTTCTGTTATTGCTTTACTGACAGATGCATCCTAGCATCAAGGATCCAGGTTCCTTTTCAGATTTTAAAGGCAGAAAACAGGAGATGCAGTTATAAATCACTTCAGGGGATGACTTAGATTTTTTTGTGGCAGCAGATTGCTACCAGCCATGAAATCCCAAATGTAAAATGTCACTGCAGCCATCAAAATAAATCGATATGGGTTGATGAGTGGAGGTGGTTGATAAAACCCCACCATGTAATTAGTTGGAAAGAGATTAAAATGTTTACACAGAGGGAAAGTTGCAAATAAAGTTTCTGTGGAAAAGTTGAAGTGATTGAATTTTTTTAAACATGAAAAGGGAAGGGTAGGGGGCAGCTTAATTAATCTTCAATAAATGGCTTTGCTTTAGGACCATGGATGGTGGTGTCCAGTGCTTGTCAATTCTGCCAATGACAGAAAGCTATGAAATGTAAGATGTAGCAAGACAGACTAAGGTATGATAAAACATAGTAGGTTTCTAAAGTTTATAAAGCTCACTGCCTGAAGTTGAGCAAGAGACACTGTTAAATATCTTCCTCTGGACAACATTAAATAAATACATCCTCCTATGTCTGTAATGATAAAAGCATGGTCCTTTTCAAAGAAAGATCCCAGCTCAACTCACCTCAATAACCTAATGACATTCCTTCTAAATCTAAGATCAGACTTTTTATATATTTAAAGCCTTGATGACATTTTCAGTATATCAGTTCAATCAAAGAAATAATCTATCTATTAAAAGACCACTTTACTTAAGAAATCCCATTAAGATCATCATAAATATTGAGTTTGCTTTAGTATAAATTCAGATCTGGTTTTATGTCACAAAAAAAACTGAATGACTTGACTGTCATATGACAATGGCATTAGGGTATCTGGATTCAGGACCTATAGTATGCCTTGGTAACCAAGTGGTCATTGTAGTTTTCAGGTTACTAAGAAATTGCATCAGCCTAAAATATTTACATACTGTTCTGCTATGGTCTCTAAAATTTCTATCACTAGCCTTCCATCAATTTTAATTAAGAAATTATTCTTATGAATGTAAACAAATGAATGTCTTTCATATAGTTAGTCTATTAGAGAATTTTCAAACTTACCTATCACTCGGGACAATGAAAGAGTGGGACACTGTCTAAATCGATCTTAATGTACTCAAAGCAGGCAGGTCAATAGTATGTAACATAGATGTGAACAAACTGAGAGGAAGTGAACTCAGAGAAGCCAAAAGGTATCAAGCAGGGTCCTGGAGAGGTTTTGTACCAGCTTGTGAGAGCTAATTGTTAAATTTTCAGAAGTTTTTTTTTTTTTTTTTTTTTTTGAGATGGAGTCTCTCTCTGTCACCCAGGCTGGAGTGCAGTGGTGCCATCTCGGCTCACTGCAAGCTCTGCCTCCCGGGTTCATGCCATTCTCCTGCCTCAGCCTCCCAAGTAGCTGGGACTACAGGCACCCACCACCATGCCCAGCTAATTTTTTTGTATTTTTAGTAGAGAGGGAATTTCACTGTGTTAGCCAGAATGGTCTCGATTTCCTGACCTCATGATCTGCCTGCCTCGGCCTCCCAAAGTGCTGGGATTACAGGTGTGAGCCACCGTGTCTGGCCATAAATTTTCAGAAATTTTGAATGCAAGTTTTTAAGCATGGCCATTATTAAAAAGTAAATTATATAGCACAAAAATTGCATTAAAAACAAAGTTAATAAATACTCAGAATTTATCACTTCCTAAGTATTTATGGCATCTTAGTATCTATACTTCTTTGATTATTCATATGGGAAAATACATAAATAATGCATCCTTTTGTATCTCCATGTTTAGTAATAGTATGTTGATAGCTTGAACTTAGCCATGGTGAGCATATTTTAGCTGTGGAAATGGGTAAGTACTACAAATGAGGGTGCTCTTTTTTTTATTTCCCCTATTGAGTTTGTTGTTAAACACTCACCAGCACATCACTGACTGATTCGTTTTTAATGGTTTTAAAGGTAATTATCTTTCTACAGGAGTAAAAATATTTAGTTGCTAGACACAGGGAAAGTCAAATGTTCCGGACTGAATTTGTTAATTCCAAAACATTCTGAAATCTCCTAACAATAAACATTTTTGACAAAAAATATAAAGCAGTTTATAATTTTTGCTGTTCAACAAGACTTTGCCCTATTGTTAACAACTTACTTTTCGTCTTCCACAAAAATGTTGTCTCATGAGCTAAATAGAAAAACATATTTTTTGCATGTTTTTCCCCATGTTTTCGGTAGTTCCTTCAACTGAGGCTTGCTATGAGTTTCACGGATCCACTTACTTGATTATGTTTTCTTTAGATAGAATATTAACTGTTCATCACAGAAACATGGGAAGTCACCACAGTTCAGAAGCATCTACAGCTAGGTTTGAATTTTGGCCCTGTCACTAACAAGAAGAGTTAACCATTGATGAGTAAATTTGACTCTCAAACACTCAGATTACTCCATTTTAAACTAGAGCTAGTATAACGTACATGACAGTATAAGCATAAATATTTCATGAGATGATGTATTTAAAAGTGAAAGCACAAGAGGGCATGACCTACAAAAGGTGCTAACAACATGTGATCCCTTTCACGATCCTTTTCTTTCTTTATCTTCTCCACTATGATACAGAATATTTTCAGGTCTAGGATTATCCCAAGGGCAGGAAAACCACAAAATTTCCCAAACCAACCCACTGGAAAAGGACATGAATTTCAAAGTTTTGTTGCCCACTCATGAGCTAAAAGTTACCTTTGATTTCACAAGGCCCCAGAGACAGCTGGAAGAAATGTTTTTGGAGAAGATTCTCTGGGGTATTCTTTTTATAGTTGAAAGAGACTTTAGAATGTGGTATAGTTTTTCCACAATAGCTTGGGGACTTGAACAGGGAGAAAGGAAGGGAAAAGTGAGTTCAATTTTCTATGACCTATGCTTTCAGAATTAGCAGATTTTAAGTATTTTGAACATATTTCTTTAAAGGATAATATCATGTCAGGAAGGCACAGCGATATTTTTTCCTACTATCATCATCTTGCCTCAGGCTTTAAATTAGTGAGGTGGGATCCATCCTGAGAGTTGCTGGGAAAGCAAAAGATTCGTTCTCATTAAACCCAAAATGTGAATATTTCTCTTCTCTCCTCTTTCCTCTGCACTTCACTGAAGCATATGTTGTCTTCTTTACATGAGACAAGAGAGGAAATGAGATCACACTGAATCACCGAAGAGTTTTCCATGAGGTTCTCATAACCTTTGGGGTTTACAAGCACATGTATTATTCGTTCTCCCTAGTTATTCCAATCAGCTACTGTTTGGAAGAGTGGATGATGTGAAGAGTCTGATAATGTTGTCTACAGAAGGGAAAGAGAAAAAGAAAAGTGAGGGAGGTTGGAAAAATTGGAAAGAAATAAAGAAAAACAGAGAGAAGGGGACAAAAAGGAGAAAGAAAATAAGAACATAGTTAATAACCAGTCCTTTATACTTTTTAAATGATAAATTGATTGTGTATTATCTAAAAAGTACGTATACAGTACTCCAGAGTTATAATCTCTTTCATTAAAAGGAAGCACAGAGATAGAGAGTAAGAAGCAGAGAGAGAGAGAGAGAAGAGGGAGAGAGAAAGTAAAGTGTCTTGCCACCCATCCAGTTATCCAAGTCAAAACTTTGGGAGTCATGACAGACTATATTCTCTCTCTTTTCTGCTGCTAATAATAAATCACTAAGACTTGTTCATTATATTTCCTAAATACTCAAATCTACCCTTCAGCACACACACAACTGCTAACCCTCATCATTGTTTTATTTTAGGCAAACATCACATTTGCCTATTTCACTGAAATAGATTCCCTACAACAAGTCTCTTCCTTCTTAAAAACTCTCTCATCCACTACATGAGTGATCTTATTAGAATGTAACTCTGATTATAGCTCTCCTGCTAAAAGTTTTTTCCCTAAATAACAGATTTCAAACTTCTTATCATGGCATACAAAGCTGCTTTTAATCTGGACTTCTGCTTCTACTCCAGCCTTCTTCCTTTTGTCCTAAGATATGTTGTTGAATGAGTAAATCAATGAATGTTTTCATCTTAATATATCAACTTATATTTAGTTTCCAAACTCTTCTATATTCTCTCATACTTCCAAGAGATTGAAAGCACTGATTTCTCTGCTTGGAAGATCTTTTCTTATTCCCTTCCTTATCTGTTTACTCTTTTTATTTGTGTAGGCAACTGAAGAATTACCTTTTCCATCATTCCTTTCTTAGCCAACCCTAAATTAGGCATTTACTTGTTTGTCTGCATTATTAGACCATCTGCTATTTTAACACAGAAAGTTTCTTACGTGTGAGTTTTTAACTTTTAACACAAAAGTATAAGCCTAGCAAATAATATATTTTAATTATTAAAGTATTCAAAGTAACATGTTAAAAGTGAATAAATAAAATATAAAGTAATGTTATCATTGGTATTTCAATTTACTTTTCTACATCATCCTTTATTCCTATTCAATCTATCTGCACTTAACAAATGTTTAGATTTTTATTCAAAATAAAAAAATACAGCGAACAGCAATAGATCTTTCTATCTCATGAATATTCTCCATATTGATATAAGTACTAATCTCCATTTCTTGAAATAGGAAAACAATTAGAGCAAAATGCAATACAATATTGGAAAGGAAAAAATGCAGAAGGACATGGACAATCACTGTTTCTTAAACTAGCAACAGCTAAAGTTATCATATTTGATCATTATTTGCTAGAAAGACCCAACAAAAGGCAGAACAGCAATTATGAAGACCCAGACTAGGAAAGAACTAGGAACGGAACTGAATTCAAAAGCAATTTGACAAAAAACTGAAAGGCTAGTTTGGCTGTAATCTACTGAGTTTCTCACTGATATTTAAATATATTTATCTGATAATAAAATTCAGGAGAAGTCATACCCCCATGATCAAATGTTTTATAAAGAAAACCAGGGTTTCAACTTCTCCCCAAATAATGTCCTTTTTTTTCTTTGCTTTGTCTCTCAAACTCCAAAATGTTTAAAAACATTTAAATTTGGAATGTGTAGGATTTCACTAATTCTCAGCAATCATAGTTTTCATTCTATTTTCTCTACACAGGTAAGTGCACGAACCTACAGTTGAGCAATCTTTTATGCTAGATGATAAACATTTTCTGACACTGGGTCTTCAGAACCACACTGGATGTGGTGAAGTGAAGCAAAGTTGGTGAGTGAAAACTGATTAGAAACATTCTTGCAAGACTCAAAATTACATTCACAGTAGCTTAATCAAAAAAAAGGAAATTTATTGGATACAGAGGGATTATATAAAAAGCAATAGTAGAAAATGTATGGTCTGTATTCAGAATGAAGGGAATCATGAAAATAGTAGGTTACAAACTGGGGTTACTCTCTCCATCTCTCTGTGGCCACGTGGTCTCTCATTTCTGTGTCATTTCTTCTTTCTGCTTGCAGAAAGAAGCTTTCTCTATATCTGATTGAACAAAGGCTGATTTATGTGATCCACCAGTTCCATCTTTCATTGTGGACTAATTAGAGTTTTGCTTTTTGTTGTTTTATATTTTAAGTTCAGGGGTAAACGTGCAGGTTGGTTACAAAGGTAAACTTGTGTCATGGGGCTTGCTTATGTTCCAATTTCATACTCATATGGAAGAAAATCTGACTGTTCCACTTTGTGTTAGGTTGGACTTGACAGATATAGCAAATAAGTATATATGTATCCTATGCGAAATTTGGGATGTACTTATAGTAAAAACATATATACATTCCTCACCTGAAATTCAACTGTAACTGCGTGTCCTGTATTGTTTCTGTTCATGCTGCTAGGTGTTTTCTACTGGTCCTGTCAGTTGTTTCAGTGTGGGTGGGAACACAGCAAATGGAGCAAAGGATGATGTTATACTTCACTAAGTAATTGGGTGATCAACTTTTCTCAGGAAGAGTGATGTGAGCTTAATATGTATGTAGAGGAATCTATAAACAAGAGAGAATAATTTGGTTCTCATAGAAGATAAGAGGACGGAATGTATTACCATTCAGATAACAGGTAAAAATTTAGCCAGTTGACTCAGAGATAATGAAAATAATTTTAGCAAACTGAAGTTTTAAAATGACATATATTTTTTAAATAATTTACAAGATGGTCTGCAAAGAGAAAATGTCATCAACATGATTGATTTAAATTTCATTTCAAAAACACAACCTGTCTGCTTACTAGCATTTTAAAATTACATATTTATTCTTTTAGTTTAGATAAACATTCTAAGAGATGCCATTGTTATTTCTGCTTTGTAGTTGAAGATGTTGAAGCTTAAAGAGGCTAATTATCTATCTAAGTTAATACAGCTAGAAAGCAACAGAAGCAGAATTTAAAGTCAGGGCTGCCTGAAACCAGAACCTTTCCATTGAACTGTGTTGCTTCCAAATGTCGTTGCTTTATAAGCCTAGCATCAGCATTATTCCAAGCTGCTACTAACAATTGCTATAGCTCCTCTGTTGCAATCTTAAATCAGCAGCCTCAATTTATGTGATGAAAGACCGAGGGAACACTTCCATATAAAGCACAAGCAAGAGTGCTTGGCTCTGACCCAGTATTTTCCCCAGAATTGCTTTCCTTATCCCCGTCTGTTTTCTAATCCTAAATGAGTGTAGCACTGGTTGAGGTACATTCCACACTGTTGAGAATAACAAATAACGTATAACTATGCATATTCATGAGTAGAATTATAGTTATGCATGAATGCTCTACATTAGTGCCTAATAATCAACATCTACTTATTTTTCTGTTGTTTAAAATAAAGGGTGGGCATTGAGGGGTGAGTGTTAGGTCAGTCACTAATCAAAGATAATTACAACATTGCAATTCCAAACATTTATCTGGGCTTCTGTGAAGCAAGCACGAAATGAACATTTAATATACTGGTTTAAGGCAGGCCCTGTGAAATGTGTAACAAGGATGATGGTAGAAACTCTTTGAAAATTAAAGCACCAGAGCTACTCCATCTGGAAAGCATAGACAAATTTAATTCAGTGCTTGGCAAGATGTTTTACAGTTAGTGAGGGCCAAATACATATTTTCAAATGGATAAATGAATTAATGAATTAAGTGTTGTGAGTAAAAGGTAAATCCCTTTAAAATTAAAATATGAATGGCATGGAGGCAAGGTTACAATCTTTTCCATGAATCTTAAAACCTCTATTGCCTACCAGTAGGTCATTTCTTTTTATATACAGTAGGTACTCAAACCACACTGTCAATGGAGAAATGATAAA
This sequence comes from Chlorocebus sabaeus, assembly GCF_047675955.1. NCBI lineage: Eukaryota > Metazoa > Chordata > Mammalia > Primates > Cercopithecidae > Chlorocebus > Chlorocebus sabaeus. The sequence goes on along the minus strand of NC_132904.1, from coordinate 43,055,078 downwards.
CCAAGTTATGACTCTTAATTGTGGCATAAAATGAAGTCAATGTTGATCCTAGGACAGTCATAATTTTTCACCAAGAATTTTTAGGCATTTTTTAGGCATTGATGATACAAAGGCAAACAAATACAATGACAGTTCTTGTCCATATGAAGCTTAGGTTTAGTGTGAGGAGACAGACCTTAACAGAAAAATTGAATAAAGATATGTTTAACATAAAACTAAAATATTAACAAATGAAAGAAAGTTACGTGGTACAATGAAAGTACAAATTTGGAAGGTTTTAGTTGATCAGAAGTTTTGAGAATGTCCCCCTGCCCCCAACTCTGGGAATTTGAAGTGTGATCTGTCGGGGAAATAGTTCACTAGGTAAAAGGAGTAGAGACTTTTCCAGTCAATACTCTCTAGAAGGACAGAGCATCACCTGCCCTAAGAATTGAAAAAAAGTTTAGTGTACCTATAACACAGAAAATGAGAGAACGAAAGAGGTGAGACTGTAAAAGTAGGCAAGGTCCAGACCATGCAAATTCTTATAGATGATGTTATACAGGTTGGGTCTTATCCCAATAGCCAACAAAAGTTTTGAGAAAGTCAGTGTTAGATGGTAGAAGTCAGATCAATGAGAAGAAATGCAATTAAGATTTGCATTTTTAAAAGATCCCTCTGGTTGCAAAAGGTAAATGGACTGGGGCCATCAGAGTGAATATGGCTAGATTGATTAGGAGTCTATTGGAATATCCTTCATGAAAAGGCACATTACCTAAGTCCAAAATCAAGATTGGGAGTATGTGGGGGTATGTGTAAGAGGTAAAACTGAGGGAAATGGCAAACAATTTGATGTGAGAGATTAGTGTCAGCAGTGTATTAAATGTGATTTTCAAAGTCTCTGGCTTATGGAACTAGATATATGGCATGGGAGAAATGGCCAGCTGGCTCCCCACCATTTTTTACTTTATCTTTCTATAATATAAAATTTTTACTAAGAAATTCCAACCCCATGCATCAAGTTTTTGCCAAGAAATATAAACAAAAGTGATGTGTGTTACGTGCTGTTGAAGTGGTTTAGAAGCAAGCATGCTTTCCTCATAATCTCGGTCTATATTCCATGTGAGAGCCAAAAGTTGTCCATGCTTGCTATTTCCAAATTGCCAACACTTCAACCCACATACTTCAGCTCATTTCAAATGGTATTTTTTCATGATGAGGAGTAAATGATACTGCAAATATTCAGAAACTGTAAGAGGAGGCAGGTTCCCAGGAAGGGTGAAAAGGGGAAGAATGAAGATAGGCTTTATTTTAACAGGAGATACTAAGGAAATACTGGGTTTCGAAGTAGCTAAATTGAAATTTGTGACAGCAAGAAATAGAAGGAGGTCTTATCTGATGACTTTTATTTTCCCCATGAAGCAGGTAAGGACATCTGCTGAGGTTAACAACTTGGGAAAGGTAAAAGTTTGAGAAGAGATAATTCAAAAAAGTTATTTCGGTGAGAAAAAAAAAAACTAGGCTGGCCAGTTTTACCAGGAGTGTTGGAGGTGTATTTGCTTTTGGTGATCATGGAAACATAATGGTAATAAGGTGCAATGTTAAGCAGATTTTTCTAGTATCACTTACATACAGACACAGAAAAAGTGGGTAGTGGGTTCATGGACAGGCGATGGAATTTTAAAGGGATACAAGAGAGATTTTAAGTATTGGCAAGACTCTTGCTAAGAAGTTGAACTCTGGGTGTTAAGCTGACTTAAACAACTTCCATTTTACCCTTGTACAAAATTGAAAGGTCAGTAACAAATTCCATTTATGTTGACAAGACTTGTGAAATCAAAACTTTGTACTCCTTTTGCTAGGCATAAGTTTCATTGGTAGATAAATCTGTGGTTCCTGCATCTGCATGAATAACTTCTGACTTTGCCCTGTGCCCATATGGAACTACGACTTACCACCTCCTTGTATTTTTTTCCCTTTCAGTTTTTATTTTAAGTTTGGGGATACATGTGCCAGTTTATTGCATGGGTGAATTGTGTGTCATTGGAGTTTGGTGTACAAATTATTTTGTTGCCTATGTAGTGACCATAGTACCTGATAGTAGGTTTTTTATCCTCAGTCTCCTCTGATATCCCACCCTCAGGTAGGCCCCAGTGTCTCTCGTTTTTTCCTTTGTGTCTCTGTGTACTCAATGTTTAGCTCCCACTTATAAGTGAGAACATGCTGTGTTTGATTATCTGTTCCTGTGTTAATTCCTTAGAATAAATGCCCTCTAACTCCATCCATGTGCTGCAAAGACATGATTTAATTCCTTTTTTAATGCTGCATAGTATTCCTTGATGTATGTCTGCTGCATTTTCTTTATCCAGTCCATCATTGATGGGTATCTAGATTGATTCCATGTTTTTGCTATTGTAAAGAGTGCTTCAGTGAATATATGAGTACATGTGTCTTTATGGTAGAATGATGTATATTCCTTTGGGTATATATTCAGTAATGGGATAGCTGGGTCAAATGGCAGTTCTGTTTTAAGTTATTTGAGAAATCTCCAAACTGCTTTCCACAGTGGCTGAACTAATTTGCATTCCCACCAGCAGTGTATCAACATTCCCTTTTCTCCAAAACCTTGCCAGCATCTGTTATTTTTTGACTTTTTAATAACAGTCATTCTGACTATTGTGAGATCTCACTGTGATTTTGATTTGCATTTCTCTAATGATTAGTGACATTGAACAATTTTTTCTATGTTTACTGGCCATGTGTATGTCTTCTTTTGAGAAGCATGTGTTCATGTCCTTTGTGCATTTTTAATGGACTTATTTGTTTTCTGCTTGTTGATTGTTTAGTTTCCTTATAGATTTTGGATATTAGACCCTTGTTGAATGCATAGTTTGCAAATATCATCTCCCATTCTGTAGGTTGTCTGTTTAGTCTGTTGATAGTTTCTTTTTCTGTGGAGAAACTCCTTAGTTTAATTAGGTCCCACTTGTCAATTTTTGTTTTTGTTGCAGTTGCTTTTGGAGTCTTCATCATGAAATCTGCCTGGGCCTATGTTCAAGATGGTATTTTCTAGGTCTTCTTCCAGGGTTTCTATAGTTTTAGGTCTTACATTTAAGACTTTAATTTATCATAAGTTTATTTTTGTATATGGTGAAAGGTAAGCATCCAGTTTCAATCTTCTGCATATGGCTAGTCAATTATCCCAGCATCCTTTATTGAATAAATAGTTCTTCCCCCATTACTTATTATTGTTGACTTTGTTGAAGATCAAGTGGTTGTACATGTGCAGCTTTATTTCTGGGTTCTGTAATCTGTTTTCTGGTCTATGTGCCTGTATTTGTATCAGTATCATGTGGTTTTTGTTACCGTAGCCTTGTAGTCTAGTTTGATGTCAGATAGTGTGATGCCTCTGGCTTTGTTCTTTTTGCTTAGGATTGCTTTGACTATCCATCTCTTTTCTGGTTCAATATTAATTTTAGAATAGTTTTCTTTAATTGTGAAAAACAACATTGGTAGTTTGATAGAAACAGCATTCAAACTGTAAAATGCTTTGGGCAGTATGGGCATTTGAATAATATTGATTCTTTCTATCCAAGAATATGGAATTTTTTTCCACTTGTTTGTGTCATCTCTGATTTCTTTTACTTGTGTTTTGTAATGCTTGTTTTAAATATCTTTTACTTCCCTAGTTAGTTGTATTCCTAGGTTTGTGTGTGTGTGGCTATTGTGAATGCGATTGCATGTTTTGTTTGACTCTTAGCTTGGACATTATGGGTATGTAGAAATAATACTGATTTTTGTGCATTGATTTAGTATCCTGAAACCTTGCTGAAGTTTATGAGATTTAGGAGCCTTTGAGCAGAGACTATGGTGTTTTCTAAGTATAGAAACGTATCATCTGCAAAGAGAGATATTTTAATGATCTGTTTGGATGCCTTTTATTTCTTTCTCTTGCTTGATTGCTTTGGCTAGGACTTCCAGAACAATGTTGGATAGGAGTGGTGAGTGTGGGCATCCTTGTCTTGTTCTGGTTCTCAAGCGGAATGCTTTCAACTTTTATTTGTTCAGTTTCATGTTGGATGTGAGTTTTTCATAGATGGTCCTTATTTGGGGAATGTTCCCTCTGTGCCACATTTCTTGAAGGTTTTTTTAACATGAAAGAATGTTGAATTTTATTGAAAGACTTTTCTGTATCTATTGAGATAATTATGTGTCATATTTTTGTTTAATTGTGCTTAAGTCATGAATCACATTTGTTGATCCATGTGGGTTGGATCAACCTTGCATCCCAGGAATAAAGCTTACTTGATCATCATATTAATCTGTTCTCATACTGCTATAAAGACATACCTGAGACTGCATAATTTATAAAGGAAAAGACGTTTAATGGACTCACAGTTCCACATGACTGGGGAGGTCACACAGTCATGGCAGAAGGGGAAGGAGGAGCAAAGCTACGACCTACATGGTGGCAGGAAAGAGTGTGTGCAGGGAAACTGTCTTTCATAAAACTATTTGACCTCATGGGACTTACTCACCATCATGAGAACGGAACTGGAAAAGCCCATCCCCATGATCCAATTACATCCCATTTGGTCCCTCCCATGACATGTGGTGGTTATGGAAGCTACAATTCAAAATAAGATTTGCGGGGACGAGGGGTGGGGGAACAGTCAAACCATATCAATCAGGTGAATTAGCTTTTTGATGTGCTGCTTAATTTGATTTACTAGTATTTTGCTGAGGATTTTTGCATCAATGTTCATCAGGGATATTGGTCAGAATTGCTTTATGGTTGAGCATGTAGTTAATATTGGAGTATATGCCCTGTGCAGATGAGAAGAATGTATATTTTGTTGTTGTTGGCTTTGTAGATGTCTGTTAGGTTCACTTGGCCATGTGTCAAGTTTAGGTCTCGAATATCTTTGTTAGTCTTCTGCCTCAATAATCTGTCTAATATCCTGGCTAACACGGTGAAGCCCCATCTCTACTAAAAATACAAAAAATTAGCCGGGCGTGGTGGCGGGTTCCTGTAGTCCCAGCTACCGGGGAGGCTGAGGCAGGAGAATGGCGTGAACCTCGGAGGTGGAGCTTGCAGTGAGCCAAGATCGCACCACTGCACTCCAGCCTGGGTGACACAGCGAGACTCCAGCTCAAAAAAACCAAAAATCTGTCTAATACAGCCAATAGGGTGTTGATATCTCCCACTATTATTGTGTGATTATCTAAATTTCTTTGTAAGACTATAAGAACTTGACTTATGAATCTGGGTGCTCTAGTGATGGGTGCATATACATTTTCTTATTGAATTGAAACTTTTAGCATTATATAATGCCCATCTTTGTTGTTTTTGATTATTGTTGCTTTAAGGTCTGTTTTGTCTGAAATAAGAATAGCAATCCCTGCTCTTTTTTGTTTTCCATTAGCTTCACAGGTCTTTCTTCGTCTGTTTACTTTGAGCCCACGGTGCATCACTGCATGTGAGATAGGTCTCTTAAAGACAGCCTAAAGCTGGATCTTGTGTCTTTATCCAACTTGCCACCCTGCACCTTTTATGTGATAGCATTTATGCTGTTTGCATTCAAGATTAATATTGATTTGTGTGAGGCTGGGCTTGATGGCTCATGCCCGTAATCCTAGCACTTTAGGAGGCCAGTGTACGTGGATCATGAGTTCAGGTCATGAGTTCAAGGCCAGCCTGGCCAACATGGCAAAACCCCATCTCTACCAAAAATACAAAAATTAGTCAGGCATAGTGGTGCATACCTGTGATCCCAGCTACTCGGGAGGCTGAGGCATGAGAAACATTTGAACCCAGGAAGTGGAGGTTGCAGTGAGCCAAAATTGCACCACTGCACTCTAGCCTGTGCAACTGTGAGATCCTGTGTAGATAGACAAATAGACATGAATTTGATCCTATCATTATGTTGTTCATCAGTTATTATCTAGACTTGATTGATAGTTGCTTTAAAGTGTCAATAATTTATATACTTAAGTGTGTTTTTGTGGTGGCCAGTAGCTGTCTTTCATTTCCATATTTTGCACTCCCATAATGTCCTCTCGTAAAGCATGTCTGGTGGTAACAAATTCCTTTAGCATTGGCTTGTCTGAAAAGGATTTTATTTCTCCTTTGTTTATAAAGCTGAGTTTGGCTCCATATAAAATTCTTGGTTGGAATTTCTTTATTTAAGAATGCTGAACATAGGCCCCCAATCTTTTTTGGATTGTACAATTTAGCTTCTGAAAGGTCTGCTGTCAGTCGGATGGAGTTCTCTTTGTATATGACCTGCCCCTTATCTCTAGTTGCCTTTACTATAGTTTTCACATTAACCTCAGAAAATCTGATGGTCATGATTTGGGATTGTCATCTTTTCTAGCGTCTCACAGGAGTTATTTGCATTTTTTGAATTTTAGTGTCAACCTCTCTAGTGAAGTTGGGTGGACAATATCCTTAAGCATGTTTTCCAAGTTGCTCCCTCTCTCTCCCTCTCTTTAATGGATGCCAATAAGTGATAGCTATGGTCTCTTGACATAATTTTGTATTTCTGTGAGGTTTGTATATTTTTAAAAATTCTTTATCTTTTCTTTTGACTGAGTTCATTTGAAAAACCAGTCTTCAAGCTCTGAGATTATTTCCTCAGCTTTGTCTATTCTGCTGTTAATACTTCCAATTGTTTCCAGTAGTGAGTTTTTCAGCTCTATCAGCTCTACTTGTTTTTGTTTCTTAAAATGTCTAGTTTGCCTTTCAGCTATTGAATCATTTTAGTTGATTCCTTAGATTCCTTGGATTGGGTTTAAACTTTCTCTGAATCTCAATGACCTTCACTGGCATCAAGATTTTGAATTCTATATCTGTCATTTCAGACATTTCAGCCTGATTAAGAGTCATTGTTGAGTGTTGCCATTTGGAGGCAAAAAGACACTCTGGCTTTTAGAGTTGCCAAAGTTTTTATGTTGTTTCCTTCTCATTCTGTGTGGGTTGTTGTTCCATTAATCTTTGAAGTTGCTGTCCTTTGGATAGGACTTTTTGCCTTTGTATTCTTCAATGCTCTTGAGTGTTTCGCTGTGGTACAAGTTAGGTTTAGTTGACTGACTTTTTTTTTCTGGATGATTTCAGGAGTCAAGGCTCAGCTTAGCACTTCTGGGCTATGTACTTTACCCCTGGATGGCTGAGACTAGGCTCACAGCTTTGTCCTCTGGCCCTTCAAGATTAGGCAGCTGCTGCACTAGAGGACCCAAAGTGTGCCTAGTCCACTGGCAACAACACTCTGATGGGGAGTGCCAGAAAACTTGTTTCACTGGGCCAGTAGTATTGTGGTGCACAGTCACTCACATGTACCTGTGGCACCAGGGCATCTGGATCCTCATCTGTGTGTGCTTGCTGGCAGTGGTGGGTTGGTGGTAGGGCAGTGTCATGGTGGGGTCTGCAGCATGTGTGCATGCATGCCAGCAAAGTCATAAAATGAGGCTGTGGGTAGGTGGACACTGGCAGAGGCCCCTCTGCAAAAACTCTTTGATGGTTAGATGAGGGCTGCTGGTGAAAGAGCTATGGCAGTGTCTGCTGAGATGTACCCTAGTTGGGCATATGAAGCTGTGCTGCAAGCAGATGTGGCCTGGCAGAAACTCTGTAATAGGCTGGCAGATAAGAGTACACTTGGGTCAGACATATTAGAGACTGGGTAATTTATAAAGAAAAATGGTTTTATTGACTCACAGTTCGGAATGCATGGGAAGGCCTTAGGAAACTTACAATTGTGTAGAAAGGGGAAGCAAACATGTCCTTCTTCATATGGCAGCAGCAAGGAGAAGTGCAGAATGAAGAGGGTAAAGCACCCCTTATAAAACACAGGCACCCCTTAAAAAATCAGCTCTTGTGAGAACTCACTCACTATCATGAGAAGAGCATGGAGGTAACCACCCCCATGATATAATTACCTCCCACAACACATGGGGATTATTAGAACTACAGTTCAAGTTGAGATTTGGAGGGTGACACACCCAAATCATATTATTCTGCCCCTGGCCCCTCACAAATCTTATATCCTCACAATTCAAAACACAATCATGCCCTTCCAACAGTCCCCCAAGGTATTAACTCATTTCAGCATTAACTCAGAAGTCCAAGTCCAAAGTCCCATTTGAGACAAGGCAAGTCCTTCCTGCCTTTGAGCCTGTGAAGTCAAAAGCAAGTTAGTTACTTCCTAGATACAACGGATGTGCAGGCATTGGCTAAATACACCCATTCCAACTGGGAGAAATTGGCCAAAATGAAGGGGCTACAGGCTTCATGCAAATTTGAAATTCAGTAGGGCAGCCATTAAACTTTAAAGATCCACAATGATCTCCTTTGACTCCATGGCTCACATACAGGGCACACTGTTGCAAGAGGTGGTTCTCCCATGGCCTTGGGCTATTCTGCCCCCCCGTGGCTTTGAAAGGTACAGCTCCTCTCCCAGCTGCCTTCATTGTTGATGTTAAGTGTCTGTGGCTTTTCCAGGTGCACGGGGCAAGCTGTTGATGCATCTATTACTCGGGTCTGGAGGACGGTGGCCCTCTTGTCACAGCCCCATTAGGCAGTGCCCCATGGGGACTCTGTGTAGGGACTCCAACCCCACATTTCCCTTCCACACTGCCCTAGCAGGAGTTCTCCATGAGGGCCCAATCCCTGTAGCAAACTTCTTCCTGAACAACTATACATCCTCTGAAATCTACATGGAGGTTCCCAATCCTCAATTCTTGATTTCTGTGCACTGGCAAGCCCAATACTATGTGGAAGCTGCCAAGACTTGAGGCTTGCACCTTCTGAAACCCCGGCCTGAGCTGTAGCCTGGTGCCTTTTAGCCATGGCTGGAGTAGCTGGGATGCAGGGCACCAAGTCCCTAGTCTGCACATGCAGAGGTACCCTGGGCCTGGCCCATGAAGCCATTTTTTCCTCCTATGGGCCTGTGATGGGAGGGACTGCCACAAAGGTCTCTCATATGCCCTGGAGACATTTTCCCCATTGTCTTGGTAAGTAACATTTGGCTCCTTGTTACTTATGCAAATTCCTGCAGCAAGCTTGTATGTTTTCCTAGAAAAGGGGTTTTTCTTTTCTTTTCTTTTTTTTTTTTTAATGGAGTCTTGCTCTGTCACCCAGACTGGAGTGCAATGGTGCAATCTCTGCCCATTGCAACCTCCGCCTCCCAGGTTCAAGTGATTCTCTTGCTTCCACCTCCTGAGTAGCTGGGATTACAGACATGTGTCACCATGCTCGGCTAGTTTTTGTGTTTTTATTAGAGATGGGATTTCACCATGTTGGCCAGGCTGGTTTTGAACTCCTGAACTCAAGTGATCCGTCTCCCTTGGCCTCCCAAAGTGCTGGGATTACAGGCATGAGCCACTGTACCCGACCTAGAATACCTGATACTGGATAACTTATAATGAACACAAATGTACTGGCTCATGGTTCTGGAGGCTGAGAATTCTAAGATTGGGGGACTGGCATCCTGTAAGAGCCCTCTTGCTGTGTCATTCTATGGCGAAAGGCAGACTGGCTAGAGAGGGAGAAAGAGAAATAAAGCGAGATGAAGAAAAAGACAATGAGAAGGTGCAAGGGGTTACAAAGTTTTCCTTTCTTGTGATAACATTATTCTTGTGCTGAGAGTATTAATCTATTCGTGACAGCAGAACCTTTATGACCTAATCACTTCTTAAATATCTCACTTCTTAATCCTGTTACATTGGGGATCATGTTTGTAAGACATGAACTTTGGAGGACATTGTCAAACAATACCAGAGGGAATGTAGCCCTACCAACACATCAACTTCAGACTTCTGGCCTCCAGAACTGTGAGAAAATAAATCTCTCTTGTTTTAAAGCACCGTTTTTGTGATAATCTGTTGCAGCAGCCCTAGGAACCTGATGCACATATTTAAGGACGAAATTTAACATGACATTCAGGTTTTTCTCTTCTTCTTCATTTACCAGTCTTTTCAGGGAAGGAGAGTAAATTCTGAATGTATAATTGGGAGTATTATCTAGGCATCAATGGCATCACCTCTTTCTCTTCCCTTTTTCTATGGAAATTAACTGTCACCAGCAGCCTTGTCTTTTCATCTGCTTCTCTGTGTTAAAAGTTGTCGAGTAGGGATGTGTGCGGCTGCATCATTTTTCCACAACAGCCTATGACTAGGCATGTAGATATGTTTAATTATTAAGTCTAATATTATGAAGCCAATTGTTGCCACACATACACCTAAGCCACAATCTCCTATTTCTAATTTATCAGTAATTATGTTGTTATCTAAGGGTTTATTTACATTTTAATTAACCAAAATGTTTCTGTAACCCCCTCACCTCCATCGAGTCACCCAAGATGATTGAGAAGAAAAGAAAATAGAAATTTGTATTAGTGGAAGAATATTTTATAGATTCACAGGACTCCCACCCACCACACACACACACACACACACACACACACACACAAAGATGTCTACATTCTTTATTATTATTATTATTATTAGACAGGGTCTCACTTTGTCACCCAGGCTGCAGTGCAGTGGCACCATCTCTGCTCACTGTTACCCCTGTTTCCCTGGTACAAGCGATTCTCCCACCTCAGCCTCCCGAGTAGCTGAGATTACAGGTGCATGCCACCATGCCTGGCTAACTTTTGTATTTTTTGGTAGAGACAGCATTTCACCATGTTAGCCAGGCTGGTCTCAGACTCCTGACCTCAAATTATCCACCCCCCATTGGCCTCTCAAAGTGCTGAGATTACAGGCATGAGCCACCACACTTGGCCATGTTTGAATTCTTAATGCAGTGATTTATCTAATTAAAGATAATATAGGTATATATTAAAAATTTGGATAGAAAAGTATTTCTCAACCTAGAATCCAAAGGCCCAGCCAAAATATCCTTTAACTGTAAAGGTAGAAAAGGTCACTTTTGTAGCAGGGAAATAGAACAATTGAGGAGTTTTTTTCCTAGCTGAGCAGCTATTTTATCTGATAACTTTGACACCATGTAATATTGCATTGAAAGTGTTTTACAGAATCATTGGAAGATATAAAGATATTTGTCAAGAAGTATAAGAAAGTTAAAATTTATTAATGCCAAAAAATAATCAATGACAATCAAAAAAGGGAAATTGGTTGATGAGCAAAAATGTTTATAGTCATAATACTTAAACACTATATTTAATAATTATAGTATAATCATATTGAAAAGGATAAAGAAGAGTGAAAAGTATAAGAAAGGTAAAAGAGTTTTACCTTTTATATCATAGTACTGTGTCAATCAATACATTTAAATATTTAAAAGATGAGTGTGTGTGTGTGCATGCACTCACAATTTTAAAGGTAAATAAGAGAAGAAATGGATGGGAAGTGAATTTCCGAAGGTGAAAGTAGGAGAGTGAGAGGAACAGCTATAATTTTTACAAGCTTATGTTTGTTTAACTTTTTAAACTATCTGCATGGATTATTTTAAGAAAAATAAAAATTGATTTAAAATGGATAAAAATACAAGTTCATAAATTTAGCATATAACTTGATTTATTCACATATAGTCATGAAGTAAATCCAGAAACTATATAGTGAAAACAAAATAAATCTCACCCTGCAGTTATATATTGATTTACATTTGTGTACAATTTGATGATGAGAAACAAATAGGCATAAAATAAAAATTGGAGCCTTGGGCTTTAATATAAGAGTGAAAATTAAATATACACATAAATAAAAATATAAAGTAAAAATAAAGTTGAACTAAAGTACTAGGCAACTATAAAATGAAAGTAGGAAAATGTAAGAAAAGTTTTGGGTGCTTATATTTTTGGGACACTAGGAAAAAATATTGATGAACTTTACATTTTTAAAATATATAATAAATGTATATATGTAGCAATTAGTGAATTTATTAGAGTTATGTATATTTTAAAAGCCTTGTGTATCTGAGGCACTTTATGGTTGTGCATAAAACAAAGATCTTTCTCATGAACATTATCATCTATATAAACACATTTTAAGTTCACATGGAACATTTTCAAAATTTATCATGTATTAGAGACTAGCAGTTGGTCTAAAAGGAAGTCTCAAGACAAACTAAAAAATCAATATTATTATTAACTAAGTGCTTTGACCAAAAAAATACTATTCAAGTGAAAATCAATTCGAAAAAAACATGTTTAGAAATGTAAAGAAAAATGTCACATACACTTCTAAATAATTCATAGTCCCCAAAATGTAATGAAAATTATTTAAAAATTTAGATCATTGAAACAGTAAATGGATTGTGTACAAAAACTTTGGAATGCAACCGAAGCAATATTTATAAGAAAAGCATATAATCTTAAATTCACACATTAGAAAACAAGTTGTGCTGGGCACGGTGGCTCACGCCTGTAGTCCCAGCACTTTGGGAGGCTGAGGCGAGCGGATCACGAGGTCAGGAGATCAAGACCATCCTGGCTAATACAGTGAAACCCTGTCTCTACTAAAAATACAAAAAAATTAGCCCAGCATGGTGGCGGGAGCCTGTAGTCCCAGCTACTCGGGAGACTGAGGCAGGAGAATGGCGTGAACCCGGGAGGCGGAGCTTGCAGTGAGCAGAAATCGCGCACTCCAGCCTGGGTGACAGAGGGAGACTCCGTCTCAAAAAAAAAAAAAAAAAAAAAAAAAAAAGTAAACAAGTCTCTAACCTTTTAAAATAAAAATGGACAAGAACAGCATATAAAGTTTAAATACATAGAATAAAAAGATAATGAACAAAAAGAAGAATTTAAAAAACAGACAAAAACACAGCAGAAGACAATATAATCAAACATATTCGTTCTTTAGAAAAATGCTAAATGAAATAAAATGAACACAATAAAAATAAATTTATAAGTCAACAATATTAAGAATGAAAAGATAAATTTAATTTATTTAGCTAATTTCATAGATTCTTGTATAGATTACATGAGATTAATTCAAGTAAAGCATTTAGACTTGATTAATAGTAAAAGTACATCAAATCATAACTATTATTATGGCGTCTATTAGTGAATTAATTGGTAACTATTAATATTTCCCCTTCTGTGCTCACATTGTCCATTGTCCATTTTGCATTTAAAATAGTTATTTACATTTTATCTCTTTCTACATCTTCCTGTTTCACTCTATAGGGAGCTCTTTAAAGGCAAGGCAGAGGCTCTATTATTTTTAATTTTTCTAAATGTAAAAATAAATATTCAATATTTGTTGTATTCATTACTAAATGAATAAAACAATTAGTCAGTCATTCCATTCATCCATCCATCCATCCATCCATTCATCCATCCATCCGTTTATCCACCAAGTGGAAAATCTTGGATTCTTTGACTTTGTTATGCAGATTAGTAGAAACATGGGTACAAGAATATTTTTGAGGATTTAAGTAAAAATTTATTTGACAAAATCTTCTAATTTTTTTCAAAAACTGTCTTGGGATGAGGCTTTAAACCTTTTAAAGTATTTAAGCCAAATTTTATTTATTTGAATTATCTGTCTTAGAGAATATATATACACACACACACATATATTTATATAAGATTTATATACATAATTTCACATGTAACTTTATGTAAATTATACACATATATACACACATACATATACATACAGTTGTTCCATAGTATGTGTGAGGGACTGGTTCCAGGATCCCTGTAAATACCAAAATTTGAGGATGCGCAAGTCACTTATATAAAATGGTGTAGTATTTGCATATAGTGTATATTTACATATAAAATATACAGTCATCTGTAGATTTCTTGTAATACCCAATACAATGTAAATGCTGTGTAAATAGTTGTTATGCCATATTTTTAAGTTTATATTGTTTTTTACGGTTATATTATTATTATAAATATATTCTTGATATGTGGTTGGTTGAATCCACAGATTCCAAACATGAGGACGTGGAGAGCTGACTGTGTATTTATATAATATACTCATATATAAACATATATAGCAAATGATATGTATTTAAAGAGAATATACACACAACTTTTTGTTATTAGGCTCTGCCTACATCAGAAGATTTGAAGCAATTAACACAACACAGATATTGTCTGGTGCCATTAAAAAGAATTATGTTGTGATGGGGTTATTTTTCTATGTGTAATGAGAACAAGTTGAGTTTTAATAAAAGTGTATCTTTAAGCTTCGGGTAACCAAGGCAAAAGGGTAATATATTTCTGTGTGTCTGACAGTGAGAAATTCCTCTCTTAATCTGTTGATAAACTCACTAGTAGCATTAAAACAAGAGTTTCTTCATACATTTTAGGGTAAGAGATATTGAATAATAATTTGAAAAATGTCTTCACTAGCAAGGCTACAAAAGGAGACTAGAGAATGATTTTAAATAACTTTTCTGCTTCAAGTTATATAAACTATTTGATTAAAAAGATGACTAGTCAGTAAGTCCTGCTTTAGGACTAGACTAGAAAGATGCACAATTTAGCACATTAATTTGTAATAAATAAACTCTAAAATATTTGAAATAGTTGTAGAATAATTTGATAATCTCCTTCCAATATTAACAATTGTACCTGGGTTTTCTATATTACTAGGAAACATCCTATTTAGCACTTTCTGCACAAAATAGCCCTCCTTTCTATTTCCAGCCTGAATCAGGTATACCTCTCCTATGGCCACAAATCTCTTATAGCACCTGTCACTTTGGGTCTAAGTAATTTGGGCACATAATTATCTTCCTCTTAATTGAGAAACCTTTATGACAGGAAACATGTATTCGCCATATTTATGTTGTCAAGCAGCAAAGTTGGTCCTCAGCAGATGTTCTATGTATAAATGAATGGAACTATGAAATAATTAATTAATTAATGAGCTGGCTTCTTGACCTTGTCTTCACAAACAGGTAAAAAAAAAAAAAAATTTGCATCTTCCAAATCATACCTTACTTAGAAATGAGAATTTCCAAATGAAGTGCTGTTAGTTTCCTTTCTTAGCATGAAAATTTAATTCATTCTCGTTAAATGCACACTCTCAAGCAGGATTGTTAGGCATCTCTCTATTTTCACCCTGGTAAAGGAAGTTGGAAGGACTACTCTGCCAAAAGCAGCACTAAACTGCAGAGTAATCACCATAAGTTACTGCAACTTCGGGATTTGGAAATTAATGATGTTGGAGAGAAGGTTAAATATGCATTGCTTCCGTTAGTGCAGGGTTGGATTTTATTGCCATTTTCTACCCTTCTTTCAAGAATGCCTGTCATTCATGGGCATCATGATTAGAGTCCACTGCAAATAAGGAGAGTTAAAAAAGGAGTTTTAGATATTAAAGCAGCATCCTCTGCATATGACTCCTTTAACATTTAGTTATTTTTCTATGGCAGTACTTTTTCAATTATATATATATATAAAATTATATATATAATTCTATATGTATATAACATTATATATATAATATTTTATATATAGAGAGTATTCTGTTGTATTTGAGCTTTCAGTGTGACCCCGAAAGGTGAGGGAAACAATCAATTACTTTTGACATTTCAAACCAACAATAAATTTACTGGATAAAATCCCAAAACTTAGAACCCAATTTTACTTTTTCTAAACTGAAATGTGGTATAATTGATTTCTGCTGTAATCAAAGTAAAGCCCAGAAGAGGAGCTTCTAATAGTCCTGATGTCTGTAGAATTGAATTTTAAAGCCTCTTTTCTATACTGTAAAGCCAATGTTTCAAATAAGAGCTGGGGAAATGGAACTCTGCATCCTCAGCACATATTTAGCTCTTTTTGGGCCCTACCTTCATTGTTCTCTCCTTGTATTGTTTAATTCCTGAACATGTCTCTCTTACCCACTAAAATGTTAGCTTTTCTCTGAGAAGCAGCTAAGCTTGTTTCACATTCATGCATATTTTTGAGGCCCTGGCTTATTAACTGCACAAGAGATTCATTATATTCTAATTTAAAATGTACAATATTTATAAAAATGCTCAGTTGTGGCACATTTGAACCTATTCATGTCTTTAAACATGAAGTTCAAGATAGAACATCTATAATTCTTTGTCTTAGGCTTTGTGTTAATTTCTATTGCTGCATAACATATTATTAAAATCTTAGTGGCTTAAAACAATACAAAATTGTTATCTCACATTTTCTGCAAATTAAGTCTGCCACGGTTTCACTAACTTCTCTGTTCAGGACCCACATGGCTGAAACCAGGTACCAACAATTGGTATTGTTTTTGAAGAATAATAAAAACTTGCATTTGGAAAACGTCCTAGTTTATGACATACTTTTACCTTCTACTGTTATCTTCAATTAAGGAATGATTTTCATTAATAAAATTATAAATGCTCCCCCAAAATATTATGCCAATGAACCGGAAGGAATAATTGCCTTAAACTGGAAAAGTTTAAAATAAATTACTAGTTAAAAAAAAATCAGTCAGCAACAGGATATACTTCATCTGGTTGTTGCATTTTGTGAAGAATGGACTTAGAAGTCCTTCTACTTAGCTAAGAAGGCTTTTCTGGGTGTAGTGCGCTGTTTCAAGCAAGCTATTTCAATAATGCAAGAGTGTAAACTACTTTAGAATTACAATGTAAACAGAATTTTCAATCTTGTACTGCAATTATACATTAATTGCAGAATCAACTTAGAATATAGAAATCCCCAAAACTGTTGACAGGAATAAAAAAGGGACTTGGTTCTGTAAACAAGGGCACAATTTCCCAGCAGCTGGCTTGGGTTGCCCAGCAGCCACTCAATTAAGTTTTTGCTGCATAGGCAAGTTCCACAGACGTTGACTATGAGCAACCCATTCATGGAAAAAACTGGGCACTGAATACCTACATTAGTCATGTCTTTTTTTCCTCATTCCTAAAATTGCCTCAATGCAAAATAATGAAGCATGGGAGCCAGGCAAGATGATGTGGCCTAAATCATGGATATTAGCATTGATTTGTCTGGGTTCAAATAGGAGACCCAACACCTAGAGGAACATGGGCAATTAAAATTTTAATGATAATTTAGCCTTTTCATCTGTACATTGGGGATAAGGTTTCTACCTATCTCTTAGGCTTATTGTAAATTTTAAAAGACACAGTACGTGGAAAAATATTATCTCAGAACTCGAAAGTGTAATTCCTAAAAAAAAAAGTATATATTTTATCTTTTCTTTTTCATTGACACATAATAATTGCACATTTGCAGGAGACACAGTAATATTTCTATACATGCACATCATGAATAATGATAAAATCAGGGTAATTAGAGTATCCATCAACTGAAATAGTTATCATTTCTTTTTGTCATAAACATTCGAAATCCTATCTTCTAGCTATTGAAAATATATAATAAATTATTATGAACCATATTTACTCTACAGTACTATGTCAATATAATTTATTATTTCTATTTAACTGTAATTTCATGCCCATCAACCAATCTCTCCCTATCTTTTCTTCCCCGCTACCTCACAGCCTCTAATAACCAGAATGCTATTCTCTACTTCTATGAACTCATTTGTTTTTAGCTCCGACATATGAGTGAAAGTGGATGGTATTTGTCTTTCCATGTCTGACTTATTTCACTTATCATCATGTCCTCCAGGCTCATCCATGTTGCTGTGAATGACGGGGCTTCATATTTTAATGGCTCAATAGTATTCTATTGTGTACATATACCACATTTTCTACATCCATCCAACATTTAGGTTGATCATATATGTAGGCTATTGTGACTAGTGCTGCCATAAACATGGGAGTGCAGGCGTCTCATCAATATACTGATTTCCTTTGTATAAATACCCAGTAACAAAATGGCTGGATCAGGTAGTTCTATCTGATGTTTTTAGAGAAATCTCCATACTGCGTTCCATAGAGGCTGTACTGATTTACATTCTTACCAACAATGTATAATAATTTCCTTTTGTCTGCATCCTAGCAAGGACTTGTTATTTTTTATCTCTTATAATAGCCATCATAACAAGGATGAGTTAACATATCATCATGATTTTGATTTGCATTTCTCTGATGATTTGTGAT
This sequence comes from Chlorocebus sabaeus, assembly GCF_047675955.1. Lineage (NCBI taxonomy): Eukaryota > Metazoa > Chordata > Mammalia > Primates > Cercopithecidae > Chlorocebus > Chlorocebus sabaeus. The sequence continues at coordinate 43,037,080 of NC_132904.1, read as the reverse complement.
GTTCAATATTGTTTCTCATATACTTCTTGGTCATCTGTATGATTTCTTTTGACTTTGTCCACTTTTTAATCAGATTATCTATTATTAATGTTGAGTTATTTGAGTTTCTTGTATATTCTGAATATTAGTCCCTTGTCAGATGAGTAGTTTTGAAATATTTTCTCTCATTCTACAGGTCATCTTCCCTCTGTTGATTCTTTCATTTTCTGGGCAGAAGCTTTTGTAGTTTGATATATATCTATTTGTCTGTTTTTATAATTGTCACTTGTGCTTTTTAAATCTTATCAAATCTTTGCCTAGACAAATGTCCTGAAACATTTTCCCTATGTTTCCTCCTAGCAGTTTTATTGTTTCAGGTCATTTTTACTTTATTTCATATACAATGAGAGATGGAGGTCTAATTTTATTCTTTTACATATAAATATCCTGTTTGCCCAGCACCATTTGTTGAAGAGGGTGTTCTTTCCCCAATGTGTGTTCTTGGCATCTTTGTTGAAAATCAGTTGGCTGTAAATACATGGATTTATTTATGGGTTGTTTGTTTGTTTGTTTTTGAGGTGGAGTCTTGCTCTGTCACCCAGGCTGAAGTGCAATCGCACAATGTTGGCTCACTGCAACTTCCGCCTCCTGGGTTCAAGCGATTCTCCTGACTCAGCCTCGTGAGTAGCTGAAATTACAGGTGCCCACCCCTGCGTCCAGCTAATTTTTGTATTTTTAGTAGAGACAGGGTTTCGCCATGTTGGTTAGGCTGGTTTCGAACGCCTGACCTCAGGTGATCCACCTGCTCTGGCCTCCCAAAATGCTGGGATTACAGGTGTGAGTCACTGCTCCTGGCCTATTTATGGGTTCTGTATGTCATTGCATTGATTCATGCATCTCTTTTTATACTAATACCATGCTGTTTTGGTTATTATAGCTTTGTATTATTTTTGAAGTTAGCAAGTGTGATGTCTCAAGCTTTGTTCTTTTAATCCAGTATTGCTTTAACTACTCAGGGTCTTTTGTGGTTTATTGTGAAGTTTAGGATTCTTTTTCTATTTCTGTGAGTAATGTAATTTGTATTTTCATTCTCTAGATTGGGTAGTATGGTCATTTTAACAATATTATTATTTTTTCAATCTAGGAACCTCATATTTCTTTTCATATTTCGTGGCCTCTCATTTTTTTATCAGTGTTTTGTAGTTTTCATTGTAGAGATCTTTAACGTCCTTTGTAAATTAATTTCTAGATATTTTAGTAGCAATTATAAATGGAATCATTTCTTTGATTTCTTTTTCAGCTAGTTTATTATTACTGTATAGAAATGCTATTGAGTTTTGTAAATTGATTTTGTATACTGCAAACTTAATGAACTTATTTATCAGTTCTAAGAGGTTTTTGGTGGAGTATTTAGGTTTTTCTTTATGTAAGATATGTCATCTACAAAGAGGAAAAACATGATGTTCTCTATTTGGATGCCTTTATCTCTTCATCTTGTCTAATTGCTCTAAGTAGGACTTCCAGTACTTTGAAGAATAAGAGTGGAGAAAGTGGGCATTCTTTTCTTGTTTCAGTTCTTAGAGGAAAGACTTTTAATTTTTCCCTGTTCAGTATAAGATTAGTGGTGAATTTGTTACTTTTCTTCCTCACTTGTCTCTTTTCCAAGGTGGTAACTATATAAAGGTTACCTCTCCAGTATATGTTCACAGTCACAAAGGGAGGCCTATGAGGGAATGCTCTGGTTTACTCTAATGTGGAGAGGTGTAATCTCATCCCTGGAGAACTCCTGTTGGTGTTTGCCATGGAATGACTAATTCCCTATTTTTGGAGTTGACAACCCTGCCAAAATTCCTGCCATGGACCTGCTCTGTGGCCAACTCATGCTGCTCCAATTCCTCTGATAAGTTTCACTGGCGGCCCTCTCAGCAGCTCTATACTCTGCTGGCAGGGCACACAGGACTCCTGGGGCTGCTGCACATGGCATGTTGACCACAGTCAAAGAGGAAGTACACAGTCAAAGAGGAGTACTTCTTTCTAGACCCTTTCCTCTGCCCTTGCTTCTCTACTGCTCCTAAGCCTTGCTGCATGGTCAGGAGCAGCAGACTAGATATTATTAGATTTTCCCTTTTCTCTCAAGGAGTTTTATCACTCCAATTTCCACTTTCATCAATACCTTGAGTGTTGGAAATTGTGGGTTCCTTTCAGGAACTCATGTAATATTCTCTCCATGGATTCATCCTCTGTGAATCATCCTTCTACTTTAGCAATGAGGAGCTTCTACTTGTTTTTCCTATCTGGGAGGAACTTTCTTTAGTTAATGGTCTGTCACCACTACATAATGGTTCAATGAAAAAAAAAATGGTTAAAATTATCCAGAAATAGATTTATATTTTAAAGGGATGCTTTAAAATTAATAAAATTTTTATCACTATAAAATGGGATGTTCATTACTAATGTCTTATAACAGACTTCTTTGACCATCCAAAGCACCCACAATTACATTCATTTTAGCATTTATCACATTGTTTTATAACTGTGTACTTACCTATCTCCCCCTCTAAACTACCTGCTCTTCGGGGCATAGACAGAGTCAATAATGCATGAACAGATGAGCTTGAGCAGGAGGAAAAGGACCAGGCCTGAATCACTTGGTCAATGTAAAGATGAAAAAGCAGTTATGAATCATTAAAACATGTATGAGCCAATAAGATGGTTTCCATTTTGTTCCCAGAAATGTTTACTATGCTTATGCCAATAGAAACCTCAGCAAATTCCAGACTTTAGAAATAAATTCTTATGACCTGTTTTTTTAATACTTTATTTTTCGTGTTTCTTAGAAGCCTAAAAAGGAAACCAGTGTACTTAAATATATTAGTAAAATATTAGTAAAATTAGTAAAATTGGGAAAAGGTAGCACGGTGTGACATGGAAGATTCTTGACCAAGAGGTACATATTCTGTATTCTAGTCATGCCATAGTTCCTCAATAGCTGCATGATGCTGGGCAAGTCATGTAAAGCTTAGTCCTCAGTTCCACAGCCTGTACACATGAAAACACTCACTATTAAGTTGCTATAACATTTAATTTCTGTAAGCTTCATATTCAGAAGACATAAAGTAAGATGAGAAAAACACTGCTTCAAAAGAATGTTATAAGAACTAAATGAGACTATATTTAGAAAAATATGTTGTGAAGTGATAAGAATATAATAAAATGTAAGATTTATTAAGCACTTACTATGAGCTTACAAGAATTTCCTATGTATTAACTTACTTAATTCTCACAACAACTTTCACAGCAATCCACATAGTAGTTGTTATTATACTAACCTGACCCAATATTGGCCGTATCAGATAAAGCTTTTCAGTTCTCTCAGCATCTAGGCTGTGTCTTGAATCATCATGTTTGCTCCATCTGACCTGCCACCAGGGCTAATTCTGTCCATGCTCACATGGTTCTGCTTTCTGAATCTGAGCAGCTATGTGCTCTTCCAGACTTTGGATTCAGTTGAAGGGCCATACCACAAGGTATAGGACCTTGCTCACAAGGTGGTTACCAAATGGGTCAAGTGATATAAATCTGAAGTGCAAAGGACATAGCTTCCTCTGGGGGAAAACTTTGATCACTGTGCATCAGAGGATAGGAGAAAGTCGTTAGTCTTTTCTTTCTTCTGCCTTCAATAACGGTTCTGTCTATTCATCCTGTCTGGAAATATACTAGGAACCTAAGTCAGTGTACTGACTGTGTGAACTAAGTGGATTGCCCTCACTCAAATCATGGTACAATAACCAGTATAACAATGCATTGCTTCTCATCCTTCTCTGCCTTACTTCCCTTTTCCTTCACTTTTAATGACCTAGGATTGCATGTCTCAAATAAGCATTGGCATCTAAATATTGCAACAGGCTCTGCTTTCCTGGGAATCAGGTTAAGATAAATTCCTCCCTGACTATGATACTGATGAGAAACATAGTAATGACAGCCTCCTGTATTTATAGAATGCAATGCAATTGTAGAGCTCTTAATCACTTTATTTTTCTCATTAGTATCATTCTACTCCAGTTAACAAAAGCCATTGTAAACAGAGTTTTATAATCTCAAACTTTACATAACATTTCTTTTAAAAAATATTTCCTTACTGAAGTATTATTTATGTACAATCAAATAAACTCTCAAATCATAATTGTTTAAGATTGTTTAAACAACCTTAATTGTTTGATGAGCTTTAACAAATAAAATTTCCTGAATTGTCATCACCCAAATCAAGATATAGAACATATTTATCATCCCAAAAAGTGTCATCACGACTCTTTCTAGTCAATCATTTCACTTCCAGAGTCAACCACTCCTCTGGTTTATATAATCATATACTAATTTTGGCAGCCCTTGAATTTCATATAATTAAATTGTAGCATTTTGTGTCTGGCTTCTTTCTCTTAGAATAATATTTTGAAGATTCACCTATGCTCTTTTGGGTTTCAGTATTCCATTCCTTTTTAATGCTGAGCGGTATTCCATTTAATGGTTGTACTGTAATTTGTTTACCTAATTATTTGTTTACTTTGAATGACATTTCTTGTTCACATCTTTTTTTATTAACTAACAGACAACTGATAATCTGAGCACCAGAACAATTTGTCTCTATCTATTGTATATACAGAGTAACTTTGTATCTGGATCAAAAGTGATAATTAATAATGGACTCTAGAAAATAAGCCTCTTACAACTAAATTTGCAAATGTGTGCTCTGCAAAACATAAAGTTCTAAGAACTGACTTTTTATAACAAGTTTTTGTAATCTAATAAAATTTGAAAACTCTAACTCTCTCACAAACATACTAGCTTCTTACAAGCTCTGAGATTTCCCGCAGTTAAAGAACCTTATTTATTGTTTTGAATCCAGATTTCCAAAGTTTATTAACCTTAGAACTCCCCCTATTTGGAGTTTTCTTACTTATTTTAAAATCATTGGTCTACATACAATTTTTTTTATCTATCTATCTATCTATCTATCTATATCTATCTATCCATCCGTCCATCTGTATCTATCTACATATGTATACACACACACCAATGCATAACATTGTACTACTACTAATGCACATGTACATACACATTTTTAAAACTATGCACCTAACTGGATTATTGAGGCAATTATCATATTAATTTAATGGAACAATATTCTAACCCAAGTCTAATGCTCTATAAGAACAAATTCCTATGTACTTAAGGAATAAAAACTCATGAAATACTCATATCATATAAAATTCCCAACTTCTGGTGTGAGGCACAGAGAAAGGTAGAGAGTTTTCCCAGAGCTACATAAAAGTTCGTGGAAGAGCATTAAAAAATTTTTCTAATGATCCTCTCTAGTTTGCCTCTTTATATATATTAAACACTTTTGAAAATAAATATACACATGCAGATGAGGGGTCACAGAAAGTGGGACAGGCTGCAAGCCCACTGGGGAGTGATGTGGTATGTATGTGCATGAGAGCTGAAATGAGGGTAAATGTGGATGGAGGAAGGGGATGATAGAAAGTCACTGAACATCCATGAGAAAGAGTGTAGAAATGGCAGAGTGGGGGTATATGGAAGGCCAATGTCATATCCTCTCAATAGAACAGGACTGTGTGTGCTATGACTATGGATTCTTGGTAAAGGTATCTTAGACTTTTCAGTTCAAATAATTATACAAGTGAGACTCTCATGAGAATGTTTCCTTTTAGATTTGTATATGAAGATATTTGACATAGGTCAATAGTAAGATTCCTCTACAAGAACATGTGAAAAATTATGACTCATAATTAAAATAAAGAATGAATGTATAATGCCAAAGATCCAAAGATATAATGCAAAAACATCTTAAAGAGATGGAAAGAAAACTCTAAGCACTTGACCCAAGGGATTAACTTCTGTATAGAGAAATGTGCCCATTAGGAAGCAGCTCATCAGCCAGGAAGTACAGAAAGGAGGAGCTAGAGATGCCAGTGCTGTCAGTTTCTATCCTCCCAGTGTGAAGGGGAGTCCTCATACAAATCCTTAATATCCCAGTCCCTGTGGCCAACTGATTTATGCTGTGTAGACTGTCTCATTGAGACATCAGAGATTATGCCTGGTGATACTCAATACACACACAACCACTGAGTGACCTGACATATTTCCATGTTCAGCGAGCAAATTTAGGTCGTAATTTGGTCTCCCATGAAGATTTGCTTAGGGGGAGAATGAACTGGTCATATTGATGCAAATGTTCTCAGCCTTTTGACAGTTATACTTCTCATCGTGTATCAATAAGATAGGCTCTGCTTTTTACATCACTCATCCTAAGTTTGATTTGTGAGAATTCGAAAGAGCATTTCTTAATATGTTAACCAGTTATGTGCTTAATATGCTAAGCAGTCTTTAAGCTGGTGAGACTGAAGGCCAGCCTGTAGACCACGTCAAATTCTCTAAGACAAGGATGGCCAACTGACTTTTCCCTTGAAACCCTTGACTCTTCGGTGTTTCTAGCTTCAAATCGTTACTATTCCTATCCAGAAATGACAGATATGCCTAAAGCAAACTAAAGATTGCATTCAGTGAAAAAATTCCTTTAGTAGGTGGGTTTTTCCCAAGCCCAGGAAAATACTAAATATAGTAATTATTAAAGAATACTGGAAAAACAAGTGCATTTTTCCAGTCTTCAAACCCTCAGTTACATTTACTAAGATATCAAGTTAGCTTTTTATTTCTGTGGCATGTTCTGTAGAAGGGAGTTTAGATGCAAAAACTTATATTTTCAATGATGCGCACTAATGGTTTTAGCAAATTGCCTTATTGTTATTGCCCTGTTTTAATAAACATTGTATCTAAGGTATTCTCTGTGCTTCAACACAGATAAGATAAGCTAATTTATTCTAATACCTATCTTCTTGACACTGAGTAAATTTTTCCTAATGCATTCATTATGACTCCAGATAGGCCAATGATTATTTCATATATGCTAATTAGGAATCACTTTATTCAGTCAGCCATACACATCAGTAAACAAGTGTAATGAATTCCCCAGAGAGGTGATAAAAAGACAATGATTTGCTTTTCACTACAGCTTGGAGAATTTACCCTACAATCAAGGAGTAATTAGAGAAGAAAATGAAGAGTTAGAAAACATATTTGCAGGTGTGAGCACTTGGCAAAGCATGTTTCTTTGCAAAGATGAAATTGAAATGGACATCTTCATTACTAATCATATATGGAGAAATACATTAGTTATTATGCTCTCCTTTCAGAAGTAAGCAAAAAAAGATACAACCAATGTAATCATCTCATTTGAATGCTAGATTTTCACAAAGGCAGAAAATGAAATCAACTCAGTATGTTCCTAATTATTATTTAAATATAGAGATTTACCCCCTCAATATCAAACTTATTGATATTAATTTTTGATGCTACCAGTTGCAATAGACCTCTCATTCTAATTTTGAGTTCATTGTTCAGTGATTGAAATAAGGAACAGAGGTGGTGGTTAGGAGAAGCAGAGTCATTAAACCAACTGATTTAACTGCTATCTGTATTGGATTTTCCATTTACCATCCTATTTTTTGCTTCCAAAGACATTTTCAAAAACGATCATGTTGAGGGAAGAGGTATGGCTTTAAAATACATCATTTATTATCTATCTATTTTTTTCTTATCAAGTCAGGTGTCACAAGTGCAGGCTGCATTCTTCCAGTGTAGCTTTTAGACTTAGTTTGACTCTAGTTAATTTGCTCGATTGCCAGGTATTGTTACATGGTACCAGTAAATACAATCTTATAACTAATCATGATCCACGTCAGTTATGGTAAGGTTCTCAGAGGTTCTATAGTTCACATTAGGGGTTGGAAATAAAAAGAAGAACATTTTAATTATCTGGAAAGCAGTCAAACAACAAATCAAACATTTGCAAACTAAAAGCTTCTTTATAAAACTACAATTTAGCTTCTAGGCTTTCATAATAACTTGTTTTTCTGACCATGGAAATACTTTAGAAAAAGTAAGCAAGCCATTCTATTAGTCGTAATGCAGGAATAAAGTCTTGAACTCAGGAACAACAGCCTGAAATAAGGGAGAAAGGTCCCGGCTTATTAAAATTAATGTCAATCAGTTTAGACAGGCAATCAATAACTGTTCACTTACATTGTCCATTCTGCCATAATAGTGAGAAATAAGCTTGATATCTATTTTAGTTCCACTGAAACTTTACTAGGAATTTATTGTGGATGGGTAAATTCAGTCATTTGGGAAAACACCTTGGAATAATTTGCCAAGATAATCATAAGCTTCATGCATTTAGCTGTGGTTCCTCTGTTAGTCTAACTTGGACTGATCATCAGAGGAAACCATGAAAAAAAGATTTTGAAAGAAGAATGTACAAGAACATAAACATTGGTAATGTCTTTTGAAATCCTAAAAATCATCTTTTTTATTTAAATATGTTTGTTAATAAATAATGGGTTTGTGACACTATAATAAAGCATGTTTCAAAAGCAGAGATTGTCTCAAAAGTAATATAATTCTAGTTCTAAAAAAGGAGCACATTTAGGCATAGGCCAATCATTTACTATCTTCATTTAATAAAGTTGTGAAAATAGAAGTTATAGTAGCTCATGGATATGAACTGAATGGTTATAATGAATGATGGGTTCCATAGAGAGGTAAGACTATGGTATGGTTCACTTCCTTCCAAATACTAAGTCCTAATTTTCAGATGTATGTCCCACAAAAACCATTAGAGGAAACCATCTGGAAACTAAAATTCTCATTTACTTCTGAAAGGTTTACAGACATATGAGACTTTTTTTAAAAAAGAGGAAGAAAGTGAGAGAGCAATAGATATGTTGATTGCACACTGAGTATTAGCGGAAAGGAAATATTTTAATAGGTGTTGGAAAGGACAGTGGAGCATCTAGCTAAAATATCTTACTCTATAAGAGAAAAGACAGAGTTCCCCAAGAGTATTAGCTAATCAAAGGCAAAGCAGAAATTTGGAGGAACATTTTGGGGTTTCTAATTGAGTGTTTTCTTTTTTAAAAATTTTAGTTTTCCTTTAATCATTTTTGAAATAAATTAATAAAACAGGGAAGCATTTAATCCTAGGTGATATCATGTTTTGCATTACCCTGAAACAATTGCTGACTTTAGGTGTGTAGGTATTTCTTCTCTCAGATTACTCATGTCATAATAACAAACATCATAACGTATCTCCATGAAAAAAAATGTACTTATATTCAATGATATTCTGTCACAACCACACTTAAGAAATTACTCCATGAAGATTTTAGCTTTAATCATTCAACAACTCTACTAGAAAGAAATAATTAACCACCCTGTTAGGTGTAAGACACTGTCAAAGATGTTAAGCTCTGATTAATTGCTTTTTTATTTGAGTAGACATGAGATGGTCTTATGCTTTCCCAGCATGTAAAATGTCTCCTCAGAAGCAAAATAAAGCCATCATAAAAATAAACACGTTCTTATATGTCCAAGGTCTTTTAAAAATAAACACATAAGAGATGCTAAATACTGAAAGATGGCTATCACCTTCTTAGGTGGAGGGTGGAGGCCATTCCTGTATCAAAGAAGTGATAATGAGTGGTGTCAAAGCATTCAGGTGGTGATTTAAAATGTAGCCATTTGAATCATATTACAAACCCATACTATTTACGTTTGACTCTTGGCTCTCTACTTATGATCTGGATGATCTGTGTTACCACTAGAAGGTATACAAGTTACCCTGTGCTACTGGTGGCATATCCTTGTGGGTATGCAGCAACTTCAGTTCTTGCCTCCTCAGAAGAAAGAATTCGACTGAGGGGTATAAGGCAGAGAAAGACACCAAGACACTAAAGCAAGTTTCAGAGCAGGAGCAGAAGTTTATTTTAAAAGGCTTTCGAACAGGAAATGAAAGAAAGTTTACTTAAGAGATCCAAGTGAGCTCCTGAAGAACAAAGAGAGCATTTGACCTTGACCCTAGGGCTTTATAGGCTTGGGTCTTTCCCATGATTCTTCCCTTTACCTGGGCTTCCCGCATGCACAGTGCCCTCCTTACCTTTGGGAAGTGAGCACGTGCAGTGCATTTAGGAATTTGTATGCATACCCAATTGAAGCTTTCTTCCCTTCTCCAGTGGAGTGCACCTGGTAGGTCATTCTTTGCCATTTCATCTCTTCATACACATTCCCAGGAAGTTTCTTCTCACTGGCATCTGCAATTCAATTAGTTCTTTAATGTTGATAGCTGTGGATCTGATAGCTGTGGATCGTCAGGATATTGTCTTCTCCCTGGCGCCCTGGTACTGGCTGCCAAATTATTATTTTTAGAGAGCAATGCGATTATCGTCAAACCATCACCCGACATTCCTAGCGAGTGGGGGAGAAGAGGCCTCTCCTGCCCCACTCATGCCAATCTAACTACCTGTAACATTTGCAAAGGTGAAATAATCTCTCTCTACTTAAGTTGTCCCATTTGTAAAATGTGACTAATAATGGCATCAGTTACTACTAGGGCTTCTGTGAGAGCTAAATGTGCTTGCTAAAAAATGAATTGAAGAACAGCATAAAGCAAGCAATCAATAAGTTTGACATATGCTGCAATGACAATTATAAACTCTCTTTCATTTCTGATCCATTCCTATGCAGATTACCTAGAGAGGCCTGTTCTTAGCAACAGATGAATGGGACATTGGCCAAAATCAATTATCATATTTCAAAAGTCAATTATGGATTGTTTTATGTAAAAATATAGCAAGGCATTTGATTAAGTTGGAAGTGAAGGTTTTAATCCATTTTCAAGTCATATTTGCACCCTGAAATTCCACGTTTCTGAGACACTTTACTGTAAACCATTGACAAATTTAAAATATTACAATACACAATTCTGAGCTCAAATTTAAAATGCCTTGGCTAAAATATCTATTCCAGGGTTAAAACTATTGACTAACTTTGGGCTTAAATAGAAAAATCACAATTCATGATGCATCTTGAATTAAACAGAATATAGTTTAAATTTGGCAACAATTTAATTCTAATGATACATTCATCGACAGACTCCAAACCATTTGCAAATATGTACTGTATCATTATCCTCATTTAACAATGACTCCAAAGCATAGGCAGAGATTAGTGTTTTCAGCCAACTAACCAAGCATTTATTGACCTGCTGCTGAGTACTGATGAATGTCCTAGGAGCTAAGGTATATCTTTAAGTTTCTCATTTACTTCTATTTTCTAATATATACTGCCTGAAGGAGAAAATTAGTGAGTCATATAAATTCAATTGAACAAATATTTATAATACCTAGCACTATGCTAGATGGGTAAGGGGAAAGTAAGATGATTGAAATAGGATGTCTTTCCTTAAAAATAATACAAATTTGTAGGGGAGATATTTGTAATCATAATTGACAGATGTTACATGTTGTAGTAAGTACTTTGTATGTGTTGTCTCAATTCATTTTCACAACCACCTCATAGATAGTACTGACCTAACTCATAGTAAGAAAATTGTATCTTAAAGAGGTTGAGGGACTTTCTCAAGGTTACATGATAAAGGCTGGGGGAGGTTAATCTCTCATTTGCATCACCACGGGTGGAGCCTCATTGTCCTACCTCTGGGTGGGGTTCTGAAATCTCCAACAAGATAGCCCTAGCCTTCTGCAGCTAGACACAATATTCCTTCAAGAGCTTCACACATTCTCTCCTTCCTTACCAATTTTAGTATCTATAGCCAGGCACAGTAGCTACTCCAGAGCCTGAAGATCAGGCTTTCCAGGCCAGCCTAGGGAAGATAGCAAGATCCATCCGTATAAAAAAAAGGAAAGAAAATTAGCTGGGCATGGTGGTGTGTGCCTGTAGTCCTAGCTACTATGGAGGCTGAGGCAAGAGGATAGCTTAAGGCCAAGAGTTCAAGAGTTCAAGTATGGTGAACTTGAACTCTTGAACTTGAACTCAAACTCTTGGGCTTAAGCTATCCTCTTATCTCAGTGATCATGCCACTGCTCTCCACCTTGGGTGGCAGAATGAGACACTGTTTCTGAAAAAAAAAAATAAAAAGACAACAAAAAATCAAATCCATTATATTTTAATAAAAATATTCTATGGATAATAGCTCTACTTTCTAAATAAAAATAATTGATAAAAAAGATATAATTTTTAAACGCCGTCTAAATTTATATCATTTGAGACGTTATTTGTCTATCTTTTAAGTTTTTAAAAAACTAATAGATACAATTGTATGTATTTAGATGCAAGACTAGATGTTTTGTAGTAGATATACATTGTGAAATGACTAAATGTAGCTATTATAATTAACATTTGTATTGCCTCACATAGTTATCATTTTTGTGATTAGAAAAACCTTAGTATCCATTCAGCAATTTTTAATTTTCAGTTTTTAATTTTTATGGGTACATAGTAGTTGTACATGAAATGTTTTGCTGCAGGCATGCAATACATAATAATCACATTATGGTGAATGAGGTATTCATCCCCTCGAGCATTTATCCTTTGCGCTACAAATAATTCAACTTTACACTTTTAGTTATTTTAAAATGTACAATTAAATTATTATTGACTCTAATCGCTCCATTGTACTATCAAATAGATCTTTCTCATTCTTTCTATTTTTTTGTTGTGCCCATTAACCGTTTCCACCCTTCACCCCACATGCACTACCCTTCCCAACCTCTGTTAACTATCCTTCTAGTCTTTATTTCCATAAATTCAGTTGTTTTGATTTTCAGATTCCACAAATAAGTGAGAGCATGCAATGTTTGTCTTTCTGTGCCTGGTCTATTTCAGTTGACAGAATGATCTTTAGTTCCATCTATGTTACTGAAAATGACAGGATCTCATTTTTCTTTACCATTGAATAGTACTTCATTGTGTATATGTACCACCTTTTCTTTATTCATTCATCTGTTGGATGGACTTTAGGCTGTTTCCAAATATTGGCCATTATCAACAGTGCTGCAGCAAATGTGGGAGTACAGATATATCTTCCATATACTGATTTCCTTTCTTTTGAGCATATACACAGCAGTAGGATTGCTGGATCATGTGGTAGCTCTATATTTAGTTTTTTGAAGAACTTCCAAACTGTTCTTTATAGTTTGTACTAATTTACATTTCTACCAACAGTGTACAAGGGTTCCCTTTTCTCTACATCCTTGGCAGCATTTTTTATGGTCTGACTTTGGGATATAAGCCATTTTAACTAGGGAGAGGTGATAGCTCATTATAGTTTTAATTTGCATTTATTTGAAGATCAATGATATTAAGCACCTTTTCATATTCCTGTTTGCCATTTGTATGTCTTCTTTTGAGAAATGTCTATTCAAATATTTTACCTAATTTTTAATTGGATTATTATATTTTTTCATATAGAGTTGTTTGAGCTCCTTGTGTATTCTGGTTATTAATACCTTGTCAGATGGGTAGATTGCAAATATTTTCTTCCATTTTGTGAGCTGTCTCTTCACTTTGTGGATTATACCCTCTTCTCTGTAGAAGCTTTTTAACTAGATGTGATCCCATTTGTACACTTCTGCTTTGGTTGCCTGTGCTTGTAGGGTATTACTTAAAAAATGCTCGTCCAGACCAATGTCCTGGAGAGTCTCCCCAAAGTTTTCTTATAGTAGTTTTATAGTTTGAGGTCTTAAATTTAAGTCATTAATCTATTTTGATTTGAGTTTTCTATATGGTGAGAGATAGACATCTAGTTTCATTTTTCTGTATACGGATCTCCAGTTTTCCCAATATCATTTATTAAAGAGACTGTCTTTTCTTCCAGGGTATAAACTTGGCACCTTTGTCAAAAATGAGTTCACTGTAGGTGTGTGGATTTGTTTCTTGGTTCTTTATTCTGTTCCATTGGTCTATGTGTCTGTTTTTATTCCAGTACCATTCCGTTTTGGTCACTATATCTCTGAGGTGTAACTTGAAGTCAGGTAATGTGATTTCTCCAGTTTTGTTCTTTTTGCATAGGATAGCTTTAGCTATTCTGGGTCATTTGTGGTTCAGTGTGAATTTTATGGTTTTTTTTTTTTTCCATTTCTGTGAGGACAGTTATCAGTATTTTGACAGAGATTGCACTGAATCTATAGATTTCTTCGGGTAGTATGAACATTTTAACAATAATGATTCTTCTAATCAATGAACATTGAGTATCTTTTTATTTTTGGTGTCCTCTTCAACTTATTTCATTAATATTTTATGGTGTCATTATAGAGATACTTACTTCTTTGGTCAATGTAATTCCTAACTATTACATTTTATTGATGGCTTTTGTAAATGGGATTACTTTTTTAAAAATTTCTTTTTCAGATTGTTAAATGTTAACATTTAGAAATGCTATGGATTTTTGTATATTGGTTTTGTATCTTGAAACTTCACTGAATTTGTCAGTTCAAATAGCTTTTTTTGGGTGGAGTCTTTGGTTTTTCCAAATATGAAATCATATTATCTGTAAACTAGGCTAATTTGACTTCTTCATTCCAATTTGGATGCCCTTTACTTCTTTCTCTTATCTGATTGCTCTGAGTATCGTTGTGGTGTTCCAGACCTTAGAGGAAGTTTTTTAGTTTTTCCCCATTGAGTATATTAACAGGCATGGTGGCTCACACTTGTAATCCCAGCACTTTGGGAGGCCAAGGCGGGTGGATCACAAGGTCAGGAATTTGAAATCAGCCTGACCAACATGATGAAACCCCATCTCTACTAAAAGTGCAAAAAATAGTCAGACGTGGTGGTACACACCTGTAATCCCAGCTACTCAGGAGGCTGAGACAGGAGAATCGCTTGAACCCTGGAAGCAGAGGTTGCAGTGAGCTGACACCATGCCACTGCACTCCAGCCTGGGCAACAGAGCAAGACTCTGTCTCAAAAACAAAACAAAACAAAACAAAACAAAACAGTGGGTCCACTGTATATATGGCTTTTAGTATGCTGAGGTATGTTACTTCCATATCCAGTTTTTTGAGGGTTTTCATCATGAGGGGATGTCAAACTTTATCAAATGCTTTTTCAACATTAATTGAGATGATCTTATAGATTTTGTTCTTCATTCTATTCAGTAAGTATGATGTATTACATTGGTTAAACTACAAATGTTGAACCATCCTTGCATCCCAAGGATAAATTCCACTTGGTCAGAATGGATGATCTTTATATCATATCGGTGAATTTGGTTTGCTAGTATTTTGTTGAGAATTTTTGCATTGATGTTCATAAGAGATATTAGCTTATAGTTTTCTTTTTTTGGTTGGTCTTTGTCTGGTTTTGGCATCAAGGTAATACCTCATAGAATGAGTTTGAAAGTTCTCCCTTCTCCTCTATTTTTTGAAATAGCTTCAGTGGGATTGATATTAATTCTTTAAAGGTTTAGTAGAATTTAACAGCAAAGCCATTGGATTCTGGGCTTTTCCTCACTTTGAGACTTTTTTGTTACGGTTTCTATCTTGCCATTTGTTATTGATCTGTTCAGGTTTTGAATTTCTTCATGGATCAATCTTGGTAGACAGTATGCATCTTGGAATTTGTTTATTTCTTCTAGATTTTTCATTTTATTGACATATGATTTCTCATAGTAGTCACTAATGGTATTTGAATTTCTGCAGTATCAGTTGTAATGGCTCCTTTTTCATCTCTGATTTTCTTTGTTTGGGTTTTATGTCTTTCTTGTAGTTGGTCTTGCTAAAGTTTTGTCAGTTTCGTTTAACTTTTCAAAAAACCAACTTCTTGTGTCCTGTATCTTTTGTATCGTTTTCTTCATTTCAATTTTATTTATTTCTGTTCTGATCTTTATTATTTATTTTCTATCACTAATTTGGGGTTTGGCTCACTCTTGCTTTTCTCATTCTTTAAGATGTATCATTAGATTGTTTATTGTTTTTCTTCTTTTTTGATGTAGGCACTAGTATCTATAAAATTCCCTCTTGGTACTACATTTGCTGTATCCCACAGGTTTTGGTATGTTGTGTATCATGTGATTTGTTTCAAGAAATTTCAGTTTCCTTCTCAACTTCTCCATTGACCCACTGGTCATTCAAGAGAGTATTGTTTAATTTCCATGTATTTGTATCATTTCCAAACTTCTTCTTGTTTTATTGATTAATAGTTTTATTCTGTTGTGGTCAGAGATGTTTGATATTATTTCAAGTTTTTGAATATTTTAAGACTTTCTTTGTGACCTAACATATGGTCTATTTTTGAGAATATATATTCTCAAAAATACATGTTAAGGAGAAGAATATGTATTCTGTAGACATTGAATAAAATGTTCTATAAGTATCTAGCATATCAATTTGGTATATAATGCATATTAAGTCAAATGTTTCTTTGTTGATTTTCTGTCTGAAAGATCTGTCCAATGCTGAATATGAGATGCTGAAGTCTTCAGCTATTATTGTACTAAGGTCTGACATGGTTTGACTCTGTGTCCCCAACCAAATCTCATGTTGAATTTTAATCCCCGGTGTTGGGTTAGGGACCAGGTGGGAGGTGATTGGCTCATGGGAACAGATTTTACCTTTGATGTCCTTGTGGTAGCGAGTGAGTTCTTATGAAATCTGGTTGTTCAAAAGTGTGCAGCACTTCCCTCTTCACTCTCCCTCTCTTCCACCATCATGTGAAAACGTACCTGCTTCCCCGTTACCTTCTGCCATGACTGTAAGTTTCCTGTGGCCTCCCCAGCCATGCCTCCTGTACAGCCTGTGAAACTGTGGATCAATTAAACCTTTTTTCTTCATAAATTACCCAATATCAGATAGTTATTCACAGCAGTGTAAGAATGGACTAATACATAGTGCATCTCTCTCTTTAACTCTAACAGTATTTGCTTTATATGTGAGAGTGTTCCACTGTTGGGACATATGTATTTAAAATTGTTGTATCCTCTTACTGAATTAACCACTTTATGATAATATAGTGATCTTCTTTGTCTCATCTTATGGTTTTTGTCTTGATATCTATATTGTCTAAGTATAGCTGCTTTTGCTCTTTTTTGGTTTCCATTGGCATAGAATATCTTTTTCCATCCCTTCATTTTTATTCTATATGTGTCTCTATAGGTGAAGGATGTTTCCTGAAGGCAACAGATTAATAGGTCTTTTCTTTACTTCAGTGAGCCCTTCTATGTCTTTTGATTGGATAATTTAGTCCATTTACATTAAATATAATTATTGATAAGTAAGAACTTACTCCTTCCAATTTTTTAATTTGTTTTCTGGTTGCTCTGTAGTCCTTTCTTTCTCTCTCTTCCCTTCCTTTTGTCCTTGCTCTCTTGCTTCCTTGCTTTCTTTCCCATCTTCCTTTTAGTGAAGGTGTTTTCCTCTGGTGATATGATTTATTTTCTTGCTTTTTTTGTGTGTGTATCTGTTACGCTTTGAGGTTACCATGAGGGTTGCAAATACTTTCTTATAACCTATTATTTTAAGCCAATAACAACTTACAACTGTTTCCATAAACAAACCAGAAAGAAAACTAATAAAGACTCTCTGCCTTAACTTTATCTTCTTCTTTTAAACTTCCTGTTGTTTTTGTTTATATCTTCCTATATTGTCTATGTCTCAAAAAGTTGTTGTACTTATTATTTTTATATTATTATTTAGTCTTTCTACTTATAAGAGTAATCTACACACCACAGTCAAAGTGTCACAATATTCTGTGATTTTATGTGTACTTACCACATGTGTGTTTGAAGGATATTTTTGCTGGATATATTATTGTAGGGTAAAAGCATTTTTTCCTCAGCACTTGAAATATGTCATGCCACTTTTACCTGGCCTCTAAGGTTTCCACTGAAAAGTCTGTTGCCAGACATATTACAGGTCTTTGTATATAAATTGTTTTTGTTCTCTTGCTGCATTTGGGATCCTTTCTTTATTCTTGACCTCTGAGAGTTTGAGGTAACTCTCAAACTTGAGGTAATTTTCTTTATGTTACCTTGAGGTAATTTTCTTTGTGTTAAATCTACTTTATGTTTTATAATGTCTTGTACTTAAATGCTGATATGTTTCCTTAGGTTTGGGGAGTTCTATGTTATTATCCCTCTGAGTAATCTTTCTACCCTTGTTTCTTTCTCTCTCCTCTTTAATGCCAATAAGCCTTAGATTTGCCCCTTTAAAGCTGTTTTCTAAATCCTGTAGATGTGCTTAATTGGTTTATTTTTATTCTTTCTTTAGTCTCCTTTGAGTGTGTGTTTGCAAATAGCCTGTCTTCATGCTTACCAATCTGTTCTTCACCTTTATCAATTCTGCTATTAAAAGATTCTGATGTATTCTTTCAAGGATGTCAATGCATTTTCCTTTTTCTATTATTATTATAGTTTAAGTTCTAGGGTATGTGTGCACAATGTGCAGATTTCTTACATTGGTATACATGTGCCATGTTCATTTGCTGCACCCATCGACTTGTCATTTACATTAGGCATTTCTCCTAATGCTATCCTTCCCCCAGTCCCCCATTCCCTGGCAGGCCCCAGTGTGTGGTGTTCCCTGTCCTATGTCCAAGTGTTCTCATTGCTCAATTCCCACTCATCCACCTATGAGTGACAACATGTGGTGTTTGGTTTTCTGTCCTTGTGATAGTTTGCTCAGAATGATGGTTTCCAGATTGATCCATTTCCCTGCAAAGGACATGAACTCATTCTTTTTCATGGCTGCATAGTCTTCCATGGTGTATATGTGCCACATTTTCTTAATCCAGTCTATCATTGATGGACATTTGGGATGGTTCCAAGTCTTTGCTATTGTGAATAGTGTACAATAAACATATGTGTGCATGTGTCTTTGTAGTAGCATGATTTATAATCCTTTGGGTATATACCCAGTAATGGGATGACTGGGTCAAATGGTATTTCTAGTTCTAGATCCTTGAGGAATTGCCACACTGTCTTCCACAATGGTTGAACTAATTTACTCCCACAAACAGTGTAAAAGCATTCCTATTTCTCCACATCCTCTCCAACATCTCGTTTCCTGACTTTTTAATGATCTCCATTGTAACTGGCGTGAGATGGTACCTCATTGTAGTTTTGATTTGCATTTCTCTGATGACCAGTGATGATGAGCATTTTTGTCATGTGTCTGTTGGCTGCATAAATGTCTTGTTTTGAGAGGTGTCTGTTCATATCCTTCAGTTCCATGAAGCCCTTGTCCATGCCTGTGTCCTGAATGATATTGCCTAGGTTTTCTTCTAGGGTTTTTATGGTTTTGGTCTAACATTTAAGTCATTAATCCGTCTTGAATTAATTTTTGTATAAGTAGTAAGGAAGGGATCCAGTTTCAGCTTTCTACATATGGCTAGCCAGTTTTCCCAGCACCACTTATTAAATAGGGAATCCTTTCCCAATTCCTTGTTTTTGTGAGATTTGTCAAAGATCAAATGGTTGTAGATGTGTGGTGTTATTTCTGAGGTCTGCGTTCCGTTCCATTGGTCTATATATCTGTTTTGGTACCAGTACCATGCTGCTTTGGTCATTGTAGCCTTGTAGTATAGTTTGAAGTCAGGTAGCATGATGCCTCCAGCTTTGTTCTTTTTGCCTAGGATTGTCTTGGTAATGTGGGCTCTTTTTTGGTTCCATATGAACTTTAAGGTAGTTTTTTCCAATTCTGTGAAGAAAGTCATCGGTAGCTTGATGAGGATGGTATTGAATCTATAAATTACAGTGGCCAGTATGGCCATTTTCATGATATTGATTCTTCCTATCCATGAGCATGGAATATTCTTCCATTTGTTTGTGTTCTCTTTTATTTCATTGAGCAGTGGTTTGTAGTTGTCCTTGAAGAAGTCCTTCACATCCTTTGTATGTGGGATTCCCAGGTATTTAATTCTCTTTGTAGCAATTGTGAATGGGAGTTCACTCATGATTTGGCTCTCTGTTTGTCTGTTATTGGTGTATAGGAATGCTTGTGATTTTTGCACCTTGATTTTGTATCCTGAGACTTTGCTGAAGTTGCTTATTAGCTGAAGGAGATTTTGGGCTGAGACGATGGGGTTTACTAAATATACAATTATGTTATCTGCAAACAGGGACAATTTGACTTCCTCTTTTCCTAATTGAATACCCTTTATTTCTTTCTCCTGCCTGATTGCCCTGGCCAGAACTTCCAACACTATGTTGAATAGGAGTGATGAGAGAAGGCATCCTTGTCTTGTGCCGGTTTTCAAAGAAAATACTTACAGTTTTTGCCCATTTAGTATGATATTGGCTGTGGGTTTATCATAAATAGCTCTTATTATTTTGAGATACGTTCCATCAATACCTAGTTTACTGAGAGTTTTTAGCATGAAGCAGTGTTGAATGTTGTCAAAGGCCTTTTCTGTATCTGTTGAGGTAATGATGTGGTTTTCGTCATTGGTTCTGTTTATGTGATTAATTACGTTTATTGATTTGCATATGTTGAACCAGCCTTGCGTCCCAGGGATGAAGCCAACTTGATTGTGATGGATAAGCTTTTTGATGTGCTGCTGGATTCAGTTTGCCAGTATTTTATTGAGGATTTTTGCATCGATATTCATCAGGGATATTGGTCTAAAATTCTCTTTTTTGTGTGTGTCTCTGCCAGGCTTTGGTATCAGGATAATGCTGGCCTCATAGAATGAGTTAGGAAGGATTCCCTCTTTTTCTACTCATCAGAATAATTTCAGAAGGAATGGTACCAGCTCCTCTTTGTACCTCTGGTAAAATTTGGCCATGAATCTGTCTGGTCCTGCATATTTTTTGGTTGGTAGGCTATTAATTATTGCCTCAATTTCAGAGCCCGTTATTGGTCTATTCAGAGACTCAACTTCTTCCTGGTTTAGTCTTGGGAGGGTGTATGTGTCCAGGAATTTATCTGTTTCTTCTAGGTTCTCTAGTTTATTTGTATAGAGGTGTTTATAGTATTCTCTCATGGTAGTTTGTATTTCTGTGGCATCAGTGGTGATACCCCGTTTATCATTTTTTTATTGTGTCTATTTGGTTCTTCTCTCTTTTCTTCTTTATTAGTCTTGCTAGTGGTCTATCGATTTTGTTGATCTTTTCTAAAAATCAACTCCTGAATTCATTGATTTTTTGAAGGGTTTTTGGTGTCTCTGTCTCCTCCAGTTCTGCTCTGATCTTAATTATTTCTTACCTTCTGCTAGCTTTTGAGTTTGTTTGCTCTTGCTTCTCTAGTCATTTTAATTGTGAAGTTAGGGTGTCGATTTTAGATCTTTCCTACTTTCTGTTTTGGGCATTTAGTGCTATAAATTTCCCTGTACACACTGCTTTAAATGTAGCCTCCACAGCTGGGAATGTGCTGAGTCTCATCTAAAGCTAGAAAGCCTCAGAGTTTCATCCAAGGCACTCAAGAATGTACCTGAGTGTTGCTGTTGGTTATTCAGGACCCAAGGACTTTTCAGTTAGCAGGTGATGAATACTGCCAGAACTGGGTCCTTCTCTTCAAGGCAGCACATTCCTTGCTGGCCCATCTTGTGTCTACAGTGTTCATGAGCTCGGGCCTGGAAAGGAGAATGCACACCTCTGCCTGGCACTCTATTATGCTGTGGCTGAGCTAGTATCCAACATGCAAGACGAAGTCCTCTCCACTCTTCCCTCTACTTTTCTCAAATGAAAGGAAGGGATTCCTTTGGGAGCCATGAGCTGTGCAACCTGAGTTAGGGAAGGGGTGATGCTAGCACTCCCTTAGCTGCTCCCGCTGGCATCTCAGTAATTCACCTGTCCCCCCAATTCCACTGACTCTGGGCCCAGTTTATCACTATGACTCACCAGGAGTTGCAGTCTTTGTGTCCAAGATTGTCTTAAGTTTGTTGTGTCCCTAGAGCACCTTAGCCAGAGGTGGTGGGGCTTGCAGGATCTCAAATTATGACCACTGTGACCTCTGACTTGGCCAGATGAGTTTAAATACTCCTACTGTGGGCAAGTGTTGGCTGAGTTTTGTCTAGTTTCCCTACAAGATAGCACTGAGTTCAATGCCTCACAATTTTTGCTCTTCCTCTCACCAGTACACAGAAACTCTCTCTGCACCACGTCCCTGCTCCTAGAAGCTGGAAAGGAGTGGTGCTTGTGATTCAAGACTGATTATCCTATGTCTTCAATGCCTCTTTTAGTGACATACAGTTAAGACCCAACACTGTGAGTACTCAGCAGATTTTTGGTCTTTATGAAGGTGCTTTGTTATGTGTGTAGATAGTTGTTAAATTGGTTTCCTTGCAAAGGAATGATCAGTGCAGCCTTTTTGTCTTCCATCTTGTTCCACCCTTGTCTCTACTCTTTTAGCATTTTTAAAGAATACAGTACATTGTTTTTAACCATAGTCATCATATTGTACAAAGACCTCTTGAACTTATTGTTCCTAAATAACTGAAATTTTGTATCCTTTACCAACATCACCCCATCCCCTTCCCCCAGCTGTCTTAGCCTCTAGTAAGCCCCATCTACTCTCTACTTATATTGGATCAGCTTTTTTAGATTCCACATAAGTGTGAGATCATCCAGTATTTTTCTTTCTGTGCCAGACATATTTCCCTACAAATAATGTTCTTTAGGTTCCACATGTTATCACAAATGGGGGGAATTCCTTCTCTTTTAGCAGAATAATATTTTATTGTACATACATGCTGCATTTTCTTTATCCATTCATCCATTGATGGCTACTTAAGTTGATTTCATATACTGATTACTGTGATTAATGCTGCAGTAAAAATGGTAATGCAAATATCTCTTTAAAATAATGATTCATTTCCTTTGGATTTAAATCTAGTAGTGAGATCACAGATTCACATGACTGTTCTATTTTTAATTTGGTGAGGAATCTCCATACTGTTTTCCATAGTAGCTGTACTAACTTACACTTCCACCAAAAGTGTGAAAAATTACCTTTTTTCCACATCCTTGTCTACATTTACTATCTTTTGTTATTTTTTAAACATGGAAGCCATCCTAACAGGTGTGATATAATATCCTACAGGTTTAATTTTAATTTTTCTGATAATTAGTTACATTGAGCACCTTTTTCAACAGTTAGTGGCCATTTGTATGTCTTCTTTGGAGCAGAGTTTATTAATTTTATTCATTTCATTTGATCATTTAAAAATTGAGTTATTTCCTTTTTTGTCTCCTGTACTGTGAGAATTTCTTATTTTGAACATTAGTCCTTTATCAGATTAATGATTTAAAAAAATTTCATTCCATTTCATAGGTTGCCTTTTCACTGTGTTAATTGTTTTTTTCTGTGCAGGAGCTTTCTGTGTGATGTAGTACCAATTGTCTGTTTTTGCATTTATTGTCAGTGCTTTTGGTGTCATATCCAAAAGATTACTGCCGGGCCAACGCCACAGACATTTTTCCCTATTCTTTTTTTCTTGTAGTCGTTTTACACTTTCAGGTTTTACATTTAATTTTATGATCCATTTTTAGTTGACTTTTGTATGTGGTATGAGATAATGTCTGTTTTTATTCGTCTACATCTAGATATCCAGTTTTTCCAACTCCATTTATTGAAGAGACTCTTCTTTCTCTATTTTGCAATCCTGGAAACTGTTTCAAACCAGTTGGCTATAAATATATGGATTTATTCCTGGGCTATCACTTCTGTTTTCTTGGTCTGTGTTTCAGTTTTGATGCCAGTGTTTGATGATATTCTGGTTATGATAGCTTTGGAGTATATTTTGAAGTCAGGTAGTGTGATGCATCAAGATTTATTCTTTTTCAAGAATACATCTTCTTCTTCAAGATTACTTTAGCTATTCAAGGTCTTTGTGCTTCCATAAGAATTTTAGAATGTATTTTTGTATTTCTGTGAAGAATGTCATTGGCAATTTGATGTAATTGCATTAAATCTGTAGATCACTTTGGGTAATATGGAAATTTTAACAATACTAGTTTTGTTTTTTTTTTTTCAATTTCCGAACATGAAATGTCTTCTCATTCGTTTCTTCAATTTTCGTTCATCATAGTTTTATAGTTTTCACGATAAATATTTTTCACCTTCTCAGTTAAATTAATTCCTAGGGTTTTTTTGTTTGTTTGTTTGTTTTGGTCGCTATTGTTAAGGAGATAGTTTTCTTGATTTAGTTTTCAGATAGTCTTCTGTTAGTGTATTAAAACACTGTTGATTTTTTGTGTGTTGATATTGTAGCCTATAACTTTACTGGATTCTTTATTAGTTCTAACTGGTTTTTTTGGTGTGTGTGTGTGGAGTCCTGAGGATTTTCTATATGTAAGATCACGTCATCAGTAAACAGAAACAACTGCACCTCTTTTTTTTTTTTTTTTTTTCTATTAGAATGTCTCTTATTTCTTTCTCTTGATTAATTGCTCTGGGTAGAACTTTCAATATTATGTTGAAAAGAACTGGTAAGAGTAGGTATCCTTATATTGTTCCTGACCTTAAGGAAAAGCTTTCAACTTTTGAGTGTTGAAATTTTTCTCTATGGATTTCTGATATATGGCCTTTATTGTGTTTAGTTACATTTCCTCTGTACCTAATCTGTTGAGAGTTTTATTGTGGAAGAATGTTGAATTTTGTCAAATGATTTTTCTGTATCTACTGAAATGATGATATGGGTTTTGTATTTCATTATGTTAATATGAGGTATTGCATTTATTATTTTGTATATGTTGAACCACCCTTGCATTCCTGGAATGGATTCCACTTGATCAGGCGAATGATATTTTTATTGTGTTGTTAAATTTGGTTTGCTAGCATTTAGTTCAAAAATTTTGCATTGATATTCATCAGGTTTTGTCTTATAGTTTTCCTTATTTACAGTATCCTTTTCTGGTTTTGATATTTAGGTGAGACTGGTCTCATAAAATGCCTTTGGAAGTATTCACTCTCCTTCAATTTTTTTTTTTTTTGAAATAATTTGAAAATAATTAGCTTTTTTTTTTTTTTTTTTTAAATGTTTGGTAGAATTCAGCAGTAATGCCATCAGGTTCTGGGCTTTTTTTTTTATGAGATATATTTTGTTACCATTTCAGTGTAATTATTCATTATTGTTCTGTGCAAACTTTCTATTTCATCATAATTTAATCTTGGTAGATTGTATATGTCAATAAATATATCAGTTTCTTCTGGATTATCTAATTTGTTGGTATATACTTTTTTGTAATAGTCTCTTAAGATCCTCTGTATTTCTGTTGCATAAGTTGTAATGTATTCCTGATAATTTCTGATACTTTATGTCTTCTCTCCTTTCCTTATTTAGTCTAACTTTCAGTTTGATTTTATCTTTTTATAAAAACAACTCTCTGTATTTCCGTTGCTATTACAATCTCTATTTTATTAATTTCTGTTCTGATTTTTATGATTTCTTTCCTTCCATTAAGTTTGGGCTTAGCTTATTCTAGTTCTTTCTAGTTCCTTGAGGTGCAACATTAGGTTGTTTATTTGAGATTTTTTCTTTTTCGGATGTAAGTGTTTATTGCTATAAAGTTCCTTTTTAGAAGATTTGTATGTTTCCATTTTCATTTGCCTCAAGAGATTTTTAATTTCCCTTTTAATCTCTTTATTGATTCAGTGGTTGTTCAATAGTTTACTGTTCATTTTCCATGTATTTGTCAAATTTCTAAAGTGTCTTTTGTAACTGATTTCTAGTTTGATACCATTGTGGTCAGAAAAGATACTTGATAAAA
Organism: Chlorocebus sabaeus; assembly: GCF_047675955.1. NCBI lineage: Eukaryota > Metazoa > Chordata > Mammalia > Primates > Cercopithecidae > Chlorocebus > Chlorocebus sabaeus. The sequence continues at coordinate 43,011,462 of NC_132904.1, read as the reverse complement.
TTTCAGCCTCATTAAATTTGTTAAGACTTGCTTTGTGGCCAAACATCTGATCTCTCTTAGAGAATGTTCCACAAATAATTGAGAAGAATGTGTAATCTGCAGGTGCTAGATGGAATGTTAGGTCTCTAGTGTAGTTTGTTTGATGTTTATTTGTTGATGTTCTCTCTGGATGATATATCCATTAATGAAAATGGGTTTTTGAAGTCCTCTATTATCTCTTCTTTCAGTTCTATTAATATTTGCTTTATATTTGTAGTTGCTCCAATGTTGGCTTATCTCATTTAGAAAATGCCAACATGCTTTCGTTTGCCTACAAAGCCCACACAACCTAGTCTTCCGCTGACTCGCTGGACTTATTCTTTCCTAGATTTTCCCTTATTCACCCTGATCTATCCACATGGGATTTCCTTCTGGTCCTTGAATGCCATGTTGCATGCTCAGGAGTCTGAACATATTTTATAAGCAATGTGAAACAAAATTTTTGCTTCACATCATTTCTTCAAACTGGGCAATCTTTGTTTTCTTGGAGTCTGCTCAATCCTGAGAAATTGAGGCAGCATCTAAAATTTGACAGAGTGGTTCCAATAATTTAAAACTTTCTATTTCCTTCAAGGAACATTTTTATTATTCAGTGGATTTCAGTATCAGTTAGAGTCACTGAGCTGAGTTTTGGATAGTTAAAATTACAATGAGATAATTTTATTGAATACTGTACAACAAAAATATAAGTGTTTGATGAGTAGTAGAAAGAATGAAGGCTGCAGAAATTAACCTTAAAAACAGAAGTGAATATGTGCTAGACAGGTCAGAAAAGGTTCCATGGGAAGATAATATTTTTAGCCATGTCTCGAAGAGTAAGCAGCAACTGGATACGTGAAAATAATCAGAGGGATAGTTCAAGACACAAGATTCCCGAAGACGGCAAAAAGACAAGATTTAAGAGCAGAACACCAAGAGGATCAAATTGGCTATAAAAATGAGCTTACATTAGAAAGTAAAGTGTATGAGATATTTATTCTCGGGTTTTCTAAATTTAACAAGCTTAATCCTTCTACAATCTGAAAGGTCGGTAAATTCAAATCTACGAAGATTCCATGAGAATATTGTGTTGATTTGTGTGCATTTACAGCATCTTAACTTGATTATAGTTTTTAGAGTAGAATATATTTATCTTCAAGATATGCAAATATTGGGTTTTGATAGTACTTTTTTTTTCTCCTTAAGTGACAAAACATTCACAGTCATGTTGCTTAGTTTAAAAATCAAGCAAGTCTTCAAGTAGTACTTTTCCTTCAAGGTATCCAATTTGATTTGAAGCATACATCAAATCATATCTGATTATTACTTGATTTGTGAGCAGTCCATTGTAGGATAAGGAGCCAGCCAGCAGAGAAATATATGCAAAGCTCAGCTTCTTCCTAAATGTGATCCCTGACCAATAACAACAACAACAACAACAACAACAACAACAACAACAAAGCACACAAGCATGCTCATTATGTCAATGTCAATGACCCAGTTTCAGCATCTTTCTTCTCCGTTTCTTTGCACTATTCCAAATCCTGTTTCCAAAGTCAGTATTTTCCCATTTTCCATTTGGAATGACCACCTTTTGTGCTTCTGAGATGTTGCAAGTGAGTACAAATCAAGGAGAAAATAGATTATCACAAGTTTTATTTATGCTTTGACTTTAGTGTCATTGTCTTCATGGTTTTACGTGCATAGTTGTATTTTCCAAAAGATAAAATCTCACTGTCTCAGGTTTTTATTAGTATACTGAAATTGGTTTCAAGAAGCAAACTTGGCACAATTTTGCCACATTATTTAATTTTAGGCAAAATTTGTTAAAAAAAAAAAGAATGGTTTTACTTCAGAGCCACTTAAATTGTGTAGATTTACCTTTTTTTATTTATGCATAAAAACAGAAGTTCACTATCAAACTAACAGACAAAAGTTGGCTTTTATAAATTTTGAGATTAAAATTTAATTCTCTAGCCAAGGACAGTATCAGTTAATGGAGAAAAATTCTACCTAATAGAACATACTTTAAATTACTTAACTATATAATTTCCAATTTCCTATTCCCAGTTATTATTGTGTTCCTTTATAACTGTAGCACGCAGCTACAAAAATGAACATTTGAAGATAATTGGTTATTTTTAGTATATTTGAAAAATGATCCTGCATATTACCTGATTTTTAAGTAGAAACGTTTATGCTCATATTTTTGTTTGTTAATTGCTTTAAAAATTTATAACTTTACTCTCATTCAAAATCCATTTTACTCAGTTTCCATGAAGCCATTCTTTTTTCAAAGTATTACTGAGATTTTGAAATTTGATGTTTCATTTTAGGCTTGATTATTTCCTAACTTTAAAACTTTGGATGAATAATTATAAAGCAGCAAATTGATGTTGCAAAGAGATGACATGAAAAGCAGAGTTTAGCAGATATTTTTTATGATTCACTCTTGAGAGAGATAACGGAAACTGAAGTGAAGTATCCTTGATCTTGGAACTCCATTCCTCCCCTGCTGAGTGAGAGGAGTTTCAGACTGTAGAAAATAAATGGCTGACAGAACAAGATCATAGAGTTTTCCTATATTCTGTAAGTTACTGACAAAAAGCAGGTTGAGTTAAAGCTAAGTCCATGTAACCCAGCATGTTGAGAAAGATCTTTGAGAAAGAGTCCTCAGATTGTTCTTCAGCTTTGCAAGACTGTACAGATCAGACAAGGATAACCGAAACCTAGACCTTGTTGCTTTAGAAGGGTCAGGAATCAGCACAATAATTTTGAAACATAATAAACATACTTTTCATTGCTTTGTCTTTATCATTGGTAAAGAGGCACTCAGTTACATAACTCTATGGTAAGTCATCTCTCCAAGCTAACACAAAACATAAGCAACGGTCAGTATCTCTTTGAAAATGATTTTAAGCTAGTTTTTGAAATATTTAATAATTGCATGGATAACATACTAAAAAGGGGGAAGACATCTAATTTTGAAAATCAGGTTCTCTCTCAAAAAGATTTCTGAAGGAGAGAGGGAGAGAGAGAGAGAGTCTGAAAATGTAGGGGTACCAAAAATGCAATATCCCAATATACTGATCAGCCATTTTCTGTTTCCATTTTGAAGAAATGTTTGATTTTTTCTGCTAGTTTTTTCTTTTGACATCCATAGTTACATGCTCAGTCACAGAGCTTTTTATAGAAAAATGTATGATACAAAGGCACAGGAGGCATGACTATATTTCTTATCTGGGCTAATATAGCCAAGATGGTCTCAGCTGAGCATTTAGTGGGAAATTGGCTTGGGGTGTACTGAGACGTTCCTCTACTACTCAGGTGATATTTATAATAATTGATTGCCTAAGAATTTGGGGATGGTTGTTTGGAAGATCTTATTGATGGCAACTCCAGGCTTTTTCTTGTCGTTGCTTTGTTGTTGTTGTTGTAGAGAGAGCAGAGGCAGGGGTGGTAATTTGGTACACAGATACCAGGGAGAGATAAGAAACCACTGTGGTCCTGACACAAGCAAAATTAAAAGGAAACACTAGGGCATCTGGCAGCTTTGCAGAGGGAAATCAGTAATTTTAATAAAGGCATCAATAGAACTGGCAGCACTGATAAAGAACTCCATTCTAAGGGTTTGTGAGACTAGCCCTTGATGAGATGGCCAGAGTAGAAAAATATGAAGTTATATAAAAATATCTTCTTACATAGTACACCACAAAATAATTGTAATGCACAGGCTGGTGAGATTTAGGGAAAATTAAGTTACACAATAACTAACCATGTAGTCTTGGAAGTGTCATTTTATCCATGTCAATTTCAATTACCTTCTTAAAAATTAGGTTGCCTAGGATCAAGGAACAGCAAATATATGGCTTGTCTGATATCTCTCTCCTGTCCTGGACTATTTATGGACACAACTAATGGATCCCAGCACTCTCTCATACAAACCTTTGGTATGGTTTCAGAAATAGGTACACAGCCATGAACCTCATAGTGACATTTTGGTCAGTGATGGACTACATATATGGTGGCTCTATAGGTTATAATATATTTTTACTCTACCTTTCCTATGTTTAGATACACAAAGACTTACCATTGTGTTACAATTGCCTACAGTATTCAGTACACTAACACTGTACAGGTTTGTAACCTAAAAGCAATAGGGTCTACCACATAGCCTAGATATGTAATAGCCTATTCCATCTAGGTTTATGTAAGTACACTCTTATGATATTCATACAATGACAACATTTCTTAATGACACATTTCTCAGAGCATATCCCCATCGTTAAGTGATGCATTACTGTATATTTAATCTCCACATTTGAAGTCTGTGCAAAAACAACCAATTAATCCAGGCTAGCATGCAAGGATTATTTGTGTACTAGAGGATCTCTGTATTAGTTTGTTTTTGTGCTTCTGATACAGACATCCCCAAAACTGGGAACAAAAAAAGGTTTAATTGGACTTACAGTTCCACATGGCCACATGAGACTTCAGAATCATGGCAGGAGGCAAAAGGCTCTTCTTACATGGTGGCGTCAAGAGAAAATGAACAAGCAAAAACAGAAACCCCTGATAAACCCATCAGATCTCATGAGACTTATTCATTATGAGTGATAGTAATGGGAAAGACTGGCCCCCGTGATTCAATTCCCTTCCCTTGGGTCACTCCCACAACACGTGGGAATTCTGGGAGATACAATTCAAGTTGAGATTTGGGTGGAGACACAGCCAAACCATCATTCCACCCCTGGCCCCTTCAAATTTCATGGCCTCACATTTCAAAACCAATCATGCCTTCCCAACAGTCCTACAAAATCTTAACTCATTTCAGTATTAACCCAAAGTTTATAGTCCAAATTCTCATCTGAGATGAAGCCTATGAAACTGTAAAATCTGCCTATGAAACTGTAAAATCAAAAGCAAGCTAGCTACTTCCTAGATACAATGGGGGTACAGGTATTAGATAAATACAGCAATTGCATATGGAAGAAATTGTCTAAAACAGAGGGGTTACAGGACCCAGGCAAGTCCAAAATCCAGTAGGGCAGTCAAATTTTAAAGCTCCAAAATGACCTCTTTTGACTCCAGGTCTCGCATTCAGGTCATGGTGATGCAAAAGTTGGGTTCCCATGGTCTTGGGCAGCTCTGCACCTGTGGCTTTGCAGGGTACAGCTTCCTCCAGGCTGCTTTCATGGACTGGCACTGATTGTCTGCGGCTTTTTCAGGCACATGGTGCAAGCTGTCAGTGGATCTACAATTCTGGTGTCTAGAAGACAGTAGCCCTCTTCCTACAGCTTCACAACGTGGTGGCCCAGTAGGGACTCTGTGTGGGGGCATCGACCCTACATTTCCCTTCTGTGCTGCTCTAGCAGAGGTTATCCATGAGGGCTCCACTCCTGCAGCAAACTTTTGCCTGGGCATCCAGGCATTTCCATTCATCTTCTGAAATCTAGGTGGAAGTTCCCAAACCTTAATTCTTGACTTCTGTGCACTCATGGCTAAACACCACGTGGAAGCTGCCAAGGCTTGGGGATTCCAACCTCTGAAACCACAGCCCAAGTTGTATGTTGGCCTCTTTCAGCCACAGCTGGAGCAGCTGGGACACAGAACACCAAGTCCGTAGACTGTACACAGCATGGGAACCCTGGGCCAGACCCAGGAAACCATTTTTTAATCCTGATCCTCCAGGCCTGTGATGGGAGGGGCAGCCATGAAGGTCTCCGACATGGCCTGGAGACATTTTCTCCATTGTCTTGGGGATTAACATTAGGCTCCTTGCTACTTAGGCAAAATTTCTGCAGCCAGCTTGAATTTCCCCCTAGAAAACGGGTTTTTCTTTTTTAATCACATAGTCAGTGGTAAATTTTCCAAACTTTTATGCTCTGCCTCCCTTATAAAACAGAATGCCTTTAATAGTGCCCATGTCACCTCTTGAATGCTTTCCTGCTAAGAAATTTCTTCTGCCAGATACCCTAAATCACCTCTTTCAAGTTCAAAGTTCCACAAATTTCTAGGATGGGGCAAAATACTACCACTCTCTTTGCTAAAACATAACAAGAGAGAGTCAACTTTGCTTCTGTTCCCAACAAGTTCCTCATCTCCATCTAAGACCACCTTGGCCTGAATGGTATTGACCATATCGCTATTAGGATTTTGGGCAATGCCATTCAACAAATCTCTAGAAAGTTCCAAACTTTCCCACATTTTCCTGTATTCATCTGAGCCCTTCAAACTGTTCCAATCTCTGCCTGTTACCCATTTCCAAAGTTGCTTCCACATTTTTGGGTATCTTTTCAGCAACATCCCACTCCTGGTAACAATTTACTGTATTAGTTTGTTTTCACACTGCTGATAAAAACATACCTGAAACTGGAAACAAAACAAGGTTTAACTGGACTTGCAGTTCCACATGGCTGGGGAGGCCTCAGAATATGGCAAGAGGTGAAAGGCTCTTCTTACATGGTAGCAGCAAGAGAAAATGAGGAAGAAGCATAAGTGGAAACCCCTGATAAACCTGTCAGATCTCATGAGACTTATTTACTATTACGAGAATAGCACAGGAAAGAAAAGCCCCCTTGGTTCAATTACCTATCCCTGGGTCCCTCCCTGAACACGTGGGAATTCTGGGAGATACAATTCAAGTTGAGATTTGGGTGGAGACACAGCCAAACAGTATCAGTCTCCAAAATAATGCTTTTCGGCTTTAAAGCTCTATTGTTTTACCCTTGTTACTTCAGTCACATGTTATAAAAATAGCCTAGCTTCTCTTTGAATGACTAGATGGGGATATATGAAGATAATTATATACTGATGCTGAAACCCAATAAAACAAAGCAAACAAAGCAAACATACATCAAGAAAAGAAAGCACTAATATGCTTCTTAATAAATCCTCCAATTCACTCAAATAATAACTACTATTCATTGAAGCCTTACTATATATATATGTACACACACACATACATATAATGTGCTAATTTATAAACAATATGTAATTTATAATCTTTACAATAACTACAAGATGAAACTATCATTATTATTCACACTTGACAATCAATTAAAAAGAGGTTTAGGGGTGGATGCTGTGGCTCATGACTATAAATTCTAACACTTTCGGAGGCCAAGGCAGAAGGATCACTTGAGCCTAGGAGTTTGAGACCAGCCTGGGTAATATAGTGAAAACCCCAGCTCTAAAACTAACAAAAAAGTATAGCTTGGCATGGTGGAGCACATCTGTGGTCCCAGCTACTCAGGAGTTTAATCATGTGAGCCCGGGAGATCAAGGCTGTAGTGAGCTGTGATCGCATCTCAGAAAGTGAGCCAATTGTCAAAGGTACTCAGGTAATATACAACCTGTGTTCTCTGTATTTACCAGTGCTAGGTGATACACTGGCTTATCAATTATCCAGCAACTTCACCTAGAACATAGGAAAATAAAAGAATCTCTGCAAAATATTTTTGATATGTAATACAGGTGTCCTCACTTCATTCATCCACTAAAATTTTCACCTATAACGAACTTCCTCTCAATTTTACTACCAATAGAATTGGCAACAGTGACATAGAGATCTCTTAAAGACTTGAGTATAAATGAAAATAAATGTGAATGGCTTAGGCTGAGGAAGCCTTAGAAAGACTCAGAGTGTCACAACCTTCAAGAAGGTGTAGGAGTAGCAAAACAACAACAATAACAAAAAGCATTTATGATACCCACCCAGAAATGACAGAGAGAGCCTCTAAAGGAGCCTTGAAATAATTCGTCAGACACAAAAGAACGTCAGTAAGAACAGGTATAAGCCAATACCCAAGAATACAAAAAAAACTTAGACTACCACAGATCTTAACAGGTGTCAATGTGGTAAGGACATCAAAGACTGGTGGTTTCTATCGTCTAAACACTTTTGCATGATATGTCAGCCCTGCCCTAAATCCAGAATCTAGATATCGCCCTGAGGTAAAATCATTTCTCTCACCTGATATGAAATAAATACTTTTGCCATAGATTAAATTGTATCACACATGCAGAAAAACCTTTATTTTCTTTACATAATTTTATAAAATAAGATTTTTATCCGTTGCATAAAAAGGAGAAAAAACACACATATAGACAACCATAAATATAAAGGTATAGGGTAAAGAGAGTTTGATGGGTGTACTAGTGTGTTCTCATGAAGCTATGAAGAAATACCCCAGATTGGGTAATTTATAAAGGAAAGAGATTTAATTAACTCAGAGTTCCACATGGCTGGGGAGGCCCCAGGAAACTTACAATCATGATGGGAGGCACAACTTCACGGGCAACAGGGGAGAGAATGAGGGCAGAGTGAAGGGGGAAGCCCCTTCTAAAACCACTACCTCTTGTGAGAACTCACTCATTATTACAAGAACATCGTGGGGAAAACTGTCCCTATGATTCAATTATCTCCACCTAGTCCCCCTCCTTGACATGTGGGGATTACTACCATTCAAGTGAGATTTTTGTGAGGACACAGAGCCAAACTATATCAATGGGTGTACAAATAAAGCACTAAATATGGAACTGAGAATAGGAGAGAACTTTCTTATAGTTTGAAAAATAGGTTTCATTTATGGAAAATGGTATGTCAAGGAAAGTTACTTTTGCTAGGGTGGCACCCACTCCTCTTTCTGCTAACATCACCTTTAATTTCCTTTGTAAGCACTGAGTTTCAGCGTATGTTGAAACCTCTCGCATTCCACAGGAGTGAGTATTTAACCCAGGCCAGACAAAACAGGATTTTTTTTTTTTCTGTAAAAATGAATATATAATACAAATAGCATAAAACTTTTGAAGTACATAGTTTATTAGTCTTCAGCCTAGATACATAGTTGTGCAACTATCATCAATATCTAATTTTCAGAACAATGTTATTGCCTGAAAAAGAAACTTTGTACCTATTATCAGTCATTCCTCATTCCTAATCACCATCAGCCTTTGGCAATCACTAATCAACTTTCCTTCTCTTTGTATTTTCCTGTCTGCACATTTCATACCAATGGAATCATACAATAGGCACCCTTTTATGTCTATCTTCTTTTACTTGGTATACTTTTTCCAGCGTTTATCCCTGTTGTACTATTTGTCAGTACTTCATTTATTTTTATGGCTAAATAGTGTAACACATTTTGTTCATCTAGTTACCATTTGGCAGACTTTTGAGTTGTTTCTACCTTTGGGCCCCAAAGGTGGAAACATTCATGTACAAGTTTTTGTAGTAATATATAATTTCAATTATCTGGTGTACATACTATGAATGGAATCACTGTGTTATGTGCTAACCCGATGTTTACCTTTGTGTTTAACATGTAAAATAACAAAAACTATTTGGAGGGTCTTGAAGTAGATTTAACCTTATCCTTTTCTCTCCAGTGGCTTCCAGGATGCTGGGTTTCTCCATGATTGTAGGTGGGTGGTTTTCTATGTTGCTGTGGAGCTCAGATGAGAAGAATTAAAATAGGGATAGTTAAAACCCCCCAAATCTCACTCTTCTTATCAACACTGAGAATTTTCCTTGAATAAACACTCCCTAGACATCTGCAAACTTTTGGTTAATCATCAGAGTTCTGAAAAAGACTGAAAATTTCTGCCAGTGTTCTCATGGATTTATGAAGGATAAGATGTTTGGAGGTTGTTACTCTGACATTTATTACCGATATCACTCTCTTCCTAGTTTTTGCAGTGATCAATTCTTGCAGTCAAATGACTTAAGCTAGTCTTAAGAAAAATAATTTTACTATTGTACATGCAGAGGACTTGGGGTATGTATATAGTAATTTAAGGTGCATTGTCAATATTCTCTGGGCCTTCTGATTTTACTGCATGTCTGTCAACTTCCAGTTACAGATGTTTGCATGTGGTTGCCTCTGAAAGACTTTCTCTAAAGTAATATATGTCTGCTCTAACCTCAGGTACATCAGTCTGAATATGCTTGCTACAAATAACCAATGGTAGTTGCAGTACAAGTATTCAATCTTCCTGGTTTAAGGTCGTACAAATTTGGGGTATCTGTTGCAACAAATCACCCTATAAAGTCAAGCTTTAGTTGCTTGACTTTATAGGGTGATTTGATAGTTGATTTAATAATGCACATTATTGACTTCTTAAAAAAATTTTTTGCCCTATCTTACATTCCACTGGCATTTCCTGTACCTCTCAAGTAAAGTACTTGGACTTGAATCCTTTTCTCGAAGTCTGCTTCTGGAACTCAGACTTAGGGAGGATTTCAGTCTGGAACCAAATGCAAACGTGTTCTACAATAAGCATTCTTACCTAAGAAGAAGCCATCTGGAGACAAGATTTGGGAGATCAGAGATGAATTCTGGTAACAACATTTATAACCCTCTAGAAACCCTGACTCTATGTTTTTCTGTGGTCATTCAGTCACATGAGAAAAAAAAAAGCCCTTTTTTTGTTTTAAGTAATTTTCAGTTGGGGTTTCTATTGCTTGCCTCTGAAAAAATTCTGAATAATAAAATACAACATTGTTGACTATAGACAAAAACAAAAACAAAAAACAAACAAAAAAATCCCAGCATGATAACAGTCTTCAACAAAGAAAGCAGCATGAAACCCAGTAAAGTAATATACAGCACTTTGGCAGAGACCTAGTGGTCTCTTACCAGGAGAGATCAGCCAAAGATATTTATAAAGTTTGGGATCCAACCTCCAGTAATTTAAATCAAGTCTTTTAGGGTAGGTACCAAATTTGAATGGAAAAATAAATCAATATAATTGTTCAGTATTGGTGCACACAGCACAGTGAAGCAAATCTTAATAAGTAAACTGAGAAGCAAGCTTTTTTGCCCAGCTGAGCAACCATTATCCTATGAGAAACATTTGCCCAGATGAGCAAACTACTTATTCAGATACATCAATATGCAGGAATACCATGAAACAATCAGCAAAGTTGTTTATTGGCTTAAAATTTTCTTGGAATAGTTAAGCCTTGTTGACATAGGTATTCTCAGCTTTCAATCCTCAGCATTAAGCTATATGATGGAGGTAGTCTTACTTCCTAGTAAAGATGAGCTGGATTTGTCTTTATGGAGGAAGGGTCAGTGTTTTTATGGAAGAAGGACATTCTAAGCAAGAGAGAGGAAAAAACCCCACAAAGCTGATGAAGAACATATATAAAGTATTAAAAATAAAGTATTTGTTCTTTGCTGGATTTGAATGAATAGAGAATTAGCTAAGAAAGGGAGTTTAGGTTACATAGCAGAGAACTAGGAATCAGAACTCTGTTCTCTCAACAAGGAGGTGCCTTCAAAGGTTTTAAATATCTAACCTTTGGGAAATGTTTGTGGTTTCCATGGGTTTTTATTTCGTTGTTAGTTTGATTTTTGGTTAGTTTTGCTAGAAAATCTGTTTTGAAGTGGTCACACAATATAACATGAATTGAGAAACTGTTTCTCCAAATTTAAATTTTAGAATACAAATATTTTTGATATTTTAATACGAAGAACCACGCTTTGAAGATGATTGACAATGAGAGTTAAATGATAGCAGAAGAGCGAGACATTGTGCATCTTTACTTCCATCTCTGCATACATTATAGGGGTAGAGAAGAGGCATTATTTATATTATTTATTCATTTTGGAGGCAAGAAAGGGATAGTCCAAAGTTTGACTTAATATTAGTCAAGTAACACTGCTAAGATTCATGGCAAAGAGCTCTTATAGTGATCAATATTCTTTTTTTTTTTTTCAGATTCTAAGAAGGTCCAGGAAGAACACAATAGCAATTTAATATTGTTAGACAAATCATGAGTTTCATATTTAGACCAATCTAGATTCTAATCCTGACTCCAATATTTAAAAGGCATATGACTTTGGGCAAGTTAGTTAACCCCCTTTTCTCTCTGCTCCCTTAAGACGATACTACCTTGTGAATGTGTTGTGAACATTAAATAAGGGAAAAAAGCAGGTGTAAGGAGAATGGCTGTGCTTCAGTCAAGAATAGGCTGAGGTAAACATCTGGTGCAGCATGACACAGCGGCATTGGAGTGCAGGCGCAGACTCCCATACATTACATAACCACAGTCATGTAACCATGTTATGGGCGGGCTCATCACCTGGCTCTGAGCCACTATTGTCTGTGAGTAACATAACTGAATTGTGCTGTTGACTTAAAGAGAGAGAGCCACTGGCCACCTTGCAGGTGGACAGAGGGGAGACAGGAAGAGGTGAGTGCACCAAGGAGTTTAGTTGTAGGCATGGGGGTGGCAGGAGGTGCAGAGCCGGTGCTGAGGGGCTGCAGTCAGAGCAGGAAGTCGAGAAAAAGGCTTATGGAGAGAGAAAGAAGAAAGCCATATCCCATCTACCTACAGTCACTTGAGTGTTCTTTGAACTACCTGCCACCCATCCACCAGCTCCCCTTGGATCCCAGCTTGGGTGGGAACCGGACATTTGGCATACTTGGCAGTGTTCTGAGGTGAGTGAGCCCTCGGTCTCCGATAAACCCGGGTCGACTATGTGGCCATGCTCCTTGGATGGGCTCCGGTGGAAACATGGCTGGCGGTGGATGAGTCCCCCATGAGCATGGAGAAGGCACTGAAGCACCTGGAAGCACACTGCACCAAGAAAGAGTTAGTCTTTGCTGGCAAAGTTAGGTAGGCGTTTTTGCTGTGCTAAGGGAAGTGCATGCTCAGTCCCTGCAGGATGCAGTGCAAGTAGGAAACTCCCACTTAGTCTGATACCAAGGAGGAAAAACTCCCTCTGTGGGCTTGCTCCTTGGTCCACCAGAAAATAGAGCATGAACAGCTACTTGAGACCCAAGGGTGGGCCCAGGAACCCCCTACTGTGGTGGAGCATACTTCTTATGGTGCCTACACCCCTGCTGAGTTGCATAAGTTAGGCAAACAATGTTGACAGCATTCAGGGAAACCCCTACCCAGCTGGGAAGGGCTGTTAACTTTGTGGAGGCAATGGTTCCTGGAGCAGCATTTCCAGTAAATGCCCACGATGGCGCAGGATGATGCTGCTCAACCCAGTCCTGCCTGGATGCTCCAGCTTGTGTATTACTTGCAGATGGGTGGAGGAATACAGCCTTTTGTGTTTGATTAGGGAATTGGCTGAGGTGCCCAGCTTGGTGGGACATTGGATGACCAGAGGCCACATATGAAATTGGCAATCCACTGGTCCCCTACCAAGGTACAGTGGGTGCTGGCACTGGCAGATACTGGTGGCCTGGGGGTTCTGCCCTGTGGGTGCGTCTCCCTACTAGAAGAACTCCCTTGGCTTAGTGGGTGGAGTGTAAGGAAAATACCTGTACTTCAGTCAAGAATAGGTTGAGGTAAATATCTGGTGCAAGATGACACAGCAGGATTGGAGTGCAGGCACACAATCTCATGCATTATATAACCACAGTTATATAACCATGTTATGGGTGGGCTCATCACCTGGCTCTAAGTCACTATTGTCTGTAAGTAACATAACTGAACTGCACTGCTGATTCTGAGAGACAGAGCTCCTGACTGCCTTGCAAGTGGACAATGGGGAGCCAGGAAGTGGCGAGCACACCAGGGAGTGCAGCTGCAGGTGTGGGGGTGGCAGGAGCTGTGGAGCCAGCACTGAGCGGGGATGCGGCTAGAGATGGTGGCTGAGACAAAAGCTGATAGAGAGAGAGAGAGAGTAAAGCCATATCTCATCTACCTATGGGTCCCTCAAGTGTTCTTTCAGCTACCCGCCACCTGTCCACCTCCTCCCTTTGGACCCCAGCTTGGGTTGGAACCTGACAGCAGGGGTTAACAGTTTGGTCCAAAATTGAAAAGCATTAAACATTAACATATCTTTTTAGCCTTTAACTTATATAGAGTTTTATGAAAATGTGCACAAAGAAGGGGGAATTATGACTCTGGGCCAAATTTCTAATTGATACAGCAGCTGAATTTCAAGCCTTCCAAGCCCTGGCTTCTCATGCGCATGTATTTGTTTCACCTGCAATTTTCCCTAAGACTCTTCATTCATATTAACATCACAAGGAAAATTAAAGGTTTAAAGCTGGTTCTCTAGAGGACATCTACCCTTTGATCTCCCAGGGAGATCAGAGCTTTACTCTGAAAAGGAATGATTATGATTGGACATTTGACTACTGTGCAGAGGAAGCCCTCCAGGGAAACACACCAGAAATAACTATTGCTTTATGGGTAAGTATGAGGAGTGTCATGGCTAAACTGGAGGTGACAGGCAGGGAATCAAGAGTTAGGAGACAGGCTTTGCTTATTCCTTTAGACATTCAACCATGTCACAACTTTATGCTCAAATTCTATATCTATGAATTTGAGACTTTACAAGGCCATTACCGGTATTATATGAGACAACGTGGGTGAAGTATTTTAAAATTTCTAAAAATACAAATGAATGTAAATTTCAATAGATTTTTATATTGATTTTCTTCAAATACAGAGATGCAAGATGAAAGCAATTAAAATATGAGGCAGCAGCAGCCAAGTTGTTATGTGATCTCAGGTTATTGCAGAGTCCTTCCTACCATAGGAAGTAGGAAACTAACAAAAGATTAGCAATAGTGCACTGAAAAATCTTTCAGGAATTTCTAAGTGCTCAATGCATGAGACTGCAGCAATGGACAGCACTAAGCAAGAAAAAATGTCTCTTGATACCTTTCTCTCATATTCTGCACAATGTTTAAACACAAACTTGAAAATTTATTCTGAATCCTGCATTCTTTAGAAAGATATTCTATTCTATTATTGAACAAGTCTTCACTGAGCACCTACTGTATGTCAGGATGTTGATTTCCACGTAAGGAGAGCCATTTATGTACCAGGGATCATTTTAAACACTAAATAATTATCTCATTCAATTTTTATAACAATTTATAAGGTTCATGTTGATATGCCCTTTTTAATATATCAAGAAATAGACTCAGAAAGATAACGTAACTAACATAATGTAGATACGAGGTAGGTTTTGGCAGAATTGAGGTTTAAATCCAGTTCTGCACCATTCCAGAGGCTGTGCACTCAAACACAATGCTGCATTGACAGTTGAGTCTTTGGAAGTCTTTACTTTTCTTCAACTGATTTAATTAAATTTCACAAATGTCTTTAAAAGAGACACAAAATGAAATTTGTATCAATTTTTAGAATAAACTGGCTTCATCCAGCAATGTATGGGCCAGAATAAGAATGAAAATACTATGAATAAACATTTGAATGTTCTAATGCAGGAGGTTTTTAAGCAATTTTATTTCATATTTAGTCCTAAACAATAGAAATTTAAACTTTGCTTTACATTCCCAACTTTTGGATTCAGATGTCAGATGTTCACAGTGTTTTATTTGTCTTTCAAGACAGGAAAATAGAGATTCTTTATCTTATAGTATAGATGTATTTGTTGTAATCCAGCGTATTCCACTGAAATACTATAAAATATGTCTCTGATTTTTTAATTTTTTTCTTTCTAATTTTTATTATAGGTTTAAGGGGTACATGTGCAGATTGGTTACATGGATAAATTGAGTGTCATGGGAATTTGGTGTCACCCATGTAATCAGCATAATACCTAATAAGTAGTCTTTTCAATTCTCACCCTCACCAAATCCTCCACCTTCAAATAGATCTCAGTGTCTATTGTTCCCTTCTTTGTGTCCATGTGTATTCAATGTTTTGCTTCCACTTATAAGAGAGAACACAAGGTATTTGGTTCTCTGTTATTGCATTAATTTACTTAGGATTATGGCCTCCAGCTCCATCCATGTTGTTGAAAAAGCCATTATATCATTTTTTTTATAGCGCATAGTATTGTATGGTAAACATGTACCAACTTTTCTTTCTCCAGTCTGACATCAATGGGCAGCTATGTTAATTCCATGTCTTTGCTAGTGTGAATGGTACTGTGATGTACATACACATGCGTGTGTCTTTATGGCAAAATGATTTATATTCTTTTGGGTATATACCCAAAAATAGAATTGTTCGGTTGAATAGTGAGTCTCTTTTAAGTTCTTTGAGGAATAGCCACACTGCCTTTTACAGTTGCTGAACTAACTTACATTCCCACCAGCAGTGTAATGGATAGGGGTATAACTTTTATCCACAATCTCACCAGAATCTGTTATTTTTTGACTTTTTAACAATAGCCATTCTGACTGGTATGGGATGGTATCTTGTTATGATTTTGATTCACATGTCTCTGATGATCAATGATATTGAGCATTTTTTCATATGTTTGTTGGCTACATATATGTCTTCTTTCAAGAAGTGTCTGTTCATGTCCTTTGCCCGTTTTTTAAATTATTTTTCTTGTTGATTTGTTTGAATTCCGTATAGATTCTGGATATTAGACCTTTGTTGAATTCATAGTTTACAAACATTGTCTTCAATTCTACAGGTTGTCTGTTTACTCTGTTGATAGTTTCTTTTATTATGCAGAACTCTTTAGTTTAACTAGGTCCCATTTGTCGATTTTTGTTTTTGTTGCAATTGCTTTCAGAGTTTGGTCATGAAGCCTTTGCCTCGGCCAGTGTTCAGAGTGGTATTTGCTACAATTTTTTTTCTAGTCTTTATAGTTTTAGGTTTTACAGTTAAGTCTTTAATTCATTTTGAGTTGATTTTTGTGTAAGTGAAAGGGGTCTATTTTGAATCTTCTGCATATGTCTAGCCAGTTATCCAAGTAGCATTTATTGAACGGGGATATTATTCAGAGTTACCAAAAAAAATGCCATTTCTGTTATTCCAAGTCACATAAGATGGAATGCCTGAGAATGCCAGAAAGTAGTTGGAAGTGTGAAAGTAAAAGAGAAAGAGATAAAAAGAAGTAAAATCTATTTTTCAAAACTTTCTCAACAATACCGATGCACTCAAATGCAGAAATGAAAACCCATAAACTGAAAATATTCAAGTACAGAAACTGCAATGTGCAGTGTCATCGGAAGGCTTCATTTTGTGTCCAGCTCCACACAGAAAGAAAACCACAAATCACTTCAAATATGAATAAGTATAAATCATAAACTTGGTTCCTTACAGTTCTTCAAGATGAGTATTGCATGGGAAAAGATTTTGTATCTTGGACCAAGAAAAAAAAAAAAAGTTTTGGAGGCTTACAAATGTTTCCCATTGATATCAACATATCACACAGGCAGGTAGCCAAATCCCAATCTGGACTTTCGATTTATCTGACAACGTTTCTGTCACAGCAGAGGATCTGAGACGCTACAGAAGTGTTTGTATCCCAGCAGCAGGTAGAAGCCAGGGGATGTCTACCAAAGTTGTAAATACGTGTATTTTGTAGTGTAGCTGAGAGATGGCTGCCTCACAAGGTATGTCATGGAAAATTCTAAGGATGATGAAGCCAGACCACTCTGCATGGATCCACAGCAGGTAAGCAATGGAATGAATGTGGCTGGCTGCCATTATTAAGAGGCCTTTTTTTTGCAATTGGAGCTAGGCTTTCTACTAGTACTAAAGGTGCAGAAGTGCAACTACAGAAGTTTATGCATCATGTATCTATCATATATCTGTAGTAAGAGAGAAACATAACTCAATATGTTTAATTATCATGGCCAGTTTTTTCACTAGTTTATGACCACAGACACCATAGACCATTTTTAGTCTATAAAACTAGCTAATTTATAGGATTTTCTGGTAACAGAGCTAATACACCCATTCTAGAGGATAATTTAGCAATACATACCAAAAACCTTAAAATGTGCATATGCTTTCTGTAGGCAATTTCAATCATAGAAATTAGTTTTAAGAAGGATTCATTCAAATACCTAGCTAAAAAATGGTTACTCATGACAATATTAGTCATAAGAGTAAAAATTAGAATCAATCTAGCTCCTGTATACAGAAACGGTTAAATAAATTGCCATATATCAATAACTGAAATGCTATTCAGTTATTTTAATGGTCACTGTCACTGTACATTATGATTCTTAGAAATTTGAGAGTCACAGACCATTGTAAAAGTAGGATAAACAATATAGGCATTCTCCTCTTCTAAAATGTACATGGACTTACCTAAAATCATATCCAGAGTTCAGAACAAAATGCCAAAATGTTCATGATTTCCCAATTGCATTTAGGAAACTGAAGTTAACAATTTAACATTAGTGACTATTGAATTATAAAACATTCACAATATATTAGCTGAAAAAAGTCAGAATATGTATCATATATACAGAATTATTCCATCTTATATTTATATGACATCTGCATCAATGGAAAGAAACTATATCTTGAAGTTTCACTTTTGTCTTTTTAAAAGTTTGCTGAACCAGGCCAGGCATAGTGGTTCATGCCTGTAATCCCAGCACTTTGGGAGGGTGAGGCAGGTGGATCACCTGAGGTTAGGAGTTCAAGACAAGCCTGGTCAACATGGTGAAACCCCGTTTCTACTAAACATACAAAAAAAATTAGCCAGGTATGGCAGTGGGCACCTATAATCCCAGCAACTTGGGAGGCTGAGGCAGGAGAATAGCTTGAACATGGGAGGTGAAGCTTGCAGTGAGCCAAGATCGCACCACTGCACTCCAGCCTGGGCAACAGAGCGAGACTCTATCTCAAAAAATAATAAAATAAAATAAAATAAAATAAAATAAAATAAGTTTGCTGAAACAAAAAATACTCAATTGCCTACTATTAATTTATAACTTTTAAGCAAAGGTCACATATTTCAACAAAAATACTTTGTACATAAGTAATGATAGGTCTCAATTTGGCAGTTTTCTGTGTTTCTGTGTAAGTGTTTGGTGCAGGTGGTAGAGGAGCATAACTGAAAGTATTATAGTTAGCTGCAATTATTATAATAGAAACCAGTTCTAGCTAATTTAAGCAAAATGACCATTTATCAAAAGGACATGAGCTAGATGACAACTTCTAGAATGGTGAAGACTCATATGAATTTCTCTGCAGTGAACCAACTATAATGTAAAACATCCAGCTAGTTAATCTTTGGAAATTTTCATAAGGACATAAAGCAAATGGATAAACATTTATTCAAGAAAATCTCCAAGAAAATCTGTTGAATTTCATCAGAATTCTGTGGCACTTGAATTATGACTCACTCTTCCTATCTCAATTCACCCTGGTGTAAATTTCACTCCAGGTAGGTGAGGCCAAAAAACAGGGTTCCTTCTCTCCCCAACACCTGCATTTCATTTAAGGACTACAGCATTTCCCTGGGAGAGGCGATTTGCCATATTTCCTTATATTTCCAAGCTTCATGTTGGAGAGGCTAAAAGCAAGCTTTCTGAGAGGTCAAGAACATTCTTTTTCCACACAGTCCTGAAAAAATTAGAGCAATAAGCCAGTAATTAGTTAGCCTAATAGCTGAGTGTTATACCAACAGAAGCACACAGATTAAAAGAGAGATCAAAAATAGAGGTAACAGGAGCCCTGTTAACACCACTGTAATCTCAAAAACACTAGACATGTGTCCCACACTCTACTTTTTGAGGAGGGAAGATAAAGTCTATGCACTGTGAGAGAGATAGGCTTTATCCAAATAGCCTCACCAAAGAACTAAACAAATAGATAAGCAAATAACAATAAGCCCTGGGTGTGCCCAGTAGGAAGTTAGCAAAATACATTATCTAAAATGTGCATATTAAATAAAAATTATGATAAATGAACGGGCAATAGAAACTGCCTGTCAGAAGGGCCAGATGTCAAACTTAGCAGATAGAAACTTCCAAGAAGCCATTATAAACATGCTCAAAGAAATAAAGGTATAAAGGTAAACCATAATGACATATGAAAAGATAAAAATTTCCAAACATAGAATGTAAAGTGATAAATGTCATAGAAGGTCTGAATAAAAAGTCTATATTTGAAAAGTAAAATCATAAAAGAGAAATTCACTGGAGGGTCCCAACAACAGATTTGAATATAGTTTAATAGAGATTATGTTATCCACAGAAAAGAGGGAGAAAAAAATATTTGAGAAAAATGAATATAACCCAAAGAACTATAGCCAAATATTAAGCAGAAAAAACATATGTATAATTGAAATACTAGAGGGAGAAAAGAATAAAATAAATATTCAAAGAAATAATACCTTAAAATGTCCCAAATTTGATGAAATTATAAAGCTATCATGAAAGAAGTTCAAGAAACTTCACCTAAAATAAGTCAAAAAGATTGGTTCAGGCATGGTGACTCATTTCTGTAATCCCACCACTTTGGGTGGCAGGGGCAGAAGGATTGCTTGAGGCCAGGAGTTAGAGACCAGCTTGAGCAACATAACAAAAACCAACCTGTATAAAAATAAAAAATTAAAAAATTTAGCCAGGCACAGGTATGTATCTCTGGTCTTAGCTACTCTGGAGGCTGACGAGGTAGGGTCACTTGAGCCCAGGGGTTCAAGGTTACAGTCACCTATGATTATACCACTGTATTCCAGCCTGAGCAGGGTGAAAGAGCAAGATCCCATCTCAAAAAGAGATTCACATCTGGACACTTTGCAGTAAAAATATTGAGAGGAATACAGAAAAACAATCTTGAGAGTACCAAGAGAAAAAATAACATATCAGATAAAAAGAAACACCAATAATATTAATAGTTAATTTCTCATCAGAAATAATAGATACCAGCAGGCACTAGGATGATATATTCAAAGTACTGAAAAATACACTTTCAAGCAAGAATGTTATATTAAGCAAAAGCAAAACAAGGTTTTAAAATTAAGGCAAATAAAGACATCCCCAGATAAACAAACACTGAAAGAAGTTGTTGCTCACAAATCCACTTTACAAAAAACACTAAAGAGGCCAGGCATGGTGGCTCACGCTTGTAATCCCAGCACTTTGGGAGGCTGAGGCAGGTGGATCACAAGGTCAGAAGTTTCAGACCAGCCTGACAAACATGGTGAAACCCTGTCTCTACTGAAAATACAAAAGTTAGCTGGGCATGGTGGCGCTCACCTGTAATCCCAGCTACTCAGGAGGTTGAGGTAGGAGAATCCCTTGAACTTGGGAGGCGGAGGTTGCAGTGAGCTGAGATTGTGCCACTGCACTCCAGCCTGGGCAACAGAGCGAGACTCTGTCTCAAAAAAAAAAAAAAAAAAAAAAAAAAAAAAGAAAAGAAAAAGAAAAGAAATTTTAAAGAAAGTTCTTCAGAAAGCAAATGATCCTAAAAAGAAATGTTCAAATCCATGCGTGTGCACACATACGCAATGAAGAGTACTGGTAAAGGTAATTATGTAGACAATTAGACTGTATAATTACATTTCATCTCCTTTCATCTCTCATTTTATTTATCAATTATATAAAATAATGTGTATATAATTGTATTGTTGAGCCTGTGACATATAGAAATGTAAAATATTTGGCAATAAAAGCAAAAGGAGGTGGATGAGAGCAAAGCTATACTGGAAAAAGGAAATGACACCAGATAGTAACTAGAATTCACAGGAACAAGTAAAGAAAACCAGACATGGTAAATAAGAAAGTTATTATTACAATCTCTACAATTATATGCTTGATGTTATTTCTTCTCTTAGCTTTATAACAAATTAAAAATAAATAAAATAATAATTGTTACAACAGAGTGTTGGAGGTGTAACACATAACTGATGTAGCATGTATACCAATAATATTACATAAAGGAGAAGAAATAGACCTATATAGTAACAATGTTCTGTATCTCATTGGAATTAAATTAGTAAAAATTTGTAGAGGATTAGGGTAAGATAATATATATGGTAACCCCCAAAGAAAACATTAAATTTTTTTAATAAATAAAAAATTATAAAAGGAATAAAAATATTGTACAAGAAAATATTCACTTATCCTAAAAGAAAGCCATGAAGAAGGAATAGAAGAACAAAGAAGACATGAACAAAATAGAAAATAAAACCAAAAGAGAAGATCATGTTCTAACATATGAGAAACTATCCTAAATGCAAATGAATTAAACACTTCAATCAAAAGGCAATGGAATGCAGTGAACATAGCCATGCTTGCAGGGAAATGTATAACTATACTGGATGCATTTAATAAGTAGAAAGATATCACATAGAAAACTTAACCTTTAATGTTAAGACACCAAACACCCCCAAAAAAAAAAAAAAAAGAAAAGAAAAAAGAAAGAAGAAAAAAAAGAGCACATTAATGCTAGAGCAAGCAAGTGGAAAGAAATAATAAGGATTAAAGAAGACATTAGTGAAATATGGAATAGTAAAACAAAAGAGAAAATCGATAAAAACTGAACATCAGTTCTTTGACTATATCAATGAAATTGATGAAATGTAAGTTAAACTAAGAAAACAAAGGTAGAAGACTAAGGCAGAAAGGAAGGAGGGCACTACTGACCTTTCATAAGTAAAAGGGATTGTGAGGGAATGTGACAAACCATTATACCCACAAACTAGATAACTTAGAAGAAATGAACAAGTTCCTAAGAAGACAAAACAACCATAACTTATTTAAGAAGAAATGGAAAATGTGAATAGACCTATAACTAATAAATCGAGAGATTAAATTGGTACTTTAAACATCTCCCAGAAAAAAAAACATAGGCTTGTTGTATAATGCCAGTATTACCATAAACCAGATAAAGATATCATAAGAAAAATCGCAAAACAAATCCAGGGAACACGTAAATTGAATGATGTACCAAGATCAAGTGGGATTTACCAAAAGAACACAAGTTTGTTTTAACATCTGAAAATCAATGTAAAACACTGTATCAAAAGATAAAACTACATGAGTATCTCAATAAATACAGAAAAACATTTGACAAAATCCAACACATTTTTAATAAAAAATATTTAGTGATCTAGGAATTGAAGGAAACTTCCTCAACCTCATAAAAGGCATCTACAAAAATCTAGGACTAAGATCATACGTAATGGGGAATGACTGAGTGATCATAAAAAATACGAGGATATTGACTCTTGCTATTTCTTTTTACCATTGTAATGGAAGTTCTAGGCAAAATAATTAAGCAAGAAAAGGAAATAAAAGGTAGTCATCTTACCAAGAAAGAAATAAAACCATCTATTTTCAGATGACATGATCTTATATTTAGAAATTTCAAAGGAAACTAGTAAAAAATAGAATAAATAAGTTTAACAAGGTTGCAGAACAAAATAATGATATACAAAATCAATTATGTATATATATATATTTGCAGTGAACAATCTGCAACAATTCAGTGTATAATAGTATTAAAAATAATACAACACTTGAAAATATATTTAACAAAGCCAGTGAAAAAATTATATGCTGTGAACTATAAAACATTCTTGAAAGAAATTAAGGAAAAACTAGATCAGTTGAACAAACCTTGTTTCCGCATCGGAAGACAGTTATTATTAAGATAACAACACTCCCCAGGTTAATCTACAGATTTAAAACTAACATTATCAAAATTTCAGCTGAATGTTTTTTGAATAATTTGACAAGCTAATACTAAAATTTATGTGAAAATGGAAGGGATTAAGAACAGCCAAAACAATCTTGAGAAAGGAAAATAAGGTTGAGGGACTTACACATCCTCATTTTAAAACACTGCAGCCTGAATTGCCACCATTTTAATCAGTAGAAAAGAGAAGGACCTGCTGCCTTTTTTATTATTGCAAGAAAGAATTTCCTCTTATTTCAGTAACTCTAGGATGAACTATGATGATTAGCCAAGCTTAGGAACTCCCTTCTAAACATGTTGGTCAAAAATCTGGAAAACTGAGGAGAGTGTCTCCAGCCAAATAGTCACAGGCAAGATCAACCTTTAATTAGTATTTACAAGGTAAGGAATCCCTCAAATATACAAGAAAATGTGCTGACACTGGGCAGTCAAAACAAGAAAAATGTCTACGAAAAAATAAAAATTAAAAAGAGCACATTAATGCTAGAGCAAGCAGGTGGAAAGAAATAATAAGGATTAAAGGAGAAATTAGTGAAATACGGAATAGTAAAACAAAAGAGAAAATTGACAAAACTGAACATCAGTTCTTTGACTATATCAATGAAATTGATGAACTGGAAGCTAAGCTAACTAAGAAAACAAAAGTAGAAGACTAAGGCAGAAAGGAAAGAATATGGATGTGGGTACTCTAATTTAAAACAAACTATGAAGGCCTCTACATATATATTCATTAAAAGGTTCTACAAGTTTTTAATACTAAAATCTTAAACAGCTGAGATATTTTCCTCTTTTTCTGCCAATAAGTACTTTGTAAATATTTTAAACAATGAAATAATATTGACTTTTAATAGTAAAATTATTTTATTTTAATTATTTTTAAAAATGATAACCCAAATATTTTTCAGTCACTGCTTTATTTTTTATAACTTTTAATTCCTCTAAGTATTCACAGGAACACCCAACTTGAATACTATAGCAATTCCTTCACAAGCATTTTTTAAATTTTAATTAAATTGATACTATCATGCATGACACGGTGAAAATAAAAATAATGCTTTTCACTTATGCATTTTGGAAAGCTGCACATATTATCATCATATCTGTTATTAATGATTCAATCATATACTCATAAATTTTCCATGGACAGTGTAGTTTATTTCTAATGAAAGCTTTCAGTTTAGAATAAGAAGCATTCGACTGAGGCATTTTCAAAGTCTTCTTTCATTCAAATTGCTGAGGAAGCTTTAACTACCCTGCTGTCCAAATGACTCAGTGAAATTAATGATCCAAATTCAAAGTTAAAACCTCCGTATTCTTTCTGGAAACTAAATCAGAACACTAGAAACTGGGAGAAAGCACTAATAAGCCTGTGATACCAATGCTTTCCTAAGGTGCCAATAAATCAACATTATTTCAAATTCCCTTGGTTCCCTAAAAAGAGCAATTATGTTAGTCAATACAGTGGGGTTGCGCCTGGAATCAGAATCGTATTCCAAGTATGGTAGAAATGTATATATTGAAGATCTTGGGCAATGGTTTAAGTAGTTTTTCAAAGGTGATATGATTTTGGGATAAAGTTAAAAACACAGAAAGTGCAGTTTAATAAGCTGGACTGTTCATAGCCAGACAGTTACATGGTGTTTGACCTTAGAAACCATTAGAGACAGAAAATGTTACATGAAAACAGGATGCATTAAAACCATTAGACTATCTTCCACCAAACCAGAAAGATAAACACATTGTATTTATCTATAACTTTACTCCACAGGCAATTGGAGGGATGAATTCACATAATTTAACAAATATAATTAACTTTTAACAGGGTCCTTCCTCTGGTTATTTATGTATTTATTAATTAATATAGCAAATATTTGCTGACCACCTACCATGTGCCTGGCATTCTAGTGATGTTTGTATGCATGTGGCAGCAGAATGAGGAATAATGAGGTGGAGGTTGCACATAAAGCCAAGTAGCTCATATTATTGAGGGGGATGTATGTGTGCGTGTGTGTGCGTGTGTGTGTAGAGTAGCTCAAAAGATGCATATGAAAATATCACATACACACACACAGACATAGAAACACACACAGACACACACACACACACACACACTCTTACCAAAACATAAGGGGTTCTATCATCCTTATTTAGAATTTTGGGAGTCTAAAAGAGAGTGTGATTCAGTTTCTGCACTTATTTTAATGTAACGTATTAAAACTTCTAGTAGGCCTTTTAGCTATATGATCACTAAGGTATTTTTTAACTTGAAAATTTTAAAATAATGCTATATATATCAGTTATATCAATAAATATGAATAGGCTGAAGTCATCTATTATAAAGAAAATTATTTTCAAATTTATCTAGCAAAGAAATACCCAAATACAATCTGTATACCAGAGACATGTCTAAAGAATAATACAAAAAAGCTAACAAAAAAAATCATTCAAAATATCTATACTAGGCAAATAGAAACAATAAAATAGACATTGTTTTGCTGATTTCAAAGTGTAATTTGCATTAAGTAGTATCAAATTCAACAAGGTACACTTTTAAGAATGCTAACGCCAATAATTTAGGATAATTATATAACAGCTATGAATATGTACACAAAATGATAGTAACTATCTTCATAAAGAAAAAAATACAGGAATCCATGAATACATAGATAAAAATACAGTAATATGAGAACAATTTTAAATTCCACTTTCTGTACAAGACAGATCAGTGGCCAAAAAGCAGGTAAGAATACAGAGGACCTGATCAACATAATCAATAAGGACAATCTTATGATGACATATTGAAGTGTACATCCTGATAACAGCAAGCATTCATCTTAAGAATATTGGAACTGTCACAAAATATAATCATATGTGGGAAATTTAAGAAAAGTAGTAAGTTCTATAAAGTAGAAATATTATAACAGCACACATTGATCACAATAGAATAAAACTAGAAACTGTTAAAGTAAATTAAAATGAAGACCAAGCCCAAAAATTTCCTGGCAAACAAAACCAAATAGATCTTAAAAATAGCCTGAACCTTGCTTAAACTGCAAGCATAAGTGAAACGTCACTTGGGGCATTTCTGGTAAATGCTTATGTTAGACAGAAACAAAATCCAGCTAATGATGAGCAGCCAGCCAACATGTGGTTATGTGCCTAGAGATTTTTCAATAAGGGAAACCCAAAAAGAGCAATTTTGTAACTACAACCAATGATTCACCCTATAAATACTTGTTTATGACACCTTGTCATTGGAACACTAAACCACGTTCAGTTTGGTGTTTCCTGATTCAAGAATTGCTTCTTAAATAAACCTTTAAAATTGTATTATACCTAAGAGTTTTCTTTTACAGTTTGGTGGCAGAAGTGAGATATGAAGGCAATCCCCAGTGACCCCTGGTAGTATCATGGAGCCAGGTGAAAGGTTCACATGGAGCTAATTGTGCCCACCGCTTTCTTGCTGCAACTGGAGTTCCTGAATGAGTGTCTTTCTTATTCTGTGCTCCACATTTTACATCCTGAGCTTTCTGAGTTTGAGTAAATTTATTCCAATTTGGTGTGGAGATTGAACTGGGTATTCAACAGGAACTAAACTGGTTCCAGTTGGAGGCATTGGGTAGGTAAAAACTTAGAAGGAGTGAGTGTGATGGGTTTATAAGCATAAAGGAGTCAGGGACTTCTCTATCTGGAATACCAGCTAATTTTATTTTCAAATATTATGGACTCAAAACTAGTGCCTTTCTAGAGACATGGTTGTACCTACCTTGCCAGAGACGATTTAGAGTTGCAGTGGACTATCTTGCCAGAGATGATTTAGAGTTGCAGTGCAGAAGTTTTATTTGAGATAAAAGTATTCATTTATTGAATCCATTGGCAAGGAAGCGATCTTGAACACCCCAGTATCAATGGGATGCATTTTGTGATGGATATAGAGTCTTCTAAAAGACTTACTGATTATAAAATTGAATCTCTAAAGGACCCTTTACTAAAGACAAATAAGGCATCTAAAGCTTAAACAACAAATTGAGGGTGAAAATAAATAAAATTATATGGTAATTGATGTAACTATGACAATTTTTCTCCCTTTATCCTCCTCTACCTTCTCTAAAGGTGATTTTGAACATTTAACCCATTTATTCAACTATCTTCTTGCCCTGAACTTACTAACTCTTTTGCTCAACTACCCTTCTACCCTGAGAATAATGAGAAAAGGACAGTTGACTTAATGTCTTATAAAGTTAGATCTTCAGAACAGCCAGATCTGGCTCTCTTAACTACTTTTACTCTTTGGTCAAAAACTAAACTCAGCTATAACAAAAGATTTTTCAAATATTAGAGAAAATTCATTAAAGAATTACTGAGAAATTTAGAATCTTCATAGGGGCCCATGACCTGGTGATCCCTGATTTGAATCAGTTTATGCACATGATATTATAACCTGGGGAAGAAAATAAATAGGTAACTACAGGGAGATGGGATAAGCCTCAGGAAAGTGCTGATGACCTTTCAAGAGACACTTCCAGAAAGAGCTCATAAGATGCCTGAAAAACTTATAGAAGATATTCCCATTGTCTTCCCAGAAAAGATTGACTGGTACATTATTAAATCATATAAATAGCAAAAAGAGATAAATTTCTTTCTGATTTCAGGACTAAACTGGAAGTCTTAGTTGTATAGCCGCGTGTATTTCCCACTGGAACCAGAAGAAATGGTTCTTACTGCCCTATTCGTTAATTGGCTTTGACCAGAGCTGCATGACCTGATAAAAATACAACAAAACAAGCCATAAGATTGAATGGGAAGTCACTGATATGGCTGAAGTAGTCCCCATAGCTGAATATTTTGAGAGCACTTTAGAACCAAAAAAGAATCAAATGCTGAAATCAAAGAATGAAAAGATTGTTTCTGCATTAGATGAAATTCCTGAGAGTTTGACTCTTGAAGCAATGATCAACAATGATGGGGCTACAAGAGATTTTCCAGTAAGTTATTCTCATATTCTCATAATGTCCTTAAATAAACATAGGGAAACTAAGATCTCAATCAACAGGGAACTATGTATAGTGTTGGCGGATGCCAGAGCCACCTTATCCACTTTAAACCACACCCTACTAAATCAACAAATCTCTTGGAGTAAATAAAATATTTCTGTGGTAGCGCTTTCAGATTAAGTTCAGAGAATCCCTGTGTCTAAATTAGTCCAAATGACTCTTAGACCGTTCTCAGAAAGGTATGCCTTCCTGCTATGTAATACCATTGCAGTAAATTTACTGGGATGAGCTATGCTTTCCCAATTGAG
Organism: Chlorocebus sabaeus; assembly: GCF_047675955.1. NCBI lineage: Eukaryota > Metazoa > Chordata > Mammalia > Primates > Cercopithecidae > Chlorocebus > Chlorocebus sabaeus. Next base: position 42,982,795 of record NC_132904.1, on the reverse strand, counting down.
AGGATGCATAACATTCTCTACAGAAGCATAATTATTCCTAGAGTTTCCTGGCCCTCCTGAACCTGAATTGTTCTGTTCCCTACAAATAGGAGTTTATAATGTTGAAACCAAAACTTACAGAAAACCAGATCTCTCTGAAGTACCCAAATATGTATGGGCTTCTTCTTCAGCCAACACAGAAAAAATTAAAAGTGCTAACATATGAAAATCCAAATAGACTATTCTAAGCTATTGCCTAAATTGCCCCAATACCTACTAAAGTCAGAGGCAATTTAAGGACTTTCACCAATTGTAGAAGATTTAATAAAATAAGGACTTACAATTCCTTCTGTTATTCCCTGTAACACTTCAATTTTACCAGTTAAAAAATTGAATGGATGGGGTTTGAGATCTGTTCAAGACATATATACAATAAACAAAATTAGGGTATTGATATTTTCTGTGGTTGCAGATCCTAACACTTTGTTATCTAATGTGCCTATGCATTCTAAATGGTTCACGGTGATACAACTCTGCTCTGTCTTCTTCAGTACTCCAGTTGATAGAGAGAGCCAATACTTGTTAGCCTTTACCTGGAAAAGTCAGCAATGTACCTGGACTGTAATGCCACAGAGGTTCACCGAAACCCCATCTTATTTCTTTCAGGCATTACACTAAGACCTGTCAATTGTAAAATTTTCTAGAAATTTCACTCTAATTCAATATGCTCATGACCTACTGTTATCTTCTTCTATCAAGATTCAGTTTATCTTTTACAGCAGTTAGCTTACAAGGGTCGTATGGCCTTTATGGAAAAACTTCAGTTCTCTTCATAAAAGGTCCACTACTGAAGACACAGTCTGACTACAGAATGAATTTCCCTCTCACCTGAAAAAGTGGAGACAATTGAAGGGTTCCTTAGTCTGACAGCTCAAAGACAATTAAAAGGTTTTGAGCTTTGCAACAACCTCTAACATTAGGGCTCCCAAATAATAAATAACTTTTTCCTTGTTTGTTCACAAATGTGATCATCAAGCCTTGGAAGTCCTTACTCAGCAACAATGACATTGACCCATTTGTTATTATGCCCTAGAGATAGATGCAGTGGCCAAAGCATATCCAATTTGTCTAAAAGCAGTGGCCACAGCAACTAGATTGTTAGAAACCTAATGTCACTTAGTATTAGAGAATGAGCTTTACCTACAAGTTCCACATGCAGTCAAAAACTTATTAAATTGCAATTACACCTAACATTGTTTTCACAAGTAGCATAACAATATATGAAATCCATCCCTTTTCATCCTCTAATCTCCATCTCAAATATTGTATTCTGTTTAACCCTACCACTGTGCTACCTTTGATTGAAGATGCAGAAGACTGTAAGTGTGACATCATAACTATTGACTCTTCACATTGACTTACAGGAAACTCTACTAGGTAATTCTGAATTAATACTATATGTTGATGGATCTTATGCAAAAATTATAGAAGGGAAATACAAAGACTAATTAATATGAACTAATAGAAAAGGAAACACTCTTACAATTTTATTTAACGCAACTCACAGAGTTATATGCTCTTACTAGGCTTGTTGTAGATAAATCGATTAATATTTATACAGCTGTTACATATGCCTTTGGAGTTGTCTGTGATTTTAGAATATTACAGAAACAAAGAGAAATTCTCTCTTCCAGTGGAACCCCACCAAAAATGGGGTTCAATAGGATGAACTTCTTTCAGCTATTGTGCTACATTCATAGGTTGCTATTATTGACATTGAAGCTCATACTTGTAAGACAACCTGAATATGACAGAAATGCATTAGTAGACTTTCGTGTCAGGTCAGAGAGCACTAAAATTGTTAAAATATGCAGTTTTCTGAACTTCATAAAATGTATCCAAATCCAATTACTTATAATTTGTTCAATAAAAAATGATGTGCACCTGAATTGGAACAACAAAAATAGCATATAAAATGATGCAAATGTAAATGCTAAATGAGGACTCACTGAAGCCCTACACAACCATTTCATATTTCCTGCATTCCTAAAATTGCTACTGTTAAAGGTTCTTTACTCCATAACCCATCATGAAGTAGACAAAATGGTTCAAATGACAAAAAAGAACTTATGGGGTGATTGTTCTAAAGCAATCAAAATGGTTTATAACCAATGTCTACTGGTTAAACTCAAAATACTAAAAAAAACCCTGAAGGTTTCCAGTGGCATATTTTTACCATGTGCTGTATAATTTGAACATCTGCAGACGGATTTCATTCAGTTGCCACCTTCAACTGGATATCAATATATTCTTGTGATTGAGTGCCTTTTTAAAGAGGGATTGAGGCTTTTCCTTGCAGAAAGAATGATGTCACAACGTAGCAAAACTATTAAAATATTTGTTTCCTTTGTGGGGCATCCCTAGAGAAATTTCTGGCAATAGGGCATGCCACTTTACTGGACAGATTATCAAAAAATGAAATAAGATTTTACAAACTCAATGACATTCACATTACCTTCATCATCCTTAATTTTCTAGAAAGGTTGAAAGAGCAAATGGTATCTTAAAACTAAAATTAGCTAAACTAACAGAGTTGACTGAAGTACCTGGGCCAAAAGTTTTACCACTGACCTTGGTGGCAATTAGATCAATTCCTATGGTACAACAAACTGACCCCTTATAAAATAATTAATGAAATACCTATGCCATTTATAATAGAATACCATGTTCTTCCTGCCCTTGTTAAATCTGACTCAATACTGCAAGACCTTGATGCATTATTCCAAAGTATATTTTCATCAAATGAAAGAAAGTTTCTGTGACCCATTTACAGGTGATCAGGCGTTTCATTATCTAGAATCTGGAGATTGGGTCTTTTTGGATACAACACCATGGAAAAACTGCCTAACTGCCTTTGAGTATCACTGGAAGAGACTGTATTTGGTTATTTTTACCACACACACTGCAGCAAAACCTCAGGATCTTGAGCCTTGGGTCAATGTCTCTCAAATAAAGAGAATTCCCTTAGACTTTTGTACTTGTTAAATACAGATGACTTAAAATTAAGGCTATGCAAAGCCTTCCCTAGAAGCAAATGACATTATGAAGCAGACAGCTTTACCAACATGGGGAACAAGAGTCCATTTGACTCCACTCCATTGACTAAAACTTCTTCCTGTTTTACATTAACAAAAAATGTTCAAACTCTTATTTTTTAGGAAATTTTGCTACTTATACTGCATATCCTCTATAGTCTACTGTTGAAAATATAGCTACTTTCATTACTTAAAGCAATTGCTGGCTATGTATTCATCTAGATGAATGGGTACAATCACAATGAATACTAGAACCTGTACCAGTACACACTTGCATGAGCAATTTAGGAAGCTGAATTTATAAAAAGTTTGGTATCCTTACTTGGGCAGGCATATTTATGCTCAAGTGACTTTGGCACTGGGAAAAAGCAATAGAAACAAGGGATACCATATAGCTCTTGATTTTATTACTGGTAATTTATCTTTATGCATAGAAAACCTTAATGGAACTGGACTAATCTAGGCAATATTACACAATCCTTTTTAAGGAAATACTTTGATTTTAATAGATAATGAAGACTGGACTACTGTATATAATGACACAGATATACAATCAGAACATGACCATGATACCTTCAACCATATTATCAGACAACTCCTCAAAACTAGACATGGGTTTAATGGAAACTCTAAAGGCAAATGGAATGCTTCTTTAGTTCCACTACATAAAATAAATCATAGTCTTATTTATTGGATATATCAATATCTAAAGCATATTTGAAGAGGAAGTCAATAATTCTTAGTTATGGCATATATGGGTTACTTTATCAAATTCATAAAATGTTTTTTGTTTCTACTCCCATCTAAACCATCAGCCTGGCAATATCTTGATGTAGATATGACAAAGAATAACCATGACATTTATATCACCTCCAACTGGTGGGTAATAGGATCTACTTTGATCCTTTTCTTTTAATAGTACTGGATTATTCATTGTGTGTGGCAACAACATATATAAAGGTTTTCGACATATATAATCTGAATGCTGTGGTTTGGGCTATGTTCTACTTAAAATGACCAGATATGACTTTTTAAATGCAAGTTAATAAATTTAGTGTCATTCATATGTAAAGGGACCCCTCACAAATGAGCCTCTTATGATCTTCCAAACCCAATTATACAAAGGGGTTCCAGATTTCATTACTTTGTAAGAATTATTTTTTACTCAGTTGGCAGTCTCTGAATTGGAAACATGCTTATTAATATTCTGGCAAGTATCATTTGAAAAAGTTCAAATTGACTTTCCAGCCTCCAGAACCATGAGCCAGTGTATCTATTTTCTTGATAAATTACTCAGTTTATTGTATTCTGCTATAGCAGCAGAAAGTGGACTAAAAAGATAAACCAAAAAATGGAATTTTGTAACTGCAACCAATCAAATAATTTCTTTATTTTGCTTCTATATTCACCTTCTAATTCACAACTACCTGCTTCTGAAAATTTGCCATTGGAACACTAAACATCTTTCAGTTTGGTGTTTCACAATTCATGAATTGCTTCTTACTCAAATACACTCTTTAAAATATTATTGTGCTCAGATATTTATTTTGTAGAATGAATAACAATATAAAGAAACTCAGGCCCTTTAACCTGAAAATGAAAAAAATTCATATAATAACAACTTGTGAGTGAAAAAGAAAATTATAATTAAAATTACAGAGTTTCTAAAAATTAATAAGAAAATATCATAAATCAGAATCAATGGGACATATTTAAATAAGAATCAATGGAAAATTAAAATATACACAAATAAATAAATTCATAACCATAAAAGAAGGAAAACAATGGAATTAAGTTTCTAACTAAAATGCTAAAAAAATGGTGCATTCAAAGCAAGTGTAAGAAACAAAATGATTAAATTAAAAGCAAATGTATCGAAGGCCATAGAAATGTATATAGAGCACAGAAAAACAATAGATGGACTACTAGTCACCTTAATCAAGGGAAAAAGGAAACATAAATATAGAATAAGATATGACAAAGGGAAAATAACCATTGAAACGGAATACATTCAAAAATTTTAAGAGACTACTTTATAGATTGCTGTGACCACAGTAGAGATGGAAAGCTTGACTATGTTAATTTCCACTGAAGAAAACAGAGAATAGTATTTTTAAAAAACATATAAATACAAATCCTAGATCACAGAGTTCTACCAAATGTCCAAAGACCAAAGACTGGATAGCCCCAGTGATATATACAACTTTCTCCAGAGCCTAGAAAATAAAGGAAATTTTGAAATTTCTTTTAAACCTGATAAAGATCGCAGACAGGAAGGAAATTAGAAACTGATATCACTTATGCAAAACTATAATAAAACCTTTTTAACAGAAGCCAACATCACAAGAAGAAAATAATACCCAATAATCAAGTGAGATTTATGAGAAGAATGCAGTATTTGTTCACTATTAGGAAATTTAATAGTATGATATAACATATTAATAGACCTAAGCAAAAAGCAATACATGATTATCTTCATAGATGCTAAAAAAAAATCCTTTGACAACACAATATCCACTTGTAATTGAAAAATACCCAGAATATTGGAATTGGCTATTTTACGGACATTGGATGTTATTCTGAATACAATGGGAGGTTAACTAAGAATGTTTAAGCAAAAGCAGTAACATGAGCTAATTTGTTTTCAAACATATCACTCTGGTGTCTGTGCAGCAAATAAAAGACAAGAGGGCCAAGACTAGAAACAGGGAGTCCAGGAGTAGCTACTTCAGTAAATTTCTGGTCTTGACCTGAGAGAATCCACATTGCAAGGAAAGAAGAAACAAAGAACCCTTCAGGAAATAGCTTTAGAAGAGGCCTAACCTATTTTCAGGCCATGGGTTGCAATGAAAAGCCACCACAAATTCTGGGGAAGTTAGTTAAACTTTGTGACCTATTTTATACCGAGTTTCTTTTATACAAAAGTAATTATTGTGTGAGTTTTTTTTTATCATAGATTTATCAGACATTTCAACTCATATCTTTTCTAGGAGAAAATTCTAACAGTTGTGTTTGTTAAATTTAAACAAATAATTCTTTTTATTAAATTGCTATTATTTTTAAGTGTTAATGTATCCAACCATAATAGCATTTTATTGATCTACATTTTTATTTACACATTCCATCACTGAAAGTTAATCTGATAATGATTATCCATTGAGTAAACACTGAGGGGTAATTAGAAGGCTAGAGATGCTCTTGGGTAGTGACAGGGAAAAGTGATCATTCTCTCCATTAGAAATAGTATAATTACCACATAAGACTAAGGAAAATGCATAGAATTCATTAATGAGTGTACATATCACGACTTGTGTTTCTATGAGAAACCCTAAGCTTATGCCTAGAACTTGACATTCAAGTGAATCTGGAAGAAAATGTTTGACCAACTGGGCATAGGTGCTGGGCTAGGTAAACCTAGAAAAAAATGGCTCCTACTTACTGTTAAGTCAGAAAATTTTTTATTAGACATTATTTTCCTTGCCCCCTTTTTTACTGGTAATTATTATGGCATCTGGATTTGTTATTTGCCTCATGTTTTTAAGCTCATTGTGTGTACGTTTCACACACACACACACACACACGTGCACACACACAAATGCAAATGGCTCTGTGCCCAGCTTCAAGGGAACATTTCCCCCCATGATTGAAATTCTACTCCTCCTTCTTCAGAAGAAACAGCGAAACCCATTATCTTGTTTTCTTCGCTGTTACACACGTGAAATCTGTTTTACCTAAGATCTAACTCATGTTGCTTTTTCAGTTAAAATTCTTCAAAAATCCTCAGCAGTTACAGAATGAAGTCCACACATTTTAGCATTGCTTCCATAATCCTGAAGCTACTTTACCTTCTGAACTTGTTCCCTATGATCTTTCCCAACTCAGTATTTTGGTACACATTTTCCCTTTTACTGGCATATTCTTCTCTTATTTCCTTGTTTGATGTTCTTCTATCCATTCATCAAAATACAGCTCAAATGTGATTGCCTTTGCCTAGAATTCCCTAGCATAGACATTTCTTATTTTGTTTATCTGTAGCACACATCTTCATTAGAGTACTTAAAATATTATTACTGTGTGTAGCTTTGTCTCTAACCAATTAATGAGCTCTTGGATTCTTCATTTTTAAATTTTTTAATGTTTTTATTTATTAAACAAATATTTATTAAATGTCTACTGTGTGGCAAGTCATGAAGTGATATAAAGTGGAGAAGATGGAAAGAAGCAACTTTAAATGGAGACAGCAGGGAAATTTCCTCTAATTTTCCTCTAATTCAGGGAATTGAAACAAAATGTGAAAAATGAGGAGGTGCCAACTAGTGAGGCTCTGCCAGAGATAAAAGCAAGTGGAGACAGGTTTAATACAGAAATAAGATTGGTATGTCTGGGAACAGAAAGAGACCCTTGAGACTGGAGAGGGAGGGATGGAGAAATGGTAGGATGAACCAAACACCTCTCTGTTTTCACAGATGGTATACTGAGCCTGGAAAACAGAAAGATTTCTCCAAACTAACTTCCTGAATAAATGTGTTTAAAAGAAATGTTAATTAACCAAGTTGTTTAGAATGATATAATAACTGAAGAGATGCTTAGAATCCATCAAATCTTACCTTTTATCACAGATGGGAAAAATAATAATAGCCAGGCCCTGAGACCAATTTTCTAAGATAAATTTATCACATGAAATCATTTCAGAGAAAATAAGCAAGAAATGAACAAGGTTTTTAATGGCAATTCTACTGAATGTTAAAAAATTAAAATGTTTTTCATAGTTGTTTCTTGTGCTGATTTTTGATTAAAAATCAGGGCATATTGAACTATTATTCAGTGGGTACATTAAGAACCCAGACATCACCACCGTGCAATATATGCATGCACTTGTACCCCACAAATATATAAAGGTAAATACATTTTTAAAAACAATAAATGAATAAGTTATTATTCAGTGATAGCCAATTTAAAAAAGTCTAAATATATAAGTTTCTGATTATGTGACTTGATATAAGGACATGTCTTCAAAGATTTAGAAGAGTAGTTTTCAAACCATACAGGCTCAAATATTCAGGAAAGCTATTGAGGGGATCCCAAAGGGCTGAGGGCCCAGCTGGCTGACTGGTGAATTAACCTTGGATTCTACCTGCACCTAAATAAGATAAATTCTTTTTTTTATCCATTTATATATGAAAATTCTGCACAAGAATTATTTTAAAGGCAGTTATGCTACTAAGAATAATAGAAATCTGTTGATCTAAAGAAATACTTAGTTGTTACCTGAAGCACAATGTTTCTTTAAGTCACTTTTATATCTACTACATGCATTTCCTAAACATAGTATAAAAGGCCAGGGCAAGCACATACTCACCTCACAAGCCTTATATCTGCACTTTTCCCATCAGTCTTCTTCACATGTGATTCCAACCTGTTACTGACTTTCTTGATATGACCTTAATATTCAGTGTCTCATTTCTCTCTTGCCTTGCTCTTTGGACTTTACATTCTTTACTGTTTTTCCAGCTCTGACTGCAGACCTTGACTCCTCTCCACAGTCCTTCTTCTTTTCTATAAAGCAAATATATTGCTTTGGGTCATCTCTTCTAAACACTTCTATTGTTTCAATTTAGTAGTGCAACCCTCCTAACCCTGGCGGACTCCTTGAGATAGTGCTTCCACCAAGCCCAGCTCACATCCTCAGTGAGAACGGCCATTAAGAGATACTGTGCAGCAAGTAGCATGTTCCAAAATGCCAGTTTCCTATTTAACCCTACCGACAACCTACTTTCTTCCTTTCTACTTGATTCCCCCCTTTCTCTTTCTTTCCTCATTTCTTATATGACACAACTGACTAGTCTCTGTGGTAGTGGAAATAACACAATAAATCAGTGATAGAAATCATGAGTTCTCTAGTTATAGGATAGTGAACATATACCAAATATATCACAGAGGCTCTGTACACATCTCTATTTTATGCTTCCAGAAAAATGACATCACATAGGTGAAAACAACTTAGAAAGTACAAATCGCCACACAGATGTTGATTGTGTTTTCAGCTATAGACTTTTATTTCAAATGATTTCCCTTTATAGGTGCATTTTATAGCTGTTTAGAGCCCTTTCTCCCTGTCAAGACACAGGTTGAACGTCTATCTTCCTTCTGAATTATGGAACAATCCCCGTATGTCTGTATCCCATTCTTCAATTACCACCTCGACCTATCCTGCTGCAGAATTAGGTAAAAGGTTCACCAAGTCAATTTCTGTATTTGTGTAACAGTTCAAGTGATTTAACAGTATTAATGAGATAAATTGAATCACATGCCAAAACTCAGCATGTATATAGTACTGCCTAATAGGATAGCCACTTCAGGAAAAAATATTGGAGAGGCTCTACTGTAATCTATGTTTAGAGTCATATCATTGTTATCATTTTCCTTTATCTGCCAGTATGACTCTTTCAGAAAATGCTTCTTTAATTTTGCCTTTGTTTGCTGGCCCATGTTTTGAATGAATGTATTTTGCTAAACTACTTCAATTATAGGTAAAAGCCTTTATTTAGAATGGCACTACGTGTAAGAATAATAACGATAATAGCAATAGTGACACAAAACAATGAAAGTTACATTTATTTGGGGACTGCTATGTGAAACATTCAATTGGATGCCAATTTTACAAACACGGGAACTGAAACTCAAAGAAGTTAAGCCACAGCAAAGTTTAGAGAGCTGGTTAGTGTTAATTGTATATGAAAACTAACTTTCCATGTCAATATAAAATAAATACTGGGCTGGGAGCAGTGGCTCATACCTGTAATCTCAGCAATTTGGGAAGCCGAGGCGGACAGATCACGAGGTCATGAAATCGAGACCCCCTATCCTGGCCAGCACGGTGAAACCCTGTCTCTATTAAAAATTTAAAAAGTTAGCTGGGCGTGGTGGCATGCACCTGTAATCCCAGCTACTTGGGAGGCTGAGGGAGGAGAATCGCTTGAACCCAGGAGGAGGAAGTTGCAGTGAGCCAACATCATGCCACTGCACTCCAGCCTGGCAACAGAGTGAGATTCCACCTCAAAATAAGTAAATAAATAAATAAAAATAAATAATAAATAAATACTCAACATAAAATAGCACACGATATTAGAGAGTGGTTATAACCTACCACAAAAGGTAGTCTTTGAGATAATAAAGTGGAAGAGTTTGGGGGTAAACCCAGCTCTAGGTTTATAAGAATCTAGATGGTTCTCTTTAGGAAAAATAATACAAAATTAAAAATAAAAGTATAAATTTATTTAAAATAAGAAAATAAACATTATTAAGAAATCAGACAACACAAAGATCATAGAAACATAAAAAAAGAGTATTTTATGTTATTTAGCTGCTTCACATACCCCTATAATACTTTTTTTTCATTTTTGACTCTATACTCATTGATTGAATCTTGATATAACAGATTTATATTATTATTATCTACAGAGAGACTACAAAGATAGTTTAGACTTTCTTTAAGTATTGTTAACCAAAAAAATTCTTTGATAGTAGTTTACATTTGTTTTTGTTTCATGACTTTTCATAAAGTAAATCTTTGGAAATTTTGCTTTTGAAATGATCAATCAGGTTTTCTTTTTACACATGAGATGACTTATTTTAAAACATGTCAAGTTTTCTCTTACTATGCTGGGTTTTAAATATTCTTGTAGTTGTTGACCTTCATTAACACGATTTTCTTAATATCTTTATGTCATATTCCTAGGTGAGTTAGCAGAGGAGGTGGCAAAAATATACCTGGAAACTGTTGCTACACTGGGTGGATTTATAATAACTAAACCTAGTGATAACTATGCCTGGAACTGACTGTGAACCACATAATACATCACCCTGAAACTCAAGTAAATGGATCCCTAAGTCAACTTCTACTTCACTGTATCCCAAAATTGCTCATAGCTGTTCCAATACCACCTACCTCGAGGGAAAGGATAGTAAAGGGAAAGTTAAAATGGAAAGAGACAGCAGTGTTAACCTGTTACATTAAAATATTTTATTTTGAATAGTCTATGAAAACATATACTCTGCCTTATATCATAAAAGCCACTAGGGCCTTGGAATGGGCAAGTGAGAGGCCTAATGTTTCAGTTTCTTTCATGTCATAGGAAATCCACTTCTGAGGAGAAGAATGAAAGCCAAGGCAGATATGAAAGAGCCATGGACTGCTGACCTTTGAACTCTGAGAGGAGTGCAGAGCTCACTCATATTCTAATTAAGTATTTTTCTACCCTTATTATGATTCTGACTCACTGTACTTCTTATCAAAATTGCATGATGAGGAATTGTATGTTTGAATAGCAGTCAAATGAGGAAAGACTTTATCATTTAGCAAATCCATCTGCCCAATTTCATAGCTTGAGACAATGCAAAAATGTCAACCCATGATCTCTATCCCATTTTCTTATGATTATCTCTATAGCTTGTAAATATCTCTGTACTTTTTTTTCCAGTTTAATTCTATCTAGATTATATTACACACTGATTTAGTCGAATAAAATCTATTACATAATAATGCTCAATGATTATTACTTTTATAAACCCAATTTTAGTCAGTTCAGTGTCATCCCAAAGGCACTGTTACATGAAATGGATTAAATTTTCTCCCCTTTCTTTCATCTTGTCCCAGTTAAAGTAGAAATAAGATGATATTGAAAAAATAATTGACTCTGTGTAGTAGGAAGAATTCTAACATGACTCCCATGGTTCCTGCACCCTTGTATACATGCAATGAATAATCCCCTAACCCTTGATTATAGGCAGAACCTGTGAATATGAAGGGATATCACTTCTAGGATTAGGCTACATTATGTGGGAAATTGGAAGGGATTTGATGTATACCTTTTAAGATGCCCATTCTGTTAACTTTAAACTAATGAAAATAGGGATTAGCTGAGTGGGCATGACCTAATCAGTTGAGTTCTTTAAAGGATGATTTAGAGGTCAGAGAAAGAAGCAGTCAGCGTGATTGAAACCATCAAAGACTCTCTCTCTTGCTGGCCTTGAAAGAAGCAATCTGCTTTGTGGTGAAGAAAGTCACACTGTCGTTGAATGGTGGGCAATCCTAGAAGCCAAAGGCTTCAGTTCTACAAACATAAGAAATTAAGTCCCACCACAAACAAATGAATATATGAAACAATCCTGCAATCCAGGTGATATCACAGCCTCTGTTGACACCTTGATTTCGGCCTGATGAGACTCTGAACAGAGGATCTCTGCCCTGACACCTGATCCATAGAAACTGTGAGGTAATAAACTTTGTCATAATTTGCTACACAGCAATAGGAAACTGATACGGTCTCATTTAACCTAAAGGACAACGAGGTAAGCCTTATACTAGAAAATTTAACTCAACAAAATTAATGAATACATATTCCCCAAAATTTATTAATAAAGTTTATGTCTGGGCCTATCTTTCCATCTGTGAAATGGGAATTTAGGAGAAGAATATTATGCTTCAGCAGTCTTCTAGACTTTTGGCTTTCATAGAGAAGAAAAATTTCAGAAAATTATTTTGAGACCAATTGAAAATTTTCAACTTTTTATTTCACTAAGTCTGTAACTATTCATTATTAGTAAAGTAGTATGGAAAATAAATAATGTTGTAACATAAACTGTGATAGTTAATTGTGTGTGTCAGTTTGGCTAGGCAACTCTACCCAGTTATTTAGTCAAATACTAGTTGATATGGTTTGGCTGTGTCACCACCCAGTTCTCATCTTGAATTCCCATGTGTTATGGCAGCGACCTGGTGGAAGGTAACTGGATCATGGGAGCAGATCTTTCCCATGGTGTTCTCATGGTGGGTGGGTCTCATGAGATCTGATGGCATTATACAGGGGAGTTTCCCTGCACAATCTCTTTTTGTTTGCCTGCTGCCATCCATGTAAGATGTGACTTGCTCCTCCTTGCCTTCCACCATGATTGTGAGGCTTCCCCAGCCATGTGGAACTGTAAGTCCATACTAAACCTCTTTTTTTTTTTTTTTTTTGTAAATTGCCCAGTCTTGAGTCTGTCTTTATCAGCAGTATATGAACAGACTAATACACTAGCCTAGGTGTTGCTGTGGAGGTTTTTTTGTAAATGCAATTAATGTTCATAACCAGTTGCCTCTAAGAAAAGATTATCCTAGATAATCTGAATGGGCCTGAATTAATCAGAGGAAAGGCCTTGAGACCGAGTTGAGGTTTGCCTGAGCAAGAAGAAATTCCACCTGTAGATAGCAACTTCAGTCCATCCCAGAGCATTCCAGCCCACCCTGCAGATTTCAGACTTGCCTTGACAGTCTCCACAAACTTGTAAATCAATACTTTATCTTTTAACATATACCCCCCTCCCATTGGTTCTATGTGTTTGTTTGAACCCTGACTGATACACAAATATAAAACAGTAAACCAGTAATAAATTTAAATAGGATGATTCACTATACCACAATTATTTTTATTCAATACTTCATGAGTTGACATTGGGGTGAGACTAGACTCAGCATTAAATTTCATAATGTTACTTTGTACTTTATTCTTTCTTATTCAAAAATCCATAAGCATCAGAAAAAATAAACAACTAATATCCTCTGCTTCCTTTAGCAAGCAAATAGGTTAACTGTTTATAAAAACTTTTATGATTACTTCAGGGTTCTATGTTACAAAGAATAGAAAGTAACGCATACAGGAGGGAAGAAAGGAAGGAAGTAAGGCAAAATCCAGATGCCTGATTCCTCTACCTTCTGAATTGACCTTAACAACACCTAAGAAGGCTGCATCAAGTATGTATTTTATCTTGTCAGTCATAGTTATATCAAACACTATTTTTGGTTTAAACATAAAAGAGCAAGATTCAGGATGATTGGAATAAGTTTTCCTTGGCAAAGTTCTACAGAATTGCTATTAGAATTGCAATAAGCAATACTATTCTCCACTTTTGGGAAGTATCTGTTCTGCCGATTGCCCAAATTGCACACATTACATACACAAGCTGGGGTTGAATTTTGCCAAATCTGCATTACAAAAATAGCCTTATTCAAAGTATTTTCTTAATGATTATATTAGTTCTTGATAAGTACTTTATGAAGTACTCAAGAAGGGACTGTTTTGTTTAAAAGCATAACATTTTATAGACACATTTGGATTGCCAGAACACTTTTGTTGAAGACTTGGTAAGCTAGTTTTCCTGGTCAGTACCTTGGCAATGGTTTTAGAGCTACATGAGAGTTCTCAAACTGCACTAAAATCCTTCAGGCCATGCAAGCTCATCTCTGTTCAAATAACATTTATTGGACATCTTACAAGTTCAGAGAGGCAACTTGTAACAAATAATTGCACTAAAAGTGCAATTATATAGGACCTGGAAGTTACCAACTCTTGAGAATCCTGGGGTAACAATAACAAGTCAATGTTCATTCACTGAAATTTGAAAATTGTTTTTATACATCTGAAGTCAAGAGAAATTATAGTTTATTAGTTTGTTCTCATGCTGCTGATAAGTACATACCCAAAACTAGGAACAAAAAGATATAATTGGACTTACAGTTTTACATGGCTGGGGATGCCTCAGAATCATCACAGGAGGTGAAAGGCACTTCTTAAATGGCAGCAGCAAGAGAAAATTAGAAGAAAGCAAAAGCAGAAACCCCTGATAAACTCATCATATCTTGTGAGACTTACTCAGTATCACGAGAATAGCAGGGGAAAGACCGGCCCCTATGATTCAATTACCTCCCACTGAGTCCCTCCCAGAACACATGGGAATTCTGGGAGATAAAATTCAAGTTGAGATTTGGGTGGGGACACAGCCAAACCATATTATATAGGAAACTTTATCAAGATTTTTTCAAAATTGTTTTTGACCAAGTTTAACATAGATCACAGATAGCCTACCTTACCAATGCTCAATGAGAGGGAGGAATTTTAATGTATATTCCATACAGAATTTTGTTTACATGCATATATATGTATTTTATATATAGTGTATATATGATATATTAACATATAGTATACCTAATATATATACTACATATCAATATAGAGTATATAGATATATTTATATATATATGATATATGTGCCATTAAAAGTAATGGCAAAAACCACAATTACTTTTGCACCAAATATAGGCTTAAAACAACAGAGATTTTTTCTCTCACAGTTCTGGAGGTAAGAATTCCAAAATCAAGGTGGTGGTAATGTCATACTCTATCTGAAGGCTCTAGAGGAAAATTTGTTCTATGCCTTTCTCTTAGTTTCTTGTATTGAGGCAAACATTAGCACTCATTTGTTTGCAGATACATCACTCCAGCTCCTGCCTCTTTAATCACATGGTGTCCTTTCTCTCTGTGTCTGTCTCTGTATCTCCTCTGTTTTTCTTATGAGGAAAGTAGTCACACAGAATTAAAAACCTACTCTATTGTGACCCGAGCTTAACTTATATTTTAATTACAACTAATAAGCTCACATTCACGAATACTGGAGACTAGAACTTTAATATATGTTGGGAGTATATGATTCAACCAATAACAAGGCGCATAGGTGATGTTGCATAGAATCACATTATTTATTATATTTACAGACAATAGCACCCTCAGACATCTTGTCACCATCTTGATTTTCCGGAATCCAAACTAGCATATAACTTTAGATCTGAATTTGTGAAATTACTGACATTTAAAATGTAAAATGGGTATGTAAAATTTTTCAATGGGTATAATGCCCTATCCAGGGCCATAAGAAACTCTAGTTAAGAAGGATATAGAAAATTAGCTGAGTTTCCTAAAACATTGTCCTAAACTAATGGGAGAAACAAAAGGAAAAAAAGAGAAAAAGAAAAGAAAACTACAGGAATTAACAGTTTTAAGATATTGGAAAAGAGCCCAGGATGATTGAGACAAAGAAACATTAGATCTACCTTCCAAATTACTGAAGAGGACAGTGGAGCCCAGACAGAGAACATGTTAATCTCACTTGACTATGAAACAGGATTCTATGTAGTCATGAAGCCAGAATTTGAAAGATTGGGTAGTATGGAAAAGAATAGTGAGAATAAAAAGGTAATGAGGGTGAAGAAAAAGAAAAATCAGTTGGGTAGACAATTAAGATTAGTCCTTGGAGAAGCAGCCTGTCTGAAAAATCACAGCTACATGCAAAAATAGAGCAGCCTGGGGAATACTCTGACTAACCTGCACAGATAAGCAGGCAAAGCAGGCAAGGTCCATCATATAAGCCTTTTTATTATTTCTTATGATGATTATTATACTTTAAGTTCTGGGGTACATGTGCAGAACATGCAGTTTTGTTACATAGGTATACACCTGCCATGGTGGTTTGCTGCCCCCATCAACCTGTTACCTACATTAGGTATTTCTCCTAATGCTATCCTTCCCTAGCCTCCCACCCCCTGACAGGCCCCATTGTATGATGTTGCCCTCCCTGTGTCCATGTGTTCACATTGTTCAGCTCCCTCTTATGAGTGAGAACATGCAGTGTTTGGTTTTCTGTTCTTGTGTTAGTTTGCTGAGAATGATGGTTTCCAGCTTCATCCATGTCCCTGCAAAGGACATGAACTCATCCTTTTTTTTTTTTTTTTTTTTTTTTTTGAGGCGGAGTTTCGCTCTGTCGCCCAGGCTGGAGTGCAGTGGCCGGATCTCAACTCACTGCAAGCTCCGCCTCCCGGGTTCACGCCATTCTCCTGCCTCGAGACTCCCGAGTAGCTGGGACTACAGGCGCCCGCCACCTCGCCCGGCTAGATTTTTGTATTTTTTAGTAGAGACGGGGTTTCACCGGGTTAGCCAGGATGGTCTTGATCTCCTGACCTCGTGATCCGCCCGTCTCAGCCTCCCAAAGTGCTGGGATTACAGGCTTGAGCCACCGCGCCCGGCCTCCTTTTTATGGCTGCATAGTACTCCATGATGTATATGTGCCACATTTTCTTTATCCAGTCTATCATTGATAGACGTTTGGGTTAGTTCCAAGTCTTTGCTATTGTGAATAGTGCTGAAATAAACACACATGTGCATGTGTCTTTATAGTAGAATGATTTATAATCACTTGGGTATATATCCAGTAATGGGATTGTTGGGTCAAATAGTATTCCTGGTTCTAGATCCTTAAGGAATCACCACACTGTCTTCCACAATGGTTGAACTAATTTACACTGCCACCAACGGTGCAAAAGGATTCCTATTTCTCCACATCCTCTCCAGTATCTGTTGTTTCCTGACTTTTTAATGACTGCCATCATAACTGGCATGAGATGGTATCTCATTGTGCTTTTGATTTGCATTTCTTTAATGACCAGTGATGATGAGCATTTTTTCATATGTCTGTTGGCTACATAAATGTCTTCTTTTGAGAAGTGTCTGTTCACAAATGTCTTCTTTTGAGAAGTGTCTGTTCATATCCTTTGCCCGCTTTTTTATGGGGTTGTTTCTTTCTTGTAAATTTGTTTAAATTCTTTGTAGATTATGAATATTAGCACTTTGTCAGATAGATTGCAAAAATTTTCTCCCACTCTGTAGGTTGCATGTTCACTCTGATGGTAGTTTCTTTTGCTTTGCAGAAGCTCCTTAATTTAATTAGATCCCATTTGTCAATTTTGGCTTTTGTTGCCATTGCTTTTGTTGTTTTAGATGTGAAGTCTTTGCCCATGCCTATGATAAAACAGACTTTAAATAAACAAGATCAAAAGAGACAAAGAAGGACATTACATAATGGTAAAGGGATCAATGCAACAAGAAGAGCTAACTATCCTAAATGTATATGCACCCAACACAGAAGCACCCAGATTCATAAAGCAAGTTCTTAGAGACCTACAAAGAGACTTAGACTTCCATACAATAATATTGGGAGACTTTAAGACCCCATTGTCAATATTAGACCGATCAACCAAACACAAAATTAATAAGGATGTTCAGGACTTGAATAAGGCTCAGCTCTGGACCAAGCAAGCCTAATAGACATCTACAGAACTCTCCACCCCAAATCAACAGAATACACATTCTTCTCAGCACCTCTTTGCACTTATTCTAAAATTGACCACATAATTGGAAGTAAAAACACTCCTCAGCAAATGCAAAAGAATGAAAATCATAACAGTCTTTCAGGCCACAGTGAAATCAAATTAGAACTCAGGATTAAGAAACTCACTCAAAACCGCCCAACTACATGGAAACTGAACAACCTGCTCATGAATGGCTATTGGGTAAATAACGAAATTAATGCAGAAATTAGGATGTTCTTTGAAACCAATGAAAATGAAGACACGACATACAAGAATCTCTGGGACACATTTAAAGCAGTGTGGAGAGGGAAATTTATAGCACTAAATGCCCACAAGAGAAAGCAGGAAAGATCTAAAATTGACACCCTAACATCAAAATTAAAAGAACTAGAGAAGTAACAGCAAACACATTCAAAAGCTAGCCGAGGACAAGAAATAACTAAGATCAGAGCAGAAATGAAGGATATAGAGACACGAAAAACCCTTGAAAAAAAAATCAATGAATCCAGGAGCTGGTTTTTTGAAAAGATCAACAAAATAGATTGCTCACCAGACTAGTAAGGAAGAAAAGAGAGAGGAATCAAACAGATGCAATAAAAAATAGTATAGGGGATACCACCACTAATGCCACAGAAATACAAACTACCATCAGAGAATACTATAAACACTTCTATGCGAATAAACTAGAAAATCTAGAAGAAATAGATAAATTGCTGGACACATACACCCTCCCAAGTCGAAACCAGAAAGAAGTCGAATCCCTGAATAGACCAATAACAAGTTCTGAAATTGTGGCAGTAATTAATAGCCTACCAACCAAAAAAAGTCCAGGACCAGACAGATTCACAGCCGAATTCTACCAGAGGTACAAAGAGGAACTGGTACCATTCCTTCTGAAACTATTCCAAACAACAGAAAAAGAGGAAATTCTCCCTAACTCATTTTATGAGGCCAGAATCATTCTGATAGCAAAACCTGGCAGAGACACAATAAAAAAAGAAAAATTTCAGGCCAACATCCCTAATGAACATTGATGAGAAACTCCTCAGTAAAATACTGGCAAACCGAATTCAGCAGCACATCAAAAAGCTTATCCACCACGATCAAGTCGGCTTTATCCCTGGGATGTAAGGCTGTTTCAGCATACACAAATCAATAAACATAACCCATCACATAAACAGAACCAATGACAAAAGCCACATGATTATCTCAATAGATGCAGAAAAGGCCTTCGACAAAATTCAACAGCCTTCCTCTTAAAAACTCTCAATAAACTAGGTATCAATGGAATGTATCTCAAAATAATAAGAGCTATTTGTGACAAACCCACAGCCAATATCACACTGAATGTGCAAAAACTGGAAGCATTCCCTTTGAAAACTGGCACAAGACAAGGATGCCCTCTCTCACTACTCCTATTCAACATAGTACTGGAAGTTCTGGCCAGGGCAATCAGGCAAGAGAAAGAAATAAAGGTATTCAAATAGGAAGAGAGGAAGTCAAATTGTCTCTGTTTGCAGATGACATAGTTGTATATTTAGAAAACCCCATCTTCTCAACCCAAAATCTCCTTAAGCTAATAAGCAACTTCAGCAAAGTCTCAGGATACAAAAACAATGTGCAAAAATCACAAGCATTCCTATATACCAATAACAGACAAACAGAGAGCCAAATCATGAGTGAACTCCACCTGCAAGGACCTAGGGGAACTGAACAAAGTGGGGCAAACACAGAAATAAAAGACAAAGACCCTTAAGAGAGTATATTTGGAAGAAGGGGTTAGGGGACATCTTGCCTCTAGTGGACAAGGGCCCTGCGCTTTACATAACCCTCCGTATTTATTAGGCAAAAGAGGTAGTGAGAAAGCGGGGGTGATTGCTGGGTAATTGTCCATTCGCCCTTTGTTTCACACAGCAGACTTGTGAGACTGTATCCTTGGAACAATAGGCGCTAATTTTCTCAGTAGATAACCTCAAGGAACCAGGGAGTGATGTCCCTCAGCAAACCTTTTGGTGGCAAGGCAGTGTGAGTTTGCTCACATCCTGCATTCGTGGTAAACAGTTTGCTGTTTGATCATACAGCCTCCAGTGGAATGCTGAGTTGATCACATCCCACAGGCCTTTGGCTCCCTGCAAACTCCCGTTCACAAAAGGGAATAAAATACCTAGGAATACAACTTACAAAGAATTTGAAGGCCCTTTTCAAGAACTACAAACCACTTCTCAAGGAAGTAAGAGAGGACACAAACAAATGGAAAAACATTCCATGCTTATGGATAGGAAGAATCAATATTGTGATAATGGCCATACTGCCCAAAGTAATTTATAGATTCAATGATAACCCTATCAAGCTACCATTGACTTTCTTCACAGAATTAGAAAAATCTCTTTAAACTTCATATGGAACCAAAAAAGAGCCCACATAGCCAAAACAATCCTAAGCAAAAAGAAATAAAGCTGGAGGCATCACACTACCAGACATCAAACCCTACTACAAGGCTACAGTAACCAAAACAGCATGGTACTGCTACCAAAGCAGATATATAGACCAATGGAATAGAATAGAGGCCTCAGAAATAACACCACACATCTACAACCATCTGATCTTTGACAAACCTGACACAAACAAGCA
Source organism: Chlorocebus sabaeus (assembly GCF_047675955.1). NCBI lineage: Eukaryota > Metazoa > Chordata > Mammalia > Primates > Cercopithecidae > Chlorocebus > Chlorocebus sabaeus. The sequence goes on along the minus strand of NC_132904.1, from coordinate 42,962,074 downwards.
ATGGGGAAAAGATTCCCTATTTAATAAATGGTATTGGGAAAACTGGCTAGCCATATGCAGAAAACTGAAACTGGTTCCCTTCCTTACACCTTATACAAAAATCAACTCAAGATGTATTAAAGACTTAAAAAGACCTAAAACCATAACATCCTAGAAGAAAACCTAGGCAATACCTTTTTATCCTTTGTGTCATTAGTGAGTTCCCAGTTCCCAGGAAAAAAACTTGCTCCCCTTTTCAGGCATATACACAATGGGCTCAGAGGAAACTTGCACAGGGAGGAGGGGTCTTACCTAAAACAATCCTACAGTTATATGAACAAGAGAAGTGGCACTTTGTGCTTGCCTAGAGATATACACATAACTACATAGATAAGGGGGAGTTGTTCAGCTTTTCAGAGAAGAGAAATTACTCAAAGAGCTACAGAGATGAGAGGAGTTTCTTATAAAAGCTTTTGAATTCAACTGTAAAAATGGCAACTCACTAGGACTTCCCCTCTGTTGTGGAGAGCTTTCTGCTTTTGCTTATTAAAATTTCATTCCAACCTCTCCCTTTGTGTCCATGCTCCTCAATTCTCTTGGTCATGAGACAATGAGTTTGGATAACACCTTACACAATGAGACCAGTGACCACTGACCTGTTTCATTAGTTCCAGAAATCTGCAGAGCAATGACTTTGAGGCATTGGCCGAATAATAAGCTGTGCATTCATAGAGTAAAACTATTCATGGCTTATCAGAGAATACACACAGGAAAGGTATGAACTGAACAGAAATTGTGAGAGTGGCACAGTGCTAGGCTCAACCAGAGTGGAAAGACTTAATTTAACACACCAGGCGTAATTTATTTCATACTGTAGAAAGGTCTAATCTTAGTGGTAATACTATACTAGAACCAAAACAAGGGCTATTCTAGACAGATCCTAACAAAGACTAAAATCAGGCCTCAAAAGTATAAAGCCAATCTTCCAGTAAATTAAGACTGTCAGAGCAAAATTCGACATATTCTAAAGGAGTAAAATAAAATATCCTCTTTATAGGATATTTGTAGTGCTCATTATATCCAGTATAAATCTTTTAAAAAACTCACTATGCTAAGAAACAGGAAAATGTGACTCTTATCTGGTGATAAACAGTCAACAAAAATAGATACTGAGATAACACCAATGTTGGAATTAGCAGATAAGGGTGTTATTTATTATATAAATTCAAATATCTATATATAAATACACTTGAAAGGAAAGATGAGATATCTCAGCTGAGATGTGAAAACTATTAAACAATGGAATTCCAGAACTGAAAAATTGAATAAAGTGAAAACTTTTTTGACTGAGCTTTTTAGCAAATTGGACGTTTCAAAAGGAAAGATCAGTGAGTGTGAATCTGTATCATAAAAACTATTCAGATTATAGCACAGAAAGTAAAAAAGACTGGAAAATTTTTTAGAGACCTTAGAGTACAATATAAATGGACATTGAAAGTTTTGAAGTTCACAGCAATTATTCTGTAGAATATTTCTCAATGTAGGTTTATCTGATATTATCTAATGATTAGATTTAGGTTACAAATTTTTGGCAAGAATCCCACAAAGTGGAACTATGTTCATCTTAGAGCCTCATATCCAGAACTGCATAGTATTGGTTTGTTATGTGATGTTTTTGCTTTTACCTTGAGACAGAGACTTGCTTTGTTGCCTAGGCTGGAGTGCAGTGGCATGATCACAGCTCACTGCAACCTTAACTTCTTGATCTCAATTGATCCTCCTACCTGAACCTCTCAAGTAGAGCTGGGACTACAGTGCACACCACCAAGCACAGGAAATTTTTTTTTTTCTTGTATTTTTTGTAGAGTCAGGGTTTCTCCATGTTGCCCAGGCTTATCTCTAACTCCTGGGTTCAAGTAATCTGCCTAGCTCAGCCTCCCAAATTATGGGATTATAGGCATGAGTCACTGTGCTGGCCAGTTTGGTTTTATTAACTTTGGTTACTTAAGAAGATAGTATCTTCCCAGTTTTTTCATTATAAGATTATTTTTCCTTTGTAATTACTACATAACTATTGGGTGAAATACTTTGAGACTCTCTAGGTATCATGTTCCAGATCAAACTTTCACCCATTAATTATAACATCTATTAATAATTCTATTCTTTCTATTCTATTCTTTCTGCATATAGTACTACTATAAAGAAGAATCTTTCCTTTTTCTCCATCTATTTTTTAAATCAATGGACTTGCACACTTTTACTGTTTTAATGGATTATAATCTATTACTGTTTTCACTTTTTGATGTTTTGATTACCCTTGCTTTGGACACTGGTAGAATTGCCCATTGAGTTCTTCCTACCCAGTGCATAGACAAAATCAATCCACTGAGACCATGGGATGGCAGTAAAACAAGATTTTAATTGACTCAAGTCTGGTCACACCTTGTGTGGGAAGAGATATTACTCAAATTAATTATTCTGAAGACTCAAAGGTTAGGGGTTTTCAAGGACAGTTTGGTGGGCATGAGGGAATGGGGACTATCTATTGGTTGGGGATGAAATCTCTGGGGTGTGGAAAATTGTCCACGTGTGCTGAGTCCTCCTATTGGTGGGGCCAGAGGGTCAGACGAGTCATGAATCAGGAGTTCTGGTGGGGTTGATATGAAAGACATCTCAAAAAACCAGTCTTAGATTCTGTAACAGTGATGTTATCTATCGGAGTAATTGAGGAAGTCACAAATCTTGCTACCTCCGGCCACATGACCCCTGAGATTATATCCCCATTTTAGCAGTAATCAGGCCCATCTCTTAATCCTAACCTTGTAGCCTTTCATTAATTTTACAATGATGGTTTAGTTTGGAGAAGGGCTATTTTCATCCTTGATTTAAGGTTAAGCTATAAACTAAATTTCTCCCAAAGTCAGCTTTGTCTACACCCTGGAATGACCAAGGATAGCTTGGAAGTTAGAAGCAAGTTGGAGTTAACTATGTCCGATTTCTCTTATGATCATAATTTTGTAAAAGCCATTTGACTGGGGCCTGGGGCTTCAAGCTAGCTTCTCTGTTTTTGTGACATGCACCCAACACTTTTTAGCACTCCTTAATTTCTGGCACGACAAGATATACTTGTCTCGTTTTGTACTCTCCTCCTCTAATGCTGGAATTAGCTATTTCTCCAGAGAGCATTGGCTCTTTTTAGTTGGAAATGGTATTTAGAACCTCAGATCTAAGAGCTTGGTATGCTTACTGCTGCTGAGATATTCTTTTCTCGGTGTCTTTTTCTAGGACTTTCCAGTGGACAGAACTAGATACATTTATTTACTATTTATCTTTCTTTATCTCATATCTAAGAGTGTGTGTGTGTGTGTTCACACATATAATATTGAAAACCACTAGTTTATAAATATTGAGATCTTGAATTCTAGTCCAATACTGCAGGGTTCTTTCTAGCCTCCCACCTCTCCATATTCCTATCTCATTTTTCCAAGAGTGAAAACTCTGGCTCCTAACATTAGTATGTTATTAATGAATTTGCTCCATTCTATAATAAACAGAAAATGTTATATCTTTCTTTAAAAAAATTAAATCTACTATGTGAAATTCAAGATTTGTTTGATATTCCTTTTGTCTTTAGGCAGAGCGAATGTGGTCAAAATGCTGTGTGCAAAAGTGCTTTGAAGTAGTTTCTTTTTTTCCTTCACTGTGGCTAGATTTTTAATTTAAAATGCAGTTTAATCCTGTTTACATTAAATTTGGGGGTTTTTCCTATCCTTATAGTTTTAATTATATTTTTCTGAACATGTCTATTCACATTGTTATAAAAGACAAATCTATACAAAAAGACAGACACATTCAGAGAAGCAGCACTATCTCCCCTGTGCCTTCCACCTCATTCCCATAGTTTACCTAATTCAAGTTTTTTCTAATTTTTTTTAAATCACTATACGCATTATATGTAATTTTCCCTTTTCTCACATGAAAGATAGCTACTACATAAGTATTCTTCTGTTTTTTTTTTTTTTGTTTTTACTCAATGTATTCACCGTATCAGCTTACAGAGATTTTCCTCATTCTTCTTTACAGTTGCAGAGTAGTCTTATATGAATAAATCATAGGTTATTCCATCAATCCCATATGTTTGGGAAATTAGGTAGTTTATAATTTTTATAGTTACAAATATATATTTTGTATCATAGGGAGTATATCTTCAGACAAAATTTACAGAAGTGGTTTTTTCTTTAATTGTATATGCATAATAATATGTATGTATGTATAATGCATATGTATCTTCACTGAATACCGCCCAATTCCCAAGCATAAGTGTTGGATCATTTTATGTTTCTAGTAGCAATGTGTGAAAGAGCCTCTTTCCCTACTGCCTCACCAAGTTTAAAACTTCAAATTTTTTCAACTTGATAGGTAAGAAATTACATTTCAATTATATTTTTTATTTCTCTTCTCGTGGGTGAAGGTGAACATCTCTTAAAATGTCTAAGGGCCATATATTTCCACTTACATGCATTGTCTGTTCCTGTCTTTTGCCCATTTTTCTATTAGATTCTTTTGCTCAATTTTTATAAATTTATTATGTAGGGATGTAGGGATAGTGACCCTTCATCTGTGACATATGTTGCAAATGTTTTCTTTCAGTTGTCATTTGTGAGTTTTTTGTATTACTTTGTGAAGCTTTTGCTATGCAATTTTTAGATGTAGTTGAATTTATTTTCTATTGCACTTGGAGGTTTAATAAAGTTAGAAATTGTTTCACTACACACCAGTTATAGAACAATGCACTTATGTTTTATTCTAGTACTTTTTTTACATTTACATCTCTAATGGATTTGGAATTTATTCTTATATGTGGTATAAGATATTATCATAATTGTATAGGTTTCCAGAAGCCTATCCAGTTCTCTCAACACTATTTATGAAAAAGTTTGTGTTTACCCCAGTAATTTCAAATAGCATCTTTATCATATACAAAATATCTACATTTATTTGTATTCATTATGAATTATCTATTTGATTCCATTGGCTTGTATGTCTTTTTATGTGCTATGAACACACAGTTTTAATCACATGCTTTATAGTATATTTTAAATCTTGTAGTGTTGGTCTCCTTTATAGTGCTTCTCTTTCCATAGTTTGCAATATACTCTTAGATGTTTTTATGTTTTCATATGAACTTTAGTATCAGCTTCTCTAGCTCTAGGTGAAAGCTTGTTAAAATTGTATTGGAATTGCATTACATTTATAAGTAAAGCATGCAAAATCATCTCCTTAAATTGTTAAACTACTATGTCCAAGAACAGGTGATTTTTCCATTTGTTCATGACTTGTTTTGAGTCTTTCAAAAGTTTTAAATATTTTTCTTCTTGTAGGTTTTATATATTTCTTGGTAGCCAATTTCTAAGTGCTTTAAATTATGTGTTGTTACTAACTCTCTTATTTGTGTCTCTGAATAATATTGATTTTTGCATGTTAATTTTAAATCCTGGCACCTTACTGAATTTTGTTAATAGTTAAGGCAGCATGCACACTAGTGAATTGAATGCAGTGTTACCTGGATTGGGAGACACTCACAAACACACCAACAGAGTAACTTCTATTTGTGCCAGGAGGGCATGAATATGAGGAATTTGGAAATGTAAAATATCATGGATGGTTTGGGTACATCCTAAAAAAGAGAGACTGGAATAGTCATGAGTGTAAAGAACTGTTGTAGAAAATCAAGAAAAATACTGTCTAGAAAATTAAGTACAAATTTTATAAGCCGGCAGCCAAGGATTTACTACTTGAGCTTTGAAAAAGCTTCCCACACAGTGTTGGAGAAAGAGTGGTAGGATTAACTTTTGAGGTAGGCATTCATCAAGCTCAGTCCCAAAGGCAAAGTCCAAAGGAAAGACAGGTCAATTTCTGGCAGTCAGTAGGAATGATGGAAACATTTCAATAGTGCAGTCACTGGAGTCTAAGGTGCTAAACTGAGACCTAGGAGAAGCAAATAATTGATACAAAGAAATAAATCTGGAGGAAAAATAAATCTGGTGACTTATTTTCAGCAGGCAGTGTCTTAGCCTAAAGGGACTACTTTTAAATTATTGGGCATATTGCCCCCTGGATCTGACTTGAAATCATAAGATGTGTATTTGATCTTTGATAGCAATAAGTTAAGAAAAGCTAAATGCTGAGCCAAGGTCTTAGCCAATGTGTAAAATAGCTAAAATTCAAGCCAAAGACTATGGAAATTGAGAAAAATATACCTTAAGCCACATAATGTCCTGAGGGGGAAAGAAAAAAAAAAGGAGAATCAGAGTATTTTGTTAGAATCCACACAAGATGGTGGCAAACTCAGACACTGAGTAGAAAAGTCAAGGTGAGTTTTCAGAACCCAAAGTCAAGTTAAAATTCTATCACAAGGGGCCGGGCACGGTGGTGCACACCTGTAATCCCAGCACTTTGGGAGGCCAAGGTGGGCAGATCACGAGGTCAGGAGATGGAGAGCATTCTGGCTAACATGGTGAAACCCCATCTCTACTAAAAATACAAAAAATTAGCTGGACATGATGGCGGGTGCCTGTAGTCCCAGCTAGGGAGGCTGAGGCAGGAGAATGGCGTGAACCTAGGAGGTAGAGGTTGTGGTGAGCCGAGATGGCACCACTGCACTCCAGCCTGGGCAACAGAGCGAGACTCCATCTCAAAAAAAAAAAAAAAAAAAAAAAAAATTCTATCCCAAAAGTCTGCTAACTTTGACCAGAAACCCAGGCCATAGGGAGTTGACAAGCCTGAATGTATGACCAAGGATCTAGATTGAAGTGGTATTTTGATGCAAGTAGAGATAAGGAATACAGTTTGAAATAGAACAATGACTGTTAAGCATTCACTTTTTAAAGCAATGAAACTTTTTGATTTAAATGAAATCTAACATAAAATCTTAGTACAGGAAAGAGATGAAGTTTCTGACTAATGTCAGGGCCGTGTTCTGGGAGAAACGCAAGCTCTCTCCTCTCAGTTTCCACTGTACCTTTTGTAGCAAAACTTTAATCATTCCCACAGAAACCCAGTGCTTCAAATAACACAGTTTTGAAATTATCTGGAGCAGGAGACTGAAGGTATCACATCAGAATCTGCAACTTACAAACAGATTAAGTTAGCAATCATAGTGTATTAGAAAAAGCAAGGGTTTTGGAGTCTGACAGACCTTGTTTTCAAATCCAGTTCTCAAGCTGTGTGACCTTGGTGGATTTGCTTTATCTATTGGAACCTCAGTTTCCTTATATGGAAAATTGGTGAATAATCCCCATATTGATGAATTATTCTGAAAATTCAAAGATAAAAAAATGAATAAAGTACATAATAGGGGATTAACTTATGTTAGTGTATTTCATGCATTTTAGACATGACTTTTGCTGTCAGATAGGAGCTGCCCTTCATGTCCCTGGTTTCAAGTAAAATTCATGGTTTAGACTGATGGGAAACTGTGTGTGGAGGCTGGTTTCTGATGTGCAGGTTTCTGCACTTTGACTTGTGATGAAGGGTGCAGAGAGGTACTCTGAAGTGCTCTCCTGGACATAATGAACCCTTCATCAAATCTCTCCCAACTGCCTTTTCCAGTTGTATTTCCTTCTCCTTTCTTGTACTAGAGATTGATGTTCAGCCTGTGCAAGCAACCAGAGAGCCCCAGATGTTTCAGGTCAGCACTCATACTGATTGAGATATGCCTGTGTCATATTGATTTTAAATATTTTGAATATCATTCCTACAAAGAGTGAGTTAATCACTCTTTGTACAAAGAGTTAATTTTTATTACAAAGAGTTAATCACTATCATATGCTTAGTACATACGTTATGTCAGGCATTGTGCTAATATTATATGCACATGAACTAGATTCAATATTCAATATTATATGCAGAAGAACTAAATTCATGTGCATATAATATCAGCACAATACATGACATAGTATATGTACTAAGCATATGATAGTCATCCTCTGAGAGAAGTATTGACATTATCCACATAATCATCATTTTATAGAGGAGGAAAATCTAGTTAGTTCTTTCCCCGAAATCTCACAGCTAAGAAGTGCCAGTGTCAGTATTTAAACTTAAATTTCTTATATACCAAATTCTGTGCTCTTTTTATTATACCACATTCTCTCTCTTAGCACAGATATTCCATAATTGAAAAGCTGAAATGCATTATGGTAAAATCAGGTGGCCTATTATATAGTATGCAGGAATAGGTGACTTCTAAATCCACTGATGCTGAGTTTCCAGGTTTTTTTAGGCTAGTATAGAAGTAACTTGGAAAAAAGACAAGTAAAAACTGTTGTAGAAGTACCGTGAGATTTGTTTTTTGCATGAATGCAAATAGAATTAAAATACAAACAATCAAACCCTTAACTAGAGCAGTAAAAAAGAGAGTCTTAGTAATTTGTTGATTTAACTAGCTTTTACAACATTAAGTTGGATGAAGACACAGACCTTATCTAAAATGGCAAGGGAGGCTAAAAGAGATCAATTAATAGTTTTAAATATTGGCTTAGTGATAGGAAAATAATTATTTTTTGTGTCTGTGGGTTCATAGAGCATTGGTTTTATGGTTAGTTGTTTATTTGCCTTTGGGCTAAACAGACTTTATATTTTTAATTGTGTGTCCAAATACATTTTATGGTGAAATTATCTCCCATCAATATGTCTCCAAGTTATGTTTTTGCTCCTGATGGCTAAGGATAAGAATGAGCATAATTTAGAGCAAAGAGAAGCATTAACTATTCAGATTGCCAGCATAGCTGAAGGAGGAGATGATCTTTATTTTTTTTTAAATTTTAATTGAAAGAAATGTAGCTGTCCTCTAACTAGAGATTTTAGAAGAGACTTATTCTCTGACTAACTCCTCTAATTCCTTCACACTTAAATGGGCATCTTAAAGAACTAAACGTATTTGGCTTGGAGACATGAAGTAATCTGTTTTCATTTAATTGAGTCCTTGATTTATTTTGGTACAGAGAAGCCTAGCATCATTTTATAGGGGATCAGTGTATTTAGTCAAATGCACTGAGCTTGAGTTGGTAAACTGAATTAAGGTTCTTTATAATGGACAAAAGTCTTGTTAAGTTCACACAACTTCAAAAATTATTAGTTTCATTTCCTGAATCTAAATCTGCCCACCCTCAGACTTGCAAAAATTAATGACAGTTTTCCTTTTAGCTGAAATCTTCCAAAGCCGCAAAGATGGTAGCAGATGTAATCCTCTTAGCTCTCACATGATCTTAATTTCTCAAATTCCTCATGCTTATCCAGTTTATTTTGTGCTCCATCTCCAGATTATTTTTTGTGTTCTTGCAGCATTCAGAAAAAAAGAAGAAGAAAAGAAAAGAAAAGAAAAAGAAAATCCTCTTCAGAAAAATATGAGTTTCTCTATTATGGCAGGGAAAAACACTTGTTATCGCACAGAGTAACAAGACATCCTAGGAAACTAGAGTTCAAAGAACTCTCTCACCCCACCCATTGAGCTATTCAAAGGAATCGTGCTATGTTATTTGCAATGGAAAGAGCATCCTCATGACTTAAAATGTTTCAACATAGACTCAGGCAAAATCTGCAGGTAACAATGTCCTTGTTTATCCAAGATGACAAAGATACTTTTTGTATTTATTTCTGACTGTCTCTGGTTCTTAAAGCCTTTGTTCAGCTATTTTAGTCCAGGCAAATAACTAATACAGGAAAATGCTAATACAGTTAACTTTTCAAACTAGAGTCATTCTAGGAGCAACCTTAATTTTTTATGCTGATTGATTTTTTTCATGTGTCTAGTTTAAAAAATCTGGAATGCCCTTGATGAATCCATATTCTTAAACAAATTAAAATTGGCATTCTTATAATAAGAGGTCTCTGTTAGTAAAATTTTGCTTGTCACTCATACAGAAATAATTGATGTTTATAATGATGACTTAGAGGCTTTCAGGTATTCCCAAGTGCCATTTGAATTATCAAAAAAATTAGGTTGTGCTCAGCAGAGATTTATTTTACTGTCAGTTATTAAACTTTTAGTGTGTTGTCTCTTTATATTGCATGATTATACTTTATTAAATTTTCTATTTAATTTATTAGAAAATCCCCTTCCACATCATCCTATACAACAGCAAGTGTGCTGAATTGAATTTAGGCTATGTATGACGTAGTCAATATTATAAAGGAGAACTTCCTAAAAACTTAATACAAGCCAGGTCGTTTTTGAATAAACATTGTAATCTGGAAATGTTTTAGATTTACAAAAAAGTTGTAAGGATAACACAGAGAGGTCTCATGTATGCCACACCCAGTTTCCCCTATTATTAACATGTTAGTGTATTTGTCACAATTAACAAATAAATATTAACACATTATTATTAACTAAAATCCATAGTTTACATTAAGATTCACTCTGTCATATAGTTCTACGGGTTTTGGTAAATATATAATGTCATGCATCTATCGTTACTTTATCATATAGAATAGTTTTACTGTCCTAAAAATCTCCTGTGTTCTACCTCTTCATCCCTCTTTCCCTTTTACTGTGCCCTTGGGAACCACTGGTCTTTTTATTGTCTATATAGTTTTGCCTTTTCTAGAACGTCATATGGATGGAATTACACAGTGTGTAGTCTTTTCAGACTAGCTTCTTTCACTTATCAATATGCATTTAGGATTCTTCCATTTTTTCCATTCTTCCTTTTTTTTCAACCAAGCAAATCTTGGTTGCTACCAAGATTTGGCAATTAAAAATAAAACTGTTTTAGAAATTTTGTCAATATCCACAAAATCTTTCTGGAAGTTTGATTGAGATTGTGTTGAATCTATAAATCAAGTTGGGAAAAAGTGATACTTTTAACAGTATTTAGGCTTCCTATTCATGTACATGAAATATGTCACCATTTATTTATATCTTCTTGATTTGTCTTAGAGTGTTATAGTTTTCATCATATTGTTAGATTTATACCTAAGTTTAATGGTTTTCGTGCTAATGTAAATGATATTTTATTTTTAATGTCAAATTCCAATTGTTGGCCGGGCATGGTAGCTCATACCTGTAATCCCAGTGCTTTATTAGGTTGAGGTGGGAGGATGACTTAAGCTCAGGGGCTTGAGACCAGCCTAGGCAACGCAGCAAGACCTCATCTCTACTAAAAATAAACATAAATAAAAATGATTCCAATTGTCCATTGCTGGCATAGAGGAAAGCAACGGACTTTTATATGTTAACTTTGTAAACTTGTGATAATTATTTATTAATTCCAGGAGCTTTATGTTGATTATGTAGGATTTGTAACATAAACAATCATGTTTTCTGCAAGAAAAGACAGTTTTATTTTTTTTCCCCAACCTAAATATTTTTTCTTCATTTATGGCATTAAGTAGGACTTCCAGTATGACGTTAAATAGGAATGGTGAGAGATGGGATATTTTTACCTTTGTCCTGATCTCAGGAAGGAAACTTGAAGTTCCTCACTATAAAGCATATGAGCTTTGGATTTTTTAAAATAAATGTTTTTTATAAGTTTAGGAAATTTCCTTCTATTTCTAGTTTGCTGAGAGTTTCTCTCTCAGAGAGATGGATGAGTGTTGAAATTTGTCTAGTTTTTATGCATCTGCTGATATTATATATGATAGTTCTTCTTTCAGCCTGTTGAATTGATGAATTGTATGATTTGATTTGCCAATATTGAACCAGGCTTGCACACTTGGAATAAATCGCATTATTTGCAGTATATACAGCAGTCTCCCTTTATCAGCAGGAGACATGCTCCAAGTTCCTCAGTGGATGCCTGAAATGAGGGATAGTACCAAACCTTTTATGTATTGTTTTTCTATATATAATATACATTATAAAGTTTAATTAGGTACAGTAAGAAATTAACAATAATAAATAATAGAACAAGATAGCATTATACTGTAATAAAAGTTATATGAATGTAGTCTCTCTCTCAAAATATCCTATCATACTATATCACAGGTAAATGGAACTATGGAAAGTGAAACCATGCATAAAGGAGGACTATTGTAATTAATTCTATACATTTTTGGATTTGATTTATTTTTTGAGGAGTTTTGCATTTATGTTCATGAAAGATATTAGCCAATAACTCTTTTAATATTGCATGCAGGTTATATCTGTTGGTGATGAATTCCATCAGGTTTTCTCTGAGAAAGTCTTCAACTTTTGAAGGATTTTACTGGATATGGAATTCTAGTTTGAATGGGGATGTTTTTTCAATACTTTACTATTTCATTCCACTCTGTTTATTTGCATGGTTTCTATTAAGTCCACTGTAATTCTTATCTGTGTTTGAAAGGAACTGGGCACATTCCTCAGCCCCGGGCTCAAAACTCCTTGGGCCTAGTACAAAAACATTCCATCCTCCCATCCCACCACATATCGCCATATATCTCTCAAACTCCCTGAGCCCAGTATAAACACCACCTGGAAAGCCTCCGATAAGGAGACAGCCGTTCAAGGTTTTACTGAGAGCGCGGGAACCAAAAGAATTTCTTTGTTCCCCTGTAATTTTCGGGCTATAAAAAGCAAACGCTCACATTACTCGGGGCCCTCTCTTGTATGCTGTAGAATGGAGGGACCAGGTTCGAACTTGTAATAAAGATCCTTGCCGCTTGGCTTTGACATTGGATTCTGGTGGTCTTCTTTGGGGAACAAACGGTCTGGGCATAACATGTTCATTTATAGCTAATGTCCTCACTACCACTACCACATTCTAAATTTTCCCTTTTTTAAAAATATTCTGTCATTTAAATAAGGTATGCCTAGGGATGTGCGTGTGTGAGTGTGTGTACATGTGTGCTGCTATTTATCTTGCTTGGTTTTCTCTGAACTTTCTGGATCTATAGTTTGATGTCTGTCTTTTTACGTTTGTATCCATTATTATAGTTATTTCAAATATTTTTTATGCTCATTCTTCCTCTCTTCTTCTGCTTTTCCAATTATGTATATGCTACATCTGTTGATATTGTCCCACAGTTTTTGCGTGTTATGTTTTCATTTTTGTTCTCTTTGTATTTCAATTTAGAAGATTTCCATTGACCTATCTTTAAGCCCAGTAATTCTTTCTAGGTTGAGTCCTGCCTACAGATGAGCCCATCAAAGACACCCTTCATTTTAGTAACAGTGTTTTTGCTTTCCAGGCCTCCTCTCCCTTTCTCCTCCCCTCCCATCCCCTCCCCTTCCCTTTCCCTCCCCTCTTTTTGAAACAGAGTCTCGTTCTGTTGCCCAGGCTCAAGTGTGATGGTGCAAACACTAGAGCCTTGACTTCCTAGGCTCAAGCCATCATCCTGCCTCAGCCTCCCATGTAGCTGGGATCACAGATGCACACCACCATGCCTGGCTATTTTTTATAAATATTTTGTAAAGATAAGGTATCGCCATGTTGCCCATGCTGGTCCCTAACTCCTAGGCTTAAGCAGTCCCCCTGCCTCAACCTCCCAAAGTGCTGGGATTACATATGACAGCCACCACTCCTGACCTCTAGCATTTTCTACTGATACTTACTTAGACTTTATATATCAATGCTTACATTACTGATATATTCTTACATGTTGCCTACTTTTCCCACTTGAGCCTTTACTATATTACTCATAGTTATTTAAAATTTCCTGTCTGACAATTCCAACGTCTGTAGTATATCTGAGTTTGAATCTAATGATTACTTTGTTTCTTCAGACTGTGTGTTTGCTCTCTGGCATGCCTTGCAATCTTTTGCAAAAGCCAGGCATGTTTTATTAGGTAATAGGAACTGAGGTAAATCGGTTTTCTGTGTCAGGATTTCTGTTTATCTTGCTAGGTGGTCGGCTGTGTTTAATGTTTCCCATAGCTATACAGGCCAGAAGCTTCCAAGTCCTCTAGTGCCCTTTCTTCCTGACTCTGTGCTTCCCTAAATACTCCTCCTCAGAGACGTCCTCTGCCATGCAGTTTGTTAAGCTGTCACTCACTGTAATTCTATTGGAGACTTCTTGATATAGTGCTAAGGTATGGGGGAGACAGAACTTTCTATAATCTTCCAATTATATCTCAGTCTTTGAGTGGGTCTGTCTCATGACACTGTGACCTTTGCAAATGTTCCTCCAGCGATACAGCTTTTTTCCTCCTTGCTCCCTACTCCCTTCCCTGGCTGCAGTATTACCAACCTGTTTTCATCAATCCCTGACTGGTGTTGAAAATGTATTTCTCCCCTCTCAGCTGAAACAGGAACCCTGAAGGAAATGGAATGGGAGCAATTTCTTTTCCCTAGCTAGGATAAGGCTCTGGCAAAATTTGTACTGCTGGAAAATAAGTATTTGCTATAGAAAAGACTCTGGGTATATTGTGCAGTGATTACTCTTCTCCCTGACAAAACCACCCGGGGGTCTGTCTTGCTTTCTTAGAACTCCCTCATGAGAGCCTAATGCATTTCATAGTGTTACAGCCTATGAAAGTGTGAGGCAACTAAACTGCAGTGACTGGAACATTCTCACTCTCAGGCTAATGCAAACTCAATCTCTAGCAATTCATCAAAATAACCATTTCAGTGTCCCTACCTGTTATGGCCCCAGCGAGTTCTGCGCCAGGTAAGCACATCTCAGCAGTGTCTCTTTAGATGTGCCAACCTTTCCAGATTTGGGACTGGTGGTCTGTCCAGTAAACTCAGTTTTCTGATGGGTCCACAAAATACATTTATTTTTAAGTTTATTCAACTTTTTCTTGTTGCAAAGTCCTTCAGTGATGACATTAAAGTTCTTTACATCCTGGAGCTGAAGCTGAGCACAGTATTTTTAAAACATATTTTGTTTAAACTTCAAATCAGTACTAAGATAGAGGAAAGTAATTTGACAAAGACCATACAATTAATAAGATAGAAAAGGAACCAGAGTTTATTTTTTATTATTTTATTTTGGTTTTATTTTATTTGAGATAGGGACTTGCTCTGTCACTCAGGCTGGAGTGCAATGATGCCATTATAGCTCACTGCAGCCTTGACCTCCTAGGCTTAAGCAGTTCTCCTGCCTCAGCCTCCTGAGTAGCTGGGAATGCAGACACACACTACCATGCTAGCTAATTAATTTTATTTTTTGTTGAGATGCTGGCCTTGCTTTGTTTGCCCAGGCTGGTCTCAAACTCCCAGCTTCAAGTGATCCTCTCATCTCAGCCTCCCAAAGTGCTGAGATAATGCCTGGCCAAGAGCCAGAGTTTAAATTTAGGTTGTCTAAAATCCAAAGCCTTCTGTCATCTCATTACCACATGCTATTTTGGGACATTATCGATAGTAGCAAGAGGAGCATGAAAGATTGGCGTAAATTTAGGAGGCAGCAGGTTAAATGGGCATCTGAGATCTGCAATTATTTTCAAGCTGAAAAGTAATTTGTTCAGTAACTACTGTTCAAGGAAAGGTCGAATCATTTCCTACTGTACTTAGTGACGGATAATACAGTTCAATAGCTTTCACATGGGGAGTTTGTAATGTTGCCATTGACATTGTACATTGGCACCTGCATTATGAAGGAGTAAATGTACTCTGTAACTGAAAACTCACAAACATTGCCATAGGCCAACACCATATACCACACATTCATTCAAAGGCCAATAACAGTCAAATGCTATAGCATTTGAGGGCTTGGAAAGGAGAACAAAATAACAATGAAAATGAAATACTGGCTCTCTAAGTAATTTTGTAACCTTCCATTAGCTCTCATATGAACAAAAAACATATACTGCTATTGCTTTGTTTACTTAATTTTTTTTTTTTTTTTCAGATGGAGTCTCGTTCTGTCACCCAGGCAGAAGTGCGATGGCACGATCTTGGCTCACTGCAACCTCCGCCTCCCAGGTTCAAGCAATTCTCCTGCCTCAGCCTCCTGAGTAGCTGGGACTACAGGCGTGCGCCACCACACCCAGCTAATTTTTGTATTTTTAGTAGAGATGGAATTTCACCATGTTGGCCAGGATGATCTCAATCTCCTGACCTCATGATCCACCCGCCTCGGACTCCTAAAGTGCTGGAATACAGGCGTGAGCCACCATGCCTGGCCCTTGCTTAATAGTTTTAAGGATTTTGTTCTGTATTGTTTGTAAGTCTCATAATACATGCAAAACAGATATTATCATCCAAATTTTGAAAATAAGGATATTAAGACACTGAGCCCCAAGAATTGACCCCAGATTTATTATTAACAAAGCTCTTCTTCCTTCTATCAAACTAAGCTGTGGAGAAATTAATTTTCATTTGTTTTATGTGCAAGAGCAGCACAAGTAGAGTTTAGGAGAGAGAGAAGAAGGTGACCAACTTTGATAAAGTGATGATCTATATACTTTATAATTCTTTTTACTGGAACTCTTCAGCTCAATTTTTTTTTTTTTTTTTTTTTTTTCTGAGGATGTGGTATGGGCAATGACAAAAGTCAGCTCCTGGCTTTGGTAAAAATAAATGCACAGATACCCTGCAGCAAAGACTAGTTTGCCGCTTGCTGATATTCACAATACCCTGGGTGTACACTTTCTTTATTCGTCTGAATGTGTATTCTATTTCCTCATGCATATGTAATATTGTAGAACAAAATGTGGCCTTTAGCTAGTTTTGAATTGTTTTTTATTCACCCCATAAACTGGTGTCTGTTTTGTGTACTTCTTTGCATCTTAAAGGTTCCTAATTTATATATTTCAGTTATATTTAAAAATTCTCTCATGCAGATCAATAGATTGACAACATAGGCCAATGACATAAGCAGTTTTACTAGTCATGTATAGTATGTATGATTCTCTTACTTAAACTTTAAATAAGTACTTTATTATTATTGCTATTTTATTGTTAGTAGTAGTAGTAGTAAGCAGTATCTATTAAATCATGAGAAGTCTAGCCCCATAGTAGCACATATTTGCAATGAGGGTACAAAGTAGGAAGATTGATGATGAGGAGAAACAGATGGCTGCCTGCAAAACCTCATTTTTAGTGTCATTGGGAAGCCACCTGCCAAAAATATGCCTTTCACTAGGCTGCTTCAGTGTGGGTTTTCTAACATTAGAAGTTCAATTTTTTGGTTCATAAGAAATTTATATTCCAAATATTTAAAAATATGTTTGAATTCAGTGAGTTTCTATTATATTAAAGCAATTTAATAAGTGCAAAGGAAGGGAGATTGTTCTTTACAATGGATACCTTATAAGGTAGTGTGTGATCGGTACCCTTTAATCTCTGGGATTTTGTTATTGTTGTGGTTTGCTTATTTTTTTAATGACATAGACATCTCTATAAGGAATAACATTTTGTTTAAGAGTTAAAGATTACGTAGTGTGTATGCACACTTCCCACCGAAAAGGACTGCCTTGTAGTAAGTGAAATAAATACTAAGATATGGGTCGTGATATAGATATGATCTAAGGAGACAATGTATCCACAAGAAAAGGATAAAACAATTATATCTGGGAAGACTAGGCTTGAATTATTTCTGAAGAAAAATGAGATTTCAGCAAGACTTTGAGGAGAAGTTAATGGGCCACATACTAAAAACTGCACTTAAATCAAAGAAGAATGCACACAAGTTGGTTTACTTCTACCATACTTAGGTGTATCACTTCACCTTTCTGAGACTTAAGTTTCTTATTTATATGAAGTGGGGATTAGTATAAATTAGGAATAAAAAGAGCTATGTGTTTGCTCCGCCTGCTTCCTCATGTGTCACTGACAGATATCATTGATGACACAAACCACTCTACAAATAAGCCTAGATAAAGCCTAGAAATACTTTCCAAAACAGTAGGTAGATGTAGATAACCTTATGGAATCCACAACAGCAACAAAAATAAGTGAGATATTAAGAAAAGTTAACAAAGTTATAGAATACTAGATCTAATCACAAAAATAGATTATATTTCCATGTTCTAGTGAAGAATATTAGAACATGAAATCAAAGTTATAACAGGTCACCTTGATATAACCCTACATGCTCTACATAGTAACTTCTGCTTGGTGTGGCCGGTTTTCAATTTTGCCCATTCTATCAAAAGTAGAGTATTATCTCATTGTAGTTTAAACTTGTATTTCCCTAATGATTAATGAAATTTAGTATATTTTAATATTTAACTCATGCATCTTTTTTGATGAAGTGTCCATTGACACCTTTTGTCCATTTTTAAATGGATTTTTGTATTCTTGAGTTTTAGAAATTTTTGTAAATTCTGGATTCAAATCTTTTATCAGATATATAGTTAAAAATATTTTATTCTGATATATGGCTTACTTTTTCATTTTCTTAAAGATGCTTATTGAAGAGCAGTTATTATTTTAAGTCCGATTTATCTATTTATCCTTTTATATATAATGTTTTTGGGGTCATATCTAAGAAAATTTTGCCTAATTTAATACTACAAAAATTTTTCGGCCGGGCGCGGTGACTCAAGCCTGTAATCCCAGCACTTTGGGAGGCCAAGATGGGCGGATCATGAGGTCAGGAGATCGAGACCATCCTGGCTAACCTGGTGAAACCCTGTCTCTACTAAAAAATACAAAAAACTAGTCAGGCAAGGTGGCGGGCACCTGTAGTCCCAGCTACTCGGGAGGCTGAGGCAGGAGAATGGCGTAAACCCGGGAGGCGGAGCTTGCAGTGAGCTGAGATCCGGCCACTGCAATCCAGCCCGGGCGACAGAGCGAGACTCCGTCTCAAAAAAAAAAAAAAAAAAAAAAAAAAAAAATTCTCCTGTGTTTTCCTCTAGAAGTACTAGTTTTAGGTTGTACATTTAGGTTTATAATATATATTTTGCTAATTTTTGCATATGATATGAAGTGTAGAATTATGCATATGGGTATTCACATTTTTCATTACAATTTGTTGTAAACATTACTTTTTTCAATAGAATTATCTCTGTAACCTTACCAAAACCCAATTAATCATATATGTATAAATCTGTTTCTCAACTCCATTCTCTTCCCTTAATCCAAGTATCTTATTGTTAATATATTAGCTTGATTACAGTAATTTTATGGTAAGTTTTGAGGTCTTGTAGTGTAAGTTCTTTAATTTTGTTCTTTTTAAAAGCTGTGCAATCTATTCTATATTCTTTGCATTTCTATATGAATTATAGAATTAGCTTGTCAGTTTCTACAAAAGAATCCACTCTGATTTTGATTGGGATTACATTGGCTCTATAGTTCAATTAGGAGAAAATTAGCATTGCAATTGCATCAAGTCTTGCTATCCATGAACAATGTATATTATCCTTTTATTTAAGTAATTTAATTTCTCTCAGCAAATTTTTACAGTTTTCCACTTATAGATCAACCACATCTTTTGCCAGATTTATCCTAAGTATTTCATATTTGTGGTGCTATTGTAAATAACAGTATATAATTACAATTTTCAATTGTTCTTTACCAGTTTATGTAAGTAGAAATATTTTTTACATAATAATCTTATGTTTTACAACATTGTTAAACTCACTGATTTGTTCTAGTAGCCTTTTTGTAGATGAAGTCACATTTTTTCTATGGATGGTCTTGTTATCTGCAAATAAAGACAGTTTTACTTCTTGTCTTACCTGGACATGTGTTACTTCTTTTTCTTAACTAACTGTGCCAACTAAAACCTTCAGTGTATGTTAAATAGAGCTATTGACAGCAGACTTCTTTCCCTCATTTTTGACTTAAACAAGTTGACTGTCTCCTTACAATGTTTTCAACGAAAAATTTGCCAGCTTTCTCTTTTTCTTTATACAAACTGTTTATTTTTTCATTTGATTACCTAAAAATTATATCACTAGTTTTAAAAAATATGGTAAAATTATGATGTTCCTTGCTTAGTTATCTTCGTTTTTCTTACGCTTAGGGTTATCTGAGCTTATTGGATTTATAACTTTATAACTTTTATCAAATTTGTAAAATTTTCTGCCACCGTGTCACACACACACACATACACATACACACACACACACACACACACATATATAATTTTATGTTTATGTTTTCCCATCCCTCTCTTCTCCTTCAGGGATTCTAACTAAAGGCATTGTTAGACTGCTTTAAGTTGTCCAACTGCTTATTGTTTCTCTGGTTATTTTTCCTTATTCTTGTTTCTCTGTACGTTTTATTTTGGGAAGTTTCCATTGTTAAGCCTTATATTCAAAGGTTATATTTTTTCTGCAATGTCTAATCTGCCATTAATTCCATCTAGTATATTGTATCTCCAACATTGTAATTTCTATTCCTGGAAGTTTGATTTGTTTCTGTAATGTATTTTTTATGTCTCTTTTTTTTTTTTTTTTGAGACAGAGTCTCGCTCTGTTGCCCAGGCTGGAGTGCAGTGGCGCAATCTCGGCTCACTGCAACCTCTGCCTCCTGGGTTCAAGCAATTCTCCTGTCTTAGCCTGCCCAGTAGATGGGACTACAGGTGCACGCCACCACATCTGGCTAATCTTTGTATTTTCAGTAGAGATGGGATTTCACCATATGGGTCAGTCTGGTCTCAAACTTCTGACCTCAAATGATCCACCAGCCTCAGCTTCCCAAAGTGCTGTGATTACAGGCGTAAGCCACCACGCTCAGCCTATTTTATATGTCTCTACTTATATCATGTTCAGTCTCTTTTCTAGCTTAAGAACATGTGGAATACAGTTGTCTGTTTTAATTTCATTGTCTACAAATTCTATCATCTGTGTCATTTCTGGTTCCTTTCAACTGACATTTCTTCTTATTGTGAGCCATAATTTACTGCTTCTTTGCACTTCTAGTAATTTTTTTATTAGATGCAAGTCCTTGTGAGTTTTGCCTCTTTGGCATGCTGAATATTTTTTGTATTGCTAAAAATATTAACTCTTTTCTGCTATATGGTTACTTGGAAACAGTTTGATGCTTCTGAGTTTCGCTTTTATGATTTGTTAGGAGAGGGCAGAGTAGCTTTTATTCCAGGTTTAAGTTTTTCTACTACTAAGGCAAGACGTTTTTAGTAGTCCAACTAATTTATTGTGAATTGTCAGGTCCCTACTCTGATTGTTGAAACCAGGTTCTATTCCTGCCTTTTGTGAGAGCTGGTCATTGTTCTTTCTAATTTTTTCAGATGGTTCTTTCTCTGACCTTGGGTAATTTTATGGTGCTGATCAGTACTTAACTAAATACTTGAAGAGTATCCTGTAGACATCTTTGGCCTTATCCCTGTGTAGTTTTCTTCTCTCTGGCACTTTATCCTATTAACTCTCACCACCCTTGCTTCCACAGAATTCTGGCTCCATCTTTTTGGCTCACTGAGTGTAATGGACTCTGCCTAAGTTCTCCACCCTTTAATGTAAGTTATATGCTATTAGAGGAATTAAGCAATGGAAATTATAAGGTTTCTCTCATTTTTTCTATATCTTATAAATTACTGTCCTTTGTTGCCTAATGTCCAATAATTTGAAAGTCATTTTTATACATTATGTCCGTTTTATAAATTGTTTTTGTTTGGAGATAATAGTTCCTGATAATCTATCTTGACCAGAAATTTAAGTTTCACATTATTGATTATTACTGTTTTAACTGACCACCTTAACATAGAGGCTTTTGTTAAGAGGAAGTAGAGATGTGAATAAATCTAAGGAAGAGGAGAACCTTACAGAGGAAGTAAAAAAGGCAAAGACCTGGGCTAAGAATAAGCTTTTACATTTAAAGAATAGCAAGAGGGCTGATGTTGAAGAGGGCCAAACCAGAGTGAATGAGGGGAGAGAATGACGAGGGAGATTTTTATAGAGTTAAGAAGGAGGCAGGTGATATACAACTGTCTCAGAACTTAGAGTACTTTTCTTCTTATTATTCCATATTATGGTTCTGATCAGGAGAGTGAACTGTTTGTATATACATTTTTAAAAGATGACCTTAAATTTTATTTGGAAAATTGACTTTAGGAAGAAATCATAGAAATAGAGAAGTTAATTCAGGAATTATAATAATCTAGATGAGGGAAGATGGTAGATTAATGTGTTAACAAGTAGAAAGGGTGAGTAGTGGTCAAATTCACAATGTGATTTAAAGATAGAGATCACAAGAGTTTACATGAATTGGAAGTCAACCATGAGAAAAATAGATTAAGCAACTCCTGGGTTTTGGGCTGATGCTATGCTGTTTCATCTGTTCAAATGCAGATTAGAAGAGAAGTCATTTTGAAAGTGAAGTAAGGCAAGAGTTTAATTTTGGGCATGTTCAGTTTTAAATTACAATTACACATCGAAGTAGAAATTTAAGTGGCCACTTGGAAAGGCTAGTCTTCTACAAATTAATCTTGTGTTGTAGCAGTGAAAACTCCCCTCATCCAGCAAGTTGTTCATGACTTCTTCCTCCCTCTAGTATTTGCCATGTCTCCTCAGAAGTTTTCACTGGGATTTAGTCTCCGGATGCAAGGCACACTATAATTCTCCACCATACTCCTCTCTGCAATTCATTATGTAGTTCCCAGTTCTTTTATCCTCTAAGAAAAAATCCTCATATTAACTACTTAAAAAATAAGTTATTTTAAGGGATTATATAGTCAGCACCATTATTTTTCAGATAATAAAATTACACAACCACTTCCACCAAAACCCCAAGTACTGAAATGAGGCTTTACGGTAAGAAGGAAAATTTGATTTCTTTATGGAAATACTTAGAATTCCAGAAACAAAGAGGGAAACAAGCAGTGTCCCCTCAGTGTCATGTTCACAGTTTTCTTCATATTATTTGCCTCTTATTTCTTCATAACTTTGAAGTTAAGTAAAACTTTATTTGAGAAACTGAGTAATTCAAGTGTGGGGTTCTACTCTACCCCCTTTATATCACTATACTAGATATTCTACAAGCTAAAAACAAAGAGCTTAATACTTAAGAAATATTTAAAAATATTCTGGAAAACAATGAGAATGAAGAATTTGTTGCTGCCCAGTCCTGGTGAGAGACTTGAATATTAATCAAATATTAATAATAGCAATAATAATTATATTCCACATGGTGCTATTTTGTGTCTTTCTATCATATTCACACCAACGAGCACATTCAATCATTCTAAAACCAATGATCTAATTTTTTGGATATTCTCATCTTATATTCTCCATTAAAATACACTAAAATAATTAATATTGCCTGTCACTTGCTAGTCTTAAACTGAGAAAAAAGGAAATGTTTACCCCAAAATAGTATAACTGTAAGAACCGGCAGCTGAATGCAGATTAAAAAATCATAATTCCAGGCTAAGTCTAAATAAGTTGTTAAAGAGTTAAAATATACATGTCATAAGGTGAATTAGTTTGACTTGATTTGGTAACATGATGTGGGCATCCAGATGGCTCATAAAAATGTTTATTTATGTGGCCAGTGTTACTCAGCAGAAAGTTAGTTTGCTATCTGAAGTGTCAGTTCCCTCAATTCAGGCAGTATTTTCCCTGATTATATTTTGCCCACTTCTGTACCCACTAACCTTCTCACTTTCGTTCCCAGTCCCAATTCAATCCATGCTTCAGTATAGAATGTGAGCAGCTTCAGTTCTTTTTTTTTTTTTTTTTTAATTATTATACTTTGAGTTCTAGGGTACATGTACATAACGTGCAGGTTTGTTACATATGTATACTTGTGCCATGTTGGTGTGCTGCAGCCATCAACTCGTCAGCAGCACCCATCAACTCGTCATTTACATTAGGTATAACTCCCAGTGCAATCCCTCCCCCCTCCCCCCTCCCCATGATAGGCCCCGGTATGTGATGTAACACTTCCCAAGTCCAAGTGATCTCATTGTTCAGTTCCCACCTATGAGTGAGAACATGCGGTGTTTGGTTTTCCGTTCTTGTGATAGTTTGCTAAGAAAGATGGTTTCCAGCTGCATCCATGTCCCTACAAAGGACACAAACTCATCCTTTTTTATGGCTGCATAGTATTCCATGGTATATATGTGCCACATTTTCTTAATCCAGTCTGTCACTGATGGACATTTGGGTTGATTCCAAGTCTTTGCTATTGTGAATAGTGCCGCAATAAACATACGTGTGCATGTGTCTTTATAGCAGCATGATTTATAATCCTTTGGGTATATACCCAGTAATGGGATGGCTGGGTCATATGGTACATCTAGTTCTAGATCCTTGAGGAATCGCCATACTGTTTTCCATAATGGTTGAACTAGTTTACAATCCCACCAACAGTGTAAAAGTGTTCCTATTTCTCCACATCCTCTCCAGCACCTGTTGTTTCCTGACTTTTGAATGATCGCCATTCTAACTGGTGTGAGATGGTATCTCATTGTGGTTTTGATTTGCATTTCTCTGATGGCCAGTGATGATGAGCATTTTTTCATGTGTCTGTTGGCTGTATGAATGTCCTTTTGAGAAATGTCTGTTCATATCCTTTGCCCACTTTTGGATGGGGTTGTTTGTTTTTTTCTTGTAAATTTGTTTGAGTTCTTTGTAGGTTCTGGATATTAGCCCTTTGTCAGATGAGTAGATTGCAAAAATCTTCTCCCATTCTGTAGGTTGCCTGTTCACTCTGATGGTAGTTTCTTTTGCTGTGCAGAAGCTCTTTAGTTTAATGAGATCCCATTTGTCAATTTTGGCTTTTGCTGCCGTTGCTTTTGGTGTTTTAAACATGAAGTCTTTGCCCATGCCTATGTCCTGAATGGTACTACCTAGGTTTTCCTCTAGGATTTTTATGGTATTAGGTCTAACATTTAAGTCTCTAATCCATCTTGAATTAATTTTTGTATAAGGAGTAAGGAAAGGATCCAGTTTCAGCTTTCTACTTATGGCTAGCCAATTTTCCCAGCACCATTTATTAAATAGGGAATCCTTTCCCCATTTCTAGTTTCTCTCAGGTTTGTCAAAGATCAGATGGCGGTAGATGTGTGGTATTATTTCTGAGGACTCTGTTCTGTTCCATTGGTCTATATCTCTGTTTTGGTACCAGTACCATGCTGTTTTGGTTACTGTAGCCTTGTAGTATAGTTTGAAGTCAGGTAGCGTGATGCCTCCAGCTTTGTTCTTTTGACTTAGGATTGTCTTGGAGATGCGGGCTCTTTTTTGGTTCCATATGAACTTTAAAGCAGTTTTTTCCAATTCTGTGAAGAAACTCATTGGTAGCTTGATGGGAATGGCATTGAATCTATAAATAACCTTGGGCAGTATGGCCATTTTCACGATATTGATTCTTCCTATCCATGAGCATGGTATGTTCTTCCATTTGTTTGTGTCCTCTTTTATTTCACTGAGCAGTGGTTTGTAGTTCTCCTTGAAGAGGTCCTTTACATCCCTTGTAAGTTGGATTCCTAGGTATTTTATTCTCTTTGAAGCAATTGTGAATGGAAGTTCATTCCTGATTTGGCTCTCTGTTTGTCTGTTACTGGTGTATAAGAATGCTTGTGATTTTTGCACATTAATTTTGTATCCTGAGACTTTGCTGAAGTTGCTTATCAGCTTAAGGAGATTTTGGGCTGAGACAATGGGGTTTTCTAAATATACAATCATGTCGTCTGCAAACAGGGACAATTTGACTTCTTCTTTTCCTAACTGAATCCCCTTGATTTCTTTCTCTTGCCTGATTGCCCTAGCCAGAACTTCCAACACTATGTTGAATAGGAGTGGTGAGAGAGGGCATCCCTGTCTTGTGCCAGTTTTCAAAGGGAATTTTTCCAGTTTTTGCCCATTCAGTATGATATTGGCTGTGGGTTTGTCATAAATAGCTCTTATTATTTTGAGGTACGTTCCATCAATACCGAATTTATTGAGCGTTTTTAGCATGAAGGGCTGTTGAATTTTGTCAAAAGCCTTTTCTGCATCTATTGAGATAATCATGTGGTTCTTGTCTTTGGTTCTGTTTATATGCTGGATTATGTTTATTGATTTGCAAATGTTGAACCAGCCTTGCATCCCAGGGATAAAACCCACTTGATCATGGTGGATAAGCTTTCTGATGTGCTGCTGAATCTGGTTTGCCAGTATTTTATTGAGGATTTTTGCATCGATATTCATCAGGGATTTTGGTCTACAATTCTCTTTTTTTGTTGTGTCTCTGCCAGGCTTTGGTATCAGGATGATGTTGGCCTCATAAAATGAGTTAGGGAGGATTCCCTCTTTTTCTATTATTTGGAATAATTTCAGAAGGAATGGTACCACCTCCTCCTTGTACCTCTGGTAGAATTCGGTTGTGAATCCATCTGCTCCTGGACTTTTTTTGGTTGGTAGGCTATTAATTATTGCCTCAATTTCAGAGCCGGCTATTGGTCTATTCAGGGATTCAACTTCTTCCTGGTTTAGTCTTGGAAGAGTGTAAGTGTCCAGGAAATCATCCATTTCTTCTAGATTTTCCAGTTTATTTTCATAGAGGTGTTTATAGTATTCTCTGATGGTAGTTTGTATTTCTGTGGGGTCGGTGGTGATATCCCCTTTATCATTTTTTATTGCATCAATTTGATTCTTCTCTCTTTTCTTCTTTATTAGTCTTGCTAGCGGTCTGTCAATTTTGTTGATCTTTTCAAAAAACCAACTCCTGGATTCATTGATTTTTTGGAGGGTTTTTTGTGTTTCTATCTCCTTCAGTTCTGCTCTGATCTTAGTTATTTCTTGCCTTCTGCTAGCTTTCGAATGTGTTTGCTCTTGCTTCTCTAGTTCTTTTAACTGCGATGTTAGAGTGTCAATTTTAGATCTTTCCTGCTTTCTCTTGTGGGCATTTAGTGCTATAAATTTCCCTCTACACACTGCTTTAAATGTGTCCCAGAGATTCTGGTATGTTGTATCTTTGTTCTCATTGGTTTCAAAAAACATCTTTATTTCTGCCTTCATTTCGTTATGTACCCAGTAGTCATTCAGGAGCAGGTTGTTCAGTTTCCATGTAGTTGAGCGGTTTTGATTGAGTTTCTTAGTCCTGAGTTCTAGTTTGATTGCACTGTGGTCTGAGAGACAGTTTGTTATAACTTCTGTTCTTTTACATTTGCTGAGGAGTGCTTTACTTCCAATTATGTGGTCAATTTTGGAGTAAGTACGATGTGGTGCAGAATGTATATTCTGTTGATTTGGGGTGGAGAGTTCTATAGATGTCTATTAGGTCTGCTTGCTGCAGAGATGAGTTCAATTCCTGGATATCCTTGTTAACTTTCTGTCTCGTTGATCTGTCTAATGTTGACAGTGGAGTGCTGAAGTCTCCCATTATTATTGTATGGGAGTCTAAGTCTCTTTGTAAGTCTCTAAGGACTTGCTTTATGAATCTGGGTGCTTCTGTATTGGGTGCATATATATTTAGGATAGTTAGCTCTTCCTGTTGAATGGATCCCTTTACCATTATGTAATGTCCTTCTTTGTCTCTTTTGATCTTTGATGGTTTAAAGTCTGTTTTATCAGAGACTAGTATTGCAACCCCTGCTTTTTTTTGTTCTCCATTTGCTTGGTAAATCTTCCTCCATCCCTTTATTTTGAGCCTATGTATGTCTGTGCATGTGAGATGGGTCTCCTGAATACAGCAGACTGATGGGTCTTGACTCTTTATCCAGTTTGCCAGTCTGTGTCTTTTAATTGGAGCATTTAGTCCGTTTACATTTAAGGATAATATTGTTATGTGTGAACTTGATCCTGTCATTATGATATTAACTGGTTATTTTGCTCGTTAGTTGATGCAGTTAGTTGGCATGTTTTTGCAATGGCTGGTACCTGTTGTTCCTTTCCATGTTTAGTGCTTCCTTCAGGGTCTCTTGTAAGGCAGGCCTAGTGGTGACAAAATCTTTAAGCATATGCTTATCCGTAAAGGATTTTATTTCTCCTTCACTTATGAAACTTAGTTTGGCTGGATATGAAATTCTGGGTTTAAAATTCTTTTCCTTAAGAATGTTGAATATTGGCCCCCACTCTCTTCTGGCTTGTAGAGTTTCTGCCGAGAGATCTGCTGTTAGTCTGATGGGCTTCCCTTTGTGGGTAACACGACCTTTCTCTCTTGCTGCCCTTAAGATTTTTTCCTTCATTTCAACTTTGGTGAATCTGGCAATTATGTGTCTTGGAGTTGCTCTTCTCGAGGAGTATCTTTGTGGTGTTCTCTGTATTTCCTGGATTTGAATGTTGGCCTGCCCTACTAGGTTGGGGAAGTTCTCCTGGATGATATCCTGAAGAGTGTTTTCCAACTTGGTTCCATTCTCCCCCTCACTTTCAGGCACCCCAATCAGACGTAGATTTGGTCTTTTTACATAATCCCATACTTCTTGCAGGCTTTGTTCATTTCTTTTTCTTCTTTTTTCTTTTGGTTTCTCTTCTCGCTTCATTTCATTCATTTGATCCTCAATCGCTGATACTCTTTCTTCCAGTTGATCGAGTCGGTTACTGAAGCTTGTGCATTTGTCACGTATTTCTCGTGTCATGGTTTTCATCTCTTTCATTTCGTTTATGACCTTCTCTGCATTAATTACTCTAGCCATCAATTCTTCCACTTTTTTTTCAAGATTTTTAGTTTCTTTGCACTGGGTACGTAATTCCTCCTTTAGCTCTGAGAAGTTTGATGGACTGAAGCCTTCTTCTGTCATCTTGTCAAAGTCATTCTCCGTCCAGCTTTGATCCGTTGCTGGTGATGAGCTGCGCTCCTTTGCCGGGGGAGATGCGCTCTTATTTTTTGAATTTCTAGCTTTTCTGCCCTGCTTTTTCCCCATCTTTGTGGTTTTATCTGCCTCTGGTCTTTGATGATGGTGACGTACTGATGGGGTTTTGGTGTAGGTGTCCTTCCTGTTTGATGGTTTTCCTTCTAACAGTCAGGACCCTCAGCTGTAGGTCTGTTGGAGATTGCTTGAGGTCCACTCCAGACCCTGTTTGCCTGGGTATCAGCAGCAGAGGCTGCAGAAGATAGAATATTTCTGAACAGCGAGTGTACCTGTCTGATTCTTGCTTTGGAAGCTTCCTCTCAGGGGTGTACTCCACCCTGTGAGGTGTGGGGTGTCAGACTGCCCCTAGTGGGAGATGTCTCCCAGTTAGGCTACTCAGGGGTCAGGGACCCACTTGAGCAGGCAGTCTGTCCCTTCTCAGATCTCAACCTCCGTGTTGGGAGATCCACTGCTCTCTTCAAAGCTGTCAGACAGAATCGTTTGTGTCTGCAGAGGTTTCTGCTGCGTTTGTTATTGTTTACTGTGCCCTGTCCCCAGAGGTGGAGTCTACAGAGACAGGCAGGTTTCCTTGAGCTGCTGTGAGCTCCACCCAGTTCCAGCTTCCCAGCAGCTTTGTTTACCTACTTAAGCCTCAGCAATGGCGGGCGCCCCTCCCCCAGCCTCGCTGCTGCCTTGCCGGTAGATCACAGACTGCTGTGCTAGCAATGAGGGACGCTCCGTGGGTGTGGGACCCTCCCGGCCAGGTGTGGGATATACTCTCCTGGTGTGCCCGTTTCCTTAAAGCGCAGTATTGGGGTGGGAGTTACCCGATTTTCCAGGTGTTGTGTGTCTCAGTTCCCCTGGCTAGGAAAAGGGATTCCCTTCCCCCTTGCGCTTCCCAGGTGAGGCGATGCCTCGCCCTGCTTCAGCTCTTGCTGGTCAGGCTGCAGCAGCTGACCAGTACCGATTGTCTGGCACTCCCTAGTGAGATGAACCCAGTACCTCAGTTGAAAATGCAGAAATCACCGGTCTTCTGTGTCGCTCGCGATGGGAGTTGGAGACTGGAGCTGTTCCTATTCGGCCATCTTGCTCCGCCCCTCTCCTTTTTTTGTTCATTGTGTATTTGAAGTGGGTTGAGTTGGGAGACTAATTATTAAACTGCTCTGCCTGTTGGCATCAAAAGGAGCTTATGTTTGTATTGGTCTGATTAGAGACCTGTTTTCTTATTCTCAGGTGAACTAAGGATATTTATTTCCTCTAAGTGAGTGGTACTTAACACAAAAACACAGAGCTGATAAGAATTAAAGAAAAGAAACTTTTAACACTGTTTCTCATCCTCTATAAATCCAGTGGTTGGAAAGAGGTAGATTTTTCATCCAAAGGAAAGTAAAGGATTTTAGTTTCTCGTGCTCTAGAATATCAATATGGCCTTATACACTGCTGCTAACAAAGGGGCATGCTTCAGGAAACCCGTGCCCATGACGAGCTAGACTTCTAAGTGTCTTCCACATCTTTAGAAAACACCGTTTTCTAATCATGTGGGTCTAACCATGATTTTTAATGGCCATATGCTTCGATAATCTACATTAAACCTGCACTACCTTCAACTTGGCTGGCTCCTCTTTTAATCTGCTCATCTTGCTTTGAGTATAGAGCTGTGTTACTCTGATTCAAAGAAACACTAAAATATAGCATGTGATGGACATTGTGTTTAGTTCCCAGCACCCATTTCACCCATGCCAATGATTCACCTATCCAGAAAAATGTTAATGTGACACAATTCTGATCATGGAGGAAAGTCACTTGGGGATTAGTCTGGTGAAAGTCTCCCCACTCCCAAGAAAGATGAAGAAAGACCACTCTACCCCTTCCTATGGACGTTGACCTCTCTGAATATAATTCTATAAGGGCTGTAGCCATCTTGCCACACAGGTTGAAGATGCAACCTCTCATGGTGACTAAAAATATAGAAACAATCAACGTCTTTAATGATCTTCCCTGTTGGGCCCCAGATTACACTGTTTTGGAGTTCAATATCTGTGGTATTCCAGTTATGTTAGATGAAACTTTTTTTTTTTTTTCTTATGATGGAGTCTCGCCCTGTCACCCAGGCTGGAGTGCAATGGCACGATCTCAGCTCACTGCAACCTCCACCTCCTAGTTCAAACAATTCTCCTGCCTCAGCCTCCAAAGTATCTGGGATTACAGGCACCTGCCACCATGCCCAGCTAATTTTTGTATTTTTAATAGAGGCAGGATTTCACCCTGTTGGCCAGGCTGGTTTCGAACTGCTGACCTTGTGATCTGCCTGCCTCGGCCTCCTAAAGTGCTGAGATTACAGGTGTGAGCCACTGTGCCCAGCCTAGATGATACTTTTAAAATTATTTTCTATCATTTTAAAGTGAGATTTTAATGGATATAGACAAATTAATCCTGACACATGATATGAAGGGTTTTAATTAATGCCACTGTCCATGACAAATCCTCTCATAATAAAGTCAAGGGTTTTTAATAGATGACTTAGTAGAAAACATCAGTATGAAGAAAAGCTGTTCTTCCTCTTAATATATGAAGGGTTATCAATTTCTAAAATTAATTCTTTATTTGCCTGATCTCCATGTAACTTTTCCCTGTAATACCAATAGCTATATTCTTCTGAAAGTGAGAGTCTGTATCTTTAGATTGGAATGAACGAAGAGTTATCAAACTGAATATTCATCATGCACTCTAAAGAATTATACCTAATGTCACTTTTTTTCTGATTTTGAAAATAACAGTCAGAATAAATAAAATGATATCATGACATTTTCTTAATGGATTTGGTCTCCAAAAGTTGTTGAATCAACTGAAGAAATGGCTGTAAAAAAGGAATTCAGATCAATTCCTTGGTGTCTAACACTTTTCTGAATGCAGCTGCTCTTGTATCTGCCTGAGCTTGCTGGGGCTCTGGGGAACCCTGCTGAAAACCTACTTACCAAAATAGAAATTAGGACATTGTAATCATCCTCAGGATCAAAATGCGGAAAAGGAAATAGTTGGAAATGGGAAAGTTTTTAAGCCTTTCTTATTTTACTTTCTAACAGATAATTTTGGCATTTTTCTTTTAATGGATATAGTTATTAATAGAAATATAAGTATGCCTTCTTATGAAATAATGCATTACATTTCTAATAAAGATTCAATATCCTATGTAAAACATTTGCTATATGCCCTCTCTATTAATCTGAGACATTATATCATACACTATGAAATTTATATCTTGAGATGGCATATGTTATATCACATGATGTTATATGGTATATTATTTATGGCACCTCATTAGGGTGAGAAAACTGAGTTCACATTATTTTTCTCTGTTATATGAGGAAAGCCCTCTTGTGAATCTCATTTCTCTATCTCTAAAGGAAGGGTAATATTTGACTTACCTTAGAGAGCTGTTGAAAGAATCACATAAGGTACTATAAGAATAAAACCACTTTGTAAGTTTTAAAAATAAAATGCAGTTATGTTTCTAGCACAATGCCAAGTTTGACTGAAACATAGACATCCTATTTAATGCATGAAATAAATATGATGTCCATTTTATAAACGGAGCATTGCATGTGAAATAAACATCATACAGTAACCAGAAGTGATACAGAAGAGTGACTAGCTACAGTGGCCAAGGGAGCACTTATGTCACCCATCCCCCAGCCCCAGGTAGTGTAGATCAAAGCTCTGGGAAAGACTTCTTCCTTGGGCTTGAAAAGAGGAGAGGGGAGAGTAAAGAAAACTCTTGCAACTTTGAGACCAGCTTAGACACAGTAGGATAG
This sequence comes from Chlorocebus sabaeus, assembly GCF_047675955.1. NCBI lineage: Eukaryota > Metazoa > Chordata > Mammalia > Primates > Cercopithecidae > Chlorocebus > Chlorocebus sabaeus. The sequence continues at coordinate 42,929,738 of NC_132904.1, read as the reverse complement.
GACAAAAGGCAGAGTCCCGAGCCTCCCATTCTAGGCCCTAGTTCCCAGATGGATGACATTTCCAGACACACCCTGGGCCAGAAGGGAACCCGCTTCCTTGAAGGGAAGGACACAGTTTTGGCAGGATGCATCATTTGCTGATTAAAGAACCCTTAGGTCTTGAAAAAACATCAACAGTAGCCAGGCAGTGCTTGCCACAGGGCTTGGGTGAGACTGAGTGCCATGTTCATTCCATGTCTGACCAAACACAGTTCCAGTGATTGTGGCACAGGAGTGCTTGTGTTACTCTTTACTCCAGTTCAAGGCATTTCAGCGTGGACAGAAACACTCCACTTGTCTGGGGGAAATTAAGAGAAGAGAACAAGAGTCTTTTCTTGGTAATCCAAATAATTCTCTCAGATCATACCCGAGACCACCAAGGCAGAATACTGCAAGTGTCACAGCATTACTGGTCTTGGGATACTCCTGATGCAGATATGACTTACCCAGATGCAGATATGACTTATGCAGATAACAACACCCAGGTAACTTCAAATACCTGGAAAGCCATCTCAAAAAGGAAGGGTAAAAACAAGCCTAGACCGTGAAGACTACAATAAATACCTGATATTTTGGTGCCCAGACATCAACAAACATCCACAAACGTAAAGACCATCCAGAAAAACAGGACCTCATCAAACAAACTATACAAGGTGCCAGTGACCAATCACAAAGGGACAGAGATATGTGACTTTCCAGACAGTGAATTCAAAATATCTATGTTGAGGAAGCTCAACAAAATTCAAGATAATGCAAAAAAGGAATTCAGAATCCTATCAGAGAAATTTACCAAAGACATAGAAATAATTATTTTTAAATCAAGCAGAAATTCTGGAATTGAACAACTAAATTGACATACTGAAGAATGCACCAGGGTCTTTCAATAACAGAATTGACAAGGGAAAAGAAAGAAGTAGTGAGCTTGAAAATAGGCTAACTGAAAATACACAGTCAGAGGAAATAAAAAAAAAAATTAAGCAGGCTTATAAGATCTAGAAAATAGTTTCAAAAGGCACATCTAAAGAGTCTTGAAGAGGAGATATCTGTATCTCTCTCTCTATATATATATATACACACATATATATTATACACATTTATAAAGCTACAAAGAAAATACCTAGGCATTGCTATTTATATATGTAAAAGAAAGGAACTCAGTATATTGAAGAGATATCCTCACTCCCATGTGTATTGTAGCACTATTCATAGTAGCCAAGATTTGGAAGCAATCTAAGTGTCTACCAACAGATGAATGGATGAAGAAAATATGGTACTTAAACACAATGAAATACTCTTCAGCTATTTAAAAAAAAAAAAAAAAAAAAAAAAAAGAGAGTCTGTCATTTGCAGTAACATGGATGGAACTGTAGGACATTATGTTAAGTAAAATAAGCCAGGCACAGAAAGGCTAATTTTATATGTTTTCACTAATTTGTGGTAGCTAAATTTAAAACAATTGAACTCATGTAGACAGAATGATGGTTGCCATAGGCTGGGAAGAGTGGTTGCAGGGGGAAGTAGGGTCAGTTAATGGGTACAAAAACAGTTAGAATGAATAAAACCTAAGTTTTGATAGCACAACAGAATGATTACAGTCAACAGTAACTTATTGTACATTTAAAAATAACTAAAAGAGTATAATTGGATTATTTGTAACACAAAAAAAGATAAATATTTGAAGTGATGAATACTTATTCTGATGTGATTATTATGCACTGTATACCTGTCTCACAATATCTCTACGTACTCCACAAATATATGTACCTACTATGCATGTATAAAATAGGAAAAAAAAGAAATGATGCAAAGGAGAGAGTAATTTACCCAGTCTACGAGTATAGTAGAGAAGTCATCAAGGACTGAAATGCCTGAGCTGAATTTAGAAGGCAACTAAAAACAAACAAACAAACAAAAACACAGTTAACCTTTTCTTCTTTGAGAGCACAGAATGCTAGGTAAAAAAACCATGGAGGTAGCAAAGAAAATTCAATGTGCAGAAAACCATGATTAAGTTGGAGTGACCAAAATCTAGCAGTGTTGGGGGCTGGTTGGTGCAGTGAGGGTGGAGGTCAAGTTTAATGTAGATTGTGATGAAATATAAATCTAGATGGGACCAAACCAGAAGGTCTATATGTGTGCTGATAAAGGATTGAGCCTCTCCTGTAGGCCTGGTTGTTCATTGGAATGACCCATGGGGCATTGGAAATTATTATTTACCTCACCTCAGGCCTTTTGAATAAAAATCTTGGCTCTGGTATGGACTGAATGGTGACACTTGGAACTACAACTATACAAGTAACATATCAGTCAGGCTTCAGAACCACTTATCTGGATGAAAGAAAGCCACTGAGGATTTTGAACAGGAAAATAACAGGGTCAGATTTACATTTTAAAAAATCACACAAGCAGCTGTGTGGACATCAAGGGAAGGGAAATGCAACCTAAGGAATATAATTTAAGGCATGGCTAAAACCCAGGAGCCAGACGAAAAGACGGGTAGCAACAAAGAAGCAGACAGGCAGAGTCAAGGAGCCCAAGGTGGTAAGGGAGGGAGCCAAAGGAGAGAGAAAGGAATGAGGTTAGTGGTATGACAGCATTCAAGACAAGGAGGACTCTGTGGCCAATAAAAAGAAGGTGGCTTTTCCCTAGAAAAACATGGGAAGTGATTGAAAATCTTAAGCAGGACAGTGAGGTGATCCATAGCTGGGAAATCATATTTGCCATAATTGCAGGAAGTTTTACTAACAAGTGGCACTTTAGGAAAAAAAAATTTGGCTTAGGGGGAATGTTTCCTTAGCATGGGTACCAATAGGTGAGAGCTAGAGTAACTGGTCTCTCACATCTTGATCAGAACCACAGTTTGTAAAGCATGTCAATTCAGATGACGGGGACAGAGGAGGCAGGAAGGTCTGATTTATAGGAATAAATATATATATATATATTTATTTATTTATTCCTATAAATATAGGAATATTATAAGCATAAATTATAATAAATTATAAATTCCTATTATAAGAATATAATAAATATATAATCCTATAATAAATAAATATATATATATGTGTGTGTGTATGTGTATATATATATATAGTTTTTTTTAAAGGCCAAGGGCCTGGTGTAGAGAAAAGAGGGGGACATCTCAAAACCAAAAAAATCAGCCAGTTTTTCACTTAGGGAAAATAAATAATGTCCTATGATCATTGAGTTCAGTCAAACAAATACAAAAACCTATGCTCTGTGAGGCAGTGCATTTTAGTTGCAACAACTATGTACCTTGGATTTCTTTAAAAAGTTCCAGTTTAAGTATTCAGCAATGTGGCCATATGTCCACCTATGTGTCCTGTGTTTTTTGGGGAAGGGTAATTACTAATACCAGCTCTGTTTCTGGCTTCATGTGGCCTGTGTAAGTAATTTAATCTCCTAGTTTATTATACTGAACAGAAATGGATTTGCAATTAGGTAAGTCTATATCTTTATCTCACGGTTTTCCACTGGACACTTGAACATGTTCCTTAAACTCTTAGAAACCTAGTCTCTACTTCTGACATCTATTTATAAGCTCATTATGAGAATCAAACGAGTTAAACGGTTATATACCAAAACAGTGCCAGATACATAGTAGACCTTTTGTAAAAGCCAGCTTCCTTTTTCTAACTGTCTTTCTTCATTTTCAAAATGAGAGACATAGGTAAGAAGGGTAAAACTGTCCAGCATGTGATCCCCGAGCTGCTATCCTGTTTATGCCTTCACGGCAAACATTGTAATTGATCACCAGCCTCTTTGTTTTGAAACCAGAAGGAGCTTCAAAATTCTTTCCAATACACAACCTTGAACTGCTTCTACCAGGTGCATGGACGCGACATTTGAGATGAAACTCATTTGTCATCCCTGGAGTGGATACTCTCTAAGGTTTCAGCTGTAACAATCCAAGCCCATAACAAATGGAGCCTAATTTCCAAATGTACAAAATGAATGGAAGGCAAATTTTTAAAAACTAAGAAGATGTAAGGAACAACATATAGGATATATCTTGTATAGGACATATCAAGATATAGGCTATATCTTGTATAGGATATATCAAGATATATGATACAGGATAAAATAGCCTGGCAATTAGCCTTTTGGGAAGTCCTGAGAGGGGAGATGACATTGGAAGTGGTCTTTGTGATGAGAATAATTATGCCCCCCACAAAGATGTCCATGTTTTAATTCCTGGAACATGTGAACATACTACTTTACCTGGAAAACTAATTTTTCAGTTATTATTAAGGCTTTTAAGATGGAAAGGTTAGCCTCAGTTATCCAGGTTGGCCCAATATATTAACAAAGATCCTTCTAAAGAGAGAGAGGGGCAGAAGAGTGAGAGTCAGAGGAGATGGGAGCATGGAAGCCAAGGTCAGAGTGAGGCCCCACAGCAAGGAATGCAGGAAACCAGTTGCCGGGAAGGGTGAGGAGCTGACTCTCCCCTAGAGCCCCCAGAAGAAATGCAGCCCTGAGGGTACCTTGGTTTTATCTTCATGAAACACATTTTGGGACTTCTGACTTTCAGAACTATAAACTAAAACATTTATGTTGTTTTAAGCCACTAAGTTTGTGGTATTTTGCTACAGCAGCAATGGGGAACTAATACAGGCCTTGAAAGATGGATTTACAGTGACAATAAACAGGGACAATTTGGGTGAGTGGTAAATGATGAGCAGAGGCCTAAATGTGAAAAGAAGCCAAGTATGTGGTGGGGAGGTGTGCATTTTGTCCACATGGAAGAGGCAAGATAGGCTGAAGACAAGAAGGACCGCAGCTGAGGAGTTAGACGAGTCTGATAAGCCTATGAATAACCTTGGGCCAGTTATTTAACTTCTCTAGCACTGCAGTGTTTCGTATCCATAAAAATAAGTATGACAATACTGCCTGTTTCACAGGTTTAAATGATATAGTAGATACACAGTTTCTGTTACTGAATAAGTGCTCCATAATGGAAGCTGCTATTTTCATGAATAAAAAATAAAGCTGAATTGCCAGCTTACTGGATAATAGAAAACTGAAGAACCTCTGAGGACTAGGATAAAATTAGTAAACATTGTTTTCTAGCTATTGGGTGGCCACTGGAAGATCTTGGCCAAGAAAGTATTAATAACTAACAAACAAAAACATGCTATTGTGGTAAATTAATATGGCAAAGAAAAAAGACAGAAAAAACATCTACCTAAGGGAAAGGCTGAGGGAAGGAGGTTGATCTTCACAATGACACAGGAAAAGCTGGACTTCTATTGCTCAAGCATGCCAGCTGACTCTAATGGCTTACTAAAGGGGAAGAATGTGGTAATGAACATATCACTAGCCTGGGAGTTGGGAATAAAAGTTCTTACTCTGGATGGGTTAGCCACTCATTGCAACATTGAGCAAACCCCTTGCGGTGTATGATCTTGAGTCCCCGAGTGGTGAACTCAAATAGTCCTTGTGACTCATCGTTTGCTGAGGCTGTGCTATTTCAGAATCATACTTTTCTTGGACTAATCTTTGTGTGCCTGAGGTCAGACGACTTCTTTTGAGAAAACTGCAAGGATGAAAGAGCACTCCTGAAAAGAAAATTCGTTCTAATTGCTATGAATTTCAGTGACTATTTAAGCCTGACACTAACCAAATAATTAGATCTTTTATGAGGATGTGAAGACTACCTTCCAGACATTAAAAAGGTATAAATCAACATGTAAATATTGTGTTTTATATGCAATTAGATATTTGCTATCTACGCTAAGCATCTCCTGTGTGGCTTCTATTGGTCAGGGCCTTTTGCTTAAATCAAGCCAGGAAAAAAGAATATTTTTTCCCCATGCTTTGATGTTCAAACAAGATTTTACAGAAATATATCCAAATTATAAATATGTCTCCTACTCATGAAACTGGCACACTTGTTGTTAAAAATATGGAATTATTCTCATCAGGGGAAAAAGCTCCAATAAAAATTGTCCAAATACTATATGAAAATCATCAAAAGATAAAAGACATTAAATAGTTTTTGGTCAGAAAAATTTCCAATAGTAAGTGGAAACAGGATGCCTTCTGCCTTAGCCAGTGACTCTGGGGCCTAACCTACCCTTTGGAACAGAGGGAAATGCTGATGATAATATGAAGGACAGAAGTGCTTTCATCAATAATCAAGAGTCCATAGTTAGGACACCCTTGATGCTAAAGAAAAGCTATCAAAAAAATTTTTTTTTGAGACAGACTCTTGCTCTGTTCCCCAGACTGGAATGCAGTGGTGTGAATACAGCTTGACCCCCTGGGCCCAAGTGCTCCTAGCAATTCAGGCTTTCAAGTAGCTGAAACTACAGGCACACAACACCGGGCACAGGTACTTTTTAAAACATTTTTTGTAGAGATGGAGTCTCGCTATATTGCCCAGTTTGGTCTCAAACTCCTGAGCTCAAGCGATGCTCCTGCCTTGGCTTCCCAAAGTTCTGGGATTACAAGCACGAGCCACTGTGCCTGGTCAGAAAGCTATTTAAATTCCTGTTCACAGAAAAGTACATGAATAAAAATACAGCAAGGAACAAGGAACACTCATAAGTGTTATTTACATTGCCCAAATGTCACTGAATCCTCTAACATCCTGAGACCCCCTTGATTTGGTATCTAAATAAAAGAACTCCAGACTCCCACTGCACAAAATGTAAGAAGTCCAGCGCCTTGTCAGGTTTTTCATAACTCTTGGGGTGGGGGAGGGGTAGCTTGTTTACTGCCCCAAGTATTATTTTAGCTTCTAGCTCAGTTCTTGATCTCTCTCAGACTGACCCTGCCACCCTGCCATGATTGAGAGCCACTCCAACTCTCTGGTCTGCTTTGCTCCAAAACTTGAGTACATTGTCCCTCTTCCACACTATATTTTCTCATTGTTAGTCACCTGAGTTGTCAAAGCAGAGTTTAATTGAAGATCAAGGAAAACAAAGTAGAATTACAGAATTAATCAGAAAACACCCGAACACTGAACATCAGATCTGCATGAAATTAGTTTGCCAGTTATCACTCTCTGCAGACCAGAGCTTCTCACTACATTGCCTTTACCTTCTCTCAGGAAGCACTCCTCCAGAACTTCTCTTTTCATAATGGAAACATCGTTTCCATTATGCATCACTCTGAACATAAAAGATAAAGTTCCTAACACTTCATTATGTACAGTCATTTAAGTCCTCTAGCCAAGATTTCAGGAAATGCCTTTATCCAATAAACTTGCCCAAGTAATGACTTCTGAAACCAAAGTGCCACCTAATCTGAGGCTCCATCCTTAGTGAAAAACAACCAGCAGCTTGGAGTTAGGTATTTCAGCATGAGATTACCTGCATCTGTGTGTGTGAGTGTGGGGGTGCTGCAGGAAGGGGCTAGGATTGGGGAGGTATAGAGTCTCTTTTCTGTACCAGAACAAACCCCATGTGTGCCAGGTTTTGTTTTTGTTGCTGTTGTCCTTGTTGTTGTTGCTCTCATCATCCTCCTTCATCTTTCTCTTCCCCTTCCTTTTCTTCCTCCTTCCTCTCTTTCTTTTCTTCTTCCTTTTCTTATGCTTACTCTTCTTCCCCCTCTTTCTTATAACCTTTTTCCACCTCCTCTTCTTCTTACATTATTTTTTTGGAATATTAACTCTAAAATGGATTCATAATTTATTCCACCAGAGAAAATCCAGAATCTCTACTTTGTCTTTCAACTCTCTCTATTAATGAGCCCAGCCTACCTGATTTCCCACTTGACTCCTTTGAATAGCCTTCGTTTCAGCAAACTTGAATCATCTACAGATCCCTGACTGTTCCCCCAGTTGAGGTGCTGCTTCTTCTATTTGTTTGTTTGTTTGTTTTTTTGAGATGGAGTCTCACTCTTGTCACCCAGACTGGAGTGTAGTGGCGCGATATTGGGTAGCTCCAACCTTCGCCTCCCAGGTTCAAGAGATTCTCCTGCCTCAGCCTCCCGAGTAGCTGGGTTTACAGGTGTCTGCTACTATGCCCAGCTAATTTTTGTATTTTTATTAGAGACAGAGTTTCACCATGTTGGCCAGGCTGGTCTTGAACTCCTGACCTCAGGTGATCCCCCCGCCTCAGCCTCCCAAAGTGCTGGGATTACAGGTGTGAGTCACCATTTTTATCAATCCTATATTTCCAAGCCCAGCCCACACTCAAAGATTCATTTCAGCATCACATTTCTCATTACTCAAGTGTAGATAATTTTCTTACCTTGACTGCCTTTCAGGGCTCCCAAGAGGATCCACCTCATAGATAATAGACGGCACATACCTTCAATCCGCTTTCCAATTCTACTACTATGAGTCAGATTACAGAGTCAGAAAGACCTGTAATTCAGTTCCAGCCCTGCTACTTCCTAGTGTGTGCTTGTTTGTTTGTTTGCTTTTACCTTGGAAAGATTAGTTTGCCTCTGTGTGCCTATTTTTGTCATCTGTTAATGGGGATTAAAATAGTACCTACCTCAAGGGTTACCAGGAGGATAACATGAAGGAATGTGCACACATTGTTTGGCACAGTGCCTGGCACATAGCAACAGCTCCATAAACATTAACTATGTGGTATTATTTTCTAACATTGAATGAGATTCCATGATTTCAAAACACACTTCCAGGTTATTAAATAAAAACATCTAATCTACCCTGTGAAATGGCCAGAATAAATTTCGAATGCCTATTTTTATGGATGAGGAAACAGTCTTAGAGACAAAGATCAACTTTGCTGGACTTTAGCAACAATTAAAACAAGATAACTGCCACCATTGTTTTGGTTTTTACCCTGAATTTAGTTACAGATAAATTACATTCACCTGGGCAGGATCTTCAGTCTTTAAGGAGTTTATAGGAGTGTCCTAGAAATAGAAAATAGTATGAGCTGCCTGGGCTCTATCGCCACTGTTCAGGAGACTGAAATAGGAGTGGAAGGAAGAAAGAATGGTTTTATCTCTGGTTGTAAATTCCCCAGGGGGAAAAAATAATTGAAGAACTGTTTATGATAGAAAACTATAATGAGGAATAATGGAATGAAATTAAGGAAAGAGAAATAACAAGTTTATAATAAGGTTCCAGTATGAGGTATTCAAATTTAATTGTGTTTTTTAAGTAATGTCAGACTCACAGATGCTGTAGCGATGAAGACTGTATACAAATGGGTGCATAAATAAATGACTTTATAATCTACACAATCACAGTGGTGTGCCTTATAAGCCAAGATGCCATTTTGCAACTGCACATTTAGAATTGGCATTGCAAATGCAAGGAAAAAAAAAAGCAAAACCTCCTATTGAGCAGAGAATGTGATTGTTTCCTATTTCTCATAACTTACTAAGAGGAATAAAAATATCCTCTCCTCCACACACACACACACAACGGAAAATTACCCAGCCTTTTCAAATTATTAGGTTTGCATACGTTGTGATCCATTTTTGAGTTGAAGCATTACACACTAGGAGGTTAATTTATCCAACAGAATGTTATAATCAAGCATTTCAAATGCATTGCTCAGATCCCCAGAGACCTTAGGGGTGAAAGGAAAAAAAAAAGATATTCAAATTAATTTTTATGTCTCCCACACTGCTACAGAGACACAGCTAAAACTGTCATTCAGAACTAGTGCTGCAGGAAAAGTGGGAACTTGAAGAAGATCCCTGCTTTTCTGCTGCTGGCTTCTCTGTGGAATCAAATTATTTGGAGTTCTTTGTTTTAAAGTCATTATTTTTCATTAGACGAGCCGCTGCTGTTATTCAAAAGTTAATAGCAAGAATATGTCTGGCTGACACAACAAATACAGCCATAGTTCTACAGTTATTAATGCCAGTAACAATTTGAGATACAATAAATGACTGTGCACTGTGGCATTTACCACTCACACAATAGCAGGGAACTGTGCTGACAATCCGTCTTCTGAAAAGAGAACATACACACATACACAGACACACACACATCCATATGTGTGTACACACACTGAACCCTTAATACTCTTGTGATGATGGCTACCAGATACATCACGGCAACTAAATGAAGTTTTATAAGTGTAGGATTTCAAAGTATGATTTATGATGCAAGGGAATAAATTGTGACACAAAGCATTTGTCTGGGAATTTGGAGGGCGTAAGGAAGAATTGGCAGTCATATTGTACTTCTCCAGATAGTAAGGACATATACAAATAACTCACTAAAATGCTTGCATGATTCTTTCAGCCCTTTTATTTTCAGTGGTAATTGTGTTACCAGTCACTGGTTCCAGGGCTTAAGTGATTTGATTCAAGGCTAGCCTTGGTCTCAGGCATCGTAATCGGATTTTCCTTTTTCTTAGAGATTTACAAGGTGCATGGGCATATTAAAGTCTTTATGTAGTTCTACAATGCATGGATATAACATATTTTCAACTTTTAACCTTTTCTTTTTGACTTCCTAATTAACATTGTATGTAACAGTATTTTATGAGTAATAGTTTGGAAACATGGTCTTAATTCCCCTCCTCCCTCATATATACAATCATACATGGAGAATTTTTATGATTTAATAGAAATGAGGTTGCTCCCCATATCCTTCCAATTGATGAGATTCAGATGCTCAAATTATTGGAGAACTGTGACCACTGAAGAACCCTTCTGCTATGCGTTCCTCCGCTGAATGATCAGCCTGGAGAGGACTAAAGGTTGCAAGATTCTCATGGGTCTTTTGAGTTTCAGTTCTTGTTCTGACTCAGTAATCTTCTATTGTCCAATTAATTTGCAAACTCCATCACTGTTGGGGCTATTTTTCTCCTCCACATAAGAGCCCTCCTATATCATAGCAGGGACAACTAATGTCCAAAATACAAAGCTTTTTGAGCACAGCAGTCATTCCTGTATCACCAGCATCTACCCCATGCTAGCCACAAAGTCAAGGCTTACTAATGATCATGGCTAAATTAAATTAAAACACCAGAACTTTTCACAAATCCATTAAGTCTGCTAGAATTTTGGCCAACGATTTTTCATTGGTCATTGACTACGCTTCTAACTCCTAATTGCTTCATGCCTATCATCAATAAGCATTCATTCAGCAACCATATGAACAGATGAGTGCTTCGCAGGGCAAGTTTAATTGACTTATTCTGTGCCCTTTCAGAGCAGACAGTCTTAATTTCTTTTTCTGATAAGAGTACATATCTTCATTCAGTTAACAGAATGTGACAAATTGCTATTATAACTCTTACATACCTTTCATATTTAGCAGTTTGTCTCTTCTCCTATTGCATCAGGTTCCTAGGTAGATCAGTACGTATTCAATGCAGACTAAAACATTCATAAGCTTGATTGTTCAAGGCATGGCCTAGCTGCTGTCATTTTCTAGTTAACTAAAGGTCACTCTCCAGTCTGCTGTTCTGCCTTGTTTGACATTGAATGGTTCCCCAATTCATCATCCAGTGCATCAGTTCTGTGCTGTGTTACAGATAGAGAATCATAGACCCAGGATGTTAGACCTGAAAAGATGTTAGACGTTGTTTAGTAGTGGTTGTAGTATCGATGGTAACACTTTCACTACCTTACCTTTGTATACATTTTTAAATGTGGGAAATATTTTCTCATATCATTTGATCCTTAGCATCACCTAGAAGGTGAAAGACAATAAATTCAAGGAGATGCTGATCTTCTCCATGTCACAAAACACCAGAACTTCTGCAGTCTTTGGATTGAGTCTTCCATTCTTTCTCTATTGTCTGAAGAAGGAGGTTGAAGAAGAAGAGAAGAATAAGAAAAAAGAAAGGGGAATGAAAAGAGAGGAGGAGAAAGATGAGGGGAAAAAGCAATGAGGAGAGAGATGAGGGAGAGAAGAGAGGAGGAGTTACAACAGAAAAAAAGGAAGACGAGTACTTGACTCGAAGTATGTGTTTAGCAAATATTTTTGAATGAATAATAGTAATTCTTGTATGCATATAAAAATCCTTTGTGTTTAAGTTTCCTCATAGTTTTCTCTACCTCTCGTTGTTGTGAAGATTAAATAAATATATATTCAAAATACTGTGTGTTTGTGTGTGTGTTTGTATATAATGTTTACAATAGCTCAATACATAGTAAATACTCAAATAATGTTAACCATTCTTAAATTGATAGTATTTTACAGGTTAAAAAAATTTGAAAATAACATAATAATTAACGTTCAAGATAACGCTTTGAGATCAGTGATTATATCTTCATTTTATAGATGAGCAAACTAAAACACTAAGTTTGAGTGACAATACCTAGTAGCAATACCTAGCTATTTACCCACCCCACAGCTGCCTCCTTCAACTAACCCACAAATGGGAGTGGAGACTTCACAGTATAAACAGATATGTCTGTGATTTCACGGTTAATTTAGATGCAGGATATTAGGCTACATGCACCCCCACCTTAGGACACCGCCTGGATCCTGAGAAAATCTTATTTTATCTTTAATTGTCCTAATTGTTAGCTTGTTACTTGAGAACTGCCTCTTTCTCTTGATAAGAACGATTCAAAAAGAAAAAAAAAAGAGCTAGACAACTGGTATAGTTAATTGAGCTCTAGTTAACTAAGATTTTACTTTCCAATTATATCTTCATACTAGAACATTTATGTACACTCATTGTAAGACAGAGATAAATTGGGAAGGAGCAGGTAAACCAACCTGAGTTTTCACTGCATTTGTAAGTCAAGTACTGGCTATAAAACAGGGAGTTCTCTCCTGGTCTGGAGCTCTGCCTTTTTCCTTTTCTATTTTGTTACTTACGAAGGATACAAATACATTTTCCCAAGTCAGTTGGATTCTAACCCAAACTAATCCTCACCAAGAAGGAAGAAAACGAGATACAGTTCCCAGTGCCCACTTTAAGTGCAAGCTTAAATTATGCCACAGCAAATGACACATATTTTGCATTCTATCTTTGATGGATTGGTTACATGTACCATATTGAGAGCTGTCTCCTTTGCTTCAGTTAGTAAGCACTGCTCAAAGTATCAGCTGGCAATTTTCTTATTGGTTAAGATTTTTATTAAATCAAATGTTATGTGATCATGGTATCATTACAGGTAATTTGATAGTAGGAGGGCTGTGTTAAATTTTAACCCTACCGTTTACTTACTACATCTTTAGTACTTACTACATCTTTAGTACTTACCACATCTTTACCTCCTGGAAAGGTTACTTAAACCTCTTGAGTCTCCAACCAAAAACTAGGATATTAATATTTATCCCTGGAAATGATTGGGGAATGAAATTAGCTTTTTGTGTATTAATGATAATTTATCAGTCTAAAACGATGTTATTTACAGTTAAGTTACATGAGTAGGTGTTGAATGTTGACTAAGTATCTTTGATTGTGAAATGTTTGCAATGAGTTAACCCAAGTCCCTTGCTTTAAAAATCCTCAGAGACTGAACCGCCATAGAGAACCTTGCTGCTGCCAAAGTCTAGAAACTTCAGATGCAGGGTCTGATAAAGGCAACGCTTCAAAGGATTTAAGGCAACTTCATTTAACCTAGCAATAAGATTTAGACCAAGCTCTCCCAAGTTGGTCCTTAGACCTAACGACATCTCTGTCTTTGTCTCTCTTGTTAATTGTGTCCTGCTGGCCTGGACTAATACTACAAGGCAATTAGCTGTGTTAATTAAAAATACCAGCCAACAAGATGCTTAAGAATGTTGCTGCCAAAGGCAGTCTCCAGTTTTAAACAGTCAGATTGATTTAAGGGCTTTTAACCAACTGCTCTATAAATTTCATGACCAACAGCTTAGTGCTATGGAACAGCAAGTGAAGGTTGAAAGCCCAGTGGTTTGCAGGCTCCCTACCATATGAAGGAGCCACAGGAAGGAGAGTGAAAATGAATCTTAACAGCCTCAGGGCAGTGAGAGAGGTTTTGAGGGAAGACTGTTGAACAACCAAGAGAAATCAAGAGCGTATTTCAGAGCTAGATGTAGATGGGTTAGCTTCTGTAACTTACGGTAGTCAAAAGGGAACTGTGGAAGGTGCTGAAGCAGTAGAAGGCAGATTGGAAAATTTCAGTGGACCATTCTAGTTGTTGAAGACATAGAAATGAGGGCACTGCTTGGCAGTGAGGGTGTTTATTTACAGAAGCCAGGCTTGTGATATATTGGAAAAAGGAATAGATGATACAACTCTGTGGTTTTAGAGCTAGGGAAAATAACCTACTTCTGAAACCACCAGAGCAGCTGGCTAGTCCATATATTATCCCATGGCCCAAATGGTAGGCTATAGTGAGAGTCTCAACCATTAGCAATGCACATCCTGAAGCCTCTGGAAGCAGATGGTAAATCTGTGGTTCCAAATAATCCGTATAAAGCAGGACTACATCTAGTCAATGTATGACAAGGGAGCAGTACCTAGTCCCTTTCTTTCCAAATCCCCAGTAAGTCTAGACAGGGTGTCAAAACCCCAGCAGAGGCAGATTAGTCATACTCCTGAATGTTCTAGAACATATGCAACTTTCTTTTTGTGTACTGAAATTACAATCTATCTACATTTTTAATACTTGAGATATTATTTCTTATGGTAATATAATATTCATCAGACTTCACTGGGCACCAGAAGTACCTGTAAAGTTTAATTACCTAAGCCTCCATCCAGACCTATTGAATAAGACTCTCCAGAGGTAGTACCCCAGTATCTATATTTTTAAGAAACACCACAGGTAATTTTTATATTCACCTAAGTTTGAGAAGTACGGTGTTTATAGGTTTTTAAAGGATAGAAAGACTGCAGTGTATTGTGTCCATACATGAGCCTTGGGGTTCAACAATCTTAGCTTTTACACTTAAAAGTTGTGAGATTTGGGTAAGCTGCTTAGCCTTTTTAATCCTCAGATTCCCCAAATGAAAATGGGAATAATGATAGTAACTCCACATAGCACTGGTATGAAGATTATTAAATGAATTCGTATGTGTTGAAAGCTTAGTACAGGGTCTGGCAGGTAGTAAGTACTAAAGAAGCGGGACTATGATTGACCGATGTAGTATTTGGTCTTTGGTCCTTTTAGAGCACAGTCAAAAATGAAAACACCCCTAAGAGACACAGGATGTTAAAAGAGCAGAATATAATAGTGGAAAGAATACAGGCAGACTCTGGGTTGTGTCTACCACTCCATTACTCTCTCGTCTTAGGGAAGAAATTTGAACTCATGACCTTTAGTTTATTCATTAGTGAATTGGCATTATAAATTATGGGGCGACTCAAATCCAGTTATGGTCTGATTTTGTGAGCCCAAACCTAAGAATGACATTTACATGTTTAAAGTGTTGTTGAAAACAAATACTATATGTGGGCCACGAAGCCTAAAATATTCACTGTTTTTAAAGAACAAGTTTGCTGACCTCTACTAGAGCGGCATTTTCCAAACTTTAATATGCATGCAAATCATTTGATGCCTTCTTTAAAATGCAGATTCTTATTCAGTAGATCCGGGGTTGGGCCTGAGACAGCATTTTAACAAGCCACCGAATGGTGCTGATGCTGCTTGCTTAGGGATCAATGATACTGATGTTACCTGCTCATGTTCAGTAGCAACCGTGGATATTCAACTTTAACTGGTAGTGGATAGGGCCTGGGCTTTTCTTATATTTGTAAAGCTCATGAGCTGATTCTAATGTGCGGCTAAGGCTTAGAGCATCTGATCCACTTTGGAGCCTGTCTGCAGAATAAGTTCAATCAGCTGTCATCTTAGAAAACAGAATCAAGGGCCAGGCATGGTGACTCATGTCTGTAATCCCAGCACTTTGGGAGGTGCGAGTGGGTGGATCACTTGAGCCCAGGAGTTTGACACCAACCCTGAGCACATGGAGACACCTCATCTCTAAAAAAAAAAAAAAAAATACAAAAATACAAAAGTATCTGGGTGTGGTGGCGAGGACCTATGGCCTCAGGTACTCAGGAGGCTGAGGTGGATCACTTGAGCCCGGGCGAGTTGAATGCACACATCACAAAGCCGTTTCTCAGATAGCTTGTTTCTAATTTTTGTCCTGGGATACTCTCTTTTTCACCATTCATCTGAATGAGCTCTGAAATGTCCATTTGCAAATGGTCAAAAACAGTGTTTGCAAATGGTTGAATCGAAGGAAAGGCTGAACTCTCTGGGTTGAACACACACATCAAAAAGCAGTGAGCCATGATCGTGCCAGTGCATTCCAACTTGGGTAACAGACCAATATTTCATCTCAAAAAAAAAAAAAAAAAAAAAAGAAAGAAAATAGAATCGCATCTCTAGGAATGTGATTCAAAACAGGTGAGTTCTACTAAAGGAATAAAAGGGATGGCAAAGGAAAGGGGTCTGGTTGTTAATGGGTTGCACATAAAATGCCACTGTTTAGTTCTTGAATTTTTGTAGCTCAGAACATTTGCCTGGTTCCTTATCTGTTTGTTCCTTATTTTACCAGCCTTGCTTCTTCACTTGCTATTAAGTTAAATTAATTAATTTACTGATTAATTTGTGGATCCCTTTCTAGATTTTTGCCCTTGCTTTCCTGGACCTATAATGGTACCTGCATTGCGTTCTTTGTCATCTAACCTTGTAGAACTTGACTTCTGGTTCGCCTGAGTTGAGTAGCCATCAACACCTTCTGTTGGATTTAATTCATGACCCAAACCCCAGACTGAAAATATAGAATGATGGAACCTTAAGTATAAGAGCTAGAAAAGAATTCAAATACTGTACTGTAGTAGAAGAATGTAAAACACTTTCTGCCACCATTTCTGTCCTGCCATCCCATTCTCCTTCTCCTATAGCTATATGACATGATGACACAAACAAGAGAATATAACTAGCATTTAAGAATATGAACTGAAGGGTTGATCACTACCCCTCTAATATCAATTAGAGGAATGAAAATATTGACAATGAAAATAAAAACCCACCTTCTGATTTTGTACCCAAGGAAAAACTAATAAGTCATCCCTGATACTTCACAAATGTACATATTTGAAAAGGTTTCTCCACTATAACTTGGGATTAGTAACTGAAAATTATTTAGAGAAGGTCTTCAGGCCTGCTGGCAGTTTTGCAGAAGTGAAACTATTCTGGGATTCTGTGATCTTAGGCATTTACTTATTTGGCTCTTCGATTGACTGAGTTAAGGGTGACATGAAACTTAATGTCATCACCTGAAGAACTTAAAAATAGTGACAAAGATCAGGCAGACAAAGCCATAACCTCTCAATGCGGTGCCTGGGAAGAAACAACATGATAGAGGTGACCTGTTGGCAGTATAAAAGAGGATGCCAGAGTGCTAGTAATAAGAAAAAAAATTCAATTTGAGCTCCAAGCCTTGGAGCCTTGTTTCACCCAGCCACTGTCACTATGCAGTAACCACCGCATAGATCCAACCAGTGTTGCCGTGAAGCAAGTGGATCAGTGGCCCATCCCATTCAAAGCTAGCTGTTAATCTATGGTTGACTAGCACTTTATTTTACTGCCTAGAACTCCCCGCTATAGTACCTATTAAGTTATATATGCCACAAACGAAGTGAAAACTCCACTGAAAGTTATCATTGGTCATTGATTGTCCTTTGTCATGATTCGACAAAGATAATGGTTTCTACCCACCAAGTGAGGGTTATTTTCTATAAATAGATCACTGCTCCCAGGCCAGTTACAGTATGCTCAAAAGCCATTCCAAAGTAACTTTGAACTATCAGTATGCTGTAGAATGGCTCTACTGTTGGCACAAGCACGATGTGATGTATCGTTAACACAAATGTTATGTATGCTTTATAATTAAAAAGAAAAAAAAATAAGCCAGGCACCGGGGATCATGCCTGTAATCCCAGCATTTTGGGAGGCCGAGGTGGGCGGATCAGTTGAGGTCAGAAGTTCGAGGCCAGCCTGGCCAAAATGGTGAAACCTTGTCTCTACTAAAAATACAAAAATTAGCCAGGTGTGGTGGCGCATACCTGTAGTCCCACCTACTCTGGAGGCTGAGACAGGAGAATTGCTTGAACCCGGAAGGCGGAGACCGCAGTAAGGCGAGATGGCACCACTGTACTCAGCCTGCACAACAGAGAGAGGCTCTGTCTCAAAAAGAAAAAAAACAGTAAGTCCTCAAAAACAACGTTTTGCTTAAAGAATTTAAATTATGGCTTAGAAAAGAAAAAATATCAGGATTAAATTGGAAAAGCTCTAGTGTTCTGGTTATTGTTTTTTGGTTTCTGTTTGTAATCCTGGTAATGTGGACGTCGCAAAAAATCTTTTCAGTAATTCCTAAATATTGCTTTATAGTCAGGCATAATTCACTGATAATTTTAAAATTATGTGTTTTTACAAAATCTAGTAATCACATGTGTGTTTGTGCTTGTGTCTGAAGTTAAGATTTTCCTGTAATGAATCATAAGAGATCAGAGAAGTCATGCATGCCTTCAAAGGTACAATAAACAGGATTAACACCTTTTAAAAAAATCACCTACTATAAAAATGTTAAGGTACTGAGAATACACTCTTGTCCCTTCACATAAGATTTTTCATACTTAGTCTTTATGAATCTTAATATAAGGTCATAATGTGTACCTTCTTGCACTATATTGATGCTTAAAATGGAATTCCATATTTCCTGGCTTGAAAAACACATCACATTTTAAATAATTTTAATCACACACAGTATATCCTATCACTGGACTTTGTTTGGATCTGTCCAGAGTAGAATTTGGGGACATCAGCGCGGCCTAGTCAGTATCCATGGAAGTACTCCACATTCAGAAAGTTCACTGGCCAGCAACCCAGCACCCTGAGTTCTCCTCCAATCACTGGTAGTGGTGGGACAGGAGGCAATTTCAGCTGCCCAGAGGTGGGGCTGATAGAGGAGGAGAATGACAGCACAGTGCTGTACTTGATCAAGGCAAGGAGAAACAATGGACCTCTCATGTCAGCACATATATTTTTTGTCATTTAATATCTCTGTGCCTCAATTTTCTCATCTATAAAATAGAAATAGTGATAATGTCTTCCCTATAAGTGTATTATGACAATTAATAAGTTAATATATGCCAAGTAATTGAAATACTACCTGGGGCACAGTAAGTGCTACCTAAGTGTTTAATGACTACTATTAAAACACTTGATTATTCATCACAATATGGACTCTGGATAAATGATAGTTATCATCTTACTTTCTACAGTTACTTCTCCAGGATGAAATAAAGAAAACAACTTGAATAAGCCAGACATTAAATTTTCCATTCCCATCAACCCAACTGTCATTTGTACTAAGTCACACAATTAGTAAGTGATTGGAACAGAAACTTGAATCTAGATCTATCAAACTCCATAGCCTAAGACAAGACTACTCTTTCAAATTCTTGTCTCCCCTGCACTTTGATATTGACATAATGAACAAGCCATTCACAAGGAGAGCCAGATTAGTGCAAAAGCCCAGTTTAGCACATACCGCCTGAAGTTACCTGCAGCTTCAGTATTCATGGTAAGAAGCTTGTTTCCATCATCCCAGTTGGTGAGAATGCTTTCAAAGGGAGGAGCTACAACCACCATAATGTGGCACTCTCAAAGAGGGTGTCAAATGAAGCAGCTCAGCAGAAAAGTTTTGAAAACCTGAATCTGGTCTAAATTGAGATCAATTTGCTCCTTGTGGGCATCAAACATAATGAGGCAGTAAGAGGTGACTAATCCAATCCAGAAGTTTCCCCTCATGCCTCCCACTGTGGTGAGGCCTGCACTACTGTTCTATAAAAGGCTGTTTCTGACAGCAGGTGTGACACAGCTGATATACTGGCTAAACACACCTATACCAGCTCAGCAGGAAGCATGTGTGATGGGTCTGTTAAAAGGTTGTAATATAGGGACGAACACAGAGCTCTCTGGAGGTTCCAGTGACATTCTAGCTGAGGGATAAATTGTCCATGGGGAAAAAATTGCGATAAGTAGATTGAAGGCAAAGATCTTCTCCCACAATAATGTGGAGTTGTTATTACTCTTTTGTTTCTAAATCTGAACGTTTTCCTGGAAGAGTTGCTACGACAATGGACCTAACGTGAGGTCATCTCCTTCAGGTGCCGCAGAGAAAGAGATAAGAACATGATCCAACCATAGGAAGCAGTGTTACTGTACATTACAGAAGAACGTTTGAATTCAAGAGACTTCCTAGTCCTGTCCACGCTTCAGGACAAACACTACTAATACACTACTAAGCCTCAAATACTCCTCCAGTGAAGGGAGCAAAATTAGTTTTTTAAAATAATCTTTCAATATTAGATTTTTGGGTGAGGTTAACAAGGTTTTCAGAATGAAGCTGCCCAGAAATTTATGTTTGGAACCAATTAACTCATTTAACATTTTATGTCAGTGTTGTTAAATGGAGCTTTATGCAAATTGAGTACGTTATGTTAACATTGTTTGGTGGTATGAATATTTGTCCTGCATTTCAAATATTCCCAAGAGAGCTGAGAAGGAGAAATTTGCTATTGTTTGGCAATATTCCAGAAAACTAATTACCTAAGAGAGGATTTATGAAAGACTGCATAGATTGTTGTTCTTCACATGCTTTTTGAAAAGGTGAGATTTTTGCTTGAAGTATTTTTAAAATTTCTGTGCCTCCTATACATTCTGTTTTGGAGCTGAGGATGTCTCTTGCCATTTTCCCCAATTTTTCTTGCAAATAGTTACTCATTGTATTAGTCTGTTTTCACGGTTCTGTAAAGAACTGCCCAAGACTGGATAAGTTATAAAGAAAGGAGGTTTAATTGACTCACAGTTTCACATGGCTGGGGAGGCCTCAGGAAAGATTCATGGCAGAAGGGAAAGCATGCATGTCTTACATGGCAGCAGGTGAGAGAGAAGAGAGCAAAGGAAGAAGAGCCTTTTATAAAACCATCAGATCTTGTGAGAACTCACTCCCTATCATGAGAACAGCATGGGGGAAAACAACCCCATGATCAAATCACTTCCCACCAGGTCTCTCCCCCAATATGGGATTACAATTCCAGACAAGATTTGGGTGCGGACAGAAAGCCAAATCATATCACTTATCCTTTCAGACTCAGTACAATTGTCACTTCTGTTATAAAGCCTTTTATAACCCTCCTCTACAAAACAGACAATGCCTCTGTGCCATTTATAAACACAATAATGGCATTGTTACTACATCATTACATTTTTTTATTTAAATGCCTGGTGCCCCTGGTACATTAGTAATTCCTCCTTGGTGTGGGCCAATGTCTTATTTTCTCTGTACCTACAGTACCTATAATCAGTCTTTGAACCTAGATCTCATTAAATGTCTGTGGAAGGAAGGATGAAAGGAAAGCAGGGATGGAGGGAGGGAAGGAGAATGGGAACAGTGGGAGAAGAGAGGAAGAAAACATCATTACCCTCAAGCTAGGGGAATTTCATAATCCTGGAGAATAAAAATGTAGGGAGGAAGAAAGAGCACAGGACTAGAATACAAGCTTAAATTCCGCAGTTTCTGTGACTTTGAGCAAAAGCTAAACCTTGGGTTTTTTGGTAAAATTACAAGGATGTTAAAATTAAATGAAATAGTATATATGTATGAAAGCACGAGACACATAGTAGTTTCTCAAAGATTTAATCATTGAATATTGGTTCAATAAACTATCAACTAATTATCTTTTAAAATTCTGAACAAAATAAAATAAAGCACACTTGGCAAAGACTGCCTTCAGAATTTTTATGTATGAAGATAATTTTCTTGTAAACATCAATTTATTTTTGTACTGCTAAAACAATAGCAACAGCAAATTTTCTCAATAGAATGCCTCCCAAACTGCTTATTTTATACACTGACTTTTCCTGCCAGAATTAATTTTAGGGGGTAAGACATTTTTTAAAGTCTCTTTAGTCCATGAAAATGCATCGTTTACATAAAAATCCCTAAGCTCATTAGTAAGGCAGAAACTCATATTTAAGCAATTAATCATAAAAATAGAAAACTGATCAGAAGCACAATGAATTGGATTGGCAGATTTCTCTTTCCACACTGCAGAAACCCATTTTATCTTTAGTTCTAATGTGCATCTCCAGGAGAATCTCATCTTTATCAAACTATTCTTCGTGTATATTTCTTTGAGACCCCTGTCATCACAATCTGTTGTAATTATAAGAGAAGACAACTTCCCCTTCACCCTCTTGCTTTTCATACACTACTTAAAGCACCCATGCCAAGATTCCAGTACAAAAAGAGAATAGGAAGAGATGTGCATTTAAGTGCTATAATCTGGTCCTATGTAACTATTTGACTGCCCTTTCTGAACCACCTTCTTAGTTCCTATCTAGTGAACCTCTCCTTTCCTTTACATCTGAATACTGCATGTGTATCTTCTTGCTCCTGTTTTTTTCTGTGCCTTTGCTAATATAACACTATTCTCTCTCTCTGATGTTCTTCTTGTTCTTTTCCATCCTTCAAGACCCAACCTAAGCTCTAATGGGCTGCATTAAGCTCGTTCTCCCTTTTCTCTGTTCTGAGTTTATAGGTGTATATATATATATACACCTAATAACCAGCACACTGTTCAAGGCAATCTTATTCTTTAATAATTTATTTTTAAAACTTACCATTTTATGCCAAATGGTTTGTGACGTATTCTGTCTTTCATACTATGTGTATACTCTTAGAGAAATGAACTCAATTTCAGTGCATAGATAGGCACTCAGAAAATGATTGATTTTTTTTTTTTTTTTTTTACTAATTGAAGGGGTTTTCAATACTTGACCTGAAGGCAGACCCCACATAAATACATATACACATGCATTCTGTTTGTCATCAGAAAAGCAAAGTGTAGATTGTAAAACATCTAAGTTCAAATCTGTTTTGTCACTTACTACATTTGTAGACTTGAAAAAAATTACTTTTAACGTTGATTTTACAATCTTAAGAAAATAATACCTGCCAAGAAGCCATTTTCTTAACTGTAAAATGAAGATAATAATTGTACTTATATCATAAATTTAATTATGAGAATTTAAGGAGAAAATATAATAAAATAAAACATTTCAGAGCTGTACTGGGCACATAGTAGGTGTTTAATACATTTGGTTATTATTGATATTATTATGGTTCATAAGTGTGTAATGTGACTAATATGTCCTGTGTACTAATTAGCACATGGTAGAACCACAATAAATGAAAATTCCCTGCCTTTCATGCTCTTTTCCCTTCTAAAATTTGAGAACTCCAGCAGGTTTTTATAATCAATATCATAAGTGAACTTACAGTGAATCTTTCCAACTCATTTTCGCAGCAGGAAAATAGCTGATGTATTATTGACCTCTCTTAATATGCTGAAAACTGGTATTACAATGCTGGGGAAAGATGATGCAGCAAATATGGCTCATCCATTTGTTCTATAAAATATTGATGGAATAACTACACCAGACATTA
The DNA here is from genome assembly GCF_047675955.1 of Chlorocebus sabaeus. Classification (NCBI taxonomy): domain Eukaryota; kingdom Metazoa; phylum Chordata; class Mammalia; order Primates; family Cercopithecidae; genus Chlorocebus; species Chlorocebus sabaeus. The sequence continues at coordinate 42,906,340 of NC_132904.1, read as the reverse complement.
TTCCAGCCCTGGAAGCATAGCAGTGGATAAGGCAAACAAGTGTCCTGTGTGTATTGAGCTTACATTTTAGTAGGATAGAAAGATGGTAAACAAACAATCAGATAAATAACAACTTCAGGTATTGACAAATATAAGAAAAAAGAGAAACAAGACAATATACCCTAATACTAGGAGGGGTGGGGTAAACTGGATATGGTGGCTATGGAATCACTTCGTGGGAAGGTGACACTTGAACTGAGATCTGAATGATGAGAAGGATACACATATGCAGCAATCTAAGAAATAGTATTCCAGAAGGGGGAACAACAGTGTAAAAACCCTGAAGCAAGAAAAGATTTGAGCTCATTACAATTTATCAGGTGTAATAATACATTGACAAGGAACAAGTCAAATACGATAACTGATTGCACTTCCTGGATATATGGCATTTGGGTATTTTTCATCAAGTCCTGAGTTCAGCTATGAGCCTGCACCTGACAAGGGAATACTATGTGTTAGTTTACACTGTCCATTCTGCAAACTCACCATTCATGGCATGATACCAAATGATTGCTATTAGAGAGAGGAGCATCAAGCACTTCTTTTTATAGCCACTTTCTCTCTTTTAGGACAGGATGCTGTAAGCCTACATTTTCTTATTCAGCAAGATTCCCCATCTAAGACCTTATTTTTAGAATTACATCAATAATAATTTTCCTGTGATGGCCCATCATATTTGAGATCCAGTTCATTGGTGTTTTTACAGCTGATTAAACTTTTCACTCTCTGTATCTTAGCTATAATGTGCCAACAGTTTCTTCTACATTGATAACCTCCCAATGCAGAGGTGCAGTAATTACGCATCCTGTCTTGACAGAATTGTTACAATACTGGCATTCAGAAGGACAGAAAAAAGAAAGGAGTTAAAAAGCAATTTATTTTCCTAATGTTCAGTGTTTATGTGTGCAGTAGATGCTACATACCTGTATACCCAATGCTCTGCAAATAAGAGGACTGGAAGAATTGCTTACTGTAATATTTTTTATCAGTACAAATAAGACTTATAAAATTATGGCACAGCTAATATTTCATCTAAAAAAATAAAGTGCCTTTTAAAAACAAGGTCTAAAACAATAGTGAAAATTGGTGCTGTTTTAACATTTATTGTTTTTTCCCACGTGAATGGAGAATTAAATTACAACAAAAGTTATTGATAACATACTATTGGCAAAGTAGCACACTATATACTTTAAGAAAAAAATTAATTATTGATCCTTTCTGTTCTGGGAGTTTATAGTCTGGAAAAAGACAAGATGTAAGATATAAACCTGAAAGACTACAAAATATTGACCTGCAAGTGATTTTTTAATAAAAGAGAATCAAAGAAAATGTTTTGGTGGTCTAGAGTCAGGATTGATTAGGTTTCATAGAAAAGGTGGCATTTGAACAGAACATTAATTGAAAAAAAATGGTTTTTGATCAAAACTATTGAGACAGGAAAATATGAAGATGAATGGAGACCTAGAGTAATTCTGTAGGATGATACTGAAGAATTCACTAGTGAAATAACTGTGGAGAAGAGGTGGCCTTTTTAAAACTGCTAGGTGAACAAAGTGGAAAGTATGCAACAAGGCTTTTGGTTGACAGTCCCCAAGCCTCCCCAGGTGGTGGCATTATTGTGACAAATTTACTTTTCTTTCTCCTTCCTTCCTTCTTTCTTTCCTTCCTTCTCTCCCTCCCTCCCCCATCCCTCCTTCCCTTTCTCCCTCCCTCCCCCATCCATCCCTTCCTTCCTTCCTTCCTTCCTTCCTTCCTTCCTTCCTTCCTTCCTTCCTTCCTTCCTTCCTTCCTTCTTTTCTTCCTTTCTTCCTTCTTTCCTCCCTCTCTCCCTCCCTCTCTCTCCTTTAAATTCATTCCTTTGATATAAACGTATTGTTCTAACTAGGTGCTGAGTTGAAGTAATATATGAAATACACCTCATCATTTGCTCTCATTGACTTATTATTATTTATATACTCTTGTGAAGGAGACAGACAAAAACCCAATCCTAAAACAAGTAAATTTACAGCATTATAAATCATGTAAAAATTATTGAGAAAATAAAAAAGAGTGAAACCAAGAAGTATTACCTGCTTTGGATAAGGTAGTAGAGAAAGGTTTTTCTAAAGATTGGCATTTAAGCAAGTCTTTTTAAAATAATGCAGAAATAAGACTTTTAAAGAAGAGCAAAGGCTGTAGATGTGTGGTATTATTTCTGAGGGCTCTGTTCTGTTCCATTGGTCTATATCTCTGTTTTGGTACTGATATCATGCTGTTTTGGTTACTGTAGCCTTGTAGTATAGTTTGAAATCAGGTAGCATGATGCCTCCAGCTTTGTTCTTTTGACTTAGGATTGTCTTGGCAATGCGGGCTCTTTTTGGTTCCATATGAACTTTAAAGCAGTTTTTTCCAATTTTGTGAAGAAAGTCATTGGTAGCTTAATGGGGATGGCATTGAATCTATAAATTACCTTGGGCAGTATGGCCATTTTCACGATATTGATTCTTCCTATCCATAAGCATGGAATGTTCTTCCATTTGTTTGTGTCCTCTTTTATTTCCTTAGGAGATATACCTAAAGTAAATGATGAATTAATGGGTGCAGCACACCAACATGGCACATGTATACATATGTAACAAACCTGCATGTTGTGCACATGTACCCTAGAACTTAATGTATAATAATAATAATAAAAGGGAGATCAAAGGAACATTCCAAGAAGAGGAAATACTATTTGCATAGACCTTGAGCGAGGTTAACCGTTTGGCCTATTCAGGATATTAGAAGAAAATAGGAATGGATGGAGAGAAGTTAACAATGGGGAAAATGTTAAGCAGAGACCAGAATATGTCGTAATTTAAAATGGATTTTTAATGAAATGGGAAATCAGTCACTGATGAATTATAATATTAAGAGTATATTAAGTGTTATTCCTGGTATGAAAACAAGTCAGTGGGAGTGAGGGTAAGAGTGAAATTAGGGAAAGTAGCTAAAAATTGTATCTCAAGCAGGAGATGCAAGTACACTATGATATCATCAGTGTATGATCTTTAATGGTGATAGCAAAACTGATTGAAGGTGGGACCAGGTATTAAACTCCCCAGTTATTTTTCTATGACTCAAAATCTGGAGATAAGGCACTTTGAATTCCTCTTGACAGCAATCAGCTAACTACCAATTTGTCAAGGGCACCACATTGACACCCTTGTCACCTTCCTGTAATGTACAAGTCCATAAAGAAACAGTTTCTGAGTCACTACTTTTTGACCTCTATTTACACTTTTATGCAATCAGTCTTGTGACACAACATTTATAGTGAAATCTTTATCAATTCCATTAACAATGTAATACGGAGAGATGTAATAAGTGAGAGAGAGCAATCAATACACAGGGAGAAATATATACCACCTAACTTGGCCTCAACCGCATACAACTGAGGCCTCAGTCTCTGGAATGACACTATGAGCTCTGATCCAACGTCAACTTTCTTTCCTATACTCCTTAGAGCAATGTTTCCATTGGTATCCTTAGTTTCTTCTTGGCAGGTATTCCAATTTGCATATTTTCAATAAGTTATTTTATTTCTAAACTTTCTACTCACCAGCATTCTGTTCCCAATGACAGAACACCTAAAGGCTTGAGGTATCTATAACTTAGCCTTTATATGCAATCATCCTGGAAACTTAGAAACCATTGTCCTTTCACCCAGAAAAAAAAAAAAAAAAAGAAGAAGAAGACACAAAAAACCAAACAAAAACCACCCCCCTTCTCATCAGACCTCAGATCATCTCAGTCACAAATTTTCAATCTGAGATACTATGTTATGAACATAATCTCATACAGCTGTCCTTAGAAAGCAGACAACCAAACAAAACAGATTCTAGGATCCAATAAGAGTTAAAAATACTACATGCTATAGTCACCATCTCCCACTTTAGAGATTCATGATGCATTTTAGCGTATAGAAGTTTTGTGAAATCTTACAGTAGACAATCTTGAATTTTAAGTAACCCAATATTTGGCAAATTCACTTAAGGAAACTATTCTGCGAATACCTACTAATATTCTTCCTGATAGAATTCTGCAAAATATGCCTTGGAAATGCTGTTGTATTATTTATTGCTATTGTTTTCCATATGTCTGATTAATTAATTAATTAATTAATTTTGAGACAGAGTCTTGCTCTGTCTCCCAGGCTGGAGTGCAGTAGCACGATCTCGGCTCACTGCAACTTCCACCTCCCTGGTTCAAGTGATTCTCATGAGTAGCTGGGACTACAGGCACAGGCCACCACATCCAGCTAATTTTTGTATTTTTAGTAGAGATGGGGTTTCACCATGCCAGGCTGTTCTCAAACTCCTGGCCTCAAGTGATCCACCTTCCTTGGCTTCCCAAAGTGCTGGTATTACAGGTGTGAGCCATGGCGTCTGGCCAATATATCTGACTAATTTAAATCACTATAGTATCCATGAGGGCTGCTCACCAATACTTCTCATTCTCCATTTTTTAGATCCACATGTGGATTTTACTTCCCCTTTCCTTTTATGTTAAGCATGGACATATGACTGCTAGAATTAGTAAAATGTGAGCAGAAGTGTGTCACTTTCAGAAATAAGAATTTAATTTCTGGTACAAGTCTGTCCAGAGTTCTCCTGATCATGCTATGAAGAAGTGCTTATCATTTCTATATTGTGAATGACAAAACTAATTTTCAGAGAAAGCTAGGGAAGGATTCTAATTTGTGTGTTTCAAAGTCCATACTTTTTTTTACCACACCTTGCGGCCTGAAGTTTATATTTATATCACACTAAGAAAATGTTAAGGTTTATATGCACCTATCATCTTCCAAAACGAAATGTTATTATTTTAATGGGTTTAATTTTGAAACCATTATTCATGCAAAATTCAGTACACTACTCCACCTACTTATGTTTTCATTAGTGTGTCTTCAGTGAAAACCAACATTACTCATTTACCAACAGCAAAAAACACGCATCTATGCATTTCTCCCTGAGTTAATAGAAAACGATGAAATATAATATGTCCTTCTATTATTACAGTACTTAAACCATGTTAATGAAACCATGCTAACTGAAGACAGTAGGATGTCTGCTATATATCTCTTTTGGAGAATTAGACAAACATTCAGGAAATTTCAATTCCTGCTTTTTACTTTAATTTCCTGTTGTGTTTGGGAAAGTCATCAAACTCTTTCATTTGTAATTTCCTCATTTATAAGATAAGGATAGTAATGTCTGCTTTGAAAATGTCATAGGTTATTTTTATTTATACATTTATGAAAATTAAATTTATACACTTATGAGATTACATAAAGACACATGCATGTACAACCACTTTGAATCTAAAAACACTATTAATATGTATTATTATTATTATTCTCTTGTAACTCATTTCTCTTTTTATTATTTTCACCCAAACTACTTATTATAACTCTAGTCACTGTCTTCTATAATGACCAAGGAAAAATAAAAAATTTTCACTATTTCAACAATACTTTTGCCAATATCTTAAACTCTCAACACTAGATTAACAACTAGTCATTTCCTGTTAGCTGAATCCTACTAACTGAGCACTGCTGGAGAAAGTTGTATTACAAAACAGATTTACATCATAAAATGTAGGATAACCAGTTTCACATGGGCCTTGAACATCATACAGAAACCTTTACCATTTCTCTCACATTCTCCTTAACCATTTTAAATATTACCAATTCTCCTAAAACTCTGATATCCCCACTGGACCCATCCAATCATACACACATATATTTTTGTTCACAGGTAATACAACTTCATCTTCCACTTCACAGAGGAAATTATTTTCAGTATAAATGCAATAAGTGCCTATTAAATAACAGGCATTGATTTAGTTGCTGGGAATACAGTTATACAGCAGACATATAATGCCCCTGGTTTTTGAGTCTTTATAGTCAAAGAAAAAAAAAAACAGACGATAAATATGGTTAACAAATAAACATATGGTTAGATAAAGTCCTAGAAGAATAGACAGACATGGATAGATCAGTATCATAAATTCAGGTAGTGATGTGTTTTGAGGACAATAAACCAAAGTAATAAGATAACAATATGTGTACCTTATACACAGTGATCAATAAAGGCCCTTCTAAGGAGGAGTCACTTGAGCAATGAGGCACAGACTGCTGATTATCGCAGTATCAGTAATTCCTTCTTAGTAATAGAGCTCTACTTTTTAGTGGGCACATGATCACCAAGAAAAAGTAACACATTTTCTGTACTCTTCTGTAGCTAAGTGTTGTTATATAACTAAGTTGCAGCCAGTGAAATATAAGAAGTGCCTTTGGGTACTACTGGAAGCTCTTCTTAAAAGGGAGGAGATGAGATATTATTTTTTCCCACTTCCTCCACTCCACTGCCTAGAGTATGTTGCAGTTGTAATGGGAAGATATTAGCAGAAGTAGCAGAAAAGGCCTGTGGAATATTCCCATATTTGCATTTGAGATAAAACACTGGCTGCTCTCTGCAGAGACTATGGGGAGCAAAATCGAACAAGGTAACTTGTTGGGAGGTTATTATGGTCATTTTAAGGCAACATGAGAGTAGTTAGGGAAACTGCAGAGGATGTGATAAAAGGGGTCGTATTTTGAATATATTTTGCAAGAAGCCAACAAGGCTTGCTAAGAGTTGAATGTGAAGAGTGGCAACTGGGAAAGAGATGCACCAAGGCTGACTCCTAAACTGTTGACCAGTGAATTGTGGTGCCATTTACTCCAGTGATAAAGACTGGGGAAGAAGCAGATCTGAGGGAAAGTGGATACTGAAGAATCTTAAGTTTTATTTTAGATGTGTATGTTTAGCCTGGCACGTCTATGAGACATTTAAGTGGAAACATTGAGAAGACATTTGTGCATTTCTGAAGCCCTGGGAGTAAAATAAGTGACATACATCAGGGAGTTATAAATATACAAGTGGCTTTCAAGCTATGAAACTAAATAAAATCAATTAAATAGAGAATCTAGATGAAGAAGGACAGGGGATTACAGACCATGTGGCACTGTAACTTTTAGAGTTCAGACAGATTGAGGGAAGTAAACAAAGAAGTCTGAGAAGGAGAAATCTGGAAGGTATTACAGGGAAAACAGGAGGGTGTTGAGTCACAAAGCTTGGCAACAAAGTGCAGCAAGAAAGAGTATCAGATGCTGTTGAGAGATTGAAGAGGTAGAGCAAAGAGAATTCATCATGAGTTTGCAAAGATGGAGAACCAAGACCTTGATAAAAGCTGTTTTGGTGAAATGGTAGGAACAAAATCCTTCTTGGGATGAAGAGAAAAGGGAGGAAGTAATTGGCTATTCTATGAAGAGGAGCAAGGAAATTCTGCAATAGAAGGAGGGTGATGAAGAGCGAGTTGTTTGTTTGGTTGATTAGTAGGTTTATTGGTTTTGTATATTTTTATTGCTTTCTAAATAGGAAGATATTTTGAAATGTCAGCAAGCAAATTGGAGTAATCTAATCAATAGATAAATTAATAATGTAAATAAAGGCAGGCTAGGGTGTACTAGAGGATTGGATCTAAAAGTAAAAAAAGCAAGCTGAATTTGCAGCCACAAGAACCGGTATCATGTCTGCTATTGATAAATATTAAATCTTCTGTTTCTAGAGTAGTGGTGAAGACATAGTAGATGCTTATTTATTAGATGGTAAGTTAATTAAATGAATTAATGAATGCTATGTCTATATTTTTATAAAAATCTGTATGTTTTATTATAAAATCTTTCATTCTGATTATTGCATTTTTGGCTTAAAATATCTTGGAGTTTCCCACAGTCTGTTTTAACAGGGATTGTTTAAATACAAGCCTTAAGTTGGCACAAGGACACATGGTGTGTGTCTCTGCCACATAATGGCTGGTCTCTACCTGTCACTATAGTCTCAGTTCTCTGCACACCTACTTGCGTCCTAGTCTACATTCACACTGATGTGAATAACTAGCTCTACAAGTACATCATGCTTTAGTGCCAAGTGTTCTCTGTTCTTGCAAAAACTCTCCCTTATCAGCACCCTGTATTTGCCGATTCCAATGCATCCTTTAGCAATCAGCTCAAACACCATTTCCCCGGGAAGATTTCTCTGACCCGCTTTTCTGAACTAGACCTTTTTGATGTTCCCAAAGCAAATGCACAAAACTCTCACAAATAATTATGATATAATATTAATTTTGTTCATTAGCTTGCTTCCATAATTAAAATTAAGCTCTAAAGTAAATATGCTTTTCATCACTGAATACCAAGAACTTTACTTAAGACATTTAGTTAATGCCATCAAGTATCACAAAGATGACCATGTCATTTAATCAAACAAAAATATTTACTCTCTAAAAGTCTTCAAGAAATGGGAGTGTCTACATTGAAATTTTCCTCGTATTTTCTTGTTGCTATCTAATTAAAAATTCAAATACTTAATGGGCCTCGAATTTTAAAAGAGCTTATAATACAAGTGAGCAAGATGATATAAAGTAGCACAGTATCATCATGAGTTAGTGTAGGTTCGCAAATAACAGGGTTTGCATCTGGCATTCCTTCATCCTTTGGCAAACATCCATAATTAATTACAATAGCTCTACTGAGATGGGATGTGGCCTTAGAAGCTGTTTTAGTGCAGTATTTTTATGCACACTGTATCAAAGTTTGCATAGAAAATGAAGTCTATTTTCATTTCCTGAGTTAGTACAGTGAATTGGATAAGAGTAATGTCCTGGGTAAATGGAATAAAGTTCAATTCAATGTTGACGGGAATAGGGAGATAAACTAAGGAAGGCTTACAGTATTGTGTATGCATTGGGAAAAGGGCAGGTAGGCTCATGACACCAGATAGCTGACAAAAAAAAAAAAAAAAAAAAAAGGAGCTTAGCAAGAGAATGAAAAAGAGATCATGGGTAAATTTGAGATTTTTTAAATCTAGTATGGTCCAGTAGTTTCTTATAGAGACAGTAAAGTTTCTCCAGCCCTGACATTAATCTCCATGAACATTAGTGCAACTCTTAGTCATCTGGAGGGCTGTAACCTGGGCCAGATGCAAAGGAATACATTGATCTTAAAGGGTCTGAAATCTGGTGCTCAGAAATATAGCTGATAATTTACCTGAACAAGGAAACACCTTAGCAGAACTCTGAGATTCCTAGTGCAAAAGAGCACTATTACATAATAAAAGCTGTGAAATTCTTGAAGGCAAGAGCTTCAGTTTAACAATCACTGAATCACCTGGTATGGTTGGCATCTAATAATTGTCTATTCTAGGACTGCCAGCAGTGCCTCACAGTGATATAGCTTGTCTGTGTCCCCACCCAAATCTCAACTTGAATTGTAGTTTCCATTATCCCCACCTGTCTTGGGAGGGACCCAGTAGGAGGTAATTTAATCATGGGGGCAGTTACCTTCATGTTATTCTCAAAATAGTGAGTGAGTTCTTATGAGATCTGATGGTTTATAAGAGGCTTTACCCCTTTTGCTCATTCTTCTCTCTCCTGCTGCCATGTGAAGAAGGACATGTTTGCTTCATCTTCTGTCATAATTGTAAGTTTCCTGAGATTTCCCCAGCCATTCTAAATTGTGAGTCGATTAAATCTCTTTCCTTCATAAATTACCCAGTCCCAGACAGCTCTTTATTAGCAGCATGAGAATGGACTAATACAGTAAATTGGTACCTGGTAGTGGGGCGCTGCTGTGAAGATACTTGAAAATGTGGAAGTCACTTTGGAACTGTGTAACAGGCAAAGGTTAGAACAACGTGGAGGGCTCAGAAGAAGACAGGAAATTGTGGGAAAGTTTACAACTTCCTAGAGACTTGCAGAGTTCAAAAGATAGGAAGATTTGGGAAAGTTTGGAATTCCCTGGGGACTTGTTGAATGACTTTGACCCAAATGCTGATAGTGATATGGACAATAAAGTCCATCTGAGGTGGTCTCAGACAGAAATAAGCAACTAGTTGGGAACTGAAGTAAAGGTCACTCTTGCTATGAAAAAGACTGGCAGCATTTTGCCCCTGCCCTAGAAATCTGTGGAACTGTGAACTTGAGAGAGATGATTTAGGGTATCTGGTAGAAGAAATTTCTAAGTGATAAAGCATTCAAGAGGAAGCAGAGCATAAAAGTTTGAAAAATTTGCAGTCTAATAATGCGATAGAAAAGAAAACTCATTTTCTGGGGATAAATCCAAACCTGTGAAAGCAACCATGAAAGAGGGGGACAGTAGCCTATAAAGCCACAAGGCAGTGCTGCCCAAGGCTGTGGGAGTGTACCTGTTGCATCAGTGTGACGTGGATGTGAGACATGGAGTCAAAAGAGATAATTTTGGAACTTGAAGGTTTAATGACTGCCCTATTGGATTTTGGACTTGTCTGGGGTCTGTACTTCCTTTGTTTGGGTGATTTTCTCCCACTTGCAATGATTGTATTTACCCAATGCCTGTATACCCATTGTATCTAGGAAGTAACTAACTTGCTCTTGATTTTCCAGGCTCATTGGTGGAAGAAACTTGCCTTGTCTCAGATGAAACTTTGTACTTTGCCCTTTGAATTAATGCTGGAATGAATTAAGACTTCAGGGGACTGTTGGAAGGGCATGATTGTGTTTTAAAATGTGAGGACATGCATGAGCTTTGGGAGGGGCCGGGGCAGAATGATATGGTTTGGCTGTGTCACATCCAAATTGCATCTTAAATTGTAGTTCCCATAATCCCCACATGTCGTAGGAAGGACCCAGTGGGAAGTAATTGAATCATGGGAGCAGTTACTCTCATGCTGTTCTCGTGATAGTGAGTGAGTTGTCGTGAGATCTAATGGTTTTATAAGGGACTTTCCCCTCCTTTGCTTATAATTCTTCTTGCTGCCACCATGTGTAGAAGGACATATTTACTTCCTCTTCTGCCATGATTGTAGGTTTCCTGAGGCTTCCCCAGCCTTATGGAACTGTGAGTCAATTAAACCTCTTTCCTTTATAAATTACCCAGTCTCAGTTATGACCTTATAGTGGTGTGAGAATGGATTAATACACACAGTAATAGTACAGTTTCTTAATCTTCCAAAATGTCTCCTGACCATTTAGGGAATCCTGGTCTCATAAATAGTCCCTAAGAAATGCCTTAGAAAGAAAGGCTCAGGCACCCAAAAATGACTGGATAAGCTATAGTGTAGATCCCAGGAGTGAGCTTTGAGGAATGGATAAACAAGATAAAGATGACAAACTGGTTTGTAAATGTTATATAATCGGACTATATATGTAATATAAATAACAAAAATGGGAGAAGATAAGACTAAGTGGATAATGGAATATGGTTGCTGATGATCTCATTAGTATTGACTTGTAAGAAAAATGAAATAACAAAAGTTTAAGCATTTTTAAAGAGTAAAAAATATCTTTAAGGTAATGTTTGTCATTAAAATTCAGTAATGGAGGGGAGAAAATGAGAAAAATTGGTGCTAGCTATCTTCATTATTGTTCATTGTAAGTAGCTGATAGACATCACCCAGAAAAGACAGCGCTAGAGGTATTACATAAAGAAAGGTATTGGTATAATGAAAACCACTAAAACAAAAAGATAAACTATCCTAAAAATCAAAATAAATACCATCAACATTAAAAAAATCATAATGTAGTGAAAGATTATCTGTGTGCATGTGAATATATAAATATAATGCAAAATCATATGACAGAAATTAGAATTTTGAGTAGTTCATTAGTAAATATAAATGTGCCTAGCTTTATTAAAAAAACTAAAAAGATGTTTAGATTGGCTAACAAATTCATATCCAACTGCTTGCTGAACACAAGAGACATACTTAATGCAAATGATTTAGAAGAGTTAAAAATAAAAGGATGGGCAAAGATATACCAAGAAAATACAAATAAAGGCCGGGCGCGGTGGCTCAAGCCTGTAATCCCAGCACTTTGGGAGGCCGAGACGGGCGGATCACGAGGTCAGGAGATCGAGACCATCCTGGCTGACACGGTGAAACCCCGTCTCTACTAAAAAAAATACAGAAAACTAGCTGGGCGAGGTGGCGGGCGCCTGTAGTCCCAGCTACTCGGGAGGCTGAGGCAGGAGAATGGCGTGAACCCGGGAGGCGGAGCTTGCAGTGAGCTGAGATCCGGCCACTGCACTCCAGCCTGGGCGGCAGAGCGAGACTCCGTCTCAAAAAAAAAAAAAAAAAAAAAAAAAGAAAATACAAATAAAAAGAAGAAGCTGTGATTCTGATATTAGACAATGTAGAATTTAACCAAACAAGAAAACTTTCTAAACTAAAGGCCACAATTAAAAACACAGGTAAAAGAGTTATTTATGTGCTTTAAAAAAACATAGCAGCAAATTTTAATAGGACATACTAGAATAAATTCATTATTGTTTTTCTTAAAATACATATTTCCTAACTTTCACAATAGGAAATGTTTGAAAGTAACGAGAGTTTGAGAACACTTAGTTCATCTAGTGCCCAGGTTGTGGGTCCAGAGCCCCAGAGGTAATGTCTAATCCCAGATGTGGGGAAACATATGTACTCCATAAGTCTGTAATTTCTTTTTGCTGGAAAGAAAGGGGATGCACAAAGACATATGTCATGTCAAAGGGTCACTGCCAAACATGAAGGGGCTTCTAATGGCCAAAGATGCAAAAATGACAAAAATTAAGCATTGAAAAAATAATAATTCAAATTGATTCAGACTCATTTCATATGTAAAAGCCTGTAAAATTATGATGATATGTAGAAAGAAAGAGGTAGGAGAAGGGAGCTATCCACACCTCTCCCAATTAATTGGTTATATTAGAAGTAACAGGCCCCAAATTCTTTCTCTAACAACTTAAGAATTAAATGCTGCTCTTGGCTTTTGACTCGGAGGAGGCCAAGGTGCAACTTTCTTCGGTCGTCCTGAATCTGGGTTCATCCGACACCAGCCGCCTCCACCATGCCGCCGAAGTTCGACCCCAACGAGATCAAAGTCATACACCTGAGGTGCACTGGAGGTGAAGTCTGTGCCACTTCTGCACTGGCCCCCAAGATCGGTCCCCTGGGTCTGTCTCCGAAAAAGGTTGGTGATGACATTGCCAAGGCAACGGGTGAGTGGAAGGGCCTGAGGATTACAGTGAAACTGACTATTCAGAACAGACAGGCCCAGATTGAGGTGGTGCCTTCTGCCTCTGCCCTGATCATCAAAGCCCTCAAGGAACCACCAAGAGACAGAAAGAAACAGAAAAACATTAAACACAGTGGGAATATCACTTTTGATGAGATCGTCAACACTGCTCGACAGATACAGCACCGATACGCCAGAGAACTCTCTGGAACCATTAAAGAGATCCTGGGGACTGCCCAGTCTGTGGGCTGTAATGTTGATGGCCGCCACCCTCATGACATCATAGATGACATCAACAGTGGTGCTATGGAATGCCCAGCCAGTTAAGCATAAAGGAAAATATTTCAATAAAGGATCATTTGACAACTGGAAAAAAAAAAAAAAAAGAATTAAATGCTTTTCTTACTGGAATTGCTTTTCAGGTTGCACAAATCATGCTATTATATAAATACTGAAAAGTTTTCTTTGTTAAACTAATTATAACTAATAAATGTAGAAGAAATGATAGAATTACAAATATTTTGCAATTTCCTATTTAATCATTGGAGCTGGCACCAATCATTAAAAACAGGAGACAATCATGGGAAATGCTGATGAGATAAAGAATAAGAGGATGGGGCTGTCACACCCTGAACTCACAGGTAAATCATAGCATCACAAGAGATAGTCATATATTTTGTTTCTCTTGATGTGGTGAATATATTTAGCACCATCTATAAAATATTCTTACCAAATGGTTGACCCTGATTCTAATAGAATGTCACTCACAAGAGCTCATTTCCAGTTTTCAGGAAATAATGTTAGAAAAAACAAAGACATATCTTCAATATTGAACATCCTTCAAATTGGCTGACCTGTTTTGTTTTCTTTTTACATAAATCAATAGTATGAAAAAAAATGGAATGTACTACTCCAGCATTAAAGAGGTTCAGATTCATAACAACCATATGTAATGATGGACGTGGGTTGAACCCTTATTTAAGCAACCCACATTTTAAGTTGTAAGAAAACAACTGAGGAAATATGATTATAAACTAGGTATTAGGTGGTTACAGGGATTAGTTTTTAAAAGAAAAAACAAGTAGAAAAGAAAATTGAATATAAAGAGACAGATAAAGCAAGTGTGGCAAAACCTAGATAATTCTTGAGTCTGCAAGTTGTGTTTGTGGGGTTTTTCACACTGTTGTCCTTATTTTGTTACTGTTTGAAAATTTTCAGAGTAGTTTTTACTAAAAGGAAATAATTAAAAGGAAAAAGTTCTCATCTGTTTAATAAACTTTGAGAATAATTAAAAGAATAAGGCTTCTATGGAAACACAAAACTCTAATTAGGAGCACAAAATGATGGCTAATTTGTTTTCAGAAGTAAAACAAGGACCCAGCACATCAAGCCATTTTTTATAAACCTACTCAAATTGTAATGCAACTGCTAACCTTTGTAAATGGGATTTTTTAAATAAAAATGTGCCCTGAGGCAACTTATATTTATTATCATGTCTATGGCTAAAACCAAGGAAACCAAATTCTAGTTACGAGAAAGATTGCACTTCCCTTCTTCGTGAGCCTAGTGTAAGGGAGATCGGTGACTTTCTGTTTCTTTCCATTTTTCCTTTTGTAATGAAGCATTTAAGTTTATTTGTTAGCAAAATCTGTTCTGCGGTCAGAAAAGCTCTGGGGAAGATTTGGGCTTTAATGCCAGCAAGTGGAATCATGGATAGCGATGTTGATCTTGCGTTTGGCTTTTAAGGAATGCTGAGCCAAGTAATCCTGCAGTATTCTAGACAGATCTTGTGGTATAGTTTGTCTTTCTGTCTATTCACAATCAAAAATAAATCACAGGATTGGCTTACCTAGCAACAGGCAATGGGGTGTTGAGTTCTAGAGAAACCGGAAAGACTTGATCTACACTATTGAATGTCACTAACCTCCAGAATTCTGTTCTAACTCATTAGGGTGGGCATAGGTGGCTTGGACTAAGTGAAAATGCAACATCAGTGAAATTTGTCATTTAGCATCTGCTAACCTCCATGGCTTTCCTCTTTCCATTATGATGTTCCCCTTTCTTTTGGCCAAACATAAGCTTTCCTGCCCCGTTTATTCTATGGCAATGAAAAAGTGGTGAACATATTTATTACAAGTGTCCATGACATCATAGATAAATCTTCCCAGGACTACTGACATTTTAAAAGCATTCATAATTGATTCAAAGTGGATAGTAATCTATTAGAGGGATTTCGGTAACCAGCATACACTACATATGGAAAAGAGAAAAACCCATACCTAATTATGATAATGGCTAATATTACTTGGGCATAGACTATGTGTCAGTCATTTTCATGCATAATTAATTTAATCCTCACAACAACCCTGAGGTATAAATGCTATTATCACTGAATTACAGGAGACCTAAGGCACAGAGGAGAAAAGCAGCTTGCACAGATCACACAGCAAGTGAATGTCAGGACAATGTTAGGACTCAGTCAGTTTGACTGTAAACTAGTGATTAATATAAGCCTGGCAATGTGCTAAGCACTTTGAATTATATACTGACTCCTCTGCCTCTGTGACTTGTTGCTATTGTTTGTTTTGTCATTTATTTAGTAATTTGTCTGAATTGAGTTTGCAAAGTCAATTTTCCCTGCAACGTGCAGCCTCAGATGTCCCTTCTCAAAATTGTTCTCCTTGTTTGTGTCTTTTAGCTCAGTTTCCTGAGATTAGCCCCTGAGTCCATAAACCCCAAATACTGGTTACAGGTTGTGCTTCAGCCCCATTGGTCAGTTAAATTTTCACTCATTACATGTGGATATGTGTGTGCATGCGTGTGCGTGTGTGTGTGTGTGTGTGTGTGTGTGTCTTGGATATTGCTTTCACAATTCAGGAAGTTTATGTTTCACATTCAACCAGAGACTAATAGCTCAGAAGTTTCCTCTCCACTTATTCATGAGTGGGCTCAGGTTTGGCCATGCAGTCTTCAAGACCACCAGGGAGGAGAGTAATTACTTTTAAGCCTGGTTTCTAGGTATTTCCCCTGGATCAGAGGATTACACCGTTCAGCTAGTGTTTAGTTAGATGTTGTGCTCAAGCCCCTTGAGTCAGTGAGGCTTTCCCCTCGCTGATGGATCTCTGAGTTGCTTAGGGAATTCTTTCCATTCTGCCCCATGTCCCATTCTGATTACCTGAAATGAATGCAGCCTAGTGTACACACACTCCCTTTCAGATCCCCAGGGATAAGTGTGATCCCAAGAGGTCTTTCCTTGGCTGTCTCTTTTTCTGTTATTACTTCTGGCTGGTCTTCCATTTTTAATTTCAATAGGATCATAAAACTACCAGCTACTCTTAATTACTTGTTAACAAAATCTGCATTTATCTTTAGCCATGAACTCCCTCATGCTTTGTCCCAAATAAAGTCAGTCCTTTTAGTCAGAACTGTGAAGCTGAAAGCTGGGAGTTGGGAACAGCAGTCCTTTGACTCCTTTACTTTACCAGCACTCAGGAGTACAGCAGCCTTTTTATCTTCTCAGCTTGTCCTTCCCAGCATAAAACCTCTATACCATAAACAAGTTGGTCCCCAAGAGTTTTGACTTGTTGTGTCTAAGGCAGGGCTTCTGTCCAATGAGTGGGAACTTGGGTGAGGGAAGGGAGCCTCATTCCTCTCGACCATGCTCACCCAAAATAAAACTTGTAACATGAAGTTTGGAGGGCAGATCTAAGAGATGCCTGTGGCCTGCTCTTCTCAGAGTAAAACTGTTGGTTGCCCGAGACTAAAAATTGCAGGAACTTACTTCTTAGCCATAACCACCCAAAATAAAGCACCTGAACAGGCGGTTCTAAATCTGAGAGCTGATGGGGAAACTCTGCATGGGATAGGAGCAGGTCCTGGCCTGGCCTAAATGCAGTGGATTCTCACTCTTCCTGTTCAGATTTCATAGGGCATCTTGTACACCTGTTTCTCCATTTGATGCATGCTGTTAGGACAACTTCCAGAGATTTCAGTGGACTGTTTACGTTTTATAATTATAGCTAGTTAGATGACATTTTTCTCTAGGGAGATAATCCACCAACCTCCTCACACAGCCATTCTGGAAGTCCCAAGTCCTGCCTCTAGAGACTAAATGAAACTTACTTGTCTCTTTTTCACTTCTCTCACATCTCTGTTAAATGACAGGTTGGCTAGTCAACTTAATGAATTACTATCTGCCTCTAGTCATATCTGAAATAAAGTGGGAAAAAAAGGAAATGAGGAAAAGAGAAGGTAATAGAGATGAAGGGAGGAGGTGGGAAGTCAGGCTGAGAAACCGGGGAGAGAAGAAGCAAAAGGTGTAAGCATCTTTAAAAGTTATAAGACCTCTTGCCATCAACAATCTTATTTTTGGCTGACAATAATCTCACAGAGGAAGGCAGGGTAGGAATGGTTACTTCATCCTTTACAGAGAGAATATCAAGGCCAACAAAGATTGGAGATTAGCTTAAAGTCACATGGCACATGGCAGAGTCCAGAGAAGATCCAGGTCTTCAGACACCTGGTCTTGCATCCCTTCCACTACACTCTGAGGCCCAGGTCACTTCCTGGAAAGAGTAATGAGAGGCTATCTGGTACTGTAGCAAGCCCATCTAGGAAGATAATTTGAGGGAAAAGAGCCTTCTGTACTTTATCACGGACGTGGCTACTGTATACATGTCAAGTCACTCTTCTTTTTAAATATCTTGTCTCTTGGAGTTTGGGACGACTGTTTACTTTAGATGAAAGCACCCCCTTAAAGATCATTCTAAGGAGCCACTGAAATGCAGTGGTTTCAAAAATTAAACGAGACGCATTTTACATTTTCCAAACATCAGACAATTACTAACCCTCACTCTTAGTCCTCTGTGAGGACAAGTGATAACACAAGTCACACAGATGCCTTTCTCCCTCTTTAGATCCTCTTTAATACCTGAATTGTATATGTTTAAATTTTCTGACTGCTCTAGGTAACAGTGGTTCTTGCAACTCTTCAATTCTCTTTTTTTCCCCTTTTTAATCAGAAATCATGATGCTGCCCTGAGAGTCACCTCTCATGCAGAGTGAGAAATCTAATAACCGAAAGCTTTTCTAATTTTTGCCCTCATTTCCAACTTAAGAACAACTGGATAAAGCCAAATATGCACACCTAATCAATCACGTATGATGCCCTGCTTCTAGTTAGCTTGTGTATAGCTTCCCCATGCCAGCATAACCAAAGCTTCCCTTTTTTTCCACTATAAAACTTTCTTACTCTTCTGCCTGCCTTGGAGTTTTTGCCAGAATAAGAGATGGTGGCTGATTTCCTTGCTTTAGCAACCTCTGAATAAATAGGTTTTGCTTGTTCTCATTGTGGTGGGCTTCAGTTATTCCCTATATCATGGATTCAAAATGCTTTACAAACCATGAAGTAATATTAAAAATGTTATTATGCTTACCATAATCTATTACTTCACAAATTGTGGACCATACAACCAGAAAGGCCATTAAACATTTCCTAGTTGTTGTTTGTTTGTTTGTTTTTGTTTTATTTTCCTTCAAATGAAAACCCAGTGGGTGTTGAAAAGGCCAAACAACATGTCTCTTCCTCGTATTCTAGTTCAGGCCTTGCAATGTCCACTCAAAATGCACTAATTTAGTCGAATTACCTAATTATTCAAATGAAAAAAGTAAAGCTCAGAAAGAAGTAGCTTGCCCTGAGTCACAGAGTCAGTTACTAGAATCTTCCTTATTTTCTAATTTCCTATCAATGATAGCTTTTCAGACACACTATGTCAATGCCTTATAACACTGGGAGAGCTGTATGTCCTGCCAGGTAAACAGGGCTGCAGGGATTTACAAACTCTCCGGAAAGAATTGCAATTATATGGAAAGAGAAAGGAAAGGAATAAAAGGGTGACATTTTGGCAAATAAAGGACATATACCCACTCATCACCTGAACAGAATAACTTTTAACATTAAAGGAAGTAGCTAGAGCTCAACTATCTCCCTTTTATTTTCAAAATAGTGGGAACCTCCCTTTTCTATAATTTAAAAGAGTAAAAGGTAAGAAAGGGACAAATAGACAAAGAATGTGAAGGGAGATCAAGTGCTATATAGATAAAGCTTATGAAGAGGCAGCCTTGTCTGGATGATGGTGAACGTGTCGATGCATTGATGTGCATGGTGCTTGGAGACTAAGAAAATGCTGAATGAGCCTTATTAGCAGTGCACGTTAAGTGGTGTTGATGGATTTGAGTTATAAATTGACTGAGGAAAAGTGGTTGCAATAGATAGCTCATGCTGGGGTTCTGAATGTATTTCTAATTGTATTAAAGGAACATGACTAGGCAACCTACATTATGCTGGTCATCATTCTCCTTATCACCATCCATATTTCCCCCAGCGGGGAGAAGGAATCATGTGGGAAATTGAGGAGAATACAAGTCAAATCGGAGCCTTCACTTGCCTGGCTATGCTCTGGGCTCCCTTTGTGCCACTTTGTGTAGATTATAGTAACATTAAAATTTTGATGAGGGTCATTTCATTGGACTATGAAGTTCATATTTTATATTTATCCTTTAAATTATGTATCCTTTTTAAATGATGGGTTGTGAATAGGAACCAGACTCATTCAAGCTGTGCCAGACTGGGTTTTCTAAGGCAAGTACCCGTTATTGTTGGGATGCTTCCTTGTTAATAACTCTCAAAGAGTAGCCTATAAATGAGCCTCTGGATAACAATAAGTCACATGCACATTTTCAGTGAGAGTTATAATTTTTTTCATTCTCATTTTAATAAATCTACGAAGTTTAATCTTTGTTTTTCCTGTTCCACTGATGAGACCTGTATAGTTTCATTTTAGAGATTCTGTTTATTCTAGATTGTTCCTGCCCCGAGTGTTAAGGAAACTTATAAACTCATAAAATATTATTAGGTCAAACTGGAAGAAACTTAAAAAACTATTTATTCAATATTTCATTTTATTTCACAAGGACATTTATATGCAAATATATTAAGTGAGTAGGCCAAATTCACAGAAATAGTTTGTGCTACTGCATGGACCAGGCTTCAGGTAGCCTCATAAACTCATTCTACTTGACAAAGAGGTCTAGCTATCCCCATTAAGGGAAAATGACATTTTAAATTAACTTGCCAAAAAAAAAAAATGTTCATTGTGTTTAGAAGTTTCATTAGGTGTCAATTTTGGCAGATATGTTGTGGAAAATTCTTGTGACAAAATTAAAGTGAATGCTTGGAAGTCACGCCCCACAAGAAGAAAATAAAAATTGGTTTTCTAATCAAGTAGGCATATATAATTTAGGTGGTAAATGACCAAATGACATGCATTGCTGTTTTCTGACCAATTACAGAAGTAATTTGTAAAGTAGAGAAATAACGGAAACTTTCACTTGCAAAGATATATCTATTTATAAATAAATCTATTTGTCTGCCTACAGCATAATCATCTTAAGTTAATGAACATATAATATTCTCCCAGAGAAGTGTGTGTGCACACTTGTGTCCCCTCCTAAGTTTACTTAGAAATTAAATAACAAATATCAATTTGTGGCCAAAGATGTTTACTACATCAGGTGTTTATTACTTGGCTGAGAATACTCAAATGCTCACCTAAAATATGAAAAAAAAAGCAATAGATTAGCCATAAAACAACCTGTATTCAGAAAAAAAATGTAACCAGAGTTACAGAGCCTCCAGAAAGAGGATTTAGATCATTAAATTAAGGGAATACTGTTCATAAAAAATCAGCATTAACAAATGAGGGTGTGTACTAGAATGCCCTAAAGAGCTACAAACAAAAATTGAGGTTCCCAGGTCCCTCCTTCAGATATTTTGACTCAGTACATTGGAGTAAGTTCCAAGAATCTATATTTTTCCAAGTTTCTCTGATGACTTTCATGCAGTCAGTCCATCTCTCAACTTTCAAGGACCACTGCATAAAATAATATTCTACTTTTTCTGAGTGGCAAATATATTCTAGCAAGAAATTACAATCAGTATTTATTAAGTATATTTTATAGCATTTAATATGAGGGTTAGGACTTTTAAATATTATTTCATATAATCTCCCCCACAGTCCTGAGAGGTAGGTATTGTTTTCTGAATTTTCCTAATGGAAGAACTGAGCTTTAAACACCTTAAGCAAAGGCCCAAGATCCCAAACTTAAGATTCTAAATTCTCTGATTTTTAAATCAAATTATGTTGCCTCTTCATTGCTACAAGTATTTTTGAGGTTTTCTCTTGGACTATTTAGTCAGCTAACCAATATTTATTGAGCATCTACTAAGGCCTGAGTAATGTAACTTAGTTATGTATGTTGACTACTCTCTTTGAGAGCTTTTTTGCTTGGATTACTCATTTAAAATGTGTTTTAATGAGTCTCTCAGTGAAGAACTAGACATCTACTTAAGCAAGGATTGTTGGTATCCACCAATGACAGTTGGTGTTAAGGACTTAGCACCAAAACGTCTTCTCAATGACGTTTAATCTCTCTTGCATTTAATTTAGCATGAACAATGGGATTGTCTATGTGATGCAACGTATAACTTTGAAGAAATAACCAACAGCAATGGAACACAGAAAGAACACTGGACTTAACACCAGAATATCCACTTAATTCCTGGACTCTGTCACTAAGTGGTTGTCACTTAAATTCTGTACATGATGTTCCCCAAATATAACATCAGGAAACGGGACAAATGTTCAATTCTAATGATCTGTGCTTAGTATGTCTGAGAAAATATTTTTAACAGGGAGACCTTTCTGCCAGTCCTTAACCATCCTTTTTTTCTCTACACCAAAGCACACAGACTCAGACTCAAGGAAAAAGCTATCAACTGCCTTTAAAACTGAGTTGCTTCACTTCTAAATATCTACCAATGTGTCATTTGGCATATTTTATAGGTGGGATATTCGGTAAACTTATGCATTCACTCCAGAAGCAACTGCATATCAGCAACATGAAAGTTCTTTGCAAGGTGTAGTTCATTTGGAAAAAAAATATGTATTAAAAAGTTAGCAGTTGAGGCTGGTCATAGTGGCTAACACCTGTAATTTCAGCACTTTGGGAGACTGAAGTGGAAGAATCACTTGAGCTCAGGAGGTCAAGGTTGCGATAAGCTATGATTGTGCCACGGTGCTCCAGCCTGGGAAACAGAGTGAGACGTCGGAAAAAATAAATAAATAAAATTTTTTAAAAATTAAAAAGTTAGCCTTTGAAATCTCTGATGATAGGTGGTTAGGGTGCAGTCAAGCTAGATGTTGGGGTAGTTTTTGGAAAGCTGTCTTTGCACAGTTAGTTGCTGAATCTGTCATCTTCAGTTAAGGCTTTGATGACCATGTGCTTCGTGAACATGAAGTTATGTAGGTAGCTCAGTTAGCTTTAGGGAAGGATGGCCCAGGTCACATAATTCATTCAACTAAAAAGACAAAGCATTTGAATGTCAGGTAGTTGGCAGTGACCCATAAGTGCTATTGCCTAATAGCTATTGGCAGCCATTTCAAGAATTCCAGAGACCCAGATTGTAGAATTCACTCTGGTACAAATGAGATGCATGACCTGGAGCAAGCCTCTTCCCCTTTCTGACCCATGTTTCCCCAGTAGTTGATTATGTATCACGAGTGAGGGCTGGGGGGGGGCCTTCCTTGTTATTCCTGCTTACCATTAAATACTCAGCATCTAGCTCATAATAAAAGTTAAATTAGATTTTGTTGTCTTAATGAAAGGGGCTAGACTTGATGATCTCTAGGGTCCAATTAGCTCCAGCATTCTACAGTTGTATCTTTTCTGGCACATACTCACCTTCACATAGGTCCTTGCTCTAGGCAGCTTGATTTATGCCCTATATTGAAACTCAGGCAAGAGCCTCCCTTTCGCGTCAGTCCCTTCCTCTTGATTTATCATCATTATACTTGTGACTAAGGCTTAAATAAATTCCAGTTATCAACCCACAAGCCTGATGCCATGCACTCTTATCCATGTTTCATATTTGTGTATTGTTTATATGTGCATTTTCATTCTTCCAATGCTTTCACTTTACATAGATCATTACAGAGTGAATTTGAACATACTTAAAAATTCAATAATAACCCTAGAACCAAAGAAATAAAATGTTTTATATGTCCTATGAAGCTACCAAGAAGAGAAATATTAATAGCAAAAGAGATACTTCTACAAATTTTTAAGAAACCCTGATCATACAGCTATGCAAAATTAAACAGTGATTTATTCCTGAGGTACGAGGTTAGGCGAGGTAACTACACTTTGATAAAAGTTTCATATTCAGCATAATGACAGGTGTCACCAGCTCTTAAAATAACAACTTTCACTTCTAGAAAAAAAAAATCTCATTGATCTTGCCCAATTCCTGTACCTCACTGGTGAGACACTGATTCAAATAACTTATTTGCCTTTCCTAACTTCAAGTAACATAGGAGTTGCAAATTTATTTATTTATTTATTTATTTATTTATTTATTTTCTAGTGGCTGAATTATCTGAGCTCAGGACACTATTCCAAGGACTAGTTTTATTTTAATATATATTTTAAAAAATTTCCCCCAATGCCCTTTGAATAACTGGAGTAACACAGATAATGTAATTGCTTTGAGGAACTGATGACTAATAATCCCAAAGCCAAAAGAAGGCAAGGCACTTAGATAATGAAATGTCAATCAGTGTAATAGAAGTGTCACTTACTTATTACTTACTAGTGTCTGAAAAGACTGCATGGTGTTTGAAGACACATCTGTGTATCAATACAACCAAAAACATTGCGCAAGCACACATACAGTACTGTGGCTCTCCTTACATGCTTCAAGATACTCCACCTACAGTAACGTAGCTACGAAGGCTGGTATGTAGAATATGATGTGTGCATGTGCATCTGTGCGTGTGTGTGTCTGTGTGTCCATCTGTCAACTTTCATGATTCTGTGAAATGCTGGCCTTCTTGATCTAACCCTACAAAGCCTGCATCTGCAGCTGTATTTTTACAGATAACCAGGATGTTTTGTTCAGAGGAAACTGCAGTGCCCTTGACATTGAACAGTGCCAGAAATCAACTCCAAACCATCAAGCAAGGGTTTTAAGTGCATAAAAGAACATTTTTTCCATAAATATTTATAAGAAATGCTGCTCTGCATGAGTGAAAATGATATGGATACGTAGTCAATAATCAAGTTGGGTTGTTATTTGTATGTAATCATTTAGAAATGGGAGAAAGAAAGGGAATGCCCTACATTTTGTTAAATAATCCAGACATTGCTTCCAATATTATGTTTTTCTGCCAGGGATCCTTGCATTTTCCCTCATGCTGGCATCAGAATTTAACTTTTTCACAACCCTATATTTGAGTACTTTCAATCTCCAGAGCAAAGAGAAACTTTCTTTGTTGGAAGCAAATGACATTTCAGAATCAACATCTTGAAACTGAAAGTCAAAATTAACAAAATCGAGGCCAGATAGCTTCAATCTAACATTCGAAGGTATTTTTTGTGTTACTCAGGTGAAAGTGACCAGTTGGCCGCTGTGATTTTGACACAATACATGTAAGAACATGTGTTGTTTTCCTGTGACTTCTATAACAAACCACTGCAAATAGTCAGCTTTAAACAACATAAATCTCTTGTCTCACAACTCTGGATGCCATATGTCTGAAATCAAGGTGTTGGCAGGGCCCCACTGCCTCTGGAGGCTCTAAGGAAGAATCAATCCTTCCTTTCCTCTTCCACCATCTACAGGCTCCAGGTATTCCTTGGCGGTGGTTGCCAAACTCCAATCTCTGGGTTCGTCTTCACAAAGCTTTCTTTTCAATGGCAGTGCCTTTTTCCTCATTTGCCTATTACAGGAATACATGTCATTGAATTTATGGCAGCCTGGATAAATTAGGATAATCTTATCTCAAGATTTTCCACTGAATTATATATGTAAAAATATTTTTTTCCAAACAGAGTCACATTAACAATTTCTGGGGGTTAGAAAATAAACTTATCTTTTTGGGGACTACCATTCATTCCACTGCAGCAGGGGTCCCCAACCCTGGGGCGAAGGACTGGAGCCTGTCAAGAACCAGGCCACACAGCAGGAGGTGAACTGTGAGTGAGTGAGCAAAGCTTCATCTGTATGTACAGCCACTCCCCATTGCTGGCATTACCACCTGAATTCTGCCTCCTGTCAGATCAGTGGCAGCATCAGATTTTCAGAGAAGCACAAACCCTATTGTGAACTGTGTTTGCAAGGGATCTAGGCTGCATGCTCCTTGAGAATCTAATGTCTAGTGACCTGAGATGGAGCTGAGGCGGTGATGTTAGCACTGGGGAGTGGCTGCAAATACAGATTAACATTAGCAGAGAGGTTTGACTACACAGAGACCATCATAAATCAATTGCTTGTAGACTCATATCAAAACCCTGTAAGTGTGTGGCAAGTGACAAGCTGCATCTGGTGGCAGGCTTTGTATTGGCAAGTGAGTTGATGTACTTCAATTGTAGAGTTGCACCTGGTGGCAGGCTTTAAGTCAGAGTCTGACACTTATTTTAATCTGCACATGGCCTGCCCATTATTTTATTTACCACTTCCATTCGTGCCTCTTTCCCGCACTATGCACTTGTCTCAGTCACAGTATTGGCAAACCCCAGCTAAAATGAGTAAAAAACAAACGTCCCTGCACAGTTTCTTTGAAAAAGGGGAAAGACTCAATGATGAGACAGCAGAAGACTCTGAAACTGCCAACAAAAAGAAAGTTGCATTTAAAAGAAAATACCAAGAGTTCTACTTAAATTATGGTTTCATTGCAACGGGTGATTCACATCGTCCATGCCCGCTTTGTATCATATGTAGCAATCGGCTATTCAATGAAGCCATGAAACTTTCAAAACTGTTGCGCCCCATGGAGACTAAGCACCCTGCATTACAAGGCACATGTTTGAAGTTTTCAAAAGAAAAGTATACAAACACAAAGAACAGATGCAATTATTGAAGGCCACCACTTCATCAAATGTGTCTGCACTGACAGCATCATTCCTAGTGGCTAATCGCATTGTTGAAGCTAAGAAAACTTTTACTATTGGTGAAGAGCTGATTCTGTCTGATGCTAAGGATATTTGTTGTGAACTTTTAGGAGAGGCTGTAATTCCAAAGGTGGCACATGTTCCTCTTTCATCTAGCACCATAACTAGATGAATTGATGAAATAGCAGAGAATATTGAGGCATAAATGTTAGAGAGGATTAATGAGTTACCATGGTATGCAGTCCAGGTTGATGAGTCTATTGATGTTGACAACAAAGCAACAAGACTTGATTTTGTACAACATATTTTTCAGGAGGATGTGTATGATATGTGCACTTTTGTTGCCAACCAACACCACAGCTGCAGAACTACTGAAGTCTCTGAATAATCACGTATCAGGAAAACTGAGTTGGTCATTTGGTATTAGTATATGCACAGATGGAGTGGTTGCCATGACTGGATGACTTTCTGGTTTCGCTACTTGGGTCAAAGAGGTCACTTCGTAATGTGAGTCTACATGCTGGGTCATCCACAGAGAAATGCTGACTAGTCGAAAAATGTCACCTAAATTGAACAACGTTTTACAGTATGTGATTAAAATCATCAACCGCATTAAAGTACATAGCCTTAACTTACTTCTGTTTGCGCAGCTCTGTGAGGAGATTAATGCAGAGCACATACATCTTCTCATATACACGGAAGTGAGATGACTTTCTAAAGGTAGATCACTGATCAGAGTTTTTGAGTTACGAGAGTGGCTCCAGAGACTTCTTTAAGAAAAACAGTCACCACTGGTAGCACATTTTAGTGGCACAGAATGGGTCACAAAACTTACTTGTGTGGCATATTCAACCTGCTCAATGAACTCAATCTGTCACCTCAGGGGAGAACGACAACTATTTTCAAGTCTGCATATAAAGTGGCTGCATTCAATACCAAACTGGAATTATGGGGGTGATGAATGAATGTTGCGATATTTGACATGTTTCAAATGTTAGAAGAAATTTTGAAAGAGACTGAGCCAGGGCCTTCTTTCTTCCAGCTAGTGCATGATCACCTATCTCAGCTTTCAAGAGAGTCTGAGCATTATTTCCCAACCACAAAAGACCCTCCAACTGGGAAGGAGTGGATCTGCAACCCATTTGTGAATAAGCCAGGTGAATCGACTTTGTCTGTGCTGAAAGAGGATCAACTGCTCGAAATCGCAAATGGAGGTGGCCTTAAAAGTATGTTTGAGACAACTTCAAGTCTTTATACATTCTGGATTAAAGTCAAGGTGAAATATCCTGAGACTGCCATGAAAGCACTGAAAAACCTGCTTCCATTTCTGACATCCTATCTTTGTGAAGCAGGGTTTTCTGCAGTGACAGCAACCAAAATGAGATTACAAAGTAGACTGGACATAAGCAACACACTTGGGGTGTCACTGTCTCCTATCACCCCCATTTGAGATGATCTAGTTGCAGGGAAAAAAATCCCAGGGTTCCCACTGATTCTATGTTATGGTGAGTTGTATAATTATTTTATTATATATTACTATGTGACAATCATAGGAAAAAAGTGCACAATACACGTAACGGGCTCACCATCCCCAACCCAGCCCTTGGAAAAATTGTCTTCCACGAAATCAGTCCTTGATGCCAAAAAGGTTAGGGACCGCCGCATTACAGAATGTCATGATTGCTGCCTTTTATGACTAAAACGCTGTACTTCTCAGGAACTGAGACAGGCACATTGATCAACAACTACAAAATCTAAGTGTATTTAGTATTAAAGTCTTTTAGATAACCTAATAGACTTTTGAAGCAACAGAGAAGCCCTCACTTTGCAGATGTATAAGTAGCTTTTCCATGAAGTTAAATAAAACCATTAAAATATTTCCAATTATCAGTAATACTTCAAAATAGTCCAAATGGGGGAAAACAGGATTAGTGTTATCCGATTGCCACTAGGGGGAGGCAAATGGGCAGCAAAGATGAACTGGAAGAAAATGCTCCAAAAAGTTGGCAGTGGTATATGTATTTTGGTTAACATTTGTTAACTGTAAGTAATGTATTACACAACTAAATGAGGAAACATTTTTTATTTGTCTACTTTTCTATATATTCTACTTTAAAAATATGTTCTAATTATACATGAATGTAGAGCCAGTGGCCTGCTTTTGTCTTCATGACTTTCTTGCTTTGGCCCTAGGGTTGTGAGCAGGGGCTATGTAGCCTCTGGTCTTCTTAACCTCTCTTAGTGTGAACATTGAATTATAATAAACTGAGATGAGGGTTGTATGAGCCCCATCTTCTCAGCACACCTCAGCACTTCCTCCCTCCATGAAAGGCAAAACCTGTCTTTTTTTAAAAATTAAACTTTTTATGTTTAAATAATTATAGATTCACACACAGTTGTAAAAAATAATTCAGAGAAATCCTATATATCTTTTATCTAGCTCCCCCCAGTGGCAACACCTTGGAAAACTTTAGTATAGTAACAGAATTAGAATATTGAGGTTTAAATAGTTAAGACACAAATATTTTTTATCAACACAAGTAACTCTTTTGTTGCCTTTTTATTTTTATTTATTTATTTATTTTTCAAGACAAGGTCTCACTTTCTTAGCCAAGTTGGATGGAATGCAGTGGCCCAATCTTAGCTCACTGCAACCTCTACCTTTCAGGTTCAAGCAATCCTCCCACATCAGCCTCCCAAGTAGCTGTGACCACAGACACACACCACCGCACCCGGTTAATTGTGGAAACCACTAATCTGTTCTAAATTTCTATGATTTTGTCTTTTCAAAAATGTTGTACAAATGGAATCACAGAGTATTTGACATTTTCAAATTGATGTTTCTACTTAGCAAAATTCTCTGGAGATTCATCCAAGTTTTTCAGGTATCAGTAGTTTGTTCCTATCAATACCATAGTATGAATGTACAACAGTTTGTTTAACTATTCACCCATTAAAGGACATCTAGTTTGTTTCTAGTTGTTGGCCATTATGAAAAATAAAAAGGCTGCTATAAAAATTTATGTGCAGGATTTTGTGTGAGCATAGGTTTTTATTTCTTTGGGATTTATGCCTAAGAGTACAATCACTGTGTCCTATAGCTGTTGAAGTTTTAGTTTAAGTAACTACCAAACTGCTTTTCAGAGTTTCTGTGTAATTTTACATTCTTTCCAGAAATCTGTAAGGTACTTGTTGTTATGGACTGAATTGTATCCTTCCAAAATTCATATGCTGAATGCCTAACCCACAACATGGCTGTATTTGGAGATGGGGCCTTTAGGGAAGTAATTAGTTTAAATGAGATCACGAGAGTGGGTCCCTAATCCCATATGAATGGTGTTCTCTTTATAACAGGAAGCAACAGCAAAGATCATTTTCTCTCCTGTATGAAACCAACCTAATCGTGCCATAGATATTTTACTGGAAAATCATGAAAATTGGTCCTCCCAGTCTTAAAACTTGAGAACTTATCTGAGTTTCTGTCTCAGGAAACCAACCATCAGGCCTCCCAGATAGTATCAAGAAATTGAAACTTAACGGATCATCACATCTGGGCAATGAGACACCAGACCCCCTCATTCATCATGATTGTTTTCTTACTCACTGTAATTATTGGTTTACTAAGGGACCACCTGCTTCCTACTGACCAACTCCTCTTCCTTACCTCTCTCTAATTGCTGTTTTCCTGCACATAGCTACATTCCTTTTCTGCTATATAAACCTTCAATTTTCAGGGAGATGGATTTGAGACTGATCTCCCAACTACTCTGCTGCAGCACATGAATAAAGCCTCTTCCCTGGTAATTCTCTGCTCAGCGATTGGCTTTTTGTGTGGTGAGCAGCAGTATCTAGACGAAACCCCAGAGTTCCTGTAACATATACACAGAGAGAGAAAATGCTTTGCACAGACATAAAGAGAAAGCAACTGTTTGCAAGCCAGAAAGACAGAAACCAAACTGGCGGGCACCTTGATTTACAATTTTAGCTTCCAGAATTGTGAGGAAATACGTTTCTGTTGTTTAAGCAACCCAGCCCTAGCCAACTAACACATTGTTTCTCTACATCCTTTCCCACTTTTGATATTGCTACTCTTTTATTTTAGCCACTCTAATAGGTTTAGAGTGATATTGCATTGTACTTTTAATGTGAATTTCTCAAATGACTACTGATGTTGAGCATCTTTTAATATGTTTATTTGCATTACATATTTCTTCTTTGGTGAAGTATCTTTTCATGTCTTTTGCTCACTTTATAATTGGATTTTGTTTTAACGGGTGAGTTTTGAGAGTTCTTCACTTATTCCTGATAGGTCAGATATGTGGTCTACAGGTGTTTTCTCTTATTCTGTAGCTTGTATTTTCATTCTCTTTAGCGGGTCCTTCACAGAAGAAAGTTTTTAATTTTTATAAACTCCAACATACCAAATTTTATTGTACAGATCATGCTTTTAGTGTCAAATTTACAAACTCTTTGCTTACCCCTGGATGGCAAAGATTTTCTCCTTTATTTTTCTCAAAAGTTTTGTGGTTGTACGTTTTACACATAAGTCTGTGGTGCATTCCATGTTAATATTTGTATAAGGTATGAAAGTTAGGCCAAAGTTCAGCTTGTTGCCTATGGATATATGTTTCAATAAAGACTATATTTGGTCTTTGTCCCTGGTTTCTATGGGAAGCCAGACATTCTGGCTCTCCACATGGTCTCCACTGACACTATAGTAGTGGCTGCCCTGTTACCACTGAGCAATGGGGCAAATCCTTACTTACCATTACTAAGCCTCCTCTGAGGACAACCCCAAGGGGACCAGGAGGGACATCTCATTTTTGCTGGGTGGGTGTAGAATCGAAGTCTCTCCACATGATCTCCCTGATATTTATTTCTTGATCCTTTGGCCAGAAAGAAGAGGCTTTGTTTTGGGGCATATACACACACATTGGTGTTTCTGGGTTGCTGGCCCCTTTAGCTCCAGGTCTGAGACACATAAGACAAAAAGAGCAACCAGGTATCTCACCACCCTGTTGCTCCTCCAGTCCTAAAGTCTCTAGTCGCTTTCCTTCTTCTTTTCACTTTTCAGAGGTGTATTTTCATTTCATCTGTAATATCCAGTGATATGGTTTGGCTGTGTCCCCACCCAAATCCCCAGGTGTTGTGGGACAAACTAGGTGGAGATAATAAAATTGTGGGGGCTGTTCCCCTATCTTGTTCTCATGAGAGTGGTTAGGTATCACTAAATCTGATGGTTTTATGAGGGGCTTTCCCCCTTTTGCTTGGCACTTCTCCATGCTGCCGTCATGTGAAGGAGGATATGTTTGCTTCCCCTTCCACCATGATTGTAAGTTTCCTGAGGGCTCCCAAGCCATGCTGAACTGTGAATCAATTAAACCTCTTTCCTTTATAAATTACCCAGTCATTGGTATGTCTTTATAAGCAGCATTAAAATGGACTAATACATCCAGGGTTTTAGTTGTGCTTAGAAAGAAAAATGCAAAATAGTAAATTTATTTCATCTTTCCAGAATTTGAAGTTTCTGCAAACGCTATTTTAAGCAGAATATGATGGACATTCAATTGGCTAATCAACTACTGAACGCAATATTTTGGTTCATGGAATCTGCCATTTTTGAAGTCTTGGTGGAAGCCAGAGCCTTACTTTGCATTTATAGAAGTGAAAGCTAGTGTTTGGGCATATGACTTAGTCTTTTTCAATCAGATGCCACCATGGAAGATTTGATTCTGTAGTAAATTGCACATAAAAGAAAAGATAGTTGAGAATTTATTTCCCTGCTAGTGGTATCATGCAGGGTCCTGGCACTCAGTGTCCAGTGGCAGCAGCAGTGATATTCAAATTAGGCTATTTTTAATGATGATAATTTAGTTGGTACTCTGGATATCTACTTGGCTTTTTATTATTTTGTTAAGGTTCATCTTTCATTCTTCCTTTAGATTTTGTGTTTTCCAAAGTTGTATTGCAACCAAAGAGAACTATATTTCCCATTTCAGAGACAGGAGATGCTGAGGGATTAAATAAAGTGAAAGAGACAAAAGCAAACTCCCAGCTCTTGACAACCCCTTTAGTTTAATCTTTGCTCTTTTCTAGCACAAATAATATATATTCTGCTCAGAGAAATTTATCTTGTTACCATTAGCTATTGTTATAAAACACACACACAATTATATACAAAAATGATTTAAGAATTTTTTCTGGTAAAAATATGGATAATTGCACAAGGCATATATGCAAGGAAATATTGTCATGGTGATTTTTACAAGCCAGTCACCTACAGTAATAATTATTAATGACCCAAAAATATTTAGAAGAGAGAGAGTAAAAATCCAACAGTCTCGCTGCACATCAAGACTGCTTTCATGCCCTAAGCCCAGCCCCCAAATATGAAAAGTAAATAAATAAATATAACTGGAAGTCCAGGACACACGATGGCTTCAGAACATAAAAAGGAATCCCACAGCACAGCAAGAAACCAAGTGGTTTTGTGACAGGCAAATTCCTTTCCACAAAAAGCACAGGCCTGATTAAAGTGTTTCCCAAGTTCAAAGACAGGGAAGATAGATGGGGCTGCACACTGTAGATATGGAAAACTCATCAGAACCGTTACCATGTTTGTTTGGAAGCAATAGACCAAACAGAAAAACTCAGTCTCATCTTTTACTATGGAATTTGCTGTATTTATTT
Organism: Chlorocebus sabaeus; assembly: GCF_047675955.1. NCBI lineage: Eukaryota > Metazoa > Chordata > Mammalia > Primates > Cercopithecidae > Chlorocebus > Chlorocebus sabaeus. Next base: position 42,873,508 of record NC_132904.1, on the reverse strand, counting down.
GGTAGGCAAATGTTCTTTGAATTAAAGTTGCTTCACAACTAGAAGACTTTTCTTAAATGCCGTTTTAGAGAAGGCAATTTTTAACATTCCCAAATCAGAGAAATAAAAACAATTTCTAATTCTTGTTAAATGTATTTCAACTCTGACATGTCTTCACATCAATTATATCATTCCAATCTCAAAACAACCTGTGAAGTCATCAGGAAAGGATAGGAAAAAATAACATTTACTGAGTACCTACTATATACTAGATTACATATATTTTGTCATTTTATCCTTACACCAACCCTTTGATTTAATGTATTTAATTGATGAGATGGAGAAAGATTAACTGGTTGTTTCAGGTCAGTTAGATCTAGGGGTAGATCCCACGTCACTTGGCTTCCAAGTCTATGAAGACTTTTTCAGATTCTGTTTTGGCACTTTTTGGTTCACCTAATGGAAAAATAAAGTCATGTGCTAAAGAGTAAGGAAACTAAACCCATATTTTTGTGTGCTTCTGTTTAAAGCATTATTTTGCCTCTGAGTGGATATCAACAGGAAATAGTTCCTGTATCATCAACAGAACAAGTAGCTGGACTGAGGAAACAAAAACACAAAGTCCGAAATAGTGATATTGGCAGGGTAGACATTACATGCAGGATACTGGAAGGCTGGTCAGACCATGAGGGCTTGTGCCGCAACCCCAAAGGTGAGAGAAATCTCCAGAACCACTTTCAAAAATGGTCCTGTAGAGTGACATTGGCAAGTCACTTAATCTTTCTAGGTATCAGTTTTGTTATCTGGAAAATCTTTAATTTAACTCACTAATATGTAGTCTGAGGTATAGGAGGAATTGAGAGGCCTAGAAAGCCTGGTAAAATGTGGACAGGCACAGGTACTGACAAAGATGTGAAATCTGTGAAGCTTTCCCACCTCCCTTTTTGAAGCATATTTATTTCCATATGATAATCCTTTTTCTCTCTATCCTGGGTGTCCACCCTGTTCCCATTATTGCTAATCCCAGTTATGGATTATTGATGTATTCCTCCCCATAGTACATCAAAACTCTGAAGGCCCCCTACACCATATAACAAGATATAGGCTGACAAATCATTACATGTATATGCACACATACATACCCATACCCTATGTTTCTTTGTACATACACCTCTACACCTATACCTCATTTTGCTACAAAACATCGAAACATGCAGACTCATCCCAGCTGTGTGACTAGCCAACTCTGTGACCTTGGGAAAATCATATCATCTTTCCAGGTGTCAGTATCTTCATCTGCAAAATCAAGAGTTTAAACTAAATTATTTCTGAACTAGCTGATAGCCCTCAAATCCAAGGATAGCTTGTTCTCTGTCACTCAATGTTCTGGTGCTAACTCCAATGGAAAAATTAACATATGGTTTCTTCCTTACTGCTAAACAAATGAATGATTATGTTATCCATTATGTAAAAGGAAGACTTCATAAAATACATAAATTTAAAATTGTATGTGTATTACTCGACCAAAAGTTTATTAAGCTATACCCATTGGAGTCCACTAAGGGTAGAAATAATTTGGAAAGACATATATAAATATATATATATGTATATATATATCTCTCTCACATGTACATTTTTAAATTTTTAATTTTTTCCCATAAAACAAACACCTTCACCTCAGAGATTTATTTTCTATCATTTTCTCAGGTCATAAGATTTGAAATTAAACAAAGTAGCCACGCAATGACAGTTCTTTACGTGGAAGTTTCAATTCCAGGAAATTCAGACTTGAACTCTTAGGTTTCTATCTTCATACCTGTTCCAAAAGAGCAGCTCCTAGAAAGTATAGCATTTTAGGCTATCAGATTTGATTCAGACTATAGAATACTTGTAATTTTCCACTTTGAAGTCTGACCTTGAAAAAATATATATCTTCATGGTTGTTCTTATTTAAATCATTTTTTGACAGAGTTTTACTCTTGTTACCCAGGCTGGAATGCAATGACACAATCTGGGCTCACCGCAACCTCCACCTTCTGGGTTCAAGAGATTCTCCTGCTTCAGCCTCCCGACTTGCTGGGGTTACAGGTGCACATCACCACACCCAGCTGATTTTGTATTTTTAGTAGTGACGGGGTTTCTCCATGTTGGTCAGGCTGGTCTCGAACTCCCAACCTTAGGTGATCTGCCCACCTTGGCCTCCCAAAGTGCTGGGATTACAGTCATGAGCCACTATGCCTGGCCTTAACTCACTCTTTACATAAAATATTAAATATACATTTCAGAAACATCTCATACATTTTCAGTTACATTTCTCACTATGTGATAATTATATTGAAGGCCCAAGCCAGTGACCTCACTAGCTCTTTTACTAACATAACTATGTTTGCCTTACAGAAAGTCATTAATGATAAGGTCACCTAGGAGCAGAAGAAGAAAAAGAGTTTTTCCCTTATCCCTTCCCTGGTCCAGTTGTGTATTTTTCACATGAGAAGATGGAAAAACTCTCCTCATCCTAATATAACCCATCTGTTAGTGGCAGAACCTCAGAGGCATTAGAAACAGTTCTCTTTTTTGATCAAAATATTCACAGTACTTGAATCATCTGCATGTTAAACAGTGTTCTAAGCAAAATCCACGCCACTTGAATAAGTGTACAGACTTCTAAGAGATCTACCTAGAAATTTGTGGCTTATATCACCTATAAAGTCTGAGAAGTTTGTTCATTAAAAAATCATATCGCCTTATCATCACATAGTGCTTATTGTTGATGAAAAGGAAGAAGCAATGTCTCTTGTTTTTAATCTATTATGACAATACAGAATCAGGAAAAATTAGTTTTAATAGAATGTTTGTTTATTGTGCAGTTTCAGAATCAAACTCAGAAAAATACAGGAGTTGGAAAACTGAGTACAAGCATTTGCTTTGCAATTAATGCATTTGTTCTCATTCAGCAAGCCAATGGCCTCCTCTAGGATCCTGCTACCTCATCCATAAAATAAAAAGGATTTGGGAATTCTAAGTACCCTGCAGTTCAGACACACTAAGAGTCTTCATCTCATCCATTGGCTTATAGAGGTGACAAGTTAGGTCTCCTAAAGAGTTTTCAAAAGCATAAAGAAGTAGATAGAATGATTCTTTCCAACATAAGAAAAACAGTAAAACTGTACATAGGACATTATAAAATGACATCAGAGGAGACAGAGGCAATTTGCTCATTTGGGGAAAATAGCAAGATAAGATATGAAGTGAAATGTAGCAGGGGGATGGCAGTGAATCATAGAACACTGAGTAAAAAGGTTTTGAGTAAGAGGTAGGCAACACATTCTGGAACAAATTACATTGTGGAGGGAAATTGTCTAAATATATAAGCTTTAGAGATGGTAAACTAAAGTTCTTGAACCAATGGACTAAATATTTAAAAAAATATGTTCTAGAAGAAGGCTTTTCTACATGTATCAAAACACGCACTTCAAAGCCTCTTTCTCCTTTCCTACCACATCAGCCTTGAGATTTTAGCTTCCTTTGTTAATAAAGTATAATTCCTGTGACCAACTGATGGCATTGTACATCCCAGGTACCTTGTAATAAAGTCTCTCCAGCCAAAAAAAAAAAAAAAAACTAATTTGGATTCCAGACTTTATTTCTAGGTAAACTAGCTAATGGGTCAAAGTGAAAAAATCCAAATCCAAAACTTAATTTTGTTTTGATTTGTTTTTCCCCACACAATTATGACTACCATAATTATGGCTCCAATTAAAGCAGAAACTTTGAGCTCTGGTGGGATTTTCTCTGTGAAGCGGTTTTTACGCTCCCTTTCTTGGTTTTCCAGATTGGCTTGTAACTTCCAAACAAGGTTTAATAGCTGAATCCCAACTGCTGTTAATGCAGAGTGATTTCAATAGCAGTGTTGTAGAATGAGTCAAGCATAGATGGGGTTCCAAAATGCAGGGCGTGGATAGAGTTTTAATTCACACTTGGCTGTAAGGAGCCCTATACTCACAAATAAGCCCAAATTTAACTCTAGGTTTCCTCCTTGTCACTTTATCTTTACTACATGCAACTTCTTAAATAGAAGACTACCTGACTCTTTAAGAAAGCTTTCTGCTAGGACATATTAGAAAGAAAAATGACACTGAGGATTTAAATATAGCGAGACATTTTAAATCTCCACGCTATTAGACTAACCAGCTATCATCATCAGTTATAGTGGTGATAACTGTATCATGGTCTAGCAGATGAGAAATAGGCAAGCAGAAGCCTTTGTTCCAATTCCACCTTGATCATTAGCTCACTGAGATATTTCTCATAAGTAAAAATATTTCAACCCCCATTTCTAAAGCTTGATTATTAAAGAATTTGTTGTTATTAAAGAATCTGCTGGCTTCACAGAACACATATATGGAATAAGTATATTTTTTTAAAGTTAATTGAAATGATATGCCCTTATTTTAAAGGTTCCTGTAGCGTAATGCACTTCAACCTACAGAATTTAATAACTTTTACAACCACTTCTTATGGAAACTTAAAATATCTCTTCCTGTCGGAAAGATAGAATTGACATACTTCAAGTTCTTATGTGATGTGGTTAAGTGTAGCTTTGGCTTGTAGTCCAAAAATTCATAATCTATAGACAAAAATTTCAGGAGACAAAGTAGAATTCTATTTTAAAAGCAGGAAAAGTCAAGTAGCATCACCCAAATCTTTCATGAAATCACACCATTTTGAGACACTGCTCCATCTTACAAACTTCCTGGGTAGTAATCAAAGGTAATCTGCTCTCTAATAATTTCTAACTGTATCATACAGTTGAAAAAAATGAAGACTATGGAGTTATAACATTATAGTGATTGAGCTGCCTAACCCTAGACCTGTTGAACCAGATAATGTGTTTGTTTACTCTGTCAATTCTGTGTGGGAGTTGATAGCTCCAAAAGAGCATCCGTCACTCCCTCCAACTGTCCCATCTAGGAAAACAGCTACGTGCTCATGCAGGTCAGAATCATTTATACTGCAAAATGTACACAAGTCCTACCCAACCCTCAATATCTTCAGATATGGATAAAATATTCCTTGCTTGGATTAATCTACCTCTCTATTCTACAACCTGAGCCATTAAGATTACTTCTACCATTGCATCCCATCCCAAGTTCAGCTTGTATTCCTACTGATGGATAAAAGATGTGTCGATAAATAGGGAACAGTAAGACTAGAGAGAGTAATCATTTTTTTCTAGAAAATTATTGAATTTGACCTGACTCCCTAAAATTCCAACAGGGGACAACTAACTTTTCTCTCTTTCTGATGTGCTCATATTCATCCACATTTTTATTTAACATATTTTGTTTTGTTTTGTTTTCAAGATGGAGTTTCACTTTGTCGCCCAGGCTGGAGTGCAGAGGTGCAATCTCGGCTCACTGCATCCTCTGCCTCCTGGGTTTAAGCAATTCTCTGCCTCAGCCTCCCGAGTAGCTGAGTTTGCAGGCACCCACCACCACACCTGGATAATTGTTTTTTGTATTTTTAGTAGAGACGGGGTTTCACCATCTTGGCCAAGCTGATCTTGAACTTCTGACCTTGTGATCCACCCGCCTTGACCTCCCAGAGTGCTGGGATTACAGGCGTGAGCCACCTTGCCTGGCCTAACATATGTTTATTGAGACCTTAATATGTGTCAGACACTGTGCTAGGCTTTAGTGTTGCATTGTTGGCTCAAAAAGTGTTTGTTATCCAGGAGTTCATGCTCCAATCTGGCAGAAAGATAAGTAAATGAAGTCATACCTAAGAGATATTACAGGTTCAGTTTCAGATCACCGTAATAAAGTAAATATTGCAATAAAGTGAGTCACACTTTTTTTTGTTTTACAGCACATATTAAGAGTTATGTTTATATTATACTACAGTTTACTTGGTATTCAATAGCAATGTGTCTAGAAATGTACATACTTTAATTTAAAAATATTTTATTCTTAAAAATGCTAATGGACATCTGAACCCTAAGCAAATCATCATCTTTTTTCTGGTGAAGGTTCTTGTTGCAGTATTGATGGCTGCTGACTCATCAGGCTGGTGGCTCCTAAAGGTTGAGATGACTGTGACAATTTCTTAAGATAACAATGAAGGTCACCACATCAATTGACTCTTCCTTTCAGAAAAGTTTTCTCTGTAGAATGTGATGAAGTTTGATAGCATTTTACCCAGAGTAGAACTTCTCTCAAAATTGGAATGAATTATCTCAAACCCTGCCACTGCAAACTAAGTTTATGTAATATTCTAAGCCTTTTGTCATCATTTCAACAGTTTTCACAGGCTCTTTACCGAAAGTAGATTCTATCTCAAGAAACCATTTTCCTTGCTTATGCATAAGAAGTAACTACTCATCTATTCTAGTTTTATCATGAGATTGCAGCAATTCAGTCACATCTTCAGACTTCACTTCTAAATCTAGTTTTGAAATCACCTGAAGGTGCTGAACTCATTGATAATATTAAGTTCACCAAAGAACACAGAATGTTATAACACTGTAACTCTGATGTGTAAACTACTCTTGTCTTAAGCAGAAAGGCTTAATGAACCAATCAAATGTAATAAGCACAAGTACAACAACTTTTCAAAAAAATACACAGTACAAGGAGATATAAATAGAAAAAAAAACAATAAGTTACAAAGCAGAGGGATAAAATTAGGGCATAGAGTCTTTATCTGTTTTCTTTTTGCTTATTTGTGTGTTTGTTTGTATTGCAAACAGTGTTATTATTAGCTGCAAATAATGGGTTATAATATACTATTTGCAAGCTTCAAAGCAAAGGTTACTATTTGTAACCTCAGAGCAAAAACCACATAACAGATACACACACACACAAAGCAAGAAATTTAATTATATCATCAGGCAAAATCACCTTCACAGAAGGAAGATGGGAAGGAAGAAAAAGAAGACCACAACACAACAAGAAAACTGACAACAAAATGGAGGGAGTAAGTCCTTACTAATCAATAATATCATTGGGTGTAAATGGGCTGCACTCTCCATTCAAAAGACACAGAGAGGCTGAAAGGACAAAAGAAAAAAAAAAAAAAAACCAGTGATCTGTTACCTACAAAGAACGTACTTCACATAAAGATGGAAAATAAAGAGATGGAAAAAGTTATTCCATATCAATAAAAACTGAAAAGAACAAGAGTAGTATACTTTTATATCAGACAAAATAGATTTCAAGACAAAAGCTATAAGAAGAGACAAAGAAAGTCACTATATAATAGTAAAGAGGTCAATGCAGCAAGAGGATAAAATCATTTAAAATTCATAGGTACATAACATTGGAGGACCAAGATATATAAAGAAAATATTATTAGAGCTAAAGAGACAAATAGACCCCAGTACAATGTATCTGAAGACCTCAACACCCAACTTTCAACAATGCAAAGATCTTCTAGACAGAAAACCAACAAAGAGAATAGTGGACTTAATATAATTGGCCTAAAAGATATTTACAGAACATTTCATCTAACAGCTGCAGAATACACATTCTTTTCCTCAGAACATGGATCATTCTGAAGAATAGGCTACATATGAAGTCACAAAACAAGTCTCAAAACATTTTTTAAGTGGAAATAACATTAAGCTCCTTCTCTGACTATAATGGAATAAAACTATAAATCGATAACAAGAAGAATTTTGGAAAACTATATAAATACATGGAAATTAAACAATATGCTCCTGAATGACCAGTGGATCAGTGAAGAAATTAAGAAGGAAACTGAAAAATTTATTGAAACAAATGACAATAGAAGCACAACATACCAAGACCTATGGGATACAGCAAAAGCAGTACTAACAGGAAAGTTTATAGCTATAAAGGTTACATCAAAAAAGAAACAAAACTTCAAATAAAAACCTAATGCTGCAACTTAAGGAACTATAAATACAAGAGCAAATCAAACCCAAAATAAGTAGAAGAAAAGAAATAGTAAAGATCAGAGTAAAAATACATACAATCGAAATGAAGAAAGTTATAGGAGAGATCAATGATACGAAAAGTTGGTTCTTTGAAAAGTTAACCAAAATTAACAAACCTTTAGCCAGAAAAAGAAGAAAAAGATCAAAATAAATACAATTGGAGATGAAAAAGGAAACATGATAACTGATATTGCAGAAATTCAAAGACTGTTTAGTGGCTACTGTGAGCAACTACATGTAAATAAATAGAAAAATCTAGAAGAAATGGACAAATTCCCAAACACATACAACCTACCAAGATTGAACCTGAAGAAATTCAGAACCCTTGCAGACCAATAACAAGTAATGAGATCTAAGTCATAATAGTCTCCCAGTAAAGAAAAGTCTTGGACCTGATGACCTCATTGCTGAATTCTACCAAACATTTTAAAGAGCAAAAAATATTAATCCTACTTAAACTATTCCAAAAAATATAGAAGAAAGAAATAGTCCAAACTCATTCTGGAAAGCCAGTATTACCCTGGTACCAAAACCACACAAAAACACATCAAAAAAAGAAAACTATAGGCTAATGTATTTGATGAATATTGATTGAAAAATTCTTAATAAAGTACTAACAATCTGAATTCAATAATGAAATAAAAAGATCATTCATTAGGACCAAGTGGAATTTATCCCTGGAATGCAAGTATGGTTCAACATATACAAATCAATCAATGTGATACCTCGTATCAACAAAAACAAAAAGAAATATCATTTCAATTGATGCTGAAAGCATTTTATAAAATTCTACATTTCTTCACAATAAAAAAAAAATTCTCAAAAATCGGGATAAAACACACATACTTCAACATAATAAAAGCCATATATAACAGATCCACAGCTAGTATCATACTGAACAGGAAAAAAACTGAAAATATTTCTTCTAAGATCTGAAATATGACAGGATGCTCACTTTCATAACTATTATTCAACATATTACTGGAGATCCTAGCTAGAGCAATCAGACAATAAAAAGAAATAAAGGACATCCAATTTGGGAAAGAAGTCAAATTATCCTTGTTTGCAGATGACATGATGTTATATTTGGAAAAACCTAAAAACTCCAGAAAAATCTATTAGAACAGATAAGCAAATTCAGTAAAGTTGCAGAATACAAAATCAATGTACAATAATCAGTAGCATTTCTACATGCTGACAGTGAGCAATCTGAAAAAAATTTTAAAGGTAATACCATTTACAATAGCCACAAATAAAATTAAATATCTAGAAACCAACCAAACAAATGAAAGATCTCTACAATAAAAACTATAAGACACTCATAAAAGAAACTGAAGAGGACACCAAAGAATGGAAAGATATTTCATTTCACGGATTGGAAGAATCAATATTGTTAAAATCTACATACTACCCAAAGCAATCTACATATTCAATGCCATTTTTATCAAAATACCAATGACAGTCTACACAGAAATAGAAAAATATCCCAGAATAGCCAAAGATAACCTAAGCAAAAAGAAAAAAACTGAAGGAATAACATTACCTGACTTCAAATTATATTAGAGAGCAATAGTAACTTAAACAGCATGGTACTGTTACAAATCCAGATACATAGACCAATGTAACAGAATAGAGAACCCAGAAAAAATCCCACACACTCACAGGAGATTCATTTTCAACAAAGGTGAAAAGAACATATTGAAAAGTCTCTTCAATAAATGGTTTTAAGAAAAATGGATATCCATATGCAGAAGAAAGAAACTAGGCCTCTATCTCTTGCCATACACAAAAATCAAATCAAAATGGATTAAATACTTAAATATAAGATCTCAAACTGTGAAACTACTACAAGAAAACATTGCGGAAATTCTCCAGGATGTGGTCTGGGCAAAAATTTATTGAGTAATACCCCATAAGCACAGGCAACCAAAGCAAAAACTGGACCAATGGTATCATGTCAAGTTAGAAATCTACTGCACAGCAAAGGAAACAATCAACAAAGAGAAGTGACAGTCCACAGAAAGGGATAAAACATTTGCAAACTATCCATCAGACAAAGAATTGATAACCAGAATATACAAGGAGTTCAACCAATTCTACAGGAAAAAAATCTAATAATTTAATATAAAAAAGGGGCAAAAGATTTGAATACACATTTCTGAAAAGAAGACATACAAATGACAAACAGGCATATGAAAAGGTGCTCAACATCATTGTTTATCAGAGAAATATGAATCAACACTACAAGGTATCATCTCACCCCAGTTAAAATGGCTTTTATACAAAGGTCAGGTAGTAACAACTGCTGGTAAGGATGTGGAGAAAAGGAAACCCTCCTACACTCTTGGTAGGAACTTAAACTAACACAACTGCTACAGAGAATGGTTTGGAAGCTCCTCAAAAATCTAAAAATAGAGCTAATTTAGGATCCAGCAATCCCACTGCTAGGTGTATACCCAAAAGAAAGTCAGCATATCAAAGAGATATCTGCACTCTCATGCATGTTGTAGCAGTGTTTCAATAGTCAAAAGTTAGAAGCAAATAAGTGTCCATTAACAGATAAATGGATAAAGAACATGTAGTACTTATACACAATGGAGTACTATTCAGCCATAATGAATAATAAATGGATGAAACTGGAGGTCATTATTCTAAGTGAAATAAACCAGGCACAGAAAGACAAACATTACACGTTTTCACTTATTTCTGGAATCTAAAAATCAAAACAATTGAACTCATGGAGACAGAGCGTGGAAGGATGATTACCATGGGATGGGAAGGGCAGTTGGGGGTATCATGGGGAGGTGGACATGGTTAATGGGTACAAAAAATAGAAAGAATGAGCAAGGCTAGTATTTGATTGCACACAGGGTGGGTATAATCAAAAATAATTTAATTATACATTAAAAAATATCTCAGAGTATAACTGAATGGTTTGTAACACAAAGGATAAATGCTTGAGGAAATGGATACCTCATTTTCCATGATGTAATTATTATACATTGCATGCCTATTTTAAAATAACTCATGTGCCCCACAAATACATATACCTACTATGTAAAGACAAAAATTAAAATTAAATATTAAAAAAATAAAATGAGAGATATGTGTTTCTTCCCTTCACTTGAACGTTTAGAGGTGTACTTTCAATATTTTTGTATCTCAGGGAATAGGGAGGCCCAAAGAGAGGGAGAGAGATGGAGAAACAGCTTTTTACTGGAGTAGTCATAACACATCCAGTACTTACTGATTAAGTTCATTGTCTTATGTGGGAACAGTTAGTGGTGCCTCAAAACAATTAGAATAGTAACATCAAAGATCACTGATCATAAATCACTATACCAGATATAATGATGAAAACCTTTGAAATATTGTGAGAACTATTAAAATGTGACACAAAGACACAAAGTAAGCACATGTTGTTGGAAAAATGGTGACGATATCCTTGTCAGACATAGGGTTGCCCCAAATCTTTGATTTGTAAAAGAAAAAACACTATCTGAGAAGTACAATGAAATGAGGTATGCCTGTTAATAGCAGTTCACTGTGATAAATGCTATGTTAGATGAGTCCATGATGCTGAGGGTAGAAAGAAGGTAAAGAAAGGTCTTCTGAAAAATTATTCTAAGTTGAGTCATTATCTAGCAATGAGTCATTATCTAGCAATGAGGGTGAAGAAGGTTTCCTGGGACCTTGAAAATGGTCCAGTATGTCTCATGAGACCAAGAGGAGAGAATAAAGGGATAGAAGTAAATAGAGTTTGTCTTTCAAAGAAGTTCTGAGATCCACTCATGGCATGATATTAAGCTCTGTGTACGTATATTATGAACCAAAAAATAAAACATGGCATCAATTAAGGACAGTAGGAAATGTTTGTTTGGTTCAGCTATAAAGATGGTGTATACATTTTTCTGAATGTCAATTTTACAGCTGAGAATTAATGCAAAAACATGTTGATGGGAAACATTAATTCCTTTTTCACGGATTTGATACTAAGGCGGGAGACATCCTTAAGTAACAGAGAAGTAATATTCACATTTCACAAGTGAGGAAATTGAAAGATAAAGTTCAGATAGGTTAAATCTTGATATTCACAATTAAAAGCAGAATTAAAATTTACTAATATCAGATAAGCATGTCTAGCAACAAATGGCATGCCACAATTATCACTTGGCATACACTCCAGAAGAGCTAGGCTCTTGCTCTGACTTGATGTGATATTTAGGCAAATAGCTACCTAGTCTTGAAATGATAAGTAAGGTCCCGTTTATTTCTAACCTTCATAGATTCTTAAATATTTTACTTTCAAGTACAAATAATTTTACTATTACCTACCAATTTTAGAAAAATATAAATGATAGAATATTCTACTATGTTTAATTGAAAGTATACCAACCTGTTAAATAGGTCAGTCTAAGCTTTTTCTGTGTAAGTTTTAAGATTTCTAATTGCACCATGGTACTAAACATTGGATGACAAGAAGTATTGCTGAGTACAGAACTGTTCCCAAGCAAATGTCTAAGCAGTTGTTACAGGGGAGCTTCCTCATGTTCCCTATGGTTATTTTCTATTTACTTCCACCTCAGTATTTTCACCTGTGGGTGCTGTGGGTCTAGATGGAAAGTGTTAGAAAACCTACATGCAAGCGTTCCCTAGACTTCAGCAGACATCATCTTATCTGGGAGCAGTTTATATAAATCTTGAAACACTTAACAATTGAAGATTTTTATGTCATTTTTTTCTACTCTAGGAATAAATTTGCTCCTTATAAAAGTGACCATGTGACTTGAATGCTTGTGTTTATTGAGCACTTACTATAGGCCTTTCATCTCTCTAAGTACTTTCCCTATATTCTCTAATTTGATTCTTATAACAACCTTATAATTACTCTTACTATATTTCTAATATCTATTTCACAAATAAAAAAAATTGAGGGGGGGTGTAACATAGAGACACTAGTCAAATTGTCCAAAATTATACATCTAGTAAGCTATTCTGTCAGAATTCAAATCTAAGCTATCTGATTCAGGAAACTGGCTTCAGGTTTTTTCTAGTTGTGAAGACACTTCACACTTTGTGAAGCAATGTTGCATTTACAAAACATTCTCATTCTTTTCTGTCTCTGGAACTGACACAAACCATCCAAGGTTATTAGAACAGTTATTCAGATCTTCACTTTAGAGAAATAGCTAAGTCTCCAAAGGATGATTGATTTAAGCTCTTAGAGTCAGAATCCTCTAGGTTCACTGATTCATTTACTCTTTCTAGAAGAAGGTATTTCCTGTCCTACACATGCTATATTTTTGCAAGAGAAGTAAAATAGGAGTGGAAACACATCCCAAGCACCATTCCCAACTATTTCTCTTAGCTTTTTAGGAGCTAAAATTTGGTTAAGGAAATTACCAGAGGACAGCACTTTGATGTTGTAAAATGCAGCTATAGCTGAAAGGAACTGTTGTGAGTCCCTGAGAACAAATACCTTCAATGGGAAACGTAGTAACCATACTTGGGTTATTCTCACCACATACCCTATGTGAGGAGACATGTTTGTAAAATCAAGGAGTTTGACACTATAGCAAATCAGGACTAACAACAGCATAAGCAAGAAGCAGGATGGTGTGTGCAGAATATATTAAATGCCTGCCAACCCAGGCTAGTTACTCAAAGTCATATAATTCCAAATGTTTTGTCAGAAAAGAAATAAGTAGGCTTGAACTACTCCACACAGGGTGTGCTGTGTAGCAAAATCAAAATCATAAATCTGTTAAAGTTTTTCAGATATCTGAATGAGGGAAACGTTTCCTGGAAGCATCTGAGAGAAAGCTGGCACAGTGTGGGAGAAAATCCCGAAGATCAGAAAGCAGGGGACCCAGATTCCAATTACTGCTTTTGGTTTCATTTGTGATGACTTTTTACAAAAGCCTTTTAACCTTGTCATGATCACTTATCACTTGGGAATTACATATTTGTCCTGCTTGGTTTGACAACTTAATATGACATTCATGTGAGAAAGGAGTTGTGAAAGAAATTTGTAAGTTGGCTGGGCATGGTGACTCATGCCTGTAATCCCAGCACTTTGGGAGGCTGAGGCAGAAGGATTGCTTGAGTCCGGTTATTTGAGATCTGCCAAGAAAACATAGCAAGACCCCATGTCTACAAAAAATTTTAAAAATTGGCTGGGTGTAAAGTGGCACACACCTGTGATCCTAACTACTTGGAGCCCAAGGCGACAGGGTCACTTGGGCCTGGGAAGTTGAGGTTGCTGTGAGCCAGTGCACTCCATCTTGGTGACAGAGCTAGACTCTGTCTCAAAAAAAAAAAAAAAAAAAAAAAAAAAGAAAAGAAAAAGGAAAAGGAATTGCTTTTAGATAGGTCAACTGTACAGAATATGTCTAGGAAGACACATTTACTGACAGCTATTAAATCTAATGAAAAGGAAACCATTAGCCAGAGGTTGTTTCTGTAATCAGAACTTCAAGATAAGCAAACCAACACCCAATTCAATGTAAATAGTAAAACAAAACTTAATAATTCATAAACAGCAAACTAACCTCTAACTAGGGACTTTCCACCAGATAATACCTAAATAAGGCAAAGTATAGGCAAAGTCTAGTTGTAGCCAGCCAAGTACTTTCTCTTTTTTGCTTCCATATTCCATCTTTAAACGCTCACTGCCCATGCTACAGAGAAGAGCACAGAGCTCTCTGAACTTCTTCCGGTTCTGAGTGCTGCCCAATATATACACATATACATATATATACACATGTATATACACATATACATATGTATTTATATATACACATATATGTATATGTACATTAAGGAAATTACTGGGTGACTATATATACATACATATATGTGTGTGTACCTATATAGGTATGTGTACATATACATAGTATGTGCATACATATATTTCTTTGTTTACATATACTGTATAAAATTTAATTTGTCTACAGTTTTTCTTTAAAGCAGCATATAATAAGCTTTGCACTATGTTAGGCGCTTCTGAGTTTCCCTGATTGTGTGTCATTACCATTTTACTGATAAGAAAATTTAGTCTCCAAGAGATTAATGATTTTTCTTAGGATTCCACAGCTAGTAATTTGTAGCACAGAAATTCAAAACTATATGTAGTCTACCACGAAAGAAAAAAAAAAGGAATGGAAGAGACAGATGAAAGAGTCAGAGAAATGGGTGAACTGGAACAGGGCAGCATCATGATGTCCTAGGGTGGAGAGAGAGCTTTCTCCTTGGGCCGCTGAAGGTTCACCGAACCATCAACTCACAAAAGGCAGATTAATTGGAGAAAAAGCATCCAAATATAGTTAACATGCAAATGGAGAGAATCGGAATGATTACTCCCTCCCCAAGAGGATTCAGAAGCATGTAATCTTGGCAAAATAGGTTACGGGACAGGGTAGGAAAGCAATTCTGTTGAGGGGAATACTAGAGAGAATGAATGGATCAGGGAACAGAGATTAACTGTATTATATTGTGAAAAGGTCTGTTTAGGTGTGGTTACATTCTTGGTCTTACAGGGAGAAGAACTAAAAAAAACAATTGTTCTCCCTTTGGGTCTGGATCTTAGGCAGATAAAGGAACTTCAACTTCTTTGGGAGAAATGGTTAGGGGAAAGGTCAGAGAGACCTTGAGGTATCTTCAGTTCAACATGTCAAAATGCCATATTCTGGGGTATCATTTTCTCTCTCTCTCTCGTTTTTTTTTTTTTTTTTTTTTTTTTTTTTTTGACAGAGTCTCGCTCTGTCACTCAGGCTGGAGTGCAGTAGTGCCATCTCAGCTCACTGCAACCTCCACCTCCTGGGTTCACGCCATTCTCCTGCCTCAGCCTCCCGACTAGCTGGGACTACAGGCGCTCGCCACCATGCCCGGCTAATTTTTTGTATTTTTAGTAGAGACGGGGTTTCACCATGTTACCCAGGATGGTCTAGATCTCCTGACCTCGTGATCCACCTGTCTCAGCCTCCCAAAGTGCTGAGATTACAAGCGTGAGTCTCCACGCCCCACTTCTGGGGTATCATTTTCTGAACCCCAGCAATGGACAGTGGATGAGAAATTTTCAAGGAAGAAATAATTTGATGTTTGAGGCCTGGAGAGGTCACCTGAGACCTTTAGAGGTCCAACTTCTATGAGTCTTATGATGACATATAATTCATATTTCAAGGCAGCTTAAGCCATCTGTTCATTCCCTGAATAAACTAATTTGCTTCTGTTCTTCCACAGTGAGAAGCTGTACTCTTCTTCCTACCAACTACCTTCTTTACTATAACAGAGACTTTGTGAAATGATCAGATGGATGGATCAGAGTGAATCTGCGACCATTCTCAGGAAAACTATCTCTTGGTACTTGTCCTGTGAAAAGAGGAAGATAGACACCAAGTGCATTTTATCCTCCTCCTCCTAATTCTCCTCCTTCATCATTATCATCATCATCATCATCATGAAAGCTGGAAAACTCCTCTAGTTTTCAACAAGTCATTTAGCCTTTCTCATTATATTGCCTCTATTTGTAAAATAAGACAGTTGGATCAGGCTATTTCTGCTGTCCTCCTCAGCTTTAAAATTTGAGACAATTGTAAAATTAATCACAGTGAGCTCACTCTGTATAAGACACAGGGAAAAGAACATGATCATAAATCATAATCCTTACCCTCAAGGGGCCTAAAACTAGAGGGTATCTGGAAAAGTTGGGAATCACAACAAAAATTAACTGAAAACATCACTAGGAAATACTAAAATCTTAATATTATCTTATATGATATTCAATCACATTTACCATTGAAGGTTAGATTGGGCTATTTACCTCTTTGTTTTATTAGATAACCCTTTACTTCACTACTTCTGCCCATATACTCTTTCATTTTCATTTTTAAAAATTATATTTATGATTCAAAGCCCATGCCTCAAATGCCTTCTCCTTCAAAAGGCTTCCTTCCCTCAACAAAAAGGATCTCACCATTCTTTATATTCCAGGTTAACTTCCCGATTTACCTGTACAATACCATAGCCTGGAACCCCTGAGATGCATTCTTTTTTGGAAGGGGCCTAATTTTGAAGTTTGACTCAGCCACTGATTAGTGAGCAGGCTTTCCTAAGCCTTCCTTTCCTCTCTAGTAAAGTAGGTCTGATTGTAATCTCTTCCTCACAGGACCATTGTACAAATTAAAGGAGATAAAATGAATGGTTTGGTAGCAACTCAATGAATGTATCTGAATCCTCCCGTCAATTTACTCTGCTGTCCATTCCAGTCAGTTATGTATCTGTTTTACCCTGTCTGGTCGAGAGTAGAATCTGAGGACCGAAACTCCTCTCTTACCCATCTCTGTGCATTTTCCTCTTTGCCCCTGCCTCTTCCTCCAACCCAGTTCCTAGCACGGTTTCTTCATTTATGTGTAAATTTTATCAAAGTGGTGTCAGTCTGTGCAAATCATCTTCTGAAGTCTGTTAAGAATGTTCAGCAATGTATACTTCAACAGTAACAGGGACAGTGTGGAAAACTCTTGTTTTCTTCCTACTCTCCAATTCTTATGCTTCCTTCCACTGCTTTGGAGAGGAGGCTAGAATCAGAGTCATTTCACCATAAGAAAATCATCAATTTTTTAATGAAAACCCCCATCATTAAATATTCAACCCTGGCACAATCCCTAAAGGAGAGAACCCATTCCTGCAATGCACTTGGTCAATTGTGAGCCCTGACTTGTTGAACACAGACTCTTCCCTGACCCTGGAAGACAACTGGCAGGATCCTTGAATAACGAAGTATGAATGCTCACCACTGTGCTATCTCTAGCTACACCAGCTCCTACCTAATCTTTTGTTCCTTTTAATTGGTCTCCTTTGCAACTTCCTGAAGATTTGGCAGTTTTCCAGTGTGTCCAACCTACGAAGCTGTGAATACCTGACTGAGAAACACAAAATGTGTTTACAGGACTTCTGATGGCTTCTCATCTAACCTATAAATAAGAAATGCATTTCAACATTTATCAGAAAATACTCCATCTCCCAGATTCAATTGACAGCACAAATTTACTTCCCAGGAGACAGCACCAAAATCTCAACATTGGCATATTCAATCAAGCACACGCATGCAGCTGCATTGTGTTAACAAAAGTGAAACATCATTAGGTCGCGTACTCTGAGTGACAATATCCTTGAATGATCATTTCTGTGAGAAATTAAGCTGTGAGAAATTCAGTTTGGTTGTATTTGAGCATTACAAACAGCTAGTCTGTTTATATCAGCTAGGCTTTGATGTTAAGACTTTCTGTAACTGCAACCACAGGAAAAGCAGACTGAACACAGGGTTGATAAGGTCATAGATATAAAAATCAGATAGAGTTCTGTTCTACTAGCTACATAATGTATACTTTGGGAAGTTACTTATATTTCTAAGCCTCAGTTTCCCCATAAAAATAAAAATGGCAAGCAATATGAAAACTATCTAATAGAATATTTGTGACACTAAATTGTAGTAATGTATATAAATCACTTAGCCTAGTATGTGGCATTTATTAACACCCAACCAAAAGTGTAATTTAAAAAAAAGACTCATATCCTTTACATGACAGAAATATTAAGACGAAAATGGTTACTGAGCCCTCAAAGGTATTATCTCATTCTGGCTGAGCTATCTGTACCTGGAGAAAAACCTAGAAAGACTCTATTTTGCTCCAAGTTTCTCGACCCTATCTTTATTTTTTTATCCTCTATACACTAGGACCTGTGATCAGGCCAGGATTAGCTAGTGTTCTCTAGGATTAACGTTTTCGGCAGCTGTGAATGATTGGGTAAGATAATTGTTTATGTATCTGCCTCTCCTGCTAGAATGCGAACTCTCAAGGGCAAGGGCTATGTCTTTTTTTATCCTACCTGTTAGTGATCAACAGGAGAAGGCCACTGCTTAACTATTAGTGTCAGGCCAGCTCCAAGCTGATACTTCTTAGGAACTTCTTTTCTTTTCTTTTTTCTTTTCTTTTCTCTTTTCTTTTTTTTCTTTTCTTCTCTTTTTTGTTTCCTTCCTTCCTTCCTTCTTTCCTTCTTTCCTTCCTTTCCTTCCTTCCTTCCTCCCTCTCTCTTTCTTTCTCTCTTTTTTTCTTTCTCTTTCCTCTTTTTTTTCTTTCATTGATAACTAATTTATCTCATAGATGAAAAGGACTAGGAAGCCCTTGCCGTCATGCCATGTGTTTTATTTACATGCTTCATCTCATTTAAGTTTCATAATGATCTATGAGATAAACCATTTCTGTTATTCCCATAGTATATGCAAGAGAAGCGGGGATTACAAGAGTTAAATAAATTTGTCAAAGGTCTTCCAGGAAGTGACTGAGCCTGGATCCCAAGCCAGACCTTGCTTTGTATATAATACCGCATTACATCCATCAGAAGTATTGATGGATGTAATGAAGTTGGATAATTGCTATGAAAGATTATTTATGGATTTCTCTATTATGTTTTCAGTTTTTGTATGTATCTTATCCCAGATCACAGCAACTGATTCCCCTTGAAAGTTAGAGAGCTCAAAACTGATTTATCAATACAACCACCTCATATGACCAGATTATCACAGGGTCAAATTTGATCGTTTTATTCTCAGAGTTCAAGTCTCAGCATTAAAATGTATAGCATCAGTATAACCTATCCTGTAGAAAGCTACCCAATATGTGCCAGGGCATGCTCCTTACCCCACACATCCTTACTGACCAGAGGTTTCTAGAAGGGGAGACCTTATATGCAATGTTGGTCCACTATTTCTCCATTTTTCTATGACTTAAGTAAAACAAGATATTGACTTTGGGATGTCAGCTCAGAGATTGATCAAAGATGTCTCAGTGGATAGGAATATATGCTCTTAGCTGGGAAGTAAATGCCAGCTCTCACTTAAAATACATCCAGGGACCTTACTTACTGCAAAAAGTCCCTTCCAACTTTGAGGTCCTAAGAGATCACTAGAGATATGTGAAAGACCTCTGTACTTTGTCCCACCACAGGCCCAGTTTGTATTAATTCTCAGGTGAAAACACATGAAACGAGTTTAACCTATTTTTAGATAGCCCAGAAATCAGTCAATGGGGAGCCAAGAAAAGCTTTGAGGATGATAAAGTCATTTACTTTGTATTGAGAAGTTGAGAAGTCCTTTTCTGGAATCTTTTCTTTATTTTTAAGTCCACAATGCCTCCCTAACCAAAATAAATCCTGTCCCCCTGCCTCTTTTCTTCATAAGCCCTGGTTACTGCACAGTATCCTCTATCCCCAAATATGCCTGGCTAATTGATCCTCTTAATATTACTGGGTGACTTTCTCAGATGATTTCTTCCTAACCTTTTTGGCTGCTTATAATCCTATTAGCAAGCTCCTATCGTAGAACATTAATGTGGTTGTATCTGATTTAATTTTTAGCCAATACCCTACAAAATGCAGTATCTTATTAGTGATTTTTATGTCATGTGGTTTTAGCAAAATTGAATGATAATGAGATGTGATTGGGTGGAAAATTATAGCAATAGGGTGCTTGCCTTCTATAATTGCAGCGTAGTCTTTAGTTAGGAATGGGACTATCAGAATTTCTTTTACTTAACAGTGATTTCTAAGACATGGAAAAGCACTGTGTATTTACAATTTATCCAATAGATGATTAAGTGACTTTCACTGGTGGATGGTGTGACAGCCTTGCAAATCATAGAAACGATCAAGGAAAGCAGAAGGAAGATAACAGCGGCATTGTCTCATCTGAAGCTTCATTTATTACCCTCCCCCATAAATGAAGTAGAAAGGAATATAGGATCATGTTAATAATGGTGGTCTTATCTAAAATAAACTTATTAAATGAGACAGATTCTTTATTAACTAGTCAGGAGTCAAATGATTAAACAGCTTTTCTTGCCATTGAATTTCTAGCAGAAATCAATGTACATTATACAGTTGCAGCAGCTGAGATTGCAAAAGCCCAAGGACAGCGTAAAGACTGTGATTTACTGAAACATTTTATCAGCACAATGGTCAAGAGATGCAGTTCAGTTTGTCTGTGGGGTACAGTTTATCTTATTCATTTTTGTATGTGTTAAAAAAGCTACTTGAATAAACTTCCCAATTGTAATATTCCTGTTGCTAAACCATAACTGTCCAACTGAAAAGAACTGTCCACATTCAGGACATTTTTAAGAATGAAAAATTGCCTTATGGAGACTTACATATTGTCATTCTATTGTAGATGGTGCTACCCAATGAGTTTGGCATGGTTTACAACAAACACGATGACAAAGCGTTGTTAGACACAATGCCAGGTGCTGGCTGTACCTCTGCACAACACTTAAGAGGCACAGAAAATACTGCAGTTTATGCTCTTGCATAAATCAAACAACTCACTTGACCTTTTATGCAAACTTTCTTTAACGCCTATAGCTTTTGGGAGTTTGTACAAATAATTGTCTTTCCAATCTAAAATTAAGAGAATGATGTAAAATTTAAAAACAAGAAAAAATATGAACTTAAAGTACAATGATCAGCAGCTGAAGAATTTCCTTCCCCTTGATTATCAGTAAAGAAAGTTTATTTAATTACTTGTGAAATGTCTACTTCTAAAAAGGATTTAAAGTGACTTACAATAAAAGCCATATATAATCAAAAAACCACTTATCTAATACTATGAATCAAACTAATCCAAGACTTAATGGTATAAAATAACAAGCACTTTATTCTGCTCACAATTCTATGTGTCAAGACTTGGGAAATGAAACAGCAGGATGGTTTGCCCTTGCTCCACAATTTACTGGGGGTGATTTGAACAACTATAAATTTCTGGGATCATATGTGTAGAGCCTCAGGTTGTTTGGGTCTTCTCCATGCCACCCCCGCTAGGGATGGAATGCTCAAAGTGGCCCTTCATTTATGTCTCTGGGTCTGCTGGAGTGACCAGGACAGCTGGGGCTGCCCAGGACTGTCACGGATTCTTCCCAGGCAGCTTCCTCACAGTATGTCATCTTGGGATGGTTGGGCTTAACATGGCAGCTAGTTGTCCCTCATGATCCAAGAGGTGTGAGCAGAAGCTGGAAAACTTGTAATGAGTGAACATCTGAAGTCCCAGAACCCTCCCTGTGTATCCTCCACCACATTCTAGTGGTCAAACAGATCACTAAGTCAGCCTTGACTCAAAGGAGAGAAATTAGACAATACTTCTCAGTAGAAAAGAGTAGCCCCAAATATACGGTCATCTTAATTTACACCATAGGCATAAGGTGATTAGCAATGAGAATTTTAAAGTAAGAGGAGCTGCACCATTGAGGAGACAAACAATTATCCTAGAAAAAGAGGTTAATGACACCTTCTACTATAAGCATAGAATTTAACCTTGAGCCTCCTAGTGATCAAGGAAAAAGAAAAAGGAAGAGCCAGCAACATAATGTTTATTATTTCAAAAAATAAGAGTAAGGTTTTTTCTCAATTATTTTCCAAAGTCTAGAATAATAATCAGCAAACATAGAGCACAACATGTATATTTGATACTGTTTCTTTCTTCCTAAATCTCCCTGTTTGTCTCAGTATCCCAGTCTACCTTTGTGGTGGTAGTCATTCTAGATAGGAAAGTTACTGCTTAGAACGCAGGCTAAGATTAAGAGGGGTGGAAGAAAGAAAGAGGAGAAATGAGGGTAAGCTGAGACAAACACAAAGCAAATAAATGAGCACAGAGAGAGAAAGAGAGGGAACGAGAGAGAGAGAGTAAGAGAGACAGTGAGAGAGAAAGAGAGAGAACTAGGCGGACAGAGTTTGGCTTGCTCAAACTCCAATGTCTCTAAGGGCTTCTTTGGCAGGTACCTAAAATATCTGCAACACATGAAGCCAAAATGATAGAAAGAAGTGGATCCTCTGTCAAATGGAAATGTGCATACCACATCTAAAAGCATCAAGTTATTTTTTATTATTGATTTAATGCCAAATATACCTTTTTTTTTTTTTTTTTTTTTTTGAGACGGAGTCTCGCTCTGTCGCCCAGGCTGGAGTGCAATGGCGCAATCTCGGCTCACTGCAAGCTCCGCCTCCCGGGTTCACGCCATTCTCCTGCCTCAGCCTCCCGAGTAGCTGGGACTACAGGCGCCCGCCACTGCGCCCGGCTAATTTTTTCTATTTTTAGTAGAGACGGGGTTTCACCATGGTCTCGATCTCCTGACCTTGTGATCCGCCCGCCTCGGCCTCCCAAAGTGCTGGGATTACAGGCGTGAGCCACCGCGCCCGGCCATATACCCATTTTTATGGCTGACTTTAGGCTGCTCCTGAATGTCAAGTTACATCCCTTGAATTTGCTTCTGTGGAGAAATTCTGAGCTCTGAGTATGAATAATTATACTGCTAGATTTTTCAGGTCTCTGTTAGTAGAGAGACCCTCCAGGATGGCATTGAGGGCTGATCATAGGGATTCACATAAGTGACCTCCTTCTGTTCTCAGCTACTGAGAAATAGGACCTATCACCTTCTGAAAGAGTCACTTTGGAAAAAATAAGAGGAGAAATTATTAATGCCCATAAGGGATAAAATAATGAACTAAATGAAGTTAGTGCCAAATATTCTTGCTGATCCAGAGCCTTAGAACTGAGAAATGCATCAATGTATTTTGTAATGCAAGCTACCACCATGCCATTTACCTCTGATTGTTACCTTTTAGACATCTAATGCACTATAAAACAAAAAATGACCACAATGTGTTCTTTACTAATAGAAATACAAGCACTGTTAGCATTCCTTAAATTCTGACCAAAGGGTTCTTTTCCTTTTCTTCCTGCTCCTCCTTTTCATGGGCTATCATTAGAACCAATAAATACTCAGAAAAGTACCATACATTCTTGTTTACTTTCTTTTAAAAAATGTGTATATTTAAGGTATACAATATATTGTTTTGATACGCATATATATAGTGAAATAATTACTACAGCTAAGCAAATTAACATTTCATTACATTCCATAGCTACTGTGTGTGTGTGTGTCTGTGTGTCTGTGTGTGTGGTAAAAAGCACCTGAAATCTACTCTCTTAGCAAATTTTCAGTGCACAAAACAATATTATTAACTACAGTCCTCTTCCCATACATTAGATCTCTAGATTTATTTATTCTACCTGACTGCAATTTGTACTTTTTGATCTATTTCTCCTTGCCTCCCACTTCCTGCCTTTGGTAACCAACATTCTACTCTGTTTCTACGTATTTGTCTTTTGTAGAAGATTACATATATAAATGATATCATGCAGTATTCTTTTTCTGTGTTTGGCTTATTTGACTTAGCATAATGTCCTCCAGGTTCATTCAGTTGTTGCCAATGGCAGTATCTCCTTCTAAAGGCTGAATAATATTTCTTTGTACATTAATCTGTTGAGGTTACTTACATTGTTTCTATATCCTTGTTATTGTGAATATGCTACAATGAATATAGAAGTTCAGCTATCTCTTCAACATACATACTTCATATTATTTGGATACACACCCAATAGTGGACTTGCTGGATTAAATGACAGTTCTATATTGTGATTCTAGCTTTAATTTTTTGAGAGACCTACATACTATTTTCTATAATGTTTTACCAGTTCATATTCTCATCCACAGTGTACAAGCGTTCTCTTTTCTCTTCACCTTCACCAACACTTATCTTTTTGATAAAAGTCATTCTAACAGATATGAGGTGATATTTCATTGTGGTTTTGATTTGCATTTCCCTGATGGTTAGTAATGTGCACCTATATCATAATCTATAGAAGAAAACTGAAAGTACTTTCTCTAAAATCTGGTACAAGGCAAGGATGCCCATTGTCAACACTTTTATTCAACATAGTATTAGAAGTTCTAGCCAGAGTAGTTGGAAAATAAATAAATAAACAGCATACAAATCAGAAAGGAAGAAGTAAATTTATTTGTCTGCAGATGCCATAATTCTATATATCTAGGACCTTAAAGTCTCCACCAAAATAAAACAAAACAAAAAAACCTGTTAGAACTAACAACTGCATTGAGTAAAGAAATAGCATACAAAATCAACATGTAAAAATCAGTTGCATTTCTTTATATAAGGATCTTTCTGAAAAATAAATCAAAGAAACAATCTTATTTAAATGGCATCAAAATTAAAATATTTAGAAATAAATTTAACCAAGGAAGTGAAAGATCTTCACAAACAAAACTATAAAATATTGATGAAAAACACTGAATAAGACGCAAACAAATGGAAAGACATCCTGTGCTCATGGATTATAAGAATTAATACTGTTAAAATGTCTGTATTATCCAAAGCCACATATAGATTCAACACAATACTTACCAAAATTTCAGGGGCATTTTTCATAGAAACAGGAAAAACAAATCTAAAATTCGTTTGGAACCACAAAAAAACCCAAATGTCCAAAACAACCTTGAGAAAGATAAAGTTGGAGGCAATACACTGCCTGATTTTAAGTTATATTACAAAGTTATAGTAATCAAAACAGCATGGTACTCGTATACACACAGAAACATAGGCCAACAGAATAAAGAGCCCAGAAATAAACCCAAGCATATATAGTCAACTAATTTTCAATAAGGCCATAAAGAAGAAACGACGGGGAAAGGATAGTCCCTTCAGTAAATCATGCTAGTACTCTTTCTTTTTAATCAAAAATATTTTTTCTTAAAACACGCTGCTATCTATTGCTACAGTTTCTCTCTTCCTTTTTTACAAGTATGTGGCAGAGGCTGACAGTGTTTCTAATTTTCTGAACTCACCTTAGGCTAATACATCTTTGATTTATAGCAGAGCATATGGCAACCCAATTTTTCTTTTGCTAGTCTCTTCAAATTTAATTATTTTGTTTTTTCCAGTTGTGAGGGAGTCTAACCTGGATACGCTTTATATCTATACCCCCGTGGCTCTCCCTTCAGTGTGCCATGTGACAGTGTGCTCTTTCCATCATAATGCGTCACATCAATTTAGACCTCACTTTATGTCCAAAGCAGATTTTTTTTCAAAGACTGAAGCTACAGTTCCTTTGATGCCTAAATTAAATGTTAACTAATAGTCAATTTTTCAGATTCCACTCAGGCTAAATTAAGTTGGGAAAGAGTCCACATACCTAGTGGGTCATTTTGAAACAAGTAACTCAAATGTCACTAGGTATTAGCCTTTGCTGAGATATGCAAAATTCATCTGAGTTTCCCCATATGATGTAGATTCTAAATAGTTTCCATCCTTAATGTTTTCTTTGATGGTCACTTTGCTCTGATTCAGTGATTGGGAAAAATTAGGTAATATACAAGAAATAGGAATTGTTATTCCCTTTAGATTGAGGTTGATTATCATGAATAAATAATTTGAACTTTCTAGTAAAATGGCCCTGATGGTTTCCATTCATGTATGTGCCAATTAGTTATCTGTATTCCATAAGAAAAAAGGTTTTAGTTCCTATTAACACATTTTATCATTCAGTTTTAATTGCAGTCATAGACATTTGTAGTCTAATGTAACAGAACAAAAGATATCATGAAAAAATGAGTTATATGGGAAAGAGAAAAAATCATTTCATTTTAGACAAGAAATATGTATTACAAGTGGGAGCATTCTAAATCCTTAGGTTTCATGAATATTCCATCTTCTTGTTAATAGACAGCTGTGCTTTTTATGAACTTCTAAGAGTTGACCAACTTTGGTCAGAGTTGGAGTTATTAAAGGCTGAGGACAGAAGACATAGACTCTATCCAAAGTGGGCATTTGCAGTGTGGAATTACAGTAAGTGTTCTTATCAACCTTTAGACTGACATCCACAGTAATGGAATTTATTACCATTCACTCCCTGCCACAAAGAGCCTAGAATTAAAAGGTCTTGTCCTTCATTGTTAAATACTGACAATTTTTCCCCTTCAGAATCTTTTGTGAGGCTCTTGCTGGTCCAACTGATACTATTTTTCTTCTAATGAAAAATGTCTTTCCTCTGTAATTCATTTCAAAGGGACCCTAGCATGTACCCAAACAGGCAACACCTATGTGTAACCAGGCAGAGAGAATGGACCAGATTAGGGACCCTTTTTAAAATGAGGTTATAGGGATGGATAAACGCAGGGGACCCCAAGCAATTGTATATCTCAGGGAATCATGGGATTATACAGTCACTTAAAGTGGAAGTTTAGTGGAGTCTTAGAAGACTCACCAAGTCCTAACAGGTGAAAGACAGAAGCCAAGGTATACCTTAAGACAGTATTGACAAGGAGACAAGAGGGTTCTGGAGTCTGGGATTACACTGAAGAAAGGGAGTGGAAACTACAGTCCCCATATTATGAGACTTTGGTAAGATTTCTGAAAGCTCTGTTTAAATTTTTTTGTTGTTATTTTTATTATTGTTCTGTTTGTATACCTGAGTGAGAAAACTTATTAAAGGAGAAGAACTTGGGTACCCTGCATCTTCCTACAGTTAGACTTGAAAGGATTTAATCTCTAAAGGAAAGAGTGATGGTGACTGCTGGAAGAATGTGAATGAGAATATAAACAAGCTGAGTCATTTGTGCTCACAAAGAAGAGGCTGGTGGATGTGGGCTGAGCAATAGACCAAGAAGTTTGACACTCACAAAGTCCTTGTGGTGCCTCTACATCTAAAACTCACTAACACAATTGCAAGCACCATGTCAGTTTTAATGAAAAAATTAGGGCCATTAGAAGAATAACAACTTAGCAGAATTAATATTTTACATGATTAATTAAATATTATTTTATCTTTAAACCAAAGTTCTCACAGCATTGGTCTCATAAGAAGAGTAAATGAGGTGTAATTTGTATCTATTGTTTTTGAAATGTCTATTTTGCAAAACTTTAAGAGTGAGGCACCATTTTGGAAGGAAAAACACTTTCGGTAATGGCTTAGATTTCTGACACTGCTTATAAGTAAGAATTATTTGAGAGGTCCTAACAAATAGTAATAGTTAAGAATTTAAATAAGTTTTATTTGAAAGAAAACATTGATTCATGCTATGGTTTCCTCTTTGTACATAACCCAAAGATTACAGGGTACTAAATATCACTTGAGAGATGAATATACCCAAAATAGCAAATAGGCACTAATTATGCAAATATATTTTTTAGCAAGATAAACACACTTCTGTGGACTTATTAATCCTAGGAAAAGAGAAGAAAAAGCCATTATAGGGGGAAAACAACGACAAAAAGCAGGAGACCAGGAGAAGATACTGAAAAAGCACTGAAGCTCAATCACAGATTTACTAGGTTTATCAGATGAACCAGTGATTAGGCTTATCATAAAACCAAAAAATACCTGCTTAGTAGTTCTTGTGTTACTTAATATTCTCTTATTAAAAATATTTTGGGGGTATTCTCTTAACTTGCTGGTATTAGTGAAGCAGGATGTTTCCCCTATCCCTTCATGAAACTCACAACAGGAGTGCCTCCTTTACTCAGTCCGCTGCTCTCAACTCCTTGCGGGAGGGAGTGCACAAGTGAACGAGGCAGGAACTGGAGTGCACAAGTGCTAGAACCTGCTGGCCTGGCCACTCTGTCACCCACGGGATCAAATTATCTGATGTCCAGCCATAGTCTTTGTTGTCCACCTGCTTTTCCCCTCTGCTGGCTGAGCCTGGGACCTTTATAAGGCACAGAATGGGGTGGGTCAGGGCCATGGGTGATTTACGAAAAGGCAACATTCTAGCGGGAAAACATGGATATAAGTTCTCACTTTGGGCCCCATCTCAGGCTTTTTAGCTTGAGGGTGGAATTTCGTCAGGGACCCACCCCTCTCTGCCTAGAATTATCCTGCCTCCTGTTGCTATCAGTTGTATAATTTGGTAAAACCATTCTTGAGGGCATTTGGCAAAATATACACAAAGCCTTAAAACCCAGCATATTTTGTTCACTCTAATTCTTTTTACCTGAAGAAACATGCATACCACATAAGCATGTTTTCTAATGTGAATAAACGGAAGTGACCTAAAATTCTGATGATACAAAATTAGAAAAATAATCTATAATATATTCAGAAGATTGAATAATCTGTCGCTATTAAATAAAGGTTACAGAAGATTAATTATATGGGAAAATTGTCATAATAAATTAAATAAATGAGGTAGCTATTTCATAGTGCTAGAGCTCACAGCACTAGAAAAGTGTGAAGAGTCAAGAAGTCATATATAATGCACTGGAAGGAAGAAATACAACTTTGCCGAAGGATGCCTGAAAATATTGACTGTGTATTGAATTGATTTCTACTAGGTCACAAGGAAACTACTCTACTTGTTCAAAAGGAGACCAGAGGAATGAAAATGTGTAAGACTTTGATTTGTTCATTCATTATTGATTTACTTATTCATCTAGTCATTCAGCCATCACTTTTCAAATGCCTACCACACGCCGAGCACTGGGCTAGATAACAAAATATGGCTGAAGAATGAGGAGCGATGAAACCGGATAAGCACGAAGAAAATGGCTCAAGAAGATTCTCTTCATGACTTGTACAAGATTTTGGGTAATATTTTGGGTAATGAAGAGTCATTGATGAATTTTTGGTAGAGAAATGACAAGATTAGATTTTTACATTAGACCATCTTGGCAGCAGTTGGGAGGATGAACCATAGGAGGAGAGGACTAAAATAAGCATGTCGTGATTAGACTTTTGAAGTAGTAAAGTGATTGCCAGGGAGGCCTGGAACCAAGGCATTTGCCCAGGATATAGAAATAAGGGCACAAATTCAAAATATGTTTTGGAATTACAATTGAACATGGAGATTAATTTTCTATACAGTGCACAGGAATGGACATAATTTTTGATAAATCTTGGGTTTTTAATTTGGATAGAGAACAGAAGAGTTTGGCAAAATATTTTGAATAACACTGTATGGCACTTCATACATTTTTAGTATCGCTATATACATATATGTGTATAGATACAAACTTTATCATAAGAAATTTGTCAATACAGAGAAGCTGGTTTTAATCCTCTAATATGGACATTTTTTTTTTGTTATTCACTACACTCTTTATGACTTCCTTGGATAAAATGAGACATTTGCCATTGAAGTTTAAACTTCTAAAATTTCTGATGGAACTGTAGAATGTGATAATAAAAATGAACATTCATGGAACACTGACAACGTACCTGGGTCTAGGCTGAGTATTTTACACATATTATACAATTTATTTATTACAACAACATTAGGTAGGCATGCTCACTTCACAGATGAGAAAATGAAGCTCTGAGAAATGGCCACTTGCTCAAAATTATGCAACTAGTAAGTTGCTCAGCCAGAATTTGAACCAGGGTTTTCACTTTTGAAACTTACATACTGTAAACTTCATCAATTACCATCTGAAATTTCAGACATTCTTAGAAACCATATCTTTCCATAGACATTACGGATGAGTTTTGGTGATTCGAGTGGCAGTGTGATCTGATGGAAAGATCATTGAACTGAGGGTTGAGAGTCCAAATTCCTAGTTTGAGCAAGACAACACATTTTTTTTATGTGTGTGACCTTGACTAAGTTATGTGTGTGACTTGACTAAGTCACTTAACAGCTCTGGGTCTCATTTCCTTCATTTTAAAAATAAGAAGATTGAATTAAGAGTCACTTCCACGATGTTATTGTATTTATAACTTGAGAAATCTGAAATTTCTCTCTTCACCCACATAGGACAGGGTTTCAAAGCCAAATATAGTTCTGCGTACTAATGGAATTCGCTAATTTCAAATGCAGAAATGCTACATTCTGATCAGTTTTGAGTATTAGTTTTCTCATCTGTAAAATGGAATAATGTTATTACCTAGCAGTGTTACTGTGAAGATTGAATACAAAATTATAATCCTAAATGGTTTTCACTAGTTCAGTCATCAGAAAACTAAAATAAATAAAAATGTCTCTGTTGGCCGGGTGTGGTGGCTCACGTCTGTAATCCCAACACTTTGGGAGGCTAAGGCAGATGGCTCACCTGAGGTCAGGAGTTCGAGACCAGCCTGGCCAACATGGTGAAACCCCATCTCTACTAAAAATACAAAAAGTTAGCCAGGTGTGGTAGCACATGCCTGTAATCCCAGCTACTAGAGAGGCTGAGGCAGGAGAATCGCTTGAACCAAGGAGGCGGAGGTTGCAGTGAACCGAGACTGTGCCACTGCACTCCAGCCTGGATGACACAGCAAGACTCCATCTCAAAAAAAAAAAAAAAGTCTGTGTATATTTATCTGTATCTGGTCTACATAAATATTAGTAGATTAAAAATGAAGTGAGAAGTAATTTGATAAAATTCATTATTCCTCTAGGCCTTTAAGACTTCAAATAATGAGGGAAAACAAGCAAAGTTAGAATTTTTCTATTATTCTGATTTACATCAGGATTCAGGAATTATTTACAATTAACTTTCTATACTTGTCCCTCATTGATCACTTGATGCATATGCTTTTCTGGAATTGGGTTGTTATCCAAGCATGGCAAATTAAATTTCCGATTTAACAATTAAAACCATCAGGCTGACGAATGAGACAGTGAGACTGATTTATTCTGGGTTAGATTCTGGCTCCCAGGCATAAATGAGACTTTCTTTTTGTTTTCAAGAGAATCCTGGCAGGCTGGCTCAGGTGGCACAAGCCTGTTACTCATCTCATCCTATCACAGTCTCCAGGCATCTCCACTGAAGGAATGAGGATCCTTATGGTATTCAGAAACAAGTCACTTATGACGATGCCAAAGTCATTCTCCCTTCATGACCATTAAAGACTGGTTTATTACTCAGAAAAAGTAACTATCTGGAATAAGCTTTTAATTGACCTCTCAATAGATATATAGAGAGATTAGATGGATTTTATAAATGAGTATTTAGGTTTCTCTTTGGACTACTCATACTAAGTGAAACCTTCTATTAAAATACACATACAGTCCTCTAATTACGTGAAAGGATTATGTTACAAAACACATACCTTTGGAATCAGACAGATGTGGGATCAAATTTTGGCTTCAACATTTACTAGTAGTTATATGCCTTGTGTATTAGTCCCTTCTTACACTGCTATAAAGTCATTCCTGAGACTGGATAATTTAAAATAAAAGAGGTTTATTTGGCTCATAGTTTGGTGGGCTGTGTGGGCTTCTGCTTCTGGAAGACCTCAGGAAACTTACAATCACAGCAGAAGGCGAAGAGGAAGCAAGCACGTCTTAATATTGCTAACAGGAGAGAGAGAGAAAGAGAGAGAAATGGAGAGAGAGAGGTGCTACACACTTTTATTTTTTATTATTATTATTATTTTTAATTTATTTATTATTATTATACTTTAAGTTGTAGGGTACATGTGCACAACGTGCAGGTTTGTTACATATGTATACTTGTGCCATGTTGGTGTGCTGCACCCATCAACTCGTCATTTACATCAGGTATAATTCCCAATGCAATCCCTCCCCCCTCCCCCCTCCCCATGATAGGCCCCGGTGTGTGATGTTCCCCTTCCCGAGTCCAAGTGATCTCATTGTTCAGTTCCCACCTACGAGTGAGAACATGCGGTGTTTGGTTTTCTGTTCTTGTGATAGTTTGCTAAGAATGATGGTTTCCAGCTGCATCCATGTCCCTACAAAGGACACAAACTCATCCTTTTTTATGGCTGCATAGTATTCCATGGTGTATATGTGCCACATTTTCTTAATCCAATCTGTCACTGATGGACATTTGGGTTGATTCCAAGTCTTTGCTATTGTGAATAGTGCTGCAATAAACATACGTGTGCATGTGTCCTTATAGCAGCATAATTTATAATCCTTTGGGTATATACCCAGTAATGGGATGGCTGGGTCATATGGTACATCTAATTCTAGATCCTTGAGGAATCGCCATACTGTTTTCCATAATGGTTGAACTAGTTTACAATCCCACCAACAGTGTAAAAGTGTTCCTATTTCTCCACATCCTCTCCAGCACCTGTTGTTTCCTGACTTTTTAATGATCGCCATTCTAACTGGTGTGAGATGGTATCTCATTGTGGTTTTGAGTTGCATTTCTCTGATGGCCAGTGATGATGAGCATTTTTTCATGTGTCTGTTGGCTGTATGAATGTCTTCTTTTGAGAAATGTCTGTTCATATCCTTTGCCCACTTTTGGATGGGGTTGTTTGTTTTTTTCTTGTAAATTTGTTGGAGTTCTTTGTAGGTTCTGGATATTAGCCCTTTGTCAGATGAGTAGATTGCAAAAATTTTCTCCCATTCTGTAGGTTGCCTGTTCACTCTGATGGTAGTTTCTTTTGCTGTGCAGAAGCTCTTTAGTTTAATGAGATCCCACTTTTAAACAACCAGATCTCATGAGAACTCTATCATGAGAACAGCAAGGACAAAGTCCACCTCCATGATTCAATCACCTGTCACCAGGCCCCTCCTCCAACACTAGGAATTACCATTTGACACGAGATTTGGGTGGCGACACAAAGCCAAACCATATCACCTTGGTTATAAAATTTCTACCTTACTTATATAACTTAACCTCTCTGAGCATCAGTTTATCATCCTGGAAGTAGAAAAATATAACAAATATTAACACCTACCTTACCGGATTATTTTAAAGAGTAGGAGTAATGAATAAAGGACCCAGCAGGCCCCCTGGCACATAGTAGACACACAGTAAATGGTAGCTTCCATAAAAACTGGACTGCTACGGTTTGAATGCTTTTGTCCCCTTCAAAATTGGTGTTTTGGAAACTTAATCCCTAATGCAACAGTGTTGAGAGCTGTTATATTTTAGGAGGCGATTAGGTCATGAGAGTTCTGCCCTCATGAATATATCAATGACACTATCAAAAGGGCTTATGGGATTCCTCTCTTTCTCTTTTCTGCCAGGGGAAGACACAGTGTTCCTTCTATCTAGAGGATACAGCAACAGGGAGCCATCTTGGAACCAGAGAGTTCTTGATTTTCAGTCTCCAGAATTGTGAAAAATACATTTCTATTCTTTAGAGTTTACCCAGTCTGTGGTATTCTGATACAGCAGCACAAAACAAAGACACAGAATAATCCCGTTACAGTCCAGGTCTCTTCCTTTAGCAGGCATTGCATGTGAGACTATCTAGAAAATACAAACATAGTTCATAGTCATTTGGGACATTTTATTAATGTTGTGAAGTAAGACCTCTATATGGAGGAGAGAAATGTGACACCTCAAGCCTCTTCTAGAAGTTCAATATTTATCACCTCAAAATCTCCTTTCCTCACTAAATAGACATAGAAGTCTCTCTTAAATCTAACTTTTCTGAAATCATGCCTTCTTTCTAATGTCCATGGAAAACAGAAACAGCACCTGTGGATAATTCCCAACCACCTTGGGTTTCTGAAACAAGACTGAAATCTTATCTACATTTAACTAATTAAAAAGAAAATAGAGAATAAAAAAGATACTCCAAAAAAATTACACCAGCTCAATAGAAGGACCTTATTAAAAGACAATATATATGCCAACATCAGGACATTCAAGCCATTCTCCTTTTAGCTAAGTGTTGAATACCCATAGTCAGAAGGTAGACGAATTGCCAAACATTCTTGTTTGTCTGCATGATTTGCTTCATTGTTTTAATAATAAGCCTTATGATCTTAAAGTATGTTACAAAAATCTCCCTCCCATTCCTCATTATATCATCGGTAGTCATCAGATAACAAGTTTCAATCATTAATATGCAATAGTATACTGAGAGTACAGCAGAATTGTAAACATACATACAAACATATTTCATAATTCATTTCCAATAACTAAATGCCTTCCATCACCAGGATTCCTGTTTTTCTGCTTCAGAATAATATTCCTTTCTATATCAGAGAGTCTTTTTTTTTTTTTTTTTAAATTTATTTATTATTATTAAACTTCAAGTTGTAGGGTACATATGCACAACGTGCAGGTTTGCTACATATGTATACTTGTGCCATGTTGGTGTGCTGCACCCATCAACTCGTCATTTACATCAGGTATAACTCCCAATGCAATCCCTCCCCCCTCCCCCCTCCCCATGATAGGCCCCGGTGTGTGATGTTCCCCTTCCCGAGTCCAAGTGATCTCATTGTTCAGTTCCCACCTACGAGTGAGAACATGCGGTGTTTGGTTTTCTGTTCTTGTGATAGTTTGCTAAGAATGATGGTTTCCAGCTGCATCCATGTCCCTACAAAGGACACAAACTCATCCTTTTTTATGGCTGCATAGTATTCCATGGTGTATATGTGCCACATTTTCTTAATCCAATCTGTCACTGATGGACATTTGGGTTGATTCCAAGTCTTTGCTATTGTGAATAGTGCTGCAATAAACATACGTGTGCATGTGTCCTTATAGCAGCATAATTTATAATCCTTTGGGTATATACCCAGTAATGGGATGGCTGGGTCATATGGTACATCTAGTTCTAGATCCTTGAGGAATCGCCATACTGTTTTCCATAATGGTTGAACTAGTTTACAATCCCACCAACAGTGTAAAAGTGTTCCTATTTCTCCACATCCTCTCCAGCACCTGTTGTTTCCTGACTTTTTAATGATCGCCATTCTAACTGGTGTGAGATGGTATCTCATTGTGGTTTTGAGTTGCATTTCTCTGATGGCCAGTGATGATGAGCATTTTTTCATGTGTCTGTTGGCTGTATGAATGTCTTCTTTTGAGAAATGTCTGTTCATATCCTTTGCCCACTTTTGGA
Source organism: Chlorocebus sabaeus (assembly GCF_047675955.1). Taxonomy (NCBI): domain Eukaryota; kingdom Metazoa; phylum Chordata; class Mammalia; order Primates; family Cercopithecidae; genus Chlorocebus; species Chlorocebus sabaeus. The sequence goes on along the minus strand of NC_132904.1, from coordinate 42,837,911 downwards.
TGGGGTTGTTTGTTTTTTTCTTGTAAATTTGTTGGAGTTCTTTGTAGGTTCTGGATATTAGCCCTTTGTCAGATGAGTAGATTGCAAAAATTTTCTCCCATTCTGTAGGTTGCCTGTTCACTCTGATGGTAGTTTCTTTTGCTGTGCAGAAGCTCTTTAGTTTGATGAGATCCCATTTGTCAATTTTGGCTTTTGCTGCCGTTGCTTTTGGTGTTTTAGACATGAAGTCTTTGCCCATGCCTATGTCCTGAATGGTACTACCTAGGTTTTCCTCTAGGATTTCACAATTGCTTCAAAGAGAATAAAATACCTAGGAATCCAACTTACAAGGGATGTAAAGGACCTCTTCAAGGAGAACTACAAACCACTGCTCAGTGAAATAAAAGAGGACACAAACAAATGGAAGAACATACCATGCTCATGGATAGGAAGAATCAATATCGTGAAAATGGCCATACTGCCCAAGGTAATTTATAGATTCAATGCCATCCCCATTAAGCTACCAATGAGCTTCTTCACAGAATTGGAAAAAACTGCTTTAAAGTTCATATGGAACCAAAAAAGAGCCCGCATCTCCAAGACAATCCTAAGTCAAAAGAACAAAGCTGGAGGCATCACGCTACCTGACTTCAAACTATACTACAAGGCTACAGTAACCAAAACAGCATGGTACTGGTACCAAAACAGAGATATAGACCAATGGAACAGAACAGAGTCCTCAGAAATAATACCACACATCTACAGCCATCTGATCTTTGACAAACCTGAGAGAAACAAGAAATGGGGAAAGGATTCCCTATTTAATAAATGGTGCTGGGAAAACTGGCTAGCCATAAGTAGAAAGCTGAAACTGGATCCTTTCCTTACTCCTTATACGAAAATTAATTCAAGATGGATTAGAGACTTAAATGTTAGACCTAATACTATATCAGAGAGTCTTAAGTACCTACCATGAACACAGGCACTGTTTTGATGACAGAGGCACTGCTGTTAAGGGAAGAGGGTCGGGGGGAGAGTGAGAAAAAAAATGTTCTCAGATCATTAATCCTTTCTACTTTTTCTTTTTTAATTGCAAATGTTTTCACTTCCACAAAAATACTGAATGTGTATTTCCCACCAAAGTACAAAAGGGAATTTTCTGAGACCTATCCTAGAGGAAAAATAAAACTGTCAAAGAGACTTCTACTGCTAAAAGATTAATATTATGATAATTACTTTGTAAGATGTAAATTAAGAAAGTGCCAAAATAGTCTCTTGCTGACTTTACATCTCTATAAAATGCAGCCAAGCTGACATCTATGGTGTATCTGTGGTAATCTGACTTACTTGGCTCCCAGGGCTGCTGGAAGTGTGTGTCAGCAATTTCTTTATCAGTTCTTACCTTCCAGAGATTTCTAACTCTTCACAATGCAATCATGAATATTCACTGGAAGCCAAAATTGCACAAATCAAGTCCCAGCAGAGTACTGTATTAGTGTGTATGGCTAATAACTTGAAATCAAGATTTCCTAAAATGTTTCAACAGAATTTTGTAAAAGAAACTAAGCAATTTAGCAAAAGTTAAACAACAAAACCCTAATCAATATCATCACTCCTGAATAACAGAAAAAAGAGCCCTGGTTAGCATGTTGAAGGATCTGAATTAAAGTACTCTCTCCTCTACTTATTAAGTTTAATACTAACCTTTAGGCAAGTCATTTCACCTTTCTAAGATCTGTTTGCTCCTAAGATGGGAATAAGCCTTCTTAGATTTTAAACATTAGACTGGTGTCTTAACCACTCAAGAATTTGATTTCTTAATCTGTAAAGTAGGAATAATGATTCTTACCTTATTTAACACCTCACACAATGTCAAGAAGAGTAGTATATCTGGTCTACCCAGTTTGGTCACGGTTTCTAACCAAAAGACATATTGGTTACACCTGGACTCAAGTAGATTGCCTTAACAACACCTGAGTGGTTTCTTCACTTGGTCTTCTACTGGAAACAAAGAAGGTATAACTCCACATCAAGAAGTAAACTCAAGCCATTTACTAATCCTTAATGTAAATACAAAGATACCTGGCAGAACACAGCTGTAGCCATGGCATGTTAATTATCCAGCGTATTAGATCTGAAGATATTCCTGCCTTATGCACAAAGTGCGTATTTATACACACAAGAACTCTTCCACAAAAGATTATCTTTTATGGAAATAATGTGGTCTTTTTTATTAAAATTATTTTAGAGTGTTGTGGTTTTAACTATCAATCTCTCTGTTGTTGCAGGGTATAACCAGGAGTTGCGAAGTGGATGTAGGTGATCATGTCTCAATCTAGTTCATCTTTGCTTTTTGCTTCTGCTTTGTGCTATCCGTCTTCCCGTACCTCAATTCTAGCTGGTGAGTTTGAATATCAAGTCTGATTTACCTCTATAGCATTCTTAGTCTCTTAAACTGCAATTGTTCAAAGTTCAGCCATCTAGGCTGTGGATTTTTCCTTGACTACAACAGAACTTATAAACAAAGTTCCTATTCACTATTGTAGAAAATCATAAACTTAAGAACTGCAAAAAAGGGTTATTGCCCTATGAGGTATTTATGGGGACTCACTTTGCCTGCTATGGTAAGATTCCTTTTATAAGCACCTCTGGTTTATAAATGGGAAAAAATTATATTTCAAGTAAATTCTCCCTGGAAGCATCTTCCCCGTTACTCAAATATCTTGTGCTGAAGGCTACACAGGCTAAGATAAAAGCTCTCCATTTGGGACAAAAGATTTTCCCTGACCCAGGGTTACAAATGGGTTTTTTAAACAACTAAACAGTGCACAAAATTGTTAGAAAAAAATCCCCAAATGTAGGAGCTATGTTTCTTTCTTGAGAGAGACAATGCTCTTACAGAAGCGAAGAGTTTATCTCTCCCCATCTTGGCTCCCATCAGCACTCAGATGGTTTGCTGGCTGTTTCTCCTACCCTGAACTGCTTGAGGAAGCAGTGCTTTATTCATACAATATGTTTGGTGCTTAGCATAGTGAGTAGCACACAATGAGCACTCACTAAATGTTTATTGATTGATTACAGGCATGGATTCTAATACATGCAGAAGATATGAATGAGCACCAACCATGTCCACTTTTTTTCAAAATGCAATTCTTGATAGATAGTTGTATCTTATGATTCTGACTTCCCCTCTCTAAAATGCAGTGTAGAATTAAATATTCTGCTTGAGATTTTACTGTATATAATTTTCCAACATACCACAATAGTAAATGTACTCTGGAATACAAATCCAGTAATTAAGCTGGGTGTGCTGCAAAGCTGGCAATGTCTTTGAAAACATATTTTCTAGAGAGTAGGCCTAGCTTAGATTTTTCCTCCTAATTTGCATTCTGCTCAGACAGCCTTCATGAGCAGTAACTTTTTCTTCATTATGGGTGCTTTGTTTATTATTTTTTAAATTCTTCCCATCGACAGGTTATAACTAACCAGCTAATGAGCTATTCTTTACATGAGATTCATGTGAAAGCAGCAGAAAATATGCCCTATTAAGATTCACTGCAGAGTATATCCCCTTAAAAAGAGATGGCCTGATATAATAAAGGTGGAAACAGTCTTGGTAAGGAATATTACCTGATACATAGTGGAAGTTTTCATAAAGAAGCCCTGGTTTGTGATGTTGAGAACTGATCTTTTCCTTGGACCTGTGCCATTGAGCCCAGTTCTGGCTCCCACAGTGCAGGTCTTCTGTGTGTGCAGAACAAGTGCATGTGGCTTTGAAGTTGCCATACACCATATGAATGAAAAGGCAGAAAGAGTCCTTAAATAATTAACTGCTATATTAGATCTGCAGATGTTACAGTCAAACACATGCAGTGCATGCTTGCATGACACAAAGCAGTGGTGTCTGGAGGAAACTGTTCATCTACCAGGGAAGTATTACATAATTGATTAAAATAATCTTAGGGAGTTGGCACAGCATTCCCCTCTGCTTTTGCCAATGGCTGAGCCAGAGATTGAGATGCATTTTGCAAACACAGAAATCCAGTTTTGTTGGAATTAATTATCAAATTAATTCAAGAGCTTAAGAAACTTGACAACTATCACACAGAGGAAGTAACAAAACCCAAGACAGACTGATTATCAGTCTATGATCTTAAGCACAATTTGCTATTAGACACTAGCTTCCCAGCCTGACTCCAAATCCAGCCTTCATTCTCTCTGTAGTCCCTTCCAGGGACTTCCCTGTAGGATTTCCCCACAGAGCCCCTCCAAATAAATAGAGCTTCCCCAGGTAATCAGGCTGCTAAGATAGTCAGGCTTGGACCAGGACTCCTGCTTACCGGAGAATACAATAGACATATACAACACGGCCCTGCTGGGAAGAAACTTACAGTCTGCTGAAGAAGATCAGCCTATGGGTTAAACAGTAAGACATATGAAATTAAGTAGATGATTAAATATGAAATTATGAGCCTGGGGTTTCAGAAGTCTAAGATAGAGATTCCATGAGGACTAAAGTGATTTTTAAAGACTCTGTGGAAGAGTTCAAATTTAGATTGAGACTTTAAAGATAAGTGGAATAAACAAGAAAGGCTTAAGGGATAAGAGACGAGAGAAAAAATAGACTTACTGAGTCTCTGAGTTGGCATACGTCTTCTTGGTCACAGTCTGTATTCTCTCTAAAGCAATGATTTTCCCCATGCTACTGTTATACAGATAGCCATAAAACCTTTTGCTTGTACATGTTCAACAATTTTTAAAAACTCCCTTCTGTAGCTTTTAACTTTACTGTTGGACACTCTTCATGATTATCATTTTGAGAAAATGCTTCTGATTTCCCTATAATTTGCTGTCATTGTCCCTAGTTTTGCCATCTGGAGTAGCATAGAACCAGTCTGTTGCATGAGGAAAGGCACAGAGCCAGGAATGAGCACTATGCCTTCCTGAGACATTAAGGGGTAATGTTCTGATTATAGTGGAAGATTTACTTGTAAGACTTAATTGGATAAGTCCAGAGAATCTAGGAAAGTAGCTTAGGGGAGGAGTTTGAAGGAAAAGAAGGTAAAGGAGGAAGAGATGAAGTCAACAGATAATATGTATCAAATGATACCCCTTTTGTGGCAAACACTTATTGAATGCCTACTATTATTTCAGACAGTCACTAGGACTTGGGATGGTGACAACGAAGAAGGTAAATATGGTGTCTGTGGTAGTGACCAAGATAGATGACATTATGCAACCCCAAATCTCTGTAGCTTAACACACAGAAAATTTACTTCTAACACTTACCACAGGTCCAGCGCAGGACATCAGGGAATTTTACTTCATGTAGTCACTCAGGGGCCTAAACTGATGGAGGCTCCATGTCAGCTACATTGCCATGATCACTAGAGCAAGACAAAGAGAACTGGACAGGGGAATCAGCTACTGAAGCTTCTACCCAGAATGACCATATCACATCTGTTCACGGATGATGGCCCAAAGCAAGAAATATAACCACAACTGTCTTCCAAGTTGAAAGGAAGTTCAATCTTCTGGCACACTTGGCAGGTCAATTGGAATATTTAATAGACAATACTGATTACTACCATGTCTGACTTTATGGAACTTGGAACATAGGTAATTAGGTGAAAACAGGCAAGTTTACAAGCACTTATGATCAGTACAGTCAGTGCTATGATACGAGAAGAAGATCTTTGGGAGGAACACCTAACTCAGACTTTTGGAATAGTCAAAAAAGAATTATAAGAAAAACTGGTAAAGCCAGAAGGATGAGTACAAATGTAATTTAATAAAGAAGAAATTGACACAGGGACCGACAGGAATTTAGACCCGAAAACACCTAAAGACAAAGTATGTTAGAGGATCCAATTAAAAAGCTAGATAATGGTGCTGGGGAGAAGTGTGCTTGGTAAAATCGGAGAAGCAAGCATTGCTCAAACCATGCAGAGGCCTTGTCAGCCTCGCTGATGAGTTTGTGCTTAATCCTGAGAACAGTGAGGGACCATTTGCTAGATTTGAAAAAGACCTCTCTTGGAAGTGTGAAAGGTGGATTGTGGTAGGGGGTGACAGTATTCTATCTGCAAGATGCTTCCTATACTTAATGTATCCACTGGGTAGTTATTATTATTTCCACTTCACAGATAAAAAAATCAAAGTTTTAGAAAGGGTAAGTATCTTCAAAAAGATCATAAGGTTGTTAAGCTGATGCATTGAGAAGGGAGAGGAGAAGAGACTCAAAACGTGAAATGCATCTGCTATCGAAGTCCATTCACTATTCACGTTATGATGTTGCCTCCTGATCATTCTAGAATATAATAACAGTACAAGAAGTGCTTCCATCATGATAAACTTACAACCTAATCTCTTGACCAAAGAGTGGCTCTAATTCACAGGGGAAGTTGGCATAAAAGTGTTTATACTTGACATTTTACCTCATTTACCCTGGGTGAATGGGTCAGTATTTGAAAGGGATGAGGTGACTGCCCCATGACCTCTTCAGTTTCTGTAGGTCATAGGATAAGAGTAGCAATGCTCTTAGTGAAGGAAACTCTCAGGGAAAAAAATGAGGTTATAATGGGCACTGCTTCAAGTGAACAGTGAGATTTTTCTCCTTGTCAGAAGTGTCTGCTCAATCTAGGAACTAAAGACCAGCCTGGATGGCTCTTGCCTTTCACAGCCCAAAATAGCAAAAGGCCTGGATGAATAAATACAGTGAGATCTGACAAGCCGGTAAAGAGGACAGCTCACTTTCCGTGCCTCCCTTGGTTCCACAATCCAAGGATGAGATAGAACTAAAGTTGATTTCCATATATCACATTGCAATCTTTTCTAAGATTGATTTTCAAAATTGTTGCTCATGGGGGTATCATTTGTTCAAATACACAGTGCAAGACTGTCCTTCATTTGAGACTCCAGTCATTCTCAGAAGCTGCCTTTGAATCAAAGTGCTAGTTTTCAATTTTTTCAATTGCCTCTGCACTTTCCCTCATGCTTACCAGGGGTCCAGGTTAATAACATTGGCAGTTTCCGTGTTTCATCAGCTATTTATGATGTCTTAAGTACTAACTGTGCATTTCTCTGGTATAATTTTGATAAGATTTGTTTTAGCTAAAACAAAAATTAAAATGTACAATGCAATTCATTAATGGTTACTGAAAGTCTTCAATGTATTAAAACGTTTGAATTTAAAATAAGTTATTATGATAGAGATTTGTATGTATGTAGATGAGAAAAATTTGGAGGATTTTTACATATAATGATCATCATATAATTAGCTTCTTTGGGAAAAGAATTATCTCATTCACTGTTCACACATGGAGATACTCAGTGGGTATGAATTGACCAAATGAACAATTTGAGTGGCTAGTAAAAGTAATAATAATCCCTTTATATTTCTATACCACTTGAACTATTTGCTGAATTGAATAATCTCATCTTTAATCTCATTTGAATATTTTGAATATCCTGTGAAGTATATGGGCTTGATTTTGTTATCCCTATCAGGGAAGATCCTGCATCTGATCATGGATAAAAGGAATTTAAATACAGATTTTTTCGTAACCACTCCACCGCATCAGGCATAATCTTCAGCATTGCTTTAAAAACAATTACTTGATTTAAGAAAAACTGTGAATAGATACAGGTTTCCTTTGCCCTCTGAACCATCTCATTCAAACACCCTTTTCTACCTTGGGAGTTTCTAGTGAAGCCTGTGTGAAGCCCTCTAAACACTTTTGCCTCTTACCTATTCTCTCCTCAAAGCTTCTTCTCAGAAAGGATCTGAGAAATGTTGTCATACCAAATCACAGCTTAATAGTGACCTCTTTTGGGAGTTTTGTTTTTAGCAGAATATATTACACAATCTGGGGCTGTTCATTGTCTTTCCTGGTCTTAAAGTGCAGCTGGTGTGTCACATGTCACAATACAAGAAGCTTATAAGAGTCAGCTCACTATGGTCAAGATCCTTGGACCAGGGGCTGGCCCAGATTGCCCTCCTGCTTGTCACTTTGACCTGCTCTTATAGTGCATGCCTCCCATGGCATCATAACATCGACCCTGCTACGTGACTCAAGACCTTCCTATTTTTGTCAACTATTTAGACATTTTTCTTCAACTTCCCTACATCACTTAGGATAGACAACCTGCAGCTTCCCTACATCACTTCCCAATTTTCTGCAGCTTCCCTGTATCACTTAGGATAGATAACCCTCTATTAGCAAATAGATATCAGATAGGTATCATTTCTCCCCACCCTCAACAGCAGGATTTCTGGCATCAACCACCAATAGGAGGAGTTGGGGAAAATAAAAGAACATTCTAGAGCTTCTGATGTCACATTTGTTCTGCATCTGTTTAAGACTACAGCTACAACCTGTTTATCACAGCTGATTTCTTCAGTGAATGGAATGACGTAAAAACTGCTTAAAATATTGATAGGATCATTTCCACAAGCTCTTGTTTATCTGCCTTTTGTCCTCACTACTCACTGCCCCTGTATCTTCATTGTTCTAATACTCACTGCTTCTAATTCCAGCTCACCAACTCTATATACCACACTGTTTGCAGTGTGCAAATGGCAACCTTACCTGATATCTGACCTAAACTCAAGGTTTGTACACCCCAGTCTAAGCCTATCAGCCTAGGCCCCAATTTATCCAGGAAAGGAAGATCAGAAAATCATTATCATGTTCTTCTGGTATTTTCTAACCTTCAAACTCCTGACTCTAAAAAATTAGACATCTAACCCTTTTCCCTGCCAAAATTTCTGAATCCAAGTACTGTCTTGATTATTTTCTTTCCTCTCTCATATAGGCTTGGTATAACAATGCTGATTCATACATTATGAAAATAACAGGCAATTAAGTAGAACATTGAGATGACAATTTATGGAGTATATAAAACTTAAAATAAAAACTTAAAAATCTACCATTATCTCCATCATGAGGAATAATTAAGATATAAAAGCAGTTTACGAAAAGCAAATGTTTAAGGAAAAGTGATTGAATAATGACGGATGATAATAAAGAATTTACAAAATATGTATACAATCACAATTAAAACTAGGGGAAAATTGCTGTTGGTATTGGAACCGAGAGATGTGATCTAAAGACATATGAGATTAGGACAGAATAACAATCGCTCCAACAGAACTGCCTATTCAGGGTCAGAATGAAATTTTAGAATACAAACTACATTCTCCCCTTCAGTCTATGTAGATTTGCTTTTCCTCCTGTGGGTTCTCTGCAAGTCCGTGTAACAGTCCCAAACACTTGCCAATTAAACAAGAGGAGAATCATTATTGTAAACAACGACAAAAAGATACTGATACACTAAGAATACCATACCATGTATAAAGACAAAAATGGGACTGTCTTAGTCCGTTTTGAGTTGTTATGACAGAATACCTGAGGCTGGGTAATTTATTTTTAAAAGAGACTTATTTGGCTTATGATTCTGGTGGGCAGAAAGTTCAGAATTGAACAGCTATTTGGTGGGTACCTCATGATGCTTCCACTCATGGTGGAAAGCCAAAGCTTAGGAGTGTATGAAGAGAGATTACATCATGGGAGAGGCTAAGAATTCCTTTTGTAGAACCATAACTATTCCATTCCCATAAGAGAGAGCTCACTCCACCTGGTGGGAAGGTATTCATCTATTCATGAGGGTCCTGCCTTTATGACCCCAAAACCTCCCACTATTTCCTATCTCCTAATGCTGTCTCACTAGCATGACACATTAACAAGACACACTAACATCAGTTTTGGCAGAGACACACCACATCCAAACCACAGCAGGGGCCCCAGTCACTGTGGCTTTAGACAGTTGTTGGTGTCTTTTTTGCTCCAAATACCTTTTGCCCTTTGCTGCCCAGTTCTCAATTGTACATTATCTGTTCCCTGTTGAAATGAAGCTAAGAACAAGAATTCAGGCAAGAGCTTTCATAGTGAGAAAACATAGTTATTGCTCTTGACCTCAACAACTTATTTATTTATTTATTTATTTATTTATTTATTTATTTATTTATTTATTTTTGAGACGGAGTCTTGCTCTGTAGCCCGGGCTGGACTGCAGTGGCCGGATCTCAGCTCACTGCAAGCTCCGCCTCCCGGGTTTATGCCATTCTCCTGCCTCAGCCTCCGGAGTAGCTGGGACTACAGGCGCCCGCCACCTCGCCCGGCTAGTTTTTTGTATTTTTAGTAGAGACGGGGTTTCACCGTGTTAGCCAGGATGGTCTCGATCTCCTGACCTCGTGATCCGCCCGTCTCGGCCTCCTAAAGTGCTGGGATTACAGGCTTGAGCCACCGCGCCCGGCCAACAACTTATTTATTTTATTTGGGGGCAGTTTCAGCTGAACTGAAAGGCTGTCACTCAACAAAACTTCGATGTATCCACATGTTCCTTGGCTAATCCATGTAGAAGATAAAATCTGTTTACCAAATTGCTATTGTAGAGATCTTGGTCATTTAAAAGATAGCTCTCTTTATTTCACTGCCTTAAACTAAGGTTCCAGGCTTAATGATAGGACATGTTAGTTTGTAGAATTTTATCTGGCAAAGATACAACTAATTTATTTCTGCGCAAAATGCAAAACCAAAAGTTACATTTTGCCCTGTAGGACATTCATTTTGCATCTAACCTGGAAATCTCATCCTAAGAATTTTTTGCTGAATTGTCTATAAATACACTTTCAACTGCTCTTAACATCTTACTGTTTCTCTAATGAACTGAATAAAAACTATGATGTGTTCACTTCACATTTGTTTTATTATTTCTATCAGAGAATAATAATAAAACATGAGGGTCATGGTCTTAACTTCTTAAAGATTATGCTTTAGCGGTTTTAGAAAGTGTTCCACTGAGATACTTAAGTAGACTCACCTGACTGACAAGGGAAGGATGGGGGGAAAATCAAGACTAGAATTAGAACAAAAATACCCGAGTCAATGAAACTGAATGACTTGAAAGGACTACCTCATGGGCTTTTTAATCTCAGGCACATCTCTTCTTGGCTCCCCGAATAAGCAGCAATACAACATTAACATTGCTTACCCTGTTTCTCTAAGTTCATTTGTTACTTTTTTCTGATTTGTAGTATTTTTTTTTTTTCTGGTTCTCAGATGGACTGCAAGTTTGTCTCTATTGGTAGCAAAATTAATAAAGTATTTGTTTTTATGATGCTACCATTTGGGATCGCTGTCAAATGTTAATATTTATTTTCTATTAGATAAAGGTAGAGGATCTGATTTGATATACTTTGTTTGCCTCTGTATCAATTGTGAGCTCAAATCAATGAAGAATTTGTGTGCCTACTGGAAAAAAGAATACATCTTTAGGATGTGAACTGGTAAGTTTACATATTGCTCTGTTTATTTTTAACCTCAGAACTGAAACTATAAGAGCTTTCTCTGTATTTCTGTAATTGATGAAAACTTTATATCTTTCACTGTATAGGTATGAAATGTTTTCCTACCCTAAGAAGATATTGGTAAATTAGACTATAACATTTTTAAAGAAATTCTGATCTCATAGAGAAATACATTTTTATAGAAATTAATGTTTCCCAAATTCAAAGAAATAAAACTGAAATAATATTGTAGTTTAGATATTCTAGACTTTAAAAATCCCTAGAAATTGCTAAGTCAGAAACATTTTTACTCAATAATACAAGTTCACATAATTAAGGTGAATCTTTGTACACATCAAATCAGTTTAGTAATTTGAATTTTTTAAAAAATAAAAGGTATACATTTTTTCCGTAAGTTTATCAGTATGGAGTATAATACAAGTATATACTTTATTTTTAAATAAGATTTGGGTTTGTTTTATCATGGAAAGTTCAGCTACTCTGAGGTTTCTAAACTTCTTATGCTGTTTATTCATATATCAAAGAAGCCAATATTACTCCTACAAAATGTAACATAGGGAATGGACCTTTTAAGAAAATACTAAGTTTGTATCTGTGTGTATGTGAGCTAAGCCCTTGAAGTAAGACTTAAGGGCTACCATGGATATGATGCTTTAGAATTTCTGAAGTGCTTCCCATTAATTATCAAGCATAGAATATAATAGAGGTGACAAACATGCAGTGTTTACTACTATTGGGTAGAAATTAAAATTATGTTATTTAATTTTAATCTCATGAAATAGGTATTGCAAACATTATATTCATTTTATTGAGAAGAATGAGTCAAAAAGGTTAAGTGACTTAGAAGATAACCCAGGTAATAAGTGGTGAACATAGAAAATAAGAGATACGAAACACATCCTCCTAGCCAAGTGCTTTCTCCATTATAATAGTGGACTCTACATTTTGATGACTGCAAACTCTTAACAATAACTACATTTTGAGTATGCATCCTCCAACATCTAAATATTTGTTCACTTGCTTTATACGTAATATTCATCTATCACATATACTATAAAAGAAAAACAACCATTTTAAATTTTGAGATATAAAAACATAGACAAGTTCTACCCTTTTCTCCCCATAGCAAGTGAATCATCCTTACACACTTTGAAGGAATGTGCTATACATTAATTTACCATTTATAATTTATATTATTACTTATTTGGGGCCTATTATCTCAGTATATGACCAGCTTGGAGCCCCAAAGATCAAAGGAGATATGAAGAATCTAGAGAAAAATGGATTCTCTCTTGTTGGCCCTAACTCCTCTACAATTACCATTTCAGAAATATAGTCCTGATTTTTGCCTAGAGGTCTAGGTTCCAACACACTTGTCACCCTCTCCTGTAGCTAATGTGCCCCAAATGAAATATATCACATTTGTAGCCTTTGGGCTCCACAGTGTGCTCTGAGCTCTGCTAGGAGAACTAGGGTTTATGTAATCAGAAAGGCCTTAACTAAGGAAATGAATCACCTCTCCCTCCGAGTTGAACATATTTATTTTTTATGCTTATCTTCAAAACCTTTCCGTGAGGTATGCAAATCAGATATTATTTTCTATTTAATAGGGAAGAATCCTAAGGTTCAATATTAAGTATTATTTGTCTGATACACTTTAAATAGTAAGCTATTAACAAAATTGAGTTGAATGAATGAATGAATGAGGCTGTGTATAGAGCAGAACTATTTCTAAAATCTAAGTTGTCCAACTTCTAGTAGTGATGGATATTTTTCTTCAAATGCAGTTGCCTCAGACAAGGGAAGGATAGGGAGGGAAATCAAGACTAGAATTAGAATAAAAAGACCTGAGTCAGGTTCCAAGTCATTTCTTAGCTTTCTTACTTCAGTAAGTCACTGAACCTTAGATTCTGTAAAATGGTGTGTTCAATACCTGTGTAGCACATCTCAGAAAGTTGTTAACAAGGTCGAACTAGGCAATCCATATAAAATTGTCTAAGAATCTTATTTTGTAAATTCCCTAGATGACTGAGAGGTAGGACTTTTTTCAAAATACCTAGATCAAGAAAGCCATAAGTATGAAATATATTTATCAGCTATTCTGATAAAAGTATTCATCAGAATTAAGGGCTTCATTCTTCACCCAGTCACAAAATTGGATTATGATAAAAAACTTTTATTCAACATGCAATATGAACTGGTCACCAAATGTATACAAGAGTACAAGATGTTGGGAGGCACTTCAAGGTAACTACAATCTATTTCTGAATATTTATTATTATAATTTATTTTTTATAGCTCTGGAGGCTCAGGGTTTGGTTTCTTCTGAGGCTTCTCTTTTTTGCTTACAGATGGCCACCTTCTCCTGTGTCCTCACATGGTCTTTTCTTTGTGAACATGCATCTGTGGTGTCTCTGTGTGTCCAAATTTCCGCCTGTTATAGGAACATCAGTCACATTGGATTAGGGCCCACCCCGAAAACCTCATTTTTACTTGATCTCCTCTTTAAAGGCCCTATCTTCAAATACAGCCACATTCTGAGGTACTTGGTTTTAGGATTCCAATGTACATATGAATTTTGAAGGGAGACAGTTCAGCTCATAACAGAAAGATAATCTAAAAATGCATGTGTGACAAAGATGAAAAGACAGAACACTATGCTGTATAAATTCGGATAAAAGAAAATTACCAAGGATTGAAGAGACTTATGATAACTTTTTTAGAGAAAATGAGATTTGTGGTGGGTTTTGAAGTAGAGAGAAATGAAAGAGTGGGTGCTTCCTCACAGGAAGGACAATATGGACACTGGATAAGAACAAGGATATAAGTGAAGTACTTGCCTTACGTGGCTTATCTGCCCCTGTTGCATCTCAAAATAATAAATAATAGTATTTACTACTATGGGTAACATTTCAGGTTATAAAATATTTTCATTTACATTCACTTGATCATAGTATTCACCTCCTAATTATTTATATTACAGCAACCTAGGTGTACTGACTCCAAAACAAGTTATTGCCACGACATGGCCTTGCCCAAGCATTATGATTTTTAAAATAACATTTGATGTCCCACTTTTTACTCTTGGATAAGGTACAGCAGAAGTGATCTGGATGTTAGATGTCAAGAAGGAATGAAAACAAGATAAAGCAAATGTTATTGGAGTGGGTGGCCAAATAAACACTATGCTATTGAAATAAACCCTAAACACAGTGGGCCTCTGAGCTATTTTTATTGTTTGTGTTAAGATGTAATTAAGGCCGGGCGCGGTGGCTCATGCCTGCAATCCCAGCACTTTGGGAGGCCGAGACGGGCGGATCATGAGGTCAGGAGATCGATACCACAATGAAACCCCGTCCCTACTAAAAATACAAAAAATTAGCCGGGAACCATGGCGGGCGCTTGTAGTCCCAGCTGCTCGGGAGGCTGAGGCAGGAGAATAGCGTGAACCCGGGAGGCGGAGCTTGCAGTGAGCCGAGATCGCGCCACTGCACTCGAGCCTGGGCAACAGTGCTAGGCTCCGTCTCAAAAACAAAAACAAAACAAAACAAAACAAAAACAAAAACAAACAAACAAAAAAAAGATGTAATTAAGAGTTTTTCCTTCATATTTTTCCTGTATATATTTGAATCTAGAGAATCCAAGTTATTCTAAAAGAAGTCATTCCTGTCAGCTTCCAGCTGTTCTGTATATGTTTAATCAACTGATGAAGTTGGGTGCATGTCTTAAGATATAGTCATTTTGTCTGATTTGAAGTTCCATATATTATCTATGTGATATATACTGTATATGTATTCTGCACCAGGAATGCATTTATAAATTCTTTCCTCAGCAACAGGTAAGACTTTTACAAACTCAACATTTAAAATATTTAACTAGCATAGAAGAGATGGGATATGATCACATAGCTGGAAAAATATTACTTAAGCCATTATTTAAAATGTCAGAATGTCAGGGTGTCACATGGGTCTGTAGCCTGGCAAAGCTACAAAGATAAAATTATAAAGAATAACTTCATCAAAGAGTTTATTTGAAACTTCTTGCTGATCTGGTAATATATCCTAACATGCATACCAAAACGTGTACCTTAGAAAAACCAATTATACTTTTAGTAATATATCCAAAAATAAATAAAAATAACCAGAATCCTAGACAGATGTTTATGTATAAAAATTTGTTAGACTAATATGTATGAAAGCCAAAGGGTGGGTACATTTCTGACAATATGGAAATTATTAACTAAGTTATGATGCAACCACAGGATAAACTATTAAGCAACCATTAAACATTAGAGGTCTGCATAAACTCTCATCTTCAGTCTGGAAGTCCTTCACCCTATAGCTCTACAGCCTGGCTACTCAAAGTATAATCTGTAGACCACTTGCATCAGCATCAGCTGGAAGCTTGTTAAAAATGCAGAATCTCAGGTTGCTCCCCAGAGTGACTGAATTAGAATCTACATTTCAACAAAATCCCAGGAGCTAGCTTTCATATTAGAGTTTGAGGCATCATGCCCTAGAAGATAAAGGAGTGTCACATATGTCTGACTTGCAAATAATAATACTAAGGCACAAATATATTCTGCGTGACACAGAAGCCCAGGTGAGACTCATTCTACTATCTTTTTACAATGATAATTTAAGATAATGCAAGTTTATTTGCTGTTATTGTGTTTGGTAGAATTTTTCCAGAAAAGAATTCACTTACTAATAGATAATAGCAAACTGGCTAAAAAGAGCATGAGTGAAAACATTTATCAGCTACACCGTCCTCAGAATCTCTGGCTTCAACCTTCTCTCTAACCCCACTTAGAAAGTATTTAAGTGACTACAAGGAAGTCATATGCAAGCCTTATAGTGTAGCATTGCAGGCAAAATCAAAGAGAGGCAGCTCAGAATCCTTGTCAGGTATGAAAGAAGATTCCTGGAGGATATGGTTCAGCTTAAACTTGAAGAATGTTGTAACTATATAGTATTCTGAAAATTAAGACCAAATACTACACAAGTTAGTTATGACACCCCTTCAGCACCATACTCTCTGGATTTTCAAAAAGGTTTTCCAATGTCTCAACTAAGACCTTATGTACAATACATTCCCCTTCACATGTTTAATAATTAGATGATTAAGACCAAATATTGTCTCAAAAAAAGCTCTGAGAAGCATATTACTCTGAGTTTTTATTCATGTCAGTCACATAATTATTCATTCATTTACCTTTGAGCAACTACTATGTGCAAGTACTATGGATTTATGAGGGAATGCTAAATTATCTCAGTCCCTTATAAATGGCGGATCATCTAGGTAGACAAGTAGTAAAGTGACTGAATCAATTAAGTTCAATATGAAATATGCCATCATATGGACATGATACAAATGCTTAGTGGAAGTATTTATTTCATTCTGAGATAGGGAGAAGTGTAAGGTTTCTCAGAGATAAGAACACTAATCTGGCTTCTATTACACCACTTTGTTAATACTCTCCTAGTCCAGAATATCAGAGCCATCTGATTTATTCTGCACCCCACACCTAACATAAAAAGATTAGTAGCTACCATACTCTGAATAACTGATATAGGCGTTACAGTAGGTAGCTAGTCAGATATGAATGGGGTAGGAAAGGCTCCCACCACCACCAGGAATGTCAGGCAATCATCAGGTGATGGTCAGGTGGTTATTAAACTCTCTCTCTAAAATAATAATTGGCCACAGCCAGCACCAAGGAAAAGCAGTCTCCCAATAAATAAAAACCTGAAATTGGTGATTAACAGCTTCCCAATAAGATCTCAGGAGCTGGGCAAGTGGGCTCAAGAATGCACATTAAGAGGCAAAATGACAGAGTTTAACTGGTATATTACCTACTATATGACCTTTTAGTGACATATGATTGGTAAGGGAAGAATGCCTTAAGTGAGCATGTGTACAGCTCCAGTAAACACATTGTGCATGCTCACCTCCCAAGTGCTGGTGGGCCACCGTACATGCAGACAGCCCACCCCAAAGGAAGAATCAGGGGAGAAGGGATGCAAGACCCCAGAAACGTGCAAACATGTAAAACCCCAAGTCAAAAGATCAAATGGTGCACTCGATCTTTCAAGTCGCCTGCTATGCCCTCTTCCAAGTGTACTTTTACTTGCTTTCATTCTGCTTTAAAGCTTTTTCATAAACTTTCACTTCTGCTCCAAAGTTTGCCTTGGTCTCTTATTCTGCCTTATGCCCGTCAGTGGAATTCTTTCTTCTGAGGAGGGAAATATGAGGTTGCTGCAAACCTGTACAGATCTGCTGCCACTAACATATTTGGTGCTGTGTCTCCCATATGTTTCACTAACATAGGTGTCAGACCTTCTGGGTGTTCGCACACTTCTACCCAATCTTTGCATCTCAGTTAATATCTCCAATTTCCATATAGTTGGTTAGGCTAAAAACTGAGGAATCATCTTTGAGTCTTTTCTTTTCCTCACCTCCACAATGAATCCACTAGCAAATCTTCTAATGTTCACCTTTAATGTAAATTCCCAATCCCCACTTCTTTCCTGTCCACTGCCACCACCAAGTCTAAGCCTCCATCACTGCTCACCTGGATTCTGCAAGATCTTCCTATATGACCTGCCATTCCTTATCTTGCTCCTCACCAAATGTTTTTTCTCATGGTAGCTAGAGAGATTGTTGCATAATATAGACAAAATTATACTATTCCCTGTCCTAAAGCCAGCTGATGTCTTCCCATTCACACATGGAATAAACAGAGAGTCTATTAGAGCCTCCATGATTTGGTCCTGTATCCCTAAAACCTTACCACATGTCACCTCTCCATTCATTCCTGATGCATTTATATTCCTGATGCACTTTCTCATGGCTAAGCTCTTGCTTGTCCTGTCTCTCTGTCTGTTTATCTTGCTGCTAGAGTGACTAACTCTCATTCTTCTGGTTTTAACTTAATTACCTCTTCAGAGAGCCTTTTCTAAAATAGTATACCCAAGCCCTACCCTATTATACTAACTATATCATCTTGATCATTTTCTTTATACAACTTATTATCAAGGTATCAAATGTAATGGCTTAAAGAAAAGGATTTATGGTTCCCTATAATCTCTATCAGCACACATAAAGTCAAGTCAAATAACACAAAACCTACATTACAAGAATATGACTGTCATATTTCAAAACAACACTCCCAGATGCCCACCATCATCCAAACAGGTTACAGACCCTAACACCTATATAGAATGCTAGAGGTATCACCGATTATTCTCAAATATTATTCTTTAACTCATTTATTATTTGTTTACTGTCTATCACACTATAATATGAGCTTTTGATATACCTAAGATATAGCACACTGTAAGGGCCAATAAACATCACAAAAGTAAACAAATGGGTCAACTATACAGACACAGCTGCACTTACAATATCAATAGAATGTGAGGACCATGATCCATCCATTGTCTTCTGTCCCCTCACCCTTTAGCTATTCATTAATTACTTGATTCATTTAGTCACCAGATATTTAATAAAGATTACATTTCTAAGACCTAGGAAGACAGAAGTGAACAAGACAAACAAAATCCCTGCCCTTGAGAATCTTATATTTTTACATTAATTTAGTTGGAAAAGACAGACAATAAATACAACAAATAAACAAACTATATAGTAAGTTAAATATACCATAAAAAAAAATTAGGCTGAGGAAATAGGAAGCACAAAGGGAAGGGTGCCAAATTTAAATAAGGCAGTCATGATAGGTGATACTTGAGTATGGAGTCAAAGGATGTAAATTGCAGATTCAATTTTCAGAATGGGTTTTACTAAAATTGATTGCACACTTGGATCTTAGTCATAGAATAGTGGACCAGGAAGGCATCTTAAAGATTTCTGAGCTGGGCATGGTGGTGCCACCTGTAGTCTCAGCTACTCAGGAGGTTGAGATGAGAGGATCACTTGAGCCCAAGAGTTTGAGGCTGCAGTGATCTATGACTGTGCCACTGCCCTCCAGCCTGGGTGACAAAGCAAGACTCTGATGCCAAAACAAACAAACAGCTCTTTGTAGTGGAGGATAACTCAAGACAAGCCACAACTTCCTAAAAGGATTCAAATATAATTGAGGATGTCTAGGTGATGCTATTTGTACCTTCTCTTTCTTTGTTTTGTTCTTTGATGTGTATTGTTTTACATCATTTAATTATGTTTTATTTGGTGTGTAAGCATGATAAATAGACAGTAGAGAAAATACGAGGCTAGACGAGAAGATAATTCGCTGGTCTAAACCCAGAAGAATGCATCTTCATCTAATGGAATGAATTAAAATCACCCCTTCACCCACTGTCTGGCACAAAGAACGCACTTGGAAGTTGTTAATTTTAGGAATTGTTAACTAACAATATCCTTGTCATCATCTTCATCATCATCACCTCATTTAATCCTCAGGGTTTTGAAGAGGGTTCTATTACTGCTTCCATTTAAGTATTAGAAAACTGAAGATAGATTGGGTCAACCTAACTTCTCAAGCGAATTCAAACTAAACAAATATGACATTCATTTATAATACCCAATTAATTTGCCAACTAACTGTGGAACGGGAGATTGGAGAAGACTCTACTCTATGCTCTATCCCACCCAATCCTTCATTCATATTTTCAGCAAAGGGAATAAATGAATCTACTCCCCTACCATAGACTTCTCCAAAAAGACTGCAAGGATTTCCTTTTTCCCATTTACTGTCATTCCACCCTAGGCAGAGAATAATAGTTTAGGAATGCTTTACATAGGCACTAGTTCTAGTCATGGCCCACAGCCAAGATGTAAGTGATTTTTTAAAAAATAAACTTCGAAAAAATTGGAAATGTTGAAACACATTTTAAACAATCACAAATCATGTTCAGAAATCTAAAGGTACCATCATGTGTCCTTGCTTTCAGAATCAGGTTCAGCTGGTGAATTAAATAACAGGAGGCTTGGGAGACACTGTGGCAATCTGAGAAGCAGCCAGCAAATTCACTAGAAGTACCAATTTGGAATTTCCTACTCTGTCTTCCCTGAAGATAAGTTTTAAACATTTACATGTTTTAAAATTCCTTAATCTGACTTACCTTAATAATTCTATCCTCATGCTTTCTGGTTTGTAATCATTATAAGTCAATTTCTCTCCTAAAGGCAAAATCTAAAGAAATATGTGTGTGTGTGTGTATATATATATACACACATACATATTATAGACATTTATATATATTCATTCCAAGGTAGCTTACAGCTGACGTTTTTCTCTCCTGTTTTTATGTTGAACAGAGGCTGAAATCAATGTAGTGCCTTTTTGCCACGTAGTGGGAAATTTAATTTTGCTATTTCTTCCTTATCTCTTTTTTGCCAAGAGATAATAGAATTCTGTGCAAACAAAGCAGAAACAGGGAAGTCTATGTGTATACCTTCAGTATAGAATATCAGAAAGACAATGTATGTTTCAGAGAGTAGACCTGTCAGTGGTTAGAAGTTTAGGAGTAACATTCCTCCACTGTATTCTCAAGTCTGGTATTCTTTGATATCATTGTACTATCATTTTCTCTGAATTCATCTTTTAGATTGCATTTCATGAGATCAATAATATACATATTATTCTGAAGAGTGTAGCTCTAATAAATTAGTCACATCCAAATTCAGTATGCCTGAGCTTCAAGGTCTCTTGAAAGAAAAAAAAAATTCTAATGATAAAATATCCAACAATTAAAAATTTGCATCAAGAAGAGTAAGAGCTTCAATTTAATGAGAGTTTATTATGTATGGGATGCATTATGTATGTGAAATGTTGAGCAGAGTAGCTATCATATAGTCAGGACCCAATAAATGGTAGTTATTTCATAAGAAATGTTGTTAATTACCTCATATCTATTACTTTGCTTTATCCTCACTATTGTTTTCAAAAAATGATATTTTTCAGATTTTACATATGTGAAACTGAGACTCAGAGAGTTGAACTGATAAATGGGGAAACCAGAATTTTAACTCTTGTGTGTCGGGAACTAAAATTTATTTCATAACCTGTACTCATAGTCCAAATAAGTCAATTAATAAACAAAATAAGAAATTCATTGCGCTTCTAATAAGTAGAACTTTTCCCAGTACAGTCATGTTTCATGTAACAATGTTTCAGCCAATGAAGGACCTCATATATGACTGTAAGAATATAATGGAACTGAAAAATCCCTATCACCTAGTGATGGATTAATGATCCAGACCCTATGTAGGCCTAGGCTAATGTGTTTACATCTTCATTTTTTTAAAGAAAAGGTTAAAAAGTAAAAAAAAAAAAAAAAAAAAAAGTAAAAATTAAGGTTTTTAAACAGAAAAAAGCTCATAGAATAACAATTTAAAAAGTATTTTTATACACTTATAAAATGTGTTTGTGTTTTAAGCTAAGTGTTATTATGAAAGGGTCAAAACATTTTCAAAAATTAAAAAGTTTATAAGATAAAAATGTTATAGGAAGTTAAGGTCAATTTATTACTGAAGAATGATTTCTGTTTTAGACAGTCTCGCTCTGTCACCAGACTGGACTGCAGTGGCATGATCTTGCCTCACTGCAACCTCTGCCTCCCGGGTTCAAGCTATTCTCCTGCCTCAGCCTCCCTAATAGCTGGGACTACAGGCACATGCCACCATGCCCAGCTTATTTTTAGTAGAGGCGGGGTTTCACCATGTTGGACAGGATGGCCTCGATCTCTTGACCTCATGATTCACCTGCCTCGGCCTCCCAAAGTGCTGAGAAAGAATGAAATTTTTTATAAATGTAATGTAGCCTTGGTGAACACAGTTTATACGTCTATAGTAGTATACAATAATGCCCCAGGTCTCACATTCCATATAGCCTATAGCCTAGATGTGTAGCAGGCTATACCATCTAGGTTTGTGTTTACATCTATGTTTGTGTTTATACTTTATGATGTTCATACAAGGATGGAATCACCTAACAACACATTTATTGGAAAGTATCCCTGTCATTAAGTTATACAGGACTATATATGACTCTACAGCAATGTTGCTTACTTTTTAGACAGTAGTATATTTATCTATAGGGGTATGTTAGACCACAGAGCAATAAGACTTAGCCTTAGGTGCCAAGACCTATAAACAGATCAATAAAGACCTTAAAAAGACCCAATGGCCTAAAAGAAAAAGCCCCATTGTTTCAGAGGAATTGCTGATAGAATTGTTGCTATTCAAATGGTATGTTATTATAGTGGTGTCCTGGCAACCACAGATTGATGGGAGAAATACCAACACAATGGATAGAACAATGGTATATTTTGGTAGTGTATGAAAGGTCACACAGCCTAATCATTATGATCTTTGACTCTGTGGCCAAACAGCCTGGGTTTGAATGATGGCTGTACCATTTACTAACTCTGTGTCTGTATGCAAGCTACTTAACCCCAAATGCCTCAGTTTCTTCATCTTTAAAAATAACAATAATATTTCCTACCCCCCTGGGCTACTGGAAGTGCTAAATGAGTTATTTAATATAATGCCCTTAGGATGATGCTTGGCTAAATAGTGTCAATAAATTTTAGACATCATAATAGATCTTTTTTTCTGATCTGTGACTCTTTATACTCAATCTGTTCTTCAGTTCCTGTGGGAAAGCAGACATAGCTCACTAGACATAAAATTAACTATACCAGACATGAGATTTAAAAAAAAAATCATTCGCAAGAAATTTTCTCGAGAGAAAACTCCATCTTTGATCATAAGAATGAGTTGATGTGAAATGTAAGAGCTTCCACAGATGGCTTCAGAGAGAGAGAGAGAGAGAGAGAGAGAGAGAGAGGAAAATTTTTTTACAAAATGGAAGAAGAACATGAGATTCCAAAGGGTGAGGGGCAGTGGATATATAAGTGAAAGACAACCGGAATCAGAAAGGTAGAGGAATATTGGGGAAATGGTAGAGAAATAGAACTTAGGAGCAGCAGCAAAGAAAGTTCATAGAATTGTCTAAAAAGGGATTTTTAAGCTGTGTGTCAAAACTGACCCCATCCTCATTCCACTACAAAATCTAAAATAAATTCCACATTGCTTACTAATGCTTTTGTGTGAGGAAATTATTTTGGAAAGTTCAAAGACATTTTATGTGGGTTCAGGTGGATGCCAGGAACAGAAAACAAACAACAACACAAAGGTACAGAGGCTAGCACTAGAGGCAAGAACTGGAACTAGAGGTAGAAATCCCCATGTATTAGTAAATCTGTGAAGAAAGCAACAGGTTTCCAAGGGTATAGAATTGGCTAGAATCTTAGTAACACTGATTCTGCCTTAATTTCAATTTTAGTGATCTTTTCAAAATGACAAAAGATCAAGACATTATTATTTTTATGATTTTTTTTAACTGCAAGAGTATAACCAGCAGAACATATAGTATTATTTTGTAAGACATTTAGCAGAGATATGGTATCATATAGAATCAGGATTATAGACTGAGACTATTCCACAGAGAAGAAAAATAAGGGGAAGCAATGCAGGCAAAAATCAGTGGCACTTGTCATGGTAATGGGGCAAACTAAAAAGCTGAGTGTATATTAATATTTATTTCAATTAACAATAGACATTTTAAATTTTCACAAATGTATTCCCATCCATTATTTCATTTAATATTCATGCTACGCCTATTATTAGGATAAGACAGAGATTATTCTTCCCTTTTATTTGAAATAAACCCAACAACCTTAAATAAGTTCTATTTTCAGTAGAAAAACAAAGCAGAATGCAAATTCAAATTGTCTGACCACTGGTCTAAAACTTATTGGTTCTTTCATTCGACAAGTATGTATTGAGGACCTACTAATTGTCTGGCTCCATGCTATATCCTGTAATGAGACATCTCTTGAATATAAACTATGCCTTCTTGAAAGTAATGACTTGCAGGGGCCAACAGTTCACAAATATTTTTCTAGAGAAAGAAGAAAGTTAATTGTGTGTTAAGGGTTTCTTCCTATTATTTATACTTCAAAAGTAAATATATCCTTGCAATAGTGGTAGCTTCATGTCACCCCACCTACCAGACTCAGGCCTGGAAGAATATGCTAGGAAACCCTTGGATATTTGAGGCCAGATGTATGCATTAGATATTCTATTTTTCTAGTTTCTTTGTTCCAGGGGCAACTTGTTCTGTAACTACTGAATACTACTTCTTAATTTCAAAGTTCACTATCATGGTTTTGACTGGTTTAAGTAAATATAATTTATGATCTCTATGTGCCACATGGGACGCTGGAAACTAGTTTCCACTGTACTTCCAACAACTCCAGTATAAATACATCCATGTCTCTGATCCTATGATCCTCATTTATAAAATGAGAATGGTAATAGTACTCAATTCACAGGGTTACTAGAAAATTTGATGGATTTGTATACAAAAGTACCAAACACGTAGTCAGTGCTTAATGATTATTTTTTGTTATTATTATTATTAATATTAATATTCTGTTGTTAAGTTAGAAGGTTAATTATTTAACCAAGATACCACAGCTAGTAAGGAGTAGGGACTGGTTCTGATTCCAAAGCCAGGGATTTCAAATTCAGCTATCCTAAAGTAGAAATGTAATTATTTCTGGCAATGAGACCCAAGCAGAGGGTCAGTGAAAATGAAGTTAGAATGGTGAGCATAAGAAAGGGGAAAAGAAATTTTAAAGTGTTTCAGTAACTTGACTTGATGAAAGCAATGACTAAATTCAGTGAAAAGAAATACAAGTTAACGAGCCTCAGGGCAAAAAAGTAAGAATAGGGATTATTATCTAAATGGCTCATTTGCTTCTAAACATTAAACTAGTGAAGGATGGAGAGAATATTAGGGGCTGAGGCACATCAGAAATCATCCTTGCTTTTAAGAAACCATAGAAAACACTGAAAGGCAATATGGGCACATATGATAAGCTGGCCCAGAAAAGGAACGGAAATCTATTTGAAAATTTACACAAAAATTAGAAGAAAAACTCAAATATACAAGAAATGAAGAAAATACGAATTGTTTTATAGATAAGTGTTCAAAGGAAAAAATATGAGAATACACATAGCAAAATGTCCATAATGTTTTGAAACATGTAAGGTTTCAATGTCCCTTGGCAATGAATATTTTAATATATTATTTCAAATAATGTAACTATTCAATCAAAAGATCTATCAGACTGTGTCCATTACCTATTATATCCCACTTGTAGATATCAATATCTTTTAGCTGTATAATATTATAAATCAAAACCTTAAGCAACAATGAGTTATTTATTATATCTTACAATTCTGTGGATCGACTGGGTAATTCTTGTGTTCACCTGAGCTCACGTGTGTGTTGCGTTCAACTGAGGATGTCAGTGTGGGAATGGACTTAGCAGGTACTCCTAGAATGGCTGCAGTTCTCCTCCTATGTGGATTTTTGTTCTTGGCTGATTTTCCAACACGGCAACTTCAGGGCAGTGTTCAGGAGGTCAAAGGTAGAGGCTACATCACCTAGGTTGCATGCTATTGGTCAAAGCAAGTCAGAGTCCAGTGCAGATTCAAGAGATAGGGAGGTAGAAAACACTCCTTGATGGTAAGAGGTGCACAATATTGTGGACATGGTTTTCAGCCTACTTCTGGGAGTGTCATAGATTGAAATATATTAGAGGTTTTCCTGACTGATCTTTATTTTTTGTACATTATGAAATTTAGTGATGTGCATAATCCCCGAAAAATCTTAAATCCATAATTGCCATATCTCCCTCAAGATTAATGGCATTGATTTACTTTTTCATATATACTTTCTTTTAAATGATATTACAGGAAAAGAAGACTGTGACATTTGTACTTGATCACTGAAGGATCTACACTCAAAATAGTGTGAAAAGAATGTAGGTGGTTTCTTATAAATATCTCCATTTTCCACATTTAAATAATTAAAGATTAAACCATATAAGCGTGATATGTCACATCTCAGAATCCTTTGCAAATCTTTCTCTCATACATATCTATAGGGATTACTTATGGGATAATTCACCATGTAAAGGCCTGAAACTGCTAAATTCCTGGAGGTAGAAAAAAATAAGCCAAAATATATGTGCTTTCAGAACAAAATGTTTCTCTTCTGCCACGAGATCTGGGAATCAACTTTCATTCAGGTTGACACACATAGTTTCTTGAAACTATGTAAAGACCACAAATTTATTATATTAATTTCATGTAGCTTTACTTTCTATGTTTTGATTTATTCAAAAACCTACCGTGAGCCTGAGGCATCGGTGGTATCAGCAAGAGTGGTAGCCTGGCTCACTGTACCTGGAAAATTCAATTGTGCCCGGCCCACTTGCTTATTCCTGGGTTCCCTACCTTGTGCAGGAGAACACAATGATAACTGGCATCACTTTAGGGAAGAATCTAAGACTAACTAGGCAAAGGAAAAACCTGAGTACATTCTTCTTCCAATTTTCCAATGTGCAATAAAAACACTGTTGCTACATTAGAAGATCTGTGGACTGATTAGGAGAGACCGGTGGTGTAGGAACTTCCTTCCGTTTAGATGTAGTCCTAAAATGTACTTTTGTTCAGAACTCTATATACATCTTCTGAAGTAAAACAGCCCAAGCCGTGGTGTCACAATCCCAATAGCTACTTAACAAGATCTGCACTGATAACCATTGCCTAATCCATATTAGCTCCACTCCTAATACACTGCATACTGTTGTAAGAAAACTGCACACAAAGCACAACTCTAACCTATTTACTGTCTTATGAGTAGTTCTTAGATTTTTTTTTTCCCAGAATGTTTAGAAGCACACTTCAGGTTTCCTAAAGACATCTCAAAGATCTGTTTACTCTGTTGATAGTTTCTTTTGCAGTGTGAAGCTCTTTAGTTTAATAAGGTTCAATTTGTCAATTTTTTCTTTTGATGAGAAATTTTTTCATCATAAAATCATTGCCCACTTCTGTGTCTTAGTATTGCCTATGAGGTTGTTTTCTAAGGTTTTTATATAATAGTTTTGAGTTTTACATTAAATCTTTGATCCATCTTGATCTGATTTTTTATATGGTATAAGAGGTTCAGTTTCAATCTTCTGCATATGGCTAGCCAGTTACACCATCAACACTTATTGAATAGGGAGCCCTTTCCTAATTGCTTGTTTTTGTCAGCTTTGTCAAAGATCAAATGGTTGTAGGTAGCCTTATTTCTGGGTCTCTACTCTGTTCCATTGGTGTATGTGTCTGTTCTTGTATCAGAAAATGCTGTTTTGGTTACTCTAGTCTTTTTTATTTTTATTTTTTTGAGATAGTCTCACTCTGTCACCCAAACTGGAGTGTACAGTGGCAGGATCTTGGCTCACTGCAACCTCCACCTCCCAGGTCCAAGCAATTGTGCCTCTGCCTATAGAGTAGCTGGGACCACAGGAACATATCACCACACCCGGCTAATTTTTGTATTTTTTTAGTAGAGACAGGGTTTCACCATGTTGGCCAGGCTGGTGTCAAACTCCTGACCTCAAGTGATCTGCGTGCCTTGGCCTCCCAAAGTTTTGGGATTACAGGCGTGAACCATGGTGCCCAGCCTGCTGTAGCCTTGTAGTATAGTTTGAAGTCAGGTAGCATGATGCCTCCAGCTTTGTTCTTTTTGCTTAGGATTGCCTTGGCTATTTGGGCTCTTTTTGTATTCCATATGAACGTTAAGTCAGGTTTTTTTCTACTTCTATGAGGAAAATCACTGATAGTTTGATAGGAATAGCATTGAACCTGTAATTTGCTTTGGGCAGTATGGCCATTTTAATGATAGTTACTTTTCTTATCCATTATCATGGGATGTTTTTCCATTTGTTTGTGTTATCTCTGATTTCTTTGGCCAACATTTTGTAGTTCTCAGACTAGGAATCTTTCATCTCCCTGGTTAACTGTATTTCTAAGTATTTTATTCTTTTTGTGGTGATTGTGAATGGGCTTGAATTCCTGATTTGGGTCTCTGCTTGACTGTTTCTGGTGTATAGGAATGCTAGTAATTTTTATATGTTGACGTTATATCCTGAGATTTGCCTGAAGTCGTTTATCAGTTTAAGGAGGTTTTGGGCTGAGACTATGAGTTTTTCTTGACATAGAATCATGTCTTCTGCAAACAGGGAGAGTTTGATTTCCTCTCTTCCTTTTGTTTTATTTATTATTTCTTTTATTTTCCTCTCTTCCTATTTGGATTCCTTTATTTCTTTCTCTTGTCTGATTGCTCTGGCCAGGACTTCCAAGACTATGTGAAATAAGAGTGGTGAGAAAGGGCATCCATGCCCTGTGCCAGTTTTCAAGGCAAATGTTCCCAGCTTTTGCCCGTAGAGTATGATGTTGGTTGTGGGTTGGTCATAGATGGCCCTTATTATTTTGAGGTATGTTTCTTCAATATGTAGTTTATTGAGAATTTTTAACTTGAAGGGACATTGAATTTTATCAAAAGCCTTTTCTTCATCTACTGAAATAATCACGTGTTTTTGTCTTTAGTTCTATTTGTGTCATGAATCACATTTATTCCTTTGCATATGTTGAACCAACCCTGTATCCCAGGGTTAAAGCCTACTTTATTGTAGTGGATAAGCTTTTTGATGTGCTGCTGGATTCAGTTTGCCAGAATTTTGATGAGTATTTTTGCTTCAATGTTCATCAAGGATATTGGCCCAAAGTTTTCTTCTTTTGTTGTGTCTCTGAAAGATTTTGGTATCAGGATGATGTTGGCTTCATAGAATGAGTTAGGGAAGAATCCCTCCTCCTTCATTTTTGGTGAATAGTTTTAGTAGGAATGGTTTCAACTCTTCTTTGTACATCTGGTAGAATTAGGCTATGAATCCTTCCAATCCTGGGCTTTTTTTAAATGGGTAGGCTACTTATTATTGATTCAATTTCAGAGCTTGCTATTGGTCTATTCAAGGATTCCAGTTCTCCCCTACTCAGTGTTGGGAGGGTATATGTGTCCAGGAATTTATTCATTTCTTCCAGATTTTCTAGTTTGTGTGCATAGAGGTGTTCATAATATTCTCTGATGGTTATTTGTATTTCTGTGTGGTCAGCAGTAATATCTCCTTTGTCATTTCTAATTGTGTTTATTTGGAACTTCTCTCTTTATTTATTGGTCTAGCTAGCAGTCTGTCTTATTAATTTTTTTTTGATAAACCAACTCCTGCATTTGTTGATCATTTGAATTTTTTTAAATGTCTCAGTCTCCTCCAATTCAGCTCTAATTTTGGTTATTTCTTGTCTTCCACTAGTTTTGAGGTTGGTTTGCTCTTGCTTCTCTGGTTCTTTAAGTTGTGATGTTAGCTCCTTAAATTAAGCTGCTTTTAACTTTTTGATATGAGCATTTAGTACTATAAATCCCTCTTAACACTTCCTTAGCTTTGCCCCAGATATTCCAGTACCTTGTATCTTTATTCTCATTAGTTTCTCTTGATTTCTGACTTAATTTCATTATTTACTCAAGCATCATTCAGGAGCATATTACTTAATTTTCATGCAACTGTATGGTTTTGAGAGACTTTCTTGGTCTGATTTTTAATTTTATTACACTGTTTTCCAAAAGAGTGGTTGGTATAATATCAGTTATTTTGCATTTGCTGAGGATTCTTTTGTGTGATTGTGTGGTCAATTTTACTATGTGTGTCATGTGACAATGAAAAGAATGTATATTCTGTTGTTTTGGGTGGAGAGTCCTGTAGATGTGTATCAAGTCCATCTGATCCAGTGCTGATTTAGGTCCTGAATGTCTTCGTTAATTTTTTGCCTTTATGATCTATCTAATACTGTCAGTGGAAAATTGATGTTTTCCACTATTATTGTGTGGGAGTCTTAAGTCTTTTTGAAGGTCTCTAAGAACTTGCTTTATGAATCTTGGTGCTCTTGTGTTAGGTGCATATATATTTAGACTAGTTAGGTCTTCTTGTTTAATTGAACCCTTTACCATTATACAATGTTCTTTTTTTTTCATTTCGTGATCTTTGTTGGTTTAAAGTCTGTTTTGTTTTATATGAAATTAGGATTGTGAACCCTGCTTTCTTCTGTTTTCCACTGCCTTAATAGATTTCTCTCCATCCCTTTGTTTTGAACCTATGGATATCATTGTATGTGATAAGGGTCTCTTGAAAACAGCATACCACTGGGTCTTGGTTCTTTAACCAGCTTGCCACTCTGTGCCTTTCAGTAATTGGGGCATTTGGCCCATTTACATTCAATGTTAGTATTGATATATATGGATTCAATCCCGCAATTGTCTGTTATAATCAGTCTGTTAATAATAATCAGTTAACTGATTATTACGCAGACTCGTTTGTATGGTTGCTTTATAGTGTCACTGGTCTTTGTACTTAAGAATGTTTCTTGTAGTAGACAGTAATGGTCTTTCCTTTTCATATCTAGTGCTTCTTTCAGGAGTTCTTGTAAGGCAGGTCTGATGGTAACAAATTCCTTTAGTATTTGCTTGTCTGGAAAGGATCATATTTCTCCTTTGCTTATGAAGCTTAATTTGGCCAGATATGAAATTGTGGGTTGGAATTTCTTTTCTTTAAGAATGTTGAATATTATCCCTCAATCTCTTATGGCTTGTAGAGTTTCTGCTAAGAGTTCTTCTGTTAGTGTGATGGGTTTCCCTTTGTAGGTGATCTACAATGGGAAGGCAAATTAACAGTTTTTCTTTCATTTTACCCTCTAGAATATGAAGATTATGTGTATCTGAGATGGCCTTCTTGTGAAATATGTTACTGGAGTTCTCTGCATTTTCTGACTTTGAATATTGACTTCTCTAGCTATGTTTGGGAAGGTCTCATGGATGATATCCTAAAATATGCATTCCAAGTTGCTTCTATTCTTCCCATCTCTCCAGGAACATCAATGAGTAGATTCTCTCTTTTCACAATCCCATATTTCTTAGAGGTTTTGTTAATTCCTTTTTGTTCTTTTTTGTTTATTCTTGTATAACTGTCTTATTTCAGAAAGCCAGTTTCAGGCTCTGGGACTCTTTCCTCAACTTTGTCTATTCTGCTATTAATACATGCAATTGCATTATAAAATTCTTGTAGTGTGTTTTTCAGCTCTATCAGGTTGGCTACATTCTTTTCTACATGGGCTATTTTGTCTATCAGTTCCTGTATTGTTTTATTGTTGTATTAGTCCATCTTCACATTGCTGATAAAGACATACCCAAGACTGAGTAATTTATACAGGAAAAAGCATTTAATGGACTTACAATTCCATCTGGCTGGGGAGGCCTCACAGTCATGGCAAGTCAAATCTTATATGTATGGCAGCAGGCAAAGAGAGAATGAGGAAGAGGCAAAAGGGGAAACCCCTGATAAAATCATCAGATCCCATGAGACTTATTCACTACCATTAGAACAGTATGGGGGAAATGGCCCCCAATATTCAATTATCTCCGAGTCCTCCCCACAACACATGGCAATTATGGGATTATAATTCAAGATAAGATTTGGGTGGAGACAGAGAGCTAAATCATATCCGTTGTGATTCTTAGCTTCTTTGGATTGGATCTCAACATACTCCTCCATCACTGTGATCCTCAGGCTATTCATATTCTGACTTCTATTTCTGTCATTTCAGCTATATCAGCACAGTTCAGAATCCTTGCTGCAGAAGTGGTTAAGTTGGTTGGAGGATAGAGGGCACATTGGCTTTTTGAGTTGTCAGAATTCTTGCGCTTTTCATTTTTATTTTTTATTTTTGTCTTTTTGTGGGCTGGTGTTCCTTCAATCTTTGAAGATGAAAAGTATTGAGAAACATAATAATTAAATTACATATTTTCAAGGATATTTTTTCCCTAAAAACTCTTTCCTACCTCTCTTGAGGCTGCCAGATCATTCTATAATATAGTATATTATCCAAATTAATAACATAGACTCTATGTCATAGAAGAAAAAGATCATCATGATAATCACAGAGAAAATATCACTGATCATTCAAGAAGGAAACCAATCAGTATCTTTGAGATATGAAAGAAGGGAAACAACACAATTTACTAGAATTCTAGTAAATTGAACCTGAACCATCAACTGAGATAAGCAAACTGTATTCTAGTCTGAGCTATCCTCTGAAATTTCTGTGTGGCAATACACAAGTTATTTACCCTCTCTGGGTTTGTTTTGTCTTATAATAAATACATAGATTTATCATAAGTGACTGCTGATTTATATAGTACCTTAATAATTTGGTGTTCTCAGACATTAGGATTCTTGCTTGCAGTTTATGCTTCCAATGTTACCCTTAAATATGATGTTCTGCTTCTTAAAACAATTTTCTTTCTCATTTGAGTTTTTTAAAAAAATGAATTGAGCTGTTGTTAAAGTTACTCTAATCTTATTTATAAAACTAGTTCTCGTTTGTTTTTGTTTTACAACAAATGCAAAATAAATATACAGTTAATAAGAACTTTCTTGAATAGTATTATTTTAAGGTACAACACTCATTTACACTCTATAATTATCCCTGGATATTTGCATTATATCTGTTTTGTATTTTCAAGGTAGCAATAGACTGATTTGTTGGTTTGACAAATTGACTTACTGAAAATATGATTTTAGCATAACCTTTAAGTATCTATACTTCTTTTTCATTGAAAAAGTTTCCAGATTCTCTGAAAGCATGCCTTGAATTTTTTTTATTTTATTTGTAAGAAAGTTTTTATTGGCTTAGAGTAATTTCACAAGATAAGACATTCAATGATCTAGTGGTAATTTCATATTTAGATCACAGAGATAAAAATACAACATGACTATTTTAACATTCTTCTTCCTAAATAATTGCAATTATAAATGATAAATAATTCAGTGTTTTATTTGTTGGTACTAAATGGTTACTTAGTTAGGTTATATAATTCATTTTATATAAAACAATAATGATAAGTAATAAATCCTTCTTAGGACTCAATAACCTGATTATAAATTATTAAAAGTATGATAAAGTCAGTCTTCAATGATATTTAAATTCAAGATAATTAAAATCCATTTGGTTTCTTCTACTTCTTATCAAAGAAACTGCTATTCATTGGAGAAATAGACCCAATAGGGGTAAATTTTAAAACTATACTAAGGTCTCAATATCTTAGTCTACTCTCATAAACAACATAGTCAAGATTTTAGTATATTTGGAGTTATGTCTAAATTGAAAAGTATTGGTTTATCAAATGCCTAGGAAACCTTCTTATTTGAAAGCTCAGATTCTTCAACTGAACAATCAACTATTTCATCCAAAAGAGAAATGTTTGTGTTGATAAAATATGAACAAAAGATGACCCTTGATAAAGGCATTTTGTTTCTTAGAAAGCCAATATTGCTTTGCTGTAATTTTTAGAAGATACATTCTTATTAGAAAATGCATTTTTCTTAATAATATACATTACGGCTAGTTGTTATAGAGAAATAAAAAATTACTGAAAAAATTAAATTGTTGCTTGTCTATAGACAAATAGAAGCAATAAAATGCAATAACAATATTTTTTCCTCTTCTTTCTCAGGACCATATCTAAAAGGGCATGTTTTCTGGTGTATTTTTTCTTGTTTAGGAGTTTTTGAAATACAGTCTAATTTTTGACAAATCAGTATAATGAAAGTCCTGTCATTTCAAACCATCTGGAACCAGTTTCCTTATTCACATTTTCTTTACCAGTGCTCTTTATTTCTTCATTTGGTCTTAAGTTTTTGTATAGTATTCTCTTATTTCACTATGAAGGATTCCTTTACTATTTCTTATAGGACATGTCTGTTAGCAGTACATTCTCTCAAGTTTTGTTTATATGGGAATGTCTTAATTTATCTTTCATTTTTGAAATATGGTTTTATCAGATATAAAATTATTGGTTTATAGTCTTTTCTTTCAGCATTTTGTGTATATCATACCACTGCTTCCTAGTCTCCATTTTTTAATAAAAAGTCAACAGTTAATCTTATTGATGATTCCTTATATTTGATTAGTTATTTTTCTCTTATTGTTTTCCAGATTCCTCTTGTCTTTGTCTTTCAATAATTTGAATGATGATTCTAGGTGGGATCCCTCTGAATTTACCCTGTTTAAATGTGAAACTTCTTGATTCTTTTAATCTTTATTTTAAGTTCAGTGGTACATGTGCAGATTTGTTACATGATTGTTTAGACTAAGATATTTAATCAAAATTTGGAAATTTTCAGCCATTAATTCTTCAAATATTTTTTCTTTCTTTTGTCCTCTCCTCCTGTAAATCCCATTATGCATATATTGGCATAGTTATGGTTTATGACAAAGCTCAGAGACTGTGTTTATTTTGTTTGTTTGTTTTGTTCCTTCTGCCATTGAAAATGGATAATCCCAACTTACCTATCTTCAAGTTTATTGATAATTCTGAGAAGTCAAATCTTTTGTTGAGCCCCTATAGTGAATTTTTTATTTTAATTATCATAATTTTTAACTCCAGAATTTCTATTTGGTTCTTTTCTATAATTTTTATCCCTTTACTTTTATTCTCCATTTGGAAAAACATTATTTGAAGACTTTCCTTTAGTTCTTGGAAAACTGTTTCCTTTATTTCTTTGAACATACTTGTAATAGTTTATTTAAAGCCCTTGTCTAGAAAGTCCAGGATTGATGCTACCTTAAAGACTATTTCTATTAATATTTTAAATAATATGGATATATAAATGCTAGAAATAAGACATCTTTTCCCCTCTGGATTTTATTGTTGTGGTTGTCTGTTCTTGTTGCTGTTAATTTATTTAATAATTTTTCTGGTCGCTTCCAAGATGGCCAAATAGGAACAGCTCTGGTCTATAGCTCCCAGTGAGACCAACGCAGAAGACAGGTGATTTCTGCATTTCCAACTGAGGTACCTGATTCATTTCACTGGGACTGGTTGGACAGTGAGTGCAGCCCATGGAGGGCAAGCCAAAGCAGGGTGGGGCATCGCCTCACCCAGGAAGCACAAGAGGTCGGGGAATTTTCCTTTCCTAGCCAAGGGAAGTGGTGAGTGACTGTACCTGGAGGAGCAGTACACTCCTGCTCAAATACTGAGCTTTTCCATTTGTCTTTGCAACCAGTGAAGCAGGAGACTTCCTCCCTTGCCTGGTTCGGTGGGTTCCATGTACACAGAGACTTGCTCACTGGAGACTAGCTGGGGTAAGAGTATCTGCCATTGCTGAGGATTGAGTAGGTGGTTCTATAATCACAGTGTAAACAATGTGGCAAGGAATCTCGACCTGGGCAGAGCCCACCTCAGCTCAGCAAGGCCTACTGCCTCTCTAGATTCTACCTCTGGGGGCAAGGCATATCTGAACAAAAGACAACAGACAGCTTCTCCAGACAGAAACATCCCTGCCTGACAGCTCTGAAGAGAGCAGTGGTTCTCCTACATGGCGTTAAAACTCTGATAACAGACAGACTGCCTCTTCAAGTGGGTCCCTGACACCTGTGTTGCCTGACTGGGAGACACCTCACAGTAGGGGCCAACAGACACCTAATACAAATGGGTGCCCCTCAGGGATGAAGCTTCCAGAGGAAGAATTAGGTAGCAATATTTGCTGTTCTGCAGCCTCCACTGGTGATACCCAGGCAAACAGGGTCTGGAGTGGTCCTCCAGCAAACTCCAACAAACCTGCAGCTGAGGGTCCTGTCTGTTAGAAGGAAAACTAACAATCAGAAAGGAGTAGCATCAACATCAACAAAAAGGACATCCACACCAAAACCCCATCCGTAGGTCACCAACATCAAAGACCAAAGGTAATAAAACCACAAAGATGGGGAGAAACCAGAGCAGAAAGACTGAAAATTCAAAAAACAGAATGACTCTTCACTAAAGGAATACAACTCCTTGCCACCAAGGGAACAAAACTGGATGGAGAATGAGTTTGATGAGTTGACAGAAGTGAGTTTCACAAGGTTGATAATAACAAACTTCTCCAAGCTAATGGGGCATGTTCTAACCCATTGCAAAGAAGCTAAAAACCTTGAAAAATGGTTAAAAGAATGGCTAACTAGAATAACCAGTGTAGAGAAAAGCTTAAATTACTTGATGAAGCTGAAAAACACAGTATGAGAACTGAATGAAGCATACACAAGCTTCAATAGCCAATTCGGTCAAGCAGAAGAAAGGATATCAGTGATTGAAGATCAAATTAAGGAAATAAAGCAAGAATACAAGATTAGAAAGAGTGAAAAGAAAGTACAAAGCCTCCAAGAAATATGGGACTATGTGAAAAGACCAAATCTACGTTTGATTGGTGTACCTAACAGTGATGGGGAGAAGGGAAACAAATCAGAAAACACTCCTCAGGATATCATTTAGGAGAACTCCCCCAACCTAGCAAGGCAGGCCAACATTCAAATTAAGGAAATACAGAGAACACCACAAAGATACTCCCCAACAAGAGCAACCCAAGACACATAATTGTTAGATTCACCAAGGTTGAAATGAAGGGAAAAAAGGGGCAGCCAGAGAGAAAGGCCGGGTTACCCACAAAGGGAAGACCATCATACTAACAGCAGATTTCTCTGCAGGAACCCAGCAAGAAAGTGGGGGTCAATATTCGACATTCTTAAGGAAATGAATTTTCAACCCAGAATTTCATATCCAGCCAAATTAAGTTTCACAAGTGAAGGAGAAATAAAATCCTTTACAGACAAGCAAATGCTGAGAGATTTTGTCACCACCAGGACTGTCTTACAAGAGCTCCTGAAGGAAGCACTAAACATGGACAGGGACAACCAGTACCAGTCACTGCAAAAACATAACAAATTGTAAAGACCATTGACACTATGAAGAAACTGCATCAATTAACAGGTGAAATAACTAGCTAGCATCCCATTAACAGAATCATATTCACACATAACAATATTATCCTTAAATCTAAATAGGCTAAATGACCCAACTAAAAGACACAAAATAGCAAATTGGATAAAGAGTCAAAACTCATTGATGTGCTGTATTCAGGAGACCCATCTCACGTGCAAAGACACACATAGGCTCAAAATAAAGGGATGGAGGAAGATCTACCAAGCAATTGGAAATCAAAAAAAAAGGAGGAGTTGCAATCCAAGTCTCTGATAAAACAGACTTTAAACCAACAAAGATCAAAAGAGACACAGCCGTTACATAATGATAAAGGGATCAATTCAACAAGAGGAGCTAATTATGCTAAATATATATGCACCTAATACAGGAGCACCCAGATTCAAAAAGCAAGTTCTTAGAGACCTACAAAGAGACTTCGATTCCCTCACAATAATAATGGGAGAATTTAACACCCCACTGTCAATATTATACAGATCAATGAGACAGAAAATTAACAAGACTATCCAGGACTTGAACTCAGCTATGGACCAAGTGTATCTAAGAGACATCTACAGAACTCTCCACCCCAAATCAATAGAATATACATTCTTTTCAGCACCACATCGCACTTATTCTAAAATTGACCACATAATTGGAAGTAAAACACTCCTCAGAAAATGTAAAAGATGAGAACTCATAAAAAACTGTCTCTCAGACCACAGTGCAATCAAAGTAGAACTCAGGATTAAGAAACTCACTCAAAACTGCACAACTACATGGAAACTGAACAACTTGCTCCTGAATGGCTACTGGGTAAATAATGAAATGAAGGCAGAAGTAAAGATGTTCTTTGAAACCAATGAGAACAAAGACACAATGTAGCAGAATCTCTGGAACAAATTTAAAGCAGTGTGTAGAAGGAAATTTATAGCACTAAGTGCCCAGAGGAGAAAGCAGGAAAGATCTAAAATCGACACCCTAACAACACAATTAAAAGAACTAGAGAAGCAAGAGCAAACAAATTCAAAATCTAGAAGGCAAGAAATAACTAAGGGCAGAATTGAAGAAGATAGAGGTACAAAAACACCTTCAAAAATCAATGAATCCAGGAGCTGGTTTTTTGAAAAGATCAACAAAATAGACCGCTAGCAAGACTAATAAAGAAGAAAAGAGAGAAGAATCAATAGATGCAATAAAAAATGGCAAAAGGGATATTATCACTGATCCCACAGAAATACAAACTACCATCGGAGAATACTATAAACACTTCTGTGCAAATAAACTAGAAAATCTAGAAGAAATGGATAAATTCTTGGACACATACACCCTCCCAAGACGAAACCTGGAATAAGGTGTATCTCTGAATAGACCAATAACAGGCCCTGAAATAGAAGCAATAATTAATAGCCTACCAACCAAAAAAAGTCCACAACCATACAGATTCACAGCCAAATTCTAACAAAGATACAAAGAGGAACTGGTACCATTCCGTCTGAAACTATTCCAATTAATAGAAAAAGAGGGAATCCTCCCTAACTTATTTTATGAGGCCAGCATCATCCTGATACCAAAGCCTGGCACAAACACAACAACAAAAAAAGAGAACTTTAGGCTAATATCCCTGATGAACATTGATGTACAAATCCTCAATAAAATACTAGCAAACCAAATCCGGCAGCACATGAAAAAGCTTATCTACCACGATCAAGTCAGCTTCATCCCTGGGATGCAAGGCTGGTTCAACATATACAAACCAATAAACATAATCCATCACATAAACAGAACCAATGACAAAAACCACATGATTATCTCAATAGATGCAGAAAAGGCCTTTGACAAAATTCAACAGCCCTTCATGCTAAAAATTCTCAATAAACTAGAAATTGATGGAACGTATCTCAAAATAATAAGAGCTATGTATGACAAACCCACAGCCAATATCATACTGAATGGGCAAAAACTGGAAGCATTCCCTTTGAAAATCAGCACAAAACAAGGATGCCCTCTCTCACCACTCCTATTCAACATCACATTGGAAGTTCTGGCCAGGGCAATCAGGCAAGAGAGAGCAATACAAGGTATTCAAATAGGAAGAGAGAAAGACAAATTGTCTCTGTTTGCAGATGTCATGATTGTATATTTAGAAAACCCCATCGTCTCAGCCCCAAATCTCCTTAATCTGATAAGCAACTTCAGCATAGTCTCAGGATATAAAATCAATGTGCAAAAATCTCAAGCATTCCTATACAACAATAACAGACAAACAGAGAGCCATATCATGAGTGAACTCCCATTCACAACTGCTACAAAGGAAATAAAATACCTAGGAATACAACTTACAAGGGATGTGAAGGACCTCTTCAAGGAGAACTACAAACCATTGCTCGAGGAAATAAGAGAGGACACCAACAAATGGAAAAACATTCCATGCTCATGGATAGGAAGAATCAATATCATGAAAATGGCCTTACTGCCCAAAGTAATTTACAAATTCAATGCGATCTCATCATGCTATGACTGCCTTTCTTCACAGAATTGGAAAAATCTACTTTAAACTTCATGTGGAACAAAAAAAGAGCCCACATAGCCATGACAATCCTGGGCAAGAAGAACAAAGCTGGAGGCATCATTCTACCTGACTTCAAACTATACTATAATGCTTCAGTAATCAAAACAACATGGTACTGGTACCAAAACAGATATATAGACCAATGGAACAGAATGGAAGCCTCAGAAGTAACACCACACACCTACTACCATCTGATCTTTGACAAAACTGACACACATTAGCAATGGGGAAAAGAAGCCCTATTTAATAAATGGTGTTGGGAAAACTGGCTAGCCATATGCAGAAAAATGAAACTGGACCCCCTCCTTACACCTTACACAAAAGTCAACTCAAGTTGGATCAAAGACTTAAATGTAAGACCTAGGATCACAAAAATCCTAGAAGAAAACCTGGGCAATACCATTCAGGACCTAGGCATGAGGAAAGATTTCACGTCTAAAACACCAAAAGTAAGGGCAACAAAAGCCAAAATTGACTAATAGGATCTAATTAAACTAAAGAGTTTCTGCATAGCAAAAGAAACTATCACGAGAGTGAACAGGCAAACTAGAGAATGAAAGAAAATTTTTGCAATCTATCCATCTAACAAAGGGTTAATATCCAGAATCTACAAAGAACTTAAACAAATTTGTAAGAAAAATCAAACCACTCCATCAAAAAATGGGCAAAGGATATGAACAGACACTTTTCAAAGGAAAACATTTATGCAGCCATCAGACATATGAAAAAATGCTCATTATCGCTGGTTATCAGAGAAAGGCAAATCAAAACCGCAAGGAGATACCATCTCACACCAGTTAGAATGGTGATCATTAAAAAGTCAGGAAACAACAGATGCTGGAGAGGTTGTAGAAAAATAGGAACGCTTTTACACTGTTGGCGCGAGTGTAAATTAGTTCAACCATTGTGGAAGACAGTGTGGTAATTCCTCAAGGATCTAGAACTAGAAATACCATTTGATCCAGCAATCCAACTACTGGGCATATACCCAAAGGAATATAAATCATTCTATGATAAAGACGCATGCACATGTATGTTTACTGTGGCACTATTCACAATAGCAAAGAATTGCAACCACCCAAATATCCATCAATGATAGACTGGCTTAAGAAAATGTGGCACATATACACCATGGAATACTATGCAGCCATAAAAAGAAGAATTCATGTCATTTACAGGGAATAGATGAAGCTGGAAACCATCATTCTCAGCAAACTACCACAAGATCAGAAAACCAAACACCACATGTTCTCACTCATAAGTGGGAGTTGAACAATGAGAACACATGGACACAGGGAGGGGAACATCACACACCGGGGCCTGCAGGGGGTGGGGGGACTAAGGGAGGGATAACATTAGGAGAAATACCTAATGTAGGTGATGGGTTGATGGGTGCAGCAATCCACCATGGCACGTTTATACCTATGTAACAAATTGCAGGTTCTGCACATGTAACCCAGAAGTTAAAGTATAATAAAATAAATTTTAAAAAATAATTTTTTCTGTACTATTTGTTGCTTGGGGCCACTGACGTCTCTGCTCATTTAACGTAGAAGTCAGCAAAAAAATTAGGCAGAGATCTGCTTAAACACCTTGAACTAGTTAATCTCCTCCTCTTTGTAAAGGCTCTCTTTGTGTGTGTTGGAGCATGCCTTCCATTTTCTTCTTTTCTTTCTTTTTTCTTCTCTTTATATTTATTTATTTTTTTTTTTTAGAAAGGGTCTTGCTCTATCACCCAGGCTGGAATGTAGTGTTGCAATCTCAGCTCACTGCAACCTCCACCTCCAGGGTTCAAGCAGTTCTCCTGCCTCAGTCTCCCAAGTAGCTGGGATTGCAGGCATGCGCCACCATGCCTGGCTAATTTTTGTATTTTTAGTAGAGACAGGGTTTTACTATGTTGGCCAGGCTTGTCTCGAACTCCTGGCCTCAGGTGATCCGCCTGCCTTGGCCTGCCAAAGTTATGGGATTACAGGTTTGAGTAACTGCACCCAGCCTATGACTCTATTTTAACCTTCATATTCTGCTTACACAAAGGCTTAATGTGAGCCAGAGGTTAAAGACCAAGACCTTATCAGGTCTTTGCTGGGAATACCCCCAATACTGCATGTGCATGCTCCCTTCCAAGTCCTTAAAAATATTTCTGAACTTTTCAAATACCTATGGAAATCTTATTTCCAAAATTTTCTTTTTAAATTGTTTGATCAACCTCTTGTTTCCTTGAATTTGTATTGCTGCCTTAAGCAGCTATAATATTAAACAATAGAAAATGATTGTTGGCTAGTGCCGCAATAAACATACGTATGCATGTGTCTTTATAGCAGCATAATTTATAATCCTTTGGGTATATACCCAGTAACGGGATCGCTGGGTCAAATGGTATTTCTAGTTCTAGATCCTTGAGGAATTGCCACACTGTCTTCCATAATGGTTGAACTAGTTTTATTGCAGCACTATTCACAATAGCAAACACTTGGAACCAACCCAAATGTCTATCAATGACAGACTGGATTAAGAAAACGTGGCACATATACACCATGGAATACCATGCAGTCATAAAAAAGGATGCATTCGTGTTCTTTGTAGGGACATGGATGCAGTTGGAAACCATCATTCTCAGCAAACTATCGCAAGAACAGAAAACCAAACACTGCATATTCTCACTCATAGGTGGGAACTGAACAATGAAATCACTTGGACACAGGAAGGGGAATATCATACACTGGGGCCTGTTGAGGGGTAGAGTGGGGGGGAGGGATAGCATTAGGAGATATACCTAATGTACATGACGAGTTAATGGGTGCAGCACACCAACATGGTACATGTATACATATGTAACAAACATGCATGTTGTGCACATGTACCCTAGAATATAAAATATAATAATAATAAAAAAAGAAAATGATCGTTGGCAATAAAAACACTAGAGATATGGCTTTTATCACTGAGTGAGCCTTGAGTTAGATCAAATGAAGATAAGCATTGTGAATTGAGCTTTTCCAGGGAGCTGCAAGACAAATTAAATAATGACAATTCTATGAAGATGAGGTCATTAAGCAGCATATGACTACAAACTTATACAAATAAAAAAAATTCTGAGTTCTGAAGTAGTCATGTCACTGTGAGCACATACACTGCAAAAAAAAATACTCAAAGTGAAAATAAATTCAGCCCACAGACACACTGTACTTTTATGGCCTTAAGGACTTTGTAAATTCTGTTATGTCTGCAATTAAACAAAGATGGAAAGAGAGAAAACTTTAAGAAAGAATGGGAAGAATGCATTTCAATAAATTAAAAAGCCTCCAAAGTTTTCAAAGGAAGGAACATAGCTTAAGCAATATCAGAATTAACTACATTCAAATAGCACAGAATGTTTTGATGCAATTTAATTTGAACTGCATACATTTCTGGAGTTTAAGAAAGGATTTACATTTA
The DNA here is from genome assembly GCF_047675955.1 of Chlorocebus sabaeus. NCBI lineage: Eukaryota > Metazoa > Chordata > Mammalia > Primates > Cercopithecidae > Chlorocebus > Chlorocebus sabaeus. The sequence goes on along the minus strand of NC_132904.1, from coordinate 42,794,792 downwards.
GAAATAAAGTTAGACCAAATACCAATTTTATAAACTCTTTTCTTCTTTACCTCAATATTAGGCTTACTAGATATAATACAAGATACCCTAATAAAATTGAATATCAGGTAAAAAACAAATAAATTTTTGTGTAAGTTTGTCCCTAATGTTGCACAGAACATAGCTATACTAAAAATATTTTGATTGTTTACCTGAAGTTCAGATTTAACCAAGCACTCTGTTTTGTTTTTGCTGTTTGATTTGTCTGTATCTGACAACCCTACTTAATATGCAGTACATTCAGATAATCCATGTTCTTACTGTCTTTGCCCTGGAATCCATGTTCTCAACCTTATCCCCATAATTGGAAGTTCCCACTCCAAACTGCAAAGAATGTTATTTTGCTCTCCATGGATGATAATGTCAATATATAGCATCCTCAAAACAATTTAGCTTCAACCTGCTTCTACTGCTTTAACTATTCTTTCTCTTTCAAAACACATAAATAAACGTATTTCTTTCCTTGGAAATCTGTGCTCCAGCCACATCTTAGCTTTTGTATAATGTTCCTTAGGTTGGAACAAGCTCTTCTTTCTGCATTTCCCACCTTCTGCTAATTGTACATCTACTCATGTATCAAATCAAAGCTCAAACACAGCCCCCTTTCTATAAATTTCCACTCCTTCAGACAGAGTTAAAGAGTCATTCCTCTATGGAATTGTGCTCTCATGTAACTGTATATTTATTCCTATTGCAGTACTCATGCTACATTGAATTACAGTGAAACCCCACAGTAACAAGAAATTGGATATTGCTTGGTTGGTAATTAGCTCCTTCACTTGCTCCTCATTTTTATAGTGGAGCAGGAGGCAAGCTAAAGTTTCATCTTGGCCTGGGGGAAAGGGCAGGATTTGGGGGAGAGATGCTGTAGGCAATCCCATTATGGGATGCATTGGAAGGGGTAGACAAGGCATCTCTTGTGCTCCTTGATTTGAACCACCTCTAATTTGTGAATAGATGGGTTCCTCACTCAAGGTAACAGAGAGCTTCCTGAATCACTAACTGTCTCCAGAAAAACCAAAATACCATTACTGTCTCCATCCTTATTCAAGCTAGAACAGATAAGCATCAATAGAAAGCAACAAATTGCTCTTTGTAGGTCTCTAAGTAATTGCTTTATAAATCTGGGTGCTCCTGTATTGGGTGCATATATATTGAGGATAGTTAGCCATTCTTGTTGCATTGATCCCTTTACCATTATGTAATGCCCTTCTTCGTCTGTTTTGATCATTGTTGGTTTAAAGTCTGTTCATCAGAGGCTAGGATTGAAACTCCTGCTTTTTTTTTTCCATTTGCTTGGTAAATATTCCTCCATCCCTTTATTTTGAGCCTATGTGTGTCTTTGCACATGAGATGGGTTTCCTGAATACAGCACACTGATGGGTCTTGACTCTATCCAATTTGCCAGTCCGTGTCTTTTAGTTGGGGCATTTAGCCCATTTACATTTAAATTTAATATTGTTATGTTTGAATTTGATCATGTCATTATGATGCTAGCCAGTTATTTTACCCATTGGTTGATGCAGTTTCTTCATAATGTCAATGGTCTTTACAATTTGCTATGTTTTTGCAGTGGCTGGTACTGGTTTTTCCTTTCCATGTTTAGTGCTTCCTTCAGGGGCTCTTGTAAGACAGGCCTGGTGGTGACAAAATCCCTCAGCATTTGCTTGTCTGTAAAGAAAACCATCATTCTCAGCAAACTAACTCAAGAACAAAAAACCACACACGGCAACTTCTCACTCATAAGTGGGAGCTGAACAATGAGAATACATGGATACAGGGAGAGGAACATCACACACCGGGGCCTGTCACGGGGGTGAGGGACTAGGGGAGGGATAACATTAGGAGAATTACCTAATGTAGGTGACGGGTTGATGGGTGCAGCAAACCACCATGACACATGTATACCTATGTAACAAAACTGCACGCTCTGCACATGTACCCCAGAACTTAAAAGTACAATAAAAAAAGAAAAAGAAATAAACTGTATAAAAAAATACGAAAGCATCAAATTGCAACATTGATGGAAAACTATAGGTGGAATCCTGGAATATAAAGAAGGCTAGCTTTATGCAGTCTAGCCTTCAGTAATCTTGCAATAATTTGACCATATTTTTATAAGATTTGATTTTGGAGGAAACCCACTGGTCAAATTAAGACAAGATGTTCTGTGTTATTTTCCCCAAAATGTTTCTTTTATTGGACAATGAGTTCCATGAGTAAAATTATTACGGTTTGCTCATCTCTGTAATCTCAGAGCCCAACGTAGTGCCCAACTCAGAGTAAGTAATTTGTAAAAGAATACAGTCATTTGTTGAGTAAATAAATGAAATACAGTGTATCTTTGGCTTTATCAAAAGTTGGAAATACTTAAATCTGGTGTTAGAATTATTATACAAATTCATTTAGCTTGCCCACACCTCCATTCTATAATTGTTCATTTTCATCATCATTTATCTCCCCAATGAAAAGATAGTTCTAACTCTCATTATACTATTAATAAAGCTTCTCGTTTGGATCTTGATAATGCTATTGTGGAGTAAAGCGATCATACTTGTGTGTGGATTACAACAATATCCCTAGAGGTACTACATCTTCAGTGGGTTTTTCAAATCTTAACTAAGAACCACTAAGTTGCAGGTTAGAATTTACTTGTATAGACACAAACTGCATTGCTTAACCTGAAGTATTTTAAAATCTTAACTTAAAAAATAATTTTCAACACAAACATTATGATAATGGGTACAGAGATTTTGGTATGCATGTATATTCAAATATGCAAGTTATACCAAAGAAACTTGTGTTCTTGCTTTCAGTACACAAAAGTTAGTGATAATTTTAATGTGATTATACATCTCACCATTCTTTAATAGACCTGATTTGAAGAATTTAAATATTTTATTGACTAATAGTCATATATTTACTAAATGTTCAATGAAACAATATTTATAACTGAATATGATGTAATTTGTGTTTTCTTTTTAGTTTTTATGTTAATATATTCACTTGTAAAACTAACCTGTCAAACAAGATTAATTGCTTAATTGCTTTGTCTCGGAAATATGGTAACCAACAAGCAGGGTTCAGCCCATCCAATCTTAGCTAAAACACCTATGTGTTATTCCATATTAGTACATACTTTTGGTTCAAGCATTTCCTTGACCCCTTTGACTCTTCCTTTATTCATTTTACTCTCCTTGTTCCTTTTCCTTATTGGTCTAGCCCATCTTCTAGAGGCTGCATGAAAATGCAAGCAAAAGTCGGAAACTAACAAAGAGATATAAAAAAAGAAAAAGTGCCATTTAGCTGCATTGAATTGCTCTTCAGAACAATGTTGTATATTATATTACAATGACACAGATTATAACCAGAGTGGAGCTATTTTCTCATTAAGATGAATATAATGAGAATGATAAATGAGTTCAAATAAAATCTATTCAAAACACACTTCTAAGCTTTCTATCTCCTCCTTAGATGCTGTATATAGTCTTGTTTCATGATGTCATTATCTCTTCGTGAAATTAAAAAAAAAATTAGCTGACAGTTTAAGAAATCTGTCACAACACTTGTATACTACAATCTCTTTAATTTAGGAGACATTTTCCTGTCACAGCACTGTTCCGTGAGTACTTAATCTGTTTGCCATTGAGTTTAGGGTAATTTGGAATTACTAAAGATGATGAGTAGTATAACAGACAGAAAGAGTCAGCTGATGTAGGTTCTAGTTTCAGCCCTGTATTAGTTTCCTACTGCTGCTGTAACAAATTAACACAAATTTAAGGGCTTAAAACAATACAATTTTTTAATACTACAATTCTATAGATTATAGATATAACACAGGCCTCACAGAGTCTAACCCCGTCCTGGTCTTGTGGGCCCCATTCTTCCATCCTCAAAGTCAACAATTTTATATCTCTTTGACTATTCTTTCTCAGTCACACACTCTCTGGCTCTTCCCTCAGCTGTGAAAGGTACTTTTAAGGACTCATGTAATTAGATAGTGCCCACATAGATCATCCAGGATTACCTCTGCCTCTCAAGGTTGTTAACTTTAATCACAACCTGCAAAGTCCCTTTTTCCATGTTTGGTGGTAACATATTCATAGGTTCTAGGAATTAGACATGAACATGTTTAGCAGAGGGCATTATTTTGCCTACTACCAGATTCATTCATATCAGTTTATGACCTTAGTTATCATTAAGCACTTTAACTCTTAGCTTCCTCTTCAGCAAAATGGTGATAATTAATCACTCTGCTGATTAAGGTGGCCTTCCTTTATTTTATCCTCTTTGTCCCTTTTCCTAAGATTTGTCATAAAGTGTAAGGTAATGAAGGTGAAGTTATTTGCATTTTAGAAATCAGGTTATATTAGTCCCAGATTTGTATTGTAATTTGCTAACTTATTCATTAATTCATATACTCACTAAGTAAACGTTGAATACTTACTATGTGTCCAATGCTATTGTACATTTTACAGACATGGTGGTGAACAAATAGACAAGGTACTGACTGTTGTAGAGATTTAATGGAAAGATAGGTCATGTAACTGAAAGAACACTGGGCAGCTACTTCAGTTAGGGTGAACAAGGACTGCTTCTCTGAGGAGGAAAGCGGAAGGGTAAAATACTCAATTTCCAGGAATGGCAAGGAAATCTGAAATAAGAGATCTTGCAAGACAGTAGGAAGAGCATTTCAGGAAGACAGAAAGGATCTAAGATGCATTCAAGTTTGGTAAGTTCCAGAAACAGCTAGAAGGCCATGTAATCGAACATGGAAATGTAGGCAAGTAATTTGGTCAAGTAATTAAATGAGAAATGGTGAGGAAGAGAACATATGTTCATGTTTACCAAGTCCATATATAAGTTTCCCTTTCCCTTTTTTATTGTTCTAAAAAGATAATTGACAAAATCATCTTCCTGGGTTTTTGTCGTTGTTGTTTTAATGTAGATAAGCGGTCCCCAACATTTTTGGCACCAGAGACCTGTTTAATGGAACACAATTTTTCCACGGACAGGTATTGAAGGGATGGTTTCAGATGAAACTGTACCACCTCTGATAATCAGGCATGAGCTAGAGTCTTGTAAGGAGAGTGCAACCTAGACCTCTCTCATGTGCAGTTCACAATAGGGTTCCCGCTCCTATGAGAAACTAATGCCTGGCTGATCTGACAGGAGACGGAGTTCAGGCCATAAGGTTCGCCTGTCGCTCACTTCCTGCTGTGCTGCAGGGTTCCTAACAGGCCAGGGACTGGTACTGGACTCACGGCCGGGGAGTTGGCGACTCTAGATCTAAATGATAAACTCATATGGTAATAAACTAATATAGTAATAAACTATCCTATAGGGAATTTTGAGGAAAACAAGCAAAATTAAAACAAATATTTCGGTACTTTCAGTGCAAAACCTAGTAAGAGAGACCTAAGAATTCTTGGTCTTTATCAGCTATGGTCTGAGGATGGAAAAATGATTTAAGGCCGGGCGCGGTGGCTCACGCCTTTAATCCCAGCACTTTGGGAGGCAGAGGTGGATGAATCACGAGGTCAGGAAATCAAGACCATCCTGGCTAACATGGTGAAACCCCATCTCTACTAAAAATACAAAAAAAAAAAAAAAAAATAGCCGGGCATGGTGGCGGACGCCTGTAGTCCCAGCTACTCTGGAGGCTGAGACGGGAGAATGGCGTGAACGTGGATGGCAGTGAATCCGGGAGCTTGCAGTGAGCAGAAATGACGCCACTGCATTCCAGCATGGGCGACAGAGCGAGACTCCATCTCAAAAAAAATATATATATGTGTGTGTGTGTATATATATATATGTATATATGATTTAAGTATTTATCTAAATATATCTATATAGTTCATCATTACTCTTAAATAGGAAGTTTAGCTAGGCATTACATTCTAGTTGGGTACGTTTGCATTAATACATAAAGATACTGTTTCATTATCTTCTGGCATCAGTTTTACTGAAGAAAATAAAATTTTGTTCCTTAGTAATCAGTCTTTCTCAATTTTTAAAGATATTATATTCTCATTGCTTTTGGTTTCTGAAATCTCACTATGATGTGCCTAAGTTGTATTTTTTTCATCCTTCTAACATTTTGTATAATTTTCAAATTATGGATATTTATCTATTTTTTATCTCTTGACAATTATCTCTTCAAATATTGCCTCTTCTACATTCTCTGCTTCTGGAATTCTTGTAGGTATATGTTGACGTTTTTTATGCCATCCTTCATGTCCCTTAATCTTACTTACATATTGTTTACTTGTTCCTGCTACAAGATAGCCAACTTTTTCTGTTCTGCCTTCAAGTTCATTCAGTAAGTCTCTCTTCAAATAATAATAAAGAGCAAATACTTTTAAAAAGCTTTCTTGGTATCAAGAACTCTTTGAAGCCCTTTTTATACATTAATTCATTCAATTATCACAAAAGGCATAAGCCGTTTATCATCTTATAGATGAGGAAACTGTCTAATTTGCTTTGAGTTTATTATTTCAATATCTGCATTTTTGCATGTTCTGCTTTTTCACCAATTTCTGCTTATGAAAAATGGCCACAGTTACCTTTTCCACAGCCACATTATTGTATTTAATGAATTTCTTCCACAAAACATAGTGTCGTTGTATGTAGTTTTAGATTTAAATAAATTATAATTTCTACATATCTTACCATTTCATACTTGTGTTCAACTCATATAGTTTTACTCATTTACCTTCAACTTATATGTCTGAATTCAATTAATCATTTTGTCATATATAAGGCTTATATCATGTTTTACTTAGGGTAGGTTAGATTATGCTGTGGTAGCAAATGTCTCCATCTCAGTTGCTTACAACCACAAAGATTTATGTTTTAACATGCTACATGTCCATCGAAAGTCATCTTTCCCAGCAGCCACTGATAGAAATGGCAGTTTTCACATTCCATGGGCTAAAGAAAGTCTTGTGGACAAACCTGTCCTTACTGGAGTGAGAAATTAGAATTCTTCCTTGGGGTCTGGCAGGGTAGCTCAAGCCTGTAATCCCAGCACTTGGGTGGTCAAGGTTGGCAAATTGCTTGAGCCCAGGAGTTCGAGACCAGCCTGGGCAAAATGGCAAAACCCAGTCTCTAGTAAAAATACAAAAATTAGCTTTGCATGGTAGTGCACACCTGTAGACCCAGCTCCTGAAGAGGCTAAGGTGGGAGGATTACTTGAACTCTAGAGGCAGAGGTTGCAGTGAGCAGAGATCATGCCACTACACTCTAGTCTGGGTGACAGAGCGAGATCTTGTCTCAAAAACAAAACAAAACAAAACAAAAAAACCAATCCTTTCTAGAAAGGGTAAGCAAATATTGGTAAACAGTTATTCTATCTTCCACATCCTCCACCCTTTCAACTGCCCAACATTTTATTTCCTCTGGTTTTGATATGTAGCACTCACTCAGTAATCCTTCAAGGGAGACAAGTCCCAGAGTCCTAACCATTCTGTGCTCTAAGCACAAATCCAGAATCCCTGACTGGTGTTGGGTCTCTTTATCACTTCAGAGATGAATCTTCTTAGTTAAAACAATTCTGATATGAATAAAATGTTTAGGACTTTATACATCCCTAAACATGATGACAGGACAGAGATAAGCTCATTCAGACATGGGAAGAATGAGAGAATGTCTCCAAGGGCCTGGGAGAATACCCTACATTTGTCTGTAGCAATTTCCAAACCTTGTTGGGCAGAAACTTCAAAAAGCCCCTGTCCTCAGGGTGAGGGACATTCTTTTCTAGGCTGACATTCTACTCTATAAGATTAGTTCCACAATCAGTTACACTAATAAATTTTGGCTCCACTCGAGTTATTTTTCTCTTCCATGATCTTCTTTGGCTACATCTCAAGAAAGCATTTAAGAATATTTCTTCCTAAGGAGCTGAACAGCTCTCTCAGTCTGCTTTCCAGAGGATTTGGGGCCTATGTTTTGTTAACTATCACAAGTGATTGATATATAGGTTTATAGTGCTTCTACTAGTACAACTCTCTCAAAAATATCCCTTTCTCAGTTACTGCCACCTTGAGCCTATAAAACTTCACTGGAAAAACCACAACCTAGAATGTTTTGCTAAAATAATCTTTTCCAACCAGGAAAATTTACTGGGTACAAACGTAATCAATTCTGTGGTTTTAACAACAAGTACAAGGACAACACTGTCAATTTGATTCTTAATAGGAATTTGACCTCTAAGTTTTCAAGTCACTCAAATTTTTGACTTTTTTTTTTTTTTTTTTAACCAATTGAGAATGAGAGCCTGTTGTTGTCTTCCACAACTGAGAGTTTCTCAAGTATTGGAATTTATTCTTACAGCAGACTTTACAGGATACCATTTTTTGCATTGCCACATCAGTATTGGCTGTCTCTCAATGGATAGTACCAGCGTGTCTTTACCTGATACATTTCTCCAAAGTTCTAGAAGCATGTTTTGCCTAAGTGTATGGCAGTGGATGACTCTGAAACAGGCCTTCTACACCATTTCTGAATGTTTTCAAGTGGGGTTATGATACAGTGCCAACAGAAGCAGCTGGCTTGAATACTTTCCTTTTTCATTTCTCCCACTCCCTACTTGTGTTTCCTGTTCATCCCAAATAAATTATTTTCAGTTTAATGCTTAGATAACAAGATCAACTATTGGGAGAATTCAAACTACCTGAGTTCCCTTTTACTCCTGCATGAAATCTGACCATTATTTGCCAATTACAAATATTTATTGTATTAACTTTTTAAACAGAACAATATTAACCAACCAACTGCTGTACCAATAGTCTTCTTGTTGTTATTAATCTCTTTTCCAAAAGCTAAAAATCTCATTACATACTTTACAAATTATTTCATTCAATAGTTATATCAAATTGTTGCCCGTGATTAACATGGATCACCATCTTCCCAGATTCTAACCAGTTTTTTCCCTACCCCTTTCCAACCTTGAAGCCATTGACACTTAGTTTAGATTTTCTATTATTGAAAAATCATACTCATGGTACAATTTATGCATTATTCAGGATTTGCTAGGTTGTGCTGCAGTAATTAATGATCTCCAAGTCTAATTTGCTCACAGCAGAAGAGATTTATTTATCGGTTAGGCTGGATGTCTTCATTCTAGGGCCAAGAATGAAAGATTAAGATCTATAAAAATTGCAAGTCATCATGGCAAAGAAAAGAAAGGATAAATGTAATAAAATACAAACTGGATCTTTAACAATGTCGTCAGTTAGATAAAATACAGAACATTCAATTACATTTAAACTTCTGATAAATGATACATTTGCTGCATAAGTATATCTCAAGTATTCATGGGGTACACTTATAAAAATTATTCATTGTTTATCTGAAATTCAAACTTAACTAGGTGTCTAGTATTTTTACTTATTAATGCTAGCAACCCTACCACTATGGGCTGAATTGTGTACCCCCAAAAATGTATATATTAAATCCCTTACCCCAAGACCTCAGAATTGGACTGTATTTAGAGATAGGGCCTTTAAAGATTAATAATACCTTTAAAATGAGGTTTTTAGAATCTGCACTAATCCAATCTGACTGGAGTCCTTATAAGAAGAAATCTAGACACACAAAGGGACACCAGGGATGCATGCACCCAGAGGAAAGGACACAGAGATGTGAAGACACAGAGAGAAGGTGGCCATCTGAGAGTCAAGGAGAAAGGCCTCAGGAGAAACCAAGCATGCCTGTACCTTAATATTGGACTTTTAGCCTCCAGAATTGTGGGAAATAAATGAAGCTTAAGCCATTCACTGTATAGTACTTTGTTATGAAAGACTTAGGAAATTAGTACACCTACTCTTTAAGCTTCTGCTAGAAAGGGACACACGCAATTTATGCTTGCATTTCATTGGCTAAAGCTGATCACATGGCCAAGCATGACTTCAAAGGGACAGAGACATACAATTATCCCTCTTGGTGGGGAAGTATTGATGAAAAGTAACAAAATCTATCACCTTTTTCTATTCCTTTAGTACTAGACATCAAAGCCTCATTAAACTATCTGCTGTAACAAACGATAAAGAATCTCATCTATTTGTACTTTAGAAATCAACAAATTCTCTGGGATATATACACCCAGAAATGTAATTGCTGGGTCACTGTGCATACGCACACTAATTTCATTAAGAATTTCCTGGAAGCTCTCCAGAATGGCTACATACCTGATCACTTTCTCACAAGAAATGAGGTTTACCTTCCCTGACATTCTCTACAGCCTTTGGCATAACCATCTTTCTTTTTCTCAAACTAATCAGTATGAAGTGGCTTCACACTACTTTGCAGTCCTCTAATTTTTAATGAAGTTGCACATTCCTGCATGCATATATTAAACATTTAGTATCCCTTTATGTGAGTTGTCCTTTTGTGTCCTCTGTATCCATTTTTCTATTGGGTTTTCTGTATTGATCTTCTAACTCACAGGAGTTAATTCTAGTTATTAATTATTTGTCTCTTAAATTTCCAAATATCTTCTTTTGGTATGTCACCCATTCATTAACTTTGATCACAGTGTCTTTCCCTGAATATAAATTCACTAGTTTAAAGTAATTCTTTTTTTTCTACTCATAGCTAGTGCTTTGGTAGACATGTTTAGGAAAATTCTCCTGGATTTTTCACAAATAGTTTATGAATATTCTATTGGGTTTACAGTTTTGCTTTTCACATTTGGGGTTTTAGTAATTTAGACTCTATGTGCTATTTTTTTCTATATGGACTATAAGGCCTATATGGTCTATATGGACTCTATTTTTTCTGTGTGGTGTATATCGGCTCTATTTTTTTCTACACAGTAACTAAATGTTAGTTACTAAATGTTAATTTTCTACATGGTAACTAAATGTTCCTAACACCAACCATTGCATAATTCATTGATTCCCCAGCAATTATGATGTCATTCCTATTAGATACCATATCCCTATATTTCCATAAATCTATTTCTGGACTCTCTATTCTGACCTCTGAATTCTTTCTCTGTTTCTTTATTAAGATCTTGCTTTATTAAATATGATTTTATACTATGTTCTAAAATCTTTTAGAAAATGTATTCTCTTTTTCCCCTTATTTTCAAAATTGCCTGATATATTAGAGGATATTTATTTCTCTAGTTGTATTTGAATTAATCAAATATCCTTTTTAAGATAGAAATTGAATTTAAAGGTGAGTGGTTGATTGTTAACATATTTACATGTAAAATTATCCCATCCATAAATATATTGTTCAGATGTTCTTTTGTGCTCTGTAATAGAGTTTAAATTATTTTCTGTACTAAAGGTCATATGTGTCTTTAGTTGGGGCAATTCTTAATTTTTTTATTCATTTAGTAATTGATACCTTTCTCTTATTTTATTTCATTATTATTGATTTTCAGAAATGTTCACTAAATTTTCGGTATGTTGATGTTATATTCAACACTTTCCAATTTCTATTACTAGTTGTTACAGACTATTATTAATTCTATTGAGTTTTGTAGGGAAATTATCTCATCTGCAAATAATAACAATTATGGTTACCTTGTCTATTTTTCTTGCACAATTATAAGTTATGCTCTTGTCAGATCTTTCTGCACTTTGATGAACAGTAGAACTGACAATCACTATTTTAATGCCAGCTTCAAAGGGAATGTGTGTCAAGTTAAGGAAACTGTTGATGCAGGCTTTATTCAGAGTCTTTACATATTTAAGATTTAGCTTTTGTTTTCTTTTTTTTTATTGTACTTTAATTTATAGGGTACATGTGCACAATGTGCAGGTTTGTTACATATGTATACATGTGCCATGTTGGTGTGCTGCACCCATCAAATCGTCAGCACCCTTCAACTTATCATTTACGTCAGGTATAACTCACAATGCCATCCCGTCCCCCTCCCCCCTCCCCACAATAGGCCCTGGTGTGTGATGGTCCCATTCCCGTGTCCAAGTGATCTCAATGTTCAATTCCCACCTAGGAGTGAGAACATGTGGTGTTTGGTTTTCTGTTCTTGCGATAGTTTGCTGAGAATGATGGTTTCCAGCTGCATCCATGTCCCTACAAAGGACACGAACTCATCCTTCTTTATGGCTGCATAGTATTCCATGGTGTATATGTGCCACATTTTCTTAATCCAGTCTGTCACTGATGGACATTTGGGTTGATTCCAAGTCTTTGCTATTGTGAATAGTGCCGCAATAAACATACGTGTGCATGTGTCTTTATAGCAGCATGATTTATAATCCTTTGGGTATATCCCCAGTAATGGGATGGCTGGGTCATATGGTATTTCTAGTTCTAGATCCTTGAGGAATCGCCATACTGTTTTCCATAATGGTTGAACTAGTTTACAATCCCACCAACAGCGTAAAAGTGTTCCTATTTCTCCACATCCTCTCCAGCACCTGTTGTTTCCTGACTTTTTAATGATTGCCGTTCTAACTTGTGTGAGATGGTATCTCACTGTGGTTTTGATTTGCATTTCTCTGACGGCCAGTGATGATGAGCATTCTTTCATGTGTCTGTTGGCTGTATGAATGTCCTCTTTTGAGAAATGTCTGTTCATATCCTTTGCCCACTTTTTGATGGGGGGGTTGTTTCTTTTTGTCTTGTAAATTTGTTTGAGTTCTTTGTAAGTTCTGGATATTAGTCCTTTGTCAGATGAGTAGATTGCAAAAATTTTCTCCCATTCTGTAGGTTGTCTGTTCACTCTGATGGTAGTTTCTTTTGCTGTGCAGAAGCTCTTTAGTTTAATTAGATCCCATTTGTGAATTTTCGCTTTTGTTGCCGTTGCTTTTCATGTTTTAGACATGAAGTCCTTGCCCATGCCTATGTCCTGAATGGTATTACCTACGTTTTCTTCTAGGGTTTTTATAGTATTAGGTCTAACATTTAAGTCTCTAATCCATCTTGAATTAATTTTCATATAAGGAGTAAGGAAAGGATCCAGTTTCAGCTTTCTGCTTATGGCTAGCCAATTATCCCAGCACCATTTATTAAATAGGGAATCCTTTCCCCATCCCATTTCTTGTTTTTGTCAGGTTTGTCAAAAATCAGATGGCTGTAGATGTGTGGTATTATTTCTGAGGGCTCTGTTCTGTTCCATTGGTCTATATCTCTGTTTTGATACCAGTACCATGCTGTTTTGGTTACTATAGCCTTGTAGTATAGTTTGAAGTCAGGTAGTGTGATGCCTCCAGCTTTGTTCTTTTGACTTAGGATTGTTTTGGCAATGCGGGCTCTTTTCTGGTCCCATGTGAGCTTTAAAGCAATTTTTTCCAATTCTGTGAAGAAAGTCATTGGTAGCTTGATGGGGATGGCATTGAATCTATAAATTACCTTGGGCAGTATGGCCATTTTCACAATATTGATTCTTCCTATCCATTAGCATGGTATGTTGTTCTATTTATTTGTGTCCTCTTTTATTTCACTGAGCAGTGGTTTGTAGTTCTCCTTGAAGAGGTCCTTTACATACCTTGTAAGTTGGATTCCTAGGTATTTTATTCTCTTTGAAACTACTGTGAATGGGAGTTCATTCATGATTTGGCTCTCTGTTTGTCTGTTACTGGTGTATAAGAATGCTTGTGATTTTTGCACATTAATTTTGTATCCTGAGACTTTGCTGAAGTTTCTTATCAGCTTAAGGAGATTTTGGGCTGAGATGATGGGGTTTTCTAAATATGCAATCATGTCATCTGCAAAGAGGGACAATTTGACTTCTTCTTTTCCTAACTGAATATGCTTGATTTCTTTCTCTTGCCTGATTGCCCTAGCCAGAACTTCCAACACTATGTTGAATAGGAGTGGCGAGAGAGGGCATCCCTGTCTTGTGCTGATTTTGAAAGGGAATGCTTCTAGTTTTTGCCCATTCAGTATGATATTGGCTGTGGATTTGTCATAAACAGCTCTCATTATTTTGAGATACGTCCCATAAATACCTAATTTATTGAGAGTTTTTAGCATGAAGGGCTGTTGAATTTTATCAAAGGCCTTTTCTGCATCTATTGAGATAATCATGTGGTTTTTGTCTTTGGTTCTGTTTATATGTTGGATTACGTTTATTGATTTGCACATGTTGAAACAGCCTTGCATCCCAGGGATGAAGCCCACTTGATCATGGTGGATAAGCTTTTTGATGTGTTGCTGTATTTTGCCAGTTTTTTATTGAGGATTTTTGCATCAATGTTCATCAGGGATATTGATCTAAAATTCCCTTTTTTGTTGTGTCTCTGCCAGGCTTTAGTATCAGGATGATGTTGGCCTCATAAAATGAGTGAAGGAGGATTCCCTCTTTTTCTATTGATTGGAATAGTTTCAGAAGGAATGGTACCAGCTCCTCCTTGTACCTCCAGTAGAATTCGGCTGTGAATCCATCTGGTCCTGGACTTTTTTTCGTTGGTAGGCTATTAATTACTGCCTCAATTTCAGAGCCTGCTATTGGTCTATTCAGGGATTCAACTTCTTCCTCGTTTAGTCTTGGGAGAGTGTAAGTCTTCAGGAAATTATCCATTTCTTCTAGGTTTTCTAGTTTATTTGTGTAGAGGTTTTCATAGTATTCTCTGATGGTAGTTTGTATTTCTGTGGGGTCGGTGGTGCTATCCCCTTTATCATTTTTTATTGTGTCTATTTGATTCTTCTCTCTTTTCTTCCTTATTAGTCTTGCTAGTGGTCGATCAATTTTCTCTATCTCCTTCAGTTCTGCTCTGATCTTAGTTACTTCTTGCCTTCTGCTAGCTTTTGAATGTGTTTGCTCTTCCTCTCTAGTTCTTTTAATTGTGATGTTAGGGTGTCAATTTTAGATCTTTCCAGCTGTCTCTTGTGGGAATTTAGTGCTATAAATTTCCTTCTACATACTGCTTTAAATGTGCCCCAGAGATTCTGGTATGTTATATCTTTATTCTCATTGGTTTCAAAGAACATCTTTATTTCTGCCTTCATTTCGTTATGTATCCAGTAGTCATTCAGGAGCAGGTTGTTCAGTTTCCATGTATTTGAGCAGTTTTGATTGAGTTTCTTAGTCCTGAGTTCTCGTTTGATTGCACTGTGGTCTTGGAGACAGTTTGTTATAATTTCTGTTCTTTTACATTTGCTGAGGAGTGCTTTACTTCCAACTATATGGTCAATTTTGGAATAAGTGTGATGTGGTGCTGAGAAGAATGTATATTCTGTTGATTTGGGATGGAGAGTTCTGTAGATGTCTATTAGGTCTGCTTGGTGCAGAGTTGAGTTCAATTCCTGGATATCCTTGTTAACTTTCTGTCTCGTTGATCTGTCTAATGTTGACAGTGGGGTGTTGAAATCTCCCATTATTATTGTATGGGTATCTAAGTCCTTTGTAAGTCTCTAAGGACTTACTTTATGAATCTGGGTACTCTTGTATTGGGTGCATATATATTTAGGATACTTAGCTCTTCCTGTTGAATTGATTCCTTTTGCATTATGTAATAGCCTTCTTTGTCTATTTTGATCTTTGAAGGTTTAAAGTCTGTTTTATCAGAGACTAGGATTGCAACCACTGCCTTTTTTTTGTTTTCCGTTTGCTAGGTAGATCTTCCTCCATCCCTTTATTTTGAGTCTATGTGTATCTCTGCATGTGAGATGGGTCTGCTGAATACAGCAAACTGATGGGTCTTGACTCTTCATCCAATTTGCCAGTCTGTATCTTTTAATTGGACCATTTAGTTCATTTACATTTAAGGTTAATATTGTTATGTGTGAACTTGATCCTGTCATTGTGATATTAGCTGGTTATTTTGCTCATTAGTCAATGCAGTTTCTTCTTAGCATCGATGGTCTTTACATTTTGGCATGTGTTTGCAATGGCTGGTACCAGTTGTTCCTTTCCATATTTAGTGCTTCCTTCAGGATCTCTTGTAGGGCAGGGCTGGTGGTGACAAAATCTCTAAGCATTTGCTTGTCTGTAAAGGATTTTATTTCTCCTTCACTTATGAAACTTAGTTTGGCTGGATATGAAATTCTGGGTTTAAAATTATTTGCTTTAAGAATGTTGAATATTGGCCCCCACTCTCTTCTGGCTTGTAGAGTTTCTCCCGAGAGATCTACTGTTAGTCTGATGGGCTTCCCTTTGTGGGTAACCTGACCTTTCTCTCTGGCTGCCCTTAACATTTTTTTCCTTCATTTCAACTTTGGTGAATCTGACAATATGTGTCTTGGAGTTGTTCTTCTCGAGGAGTATCTTTGTGGCGTTCTCTGTATTTCCTGAATTTGAATTTTGGCCTGCCTTACTAGGTTGGGGAAGTTTTCCTGTATGATATCCTGAAGAGTATTTTCCAGCTTAGTTCCATTTTCCCCCTCACTTTCAGGCACACCAATCAGACATAGATTTGGTCTTTTCACATAATTCCATATTTCTTGAAGGCTTTGTTCATTTCCTTTCCTCATTTTTCTCTAGACTTCTCTTCTCACTTCCTTTCATTCATTTGATCTTCAATCTTTGACACTCTTTCTTTCAGTTGATTGAGTCAGTTACTGAAGCTTGTGCATTTGTCACGTAATTCTCGTGTCATGGTTTTTATCTCCATCAGTTTGTTTATGGCCTTCTCTGCATTGATTATTCTAGTTATCCATTCTCCCATTCTTTTTTCAAGATTTTTAGTTTCTTTGCACTGGGTACGTAATTCCTCCTTTAACTCTGAGAGGTTTGATCAACTGAAGCCTTCTTCTCTCAGCTCATCAGTCATTCTCCGTCCACCTTTGATCCATTGCTGGCGATGAGCTGCATTCCTTTGGAGGGGGAAATGCGCTCTGATTTTTTGAATTTCCAGCTTTTCTGCCCTGCTTTTTCCCCATCTTTGTGGTTTTATCTGCCTTTGGTCTTTGATGATGGTGACATACTGATGGGATTTTGGTGTGGGTATCATTTCTGTTTGTTAGTTTTCCTTCTAACAGTCAGGACCCTCAGCTGCAGGCCTGTTGGAGTTTGCTTGAGGTCCACTCCAGATCCTTTTTGCCTGGGTATCAGCAGTGGAGGCTGCAGAAGATAGAATATTGCTGAACAGTGAGTGTTGCTGTCTGATTCTTGCTCTGGAAATTTCTTTTCAGAGGTGTCCCCAGCCGTGTGAGGTGTGAGGTGCTGGTCTGCACCTAGTGGGGTATGTGTCCCAGTTAGGTTACT
Source organism: Chlorocebus sabaeus (assembly GCF_047675955.1). Classification (NCBI taxonomy): domain Eukaryota; kingdom Metazoa; phylum Chordata; class Mammalia; order Primates; family Cercopithecidae; genus Chlorocebus; species Chlorocebus sabaeus. Next base: position 42,777,625 of record NC_132904.1, on the reverse strand, counting down.
CAAGGGTCAGGGACCTACTTGAGCAGGCAGTCTGTCCGTTCTCAGATCTCAATCTCCATGCTGGGAGACCCACTGCTCTCTTCAAAGCTGTCCGACAGGGTCATTTACATCTGTAGAGGTTTCTGCTGCTTTTGGTTAGCTATGTCCTGTCTCCAGAGGTGGAGTCTACAGAGGCAGGCAGGCCTCCTTGAGCTGCGGTGGGCTCCACCCAGTTCGAGCTTCCAGGTGGCTTTGTTTACCTACTTAAGCCTCTGCAATGGTGGGCACCCCTCCCCCAGCCTCACTGCCGCCTTGCAGTTCGATCTCAGACTGCTGTGCCAGCAATGAGGGAGGCTCCGTGGGCGTGGGACCCTCTGGGCCAGGTGTGGGATATAATCTCCTAGTGTGCCGTTTGCTAAGACCCTTGGTAAAGTGCAGTATTAGGGTGGGAGTTACCTGATTTTCCAGGTGTTGTGTATCTCAGTTTCCCTTGGCTAGGAAAAGGGATTCGCTTCCCCCTTGCACTTCCCAGGTGAGGCAATGCCTCACCCTGCTTCAGCTCTCGCTGGTCGGGCTGCACTAGCTAACCAGCACCGATTGCCCAGCACTCGCCAGTGAGATGAACCCGGTACCTCAGTTGAAAATGCAGAAATCACCTGTCTTCTGTGTTGCTCGTGCTGGGAGCTGGAGGCTGGAGCTCTTCCTATTCAACCACCTTGCTCAGGAGCCTAGTTTTTGTTTTCTAAGAATTCTTTTTCATCATCAGTAAATGAAGGCCTTTTTTTCAAATGCTTTTTCTGAATCTATAGAGTTGGTCATTTGAATTTTTCTCTTTAGGTATACTAATGTGGGTAATTATAGTAAAATCCATCATTGTTTCTCTCCTCATGGCTAGTGTTTTTCAAATTGTGTTTAAGCAATCTTTCTCACCAATATTTCTCACAGATTGTATCCTATTATTTATTTTATTGACTTTATACTTTCGTTTTTCATGTTTTGAGCTTGACATTTTCTAAACTGAGCCCATCTTTACATACTTATTTGATAAATATGTGTATTTTATGTTAGTTGTTTTGGGCTTGTAATATTTTGCTTATGATATTTGCATATGTTTTTATGAGTAAGTTTGCTCTTTTTTTCCTCACATTTTCCTTGTTCCATTTTAGCATCAAGACTATATCAGCCTCATAAAAAGAGTTGGGTTGGGCCAGGTTTGGTGACTCACGCCAGTAATCCCAGCACTTTGGGAGGCCAAGGTGGGCAGATTCCTGGAGCATACGAGTTTAAGACCAGTCTGGCAAACATGACTAAACCCCATCTCAACAAAAAACTAAAAAATTAGCTGGCATGGTGGGCCTGCCTATAGTCCCAGCTACTCAGGAGGCTCAAGTGGGAGGAATACTTGAGCCCAGGGGGGCGGAGGTTGCAGTGAGCCATGATCATTCCACTGCACTCCAGCCTGGGTGACAAAGAAAGACCCTGCCTCAAAACCCAAAACAAAACAAAACAAAACAAAAAACAGCTGGGTAATTTTCTCCTTTATTACTTTTTTACTTTCCAGAACAACTTGTATTAAAGAAATATTAATACCCTTATAATATATAGATGTTAAAATTTTTCTGGGAAAATATAATTTTATTTCCCTTGTTCTTATTCTATTTCTTCTTGTGTCAATTATTACACTTTATTTTTACTTATCTATTTCACCTTTTAAATGTATTAATGAATATAACATTTTATAGTGATTAATCTCTTATTATTATAGATGAAATTATTTCCTCCTTTGTCACTTTTTTGAGCTCAATTTCCATCTTTTCTCCTTTTCTTCCTCCTTTTTTTTCACTTCAGTCTTACCAGAGATTTATCAATATTATTAGATTTTTTCAAAGAATCATGTTTTAGTTTTATTAATTTTATCTATATTTTATTACCTATTTAATTGACTAGTGCCCTGAAATTCACAATCTATTTCTTGATTATTTGTGTTTAATCTATCTTTATTTTTATAACTTCTCTTGTCAAACTCTTTGCTTACTTGTTTTCAGTGACTGCCATTTCTTCACAAAGAGTTAAAATTTAAAATTTTCATTAAGTACCGCTTTAGTTCCATGCTACAAATTTTCACATGTAGTGTTTTTGTCATTCAGCTTTAAGTAGTTATTTTATCTTTATGATTTCCTGTTTAACCAAGTGATAATCTCATATAATTTTTTTTTAAGTTTCAAAGCATATGGGATTTTAAGCTATTCTTTGATTACCAATTTCTAATTTTAATGCATTATTACCAGAGAACGTAGTTTGTACTAATTTGTTGGAATATATTGAAGCTTCTTTTGTTATCTAGTTGCAATGGAAACTGTGACAGTCTTTCTAGAAAGTTTCTTCAGGGATGACCTGCCTATATTCCAGTGTCCAGAAGCATTGTTGCTGATTGCTCCCAGCTTGTCCCTCACAGGAAATAATCCCCAGATGCAAGGAAATGCCTATTTCAAGGATCTCTCCCTTCCCTGGTTCAGCCTGTAGCCAGTGACTACAGACAGTGACATGCAAAGTCCCTTTCTCTCAGTTTGAAAAATCTTGGAAGAGCCCTCATTAGGATTGGTTGAGCTTCACTAGCAAAATTTTGTGTGGCAGGTTCCCTCTCTGCCTGAAACTAGTGTGTTCACATATGTACAAATATATCTCCTAAAAGCACATCCTCAAGAATATTCTGCCTATTGCTCTCCATCTTAGATTCTGTTTCCAGAGAAATGTTGGTGACTGGAGCATGCATGTTAAAGAGAATGTGTATTCTGTGTTTGTTGGTGTAAAATGTTATAGGCATCTTTTATATTGCTCTGCTTAATTATTTTTTTTACCTTGATTTATTATTTTCTGACAGGAGGTATTAAAATCTTTTGTCTACAATTATTATTTTGTCAGTTTTCTCATTATTATACAGATTTTACTTTGTATATTTTGAGACTATATTGTTAACCGCATATGTACTCTGGAACTTTAACTATTCTTGATAATATTCAGTATGTTGTACTTTTCTTTGATGCTTTCACTTTTTTGTGCCTGAATTTCTTTTTCTGTCTAACATTACACCTTTACCTAATTTCATTTAGCTGCTCTTTGTCTGCTACACCTTTATATCATCTTTCATATTCAAACATTCCATGTGCTGCAGCTCTAAATATGAGAGAAGATTAATGAAATGCAACGACTGGCTCAACAGTTAAAATAAATGGGTTTGTCCTATATAATAAAGGGAAGAGTGAATCAGAGTAGAAGTGAGCCAGGGATAGATATCTATTGTTTTTCCTCCAGGTGTGTCAACAACCTAGGTGAACAATTTCTTATTCCGTTTCTCCAATGAAACAGTAAAGGCAGAGCCTCACTACCCACAGATTATAGGATAATACTCAGCCAGCTATGAAGAGCCAATAGCAATGAACACAAGCCAAACTGGACATTATTGAGAGTGAATATTAAAACTTTAGTTTATAGCAACCTTGGGACAACTGGTATAAACTATGCCTGACATAAGGAAATTGGTGTGTATGATCAGCCTGATTCTCCCTTTATCTCCCACCTCCATCCTATCTGCAAAGTAATTACAACAATGTTTTTGAGGAAGAAATCCAAAAAGATGAAACAAAAGAGAAAGTCCAAAATACTCTTCACAGTTGCAGAGATTTTTTCTCAATTTAAAAACAAAACAACAACAAAATACGCCAAGTATATACCACTCAATATATTGAATGAAAAATTAATAAACCACAATGCCTATCTAGACATATCCCAGCAACATATCTGAATTAGATGAATAAAGAAAAAAATCTTTCAAATATCTATGCAGGAAAAAGTTCATCTACAAATAAGAACCACGCTAGCCTCAGACCCCAACACTTAAGATACATAGTTTCAGAAAACAATGGAATAATTTATAGAGAATTTGAGAAGTGAAATGATATGATATTTACAGGGTATAGTTAAGAAACTTAGTCCTTAAATATTAATGACAGAAGAAAGACATTCTAAACATACAGGAGCTAATAATATGCCACTCAACTTAGACCAACAAAAGCTGAAGTCAAAATAAGAAACCACAAGAGAGAAATTGCTAGAAGAAAAATAGCCTAGAAGACATTCCTGTGGGACTCTAAAATATATGATATCCAAATCACCAGAACAGTGCTGATACCAGTGAGTACCAAACCAGATTAACCTCAACACAGCATTTTGCCTGCAAAAAAGTGGATGTGTTTAGAATTCCTTTCACAGTGACACCAAAATTAAGCTTCAAATAAATGATCTCATAATTGTCATACTCTTCAATGGCAGTAATACTTTAAGGCCACAAAAACAGGTCTTCTACAAAAGCCATTATTTCAAGTAGATTTACCAACAAGTTCAAAGGTCCACTAAATATGATTGTAGCTTCTGATTGAAAAACATAGGTTATCCTTTAACAACAACCACCACCACAACAACAACAAAAACTGCAAAGAAATACGCCAACATGTTGATGTAACTTTCCTTGGTTGTTTAGAAACAATTGATGGTTTTCTTTAGAATACTTTAATACTTTAAACAAAGTATTACTTTGTAAATAAAAAATAAACTTTATATGAAAACCAAATGTTCAAATCTAGATCTCCCCAAAAAACATAAATTATTATTATAAACTCAGGTCACCATTCCCCTCATCCCTGTCTTATCCTCCTGAACTATATTTCTAGAAATTATTGTTATCTATTGAAAAAGCAAAAATGTCACTCCAGACAACAGAAGATGACAGAATACACAGAGTGGAAGGAATTTGGAGATGTTTTAGTTCAGTGGTACAAAACCAGGGCTGATTTTGCCCCAGTGATATTTGGCAATGCCTAGACATTTTTGGTTGTCACAATTGGAAAAGGGGTTGCTACTCTCATTTACTGAGTAGAGGCTGGGGATGCTGCTAAGCATACCTTAGTGCACAATGTCTGCCCAATAACCAAGAATTATCCACCTTTCAATGTCAAAAAATACCAAGTTTCAGAAAACCTGATAAAATTCAATTCCCAAGATGCATAAATCAATGAGAATATACTTAACACTACTGGCTATACATTTTAAAATGGCTAAGATGGTAAATTTCATGTTGCTATTTTAAAAATAAATTATGGTAAAAAGATTTTAAAAAATAGGGTCGAAGAGATTGCAACTCTTTTCCAACATTGAACAATTATTATGTGACAAAGAGTAAGCAACAGTGACACAGTTAGTACATGGCAAAAATATAAAATTATACGATTAAGAATTTAGTTGTTTTTATTCTAGAAGCAGAGAAATGGTGGAGCTGAGACTCCAACTCCTTCATATGGACAATTTGTATGTCTTCCTTGGGCAAGGGCCTAGACAATTCCCAGACTGTGCAGATGCAAGTTTCTCCTGCTGTGCATGTGTCAATCAGCCTGCCATATAGGCCCCTGAAGTCCATCAAGGTGGTTGTTTCTGCTTAAAAGAAATTACAAAAGGATAGATTACTATTCCTCCATAGTTTACGAGGAACTAAGAAAGGGTGCAGATTTTTAAATCTCTGCCAGATGTGGTTTAATAATATCATCACTCACTCTTTGAGAAGACTGAATTCTATCTGCAGTCAGCCAGGTCATCACCTCTAAAAGTTTATGGTTTCATTAATTTTCTTTATGTGGATGTAGACAAGACCAAAAGTCTCAACCCCCAACTATTTACAAGCGCATTTTCTTCAGGCCTTTAGACACAGGCAGATAAAACTGAGTTGAAGCTACTTTGGGCCAGGGCACTATTTGAATTTTAATATTCCTGTGCTAAAGTCAAATTATACAGTCTCTGAATAAGAACGATTAATTTTGAATCATGTTGTATTTGCTTAGGAAATATTGGGTCTGTGAGGTAGGAGCAAATTCTGCAAATATACCCATAGAGAGGAGTCAATTTATGAGTGTTCTAATGAGAAAATAAACTAATATTATTAAGAGGAAGCCTTGATTAGGTCCAGGAAAATAACACTGAGCCCTAAATACAAAAGTAAACCAAGAAATAGGAGGAGCAGCTAATAAAGTGAGATACTGAAAATTTCAAGAGCAAGACAAAGTGAAGTTTAGATTTAAAATGGTAGGTATGCTGAGAATTCTTTTGATCTCTTTTTTATGGTGCCTCTCCTATGTTATTGAGAAAGAAAAAAACTTTCTAAAGGGGCAGTACAGAGCTCAATAATTAAGATTCAATTTCGGTTTGAACAAAAATGTTAAATTCCATAATTTGAGAAAGAGATTCTTTTTTATTTTTTATTTTTGCTTTTGTTGTTGCTGTTGCTTGTTACAAAACCCAAAACAAGGGAACTCAGTAGTGGAACAAGGATCTGGCAATACATCTTAGACTCTGTAAGGTAGCAGATTTTGCCATCAGTGGCCATAGAATGGAGTTAGTGTGAGACAAGAGACACAGATTCTGGAGTGAGCAAAGACGGCTCACATATTCAAGTGACTCAACTGCTTTTAATTTTCTAGTTATGCAAGCATGAGTCGATATAAATGACAAATTTGGGAGAGTGGATGAAATGCTGAATGGGAAGCTTTGGGTTGTTTTTAATTCATAAAATTTAAGCAGTGTAGTTCTACATAAAAGGAGTAGTGAGGTTAGAGAGGCATAGTAGAAGAATGTGTGTGTGTTAGAACATAACAGATCTGGGTTTCAATTCTAGTTATTTCTACCTAGTAGTTTCTTACTCCTTCTTTATCTTCATATTTCTCATCTAGGTAATGGAGAAACTGATATAAATCTCCTCCATTAGTTGTATAAATTAGCTACTTAATGAGTGCCTAGCCCATGTAGTATCTCAATGAGTAAATTCTTTTGTTATTGTTATCTATCATTAAAGTTCACTGTATCCTATTTAACGCTCAGGGTTCACAGACTAAGTTTCCAATCTTATATATACCCTGACACATACACCTCACTATGTTTCTTCCGTATTTCCCTAAATTAGATATGAATCATAATATGTTTGTCTGTACTTTATCAGTGTTCCTTTTGCATAATGCATTTTCTAATTTAGGGAACATTTACCCTAAGTATTCAATTCATCCCTCTCCTTAACTATGCTTTTTTTATTATTTAACATTTTTTCCATCAAATTTTATTTTACGTTCCAGGGTACATGTAAAGGATGTGCAGGTTTGTTACATAGGTCAACGTGTGTCATATGATTTGCTGCACAGATCAACCCTTCACCTATGTATTAAATCCAGCATTCATTAACTATTCTTCCTGATGCTCTCCCTCCCCCACTTCCAACGACAGTACCCAGTGTGTGTTGTTCCCCACCATGTATCCATGTGTTCTCATCATTCAGCTCCCACTTATAAGTGAGAACATGCAGTGTTTGGCTTTATTTTCCTGAGTTAGTTTGCTGAGGTTAATGACTTCCAGCTTCATCCATATCCCTGCAAAGGACATCAGCTCATTCCTTTTTATGGCTGCATAGTATTCCATGATGTATACATACCACATTTTCTTTATCCAGAGTGTCATTAATGGACATTTAGGTTGATTCCATGTCTTTGCTATTATGAATAGTGCTGCAATGAACATATACATGCATGTATCTTTATATACATGTATGCATGCACTTATACACCCAGTAATGAGACTGCTGGGTCAAACGGTATTTTTACTTCTAGGTCTTTGAGGAATGACCACACTGTCTTCCACAATGGTTGAGCTAATTTATACTCCCACCAAGAGTAAAAAAGCATTCCTTTTTCTTTGCAACCTTACCAGCATCTGTTATTTCTTGACTTTTTAATAATCACCATTCTGACTAACACGAGATGGTATCTCATTGTGGATTTGAATTGCATTTCTCTAATGATCAGTGATGTTGAGCTTTTTCTCATGTTTGTTGGCTGTATAAATGTCTTCTTTTAAGACCTGTCTGTTCATATCCTTTGCCCACTTTTTAATGGGGTTGTTTTTTTTTTTTGATTTGTGTGTGTGTGTGTGTGTGTGTGTGTGTGTGTGTGTGTGTGTGTAAATCTGTTTAAGTTCCCTGTAGACTCTGGATATTAGACCTTTGTCAGATAGATTACACAAATTTTCTCTCCTGTAGGTTGTTTGTTCACTCTGATGATAGTTTCTTTTGCTGTGCAGAAGCTCTTTAGTTTAATTAGATCCCAACTGTCAACTTTTTATTTTATTGCAATTGTTTTTGGTGTTTTAGTCATGGAATTTTTGCCTGTGCCTGTGTCCTTAATGGTATCTCCGAGATTTTCTTCTAGTGTTTCTAGACTTTTGGGTTTTACATTTAAGTCTTTAATCTATCTAGAGTTATTTTTTATATAAAATGTAAGGAAGGTATCCGGTTTCAATTTTCTGCATATGGCTAGCCAGTTCTCCCAGCACCATTTATTATAGAGGGAATCTGTTCCCCATTGCTTGTTGTCAGATTTGCTGAAGATCATATGGTTGTAGGTGTGCAGTCCTATTTCTGAACTTTCTATTCTGTTCCCTTGGTCTATGTGTCTGTTTTTGTAATGGTACCAGACTGTTTTGGTTATTGTAGCCTTGTAGCATATTTTGAAATTGGGTAGTGTGACACCTTCAGCTTCATTCTTTTTGCTTGGGATTGCCTTGGCTATGTGGGCTCTTTTGTGGTTCCATATGAATTTTAAAATAGTTTTTTTTTTTTTTTCTAATTCTGTGAAGAATGTCAGTGGTGGCTTAATGGGAATAGCATTGAATCTATAAATTACTTTGGGCAGTATGGCCACTTTCACGATATTGATTCTTCTATTCACCAGCATGGAATATTTTTCCATTTGTCTTCTCTGATTTCCTTGAGCAGTGGATTGCAGTTCTACTTGAAGAGGTTCTTCACTTTCTTTGTTAACTGTATTCCTAGGTATTTTATTCTCTTTGTAGCAATTGTAAATGGGAGTTAATTCATGATTTGATTCTCTGCATACCTGTTGGTGGTGTATAGGAAGGTTACCAATTTTTGCACATTGATTTTGTATCCTGATACTTTCTTGAAGTCGCTTATCAGCTTAAGAAGCTTCTGGGTTGAGACGATGGGGTTTTCTAGATATGAAGTACATCATCTGCAAACAAAGGTAAATTGACGTTTTCTCTTCGTGTTTGAATACGCTTCATTTCTTTCCGTCGCCTGATTGCCCTGGGCAGAACTTCAAATACTGTATTGAACAGGAGTGGTGAGAGAGTGCATCCTTGCCTTGTGCCAGTTTTCAAGGAGAATACTTCCAGCTTTTGCCCATTCAGTGTGATATTCTCTGTGGGTTTGTTGTATATGGCTCTTACTATTTTGAGGTATGCTCCATCGATACCTAATTTACTGAGAATTTTTAATATGAAGGGATGTTGAATTTTATCGAAGGCCTTTTCTGCACCTATTGATATAATCATGCGGTTTTATCTTTAGTTCTATTTATGTGATGAATTACATTTATTGATTTGTGTATCTTGAACCAACCTTGCATCCTGGGGGTGAAGCCAGTTTGACCATGGAGGATAAGCTTTTTGATGGGCTACTGGATTCAGTTTGCCAGTATCTTATTAAGGATTTTTACTTCGATGTTCATCAGGAATATTGGTCTAAAGTTCCTTTTTTGTTGTATCTCCATCAGGCTTTGATATGAGAATGATGCTGGCCTCATAGAGTTACAGAGGAATCTCTCCTTTTCAATTGTTTGGAATAGTTTCAGTAGGAAAGCTTTCAGCTCCTCTTTGTACCTCTAGTAGAATTCAGCTATAAATTTGTCTGGTCCTGGGGTTTTTTTGGTTGGGAGGCTATTTTTTACTGCCTCAATTTCAGCACTTGTTATTGGTCTGTTTAGGGATTCAACTTCTTTCTGGCTCAGTTTTGGGAGGGTGTATGTGTCTAGAAATTTATCAATTTATTCTAGATTTTCTAGTTTATTTGCACAGTGGGGTTTATAGTATTTTCTGATGGTTGTTTGTATTTCTGTGGGGTCAGTGGTGACATCCCTCTCATTTCTGATTGTATGTGTTTGATTCTTCTCTCCTTTCTTTATTAGACTGGCTAGTGGTCAATCTATTTTATTAATTATTTCAAAAATCCAGCTCTTGGATTTTTTGATATTTTGAAAGGTTTTTCATGTCTCCATTTTCTTCAGTTCCACTCCGATCTTCAATTCCACTCTGATCTGGGTATTTCTTGTCTTCTGCTAGCTTTGGGGTTTGTTTGCCCTTGGCTCTCTAGTTCTTTTAGTTGTGATGTCAAATTGTCCATTTGAGATCTTTCTAGCTTTTTGATGAGGGCATTTAGTGCTATAAATGTCCTTCTTAACACTGCTTTAGCTGCGCCCCAGAGATTCTGGTATGTTGTCTCTTTGTTCTCCTTAGTTTCAAATAACTTCTTGATTTCTGCCTCAATTTCATTATTTACCCAAGAGTCAGGAGCAGGTTGTTCAATTGTCCATGTAGTTGTTTGGTTTTAGGTGTGTTTCTTAATCTTGAGTTCTAATTTGATCGTACTGTGATCTGAAATACTGTTTGTTATAATTTCAGGGTTTTTTTTTTTTGCATTTGCATTTGCATTTGCTGAAGAGTGTTTTACTTCCAATTATGCAATCAATCTTAGAGTAAGTGTCATGTGGTGATGAGAAAAATGTATATTCTGTTGTTTTTGGGTGGAGAATTCTGTAGATATCTATCAGGTCCACTTGATCCAGAGCTGAGTTCAGGTTCTGAAAATCTTTGTTAATTTTCTGTCTTGATGATTTGTCTAATATTGTCAGCGGGGTATTAAAGTCTCCCACTATTACTGTGTGGGAGTCAAAATATTTTTGTAAATTTCTAAGAACATGCTTCATGAATCTGGGTGCTCCTATATTGGTTGCATATATATTTAGAAGAGTTAGTGCTTCTTGGTGAATGGCACCCTTTACAATTATGTAATCTCCTTTTTTGTCTTTTTTGGTTTTTGTTGGTTTGTAGTCTATCAGATACTAGGATGGCAACCCCTGAATTTTCCTGTTTTCCATTTGCTTAGTAAATTTTCCTCCATGCCTTTATTTTGAGCCCATATGTGTCTTTGTATGTGAGATGTGTCTCTTACCACACACCAATGGATCTGGACTCTTTATTCAGCTTGCCATTCTGTGTCTTTTAATTAAGGCATTTAGCCCATTTATATTTAAGATTAATATTTTTAAGTGTGAATTTGATCCTGTCATCATGATGCTAGCTGGCTATTTTGCAGAATTGTTTATGGAGTTGCTTCATAGTGTCACTGGTCTGAGTACTTCAGTGTGTTTTTGTAGAGGCTACTAAGTTTTTCCTTTTCATAATTAGTGTTTCCTTCAGGGGCTCTTGCAAGGCAGGCCTGGTGGTGACAAATTCCCTCTGCATTTGCTTTTCCAAAAAGGATTTTATTTCTCCTTAGCTCATGAAGTTTAATTTGGCCACATATTAAATTCTGGGTTGGAAATTCTTTTCTTCAAGAATGCTGACTCTTGGCCCCCAATCTTTTCTTGTTCATAGGGTTTCTGCTGAGAGATCTGCTGTTAGCTGATGGGCTTACCTTTACAGGTGACCTGGCCTTTCTCTCTGACTGCACTTAATATTTGTTATTGCATTTCAACGTTGGATAATCTGATGATTATGTGTCTTGGGGTTGATCTTCTCATGGAGTATGTTACTGGGGTTCTCTGTATTTCCTGAATTTGAATGTTGACCTGTCTTGCTAGGTTGGGGAAGTTCTCCTGGATGATATCCTGAAGTATGTTTTCCAACATGGTTCCATTCTTCCTGTCTCTTTTAGGTACCCCAATAAGTGATAGATTCAGTCTTTTTACATAATCTCATAGTTCTCAAAGGTTTTGTTTGTTCCTTTTCATTACTTTTTCTCAATTATTGCCTTCCTGTCTTACTTCAGAAAGATAGTCTTTAAGTTTGAGATTCTTTCCTCCACTTGGTCTATGTGGCTATTGATACTTGTGATTTTATTGTGATGTTCTCATTTTGTGTTTTTCAGCTCCAACAGGCCATTTATGTTCCTTTCTAAACTGGCGATTCTGGTAATTAGCTCCTGTAATCTTTTATCATGATTCTTAGATTCTTTGCATTGGGCTAGAATATGTTCCTTTAGCTCAGTGAATTTTGCTATTGCCCACCTTCTGAAGCCTACTTCTGTCAATTCATCCATCTCAGCCTCCACCCAGTTCTGTGTCCTTGCTGGCGAGGTGTTGTGATCATTTAGAAGAGAAGAGGCACTCTGGCATTTTAGAGTTTTCTGCATTTTTGGATTGATTCTTTCTCATCTTTGTGGGCTTATCTACTTTTGGTTATTGAGGCTGCTGACCTTTGAATGGGTTTTTTGTGGGTTCTTCCTTTGTTGATCTTGTTGTTGTTGTCTTCTCTTTGTTTTTCTTTTAAGAGTGAGGCCTCTCTTCCATAGTGCTGCTACAGACTGCTGAGGGTCCACTCCAGATTTTAGTTGCCTTAGACTTTCCCACATCTGGAGGTCTCACTGGCGAAGGCAGGGAAACAGCCTACTCCTTCCTTGGGAGCTCTGTTCCAGGGGAGCACTGACCTGAGGCCAATCCAAATGTTCCTGTAGGAGGTGTCTGGAGACCGGTACTGGGGGTCTCACCCAGTTAGGAGAAACAGGATGAGGGACTCACTTAAAGAAGCAGTCTGGCTGACCTTTGCCAAAGTGGGTGTGCTGCGCTGGCAGGAACCCTCCTCATCCAGATTTCTGGGACATTCCAGAGCCAGCAGGCAGGAAAGGCTGCCAGCTGATCTGCAGATATGCTGGCCACTCATCCCCCTGGTGGTTCTGTCTCAGGAAGAGATCAGAGTTCTGTTCCTAAAACCCAAGCTGGAGTTGCTGAAATCACCACAGGGAGGACTTGCCCAGTGAGGAGGGATGGATCAGGGTCCCACTTAAAGAGGCAGTCCGGCCACGATCTGTCACAACAGCTGTGCTGTGCTGTGTTGTGGGGAATTTCTCCCTGTCTGGAACAGCTAGACTCCCCAGAGCTGGCAGGCCAAAATTGTGAACTGCAACTGCAGAGACAGCAGCTGCTTATCCCCCCAGGAACTCAGTTATCTCAGGCAGTCTCCAGTCCGGTGCTGCTGGCCGGCTGATATTCCAAGTCAGTGGGTCATAACTTGTGAGGTGCTATGGGAGTGGGGCCCGCAGAAGGACACTGCTTGTTTCCCTGGCTTCAGTCCCTTCCTAGGGGAATGAAGAGAGGATCTACTGTCTCACTATTATTCCCAGGGCTGGGGAATGCAAACCTCCTGGGACTTTGTGTGGGCCTGAGTGGCTGCTGAGACTCCACACAACTCTGTGCTGCAGACCCAAGGCCCCGGTGGTGTGGGCTCATGAGAGGGTCTCCTGATCTGCAGGTTGTACAAATTCATGGCAAAGCATGTATTCCTGGGCAGGGTCACACAATTACTCACCACCTCCCTTAGCTGGGTGTAGGGGCCCCTTTGGTACCGTGTTGCTCCTGGGTGGGCCATCACTCCACCCTACTTTTCGTCACTCTCCATGGACCACACCAATCATCTAGTCAGTTCCAGTGCTAGAACCTGGGTACCTCAGTTAAAAATGTAGAATTCACTAATGTTTTTGTTCTCCATGAGAGCCAGGCAGACCACAGCTAGGCCATCGTGGCTACCCACCACTATGCTTTTATTTCTGTCCTCTTTGGTTCACCACAGTCACAAAAAGTCTAAAGATGATAACCTTCCAAGTGAGACAGAAACTAAAAGTAAGTAAAGTAACCATACATTCCAGTTTACCTGAAACTGTATCCATGGATGTGTCTGGCCTCCTACATTGTTAAACATTTGTCCATATTTTTATGAAGTTTTATTATTAACAAGTGTATTAAAGAATGCTGGAATAGGTTTAGTAGACCTTTGCTTTGTGCTCCCAGCATCTGCCAAGGTTTCTCCCCATAGTGTATGAGACAGATGGGCAGTTAACAGAATACTCACTGTAATAGGAGAATAAATCTGAAATATGACCTGTGAAGACCCCTCTCTGGTTCTTTCTTAAATTTTTCAAGGAGTTCCATTTCAAGAACACTATATGGGATACTCATTCATAAAACAAAGTGACCTCAGACTGAAGCAGCCTGGGAGAACTAACTCTTCAGTTTGAGGTAGTAGTGGATTACTTTTTGGTTCTGTTATGCCTGCCACTAGACGAGTTAGCCAATTTTACTGTACTATGGCATTCAAAATGTTTATATCCACCAGATCAACAGTTGGTAGGGTTAGTACAAATCAATAAATATTATAACTGGATTATACATGAAACATGTGTGTGAAATACAGGCTGAGAAATCCTGCCATAGATTAGATAGAGTATCCAGAATATTCTTGCTAAAATGGTTTTGTCACATATAATGTTATAATTCTAAAACTATTTTATTATTTTGTAACATTTATATTTATTTTGTAATAATCCCTTTGGCAACAATGTGTTAATAAAAAGATGTTTGTAAAAAATTTTAGTCACAGAACTTCATTTTCTCACAAAAGTTGACTGTGTTTATATTACTTGCACAAGTTTTATGTCAATATTTACAAACCATCATGGGGGCCAGGGTGATGTTAGTGACCAGAGAAAAACATAAATCTGTTGAGGTATCAATGTCACCTTCAAAAGTCAGTTAGAAAGAATGTACACAAAGATGACAACTTATCATCAGCAAATTTATGTAATGTAAGTTTGTGATATGTAAATTGCATGTTATATATCACTATATGAAGCATGACTGTTCAGTTAGATTGCATTACTATTCTTCAAAATTAAACTTGCTCATGTTCAATTCCAAGTTATCTTGGACATATATGAAATTCAAGGAGTAGCTAATGCATTTGCTCCATTAGCAGAAGAATTTTACAAACAGTTTTAAATGATGAAACATTTATATCAACTTTAAATAGAAAGTCATGTAGGTTCAATAATATTTCAATAATTTTAACCCATTCATGGAATCAAAGTAAGGCATTTTGGTGTTTGTTCTCTAAAAGATGAAGGATCTGACATTACTTTTAATATTGCAAATTCAACTTAAAAGTTCAAAATTTTAAAAAAGTTATTGTGGTGATAATATGAACAGAAATTTTGATAGAACCATAATGTTACGATAACAAACAAGGTTTGTAGAGATTTTTAGGACCGAAATATAATTGGAATTAATTGTACTAATAATATAATTTACATGTGTATTAAACTGTGTTATTCCATTAATTCAAATAAAAGTTGTAATTGTATATATTTACCAATGCATATGTGTGTATATACACTTACACAGAAAGAAAGATGTACAAAGTGATAAACTACAACACTTTTGAGATAAATTTTATGTTAAATACAAAAATAATGCTTTAGGATGGCAGACCATAACTGCTCTCTATACTGTCCTTTATCAACAAGAGCCTTTTTAAGAACGATCTTGTAAATAAATCTTAAATCCTTAATATTATTTAACTTTATTGTAAAAAAAAGTCCTCTAAAAATTGATATATTCCAAAAAATCTTTTTGAAAATTGTAATCAAAATATTCAACAGTTATCAAAATGATAAAAGAATATTATAAAAAAAGAAACTAAACAAATCAAACAATAAGAATGCAAATTATGCACTAATATAATTTTTAGATTTTACAATGGCACTTGGAAAGATCTTGCCTTTTGGAGAAAGTCTTTTGATAGTGATCTTAATTTCAACTGTATATATACTGTATTTATATTCTGTGCCAAATTATAATGAAACTAGAAGGCCTACTATGTTACAATATGTAATTTCGATTAAGTATGCAAAATAATAATAGAGACCACTAATTTAATGAGTTTGTCTTATAAAAGTATGTAAAAAAGAGAAGCAATATGAATTAAGGTATAATAAGAGTACAGGGAAGATGTTTGGCTGAAACATTTAAACATTTTACAAAACAAAAGTTAGAATTGACAATGCACTTCATTTAGAATAACATGCTCTGAGTCTAACATGGTCTTTGCACAGGGTAGAGAGAATTTTTTTTCTATTAAGGGTATGATTAAAAGAGTAAGCATTAATTGAAAGTGTCAGCACTTTCAAATTTACTAGCCAGAAGATTGTAGGCAATCTTACTAAAATTTTAATAAGACTATTAAAATATACTTTTCAGATAAATATACATGACACAGTATTAAATGTAAGCAAGAAACTGATTAAAGTATGTAAAAATATACTACGAAAAATTATTATGCTTATGTAATTTTTAATGCTCAATCAACAAAATAAATGGTTGGGTTGCTGTTTATGTATTTAACATTCAAAGATCTATGTTATTTTTAACTTTTTTACATTTTTACTTTTTTTTTTTTGAAACAGGGTTGCACTCTGTTGCCCAGGTTGCAGCACGGTGGCATGATCTCAACTCACTGCAGCCTGCACCTCCCAGGTTAAAGCAATTCTCCCACCTCAGCTTCCCAAATAGCTGAACTACAGTCATGTGCCACCATACCTGCCTAATTTTTGTATTTTTTGGTAGAGACAGGGTTTCACCATGTTGACCAGGCTAGTCTTGAACTCCTGATCTCAAGTGATCTGCCTGCCTTGGCCTCCCAAAGTGCTGGGATTACAGGTGTGAGCCACTGCACATGGCACATCTTTACTTTTGAAAATAGTTTTGAACACAATGAAAGCAATTTGGAAAGTGATATTACTTCCAAATTGCCTTCATTGTGCTCAACACTAATTTAATTTTAATTATTTTAATAAATATATGTTATTTATAACTTACATGTTGTTATAACATAATTTATGTAATAAATATATAATTTATTGTAACATAAATATGTGTTAAATATTAATAAATATATAAATTATTTTAATTATTTTAATAAAGACAATTGTGTATAAACACACACACACAGAGATTGAGAGAGAGACAGCATTCTTACGTACTTTATTCTTAGAAGTGTCCTGGTCTAGACAATAAGTTACATGGTTATCCTGCCTAAGATGACTCTCTTTTTGGACACCCTCTTCTCATAAATTGGATTCAGCCAGTGGAGAAAAAAAGACCTTAATTATATAGGTATCTTATAAGGAGGAATAAGGGGAAAGAAAAGGGAAGTCATGGGGAAGGGAGTGGAGGAGAAGAAGAGAGAGAGGAGAGGGAGAGGTAGAAATCAGAGCAGGAGAAGGTTTCAGCCATTAATAGTTCTGGAGGGAGGGGGGAGGCCAAAAGTCTACACCATTTTGAATATTCAACCTGATTTGTTCTTTCTTTTTAATTATTTTTAAATGTAGATGTAATTTATATATAGTCTATTACAAACATCTGCTCTGTGTACTGCTCTGCATATTGTTCTATGAATTGGTATCTACATATGCACCATGTGACCATTACTTAGTCAATCTCCCAGAAACAACTTTTTTGTCCATCAAAGTCAATATGACCTCCTTCTCAGCCAGCTAGAGGGAGTCACTATTCTAATTTCTCCATAGAATAATTTTTCCTATTCTTGAAACTAAAATTAAAATAAAAACATATAGCTAAGTACTCTTTTGTGTACGATTTTTTTTGCTGAAAATAATGTTTTCATTATTTATCCATATTGTGTTTTTTTTTCTTTTGTATAACTGTGTAGTGTCTCACGGTGGGAATATATCACTATTTATCCACTCTCTTGTTTATAAACATTTAGGTTGTTTTCATTTTAGGGCTATTACAATTAAGCTAATATAAACATTTCATACACATCTTTTGGTGAACATATGAACATTTTTCTCTTAGGTATACATTTAACAATAGAATGGCTGGGTCATAGGGTAGGTGTACATTTAGTTAATTAGAAACTTCCTGAAAGTTTTTCAAATGTTAAGAGTGATTTTACTTTTAAGAGCAATAAATACAAGTTTGTTGCTCTACACCTTTACTAATATTCAATATCATTAGTTTTGTTTTTGTGTGTCTTGTTTTAATTTTTAGCCATTATGATGGAAGAGTAGTTTTAATTTACACTTATCTTATGAGCAATATTATTCAGCACTTTTTTCATATACTTAATGTTCATTCAAATACCTTCTTTTTGAAGTATCTCTTCAAATCTGCTATGGGGTATGGAGATGATGTCTCTTCCTTGTTGACCTGTAGGAGTTCCATGTATTTTCAGTCTATGAGTCCCTTGTCAGATGCAGGTGTTTTTAACTAAATTATAAATATTTTTCCCCAGTCTATAGTTTTCCTTTTCTCTTACTTAATGGTACTTTTTGATAAGCAGTAGTTTTTAATTTGATAAAGTTCAAGCTATCATTTCTTCTTCTTTTTTTCTCTTGACGCTGTTAAATAAAATGCATAGCAAGCTGTTGGATCAGACTGAGCCCCTGCAGTAGATCCAACAAACCACATAAACCAACATGGAGTTACCCATGCCAAAGTACCATGCCACCAAGCCAAAACTAAGTTATTTATCTGACCTTCCGAGAAATCCAGCAAGTTAGAGATAATAACCAGATCTCCAAACAGATCAGTGTTAGTCGGCATAATAAGGAAGTCCTCTCTGCGTTAACCTTTACAAGGAAAATAACTTTAAAATGACCAATCTACTTTTTGTTCTGTTTCTGCTTGCTTAAGCCCTTTTCTGCCTATAAAACTAATGTCTACTGCTCAGCTCATTGAAACACTCATTCTATTTCCTGCTTTTTAGAATGAGTCATTACCCAGTGCTAGAATTACAAATAAAATCCAATTGGATCTTTAAACTAAATTTGCTGAAATTTTGTCTTTTGACATTGCCTAATATCTTCACCCATGCTAAGGTCACAAGGATATCATCCTATGTTCCCTCCCACTCTCCCATTTATATCTATGATCTATCTTAAATTAATTTTTGTATATGATGTGAAGTAGGTGTCAAAGATCAATTTTTTTCCCCAAGGGATATCTAGTAGTTTCAGTGCTACTTATTAAAAAGACTTTTCTTTCCTCCACTGAATTGCATTAATGTCTTTGTCAGAATAATTATTTCTTTTTTAAAACAAAAGAAAAAGGTAAAAGGGCTTCGTTAAACAGTCATTATACAGTTCAGCACAAAATGTCCTTAATGGAGAGCAGGAAGAATTTGAGGTCAACTTAGGGTTCTAAGCAAGGTGGACCTCACATTAGCTTTGCAATCAAAAGCAGCTTCACTGATCTCCTCTTCATTTCTTTTCTCTCTGTTTCTCATTCACAATATCTATAAGGAGTGTTCAAACTGCTGTTTTAATTGTATGGATTCCTTGATCAAAACAGTTATTTCTCAATACACCTAATTACCTGGTTTCTAAATAGCCTTGACCTGAAAATCTCTTCTACCTATTCCTTGGATGGCATGAGCCTTTAGCTATAACAGAGTGTGCTTGAAAAAATTCTTATTAGGGAAACTGGAGACAACTCTTTTCCCTGGATTGCCACTGTGGGTGACCTTGGGCTGAAACTTATCAGTCCGTGTTCTTAACATCCTCATCCATCAAATGATGGTGTTAGATGTTTGATCTAAAACACCCATCGGCCCCAGCATTCTAGGATTCAATGAGGGAATAAATGTTTTGCCTTGATTAATAGCTTCTGCCTCATCATCCATTAGTATGCTTGATAGCAGGGAAAAGAGTGACATACTTTTTTCTCCCACTCCTTTTATTAAACTACCCTATCCAATTAACTCCAATTAAAATTTGTAGTTTTAATTAGTTTGTCTGATGGGTTTTTAAAAAAAAACTCATAAATGTAAATCTTTGCCCTTCCCTCTATAGGCTTGGCAGCTGTCATGCTCCTTTTAATTTGAGCCCCTCTCACCCTTTTGTGCCACCTTTGATTCACTATTCTTTGTTCTCGTGTACTGATTATGTCTTTTTTCTCCTTCTCCTGATAGTGATAATACCTTGCTTAAACAACATTTTAGAAGGAGAGTCACAAAGATTTTGAATTACCTATAAATGATTTAATTCAGGAGAGTTAAGTATTGTTAAGGGGATTCTAGCCAGTAGAAATATGTCAGCATCCCAGACATGTTTTTGACACTATTCAGATGTATATCATACATCACCCTCCCATGACCTACTGCAGCTGACACCTAAAGCATAACATTCCTGAGGAGAAGGAGGAAAACCCTCATATCCAAATATACTTCCCACAGTGGCACATGTTCACTAATGTTGATTTTGTAGGCAATACATTTAATTATATTTATTTTGTTATACTTTTGTACATCAAAATCAATTTAATAGGAATCTAATATTCATGAGGACAAAGTTTTTGCCTGTTTTTAAAACTTTCAGCATGTCAAATAATGCTAGAAAATAAAGGATAGTAAATACTTGTTGAATGAATGAGTTTATAAGTTTAAAACTAAACTAAATAAATTTATTTAATTGTATATTATTTAAAATATTAATATGCTATTTTACTTCAGAATTCTTCTCTGTTACTGAAGCTTTATTATTAAAACAACATATCTTGAGCACAAACTATGCACCAACTGTTAGTACTAAGTTTTAATGGGCATTTAATTATCTACTACTCAAAACAATTTTATGAGAGAATTGCTATTATTAACTTTTAAATTATTAAATTCAGGGTTAGAAAATAATAAATAACTTGATAAGGTGTTAGAATTAGTAAGCAACAGAATCAGAATTATAGCTCAATTGCAAACAACCTCAGAGAAAAATTTAGACATTGAGAAAAGAAGAAAAAAAAAATCACAACACAATGATAATAGTATCATTATTCTGCGTTTGTTTGCATAAATTTTTGGTTTCAGATAATGGTATCAGATTATATGTTTAAAAACTATGTTCAAATCGTTACACCAAGTGGAGTCTTGTTATAACTAGCATCTTAATGGTTGCGTATATCATTAATCAGTTATCTTTCAGAACCCCATGAAATGAACTAACTTGGGGAATAATCCTTATTCCTGTTAGACTAAACTTATTCTCAAATAAAAATCAATAATATCAATAATACCACAAGGTAATATTACAGTTGTTCTTACTATTCCTGATAGTGATAACTAAATAGACTGAAAATTTATCAAGAGCCAGGCATTGTAATAAGCACAATGAAATGAGATACTATCCAATGGAAGGAAAGAAAGGGAACTGAATGCAGAACTTTGCTTTGAACGCTAACACCAAGGCTGCCATAGTTAAACCCAGGCCTGCATAGACCCCGAAAAGCCTTGATTCTAGGCTGGTACCTGTAGACTGAGACTCCAGACGTGCCCCAAAACTAGGCAGCAACCCATAGAACCTTTGAGGTAAACTTGGTTTGCATCTGCATTTCTGCCAGCTGACTTCAGTGACCTTGCTCTCCAGAAAACTTTCAGTTGCAAGCAGGCCTAAATAACCTTGGACTTGTAAACTCTAGGCATGAAAGAGCTTCATGCTAGCCTCAGGAGTCATAAGATTGCAGCTCAGCACCATGTTAGCTGCAGCAGCCCTGGGCTTAAGAAATACATTAGACAGCCTGCAAAGAATCACTGGATAGGTTTACTGTTTAAAAAAATATTTTCCTAGACAAACCTAGTTTGTGAAGACTAGAATGAGTATCTGTTTCCTAAAATGTGCTTATTACACATGGCAGAAGTATCAAAAATAATCAGGAAATATGGCATCAACAAACCAACAAAATAAAATGGCAGTAACTGACCCTAACAAAATGGAGATAAATAAATGACCTAACAAAAAATTCAAAATAATTGTTTTAAGGAAGCTCAGCAAACATTAAGAAAATAATCAACAGCAGAATTGATGAGGTAGAAAAAGTAATCTGTAAACTTGAAGACAACTTATTTTTTAAAATACAGTCTGAGGAGAAAAAAGAAAATAGAATGAAGAGTTTGATAGTTAATATTGCCGACTTGATTAGATTGAAGGATGCAAAGTATTGTTTCTAGAACTGTAAAGTTCTCTGAAATGCCTTCAAGGCTTTTTCCCCCATTGAATTGGATAGTAGCACTTGACTCCTGTTTAGTTATGCAAATATCTCCAGCAAGTGGTTGCTTCACAGCCTGCTTGTATTTCTCTCCTAAAAATGTTTTCTTTCTCTGCCATATCTGCAAATTTTCCAAACTTTTACCCTCTTATTTTCTTTAAATGTAAATGTTAACGTGAAGTCATTTCTTTCCTCCTACATCTGAGATAGGCCACTAAAAGCAGCCAGGCTACTTCATGAACACTTGTTGCTTAGAAATTTCTTCCATCAGACACCCTAAATCATCACTTTGAAGTAAAACTTTCCACAGTACTTAGGACACGAACAGAATGTAGCCAATTTCTTTGCTAAGGCATAGCATGCATGATCTTTGCTCTAGTTCCCAATAAGTTCCTCATTTCCATTGGAGACTCCTTCAGACTAGGCTTCACTGTCCATATCACTATCAACATTTTATTTACAACCATTTACCCAGTCTCTAATAAGTTCCAAACTTTCCCTTATATTCTCCTGAGCCCTCCAAACTCTTCCAGCCTGTGCCTGTTACCCAGTTCCAAAGCTGATTCCACATTTTCAGGTATCTTTATAACAATATCCCACCCCCAGTCTGATTTTCTGTATTAGGCCATTCTTGCATTGCTATAAAGAAATACCTGAGGGGGTTGGCCAACATGGCTGAATAGAAACAGCTAGTGTGTGCCACTCTCATACAGAGAAATATAAGGGAAAGTAAATGCAGCACCTTCAATGGAAACATCCAGGTATGCAAACTGGGACTCATCAAGGAAACAGCTTGACCCACAGACAACAGAGAAAATCAAGCAGGACATCCATCTACCCAAAAGTGACACTGAGCCAAGGGAACCTCCACAACCCAGGGAAGTAGTGAGTGAGTGAACAAACCTGGGGACCCACATTTCTTCCATGGATCTTTGCAGTCCCAAGAACACCTCAAGAATCCACTCCACCAGGGCCTTCAGTCTGACACACAAAATTATGTGGAGTCTCAGCAGAGCAGCCACTCAGGCACATGCAGAGGCCCAGGAATCTTAGATACCTGGGCCTCCCAGGAAAAGTTACTACAGCTCCAGCAAAGCTGGATTTAGACCTTCATACACACCCCTAGGAAAGGGGCTTAATTCCGGAAGCTGATCAGCAACAGGCTGAAAACCCTGCTTCTATAAACCCACAGAATAACACTCACTGGCATAGGAGTTTAGCAAGCCATTGGTAGGAGCATTACACCTCCTTGACATGGAGCTCCCAGGAGGAGGGGCAAGCCACTATCTTTTGCTGTTTCATAAACTTAATTATTGTTTCTTAAGCTCTAGGAAGACTGAGGCAACTAGAGTCTAGAACAGTCCTCCAGCACAGTTCAGCAGCTCTATGGGAAAGTGGCCAGACTTCTCATCCATCATTCGTCTTCACTGAGTAGAATCTTCCAACCAGGGCAGGGTCTTCAGTCACCCTTGTCAATGTTTTCCAGCCAACAGTGGATACAAACCTCTCAGGGACAGACCTCCTGGGGCAGGGGGGGCAGGGGTAGACTGCCATCTTTACTGTTTCACAAACTTAACTTTTTTGCTATCTGGATTTGGAGAGTCAGAGGCAACTGGGGGCTAGAATGGACCCCCAGTGCACCACAGCTGCCCTACAATACAGTGACAAGACTACTTTTTTTTTTTTTAAACAAGTCCCTGATCTTCCTCCTTACTGAGCAGGACTGTGGGACATGCCAACCAGTGACTCCAGCTACCTGTGCTGGTGTTTTCTGGATGGCAGCAGTTTCCAATCTCCCTGAGATCACCCTAGAACTGCAGTCTTACAAGAAATCTTGAAGTGGGTACTATACATGGAATGGAAAAGCTGTTACCAGCCAATAAAAATACACACTAAGTAAACAGACACTACAAAGCAACCACACAAACAAGTCAGCATAATAACCAGTTAACGACACAATTTCAGGATCAAATCCACACATATCAATACTAACCTTGAATTTAAATGAGTGAAGTAACTCATTTAAAAGGCACAAAGTAACAAGCTGGATAAAGAACCAAGATCCAATGGCATGCTGTCTTCAAGAGACCCATCTCACATGCAATGACACCCACGGGCTCAAAATAAAGGGAAAGAGAAAAATCTACCAAGCAAATGGAAATCAGAAAAAATCAGAGGTTATTATCCTAATTTCTGACAAAGCAGACTTTAAAACAACAAAGATTAAATTTTTAAAAAAGCATTACATTATGGTAAAATGTTCAATTTAACAAGAAGACCAAAATGTCCTAAATGTATATGTACCTGACACAGGAGCACTCCAATTCATAAAATAAGTTAATATTTACCTACAGAGGGACTTAGACTCCCACACAATAATAGTGGGATACTTCAACACATCACTGACAGTTTTAGACAGATCATTGAGGCAGAATATTAGCAAAGATATTCAGGACCTAAACTCAATATTGGACAACATAGATCTAATAGATATCTACAGATCTCTCTACCCAGAAATAACAGAATACGCATTCCTTTCATTTACACCAGACACATACTCTACTATTAACCACACAATCGAACATAAAAAATTCCTCAGCAAATGTAAAAGAAGTGAAATCAAATCAAATACACTCTTGGACAACAGCACAATAAAATTAGAGATCAAGACTAAAAAAACTTCTCAAAACCAAGTAATTACATGCAAAAGAAGCAACTTGCTCCTGAATGACTTTTGGGTAAATTAAATTAAGGCAGAAATCAAGAAGTTCTTTGAAATTAATGAGAATAAACATACAACATACCCAAATCTCTGGGACACAGCTAAAAGAGTGTTAAGAGGGAAATGTATAGCACTAAATAGTTATAAAGATCTCAAATTAATAACCTAACCTCACAAGTAAAAGAACTAGAGAAGCAAAAGCAAACCAACCCCAAAGCTAAAGCTAGCAGAACACAAGAAATAACCAAAATCAGAGCTGAACTGCAAGAGATTGAAACATAAAAACACAAAGAAACATTCAAAAGATCAACAAATGCAGGAGGTGGATTTTTGGAAAAAAAAATAGACCACAAGCTACACTAAGAAGAGAGAGAAAATCCAAATAAACACAATTAGTAATGGCAAGGGGATATTACCACTGACCTCATAGAAATGCTAATAACCATCAGAGACTACTATGAACATCTCTGAAAATCTAGAAGCAATAGATAAATTCCTAGATACATACACCCTCACAAGACAGAACCAAGAAGAAATTAAATCCCTGAAAATACTAATAATGCACTCCAAAATTAATTAGTGATAAACAGTCCAAACCAAAAACACCCAGAACAAGAGAGATTCACAACCACAGTCTACCAGATGTACAAAGAAAAATTGAAATCATTACTACTGAAACTATTCCAAAAAATCAAGGGGGAAGGACTCCTTCTCAACTCATTCTATGAGGGCAGCATCATCCTGATACCAAAATCTGACAGAGACACAACAACAACAAAAAAACATTCAGGCCACTATTCTTGATGAACACTGATACAAAAATCCTCAGTAAAATACTTGCAAACTGAATCCAGCAGCACATTAAAAACTAGTCCACCATGATCAAGTAGGGTTTATACCCAGGATGCAAGGTTGGTTCAACATATGCAAATCAATAGATGTAATTTATTAAATAAACAGAACCAAAGACAAAAACCGCAAGATTACCTCAATAGAGGCAAAAAAGTCTTTTGACAAAATTTAACATACTTTTATGTTCTCAATAACCTAGGTATTGAAAGAATATACCTCAAAATAATAAGCCATTGATGACAATCTCACAGCTAACATTATACTCAGTGGGCAAAAGCTGAGAGCATTCCCCTTGAAAACTAGGAGAAGACAAGGATACCCTCTCTAACCACTTCTATTCAACATACTATTGGAAGTCCTGGCTAGCAATCTGGCAAGTTAAACAAATAAAGGGCATCAAATTAGGAATAGAGGAAGTCAATCTATCCCTGTTTGCAGATGACATAGTTCTACATATAGAAACTCCCATAGACTCAGCCCCAGAGGTCCTTAAGCTGATAAACAACTTCAGTAAAATCTCAGGATACAAAATTACTATACTAAAATCACCAGCATTCCTATACACCAACCAAGGCCAAGCTAAGAGGTAAATCAAGAATGCATTCCCATTTATAATTTGCCACAAAGAGAATACAATACCGAGGAATATAGCTAATAAGGAAAGTGAAAAATCTCTACAATGAAAATTGCAAAATACTATTCAAGGAAATCAGAGATGACACAAACAAATTGGAAAAGATTCCATGCTCATAGATAGAATCAATATCATTAAAATGGCCATGTTGCCCAGAACAATTTACAGATTCAATGCCATTCCTATCAAGTCACCAATAATATTCTTCACATAACTAGAAAAAACTGTTTTAAAATTCACATGGAACCAAAAATGATCTGAAATATTCAAGCCAATGCTAAGTAAAAAGAACAAAGCTGTAGGCATCACCCTACCTGATTTCAAACTACACTACAGAGGCATAGTAACTGAAACATCATAGTACTGGTAAAAGCAGACAAATAGACCAATGGGACAGAATGAAGAACAAAGAAATAAGGCCACACACCTACTACCATTTGATCTTTGACAAAGCTAACAAAACCAAGGAATGGGTAAAGGACTTCCTATTCAATAAATAGTGATGGGATAACTCGCTAGCCATATGGAGATGATTGAAACTGGAACCCTTCTTTACACCATATATAAAAATCAACTCAAGATGGATCAAAGACTTAAATTTACACCTCAAAGCTATAAAAATCCTGAAAGGCAACCTAGGTAATGCCATTCTGAACATAGGAACGTGCAAAAATTTCATGACAATGACACCAAAAGCAATTGCAACAAAAGCAAAAATTGACAAATGGGATCTAATTAAACTAAGAGCTTCTGCACAGCAAAAGAAACTATCAACAATGTGAACAGACAAACTGTAGAATTTGCAAACAAATTTTGCAAACCTTTAGCTGGACTAACTAGATTTAAAAAACTGAGAAGATTATAATAAACAAAATCAGAAACAAAGGAGGAGATATTACAACTGATATCACAGAAGTACAAAGGACCATGAGAGATTATCATACACCAACAGATTGGATAACTTAGAAGATACAGATACATTCCTTGACACATACAACTTACCAAGTTTGAATCATAAACAGAAAATCTGAACAGACCCATAATGACTAAGTAGTCAGTAATAAATTTCTTTCATCAAAGAAAAGCCCAAGACCAGATGGCTTCAAGGCTAAATTCTACCGAACATTTAAGGAACAAATACCAATTCTCACATGTTTCCAAAAAACAGAAGAGAATACTTCCAAACTAATTTTATGAGACCAGCATTACCCTCATCTTAAAACCAGAAAAGGACACCAGAACTGTTTTCCTTTCTTCTGCTGTCTTTTACTGGTTTTAAGATGAGGGTAATGCTGGTCAACCTCCCTGGTGAACGTACATGCAAAAATCCTTAACAAATTATTTTAAAAATAAATTCAACAGTGATTAAAATGAGTGTTCACCGTGATCCAATGGGATTCTTTCTAGGTATATGTATTAATCCATTCTCACATTACTATAAAGAACTACCTGACACTGGATAATTTATGAAGAAAAGAGGTTTAATTGACTCACACTTCCATATGTTGTACAGGAGACATGGCTGGGGGGCCTCAGGAAACTTACAATCATGGTGAAAGGTAAATGGGAAGCAACCAGGTCTTCACAAGGTGGCTGGAGAGATAGTGAGAGAAGGGGGAAGTGCTGCAAACTTTTAAACAACCAGATTTCATGAAAACTCACTCACTATCATGAGAACAACAAGGGGGAAATCCACCCCCGATCCAATCACCTCCTACAGGTCCCTCCCCGAACATTGGGATTTACAGTTTAACATGACATTTAGGTAGGGGCACAGAGCCAAGTCATATCAGTATATGAAGGTAGTTCAATATACAAAAATAAATAAATGTAATAAATAACAAATGACACAAACCATATGATCATTTCAATAGATACAAGAAAAGCATTTGACAAAATTCAAAATTATTTCATGATAAAAAGATTCAACAAACTAGGTATAGAAGGAATGTACCTCAACACAATAAAGGCCATAGATGACAAACCCATAGCTACCATCATACTCAATGGCAGAAAACTGCAAAGTGTTCCTCTGATATCCAGAATAAGACAAGAATGCCCACGCCTACCACCTCTATTCAACATAGCACTGGAAGTCCTAGCCAGGGTAATTAGGCAAGAGAAAGAAATGTAGGGCATTCAAATCGGAAAGGAAAAATATGAAATTGACCCTGTTTGCAGATAACATGATCTTATATATAGAAAACCAAAAACACTCTACCAAAAAACTGTTAAAACTAATAAATTCAGTAAAGCTGCAGGAGACAATAAAAAAAAATTAGTAGTGTTTATATAAATGAACAGTGAACTATCTGAGAAATAAATTAAGAACACATTAACATTTACAAAAGATTTCTTAAAAGATAATATTCTTAGGAATTAATTTAACCAAGAAAGTAAAAGATCTCTACATTAAAAAGTGTAAAATACTAAAAAAAGGAAATTAAAGAAGTCACAAGTAAATGGAAAGATATTCTATGTTTATGAATTGGAAAAATTAATATTGTTAAAATGCCCAGAATACCCAAAGAGATTTATAGATTTAATGCAATTTCTATTAAAATACAAGAGATATTCTTCAAAGAAATTGAAAAACAATCTTAAAATTTGTATGGAACCACAAAAGACTCAGCATAGCCAAAGCAATATTGAGCAAAAAGAATAAAGCTGGAGGAATAGCAGTACCTGACTTCAAAATAAATTAAAAAGATATGGTAATGTAAAGAATATGGTACTGGCATAAAAACAATGGAACACTATGAGGAGCCCAGAAATAAATACACATATTTATAGCCAAATGATTCTCTTTTTAAATTGTTATTATAGATTCAGGAGATACATGTACAGATTTGCTACGTGGATATATTGCATAAT
Source organism: Chlorocebus sabaeus (assembly GCF_047675955.1). Lineage (NCBI taxonomy): Eukaryota > Metazoa > Chordata > Mammalia > Primates > Cercopithecidae > Chlorocebus > Chlorocebus sabaeus. Next base: position 42,748,575 of record NC_132904.1, on the reverse strand, counting down.
AGTGAGGGTTAGGTTTCCAGTGTACCTATCACCCAAATAATGAACATTGTACCCAATAGGTAATAATTCAACCCTCACCCTCCATACACTTCCCCCACTGGATTCTCCAGGGTCTATTATTTCCATCTTTATGTCCATGTGTTCCCATTGTTTAGCTCCCACTTATTAGTGACAATATGTAATATTTGATTTTCTGTTTCTGAGTTATTTTATTTGGGACAAGGACCCCCAACTCCATCCATGTTGCTCCAAAAGACAGTATTTCATTCTTTTTATGGCCGTGTAGTATTTCATGATGTATATATACTACATTTTCTTTATCAGTCTTGTGTTAATGGGCACTTAGGTTAATTTCCTGACTTTGCTACTGTGACTAGTGCTATGATAAACATATGAGTGTGGGTGTCTTTTTTATATAATGATTTCTTTTCCTTTGGGTAGATACCCAATAGTGAGATTTCTAGGTTAAATGGGTAGCTATATATTTAGTTCTTTGGGAAGTTTCCATACTATTTTCCATAGAGGTTTTAGTACTTTACATTCCCACCAAAAGTGTAAAAGCATTCCTTTTTCTCTGCATACGCATCAACATTTGTTATTTTTGACTTTTTAATAACAGCCATTCTGACTGGTGTAACATATTCTCTCACTATGGTTTTGATCTCATTTCTCTGATGATTAGTAATGATAAACATTTTCTCATGTGTTTGCTGGCCACTTGTATATCTTATTTTGAGAATAATCTCTTCATGTCCTTTTTTCACTTTTTATTGTTTTTTTCTTACTGAGTTCCTTGTAAATTTGGCAAAGAATATTAGTCCTTTGTTGAATGCATAGTTTGTGAATATTTTCTCCCATTCTAAATGTTGTCCATTTACTCTGTTGATAATTTCTTTTTACAGCCAACTAATTTTTGACAAAGGTGTCAAGAAATCACAATGGAGACAGGATAGTCTCTTTAATTGTGCTGGGAAAACTAAATGTCTACATCCAGAAAAATGAAATTAGACTCATATCTCACACCATATGCAATAATCAACTCCAAATGAACTAAAAACATAAATATAAAACCTGATATTATGAAACTAGGAGAAAACATGGTGGAAATATTCTATAACATTGATCAGGGCAATTTTTTTTTGGATATAATCTTAAAAGTACAGGCAACAAAGGTAAAAATAGAAACATGTAATCACATCAAATTTAAAAGCTTCTGCACAGAAAATGCAACAATCAGCAGAGTAAGAGAAAACCTAAAGAATAGGAGAAAATATTTGCAAACTATACATCTGATAATGGGTTAATATTCGCAAACTACAAGGAACTGAAGCAACTCAATAGTAAGAAACTTATATCCAATTTAAAAATGGACAAAGAACCCCAATCAACATTTCTCAAAAGAAGACATATAGATGGCTAACAGGTATATGAAAAAATGTTTAACATTACTAATTATCAGAGAGATGAAAATTAGGACCACAAATAGATATCACCTCACTCCTGTTAGAATAAAAGACAAAAGAAAAAGCAACCCTTGCACACTGTTGATGGTAATGTACATTAATACATCCACTGTGGAAGACAGTCGGAGGTTCCTCAAAAAACTGTAAATAGAACTGCCATATGATCTAGCAATTCCGTTACTGGGGATTGAAGAGATGTTGGTAAACAGATACAAAATTGGATAGTAGGAATAAATTCAGGATATCTATTGTACAGCAAGGTGATCATATCTAATTATTATATATTCTAGAAAGATGTTAAAAGAAATTCCCCTGTCTGATATAATTTATTCCTCATCTAGACACTTCAGCACTGTACTCAAACCTTCAATTGTTCTCTTATAATTTCTTATAGTTGGTTTCCTTTTAAATTTCTCTCCTCTAGGATCCTTCCAAGACACCTACTATGCCACCAATATTGTTAAGCACCTTCCTGTGTCATTCCATAGTCTTGGAGTTAACCCTTAATATATTATTTATAACAGAGCACTCTGCGTGTCTTTGCGTGTATTTTCAACAGGACACGAAAATATATAAGGTTGTGTCATGTCTTATGTCCTCATATTTAGGGACTCAATGGATTTTTCTTTGATAAATTAATGAGCTTGCCATACCCCTTCTAATCTGGCTTTCTTATGATCAGAATTACTTATTGGCAAAAGCGCTGGTGGCCATGGAATGTGGTAACAGTAAGATGCCTCAAGGAAATGTAACCCATTACCTTAAGTCTTATATGTTCATATTTTCCTGCCACAAGTTAATGTTTTCACCCCAAAAACCTCCTCATGAATATTAATATAGTGATTATCAATCTTTCCTATTCCTGGGCACACTTTAATTTCTAGAATTTTCATCCCAAACTTGCAGATTACATTTATTTAGGATATTCCACTATTTTCTTAGTCTCCTTTCAGTAATCCATCGTTACTGGGTATAACATTTCGTGATATTACTTCCTTCTCTCAACAGAGATCTTTCATGTTTCTGTAAATGAGCCATTTCCATTTTATGCTACCCTTTTTGCTTTATTCACAGCAAGAGGTACTCACTTACATAAAATATTGCAAAGCCCTCTGCTTAACATTCGATCTGCTATATGTCAAAGTAATAATATGCATTCTCTGTTGCTTCTAAAGCAATTTTTATGCATCATTTAAATTTCATGGTTGGTCCAATACTGAAGGGTTTGACTGACATTAGTGCACTACAGCTGACTTGTAACAAACCACCTTCCTAAAAGGACTTTTCACATCTATATACCTCTGACCATCAGTGAAAATGATTTTATTACGGCCCTTTTCAACCCAGGTCTTCACATCTTCCTTAAACAAAACTTTTGGCAAAATAATCATATGTGGCCTCAGAATAAGGAGTTTTTGATTCTGCACCTCAAAAAAATTGTTCCATAGCAGCACCATTACTACAAATGCTCCCATTTATTCTAGCATTGTTTTATCAGTAGCTAAATTTATTTTTAGAAAGAAGGTGATCTTATTGAAGAAAGTGAGCAAGCAAAACAAATGTTGTCTAAAAGTTTCTAGCATGGTCATTCTGATCCTGTCTTTTATGTACTTGTTGTAAGTCAAGATGGGCTGTGTTGATCCCCTTTTTCTTTAAGGGAAATTGAGAAGTGAAGCATCAAGATTTAGCTAGTATAATACACTAGGAAGAGATGTCTGGAAATCCATATGGAATGTATGTCCCTTCATTTCATAAGGCCCAAACCATCTTTGTTACTCAATACGTGTGTGTGTGTGTGTGTGTGTGTGTGTAGGTGGGTGGTTAGTGGGAGCTTTCTGTTGTCCTTAATAAGACTTAAATTCCATCTTTTTTCTTAAGAAAAAAAAAGTGACCAAAGTCATCTAGTGCCTTAGGCCCTAAATCCTAGCCAGAGTAACAGATTCACCTCATTTCTTTTCTTTTTTAATTCTAAAAATTACTTTAAATTAAGTCACCACAATTCTTAAACAACAATTAACCTTACTTTAACAATAATTAACCATGACAGAAAAAGTGTAGCAGGAATAGTAAGAGTGAGGGGGTGGAGAGTAGTACACGTTTTCTTTCATGAAAACAGAGTCTGTTTTATAAAAGTTAAATTCAACTGAAAAGATGTGATGAGAAAGATATAACAAAAATGCTAAAAATGGTAACCAGAAGGAAGATGAACCTCTGCTGTATTTTCATAGCACATTTCCAAACCTCTATTCCCATCCTTAGTATACTGAATTGTAAATATTGTTCACTGGCTTGATAAATGATGAATGAACAAATAACATCTCATGGATTGTAATGAGCATGGAAAGTTTCGTAATGGTTGTAGGAACTGAACTCAGTGCTCATGAACTCCTAAGAATTAATATGTATAGAGTGTCATGAAAAAGACATGGAAGACAGAATGAACTTGGCACGGTAGTGGGACACTTAGTTTAGTCCAGGTACAGAGATAGGGATGGCCTTAGAATCTGTTATCTCTGGCCAATTTAATCACAGGGGTACATTTTTCTTTCTAATGAGAAACAGTAACTTGCAACCATTTTTTTTTTTCTATTTTTACAACCTAATACTTGTAGTGAAGGAGTCAAGTTTTTTGGGCTCTTGGTGACTGTTAAGGTGGAGATTGCAAAGCAATGTGAATAAATAAAAGAAAAACCTGAAAGGACACATCTGTCACAGCTCAATTAAAAGTCTTATTAGAAATAAAGCTATTTTATTCAAATAGCTTTATTAAATACTGAGAAAATATATATAACTAGGAAGGTACTATTTAGATAACATGAAATATGTTGGGTAATTAGTTATACTTTCAGATGGCAAAAAACTTTCTTATTGTAAAATGTCATCTGGAATGTTATCATTTAAAAGTTAGTAATGAAAACAAAAATTAATACGAACTTTAATGTAATATCAAAGTATGCAGGAAATAAATGTCACCAGTCTGCAGAAACAAGATCTCTTCTGGCATTTATCATTTAATTTGGTTTTCCATCAATCTTAGCTTTTAAAAAACTGAAAAGCCCCTAGTCACAATCTGTTAGCCTATTTAGGAAGCCTCTGTCTTTAATAACAGAGACAATAAGAAGGCGAAGTGGCTATAGCAGTCATCCACACCCTTGATGATTGTCTGAGCCTTCCAGACCTGAGACTGAGTTATGAGCTTAATATTCCTTTTTCAAAACATTTCCAGACATTTCATGATATGGTCAAGGCATTATCCTGTCTCTCCAGAAATCTACTGAATACCTTGGAATCACCCTATACTGCCCTGCCTGTCTCCATCTGTCCTTACAGCACACATCTCCTGGGCAAACAAATATTTTCAAGTCTTCAGAAGATGCTATGCCGTAACTTTTTGTTCTCCATCCCCACTGCCACAGATCATATTTATTTTCTGTGATCTGAACTGTTTTCATCTTAGCTTCCTAATGAATCTCTTTATCCTTGGCACCTTTTCCAGGGGCAAAATGTGTGTGTGTGTGTGTGTGTGTGTGTGTGTGTGTGTGTGTGTGTGTGTGATATTAATTTTACAACAAATAAATTGATGGGCAGAGGAATTGCCACTATTGCTCTGATCACCACCATTTTTTCTTTATTCATTTAGCAAATCATGTGTGGCTCCTGTGCCAGGCACTAGGGCTATAGCAGAAAACAAGGTAGAAGCAATACCTGTCAATATTAAGCCTACAGTTCAACCTCCATTTAAATATATAAAATCTAAAACTCTAACTCAGAAACCTGCACAACGTTTATCTTTACTAGAACAGAAATGTAAAATAAATATGCTCTAAATCTGCCTGACACTCCACATATACCAAGCAAGTCTCTTGATTTCCAGGTTTAGAGTTTAAGTACCTAGGGGTCAAAAAATGTTAAATGACATCACAAAATGGCTTTAGGTTATTGGAATTAGTAACAGTCATCATATATTAATTAGTAATAATATATTATTAATGAAAGTAATGATATCTCATAGAGTGGGTGTGAGGAGTAAAAGCAGATGTACATACGTAATATCCAGCATGTGGTTGATGCTCAAAAATGTTGACACAAAAAAAGTTGACACATTTTCTCTTATTGTTAGGAAAAATGAATAAAAAATATTAAATGTCCCAAATCAATATAATGCTACAATATCTCCCCAAATTACACCCTTTAACTGTGTCTACCTATAGTGTTCTTGATAAATATTTGCTTGCTGTTATCAAAATTATTACTGAATTATCAAATTTTTTATTGTAAACTCTCATCCTTTTTTTCCTTATCTTTTTCTTGGTCTATGAGAATGAAAGTATCCCAGGATGCTATATTCTCTAAACCCCATTTAAATCCCCTCTATAGCTTATCATATAAAAAGGAAACTTACAAGCAATGTACATAAGTACACTTGTCTGAGCTTCAAATGCCCAGATCTAAGCCTGTGAGAAAACATCTCTTATAGGTTTGAGACATAAAGCTGAAATTCTGGATTCTCTACTTTTCTATTATAAAAGCCAGCGAGTTCATTACACAGACTTCTCTCAACCTTACTAGATTTTGCTTCCAGCAAGTTGCTCATGTTGGGAATGCTTCACAGAGATACCCACTATTCCATGATCTTGTTTGTCTGAGGTTTCAAAATCTCTTGGCACCCTTTGCATCCTAAACTTTCCTCATGTCTCCTAACACAGACCTGTTCTTTATAAAATGTATTGGGGTTCTTGACATCAAGTTTCACATGTGGTGCAGCCTGTCTTCATGGCAGCTGCTTTCCACTAATCCCATTCCCAAGCAATTATGTTGTTTGGCAGATTACATTCAACAGGTGTGCACCATGTCTTACAAGGTCTGTGGCTCCCACAGGAGGCATAGCTGGAAAAGATCTAACACTGTTGTTGATCTGCAAGTGTCTGTTGTGGCCTGGCAACCATGGCTATCGGCAAGATTTCAAATATAGACCAAGAAGGCATTTTGCCATTTTAGCAGATGGATATGCAGAGAAGTAGCCAAGAATCTCTGTAACAAGCACCATGCATGTGGCTAGAGGACAGGACGTGCAGCAAATAACATTTAATTGGCTTTTTATCTGTTGCTTAGAAACCTTGGGTCCAGGAACAATGTCCTTCCTAATTACAATTTGAGCTTTGGACATTCTCTTCATAGGAACCATGATCTGTGACTGCCATGGATAAGCGTTGGGCAGGCCAGCTGCGTCTTTGACGTTGACAATGGAGCCAGGAATGAAATCTGCACTTAGGGTAAGAATTGCTTCCCCTGGAGCTAAGTCAGCAAATGCAGTCTGGTTGTCAGAGCGGAGATATAAGAATAAAGATGAATCATTGTATACTTGTGTTCTTTTCCCCTGCTTTCACTCTGAGTGAACAGGAAAATCAGGTGAGACACAAAATGGTCAGTGAATAAATCATTCCTCTACTGGCAAGACAGACTGGGCTGTACTAAACCAGAGTTAGGAAGAAAAGGAAAACAAATGAGAGAAAACTGGACTCTGGATCAATACATTAAAGAACCTGCAGGATTAGAGTAGAGGTTCATGTGAAGGGCTTGAACTCAGAAGTTAGATCATCTCATTTCAATTTCAGCGCCTCTCTTACTAGCTTTGTGACTATAGTCGAGCTAATAAACTGACTCTCATTTTTCTCATCTAGGAGATAAGGATAAAAACACAGTAACTATAAGGCAGTTGTAATAATCAAATGAGTTAATGTACATAAACCACCTAGAACAGTGCCTATTACATAGTAAACATCACATAAGTATTAACTCTCATTATCCCATGTAAAGGTTAGTCTCTCTCAGGTAAGCTTCAGCTAAATCATGTTCAAACTCCATAAAATAAAGTACTTTGTCCCAACCTGGTTCAGTTATATTGCCCCCAGCCTCTTGTAAGATACTGCATTAAATTTTCCTCATTTGGAGTCCTATTATCTGGTAGTAACTGTCATAGTATGCACAAACCATCCACCACGTATTCCTAGCCCCAGCAAACCAAAACAAATACAAAATAACAAGATCATTTAAGAAGTAATCCTCGCACCATCGCTTGACTCCTTACATAAATGTTTTGTTGTCCAATACATCTACCTCTATGGCTTCAGCTACTTTGTCTCCAATAAACCTGAAGTCAAAATCACTCTTCAGAGTCCAGACCTGTTTATCTCATGGTATATTAGCCATACAAACTTAGATGTCCCACAAGTCCTTCAAACTTTGTGTATTGATCACTGAAGATACTATGTTCACTCCCAACCCCCCGCAAAACTGATGCCGTTTCTTCTTCAATACCCCTAAACCATTCATATGTCCTAGGTTGCTCTTTTAGTCTTAAGTGTCCCAACTTGGATATAAATTATATAATTGCCTTGTATATCTCCCATCTCAGTGAACCAGCCACTCAGTTGCTTAAGCCAGAAACCCTAGCTTTTCCTCCACCCAACATAACAGAAGTCTAATATATCACCAAACCTGGTCAATTATACATTGTAATTATATCTCAAATTCACCCCCATCCTCTTTAACTACATTGCCGCTGCCTTTATGTAATCCCTCATCCCATTTTTCTACTAGCATAGGTTTCCTGAATGGTATTTCTACATTTTCTGTTCCAAAAATATCATTCTGAATACCACCATAGCAGTTTTTTTTTTTTCAAAAACCAAATATGACTATATCATTTCCCAGCTTAAAACTCTGTTCAGTGACTTTAGTATATAAAGGGAAAATACAAGCTTCTGCCAAACAAAATATTTAAGCTTAATATCTATAAATAAATGACTTCCAAATGTACATCCCCAGTACCATCCTCTCACCTAAAAGACCAATTTGAGTGTCCAATGGCCTATTCTACATTTCTACTCCAATAGACATCTCAAGCTAAAATTTTCCAATCTCAGTTCACAATTTTACCGTATAAACCCATCCTTCATCCTTTTCCTCATACTAGTAAATGGCAACTCTTTTTACCTATGGCTTTATCCAAAAGGCTTGGGAGACATTCTTGCCTCCTTTTATTCTCACACCCTACATCAACTCCGTTAACAAGTTCCATTGACTCTCATTTGGAATATATCTCAAACTCTACTGCATCTCACAATATCTGATACAACCACCACAATCCAATAGATGATCATCTCTCTCCCAGACTATTGAAATAGTCTTTCCACTCTTTTCATGTCTTTTTAAAATATTGGGTTTTTTTACTTTTGTATTATTATACTTAAAGTTCTAAGGTGCGTGTGCACAACGTGCAGGTTTGTTACATATGTATACATGTGCCATGTTGGTGTGTTGCACCCATTAACTCATCGTTTACATTAGGTATATCTCCTAATGCTGTATCTCCCCCCACCCCCACCCCACGACATGCCCTAGTGTGTGACGTTCCCCTTCCTGCGTCCAAGTGTTCTCATTGTTCAGCTCCCACCTGTGAGTGAGAACATGTGGTGTTTGGTTTTCTGTCCTTGTGATAATTTGCTGAGAATGATGGCTTCCAGCTTCATTCATGTCCCTACAAAGGACATAAAGTCATCCTGTTTTATGGCTGCATAGTATTCCACGGTATATATGTGCCACATTTTCTTAATCCAGTCTATCACTGATGGACATTTGGCTTGGTTCCAAGTCTTTGCTATTTTGAATAGTGCCTCAATAAACATACATGCTCATGTCTTTATAGCAGCATGATTTATAATCCTTTGGGTATATACCCAGTAATGGGATGGTTGGGTCAAATGGTATTTCTAGTTCTAGATCCTTGAGGAATCGCCACACTGTCTTCCACAATGGTTGAACTAGTTTATAGTCTCACTAACAATGTAAAAGTGTTCCTATTTCTCCACATCCTCTCCAGCACCTGTTGTTTCCTGACTTTTTAATGATCGTCATTCTAAGTGGTGTGAGATAGTATTTCACTGTAGTTTTGATTTGCATTTCTCTGATGGCCAGTGATCATGAGCATTTTTTTCATGTGTCTGTTGCTGCATAAATGTCTTCTTTTGAGAAGTGTCTCTTCGTATCCTTCACCCACTTTTTGATGGGGTTGTTTGTTTTTTCTTGTAAATTTGATTAAGTTATTTGTAGATTATGGATATTAGCCCTTTGCCAGATGAGTAGATCGCAAAAATTTTCTCCCATTCTGTAGGTTGCCTGTTCACTCTGATGGCAGTTTCTTTTGCTGTGCAGAAGCTCTTTTGTTTAATTAGATCCCATTTGTCAATTTTGGCTTTTGCTGCAATTGCTTTTGGTGTTTTAGACATGAAGTCCTTGCTCATGCCTATATCCTGAATGGAGAAAAGCTGAAAAGCTGAAATATTAGTATTTTTAATGATTTCATTTTATCTCCTTTATTGGCTTTTATCATGCTTCTGTATTTTCACTTATTATTCTGAATAATTGAGAAGTGTACAATACACATCTTAGACTTATGTCTCTATCTTCAAATAATACTACAACACTTTGTATACAGAATAAGAACCTTATGATGATATACCTCCATTTTTTTCCTCACTGCCTTAGTGGTATTATCATATGTTTCATATTTTCATAGTAATAAACCTCATATGTTATAATATTTGTTTCGAATAGCCAACAATTTTTAAGGAGACCAAAATAAGAAAAATTGTTTCATTCTTTCCACCTGTCGACCATTTCCTGTGCATTTCCTTTCTGTAGATACAAATATGCATCTAGCACTGTTTTCCTTTGCCCAAAGAACTTCCTTCAAAATTTCGTAAGTGCAGGTACGCTGGCAAAAAATTTTCTCAGCTTCTATTTGTCTGAGAAAAGGCTTTATTTCACTGATTTTTCTTAAATTATTATTTTACACGATACAGAATTCAAAGTTGACAGTTCTTTTCTTTCAGCATGATAAAAATATTGCCCTACAATGTCTTCTGCTTTTGACTCCTATCTTTATTCTTTTGTATTTAATGTGTTATTTTTCTCTACCTGCTTTAAAAATTTTCTTCTTATCATTGGTTTTTAGGAAGTTGATTATGGGTGCATTGGTGTAGTTTTATTTATATAATCAACTTAGGAATCACTGGGCCTTATCAATATGTGGGTTCATATTTTTCATCATCATACTTGGAAATTTCCCAGCTAAAATAAAATATTCAATTTTTTTCTCTCCTCACATATTTTTAAATATATTGCAAATATATGCATGTTAAATAATTTGATACTATCTCACAAGTCAGTGATATTTATTTTTCAGGCTTTTCTTCTTTCTTTGTTTCTACTACTGTATCTCCAGATTCTCTGATCTTTTCTTCACAACGTATAACCTGCAGTCCCTTCCAGCCAATGTATTTTTATTTCAGATATTATACTTTTAATCTCTTGAAGTTCAATTTAAGTCTTTTTAATAATTTTCATTTATGTCATTATGGTTATATTTTCTTCTACCTACTTAAACATTGGAAACATGTTTGTTGTAGCTGTTTTAATGTCCTGGCTTGCTAATTTCATTCTCCCTGTAATTTCTGGGTCTATTTCTATTGATTAGTTTTTCTCCCAGTTGGGGGTTCTATTGTATACTTTTTTGTAGGCCTGATTATTTTTTATTTTTTGCGACAGGGTCTCACTCTGTCACCCAGGCTGGAGTGCAATCACAGCTCACTGCAGCCTCAAATTGCTGGGCTCAAATGATCCTTCCACCTTAGCCTCCTGAGTAACTAGGATTAAGACACACAATACCATACCTGGCCAAATTTTAAATTTTCTGTAGAGACACAGTTTTCCTTTGTTGCCTAGACTGGCCTTGAACTCTTAGTCTCAGGTAATCCCACTTCAGCCTCCCCAAAGTGCTGGAATTACAGGCATGAGCCACCGTACCCAGCCAATGCCTAGTTATTTTGATTGGATGCCAGACATTTTGAATATTATATGTGCTGGATTTTCTTGTATGCTTTTGAATAGTGTTGAGGTTTGTTCTGGCACATTGTTAAGTTGCTTGGAATTAGTTTGATTTTTTTTAGGTTTGTTTTTAAGTTTCATTGGGGCAGATCCAGAATAGTATATGAAATTTATTTATTCCTGCTATAAAGGCAATATACTTCTGAGTACTATAGTTGATGCCCTTATTCATGGGCTCTTCCTACTCTGATTGGTGGCTATACAAAATATTCCTAGCTCTGTTTGACTTCTTGAAATTAATCAGTTTACTTATGCCCAGGGTTTCCTTCTCCAGCCTTGCATGGTGCTCCAGGTTCAGATGAAAATTACTACCAAATACACAAGATAAACTCTCTGTAGATCTTTGGAGTTCCTTATCTTTATAGGCAGTTGTCTCTTCTCTTGTCTTAAAACTTGCAAATAAATACTGACCAACTTGGTTTCCCCAAACATCTCAACCTTCTCAGTTTATTAAGACTACCAGGTGCTCTTTGGGTTCTCTTGTTTCTGTATCTATGGCTTGAAAACGGCCTCTAGGCAGAATAAGGGTGCAACTTGAAACCTAATCTTGTTTGCTTTTCTTCTAATCAGAGGCCAAAGTCCTGTGCTATTTATTGTCTAAAGTTTGAAAATTGTTTCTTGATAAATTTGGCTCAGTTATTTAGTTTTTTAAAGCAGATATATATATATATATATCTGATTCCTGTTCAATTTGAAAATACAGAAAAAAACTGGCATAGGGAAGAAACTAACTCTCTCGGGGCATTTCTGCCCCATTCATATTTTTTTTAGCCATTATAGATCATGGAGGCTGTATCTCAAAGTGTTTAAAAGCTCAAACTCTCAGTGTATACCTTTAAGCAAGCCTCTTAAACTCTTCAGGGTTCAATTACCTCATCTGTAAAATGGAAATAAGAATAGTTCCTGAAGTATAAGATTGCAGCCAGATTAAATGAGATAATAGGAATAATGTACTTTGCACCAATTTCATCATACATTGTGTTAATTAAATATTAGATCACTATTTTTTTTTACAAAGAAAAAAACCATGAAAGAAAGGGAAATGTGTATTTTTAAAGTTTTTTAAAAAGGATTTACTGGCAAAGAAATACATATAGAGAATGGCTATGAACTTTAGGGAAGGAAATGAACAAGCTGTGTCAAGAGTACAGAGGCAGAAGTTTTAAGTCCTGGGTTGTTTCGTGTTACTCTAGGGCTTGTAAAGAAGTCACCTCACTTCTGTAGATCTCAGTTTTTTCTAAAAGTTGGAATACAAATACTCTTCTGGCTCCTGGCTGGGATGTTGTAAAGATCAAGTGGCATAACTGAAGTGAAAGTCTTTGGAAAGGTACACATATCATGTAAGAAATGTTAGATGATGATAGTATCAACGGGCACCTTACAGCTGTAAATAAAATAAGCAACAATGTGTATTCCAGATTCTATGAGAACTACTATCCTCAGTTTTATATCAAATAAACAGAAGGAAGTCCGGTGAGTAGACAAGGACCCTCAGGGATGCAGTGAAAGAACAAGGGCTACAATTTCAGATTTTGGGCCTCATGTCTAGTTCTCTTTTCCTGCACAGGCTCAGAACTGTTACATTCCTTTCTAAATCTGGATCGGTGACAGCACTTTACATTCTGGTCACGAGAAAAACCTTCTCTGTTGCTGTTGTGCTGTTTTGCTGGAGAGCCCCCAGACTCCACACTGTGGAAAAACCACATATCTGCCTTGAGGTCAATGATATTGACATTTTCTGCCTGGTTTGGAGATGTTTTATCCACAGCTACAGTAAATGTGATTTAGTCTTATTCTCCATATCACTGATAATTCTGACTTTGGCAGAAGCATCTGTCATGCCAGAGAAACAATGTGAGGAAGAGAACCTGATTCTGATACATAACACATAATACATCAAATGTGATATATTGGGAAGGGTTCTGCAGTTCAGGTCCAGGTTTTGTTTGTTTGTTTGTGGGGGTGTTGTTTGTTTTTTACCTAGAATGGCATTACTCTAAAAGAAACGTAGAAATCAATTTTTACACAAAGTATCAAATCCCACTCAGACTGGTATTTGTCACCACTTTATCTGGCTTACTTACTAAGTAGGCTGTTGAAACAGCTGTGCAAACTTAGTCACAAAAGCTCCTTTGTTTATGGTAACATAGGAAGATGGAAGAAATGGGAGGGAAAAAAATAAAATATATCTTCATGAGAAAAGGCATAATTTCTTTAAAAATAAGGTGAATTTTATTAGTAGTTAAAAATCTACTTGGTAGCTAAAACTTGGTAGTTACTAGTAGTTAAAAATCTACTTAGAATATATAGAAGCAGCCACTGTCTTTTCTCACAAGATGCTTTGGGCATTATAGGACCCCGGTCTTAATATCATAAATGTGGGTATAGCCCCAAATCCAGATCTGGAAAGGAACACACAAAGAGTGCTTCAGTCTACCCAACCCTCCCCCATTTATACTGCAGATTTATTTTATTTTTTAGCCTTTCTTCATTCTTCTGAGAGCAACACACTACTTTTGCTATTAGGAATCATGACTGCGTGCATGTTGTACTGGTGGGCCTGTCAATTACCGCGACCCTTCTTTCCATCATAGCTTGTGATCATGTGATTCAGGACAGCCAGTCAGTATAGTATACTCCATCTCCCTTGTTGCAGTGGTTGAGCAAAGAGTGTACACATGGCCCACAGAAGTCCAGGCATTTTCCTGATATTTGATATTTGGAGAGTCAAAAGCAACAACAACAGAAGAGTCCTTTTTCTGAAGCACAAGCCACAAGGATATAAGCTTAGGCATTTTTTTCCTATATAGAAAGTCTTATTGAGAACGGGACCCACATGCAGAAGGCAGAAATGCTAAAAGATGAAGACAAAAGAAACAGATAACAAATCAAACTCCAATATTAAAATTTGTGTCACTGAATCTTGCTATGTAGAATCAAGCTGAACCGAAACTTCCAGATATGTAAGTCAATAGATTCTCCTTTGAGTTTCAAGAGTTTAAATTTGACTTCTGTGGTTTGGGGTTAAAATAGTGCCTAGTACAGTATATAGTAAAATATTTCATGATCATAATTTATAGGACCATATGGAACCAGTGCAAAACAAATACAAACCAATTTGCTTTTGGTGCTTCCTTTAAATAGAGGACATTATTTAAACAAAACTCTCTGAGAATATGAGACATCGGCCATATTTAAATAGTGTCTGAGTCACTCACAAAAGTTTAATTGCCTTTAAAAGAACATTGAGGACAAACTCTCAGGAGACACACCAGATACACAGGATGAAGTACTGACCCTCTCATTCCTTAAGAAATGATTATCTTTCTGTTTCAACACTTATGAGCAGCTTTGATTAAATTTCGTAAAACGCTATTTCATTAATTGCGTTTTTTTTATGTAAGTGATGACCATGCAAAAATTGCTTTGCTGTACAAGTGAGGCAGAGTAATATTTTGAATTATTAATCAATTTTTTTCAAGATAATTCCCCTTACCTAACCACTTCTCCTAATTAGAGCAACTGGGCATCTTGTCTTTACTACTGCAGAGATTGGGTGACCCAGTTGAATGCCTAATTCAGTTTGTAGCTTCTGAGCTGTAAATGACTAGGTAGAAGAACATCGGAGAGAACTGAAGAGAGCTGAGAAGTGCATGAGATTGCTGAGAAGAGGCCCTCAGAAACAGAGTACAAGTGACTAAGTGATACACGCTTGATAAAGCTCCTTGATCCACCCAGCACCCAGTTTTTCATAGCTTCAGAGTAGGCAGGGAGAGAAGCCAACGGTTTTCCATGCTCCCAAGAGAAGTTTTGAGGCAGTGGAAAGAGCCAGACCTGGTGCAAACAATAGCACAGCAGCAATCTGCGGGGATTGATGACCCAGGACTGGCACAGATAACTGATGTCACAGAAGATGCCTGCAGAGTCAGATGACAGTCAGGAACCAGACATTACTGTGCCCTGCAACATGGGCTAAGGAATTTAGCCACCATCCTGGGGAAAAGGGGCAGAACCTTAAATAGATGGAAATATTTGTTCCTGTTGTTAAGTACAAATTATAGGAGATGGTTGTTTTGGACTAAACTCCTGCACTAGGCCCCAACAGACCAGATTTTAAAGAAAAATAGCTTTGAAATGACTAATGAACTTTTCATTCTCTTCTTCTGTCTTCTTTAGCCCTTCTCTGTCTACAAAGTCACCCCTTTTACTCAACTTCTCTGAACACACATTCTATATTATAGAATGAAGTATTGCCCAATTCTACAATTGCGAATAAAGCCAAATGAAATCTTTAAACTAAATTTGCTGTAATTTTTTTGACACTTTCTTAAGGAGAATGAGGCTTTGAAACAAAATTATATTGAATTATAGAAAGCAAAGGTTACATTTCTTAAGCACTAGAGTGAGTGGGTAGACACACACTCATACTATCAAAATATTTAAAATAAGTTTTGGGGTAAAATAACCAAAAAAATCTTTCAAAACCATTTGTTCAACATTTGCATTTACATTTATGAATCACTAAGCTTAAGATTTTGTGTTAATTAAGTTTGTTGCAGGCAGTCAGCACTTAACTCCACATCTGCTACGGCCTCCACACACCCTACATTTCATCAGTTTGTGCCTAGGGATATTTCCTCTTCACCTTAACAAAGAATCATCTAGCATAGGTCAGGCATTATACAAAAGTGAACTGTTAATTACAAGGAGGGGCTGGGCACGGTGGCTCACACCTGTAATCCCAGCACTTTGGGAGGCTGAGGCGGGTAGATCACGAGGTCAGGAGATCAAGACCATCCTGGCTAACACGGTGAAATACCGTCTTTACTAAAAAATACAAAAAATTAGCCAGGCAAAAAAATTAGCCAGGCATGATGGTATGCACCTGTGGTCCCAGCTACTCGGGAGGCTGAGGCAGGAGAATGGCGTGAACCCAGGAGGCAGAGCTTGCAGTAAGCCGGGATTGCGCCACTGCACTCCAGCCTGGGCGACAGAGCGAGACTCTGTCTCAAAAAAAACAAAACAAAACAAAACAAAAATTACAAAGAGTGTTGGGCTAAATGAAGATGGCCAACTCAACATTTCTAATTAAGAACCTCAACTGCAAACTCACATCCTCTGACAGAGTGGACACCATCCCATCTGTGTGCGAGACAAGACACTGAGAAGTAGGGAAAAGCAATTTCCCAGATTAGTATTGCCTAACACAAAGAAAAAAAAAATCTTTAAAAATTCAACTATGATGATACTTTCTCTTTTCTTCATTTTAAGAAGGGATTAATATTTATTGAACACAAAATATACATCAGAAAATGTGCTAGCTGCTTTATGTACATTATTTCATGTAATCCTCACAACAGCACTGTCTGGTAGGTTTTAGTATCCCCATTTTCAAATAAAGAAAGTGAAACTCAGAGAGATTTAGCAATTGATCCTAAGTGATACCCCTGATCAGGGAAAAATTGAGAATTAAAGTAAAATTAGCATATCTCAAAAGAGTGTGCATTTCAACTATGCCCCACACTTCCCAAATTTGAACCACATTAAAGGCCCTTGATGATTTAGGGTTAAACAGAAATTCATTAAACACTGCGGGAGCTGTTTAAGCACTCTCACCCTTGTTATCCCTTCGGCCAAGATTCTCTGACCCTACATATTTGTATAACTGAATTTTTTTTCATCTTCAGATCTAAGCTAAAATGTCACCTCCTAAAAAAGATGGGCTCTAATGGCCTAATCTAGAGCAGAAAAAGGGGCCATTCAGTCCCCAGCCTCTGTCACATTAATGTTGTGGTTCCCCATGTTTGTCATTTCCTGAGATGGTCTTCTTTTCACCTGCTATGTATTTCCTCCCACTGAAAATTCTCTGTATACCCTAAAGGGAAGATTTCTGACTTCCATTCTTCTGTCTATACCCTGATGTCACTCACAGTAGCCATATTATCATGTTCCTCTACTCAGCTTCCTCAAAGTCTTCCTATCTCACTCAGGGTAAAATACCAAGTTGTTAGTGAGTTTGGTTTCTGAGAGACTCTCCTTGTACTCTCCCCAACTCACTCTGTGCCAGCCATGGTTTCTTAAAAGACTTCAGGGTCTGCAAACTGGCAGTTCATCTGCCTGGAACATTTGCTCAGATATCCTCATCCCTCATTTATTCACTTTCCCCAAGACTCTGTTCATTCTGCCTGGTTGTTTAGAATAATAAAGGATGGCCGGGCATGGTGGCTCATGCCAGCACTTTGGGAGGCTGAGGTGGGCAGATCAGGAGGTCAAATCGAGACCGTTCCGGCCAATGGTGAAACCCTATCTCTACTAAAAATGTTAAAAAATTAGCTGGGTGTGGTGGTGTGTGCCTGTAGTCCCAGCTACTTGGGAGGCTAAGGCAGGAGAATCACTTGAACCTGGAAGGTGGAGGTTGCAGTCAGTCGAGATAGCGCCCATTACACTCCAGTTTACCAGTTTGGTGACAGAGCTAGACTCCATCAAAAAAACAAAAACAAAAACAAAACAAAAAAAACACAATATATCTTTACTTTTATATTTAACCAAAATTACTTTGTAGGCACCCTTACAAGACAAATTAATTGTTTGAGTCTAGTGACCCTCAAGTGTATAAGCTTTTAAAGGAAGAGGTAAAAAATTGCTCATCTTTCTATTTCTAGAAAAAAAGTAGAGTTAATGTACCTTTGACTAGTCAAAGATTTAAATAATCTTATTTTTAACCCTTTTATTTTTATTTTTATATGCTGGCATTTATTTGTTTTCTTTATTATTTATTCATTTACTTTTTGATTCAATGTACATATTGTGAGCACCTACTAAGTATTCAGTGGTAGAGATACAAGAATCAACAAGTCTCATTTTCTGTGCTCAAAGATCTCACAAAATCTAGTAAGAGATTCTGACAAACTTTTAGGAAGGTCACTGTGACATATGTGCCAACCTAAATAGCCAACAGCGACAGACTCTCTAAAAGAAAATGATGCTTACTTGGGACTAAAGTATTGCAATTAGCATGTGTGTACCACAGTAAACTATCTGCATATTCAGGGAGGTAGGGGAAGACAAATATTTTTAAAGAAAAAATGAGGAAGATTACATAATTGTTTTGAAATAATTATCATTGGCTACAAAGATCAATAACTAGCGTGATGCCAGTCTGAGGGTGAATAGGCAGTTGCTGTGCAGATATCCTTGCAGAAGTACTTTTTGTGTAAAGTTGCAATGATTTTTGTGCAAGACTGTAGTTTTTGCAGTCTTTCGTGATAGTTTTTGTTATCCGGCACATAAGTGTGAGAGCCCTGTCTTCATAGCCTTCTCCAGCTCTATTTCCCTATTTGTCAGGGTTGGTTGTTTTTTGTTTGTTTGGTTTAACATTAGTGACTCCATTTTGACTCAGACAATTTTCAGTTTCCCTTTTGATCAAGATCTTATTTCAAAAGCATCACTAATGAATCATCCTATAGTTAGTTTTTGATGTCTCTTGGTGCCATGACAGACTTGTCCAAGGGGTTGGTCTCATCTCATATTGAAAGGGATTCACTGGAGACTAGGATCCAGGGTCAACCCTTTAGTCCTTCAGGGAGTGGCTCTCAAGCTATGTCTACGTGGAGTTCATTATTATGTTCAATTTTGTCTGCTCTGTAGTCTTTTGTTATCTTAAAGTGCTGGGCCAACATTATTTTGCTAGGAGTTAGTACTTCCATAGAACTTTAATAAGTAACAGATACAAAATTTAGAAAGGTAAAATAAATGGTAATATGACAATTCAAGTTTGCATAATGATTTTGAGCCACGAACTTAAACTTAAAAATAACCAATCGAATAAATCAAATGACCACAGGAAATTAGGTAAGACCTATAGTAAGAATATAGTCTGTTTTCTTATTTTATGCAAATGATTCTCAATTTTCCAGAGGAATTTTACCAGGGACAGCATGTAGTATTAGCAATAGCGAGGACATTTTCTTATTTAACCAATGGATACTAAAGAATGTTTAGGTTCTGTTAAGTTACCAGCAGAAGCTGTTAATTTTGTTAAACTTTACACTATTATCTTACCATGTGAAAAACGGGGGTTAGAGTAGCATTCAGGTAGGTAATAGTCTCATTGTGATATGAAGACTTGTTCCAATATCTTGGGAAAAGTTTTCTATAGCATGAAAACACCAATCTCTCCTGGTTTTCAGTTTGAGTATCTCTAATCATGATATGCAGTTTGATGATCTTGTGGTGACCATACATCAGACATAAGGCTTGTTCTTTAAAATGTATCTAGTTTCAACTTACAGGGTTTTAGGATCAGAGAAGTTTTTTGTTACT
Organism: Chlorocebus sabaeus; assembly: GCF_047675955.1. NCBI lineage: Eukaryota > Metazoa > Chordata > Mammalia > Primates > Cercopithecidae > Chlorocebus > Chlorocebus sabaeus. Next base: position 42,728,842 of record NC_132904.1, on the reverse strand, counting down.
AGCTGGAGAGTTGTAGTCAAATTTTGGATGAAATTAGGAGGATTCAGGATCTAGTGCAGTCTATGAGTAAATAAGAAGAACTTGAAACCCATGAATAAGGCTACAATCTAATAACAAGTATATGATATTTCATTTTTTTCCCTTCAAAATAATATTTTCACTCTGCATTCATCACACAGGAGTCTCAGATTTTAATACCTCTTGAGGGAAGGAAGCCAAACCGGGGCAGACTTTAGATTCCACTTATATTCTTTAGTTTTCCGTGCCTGCCAGGAAGTGACAATTTCTAATCATTCACTGTGATGCCAGGAACCATTGAAGCCAGTTGTTTTATGCACATTCTCAAATACGATACTTCAGTCAAAGCCTTGGTAATGTAACCACTCTTTTCAATTCTATTCTTCAATAAAGAGAGAACAGATTTTTGTTGAACTTATGCAAATAACTACATTATCATTAAAAATATTATGAATATTTTTTCAATTTTTGGAGGAATCGAGCCGGGAAAATTGAGGTTTTGGGGCTCGGACTGACTTCCTTGCCCCTCAGCTTGCAGACAGGCTATTGTGGGACTTCACCTTGTGATCATGTAAGTCAATACTCCTTAAAAATCTCCCTCTCATATATGCATCCATCCTCTTAGTCCTGTCCCTCTAGAGAACCCTTACTATTACAGAGAAAAAGTAAATACTTCCATGTTTTCACAAAAGTATACTTTACCAAAGTGTTGTAAACTATGTTGTAAAGCTTAAGTGTTGTAAAGCTTAAGAGATAACTTTTTTAAAAATCTTGAAAATATTTAAGTGAATAATCATTGTTTTACATAAAAATCATAAAAACAGTAGTGTTATCAATTACTTAATTTCATGTAACTAAGTTTCTATTTTGCTTGATCTTAATGAGCATTTTTATAAACTCATACATTTCTTTCTTGGAGTTCTGGAAATTTTTATTCAGTCCTTTGATCTTAAAGTTATCAGAAATCTGTGTTTCAGAGTACTTCTTAGAAACTTTTTCTTGAAAAGCAGTTTTGAGCTATAGCTGATTACATATGCTATTAGAGAAGAATTTAAAACAATAACTGTGGATGACAAAAGTTTAAAATAACCATGGTTAAAAAAATCTGATGAAAATTCAAAGTTGACAGGAAATGTAGTTATTTTTATTATATGCGGCATTTTAAGATATCAACCAGAATCTTGACTGTGTCAAATTAGTACCATCACAGTTTTATAAATTTTATATATGCTTTAGAATACTTAAATTCATAACATATCCATTCAAATAAAACTTTAGAAAATATTTCAGAAAACCAAAATTATGGTATAACATCAATTTTTTATAAATTTATACAGTTTTTAAACAGTTATGCCAAGAATACACCAATAAATATAACTGAAAGAAGATCTAGTATTACATCATCTGACAATGCTTTTCATACAATTTACCAAATAAGCCTTATCATTTAATATATCTACAAGATGAGAGTTATATTCTTTGAAGCTCCACAGAAGCCCAACTGTAAAATTGCAAAGTTAATTGTAGGTGTCAAAAAAGCCTTAATTTAGGATTTTGATCTTGGGGAAACCTGTCAAAGATGTCAAAAAGTTCAAAACACTTGATAAAAACAAAATTAAAGGTCCCTGTAAAATAATAGTCATTCATTTAACCAGAATGATAATCAGAGATCTTCAAAAGCAAATCAGAAAATCAAATGAATATAAAATCCTTATCCTTTTTAAAAGGTTAATTTTCCTAAGGAAAGAAACACTCTAATAAAGTCAACACAGGGTCAGGTGCAGTGACTCATGCCTATAAATTCCCAGCACTCTGGGAAGCCAAGACAGGAGGATTGCTTAAGGCCAAGAGTTTGGGACCAGCCTGGACAACTCTAAGACACTGTTTCTAAAAATTTTTTTTGTTAAAAATTAGCCAAGTATGGTGGCACATGCCTGTAGTCCCAGCTACTCCAGAGGCTGAGGTGAAAGAATCACTTGAGCTGAGGATCTTGAGGCTGCAGTGAACTATGATTGCACCACTGCACTCCAGCTGGGCAAAGAATGAGAGCCTGTCTCTAAGGAGGAAAAAAAAAAAAAAAAAAAAAGACAACACAGGAAATTATCTTAATAGAATTTAAAATCTTTGGGGTTTTTTTTTTTTTTTTTTTTTTTTTTTTTTGAGATGGAGTCTCGTTCTGTCATCCAGGCATCCAGGCTGGAGTGCAGTGGCATAAGTCTCAACTCACTGCAACCTCTCCTAAGTAGCTGGGACTACAGACGTGTGCCACCATGCCCAGCTAATTTTTGTATTTTTAGTAGAAATGGGGTTTCACCATATTGGCCAGGCTGATCTCGAACTCTCGACCTCGTGATCAGCCCTCCTCAGCCTCCCAAAATATCTTTGCTTTTTAGGTTAGTTGCCAGAAAGGTAAAGAAAAATGTTCTGCAGCGTGATTGCTTCTCCTTATGGGAAGCCCATTTAGATAACCTGGAAATAAATCTTGATGGAAGGGTAATTAAATTTAATCAGACACAGAAAGAATGTGTTCAGGATTATGAACACACTGTATTACAGAGGAACGTAAACAAGAAAACTGGTACGTTGAACAGCAGAATACATGGTTTTTACTAACAGTATGGGAAGTTTCCTGGTTATGTGGAACAATTCAGACACATCAAGAAAACACAAGAGCACAGAATCAAGTTATAATAGAGGAAAAACTTTGCTTTTCGAAGTATTAAGAAAAATATTTTAATGTCAGGCAACAAATTCAGAGTTAAAACTGAAGAGAAAAAATGTTAAAGGGGATGACAAAAATGTTAAAAGGGTGGTCAGTCTAGTCTAGCAAAAAGATATAGCTTTATAAGGGAAAAAAGGAGAGCTGAAAGCAAAGATGATGCATGATCTGCAAATCTCATGCAGAAGATACAGGAAAGGTTGAATTCTGACATATAAATATGAGAAGCTTCAAAAAAATAATTTTACCTGGAGAAATGAAATTGCCATTCTGAATAAAAAAGACAGCATTTCAAATCTGAAAGCAGGAAAATTAAATATATCTCAGCAAGAAATGCAGCAGAAATAGAAACTGTCTGTAGTTTAGAAGATGGCTGGTGGCCAGGCATCGTAGCTCACTCCTGTAATTCCAGCACTTTGGGAGGCCAAGGCTGGCAGATCACCTGAGGTCAGGCATTCAAGACCAGCCTGGCCAACATGGCGAAAACCTGTCTCTACTAAACAATGCAGAAATTAGTCAGGCATGGTGGCATGTGCCTATAATCCCAGCTACTTGGGAGACTGAGGTAGAAGAATCTCTTGAACCCAGGAGGCAGAGGTTGCAGTGAGCTGAGATGGTGCCACTGCAGTCTGGCCTGGGCAACAAAGTGAGACTCCATCTCAAAAACAAAAAAAAAAGACGGCTGTTAAAGAAACAGATATGAGAATCGAAAAATCAAAACCACTTGCAACTATTATAAACATAAATCAATACTTTGTTGTTCCTACATAGGGAACCAAATTTTTAGTTTGCATGTCTTTTTAAAAAATATTGACTCTTCTTTAAAAATTATTGTAATTTTCTTTTAATTATAACCAATTTGATCACACACAAAATTATTTTTATAAATCCCCCTTCACAAACCTTACCAAAACGCACAATATTTATGATATTCTTGGACTCTCTGCTCTGTCCTGTACTTTTTCTTTCTTAAATAACCAGTCATTTTACCTTAGGACAAAAATTTTTTACCCAAGATTTTTTCTCATACAAAATTATTCTCTTTTCTTCTTAACCTTCCTTGCAATCAGAAGATTTTTTAGAAACACACAACAAAAATGTTCAAGTCCAACCAAAAGAAATCAAGTATTTGCAAAAATCTTAACCCAGGCACACAGATTGAAAAAAATATTAAACTAAACCTGTGGCCCAAAAGTGGATTCACCAGGAAAGACATGCTTCATGAACAGAAAGTAGATTTTGTAGAAATAAGAGCACTCAATCCAGAAAGACATGTGTCTTTACACCAGAAAGGTCTTTTCGGAAAAGAGAGAACAGTTTTATCACCTTAGGAGGGACATATGGTGCTAAAGTGGCTTTACCAGGTCCAGATTCCAAGTAAAGTCAAGAGCTACTACCAATAAGAGGGAGGCTCAGCCTTAGAGAAGACTCACTAGGGCAGAAAAAGTCAGTCACAGAAGCAGAGAGCTCAAAGGTCTCAAGTGAGTATTGCATACCAGTTCTAAGAATCGCCAATTTCTTTCAGTGAATGATCTTTTTCATGTCCACTTCTGCAACCATATACATCAACTTACATAACAAACACAGGAAAAAAAAAAAAAAAGATGTTGGGGGAATAGAGCATTGCAATGGAAATACGCATGCCATAGTAAACTATGTGTGTATTCAGGGAGATAAAGAAAGACAAATCCTTTTAAAGAAAAAAAATAAAGAATATATAATTGTTTTAAAATAATTTTCATTGGCTACAAAGATCAATAACAAGAGTCACTCCAGTCTGCGTCTGGACAGGCAGTTGCTGTGCAGACGTTCTTGCAAAAGTATTTTTTGTGTAAGATTGTGATGGGCTTTGTGTACAGTTGTGTTCTTTGTAGAATCTTTTGTGATAGTTTTATCAAACATACAAACATGAAAACCCTTTCTTCAAGGCCTTCCCTGGCTCTGTTTGTCAAGGTTTATTTGTTTTAACATTAATGACTCCATTTAGATTTGAACAATTTTCACATGTACCACCCCATTATTTCCGTAGAGAAGCTCTCCATTAAACTATTATAGAAACTCATTCTCAGAATTCAAAAAGTAAAAGGAGGATTCTGGAATTTAATTTTTAAAGAGTCAGTATAATAAAAGACACACTACACACTGGTGAAATTTAGTGTTCCTACAAAACATATGTTCATTTTCACATTTCTAAGTATCTTAGTAATAAAAAGGAGTTTTAGTATGTTCCATACTTTTCTTATTTCAGTGTTTAATGTCAGCCAAACTTGTTACATAATTAATATCTATGATGAAATAGAGGGGAAAGAGTAGAAGACAGGCAAGAGCCACATCTGGTATTTACTTATGACACTATATAGATAAATGGTAATGTCTGCTGATTCCTGCTCCAGCCCTCTTTCCCTCAGCTCAACAATTCTTCCTGGGTATGGAGAATTAAGAGTGAATAGAAGGAATTCAGAATAAATCACAGGAAACACTGGCACTACATTTTCATTAGATCATGATATTTTTGTGACCAAATGGTTGCATTTAATGACAGTGGAGAAGGACTGCAAGTAGAGTGCATTCAGGAACCCAATTTATTCCTGGGTGCACGGCATTTGGATACATAAAAGATGCAAAATTTGGCTCTATTGTGGTAGATGAGGTAATAACCTTAAAGGATTCTAAACTATGGCAGGTCTGTAATACACAACTTTATTGTCTTGTTATAAATGATGTCTAATGGTGGTAAATTTTGATATTTTGATAATCAGTTTAAAGAAATGTTAAAGTTTGAAAATTAGAGTTATATTAAACATCATCTCTATTGTGAGATTTAATTTAAACTGAGTGTATAGACACAATACAAACATCCAAATAAAAGGACATCGTGGTCTAGTGTGGTTGCTCATGACTGTAATCCCAGCACTTTGGGAGGTCGAGGCAGACAGGTCACTTGAGACCAGGAGTTTGAGACCACCCCAGCTAACATGGTGAAACCCTGTCTCTACAAAAAATACAAAAATTAGTCAAGAATAATGACACACACTTGTAATACCAGCTACTCCAGAGGCTGAGGCAGGAGACCCTCTTGAACCTGGAGGGGGAAGTGAGCTAAGATAGCACCACTGAACTCCAGCCTGGGCCACAGAGCAAGACTCCATATCCAAAAAAAAAATCACATTGTACACATGAACGGGACAGTTATTGATTGGCCTGTTGGTGTAGTCAGTATAAAATGGCAAACAGAGGATTTCATTCTTGGAATTGAATTCTTACTTTGATCTATAGTGTTCAAATCAACTGCATAATTTTTAAGTCTTGACTACGAAGCAGAGCCAACCACACAATTGAAACAATTGTCAGATAATTTCAGTTTTAAAGAGACACGCATGCACTTTAGCCTAAAATAATTGGGCTATAGAATCTAAATATTCTGTATAAATAATGTAATTATCTCTTTCACAGGCAACTAGAATAAAGTAAAGTTTTTGTGATTATTCTGGTACAGTGACCCACATAGACATTCAAAACAGTCATGACCTCAACGATGTATAGATAGGGTTCCCTAATTCTATTGTCTTTCAGATCTGGAACATGTGCTTTAAATCTCAGAAATTCAGTTTGGGTATTCTTAGGATGTTAAGATTTTTCCCTATGCCCATTTTACCTTTTTTTCTAAATTAATTGAATCTTGTGATTAAACATGAATAGTGAGAGGAGCTTACTGAACCTTTTTGTTGCATTTTTTTGGAGAGTATTGTTTTGTTTTGTTGCTGTTGTTAGTTTGGGTATTTTTAAAATAAGGTCATATTCGAAGTACATTTAGTATTTATATTGGTTTTGAAATGGATATTTGCAAGAGTATATTAAATATCAAATATCTTAACTGCATAGCATCTCCCAACCCAACTACACTCTACCCATTTCAGGGAAAAACAACTCCTCGTTTTTGAACCGCAACAGCATAACGACCATGTTGCTATATTGCCCAACTTCTGCTTTAAGTTATTTTTCCAGAGGAAGTAATGGAACACATGCTGAGTCAATGAGAGCCCTTACCTGGGATTTTTTTGGAATTCAGAAAAAGCGATAGTTGTAGGCTGGAGAAGGTGAAACAACTGGAAACCCTGCTGCTGTTAGTGGTCATGCCGATTGCCACACTGGAAGAACCCATCTGCAGTCAGAGAAAACAGAGTTAAGCTAGTTTTAAGAACAGAGGAAGACGAGAGAATCCTGGTGGTAATTTGGGCCCAGCTGTATTCCTTCCCTCACTGCAGTTGTGTGTTGCTTCTTTGAGCCAACAAATTTCCACTTTAGGCCAAGCTTGACTCAGGCATCTCAATTAAACTAATACAAAATGGCATGTAATATCTGATTATTTATCAATACCAGCACAAACAATAAAAAACCATAATTATTACAACATGGAAATAAATCATTCAAATCACATTTCAATTTATTCCACTGCTTGCATATAAACAAGACGAATTTTATTACATAACCACCCCTCCCCATAAAATGGCTGTTTAATTCTCCTCACCTGACTGAGTTAAAGTTAAATTATATAATTAAAATTTTCAAAATACTGTGACTTGAATTCTTTATAGATTTAAATCTGCACAGGTTTAAAATTCGGGACAGAGTTGGGGGGAATGTGAATGTTAAGCTTATTTTTACCTCAATGAGCTTTGCTGTATTTTAACTTGCTCTACCTCCATCCCTGACTCCCCTGGGCAACCTTGTAAAGTACTAGTGCCCATTCTTGATAACAAAGGGAGCAGAACAAAGCTAGATCTCTTTCAAAGCCCCATTTCCAAAGAATTATTATTTCACTTTTCAGATGGTTCCCTAGAAGATCTCACATGAAAAGCTTGTCTTTCAAGGCTTGGGAGGCAAGAAGGACATGCAAACCCAGACTAATAATAATTTGCCTATGCTTCTGACACCTTTGCCCTAAGTAATCCCACAGAGCTGAACTCACACTCCTTCAAATATAGGAAAAATGAGCTCATTAAATTTTAATCATCAACATCCTGCAACTAATTATAATGTGTCTTGTCTTAACTCACGACTGCTGAATAATAAATTCAATTACTTTGGTTTTCTTTTCTATTTATATAAACCGATCTCCAGTGAAAGCAGAGTTGCAAACTCCCACGAATGAAGGGAATGAGTAACACTTAATTTTCAAATTATGACCTCATTAGAGCATGTGTGTATGTGTGTGTGCATGCGTGTGTAAAATTTGTTTTTCTAAGGAGGAGAACGTCAACACTTTGATAATTACCTTCTTGGGCCTCAAGGGTGTCCTAATAAAGACAATTTTATACATTGAAAAAAAAAAAAAAAGAAAGAAAAGCTTGTTTTTATATGGCCTGACTCAAAGCTCATCTAGTGCTAATAACCTCATCCTATGGGGCATTTATCAAAAACATCTACATGCAAGCTTTTAATACTGCAGCTGCTTTAGATGATAGGTAAGAATTGGGGTGAACAACGGACTAATCACAAGGCTTAAAAAGAAAATCTGAGGAAAGAGATTTTCTAAAGGGGTTTGGAAAGCTCCAATACTCCTAGGAATCTAGAAGGCCATGCATATTCTTAGGGCTGTGCACATGCTCGCAAAAGACAAAAAAAAAAAAAAAAAAAAAAACACAACTAAACTCTCAATGCTGGCTGACTTTGGGGCTCTGTGAAAGCAGGAATTAAAAGCTAAAGCAGCATGGTAAAGGGCCTGACTAAATAACAATAACAGGATCTTACTGAGAGTAGGTTTAGTACTTACATTGGCATTTAAATAGATATTTGTAAATAACATTGAAGGCCTCAACACATCCAAAGCCCATCAGCAAAGACTAAAAGATTTATTAGTTTCAGGCATTTAAGGAAACTTCTGTCCAATCATTAGATGACCACTAAGTTAGCTGAGTCCAGACTCAATGACTACACATGACAAAGAATACAGACTTCACAAAATTAGTTCAGAAATTTACCAAACACACAACTAGTACTACAACAAGCAGCAACAACAGAAAAATAGAGAATTTGATTCCCAGAATTGCTATATTATATTATTTGAAGTGTCTAGTTTTCAACAAAAGATTATAAGACATGCAAAGAAACAAGAGAGCAGGGGGAAGAAAATAATGAACAGAAAATATCCTTGAGGAAACTTAGATATTGAACTAATTAGGCAAGAACCTTAAATTAGCCTTTTACATTATGTTCAAATAGCTAAAGGAAACTATGTCTAAAAACATAGTATTATGTCTCCCAAATATAAAATATAGATTAAATGACAAAAGTATAAAATAGAATAAAGTAGAAAATCTGGAATTGAAAAGCATAATAGCTGAAATAAAAAATTTTTACCACAGGGACACCAAAGCAGATTAAGCACACAGAAGAAACAATCAGAGATCTCAAAGATAGGTCAATCAAGATTATTCTATCTGAGTAATAGGAACAAAAGAACAAAAACATTATCAAAGCCTGAAAGACATGTGAAACACCATTAATCATACCAATATATGTATAATGGGAATCCTAGAAAGAAGAGAGAAAAAGGAGCAAGAAGAATATTTGAAGAAATTATGGCCAAAACTTCTAAAATTTGATAAAAATTGCTAGTCTACACATTCAGGAAGGTCCAGGAACTCCTAGTAGGATAAAATAAAAGAAATCCACCTCTAGACCACTTATGATTTAATTGTTGAAAGTCAAAGTCTAAGAGAAATTTTGAAAGCAGCAAGAGAGAAGTAATTCATTATGTTTAAGGAATTCTCAACAAAATTGAAAGCTAGTTTCTCAATAGAGGTAAGAAGGTAGTGGGATGACATATTCAAGATGTGAAAAGAAAAATCTGTCACACAAGAATTCAATATCTGGCAAACTATCCTTCAAACATTAAGGGGAGATTAAGATATTCCTAAATAAACCAAAACTGACAGTATTCACTGCTGACAGACCTGCCTTACAAAAAATACTAAAGAGAGTCTTTCAGGATTAAAGGAAAAGACATTGACTGGCAACTGGAATTCACATGAATAAATAAAAAGCCCTAGAAAAGATAAAGATATAGGTAAACATAAAATACAAAATAAAGGTAATGTTTTATTTTTAACCTCTTTTTTCTCCTCTCTGATTTAAAAGATAAATGCATAAGGCAATAACTATAATTTTATATTAACGGGTACACAATGTATAAAGATGTAATTTGTAAAATAACAACATAAAGAATGGGGAGCTATAACTGTTCCCTATATAAACAAAGTTTTTGTATACTGTTGAAATAAAGTTGATATTAAACAAAAACAAATTGTTATAAAATAAATTATTAAGGTTAATTCCTATAAAATAACTCAAAAATATATAGTAAAATGTACAATATAAAAATTGCAAGTAAACTAAAATGGTACACTAGAAAGATCTCTATATTAAAAGTTAGATAATTGCAAATGAGTAAAAGAGCACCACTCAATGATCTGATCTAGAAGAGACTTACTTTATACTCAAAGACACAAACCCAAAACAAACAGAAGGAAGAAAAGATTCGTAAAGAAATAAATGAGATAGAAATTAGAAAAATAGAGAAAAATCAATAAAACCTAAAGTTAGTTATTTGAAAAATATCAAAATTTACAAACCTTTAGCTAGACCAACCATAGAAAAAAGGACAGAAGATCCACATTTCTAAAATCAGGAATAGGAGAAGTGACATTGCTACCAATCTTAAAGAAACAAAAAGGATGATTAAAAAAAAAGTAGCATGAGCAATTGTGTGAAAACAAATTAAAAGACTTAGATGAGTTGGATAAATTCCCAGAAAGACAAAAATTTACCAAAATTTAGTCAAGAGAAAACAGAGAATTTGGATATACCTATTGAAACAGAAAAATCTGGATATGCCTATATAAGAAAAGGATTGAGAGTGTAATTTTTAAAAGCCTCCACAAAGAAAAGCCAAGAAAAAGATGGCCAGTTAATTCTACCAGATGTTTACAGATGAATTAACATCAATCCTTCACAAACTTGTCAAAAAATAGAAAAGGAGGGTATATTTCCAAACTCATTCTAGGAGGCCAGGATTTTTACCTGATAGCAAACCAGACAAAGCCATCACAAAACAGAAAAATACAGAATATCCTTTATGAATGAAGATGGAAAAACTATAAATAAAGCACTAAGAAACTGAATCCAGCAGTACATAAACAATGATTATATACCAGATTTATTCCAGAATATAAAGTCAGTATAATGTACAAAAATGAATCAATTTATACCCTAAAATAATGAAAAGGGGAAAGAGGAACACATTCATATCAATAAATGCAGAAAAAGTATTTGACAAAATCCAATCCTCTTTCTTAATAAAAACATGCAGCAAACTAGGAATAGAAGGGAATTTTCTCAGCATTTTAAAGTGAATATATGAAAAACCCACAATTAATGTTATACTTAATGGAGGTCAGGCGAAATGGCTCATGCCTGCAATCTGTATGTCTGAAGTCGATATGAATTTAAAAATGAGGGCCAGGCACAGCGGCTCACGCTTGTAATCTCAGCACTTTGGGAGGCTGAGGCAGGAGGATAGTTTGAGTCCAGGGGTTTGAGGTTACATTGAACTATGATCATGTCTCTGCACTCAAGCCTGGGTGACAGAGCAAGACTTGTCTCTAAAAATAAATAAATAAAGTTAAAATGAATTATATTTAAAGATAAAAGACTAAATGCTTTCCTTCTAAGATCAGAAACATGACAAGGATCATAAAGATTCTGCTCTCACTGCTTGAAGTCAGGGTAGTATGGAGAACAATTGGGCAAAAAAACAAAATATAATGAATCCGGATTGGAAAATATATATATATACATGTGTAAAAGTATCTCTGTTGGCCAATGAGATGATCTTATATTTAGAAAACTCGAAAGAATCTGCACCCCCAAAAAATGCTATGAAAGCTAATAAGTGATTCAGCAAGTATGCACGAAAATTTCAAGAAAAAAAATCAGTTGCCTTTCTATATATCATCCATTAACAATCCAAAAATGACATTAAGAAAACAATTCTTTTACAATAATATCAAAAAGAATAAGATACTTAGAAATAAATGTAATGAACGAGGTGCAAGACATTTACACTGAAAACTACAAAACATTGTTGAAATCAAGAAGATCTAAGTAAATAGAAAGATATCCCAAGTTCATGGATTAGAAGACTTAAAGTTCTTTAGATGGCACTTTTTTTCTAAATAGACATATAGATTCATTGCAATCCCCATCAAAATCACAACAACTTTTTAAAAGTTATTTTTAGAAACGGACAAGCTCATTCTTTTGTTTTATTTTTTCCAGATGGAGTCTCACTCTGTCGCCCAGGCTGGAGTGCAGTGGCGCGATCTCGGCTCCACTGCAACCTCCGCCTCCTGAGTTCAAGCAGTTCTCCTGCCTCAGCCTCCCGAGTAGCTGGGATTACAGGCACACGCCACCACAACTGGCTTTGTATTTTTAGTAGAAACAGGGTTTCACCATGTTGGCCAGGTTGGTCTCAAACTCCTGACCTCAGGTGATCCGCCTGCCTCGGCCTCCCAAAGTGCTCAGATTACAAGCGTGAGCCACTGTGCCCGGCCCTCATTTTTAAGTTCATATCGAAATGCAAGGGCGTCAGAATAGACAAAACAATATTGAAAAAGCAGAACACCATTGGAAGACTCAAACTTTCCCATTTCAAACCTTATTACAAAGCTACTGTAATAAGTAGACTATGATTACTAACATAAGGATAGACTTGAAGATCAATGGAATAGAACTGAGACTTCAGAAATAATAGTATATGTGTAGTCAACTGATTTTTTATAAAGATGACAGAACCATTCAATGGGGAAAAAGATAGATTTTTTTTTTTTAACAAATGATGCTGAAAGAACTATTATCCATATGCAAAGGAATGAATTTGAATAACTACATCATACCAAATACAAAAATTAACTCAGATTATATCAAAGACATAAGCGTAAAATCTAAAACTATAAAGCTTCTAGAAGTATCCCATTTAATCTTCAAAATACCCTTTTTAGATCAGTCTTACTATTTTCATCCCCATTTCACATTTAGGGAAATGAAAGTTTTTCACAGTTGGATTCACTAGTCATCCCCTTAACCACTATATAATATTACAATTATGAAGCCACAGTCATAGGTTAACTGTAAACAAATTAAATTATGATAGGAGACTCAAAAAATAAAAGTTCTAATAGTATGAACAGAAATAATCAAATAGTAAAACAAAAAAAGGAGGCTTGTAAAATGGCTCCATAGGAAATGCTGTGATAAGATCAGGTTTTGAAAAAAAAAATACCTGTGAAAGTTGAAGGGAGAAGCATAAATATAAAGACATATAAATGAACATCAAAGAACCATACATTGGAGTAGAGAAATCTCAAGTCCAGCATGGATAAAGCTCAGGGAAAATATCCAAAATAAGTAAATTCCTTGAATTTTATTTAGAGAAAGCCAAACCAGTGCCTATTCCTTAGAGGTGGCACAACAGTAACACATGACAGAGAAAAGAAAATTAATCATACAGGTCTTATTTCATTTAACCTTCTCCATTTCAGAATAGAATATGAATTACTTACATTTATTGGACTACTTTAATCCTTTAGAAAACCCCACACATATGTATCATTGACACCATTTTACACATGAAGAAATTGTGGTTTGGAAGATACTGTTTACTCAAAGGTATAGCTAGTAAGTTGCAGAGATGGAATTTGAACTGAAATCAATCTTGTGCTAAAGCCACACTTTCTTACATGAAAGATGTGACTGGTAAAAATTAATCAGAATTACAGATGATTGATACTTTAAAAAATTAGATTTAACTGTATGATAATCTAAGCTGAATTAGTGTGCACAAACAGGTGGGAACCCCATGAATTCTGATATTCCCAGCCCAGAGATAAATGATTCTGCTTTCATAATAGTTTTCCTTTTGTTCCATTTGTTGTCCTAGTTAACGTCTAGTTAACGCCTTTGTTAAGTTTTATCTGTGGTAGCCTACAATACATAGTCCCCTCCTGCCTAGTACTTAACCTCACTACCCACACTTTTTGAAAGTGTAGCTTTAGGTAATTCAAGGGAAATCCTGAATCCAAAATACAGCTCAAAGTTATAGCTAATGAGCCTTATCCACCTAGAATAAAATTCTGAAATAACCTTTTAGCATTCTTTATTAGTTGTCACAGTGACGGAAGGAAACAGAGAAGGTACAATACCAGGACTCTATCAGTTACCTACTGCTGAATTATAAACCACCACAAAATTAGAATCTTAAATCAAGAAAAATGCACAAAATTTTAATTCCATCACAGTCTGCCATACAAAGCAAGTAATGAGGCCAGTCCAAATACAAGTCTACTTCCTGATGGGAGGAGCAGAAAAGTCACATTGCAAAAGGATGAGAAATTTCTGATTTGTTAAACTTTATTTTCTTTAAATTGGGCTTTGGGCAGACTTACTATAATATGACAACTTCAAAGATTTTGTCACCTAAGTTATATCTGTCTCCTCTTAGCTAACTCCATCCTTTCCTGTAGTGTTGTCATTTCCTTAATATTATTCAGCCTGAAAAGGTAAAATAAATGTAATTAAGTGGGAATTAAATTACTATTAGGCAGCTTTTTTCGTTAATAAAGTGTAATCTATAGAATACTAAATCGTTTTCAGAATCAATGAATTAGAGATATATATGGCAACATGGAGAGATCTTCAAAGCATAGAATTTACTTGAAGTTAATAAAGCAAAAGTATATGTATGCCCATGAGGAGCATGAAGGACGTAAAAGAGATAACTTTCACCACAGAGATCGAATCAGGTGGGCTAGGCTGACAACTGCAGGTCAGATTGTATTTATCCTCAGAATCTTATACTTCTAGGCATCACCTTTCTCTCCCAAACACATTAAGAAATATCCCAGCAAACATGAAATCTGGCTTTATGTAAGTGCATATTGGTTATACAGAGTCTCCCTGTTAGTGCATATTACTCATATAGAATAGAGACTATGCTCTAGGGGTAGGATCAGAAAACCTGTGACACTACAACATGGGAGATCCTGCATCACTGTGGAGTTTGGCATGGACCCTGAATATGAATGTGCAACGACATAACCTGTGTGGATCCTGTGTCTGTGTTAAGGCATGTTAAAATGTCTTAATACCCATTTTTAATGAAAGAATAAACATAAAACACTTAAAACAGTGCCTGGTAAACAAAAGGTGATCAAGAAATTCAGTTGCTATGATCACTATATATTCAGTGCCTTCTCTATGTCAGGCATTATTTGAGGTTCTGTGGAAAGATCAGTGAACAAAATGAACAAAACTTTATAATCTCATTGAGCTTATATTTTAAAGGCGAAACAGACCATAAATAAATAAGCAGAATATATAGTATATAAGATGGCAATAAATGTCATGGAGAAGAACAAGATAAAACAGATAAGGCAATGAGGGTTTTAAGTCAGGGTGGGGGTTGCAATTAAAATAGAATGGTCAGCAAAGGTGTCACTGAGATGGTGACATTGAAGCAAACTACTACAGAACATAAAGGAGAGTCATGCAGATATCTGCTTAGTGGAGGCCCCTCATACTATGACCCTTTAGCACACATTGTTTATGAATTTACTAGTCCATGACACTGTGCCAAGTCCTGTGTGCAAAATAATAAAAGTAGCAAACAATTATGAAGTACTTACTGTGTGCTGGGAACTGTACTAACCACACTAGTTGTAATATTTCCCTTAATCTTTATAAAAATGATTTTATGTGGGAAGTAGGACTTAGAGAAGATAAGTATCTTATCTAAAGTCAATCAACTAGGATTGTTACTAGCAGCAGCAATAAGATTTCAATTTAAGATTTATACACCACAGCTATTATCGGAATCTCTTATTTATTTATTGAACATAAGATATTTCTATACTCTCACAGAGCCTGGTACTTTTCGTTGATAGCCTTTAACATTGTATTTAATATATTATTCACACAATTGTTTCTTCAGTGCCCTTTTCCACATTAGACTGCATATTGTGTGAAGGCAGGGATGAATCAGGCTTCCCTCATTCACCACTGAATTTGCAACACTTAGTACAGTGTCAAAGCATAGAGAGTGCTCAATTCATGTCGCCTGAATTAATCAATATATCATATTTCATTATCATTGTTTCTTTGTAATATTTCACTGGTTGCAATGAGCATATGTTACTTTTCCCAGCTTTCAAATAAATATTTAACAAAGAAAAATTAAGGACACCAAATGATCTTTGATATGCTTTGGCTGTGTCCCCACACAATCTCATCTTGAATTCCTACATGTTATGGGAGGGGCCTGGTGGGAGGTAATGGAATTAGGGGAGCAAGTCTTTCTCATGCTGTCCTCATGATAGTGAATAAATCTCATGAGATCTCATGGTTTTATAAAGGGGAGTTACCTTGCACAAACTCTCCTCTCGTCTGCTGCCATGTGAGTGTCTTTCACATTCTGCCATGATTGTGAGGCCTCCCCAGCCACATGACACTGTACGTTCATTGAACTTCTTTCTTTTGTAATTTGCCCAGTCTCAGGTATGTCTTTATCAGCAGCGTGATAACAGACCAATACAGTCTTCATATTCTGAGTAACATGATCAAAGTAGGGCTTTTGGAATGTTTTTCCAGTTTATAATTGTCTGTAATTGAAGTCTGTAATTCTTCCAGTCCAGCACCCACTCTAGTGACATAGCCTTTCAATTATTTTTTTGAATACCATCTTCTTCCCATAAGACAGTTCTGTGATAAAAGTCTACCCCACCTCTTGTTCTAAGCCTAACCACTGGCCTCAAAAACTTGCAAACAACCTAAGGCAGGCCAAAAAGATGCAGTCCTGAATGTTTGCTTAAACTATTGGGAAAGAGATACTTTGTTTCTCTGTATTGCTAATGTGATGGTTAATATTAGGTGTCAACTTGATTAGATTGAAGGATGCCATGCCTAGCTAGCTGCTAAAGTATGTTTCTGGGTGTGTCTGTGAAGGTATTGCCAAAGGAGATTGACATTTGAGTCAGTGGACTGAGAGAGGAAGACCCACCCTCAATGCGGGTAGGCACCATCCAATTGGCTGTCAGCACACTAGAACAAAAAAGGCAGAAGAAGGTGGGGAAAGCTGGCTTGCTGAGCCTTCTAGCTTTCATCTTTCTCCCACGCTGGATGCTTCCTTCTGTTCCTCCTGCCGGCAGCTTTCATCAAATAACTTCAAAGTTTTCAGTATTTGAACTCTTGAACTTACACCAGTGGTTTGGCAGGGGACCTCAGGCCTTCAGTGACAGACTGAAGACTTTCAGACTCGGATTGAGTCACTACTGGCTTCTTTCTTCCTCAGCTTGTGCACAGCCTATCATGGGACTTGCAATGTGATCATGTGAGCCAATTCTCCTTAATAAAATCTCTTTCGTATATATATATATATATTTCCTATTAGTTCGAGTCCTATGGAGAGCCCTGAGTAATATAGCTAACATGTTAAGATTTACAACTGGAGCTTCTTCAGTTCATCTGGTTTCCTCATAAGAATGTGTCTGCAAAAGAAACCAATGAAGGAGAAAATAAAGCCAAGACATGGGATGAAACAGATTTCTGACAAATCTTTTTTTACACCTGAGTCCATCCAGCCCTAAAGCCAGGCCCTTGGACTTTTCTGCTACATAAGCAATAGATACTTTTTTTTTCTTAAGCTAATTTGAATATGTATATTAGCTATCTGCAGTTCATAATTAATGGCTTCAACATCTAATGGCTGAAAACAACAAAAATCACTTATTATCCCTCAGTTTCTAATAAGCAAGAATACAAGTGTGGCTCAGATGCGATGTTCTGGCTGAGTCTCTTAGAATGCTGCCCCTAGATGTTGGCTTGGGCTGCATTTATTTAGCAGCTCAACTGAAATGGAGAATCCTTTCAAAGGTGGCTCACTCATGACTGGCAAGTTAGCGCTGGCTCTTGGCAAAAGGTTTCAGTTGTTTTTTGTTTTTTGTTTGTTTGTATTTTTTTTTTTTTTCACATGGGCCTTTCCATAGGACTTCTTGAGTGTCTTCATGGCATGGTAACTGGCTTTCCCCAGGGTGAGCTATCCAAGAGCCCACCGCTAACGCTGCACTACTTTTTAAAACCTAACCAACTAACATTGGAAGTTACAAAGTATTACTTCTGTCTTACTTTCTTGGTTACACAGCATCAGCCCTATTCAGTGTGGAATGGAACTTTGCAAAGAGAGAAATAGAAAGCAAAAGTCACCAGAAGACACCTAGGGTGCTGAACACCACAATCAGGTTTCTGTCATTGCATTATAAAGTCTCCTGCCTGAACTTACAAGTTACCTTTATATGATGTAAAGTGTCTACGTATTCTGATGAAAAGTCTAAAGCCTTGATAGAATAAAGAAAATAGTATAAGCAAACAACCTCATCAAGGTAGACTCCAGGGAGGTAGCATACCTGAGTCAGGCTCTGAAAATTATTTCACTATTTATTTGTTTACGTAGGGATGAATTTAAGTCATTTCGGGGCTGAGAAAAGGAGAGGCAAGAAGGCATAATAAAAAGTCTGTTATAATTGATATAAACAGATGAGTCCTAGTGGAAGCTAACACAGTCAACAATTAATGGAAATGGATCCAGCTTGGGGTGGATCCCTGACTATACATCTTTTGGAGCTCAGATTGAATTCTGTGGCAATTTTTCCTCAGAAATATAAGCAGTAATTAAGCAAAGGGAAAAGATAAGGGAAGACCCAGACCTGATACTTCTGTACACACAATGCTAAACTCAAACTTACCAATTTCCAAGTAAGAAGGTTGTTGGTAGCTTATGTGGTACCTTGCAAAGCCTCCAAGGGGCCTAAAACCTGATCCTCATCTTCTCAATGTCAAAAGATCTATCCTATTCATTTATTCAAGGTTGATCTGATTCTAGGGGACTAATTGATGCTAGTAAAACTCACTAGAGATTGATGAGTAACTTGAAAGCTAATTTCTTGATTTATAATGAGAAACTTTATTGCCTTATGGACCAAAATTCTCAAGTCAAGTGGATACTGTATCCTCTTTCTAATAGGGAAGTTTTCTTGAGAACTGAATTAATATGAGAAAGTTGCTCAGTAATTACAGAGGTGAAAGAAAGAAAATACAATTATCTTAATGAATTTATAATTAATTGTTTTCTCTTCTCTATACTTACAGCACTTGACGTGTTTGTTCGCTCCAAAAACACTTACTCAGCATCTTCCATGTGCCCTGCCCCGTATTAGTTGCTGAGGCACGTAAAAATGTATGAAAGTCTTTGCTATCAGCAAGAGGACAAGTGGGGAACCAACATAATTCAAGCTTCTGATACTTGCCAGACCTTATACTAGGTGATTTATATCATTGATTTTTTTATAACAAACTCTATAAGAAATTTAGGTTTTATTTTGCTTCTTTGAAGATGATAAAATATATTTAAAAAGAAAAAATGCAATTTAAACAACTTATGTATGATCACAAAGATATGTGGTTTCATTACTCTATATACAGTTAACCCCTGAGCAAGGCAGGTGTTAGGGGCACTGACCCCCATGCAGCCAAAAATCTATATATAACTTTTGACTCCCCCAAATATCAACTATTGATAAACTACTGTTGATTGGAAGTCTTACTGATAAAATAAGCAGCTGGTTAACACATATTTTGTATTTTCTATGTATTATATACTCTATTTTTACAATAAAGTAAGCTAGAGAAAAGAAAATGTTACTAAGAGAATCATAAGAAAGATGAAATATATTTACTATTTATTAAGTGGAAGTGAATCTTCAGAAAGGTCTTCATCCTTAACACCATCATACTGAGGAGGAGGAGGAAGAGGAGTTGCTCTTGCATCTCAGGGGTAAGAGAAGCAGAAGAAAACCCTTGTATAAGCAGCCCCAGGCAGTTCAAACCTGTGCTGTTCAAGAGTCTACTGTATTTATCAAAACTGATATCATATGTAAATTATACCTCAATAAACTGATTAAAGAAAACCATGTCAGAAAGTCAAAGAGAGGGTTCAAGGAGACAAAATTTTGAAAAAGGCTGTTACATGCTTTGAGTTCCCAACCCTCAAACTTTGCCTCAAGCCTGCTGAAAAGAGTTTCCATGGTACCATTAAAGAAGCAGAAATGTGTTCCTTGAAGTTTCCTAGATTATTAGGTCTGAGTAAAGGTTAGTTTTATTTGTTCAACTTAGCTAGGCTATGATGCCCAGTTGTTTGATCAGACACCAGTCTTGACATTTCTCTGAAGGTATTTTTTAGATATGTGTATTAGTCCATTTCACATTACTGATAAAGATATACCTAAGACAGGGCAATTTACAAAAAAAAAAAAGTTTAATGGACTTACAGTTCCACATGGCTGGGGAGGCCTCACAATCATGGTGGAAGCTGAAAGGCACATCTCACATGGTAACAGACAAGAAAATTGAACTTTTTCAGGGAAACTCCCCTTTGTAAAGCCATCAGATTTCATGAGACTTCTTCATTATCATGAGAACAGCACAGGAAAGACCTGCCCCCATAATTCAGTTACCTCCCACTGGGTCTTTCAAGATGAGATTTGGGTGGGGACACAGCCAAACCATATCAATGTGATTAACATTTAAATCAGTAGACTTTGAGTAAATCAGATTACTCTGTATAATATGGGTGGGCATCATCCAATCAATTAAAGGCCTAAATGCAAAGACTGAAGTTTTTCAGGGAAAGAATTCTGTTTCCAGATTGCAACATAGAGATTCTGTCTGAGTTTCCAGTTTTCAGACTCAATACTACATCAACTCTTACCTGAATTTCCAGCCTGCTGGCTTTCCCTGTCCTACAAATTTCACTTGCTAAGATTTACTAGCCTCCATAATCTTGTGAGCCAATTCCTTAAAATCAACCTCTCCCTCTCCCTCTCTTTCTCTCTTAATCATTCTATTTCTCTGGAGAACTCTGACTAATACAGATTTTGGTACCCAGAGTGGTTCAAAAGGTATAAAATCTTAATGAGTTTCCCAAATTGGAAAACCTAAACATCAGCTAGTCCTGATTCACCAGCAGACTGCCTTTGGACTCACACTGCAACTCTTTTCTGAGTCTCAAACTGCTAGCCTCCCTTACCTTATTTTGTACTTTCTAATCCTCCACAATCACGAGCCAATTTTTAAAATAAATGTGTTAACAAATAAACAAACATCCTACACATTCTGTTTCTCTGGCTGACCCTGATTAATACAGTCCCCAAAACTATCCTGTACTTATTTTCCCAGTTTTAAAACTCAGAATTGATATAGACATGCTGAGCAACCAGGGAAGAATCCCCACATTGGTTTTCTGATATGTATATTGAGAGCTGTTGTGGTAGGAAAGGCTAAGTGGAAGTCACTAGAACTGCCTCTACCAAGGGAAATAGTAAACTAAAAGCAATACCACATTACTGGAGGGATTACAGAGATAACAGCCACTATCCTTTTCGATATGTCTCTCTGGAGAACACAGGCTAAACAGTCTGATTCATACCTGAGAATGTTAATCAGCACATATAAGCAAGATAGAGTTGGTTTGACCTGCATTTTCAGCTTTGGGTGTGGGCGCAAGGACTGAAATGTTTCTTATGAACTAGATGTGGGCCTCCTGAGATCATCTTGGTCCTAATGAATAGAACTTTACAGAGGACTGAGGATTCACAGCAGTAGAAGTTAGAGCAGATAATAGGTTACTGAAAATGTTAGGAGTCAAGAGTGAATGCATCTGTCCATGTCAAAGGAACTGTAGAAGAAAAGTCTCTAGTGTCAGGAAGCTTCCAATAATCCAAAAGTGTACATCACCCAATTCAATATATAATTGTTTATTGAGTTTATTATGTTAAATAATATTTTAGGTGCTAAAGATACATTAGTACACAGTAGACACAAATTTTTGCCCTTGTAGAACTTTTATTCTAATGGTGGAGACAAACATAAAAGCAAAGGTCATAAACTGGATCCCTTCCTTACACCTTATACAAAAAAATGGATTAAAGTCTTAAATGTAAGACCTAAAACCATAAAAACCCTAGAAGAAAACCTAGGCAACACCATTCAGGACATAGGCATAGGCAAGGGCTTCATGACTAAAACACCAAAAGCAATGACAACAAAAGCCAAAACAGACAAATGTAATCTAATTAAACTAAAGAGCTTCTGCACAGCAAAAGAAACTACGATCAGAGTGAACAGGCAACCTACAGAATGGGAGAAAATTTTTGCAATCTACCCATCTGATAGAGGGCTAATATCCAGAATCTACGAAGAACTCAAACAAATTTACAAGAAAAAAACAAACAACCCCATCAAAAAGTGGGGAAAGGATATCAACAGACACTTCTCAAAAGAAGGCGTCTATGCAGCCAACAGACACATGAACTAAAATGCTCATCATCACTGGTCATCAGAGAAATGCAAATCAAAACCACAATGAGATACCATCTCACATCAGTTAGAATGGCAATCATTAAAAAGTCAGGAAACAACAGATGCTGGAGAGGATAAGGAGAAATAGGAATGCTTTTACATTGTTGGTGGGAGTGTAAATTAGTTCAACCATTTTAGAAGACAGTGTGGCGATTCCTCAAGGATCTAGAACTAGAAATACCATTTGACCCAGCAATCCCATTACTAGGCATTTATCCAAAGGAATATAAATCAAACTGTGATAAAGACACAGGCACATGTATGTTTATTTCAGCAAAGACTTGGAACCAACCCAAATGTCCATCAATGATAGACTGGATTAAGAAAATTTGGCACATATACATCATGGAATACTATGCAGCCATAAAAAAAAAGATGAGTTCATGTCCTTTGCAGGGACACAGGTGAAGCTGGAAACCATCATTCTCAGCAAACTATCACAAGGCCAAAAACTAAACACCACATGTTCTCACTCATAGGTGGGAATTGAACAATGAGATCACTTGGACACAGGGCAGGGAACATCACACACTAGGGCCTATAGGTGGGTGGGGGGCTGGGGTAAGGGATAGCATTAGGAGAAATACCTAATGTAAATGATGAGTTGATGGGTGCAGCAAACCAACATGGCACATCTATACCTATGTATCAAATCTGCATGTTGTTTACACGTACCCTAGAACTTAAAATATAATTTAAAAAATTTTTTAAAAAAACAAAAACAAAGGTTAGACTAAGGAGAATGAGGAATGCCAGGGTAGACAGAGTAGGCATCATTAGTAAGAGAAGGTAACAATTTGAGGAACGGTTTGAAGGAGATAATGAAGTGAGCTGTGAAGGTAAGCACACAGGTAGAAGAAACAGCCAGCATAAACACCCAAATAATGGAAATTTTCCTGGTATTCTTAAGGAACAAGAAAAAGGCCAATGTAGC
Organism: Chlorocebus sabaeus; assembly: GCF_047675955.1. Lineage (NCBI taxonomy): Eukaryota > Metazoa > Chordata > Mammalia > Primates > Cercopithecidae > Chlorocebus > Chlorocebus sabaeus. The sequence goes on along the minus strand of NC_132904.1, from coordinate 42,705,647 downwards.
TGTGCTAATACAGCAAGGAAAGCTAATCGTAGATGACGTCAGAGAGATCGTGGGGACCAGGTTGTGTTGGGCTTTATAGTTCATTCTAACAACTTTGACTTTTGTTATGAGTAAAACAAAGAGTCATTTCATAGCTTTAAGCAAGGATCACACCAGCTTCTAATTAAGCTCAAAGGGACAAGGGTAGAGGCAATGAGAATGGGTAGATGAAAATAATATAGATGAGAGATGGTAGTGGCTTGGAGTCCACTAGTAGCAGTAGAAGTTGTGAATTCTGGATGTATATTGAAGGTAGCATCCGCAAGATTTCCTGAAAAATTGGATATATGAAAAGGAGAATCAAGGATGACTCCAAAGACTCAACAATTGGGAAGATGATTCCCTGAGACTGAGTGACTGGAGATGGAAGAAGTTTTAGGGGAAAGGTACTGGTTGAGCTTTGGACACTTAAATTTAAGATGAGTATTAGAAATCCAAATGAGCATGCTGAGTATACAGTTTGAAATATGAGTCTGGAGATTAAGGGAGAAATCCAAGCCAGTAATACAACTTAGGATTCATCATCACACTGAACATTTTTGTTTCACACAAAGATATTATATGATTTAAAATTGCCTTATCCTCTCACCTCCTCTTCCTATTGAAGGAAATTAAAAAAAAAAAATCTATTCCTTTGACATATTTTGAAATGCTTGCCCTTAGCCATCCTGACAGAAGTGGCCTTGCAAAGCTGAATTAAGTGGGGAAAATTTCCATCTATAGATAATCTCCACGAATACAGTCATGCCCCCTCCCTTTCTATACCTTTCCCCAGATCCAGGAGGGATTGAGAGTCTGATACCTTTAAAAGACTGAAAAGAAACATTTACCATCTATTCTCTCTAGGGGAGGCTTCACTACATAATAAGACCACCTCTGCTAGCCAGAATATAAGCCCCTATTCGTTCCATAACCTCAAAATGGTACATTAAGTTTCTGTAACTCGTTGGGAAACTAGATTTTCATGCATCTATGTTAAATACATTTGTATGCCTTTTCTCCTGTTAATCATGTTAGTGATTTTTAGCATTGGGGGACCAGGAGCCTGTGGTTCCCATGCTATCTTTTCCCACTCTTGTATGAAGGACAAAAGAGGTGAGTGGAATAAAGGAGAAAGATCTGGTTGTATCACCATTCCTATAGACAACTTCAGTCTTTACTTGGGGGGTATAGGCAGGAGGGAGGATACTTACCTTTGAATCACTAGTGAAAAGTGTAATTAAAATCTTGGACTTGGCTATCTAATCTAATCTCTAAATTAAAGCTAGATTCAAGACTTTAAGATGTTATAAATCTATTTATTATCTCAGTGTGAGGAGAAAAGTCAGAGGAATTTTGTAAGTTTTAATCCAAATGCATGGAAATATTTTCCCTCATGAATATAGTTGGAAAGGGACAGTTGGAGGCAAAACAAAGCTGCTAGTCACTAACACAGCAGAGCAAGTACATTAAGAATTAGTTTATGCACTATAATCTTTTTTGTTTATCCATTTCTGTTAATCCTTCTTTCTGCAATCATGCAAAGAAAGAACCTATTGGTATTTAATTGCAATAAGCTTCCAATTATGAAGGCATCTGAAGCTTTTATGAATACCCAAATGGATGAAGTTTAAGATTTCTGCAAGTTACTCTGCTCAACATTGAGCAAATTCTAATAAACAATTGGTCTTTATTGATACTTCCACTTTTACTGCAACCATGAGAAATAAATGCCCTTAATTAGGTGCTTGGAAAAATACACTGTGATAAGGCAAGTTCTCAGAAAGGCATTTGACTAGCTTAGTATTCTTTCTTTTATGCAGACACAGCTCATCAGCTCAATTGATAAGATTTAGCATCAAGTTGTGGGTTGAAATGTCATGATGATATACAACATCTTACTTGATGGCTCAAAACCTCCCTGACTTAATTTACTTCAATTTTCCCTCTTTATAGCAAAGCTCTCTTCTGAAAAGATACGTCAGATTTTTATGACTATATTAGAGATGGAAATTATAAATGCTGCTTTTCTAAAGCACTCAGAGAAAGCATCAGGTGTCGAGATCTAAAACAGGCTGTCAGGATGATCCTGCACCGACTGCTGTTCTGGCTGCTTGAAGGAGCCTAAAAATATTCACCAACATGCAAACCCAATAGCCCAGACACACATAAGAGGACAAAGCAGAACCAGAGGCCAGCTATTTGTTATATAAATAGAACATTAGCATAATAGAAGGTATTTGCTTGTTTCAGCAAGACTACTATCGTAAACTTTGTGGAGTAATACCTTGCCTTTAATAGAACAGCTCAGGAATCATTACCGGCAGCAACCACAATATGTCTGGGATACTAATGGATGGCTGTTCAAGCCAGAATTTCCCACCCTATATTACCATTTTAGAAAGTTTGTAAAGCCAAACTGGAATGATAAAAGCCTCAAATATCAGGTGCACTATCATAGCCCTTTGGATGCAAAAACAGACTGAGAGCAGCAAGAGCTGTGCAATTACCTAAGATACTTATTGTCAGTCTGCTACACTAGCAAAGTTCCTGGGGCCTGGCCGGGCTTTAAGCTCTTTAATACCAGCTCTCCTTGCTCTTAGATTATAGAAGATCAGGGGTATTAGTATGTTCTCTCATTGCTGTAAAGAAACAGTTGAGATTGGGTAATTTATTTTAAAAAAATAGTTTTTGTTTGTTTGTTTGTTTGTCTTTTGAGACGGAGTTTCGCTTTTATCACCCAGGCTGGAGTGCAATGGCGTGATCTTGGCTCACTGCAACCTCTTCCTCCCAGGTTCAAGCGATTCTCCTGCCTCAGCCTGCCAAGTAGTTGGGATACAAGTACCCACCATCACGCCCAGCTAATTTTTGTATTTTTGGTAGAGACGGGTTTTCACCATGTTGGTCAGGCTAGTCTTAATTGACTCACATTTCTTCAGACCTTGCAGGAAGCATAGCTGCATCTGCTTCTGGGGAAGCATCAAGAAACTTCCAATCATGGCAGAAGGCAAAAGCAGAGCAAGGCATCTCACGTCGTGGGAGCAGGAGCAAGAGAGAGTGTGGGGGCCCATGCTACACACTTTCAAACAACCAGATCTCGTGAGACATCTGTTAGGAGAACAGTACCAAGGGGATAGTGCTAAAACCGTTCATGAAGAATCCACCCTCATGATCCAATCACCTCCCACTAGTTCCCCCTCCAACACTGGGGATTACAAATGGACATGAGATTTGGGTGGAGACATAGATCCAAACCATATCATCAGGCAAAGCCATTTCTTCAAGGAAACTAAATTTCTGCTTATACTCAATCAAAGGTAAACATGTGCAAGGTTTAGAAGATTCATAAGGGAAATCAGCCTAGATAAAACGGCATTCTGAAAAGTGTACTGATTACCTGTTGTGCCTACTTAGACCACTGGAATTGCTCCTGCACTCCCGCTTCCTCTCTCTAAGAATGTTTGCTTCTTTATATTTTAAATAAGCACATCGTTTTCCTGTCGAAAACATAACAATTTATAAAGATTATTTATTTATCATATATTCCTATAATGACTCCAACTACAAAAAGTCACTATTAATATTCTGATATCTTTCCCAGTATTTAATATTATAAATAAGCATGTATGACATAGTGTATATATATCATACATTTTAATTTATGATCATTTATACTAATGTATAGTAACTTATATATTATTTATATTACTATAAATTTATATGTATATACATTAATACATAGCAAATTTATTGCAATTATTTATTTATATATTTATTATATTAAGTATATAGTAAATTTATTTTTTAAATACATAAAAAATATTTAAAAACAATTTTTGCAAATTTCATAACTTAGCAAAGCATATTGTTTTATTCCAAAATGTATTTCTTTACTAGTAAAGTTGACTACTTAAAAATATACATAATGAAGCACTAGAACTGCTGACTATTACAAGTTTGTAGGGTCCACCAAGTCAAGCATATCTTTATACTAATGTGTAGAAAACCTGTTTCATTTGAAACTTTATGAAAATCAAAACAATTCATTAAGAAAAAATGAATCTTAAAAATGTTGTATTATTTACATTGTTTTTAAGATATAATGCTATTATGTACTGAATAGACTGCAGTATAGTGTAAACATAACACTATACTGTATTATTGTACAATAATCAAAGAAATCTACTCAAAATAAACTTTAAAATTGTGAGTGACTATGGATTTTTATTAATGAAAGAGTTTGACAAGCTTGAGAAATTAAAATACTTGCATCCAATATAAATCCTGGTCCCCACATGTTCTATTCATGTTGTAACTATTCATCTGACATTCTCATTATTTGATTATGCACTTGCTTAACTTTTCTGCTAGTTATAATATTGAACATTAGTTTCTATAGAGTGTAATTCTTCCAACTTTCTCTTTTCTCTGACAGCATAGAAGTAATTTAATGAAACTGCAGCTCCCTCTTTAACCTGATCGTCTGATCTATATTCATCAATTCAATAAATATTCTGTAATATTTGATAATAGGAACGCAGTTTGACATCCCTAAATGTCACTTGTTAACTGGACAGGAATCCTAAGTGAGAATGTCTTTTGTCTCCAACATTGCAAACTAAACTACAACAGTTTTGTTACTATACTCTGTAAGTAATAGTTCAATAGTATTTCTCCTTCATTCTTTTACGTTCCATGTGTGACTTGCTTAGGCACTGCTTTTTAAAACAATTTCTGCAATGTATAGTTATGTATAGATAAAAATTGCTGAAAAAATTTCATATAGACAAAGTCTAAAATTCCAAATTTGGATACCCGTAAAACAATATCTGGATTTTTCTGTAAGCAATTAGTCTAATCTTACTAGAAAAAGAAAGAAAGCAAAATATGAAAAGTAAAAGAAAAATATATAAAGAGCTGAATGTATTTGGTTTTAATAAAGCAAAACTTCAATTAAAAGTAATGGGTTAGATTAGGAGAATGAAAGGAAGGAAAATTTGTCAAGCATCTACTAAATTTCAGTTACAGTATGTTATCTACTTGCCAATAAGCTACTGATAAAAACAAGGACATATTCTATTTTTTAAACCAGGTACTGTACTAAGTACTTTACAAATGCTATTACATTTAATCTTCACAGCAATATGATTATACATGATATGTGTGTGTGTGTGCTTACTGTCTGGACGGGGAGGAGAAGACAAAGACGACTAAGATGGCGCATTTCCAGGTTCTTCATCACCAACTTACCCGCTGGCGGGAAAACACAGCCCGCGCCCGGGAAAAATGCAGACCAACTGCGCAGGCGCAACGTGACGTCCGAACGACGAAACCGAAACCTACCTGGCCGAGCCTACGGAACGCCCCCCGACACGCCCGTGTCCCGCCTACTGCCCGCCCACTCCCAGGCTCTAGACATAAAAAGCCGCTCCCGGCAGACTTCCAGCGCGAACTTCCTGGGCTCCTGCTCATAGGTGGACTTAGGAACCTCACCGGAGAACAGCCGGCGGGGCTTGTTCGGCCTCCACCGCTGGAGACTGGTGAACGTCGCCCCTTCTTCCTTCACATTGGCTAGCTAATAAAGCTTTTTTACCTTGCCTACTTGCCTCATCTCTGGCGCCTGCTCTGGTGGTCGCATAAAACAAATCACTTACAAATGAGGACACTTAGGTTTATATGCTTACAAGATCAACTTACTAAGAAATTGGCAGATCTAACTTTATGGATACAAATTTGTGTGATAGTAAGTTACAGGCATGTAATTAGTATGCTTTTACTATCTTCTCATAAGGATTGTTTAATCACCAATTTTAGAGTTCAGGAATTGAGGGTCAGATCCACTGAATAACATAGCTAAGGACATTCAAGCCCAAATCTGTTTTGAACCAAATAAGCTCTAAATGACCCAACACCACAAAAAATAAATATTCAGTTTTTAAGAGCTAACCTCCTGGGCACAAAAATATGGGTGGCTAAAAAAGCTATCAATAAAGGTTCTCACCAATCCTAAACTGTAAAGATATTTTTTCCATTCCCACAAGACCAGTCCTGAAAAAACACCAACTCTTTAGGTCAAGATGTTACTTTTAATTGATTATCTCTGCGTTGGTGTGAACAATTAGAACACATACTCATCAACAGGGCAAACCACTTCAACAAAATCATTTAGAAATGCAAGCAAAACAAAGAGGAAATTCTTCTCAGGGCAGCTTTCTGAATTTCCCTAACCCATTAAAATATCAATCCCTGTAATAAGTGATGGTTTCACCATGGAAATTCTGATTTGCAGGTTTCAGGATAGCTAAAGCATGTCCATATTTCAGTAAAAATACATACCAAACTATCTTTTTCAGCAATGAGTCAGAAAAATTCTCTGAAAAAGACTTTACAGAACTACAAAATACAGAGAGTCACATGTTTTCTCAAAGGATAGAACTTGGTGATTAGAAGATCTATGGTGATGGTTTTTTGTTTTAAATATACTTCCCTCTTTTCTAGGCTTCACCAAGCCAAGTAGGAGAGGACATCTTCACTCTGAAACTTGCCCTACTGAATGCAGAAAGTACTGTCTACTTAGATAAACCCTACACTAAAAGGGAATTTAATCTCTGCAAATAAGTATGTGGATCTAATTTCTACCTTCCAGATTAAAAGTATTATTAAAAATGAAAACCTTCTTACGACTGAATTGATTTTCGGGACAAATCTCACTTCTTAGCTTGAGCTGACTTATTCCCAATCTTAAACCTTAATAAATAACATATAAGAACGAGTTTTATCATACATGCCACTTATATTAACTGTTAACAGTCATCTCCTGAGCTGCCAATAGAACTTTTCTACCATGATGGTAATGTTCTATATCTGTGCTGTCCAATATAGGAGCAAAGAGCCATAGATATTTATTGAGAATTATCCTCAATATCTGCTAGTGTGATTGAGAATTTTACATTTAATTTAACTTTAATTACTTTTTACACTAAATTTAATAAACAATTTTGCAACACTAAATTTGACAACTTAAGTAAAGTGGGCAAATTCCTTGAAAGATCCACATTATCAAAGCTCACTCAAGAAGACATGGATAACCATAATAGCCCTTTATCTTATGAAGAAATTGAATTTCCAGTTATAACTTTCCCACAAAGAAAACTTCAAGCCTGGAATTTATGGCTTCACTGGTCTATCAAGCATTTTAAAAACTAGAAAAGTAACATTCAGACACAAATTGTTCATTTCTTCTAGAAAATTGAAAAGAAGAGAATACTTACAACTCATTTTATGAGTTTGTCAAAGCTGGACAAAAATATTAAAAAATACTATTACAGACCAATATCCCTTATGAACACACATGGAAAAATTCCTGGGCAGTTCTTAGTAAATTAAATTCAACATTGTGTGAAATGAACAACACATCATGATTAAATTGGATTTATCCCAGGAATAAATCTTGTTTTGATATTCAAAAATGAATCAATGTGATTTACCACATTTTCAAACTAGGCAAAGGAAAAAAAATGTTTCTATCAGTAAATGTAGAAAAGTATTTGTTGAAATTCAACATCCATTCCTGATTTAAAAAACAAAAAAACTCCACCAAATAAGAGTAGAAGGAATTTCTCTCTACCTGAGCATGTACGAAAAACTTCCATTAATATAATTTTAAATAGTGAAAAACACAATGCTTTCCTACTAAGATCTGAAATTAGGGAAGGATATCTCCTCTTATAGCTTCTGTGTTACACTGCACTAGAGGCTTTAGCCAGGAAACAAGAAAACAAAAATAAATTTAAAACATTCATACTGGAAAACAAGAATTTCTGGCCAGGTGCCGTGGCTTATGCTTGTAATCGCAACACTTTGGGAGGGCGAGGTGGGCAGTTCACCTCAGGTCAGGAGTTTGAGAACAGCCTGGCCAACATAGGTGAAAAACCTTTCTCTACTGAAAATACAAAAATTAGCCAGGCATAGTGGCACATGCCTGTAATCCCAGATACTTGAGAGGCTGAGGCAGGAGAATCTCTTGAACCTGGGAGGTGGAGGTTGCGGTGAGCCACAATTGCACCATTGCACTTCAGCCTAGGTGACAGAGCAAAACTCAATCTAAAAGAAAAAAAAAAAAAAAAGAACTTCAAACATCTCTATTTTCCACAAAGAAGTTATTTTCTACAATTTTATACAAAGAAATAATTATGCTGAGTTGAAAACAGTACACTTTATTTGGTTTCATTTATCTAAAATTCTTTTAAAAAAAATAATCTATGGTGATACAAAGAAGAGAAGGTTTATATCACCAGGTTGCCTGGAGACCAGGGGAGAGGCAGGGAAAGGTGAGCTGAAGAGATGACAAATGAGCACAAAGAGATTTTTGAAGGTATCAGATATGTTCTTGATTGGGCTGATGATTTTTATATATGTAAACACATGTCAAAACTTATCAAGTTGTAAACTTTAAATATGTTCTGTATGTTGTCTTTGTCCATTTCTGTTGCTATAACAGAATACCTGAGACTGCATAATTTATAAAGAAAATAATTTTATTTGGCTTATAGTTCTGGAGGCTAGAAAAGGCATGATGGCACCTTCTGGTGAAGGCGTTTGTACTGCATCATAATACGGCAGAAAAGTTAAAAGTCAAGTGACAGTGTGCAACATAGTAACAAGCCAAGCCCACTTTTATAACAACCTGCTCTCATGAGAACTAAGTCCCATGATAACTAATTCACTTCCAGGTGAACTAACTGACTCCCATGATAATAGTGTTAATCCATTCATGAAGGCTCCACCCTCATGACCCAATTATCTCTTAAAGGCTCTACTTTTTGATACTTTTACATGTAAAATTAGGTTTCCAACATAGGAACTTTAGGGGGATACATTCGAACTGTATCATATGTCAATGAACCCTCAAAGAGCTGTTAAAATTTGTAATTTAATTAGCCACATGTGCAGGTCTAGACTATTAAAAGCATTCAAGATATTTGCAAAGTTACTGAACTCATGTGCCATGATTAAATATAATATATGTTCTGGATATGGAAGAAGAAGTGGAAGCACTTGTGTTATTTTGTCAGTATTTCCACATGATGTGACTGCTATGAGGATTCCATTTGCTCCATGTCATCTGATCCAGTCATGGTGAAATGCAGTAGAATTTACAGACCATTTAAAAGGATAGGGTAAGTTACTTTGTTGAGAAAAATAATTCTAGGCAGGCAGATGATAAAACAGTACTATCTATATCTGACTTTGACATTTTTCATGGTATTTTATAGTCATCTTGTAATAAATCTTTCTTAAGTCACAATTGTCATGATTTTATTGAAACATATTTGGTGGTCAATAACCTTAAATATTTTTGGAAGAAATGATGGGACACTTCCAATATGGTCAAATAGGAACAGCTCCTGTCTATAGCTCCCAGTGAGAACAATGCAGAAGACAAGTGATTTCTGCGTTTCCAACTGAGGTACCTGGTTCATCTCACAGGGACTGGTTGGATAGTGGGTGCAGCCCATGGAGGGCAAGCCAAAGCAGGGCAGGGCATCACCTCACCCAGAAAGCACAAGCAGTCAGAGGATTTCCCTTTTCTAACCAAGGGAAGCTGTGAGTAACTATACCTGGAGGAACGGTACACTCCTACCCAAATACTGGGCTTTTCCCACAGTCTTCACAACTGGCAGACCAGCAGTTTCCCTCCTGTGCCTTGCTCAATGGGTCCCACGCCCATGGAGCCTTGCTCCCTGCTAGCACAGCAGTCTGAGATCAACCTGGGGTGCTGGAACATGGTAGGGGAAAGGGTGTCCACCATTGCTAAGGCTTGAGTGGGCGGTTCTATGCTCACAGCATAAACAAAGCGGCAGGGAAGCTCAAACTGGGCGGAGCCCACCACAGCTCAACAAGGCCCACTGCCTCTCTAGATTCCACCTTTTGGGGAATGGCATATCTGGCCAAAAGGCAGCAGATAGCTTCCACAACTTAAATGTCCTGCCTGATGGCTCTGAGAGAGCAGTAGTTCTCCCAGCACAGCATTTGAGGTCTATTAAGAGACAGACTGCCTCCTCAAATGGGTCCCTGACCCCCATGTAGCCTGACTGGAAGACACCTCCCAGTTGGGGCCGATAGACACCTCATACAGGCGGGTGCCCCTCTGGATTGAAGCTTCCAGAGGAAAGATCAGGCAGCAATATTTGCTGTTCTGCAGCCTCCACTGGTGATACCCAGGCAAACAAAGTCTGGAATGGACCTCCAACAAATTCCAACAGACCTGCAGCTGAGGGTCCTGTTTGTTAGAAGGAAAACTAACAAACAGAAAGGAATAGCATCAACATCAACAAAAAAGACATCCACACCAAAACCCCATCTGTAGGTCACCAACATCAAAGACCAAAGGTAGATAAAACCACTAAAATGCAGAAAAACCAGAACAGAAAGGCTGAAAATTCCCAAAACCAAAATGCCTCTTTTCCTCCAAAGGAACACAACTCCTCGTCAGCAAGGGAACAAAACTGGATGGAGAATGAGTTTGATGAGTTGACAGAAGTAGGCTTCAGAAGGTCGGTAATAACAAACTTCTCTGAGCAAAAAGAGTATGTTCTAAACCATCGCAAGGAAGCTAAAAACCTTGAAGAAAGGGTAGACAAATGGCTAACTAGAATAACCAATATAGAGAAGACCTTAAATGACCTGATGGAGCTGAAAACCAAAGTACAAGAACTGTGTGAAACATACACAAACTTCAATAGCCAATTCGATCAAGCAGAAGAAAGGATATCAGCAATTGAAGATCAAATTAAGTAAATAAAGCAAGAAGAAAAGATTAGAGAAAAAAAGAGTGAAAAAAACTAACAAAACTTCCAAGAAATATGGGACTATGTGAAAAGACCAAATCTACATTTGATTGGTGTACTTGACAGTGACAGGGAGAAGGGAACCAAGTTAGAAAACACTCTTCAGGATATTATTCAGGAGAACTTCCCCAACCTAGTAAGGCAGGCCAACATTCAAATTCAGGAAATACAGACAACACCACAAAGATACTCATTGAGAAGAGCAAACTCAAGACACATAATTGTCAGATTCACCAAGGTTGAAGTGAAGGAAAAAATGTTAAAGGCAGCCAGAGAGAAAGTTCGGGTTACCCGCAAAGGGAAGCACATCAGACTAACAGTGGCTCTCTGAGCAGAAATGCTACAAGCCAGAAGAGAGTGGGGACCAATATTCAACATTCTTAAAGAGAAGAATTTTCAACCCAGAATTTCATATCCACATATTTTGTTTGAGTAGCTCCAAAAGATACCTGAGGTTGGGTAATTTATAGATTTATTTTCTTCATAAATTCACAGGCTACAAAAGAAGCATGGTACCACAACTTGCTCTGGGTGAGGGCTTCAAGGTGCTTCTACTTGTGATAGAAGGGGATAAGAATCCATGTGTGCAGACATTACATGATGAGTGGAAAACCATGAGAGGGAGAGAAAGAGGTGCCAGGCCCTTTTCAACAACCTGTTGTGTAGGAACTATAAATGAAAACTTTTTCACTCCTGTGAGAATGACACCAGGTCATTCATAAGGAATCCAGCCCCACAACCCAAACACCTCCCATTATACTCCAGTCCAAACATTGGGCATCAAATTTCAAGTTGAGGTTTGGAGGATCAAATATTCAAACAATAGCAGTAGGGAAGGGCAGACACTAATAACATGAACTCAGGTAAATAAAATGTAAGATTGCATTCTGAGTATTAAAACTCTAATAATTAAAACTGTAAACATTAAAACTCAAATAACTCTTATGAACTATGTATATAGTTTATATAAAATTATACTATATATAGTTATATAAACTATATATATATATAAACCTCTCCTCAGATTTGGGGAGATATCTATATAGATAGATAAATATATAGAGATAAGTATAGACATAATCTATATACAATCTATAGTCTATATATATTATATATAATATCTATCCATCTATATCTATAGATGGATGGATAGATATAGATGGATAGAAAGACAGATTAATGTATCTTGCCAAATCTGAGGAGAGGAATGGACATTCAAATTCAAAAAGGTCAACAGGCCTGGAATAGGATAAATCCAAAAAATCCTATACCAAGATACATGATAATCAGATCATCAAAATACAAAACAAAGTCAAAATTTTAAATGCAGCAAAATAAAAGTGACTCTTCATGCACAAGAGAGTCCCTGTATCACTATGAGTGGTTTTCTCAGCAGAGACCTTGCAGGCCAGAAGGAAAAGGGCTGATGTATTCAAAGTGCTGAAGAAAAAAAAACACTCTGCCAACTAAGAATATTAAATCTGGCAAAAGTGTCTTTTAAAAATGATGGATGAAAAATGCCTTTCCCAGACAAGCAAAAAATGATAGTGTTTTCTTGTTTATGTTTTTTGTTTTTTTACCACTAGATATGCTTTACAAGAAATGCTAATGGGAGTTCTATAAGTTGAAACAAACTGATGCTAAATAGTAACACAAAAACATATGAAGGTATAAAATGTCTATATAAATGTAAAAATACAGAAAAGTCAAGAATACTGTAATAAGTGATGGGGGTATCTAAATCATTTTTTGTTTCAGTGTAAAAGTGAAAAGACAAAAGTATTAAGAACATAACTAACAAATTGTAATGGACACATAATATAAAAATATGTAAATTTTGATGTAAATAACATAAAATAGGAGAGGAATTAAAAGTGTAGATGCAAATGGAACAAAAGAACTATAAGACAAATGATGTGGTTTGACTGTGTCCCCACACAAATCTCATCTTGAATTTACATGTGCTGTGGGAGGGACATGGTGGGTAATTCAATCATGGTAGCAGGTCATTTCCATGCTGTTCATGTGATAGTGAGTAAGTCTCACGATATCTGATGGTTTCATAAGGGGGATTTTCCCTGCACGAGCTTTTCCTCTTTGCCTGCTGCTATCCATATAAGACACGACTTGCCCCTCCTTGCCTTCTGCCACGATTGTGAGGTCTCCTCAGTCACTCAGAATTGTAAATGTTTTAAATCTCTTTCTTTTGTAAATTGCCCAGTCTTGGGTATCTTTATCAGCAGTGCGAGAACAGGCTAATACGACAAACAAACAAAATAGCAATAGTAAGTCCTTTGCTAGCAATAATTGTTTTAAACATAAATGGTTTAAAATTCTTAATCCAAAGATATAGAGTGGCAGAATATACATACATTTTTAAAAAGACCCAACTATATACTGTTTTCCAGAGACTCACTTGAGATTTAAGGACACATAGACTAAAAGTGAAGGGATAGAAAAAAAGGCATTTCATGAAAATGGTAAACAAAATGTTGCTGGGGTGGCTACCCTTAAACAAAACACAGAGGAGGTGCAAGATGGCTGACTAGAAGCAGCTATTGTGTGCTACTTTCATGGAGAAGAGATAGAATGAGAAGTAAACACTAGCTCTTCAAATGGATTATCCAGGAGGTAATGTTGGGATTTATCAAATAAGCAATAGTGACCCATGGAGAGCAGAGAGAAGTGAGGCAGGACAGGCACACACCCAGGATTGGCATGGTGCCAAGGGTGGCTCCCCACCAAGAGGATGGAGTGAGTGAGCAAGAGCCTCCAGGGACCCATACTTCTGCCATGGATCTTTGAAGTCCTTAACACAGAAGATCCCCTTGACTCCCCTCTTCAGAGCCTCCAGACTAACATGGAGAGTTTTGTGAAGGCTGAGCAGATCTGCCACTCAAGCCTACATGGATCCCCAATGATCTTGGATCCCTGAGCACCCTGAAGCCAGCTTCCATAACTCCAACCAACAAGGGAGGCCAGACTATTTCATGCACCTTCAGGATACGAGCTGCATCCTTGGTGCTGAGGAGTAGATGGACTGTTAGACCTCACTTCTGTTGCACATCAACAGGCAAAGCCCATTGGCCTGGGACCCCAGTGCAGCCACTCCACCTATATTAGTCTATTTTCACACTGCTGACAAAGACATACCTGAGACTGGACAATTTACAAAAGAAAGAGGTTTAATGGACTTACAGTTCCACATGGCTGGGGAGGCCTCACAATCATGGAGGAAGGCAAGGAGCAGCAAGTTATGTCTCACATGGATGACTGCAAGCAAAAAGAGAAAGAGTTTATTCAGGGAATCTCCCCCTTATAAAACCATCAGATCTCATGAGATTTATCCAGTATCACAAGAACAGCAGAGAAAAGACCCGCCCCCATGATTCCATTATCTCCCACCATGTCCTTCCCACAACACGTGGGAATTAAGGGAGTACAATTTAAGATGATATTTGGGTGGGGACACAGAGCCAAACCATATCATTCCACCCTTGGCCCCTCCAAAATCTCATGTCCTCATATTTCAAAACCAATAATGCCTTCCCAACAGTCTCCCAAATTCTTAACTCATTTCAGCATTAACTCAAAAGTCCACAGTCCAAATTCTCATCCAAGACAAGGCAAGGCCCTTCTGCCTATGAGCCTGTACAATCAAAAACAAGTTAGTTACTTTCTAGATACAATGGAGATATAGGCATTGGGTAAATATAGCTGTTCCAAATGGGAGAAATTGATCGAAGCAAAAGGGCTACAGTCATCAAGCAAGTCTGAAATCCAGCAGGGTAGTCAAATCTTGAAGTTCCAAAATTATCTCCTTTGACTCCACATCTCACATCTGGGTCATGCTGATGCAAGAGATGGGTTTTCATGGTCTTGGGCACCACTGTCCCTGTAGCTTTGCAGAGTATAGTCCCCCTCCTGGTTACTTTCCACCTGCATATGCTGGCATTGAGTGTATGCAGCTTTTCCAGGTGCACAGTGCAAGCTGTCAGTGGATTTGCCATTCTGGGCACTGGATGGTGGTTACTCTCTTCTCACAGCTCCACTAGGTGGTGTCCCACAGGGATTCTGTGTGGAGACTTTGACCCCACATTTCCCTTCCACACTGCCTAGCAGAGGTTCTCCATGAGGGCCCCACCCCTGTAGCAAATATCTGCCTGGGTATCCAAGTGTTTCCATACATCCTCTGAAATCTAGGCAGAGGTTCCCAAACCTCAATTCTTGACTTCTGTGTACCCACAGGCTCAACACCATGTGGAAGCAGCCGAGACTTGAGGCTTCCACCCTCTGAAGCAACAGCCTGAGCTGTACCTTGGTGCCTTTTAGCCATGGTTGGAGGGACTGAAATGCAGGGCACCAAGTCCCTAGACTGCACAGAACAGGGAGGCCCTGGGTCTGGTCCAGGAAACCATCTTTTCCTCCTAGTCCTCCAGGCCTGTGATGGGGAGGGCTGTCATGAAGATCTCTGATATGCCCTGGAGACATTTTCACCATTGTCATGGGGATTAACATCTTGTTACTTGTGCAAATTTCTGCAGTGACTGGAATTTTTCCACAGAAAATGGGATTTTTTTTTCCATCACATGGTCAGATTGCAAATTTTTCAAACTTTTATGCTCTGTTTCCCTTTTAAAACGGAATGCTTTTAACAGCACCCAAGTTACCTCTTAAATGCTTTGCTGCTTAGGAATTTCTTCTGCCAGATCCCCTAGATCATACACCTCAAATTCAAAGCTCCGCAAATCCTTAGGGCAGGGGCAAAATGTAGCCAGTCTCTTTGCTAAAACATAACAAGAGTCACCTTTGCTCCAGTTCCCAACAAGTTCCTCATCTCCATGAGACCACCTCATCCTGAATTTCATTGTCTATATCATTATCAGCATTTTGGTCAAAGTCAATAAACAAGTCTGTAGGGAGCTCTAAACTTTTCCACATTTTCCTGTCTTCTTCTGAGCCCTCCACACTGTTCCAACTTCTGCCTGTTACACAGTCCCAAAGTCACTTCCACATTTTCCAGTATTTTTTCAGCAGCACCCCACTCTACTGGTACCAATTTACTGTGTTAGTCCATTTTCATGCTGCTGATAAAGACACACCTGAGACTGGGAAGAAAAAGAGGTTTAATGGACTTTCAGTTCCACACGGCTGGTGAGGGCTCACAATCATGGTAAAAGGCAAGGAGGAGGAAGTCACGTCTTAACATGGATGGCAGCAGGCAAAAAAAGAGAGAGTTTGTGCTGGGAAACATCCATTTTTAAAACCATCAGATCTCATGAGAATTATTCATTATCATGAAAACAGCACAGGAAAGACCTGCCCCCATGATTCAATCATCTCCCACTGGGTCTGTCCCACAATATGTGAGAATTATGGGAGTACAGCTCAAGATGAGAATGAGTGGGGACACAGAGCCATAACATATCCACCCTTATCTGAGCATTTAGACCAGTCCCAGCTCTGCATTTCTCTGATAGAGCTCCCAGAGGTAACCAACAAGTTTGCAATGTTTGCCACTACCATGGCCCCTACCCTATTGCCCTCATGCTGGAGAGAGATCCGAGAACCCAAGAACTGTCAAAGGCCTTCGGCACACTGCAGCTGCTATGTGGAAAAGCAGACAGAATGTTTTCCATGCAGGTCCCTGACCCTCTGGATCCTCACTGGGCAGGACCTCCCAAACTGGGCCCCCAGTGAAGCTGCCCTACCACTCTCTGATCACCTCAGTCAGTGGTAGCTCTGTGTTTCTCTGGGGTTGAATTCCTAGAGACAACTGACAGGGTTTCTGTCATTGCTGCTGTGGTGGTACCTGTCCTTGTTGGTCTTGTGCTACAGAGCAAAGACCCTGAACACTTTGCTCACACCTCCAGTATTCTACAGCCACTATATGAAGAGGAGCCCAGTCTCTCTTCCCTATGAGTCCCTGACTCCAAGCTATTCATGAGGTAAGACCTCCATTTTGGGTCCACATTACAGTTGCCCCATCACCAGCTTATCATTTTAATTGGCAGAGGCTGTGTGTTTCTGTGGGGTGAAACTCCCAGAGACAAGTGACAGGCCCTCTGACATTGCCAATGCCAAGGTCCTTGCCTCTGCTGCATCCAAGTTGGAGAGGAAACAAAAAGTGTGAGCTCACCCTAAGGCTGCGGTGCATAGCCTGCGAGTGCCAAGCTGACATCTGTGGCCAGCACTTGAGTGAAAGAGGAGTCCACAGTTTCAGAGCACTGAGAAGGTGTATGACTGCAAAAATGAAGAGATACAGAGTCACGCAAAATGATACCCTATCTACCAGCCATTATGCGTAAGTGCCATCTACTGGATCACAGCTCAAACTACAACACCAAAAATAACTGTTAATACACTTCCATGTGAAACCAAGGGCAAGAATTCAGCCATAAATAAAGACCCTGCAAAAGCCCTCTGAAAACATCCAGAAATGAAACCAAGGACTGTATTCAAATTTCACCACAGTTACAAGACCATTAGCCTACACAGATGGGAAAGAACCAGTGCAAAAACCCTGGCAATTCTAACATCCAGAGAGTCTTCTTACCTCTAAACAACTGCACTACCTCTCCAGCAATGGTTCTTAACCGGAATGAAATGGCTGAAATGACAGACATATAATTAAGAATCTTGATGGCAATGAAGATCATTGAAATTCAGGAGAAAGTTAAAACTTATCCAAGGAATCTAAGAATCCAGTAAAATGATTCAAAGGATGAAAGATGAAATAGCCATTTTAATAAAGAAGCAAACTAATCTGATACAGCTTAAAAAACACTACTAGAATTTCATAATACAATCAAAAGTATTAACATCAGAATAGACCAACTGAGGAAGGAATCTTAGAGTTCAAAGACTGGTCCTTCAACTTAGTCAGAAAAAAATGAAAAAAGGTAAAAAATGAACAAAACTGCCAAGAATTATGGGATTATGTAAAGAGACTAACCTATGATGCTTTGGCATCTTTGAAAGAGAAAGAGAAAGCAAGAAAACTGGAAATCATTTGAGGATGTTGTCCATGAAAATCTCCCCAATATCACTAGAAAGGTCAACATTCAAATTCAAGAAATCTGTGTGAGATACTATACAAGATGGCCATCCCCAAGACGCATACTCAGAAGACTCTCCCAGGTCAATGCAGAATAAAAAACATTAAAGAGAAGGGGCAGATCACCTAAAAAGGAACCCCAACAGGCTAACAGTAGACCTTTCAGCAGAAACTCTACAAGCTAGAAGATCCTTAAGGAAAAGAAACTCCAACCAACAATTTTATCCAGCCAAACTAAGCTTCATAAGTGAAGAAGGTATGATTCCTTTCAAACAAGCAAATTATAGGGGAATTTTTTACTACCAGAACTGCCTTACAAGAGATCTTTAAAGGAGGGCCAAACATGGAAATGAAAGACCATTACCAGCAACCACATAAACACACTTAAGTACACCGACTATTGACAATATAAAGCAACTATACAATCAAGTCTACATTACAACCAGCCAATAAAACAATGACTGAAAGAAATCCACATATTTCAATGTTATCCTTTAACATAACGTAAATGGGCTAAATGCCCCATTTAAAAGGCACAAAGGAGTTAAGTTGCATAAAGAAGCAAGACCCAACTGTATGATGCCTTTTAAAGACCCATCTCACATGCAATGATACCCATAGGCTAAAAGTAAAGTCTCTGTTCAAAAGCTCCTATATCTGATAAACAATTCCAGTAAAGTTTCAGGATAGAAAATCAATGAACAAAAATTGTTAGCATTTCTATACCTCAATAATATCCAGGCTGAGACACAAGTGAAGAACACAGTCTCATTTGTAATAGCCACAAAAAGAATAAAATACCTAGAAATACAGCTGAACAAGGACGTGAAAGATCTCTACCATGAGAATTATAAAACACCTCTTAAATAAATCAAAGATGACACAAAGAAATGGAAAAACATTCTATATTCATGGATAGGAAGAATCAACATTGTTAAAATTGTCATACTACACAAAGCAGTTTACAAATTCAATGATATTCCTATAAAACTACCAATGATATTTTTCACAGAGTTAGAAAAAACTATTGTAAAATTCACATGAACCCAAAAAGAGAGTCTGATAGGCCAAAGCAATCCTAAGTAAAAAGAACAAAGCTGGAGATATCACACTGCTCAACTTCAAACTATAGTACGAGAATACATTAAACAAAACAGTATGGTACTGGAACAAGACCAGACACATTGACCAGTGGAACAGACTAGAGAACTCAGAAATTAAGCTGCACACTTCAATCACCTGATCTTTGACAAAGCCAACAATAACAAGCAATTGGGGAAGGGACACCTTATTCAATAAATGTTGTTATAACTGACTAACCATATGCAGAAGGCTAAAACTGAACTCTTACCTGCCACCATATACAAAAATTAACTCAAGATGGATAAAAACCCTAGAAGAAAACCTAGGAAATATTATTATGAATATCGACCCTGGCAACATTTTCATGATGAAAACCCCAAAAGCAATTGCAACAAAAACAAAAATTGACAAATGGGACCTAATTAAACTAATGACTTTCTGCACAGCAAAAGAAACTATCAATAGAATAAATAGGCAAAATATTTATAATAGGGATAAAATATTTGCAAATTATGAATCCAAAAAAGGTCTAATATTCATAATCTATGAAGAACTTAAACAAACAAGCAGAAAACAAACAACCCCACCAAAAAATTGGTAAGTGATATGAACAGGCACTTCTCAAAAGAAGAGGTACACACCACCAACAAGCATACAAAAAATGCTCAAAAGCACTAATCATTAGAGAAATTCAAATCAAAACCACAATGAGATACCATCTCACACCAGTCAGAATGGTTATGATTAAAAAGTCAAAAAATAACAGATGCTGGCAAGGTTACAGATAAAAGGGAATGGTTATACACTTTGGTGGGAATTAAATGAGTTCAGACACTGTGGAAAGCAGTTTAGAGGTTTCTCAAAAAAAAAAAAAAAAAAAAGAAAAGAAAAGAAAACTTAAAACAGAATTACTATTTGACCCAGCAATCTCATTATTGAGTATATACCCAGAGGAATACAAATCATTCTACCATAAAGACACATGCACACATATGTTTACTGCAGCACTATTCACAATAGCACAGACATGGGATTAACCTGGATGCCCATCAATGGTGGACTGGAAAAAGAAAATGTGGTACATAGACACAATGGATACTATGCAGCCCTGAAAAGGAATAAAATCATGTCTTTTGCATCAACATTGATGAAGCTGGAGGCCATTATACTAAGGGAATTAAAACAGGAACAGAAAACTAAATATCACATGTTCTCACTTATAAGTGGAAACTAAATACTGAGTACATGTGGACAAAAATAAGGGAACAATAAACACCAGGCCTCTTTCTTGAGGTTAGAGGGTAGGAGGAGGGTGAGGATTGTAAAAAATATCTACTGAGTACTGTACTCATTACCTGGGTGACAAAATAATCTGTACACCAAACCCTTGTGACACACAATTTACCCGTATAACAAATCTGTACATGTACCTGAAACCTGAACCTAAAATAAAAGTTGGAAAAAATAAAAAATAAATAAATGAATTGAAATCTGAAAAATACAGAAACAAAGTAGATGTTAAGTCCAAAACATTAAATAATGATAAAATTATCAATTTATCAGTAAGATATAAAAATATATATATATATACACCCAACATTAGAGCACCTGCATATATAAATCAAATATTTATAGAGCTGAAATAAGATAGATAGCAATACAATAATACTAAGAGACTTCAATATCCCATCTTCAACAGTGGATAGAACATACATACAGAAAATTGGTAAGGAAACAGTAGACTAGAACAACACCAGAGATCAAATTGTCCTAATAGACATATATAGAACATTTCATCCCAAAGAAGATGAATACTGCACATTCTTCACAAACATACAAAGATAATTGTCCAGAATAGACTACATGTTAGGTCACAAAACAAATCTTAACAAATTTAAGAACATTGAAATTATATCAAGTATCTTTTTTTACCACAATGGTTTGAAACTAGAAATCAAAACCAGAAGAAAGATCAGAAAATTCACAAATACGTGCATATTAAACAATACATTCCTGAATAACCAGTGAAACAATAAAGAAATTTTAAAAAAACAAAAAATTTCTCAAGAAAATGAAAATAGAACATGCTAAAACTGCTGCGAAGTAGTTTTAAGAGGAACATTTATGATGATTAACTCCTACATTAAAACGCAAAAACTAACAAGTTTGGGAAATTAGGGGACAAAAAGAGCAGAAAGATCTCAAATAATAAATTTACCTTTATACCTCCAGAAACTAGGGGGAAAAAAGAACAGAGCTCAAATTTAGCAGAAGGAATAAAATAGTAGGATTAAAGCAGAAATTAATGAAACAGAGACTAGGAAAAACAGTAGAAAATGTTAATAAAAGTGTTTGTTCTTGAAAAGATAAACAAACTGACAATTCTTCATCTATATATTAGTCCATTTTCACTCTGCTACAAAGAATTACCTGAGACTAGGTCACTTATGAAGAAAAAAGGTTTAATTGACAAACAACTCCACATGGCTAGGGAGGCCTCAGCAAACTTACAATCATGGCAGAAGATGACAGGGAAGAAAGACACATCTTTGGCAGACGAGAAAGAGATAAGGGTAAGTAACATACTTTTAAGTGATTAGTTTTTGTGAGAACTCACTCACTATCACAAGAACACCATGGAGGAAACCTCCCCCATGATCAAATCACCTCCCACTAGGCTCTTCCCTCAACACATAAGGATTAAAATTTGAGATGCAATTTAGGTGGGGACACAGAGCCCAAACCATGCCATATAGTTACTGGGAAAAATGGAGAAAACTCAAATAAATTGGAAATGAAAGTGGAGACATTAAAACTGGTATCACAGAAATACAAGGATCATATAAGAGTATTATAAACAATTATACACCAACAAATTGGATAATTTAGAAGACATGAATAAATTCCTAGAAATGTACAATGTACTGACATTGAATAATGAAGAAACAGAAAACCTGAACAGACCTATAACTAGTATGGAGACTGAATTAGTAATCAAAAACATCCCAATAAAGAAAAGCCCAGGACCAGATGACTTCACTAGTAAAGAGTTCGCTGGTGAATTCTACCAAACATGTAAAGAAGATTTAGCAGCAGTCCTTCTCAAACTTTTTCAAAATAATGAAGAGGAGGAAACACTTTGAAACTCATTTTATGAGGCCAACATTATCCTCATACCATTACAATAGCATTTTTTTAAAAATTATACTTTAAGTTCTAGGGTACATGGGTACATGTGCACAACATGCAGGTTTGTTACACGGGTGTATACATGTGCAATGCTGGTTTGCTGCACCCATGAACTCATCATTTACATTAGGTATTTCTCCTAATGCTATCCCTCTCCCAGACCCCCACCCCACTACAGGCCCCAGTATGGGATGTTCCCCTCCATGTGTCCATGTGTTCTCATTGTTCAACTCTGACTTATGAGTGAGAACATGCGTGTTTGGTTTTCTGTCCTTGTGATAGTTTGCTGAGAATGATGGTTTCCAGCTTCATCCATGTCCCTGCAAAAGACATGAACTCATCCTTTTTTATGGCTGCATATTATTCCATTATCTATATGTGCCACATTTTCTTTATCCAGTCTATTATTGATGGACATTTGGGTTGATTCCAAGTCTTTGCTATTGTGAATAGTGCCACAATAACATTTTAAAATACCATTTTACAATAGCATTAAAAAAAGAATAAAATACTTAGGAAAAAACTTAACCAAGGAAGTGAAAGATTTATACAATGAAAACTGTGAAACATTGATGAAAAAAATAAAGAACACATCAATATATGAAAAGATAATCTGTGTTCATGGGTTATAATAATTAATATTGCTAAAATGTCCATACTACCCAATGTGATCTACAGATTTAATATTATCCCCCATGAAATCCCAATGGCTTTTTAATAGAAATTTTAAAAATCCTAAACTTTATCTGCAACCACAAAAAACCTAGAATAGCCAAAGCAATCTTGAGAAAGAACAAAGCTGGAGGCATCACACTTCCGGATTTCAAAATGTATTACAAAACTCATTTAAAAAGTGTGGAACTGGCAGAAAGACAGGTATATAGAATAATGAAACAGAATAGAGATCCCAGAAATACGCCCACACATACAGACAACTATTTTTTTTTTTTTTTACAAGAGTATCCAGAATACACAATGGGTAGAGGACAGTCCCTTCAATAAATGTTGTTGGGAAAACTAGATATACACAGGCAAATAATAAAATTGAACCCCATTGCATCATACACAAAAATCAACTCAAAGTGGATTAAAGCCTTAAATGTAAAACCTAAAACTGCAAACTTCTAGATTAAAACACAGGATAACATTTTAATGGCCTTGGTCTGGGCAATTATTTCTTGATATGGCACCAAAAGCACAGACAACAAGAGGAAAAATAGGTAAGTGGGACTACATCAAACCAAAAAGCTTCTACTCAGCAAAGGAAACAATAAACAGAGTTTAAAACAACCTACAGAATGAGGAAACATTATATGTAAACCATTAATCTGATAAAGAGTGAATCTACAAAATATATAAGAAATTTCTACAGTCTAAGAGCAAAAAGCAAATAATTTTAAAATGGGCGAAGTAGTTGAATAGATATGTCTCCAAAAAAGACATAAAAATGGCCATCACAAGGGTAAACTTTGTATTGACAAAGAAGAGCACTCTGGGAAGATGACTGAAATCCCTTCCTACTTTTCGAATTTACCCATCCATGAATACCTATCCAACAACAATTGCTCCCTTTCTTCCTTGTAAAATAACAACAAACAAACAAAACAAACAAAAACGAAAAGAAAAGAAACAAACCTGGCTTTATTCAACTATCAGATGGCCATATTTTTTTTTTTTTTTTCAGAGAAATCTGAACCTGTTCCAAACCTAAGAGATGAAAAATAATGGGCTTAAACCAATATTCTGGTGGAGGATTGGGAAGTACAAGTCAACAAAAATGCTCTTGTATTCTCCCTCTGAGATGTGGTAATCTGGAAAGAACACCTGGCACCATGGCAGCTATCTTGACATTATGAGTTTAGTCAGCCTGAGAAAAAAGACAGGAGGGCAGAAAAACGGAAGAAAACCAGGCCTTTGATCATCACATACAGACACTGAATTTATCAATGCTAAAACTTCCCTAGCTTCAAGTAAAGATTTTTTATACTTGTCACTATGGACATTTTAGAACAGATAATTTTTTTGTTGTAGAACACTGACCTGTGTATTTTAGGAATATAAGATGCTAATCAGCATCCCTGGTCTCTGCCCACTAAATGCTAGTAGCATTCTTTCCCTTTGGTGACAAACAAAATATGTCTCCAGACATTGCTAAATGTTTTCTGGCTAGTAGAACATTCCACAAAGCTAATCTTGGCTGAGAACCAATGATTTAAGTTTATTGTTATATAAGATATGTTTCTTATTGTTTCAGGCATTTTAATTGGATATGTGGCCTAAAGCATCCTAGTCAAGAGCCTTATGACACCAACCATACCTTTTTGTCCCATTTTCATCTTTTATTTATTTATTGTTCTGGTATCTGTTTGCAAAAGACTTCTTTTCTTTCTCTTCTTCCCTCCCTTCCTTTTTTCCTTTCTTCTTTCCTTAATTCTTTCCTTCCTTCACGTTTTCTTTTTTTCACTTGTATCAGAAAAATCATGAGTCTGGGTAAAATAGTTATTAGAGTTAGTTTTGACAAGCTTGAGATGATTATGATTCATGCATTAAATCAGAGAAGTTGGAGTGACAAGGCCACTTATCAACTGATTGTTGAACAGAATGGCAACAAATGAATTACTGCATCTGCTCCTCTTTCTCAGAGGTATTGTCAAGAATAAATCATAGATGCTGATTTTGAATCTCCTGATGAGATATAACAAAATATTCTGCTCACAAACAGGCTTGAGTCACTCCAGGCAAAGTCAGTGTGGATGCAGCACGTTGGAGGAAAAAACTACACAAAAACATTTCTTAGAGATCATCCGTGAAAAGCCCTTACTCTCCCCTACTACCTCTGACAGCATAATATCCTAACCCTTTCATGATAGCCATAACCTTTACTTTTGTATATGCTTCTGAAAAAGAAATTTGTGTATCAAATTATGAAAATTAGCATTGTCATGGAGTGAATTTACTTGAAATGAGTTTAAGATATGTATTAAAATGGCTGTGTTATGTATTTGGGAATATTCTCTTTCCCTAGAATTCTTCCATGGCAGATATAATGTAGCTATAATTACAGATTGTCAGAATCAAGTTTTGCTTCAATTTAACGTAATTAAAACTAGTTCTACCAAATTCAGTGTCCTTATTTTTGTAGCAAGAATAACTTAATGTCTTCTTTCTGAAGTTGAAAAACTACAAGTCTAATGGAACATTTGTGCTTCAGAATTCAAATGCTGTGTTTGTCAACGATGCATCTATATTCAATGCCAAGGCTTTTATTAGTTTTGCTATGACAATTAAATAACAGCTTTACAATTTCAGATGCAAGTCAATATCACACTTTAAATGGAATTTCTAAATAATTGAACTCTTAAAAGACATATATAGCTTTTCAAATACTGCGTATGATTTACCACATGGCAAATTTTATTATTCAAAGAAACTTCAAATCAACTCTACAACTTTAGTAAATGGTCTTCTAACTGGGGTTGCAATGCTTTGTTGCAAAGTGCTTCATTCCATTGGTGAACCACTCTGATGCAGTTCCTTCCTCTTTCCCACCCTCTCTCCTCTCTCCCTCTCTTCCTACTTCCTTCTTTTTTCCTTTTCTTTATTCCACAACTTATTAAATGCTAATATGTGGCAAGTTCTGTGTTAGGTCTGTGGATACATTAATCAACAATGCTATAGTATGAAAGCTTGTATCCCCCCCCACCACAAATTTATATGTTGAAACCTAACCTCCATGGTGATAGTATTAAGAGCCAGGGCCTTGGCTAGGCGCTGTGGCTCATAGCCATAATTCCAACGTGTTAGGAGGCCAAAGCAGGCAGATCACTTGAGGTCAGGAGTTTAAGACCACGCTGGCAAACATGGGGAAGGCTGTCTCTACTAAAAATACAAAAATTAGCCAGGCGTGGCAGCGCATGCCTGTAATCCCAGCTACTTGGAAGGCGGAGGCGGGAGAATTGCTTGAATCTAGAAAGCAGAGGTTGCAGTAAGCTGAGATAGCGCCACTGTGCTGCAGTCTAGGCAATAGAGTGAGTGATACTCAGTCTCAAAAGAAAAAAAAAAGATCTAGGGCCTATTGCAGAGTGATTGGGTCAAGAGGGCAGAGCCCTTATAAATGGGATTAGTAGCTTTGTAAAATAGGCCCAAAGGAATTTATTCCCCCTTTCCACCATGAAAGGACACAGCAAGAATGTACCGTCTCTGAACCAGAAAGCTGACCCTCACCAGACACCAACAGAAATAAATGTCTATTGTTCATAGGCTACCTGGTTTACAGTATTTTGTAATGGTAGCCTGATTGGACTAAAACAAACAAGATTCAGTTCTTGATTTCAAGTAGCTCACAGTCTGTATTGAGGTATCGTAAAGTAAGCAGGCAATATAGGATGAAAGTGCCAAGACAAAGATAAGCTCAGGTAAACTGGATGAAGAAATCAGTAAATACTTACTGGAAACCTATTGGATTGTTTATTGCACTGTGCTTGCAGCAAGGGAGCTTACAAGACAATTTGTACTTAAAGTAAGGCAAAACTTGCCTCTTTGTCACTTTATTTCATTAGGTTTAGTTCTGCCCTTTAAAAACATGCAGAATGACTCTAGTACTTTTGCCATATTCAAAAGTTTTGTCAAAGAATAGTTTTTCTTCTTTTCTTGGTACGCACTAAAGGGCAAAGCCAGATAGTCTATAATTATTCCCTCAATGAGGGATACATCTTTAAAATGTTCCTATTATGGGAAAATACAGACGAAAATTTACTTGGAATTTTCCACCTTTGTTAATTTCAATTGTGAAGACAGAGCACAAAATGTTGTAGTCCTTCAGTTTCCCAGCAAATGTTCTACCAACAGTGGTATTGATGAGTCATCCTCAACATTGACACAAAAGTCAGTACTCAAATTAGCATTCCAGAGAGCACTTGCATTTCAGATGGTAAAAAATGCCAAGGTCCTTAAACAACCAAGGTTATCAAAGCTCAATTTTTTCCTGATGGCGTACGATAGAGACTTTTAGTTTTTCTTCATTTTTTCCCCTTTGTAAAAATTTTTCAATTAATAATAGGGAATTTAGAATTTTTTGATGTATAAACTGTTAAGTGTCAATAAACTGGATAAACTTTTTCTTGTGAATCAAGAATTCTATTCCCACTTCTGTCACTAATTTGCCATGTGACCTTGGGAAAGTCATTTCATTATACCAACTGCCTATTGATAAGATAAACCTGATGTTCCCTATTACCATTTTCATTTCTAAGTTCCTATGATTTTGAAATAATTTTACTGAAGAAGTGGCTAAGAAATCTGAGAATCACACAAAAACTGTGTCTATAATTCTTACCCACATCCCCCTCCCACCAGTAAATCTAAGGAATCCTGTATTTACTTCATATAATATTTGATATTAAGTTTATAAGTCAAAGGGTGAGTGTGTCTCAGACAAAACTTAAAATAATTGTCTCCTAAGCACCAAGCAATATACTACATCCTTGACGTATGTGTGCTCGTTCAATCTTGGAATCACTAATTGTCTACGCTTTTGTCAAGTTTTTCCAACCCTATCATTATTGTGTTGTTGAATTAGAGGATGGGAACAAATAATTGTTGAGTTCTCACTATGTGCCAAGAAATATTTTAAGAATTTTACAAGCACTGGTGCAGTATTTGGTACATTTTAAAGGTTCACTAAATGTTTCTCAAATAAATTAATTTATAAGTAAGTTAAAAATGATTTCTCAGTAGTTGTTATATCATATGACAACTGTATGATTTCTTGTGTTTGTGGCTTACTATTTTTGCCTTGAACCAGTCTAGTTTTTACTAGGTTTTATTTGCTTATCTGGGAAAGGAGAGAAACGCCTCATAAAGTGTTTGCTAGGATCAAGTGGGGTTTAAAAACAAAAATTTGTTTTGATTAATATGAAATTACTATAGACTTACATAGTTACAGTGTATTCTCATACTTAACACAGCTTTGTAAATTCCAGAAATTATAGCAATAAAGAAGAATCCAAAGATGGAGGTTGAGGGTTGAGCAGGGTAGGCTACTCTTGAAAACCATTCATATCCTATCATCATCAATATTGTCATTGTCATAATTCCTTTTTCTTCTTTTTTTAAAATGATTTTTTTTTTTTACACAGTCTTGCTCTGTCACCCAGGTGGAAATGCAGTGGTGCAATCTCTGCTCACTGCAACCTTCCCCTTCCAGGTTCAAATGATTTTCATGTCTCAGCCTCCAGAGTAGCTAGAATTACAAGCCTGTGTCACCACACCGGCTAATTTCTGTATTTTTAGTAGAGTCAGGGTTTCACCATGTTGGTCAGGCAGGTCTCAAACTCCTCGTCCCACCACCAACTGATCTGCCAGCCTCCACTCGCCTTGACCTCCCAAAGTGCTGGGATTATAGGCATGCGCCACCATGCCTGGCCCTCATCATCATCATCATTTCAAACATCAAAGCCAAGTCCTGGGCAGTGGCTCATGACCATAATCCCAGCCCTTTGGGAGACTGAGGCATGTGGATCACCTGAGGTCAGGAGTTCAAGACCAGTCTGGCCAGACTGCACACCTGCAGTCCCAGGTACTCAGGAGGCCGAGGCAGTAGAATTGCTTGAAAGTGGGAGGCGGAGGTAAGAGTGACCCGAGATCATGTCGCTGCACTCCAGCCATCCTGGGAGACAGAGCGATATGCTGTTTCAAAAAAATAAAAAAATAAAAAAAAAAAATCCAAGTCCTAAAGCAGGGTCACAAAACCAAATGCCTAAGGTCTAAGCAGGTATGAGAAGTGAGGTAGGCAGAGGATACAATCAAGTTCAGAAAATATACTCATTTTAACTGGGTTACCATTACTCACTTCTGATCCTGGCCTTAGAAATTTAGGATCAGCATTACCAGACCTTCCAAATTTTAAAAATAGGTCATAAATTCAATTTTTATGAAATTTTCCATTTTTTTAAATGTCATGCAAACCAAACACAACAGATTGCACATCGAATCTGGTTTAACGTATATTTTCTTACATCAAAACTAAGGGTTTTTGTACTCTTTTTGTCAGCCACTTTACTGTATGGATAATCATGTTCTACATCTTAAGCTTATCCTTTTCCCTAGATATCCCTTCTACCATTGAAAGCTAAGCCCTCATCATCTCATGCCTGCAGTACTGCAGCAGGCTTCTAATTGGTTTCATTGGTTCTTTACCAGATTAATCTTTCTGCAATACCGCTTTAATCATTTAACTCCCATGTTCAATAATCTATAATACCACATTAATTCCATATTCTTATGCCTGGCTTTTAGGACTTCCTCTAATTGGATTCCCTCTTATCCAACCTTCTTTCTTCTACTTTTTTCTAAAGATGTATATTGCATTTTTGTTTTCCCTGAGCCTTTGCTCAGGCAAGTCCCCCAACCTGAAATACACTTTGACCTCACCTTAGCTATCAGACTTCTCCTCTTTTCATGAAGCCGTCCTTGATAGCATAGCCCAAACTAAATAGGTATTATACTTTCTGAATTTCTATTTCACATATATTGAGGAGACAATAGTTTAACATTAAATTATTCTCTAATTATGTCTTATGTTAGTCTTGAATATCCAGTTGGGTTATAATCTGCTCAAAAGCAGAGGCTATATTTTCTTCATTAGGCATTCCATTGAATCTAGCATGCTGCTAAGTACCTTAGGCGATCCTCGAAATGTTAACAAGAGTAATATGGTTAAAAGCACATAGAAGCCTGGATGAGAAACCTTGATTTTGGATGGTGCTTTGTTGTTACATAGACCTAGATCTAAATCCAAGATGTATTATGTAAGGATTGTGTACCTTGGATTCTGATAACCAATTTTCTTATATTAAATGATAATCATAGCTAACACATAGTGAATACTTATTTTCCAGGCGTTGTTCTAAACACTTTAATTTATCAGTAATTTTCACAATAACCCACTAGCTAGAAAATATTCTTGTTCCTATGTAATAGCTGAGAAAACTGAAGCAAAGAGAATAAAGTTAAGTAATTTTCCCAAGATCATGGCTAATATGGGTTAGAATCACGATTTGAACCCAGGCAATCTTTGTTCAGAGTTCACAATCATAATCACAATGCTATGGGAATAATACAGTACCTACCAAAGACGGTTAATACCAAGTGATGGTGATAGTTGTTAGGCAAGTAGTAGCTATTTTAACTTTGGAAAATCACTTAGTTTCTCTGGCATTTAGTTTTCATTCTACTGTATGGACTTCATTGGAGCTATTGGGATATACTCATGAGATAATCCATAAAAATTTATGTGCACTATATAAATTATGGTTGTTATATTAACATTATTATACTATGAATAACTTCTCAACCTTCTCATTTCTAATATATTCTTGAAAATGGTTTAATTTCTTCCTGAACCATTGTCATCAATGCCAACAAAGTTGATCAGGGCTTTTTATTTGACATCCGTTGCTTGCTTGGGAGAATACTGGAAAACTGTATTGGTCTTATAGCATTCTCCACATTTTCAAAGTTAAGCAATATCTACCTGGGTTTAGCCTACTTCTGATTGAGACCATTATTAAGGATATTATAATCTTTAAAATACAATAAAATTTCCAGTCTCTTCCAGCTAATACAGTCTTCCTTTCAACATAATAGCATAGTAACGGATGTAGTTATAAGGGGGAAGAGCTATGAGACGATGAAGGAAAGCTAGTTACTGTAAGTTTGCCCTTTTCGTAAGAAATTTTTATCTCATTCTTTGTAATTCGAACTCAGCTATGACTAAAATTCTTGGCAGTTTGTGCCAAATATCCCCAATCCACTATTCTATATGTTTGCTTCCAAAATTGAGAGAAACAAATGTTCTTTATCTTTCTACCTGTAATTTAGTTTATAGAGGGTGTGGCCAGGTCCAAAGTGTATGAGTACACTTACTAGTTTTATTTTTTAAATGGCTATTCATTATCCTTTATTTGGATATATTATATTCCAATTACTACTATATTATTGGATATTTGTTTTCTCTGATTTTTGTAAATGTTCACGTTCTCTGCAATCAACACTCATAACAAGGACTTTTTAAAATCAGTTCTTTTATTTGAACTATTTATCCTGAAACTCTCAATCCCCCTACCCTCCACCTCCCAACAGGCCCCAGTGTGTGATGAGGTTGCAAATAGGAATGCTTTTTCAAAGAACTTCTTTGAAACTTCTTTGAAAAAAATTCATTATTTACCCAGGAGTCATTCAGGAGCAGGTTGTTCAATTTCCATGAAGTTGTATGGTTTGAGTGAGTTTTTTTCTTTCTTTCTTTCTTTCTTTCTTTCTTTCTTTTTTTTTTTTTTTTTGAGATGGAGTCTCGCTCTGTCACCCAGGCTGGAGTGCAGTGATGTGATCTTGGCTCACTGCAAGCTCCGCCTCCCGGGTTCACTCCACTGTCCTGCCTCAGCCTCCCAAGTAGATAGGACTACAGGCACCTGCCACCACCACGCCCGGCTAATTTTTTCTTTGTATTTTTAGTAGAGACGGGGTTTCACCACGTTAGCCAGGATGGTCTTGATCTCCTAACCTCATTATCCACCCGCCTCGGCCTCCCAAAGTGCTGGGATTATAGGCCTGAGCCACCGTGCCCAGCCTGAGTGGGTTTCTTAAGCTTGAGTTCTAATTTGATTGTATTATGATCTCAGATACTATTTGTTATAATTTTAGGGTTTTTTTTTTGTTTTTTGTTTTTTGTTTTTTTTTTTTTGCGTTTGCTGAGGATTGTTTTACTTCCAATTATGTGATTGATTGTAGAGGAATTGTCATGTGGCTCTGAGAAGAATGTATATTCTGTTGTTTTGGGGTGGCGAGTTCTGTGGATATCTATCAGGTCCACTTGATCTAGAGCTGAGTTCAACTCCTGAATACCTCTGTCAATTTTCTGTCTCAGTGATCAGTCTAATATTGACAGTGGGGTGTTAAAGTCTCCCATTATTCTTATGTGGGAGTCTAAGTCTCTTTGTAGTTCTCTAATAACTTGCTTCATGAACCTGGGTGCTCCTGTATTGGGTGCATATATATTTAGTATAGTTAGCTCTTCTTATTGAATTGAAACCTTTATCATTATGTAATACCCTTCTTTCTCTCTCTCTCTCTCTCTCTTTTTTTTTTTTTTTTTTTTTGTCTTTGTTGTTTTAAAATCTGTTTTGTCAGAAACTAGGATGGCAAACCCTGCTTTTTTTCTGCTTTCTATTTGCTTGGTAAGTTTTCCTCCATCTCTTTGTTTTGAGCCTATGTGTGTCTTTGCATGTGAGATGGATCTTTTGAACATAGCACACCAATGGGTGTTGTCTCTTTATCCAGTTTGCCTTCTGTGTCTTTTAATTGGGGTCTTTTGCCCATTTACATTTAAAGTTAATATTGTTATGTGTGAATTGTATCCTGTCATCATGATGCTAACTGGTATGTTTTGCAGACTTGTTGATGTAGTTGCTTTATAGTGTCATTGGTTTTGTACTTCAGTGTGTTTTTGTAGTGACTGGTTATGGTTTTTCCTTTCCGTATTTAGTGCCTCCTTTGGGAGCTCCGGTGGTGTTGATGAATTTCCTCAGCATTTGCTTGTCTGAAAAGGATTTTATTCCTCCTTTGCTTGTGAAGCTTAGTTTGGATATGAAATTCTGGATTGGAAATTTTTTTCTTCAAGAATGCTGAATATTGGTCCCCAACCTCTTCTGGCTTGACCAGTTTCCGCTGAGAGGTCTGATGGGCTTCCCTTTGTAGGTGACCTGACCTTTCTCTCTGGCTACTCTTAACAGTTATTCCTTCATTTTGATCTTAGAGAATCAGATAATCAGAGTTTTCATGCTCTGGAATTCATTTCTCTGCTTTTTCTGTTTGGCTATTGATACTTGTGGTTGCATTGTGAAGTTCTCCTGTTGTGGTTTTCACCTCCTTCAGGTCATTTACGTTCCTCCCTAAACTGGTTATTCTGGTTAACAGTTCCTGTAATATTTTATAATGGTTCTTAGCTTCTTTCCATTGGGTTAGAACATGCTCCTTTAGCTCAGCAAAGCTCATTACTCACCTTCTGAGGGCTTCCTCTGGCAGTTCATCAATCTCAACCTTAGCCCAACTCTGTGCCCTTGCTGGAGAGGTGTTGAGATCATTTGGAAGAGAAGAGGCACTCTGGTTTTTTGAGTTTTCAGTACTTTTTCACTGATTCTTTATAATCTTCATGAGTTTATCTAGCTTCAATCTCTGAGGCTGCAAATCTTTGGATAGGGTTTTTGTGGGGACTTTTTTGTTGGTACTATTGTTGTTGCTTTGTTTGTTTGTTTTCCTTTTTAACAGTCAGATTCCTCTTCTGTAGGGCTTCTGCAGTTTGCTGGGGGTCCACGCCAGATCCTATTCACCTGCATCCCTCCCACACCTGAAGGTGTTACCAGTGGAGGTTGCAGAACAGCAAAGATGTCTGCCTGCTCCTTCCTCTGGGAGGTCTGTCTCAGAGGGGCACCAACCTGATGCCCGTAGGAATGCTCCTGTGTAAGGTCCCTGGTGACCCTACTGGGGGATCTCACCTAGTCAGGATGCACAGGATCAGGGCCCACTTAACCAAGCACTCTCGCTGCCCCTTGGTGGTGGGGATGTGCTGTGCTGGGGGGAATCCCACTGGTCTGGACTGCCTGTATTCCTCAGAGCCAGCAGAGGGAAACACTAAGTCAAGTCCACTGATTTCATGGAAACAACTGCCACCCCTACCCCAGGGGCTTTGTCCCAAGGAGATCAGAGTTCTGTCTATAAACTCCTGGCTGGAGTTGTGGAAATTCCCTCAGGGAGGGCCATCCAGTGAAAAGGGATGGATCTATCTGACCTAAAGATACAGTCTGGCCACAAACTGCCACAGTCACTGTGCTGCACTGCGGGGATTTCCTCCTGGGTCCAAGCCACCCAGGCTCCCTGACACCAGCAGGGAAAAATGACAGACTGGAGCTGCAGTGATGGCTGTTGCCCCTTCCCTGGAAACTCGGTAGCCTTAGGCAGTCTCGAGAGGAGTGACCACTGAAAATCTGCACAGCTCTGTGCTTGAGACCTAAGGCCCTGTTGGCACTGGCTCACGAGGGGATCTCCTGATCTGCAGGTGGCACAGATTCATGGAAAAAGTGTGGTTTCCTGGGCGGGGTAGCACAATCACTCACTGCCTCCCTTGGCTAGGGGTGAGAGCTCCCCTTGCCCTGTGCTGCTCCAGGGTGGGCCCTCATTCCACCCTGCTTTTCCTTGCTCTCTGTGCATCGCAACAACTTCCTAGTCAGTCCCAATGAGAGAACCTGGATACCTCAGTGGCCGGTGCAGGATTCACTCTCTGTATTCGTTGTTCTTGGTGTGAGCCTCCAACCGCAGCTGTTTCTAGTTGGCCATCTTGTCCTCTTTGAGTATATTTATTGAATAGGCATAATCTAACTTGATCAGCTATGAAGGAAAAGAACAAAGGAAAGCCAATATGCAGTAATACGGAATAATGCTGTTCTGCATAAAGATGAACAATTTCAGTCTCCTCTCAGTTCACTAATAATTCTATCATTTAGACTTCAATATGCTCGATTATAACTACACATTACTCTATTCCAAAATAGCAGCAGCCTGTTTTTTTTAATATAAATGAGCAATTATGAGTATGGAGGTTGATAGCATAGAGAGGGCATTCATTAGGATTTTTTTAGGTATAATGATAATGCCAGCAATGACCTTATTCTCTTTCTTGCTTTCCTTCTTACTGACCTTTCTTTTCCCTCCAAGCAATAGCGTTATCAAAAGTAAGTGAGCCAAAAAGGCTAAACCAACACTGGGAGTTGGATTAGCTCTTACTTTATAAAATATATTGTCTTGTCTAGAGATATGATACTTTATTCTTAGAACCTTTGAAAAGGGGATGCTTAGTCAGTTCATACTGCTATAACAAATTACCATAAACTAAGTGACTTAAAACAACAGAAATTTATTTCTTACAGTCTGGAGGCTGGAAATCCAAGACCAGGGTGGAAGCATGGTTGGGTTCTGGTGAAGACCATCTTCCAGGTTGCAGACTGCCGACTTCTTATTGTACATGGTATCTTCACTTGTCAAAAAGAGAGTGAGAGCTCTGTTGGGTCTTTTATGTAGTATTAATAGGTATTAAAGGTATTAACTTCATTCATGAGGGCCCCACCCTCATGACCTAATATTCTCCCAAAATCCCCACTGCTAATACCAACACATTGAGGCTTAAGAGTTCAACATATGGATTTTGAGAGGAACACAAGCATTCAGTTCATTTTAGGGAAAAAAAAATCTGGAAAACTAAACCTTCTATTTCATCCTATATTTTCAAAATAAAGGAAAGTGACAAAGAATTTATTTTTTTGACCAATACCGGTGGGAAATAACTACATCAACATTATAAGATAGCAAAAAGAAAAAGAAAAATCATTCCCAAAGGGGCCACTATGTTACTCGCTCCTCTCTTACCTACGTAAAGCAGAGGCTCCTGGCCAATGTCAGGACCCTGCCATGCAAAAAGGAGACTAAATACCTGCCCAGATGCTAATCCTCATATTCCTCTCCATGGCCAGATGTCGCCTGGGGTGGTGAGAGCTATTAATCTTTTATGTAATCATAACCATTAAGTTTATCCAATATGCCCACGAATATTTTTATTTCCCACATGTGCCATTATAAGATAAAGGTTAAAATTCATTGACTGATGTAAATTCTGACCAAGCCTTCTCCATAAGACAGATTACACGTATCTAGCAATTTATCTGTCTCTCTTTTTCTCTCTCTCTCTCTCTGTCTGTATGTTTGTGCGTGTGTGTGTTAGCTTTCACAATTACCCTAAACAATTTTGGAGGTGGTGAATCAATATTATACAATTTTACATTTAGTACATCACTGTACATACAGTGAAATCTTTAGTATAAAATGCTGGTTGATATAAGTCCATTTTATGTCAAAATGAATGAATATGGCATGACACATCACCCTCTTGCCCATCTGAGCCAGCATTCAGACAGATCCAGAGAAGGGCATGATTTCTCCTTCCTTCCTTCCTTCCTTCCTTCCTTCCTTCCTTCCTTCCTTCCTTCCTTCCTTCCTTCCTTCCTTTCTTTCTTTCTTTCTCTCTCTCTTTCTTTCTCTTTCTTTCTTCTCTCTCTCTCTCTCTCTCTCTCTTCTTTCTTTCTTTCTTTCTTTCTTTCTTTCTTTCTTTCTTTCTTTCTTTCTTTCTTTCTTTCTTTCTTTCTTTCTTTCTTTCTTTTCTTGAGACCGAGTCTCGCTCTGTTGCCCAGGCTGGAGTGCAGTGGCACCATTTAGGATCACTGCAAGCTCCGCTTCCTGGGTTCCCGCCATTCTCCTGCCTCAGCCTCCTGAGTAGCTGGGACTACAGGCGCCCGTCACCACGCCCAGCTAATTTTGTGTGTGTGTGTGTGTGTGTGTGTGTGTGTGTGTGTGTTTTAGTAGAGATGGGGTTTCACCGTGTTAGCCAGGATGGTCTCAATCTCCTGACCTCGTGATCCGCCCACCTCGGCTTCCCAAAGTGCTGGGATTACAGGTGTGAGCCACCACGCCCGGCCATGATTTCTACTTTCAGCATTTAAGCCACATTCCATATCCTGATGGAAGTTCCAGAGAAGAGTTTGCATACAGTGTTTCCAATTGTGTGAATAGTTATTAGTATGACAATACTTTATTAGACAAGTAAAAACCAGGGTTGGTGTGTAAGTCACAACTCAAACCGTGGGCCAGACCACTGGCTACTAGTTGCTGGTCCTCAAAATACCTTATTTTTTTTTTTTCATGTGTCAACTTAAAAAATCCATTCCTTTAGTTTTGAGTCACACAGTCTGTGGGTTCCCCCTGCTGGCTCTTTAAGTATTAGAACTCACAAGCTAAAAAACACTTGGGGATACCTATACACTGAAAACCAACTCCAGAGACAGAGCATCAGAATGATGCCTGATATTGGAAGATTCCAGTTTGTAAGGGCAGAGCGATGTGGAGATAATACTAAGCTTATTTAACTTAAGAACCAGTGAGACACAGCCCATTCGATTTGACATGTTTTTATGAATTGGTTACTAATGTTTAAAATGTGAATTTTTCATTTCCTTTGAACGGCTGCCAACAGAGAGCCAATATTGTTCCACAGCTGTGGTAAAGTAGTGTTTGCCCTTCTTAGATGGGGCATGCACACTAGAATTTTCCACAGTTACCAATATTGCTATGCCATGACTCACACTTACCGGGTGTCAGTTGCCCATTATCATCAGGCATGAGCTGTTATTTTTTTTGTATACTTGGCCAATTTCACTCATTACTGTTTTGTGCCCAGATTCCACCAGACATTTGAATTTTGAACTTCTGCTTTGAAACAGTGCTAATACCAATTTCTCCAAAACTCACTACTGATTCCTTCAAATACTTAAACCTCAACACCTTGCAAACTAAGTGTTTTTGTTATTTTGACATAAAAAGAGCAAATATGCCTAGGAAAATGTATGCTATAAGAACTGTAATTTAGAACTTATGGGCTCATAATGAAGCTGCTTTTACCACTTGGAGTTAAAATTTGAGAAAAATGCATGTAGAGATTTCTCTTAATAATGAACTATGAAAATAATACCCTTACAGTACTGTTTCACTTCTGAATCAATTTCTATTGCTGCAAGGAAGGAATAAGAGAGAGACTAGTATTTTAAAAACTTTATCAGTCAAGTAGCAGAAGAAAAAATACACTGTGACTGAGAATGGGATGAAAGAAATAGCTGAGGTCTTTTAAGAAAAGACCATATAATCTTATCTAGACCTGGCCATGACAAACTGAAATGGAGGAAACCCAAAACTCCTTTTACGCTGCATTTGGATAAAGAGCAAAGCCTTGACCTGTTATTATCTGCCCCCAAGAAACCCGAACCTGCCATCTGGACTCACTGCTTCTTGATAATAGAGGGGCCAGACACTGGTGGTTCACCAAAGCAGCTTTTAAGTTTACTGTACTTATATATTTAGCATGAAATGAGTGTTTTGGGGGAGGGTGGAGATGGGCTTTTTTTGTTGTTGTTGTTTTTTGTTTTTTGTTTTTTTGTTTTTTTGTTTTTTGTTTTTTTTTTAGCATTGGAATAGTTAAATAATGATTTTCTGAGAATTTTCTGTTAAAAGGCGCTCCTGTTCAAGTTCAGTTTCTTCCCTTCATCCACCTCTCATTCCAAATCTTTATTTTCCACATCTCAGTAGTTCTTCTTCTATTAAGAGATAACAAAATGAAGCAGTATGAAGATGTATGAAGCAGTATGAAGCAGTATGCTTGGAGTCAGGATTTGTAGATCTGAATCACATCTCTGCCCCTGACCAGTTTCTGGAACAGTTTCTCCCATGGCAAAATATGAGCTTAGAATATAGAAAAATGCATTGATTTTCTTAATGACTACTATAATTAGGCATCCATGTACATGTGCTTATCTAGTATAATCTTTTGAATTGAAAACAAAAGCAAGTCAAAGGATCCACAGTTGGTGTATGAGAATTATACATGATCCAAACATAAGCAAACTGAATATCGGGGCCTTATGCACATCTTTTTTCTTTCTTTCTTTCTTTCTTTTTATTTTTTATTTTTTTTTAGACGGAGTCTCACTCTGTCGCCAGGCTGGAGTGCAGTGGCATGATCTTGGCTCACTGCAAACTCTGCCTCCTGTGTTCTCCTGCCTCAGCCTCCCGAGTAGCTGGGACTACAGGTGTGCACCACCATGCCAGGCTAATTTTTGTATTTTTAGTACAGACGGGGTTTCACCATGTTGGCCAGGATGGTCTTTATCTCTTGACCTCGTGATTCACCTGCCTCAGTCTCCCAAAGTGTTGGAATTATAGGCGTGAGCCACCACACCTGGCCCTATTTTTTCTTTTGGCAGAAATCTTTCCTAAAGATTCCTTACTGTTTTATGATAAAATGTTTATAAAATAAAACCAAACAGCTCAAACCGTGTAATGAATTACTAACAACATCAAATACAATAACTAATTTATTAGTCAGACACGTCTCAGAGAGAAATAAATGGTTAGGTCCCAGTGGCTTGAAAGTTCATAAATAGTAATCATGTCTAAAGCAAAAATTTGAAAAGTTCTCAGGGCCAAGTGGGCCATATCTGTCTCATGGGGTAAATAGCGGCCTTCAGGTATTAGGCAATCATTACTGTCTCTTCTCATTCTGATATCCCTTTCCTCATCCTTCTTGCTAGAGTAGAATTTTCCAAAGGGCATTTCATGGGATGTCACTTGGTATCCTAAAGTAAAACAAGACAGAGGGGGTAAGAGGTTCTATAATTATTTAGGATATGCTGAATTGAGTAACAATACAGTAAAAACAACTAATGGTTACTAGGTTGAATACCTGGGTGATTAAATAATCTGTACAAAAAAATCCCATGATACAAGTTTACCTGTGTAACAAACCTGCACTTATACTCCTGAAATTAAAAGTTAAAGCAAAGCAAAACAATACAGTGAAAACAAATTCTTCTCAGAGTTTTTAATATACCAATATGATACGTTCTGGGAATTTGCATAAGGCAATAGCTACATTAGTTCTCAATGAGATTTGGTACCATCCTTCGAGGATCATAGTATTAGTCTGTTGTCACACTG
This sequence comes from Chlorocebus sabaeus, assembly GCF_047675955.1. Classification (NCBI taxonomy): domain Eukaryota; kingdom Metazoa; phylum Chordata; class Mammalia; order Primates; family Cercopithecidae; genus Chlorocebus; species Chlorocebus sabaeus. The sequence continues at coordinate 42,665,807 of NC_132904.1, read as the reverse complement.
CTAATAAAGTCATACCCAAGACTGGGTAATTTATTGAAAAAAAAAAAGGTTTAATTAACTCATAGTTGCACATGACAGGGGAGGCCTCACAATCATGGCAGAAGGTGAAGGAGGAGCAAAGTCACGTCTTACGTGGTAGCAGGCAAGACAGCCTGTGCAGGGGAACTGCCCTTTATAAAACGATCAGATCTCATGAGACTCATTCACTATTATGGGAACAGCATGGAAAAACCCGCCCCTATGATTCAATTACCTCCCACTGGGTCCTTCCCACGACATGTGGGGATTATGGAAGCTACAATTCAAGATGAGATTTGAGTGGGGATACAGCCAAACCATATTAATCACTTATAAATGTATTAAGTCAATTTTGATTATCATGTTGATAAGAACCTTTACTTGCATTTAAAGGCCAGATAGCATGGATGCTAAATACCCTGCAATATTTGGGGATAATTGCACAAGACAAAGAATTGTCTGGCTGTAAGTGCTAGTATCCTCTTATTGGCATCAGCAAAGACTGCAGCATTCCCAAAAGGAATTTGACCAAAGAGCCTTCAGTTTGGAGTGAGACTTGTGAGACTACTATTTCCTGGAATCCATTTTGGGAAAGGTAGCTTAAGGTACATACTTAAAGACTTAGATTATAGCACTAGTCACTACCCACCACCACCTATGAATTTCTTTTTCTAACTGGGAATTGGTGAAGACCCAAATTATTTCAATCCCTTTAATCAAAATGAAATGAAGGTAGAGGAAGGGAGATACGTAATTGTGGGTAGAAATCCGGCCTCAAATACACTTAGGCGGAAAACCACTTTATCTCTTTAAAGCATTTGTGGCTACTTCTCTTTCCTGAAGTATTAGGAAGACTCCATATGCAAAGCCCTTCCACTTCATAGGACAAATTGCTGAAGTGAAAGAGAGCCACCCTCTACTTACTGGGACTGGCATGAGGACCTTAACCAAGAAGAGAAATACAGAATTATAAATGAAAAGAGGGGAAAAATATCTGAGTCTTATAAGTGCCTAAGCAATCAGCCTGTGGCACTTCCCAAACTTCCACATCAAGAAGTCTTTTCCTCTCCATTTTCACAGAAACCTTCTCAAATTGTTACCCTTTTGACACTTCTTCCCCACCTTCACTGCTATTGGGATATAAGTCATCATCTGATTTTATCATTAAATATTAAAAGAATCTTCAGAGGGTATAAGGAGGTATAAACAATACATGTGATAGCCATATTCTTCTCACTCCTTCCCCAAATAATAGCTATTAAGTTCTGTGCCTAATACAAAGCTATTTAGCTGGCTCAACTTGGAAAAATCACTAATACTTTTGGAATCTTGGTTTTCTTGTCTCTAAAATAGAGTTACTAAAAATGTTCACTTTACAGTGTTGCTGTGCACATGAAACGAGATCATGTTGCAAAAGGCCTTTGTCCTGGTGCACAGTTAAGTGCTCAATTGATGGTAAAGGCATGATTTTTATTATTAATACACATGAAACGTGTCTTCTAAGTCTTAGTTCATAGTTCTTTGGCTACCTGAAATGCTCAAGAAGACCCTGCTGCTTCCAGATGCAGCTGACAAGGTGGCTTTTCTACACATCTCAGGCAGCACTGGTGCAAGCAGATGGCAGCTACAGCTTACTAGCCTTGTTTCTCATTCACTTTTTTAGGCTCTTTCTTCCACTCTCTTCTCCATCATTTAAAATTTCCATCAAGAAGGGACAGTGGCAGCAGAGAGGCCACCAAATTAACAACTTCTTCAATGTTCAGCTCTGTGGGATTTACTCCTCCCTTTTTTCAATCTGAACTGGTCCTCAGGGTAATTCTTAAACAGTATCATATGTATTATTCTTTATTACCTGGCCCATTTGGCAGTTTTCAGGTAATATTGGCATAACATGACTGTATATGGGAGAGTGGGGGATCCACAGTGAGGATTGAGTAGAGCTGTATATAGCAATGAGGCCACACCCCTCATTTATATTTTACAAGTTGGAAACATAAGGCCTAGAGGGGGCAATCACTTGCCCAGGCCTCACCATGGTAAGTAAACTGCAGAACTGGGTCTGGGTCTGGTTCTCTTGGCTCTTTCAGAGCACAGAGAATACTATTTTGATTGTACCTTAGTACCTCTTCTAGCCATAAGCATGAAATCAGGAAAATTCAGCTATAAGCATCTTAGTAAACTAGCAATGTATTTAGCATAAATTCACAATATAGATATTTTATGTCAGGGGTTTTGACTAAGAGTGCTGGGTTAGATAGTACTATTTCAACAAAATAAACTTAGACCCACTAGTACCAGTGCTCAGAAGGAACATCTGGAAGGAGGACTTGCCCAAGAAGTTCTGGGTGTGTCTTATCAGATTTTCACAGGGATCCTGCTCTTAAGCCCCCGTCTTACACCACCTCCTGCTGAATGCATTGGCTTACAAAGTATGTAAGCTATCCTCTGCTCACCTGAACACAGTAGTGACATGGGGAGGAATTTTTACAGTCTTTACCTGCATAGTTAGAGGAGGAAAAAGAACTATGAATCTCCTCTCCCTAAATCACTATACAACCCTCCTCGGAGGTTCTGTTACCTCTGCCCGGCACTGCCAGGAATCAGGGCTTGGATTGCCACAGACCCAGGAACCACATACCTTCCTCTCTTTTCCTTAGTCCTGTACTGAGGGAAACTTGTTTCTGCCTTGCATTTTCCCCAGCATCTCATATCAAACCCTTGTCTTCCTTTTCATTTCTTTCAATTGACTTTGACAGCTTATTAAACTCAGATCCTAAGTATTTCCCCCTTTCCTTGAGGGAAAGAAATTCATCTTCAAATCCTTCCAGAGGTTAAGGAGAAACTTTGTCATTCAATTCCCATTGAATAGCAAAGAAATGCAAGAAAAGCCAATCAGTTAAGTCTGTATTTTAAGATTATCTGAATATTTATATTCTACTATAATTGTAAAAGTAAGGTAAATTTAGGGGGACACAAAATCCAAACCGAATTCCTCACCTTACTATAATTAACTAGTTCTCTGTTCTCAGCTTCTGATTTCTTCCATAGGGTTTGTACCTGGTAAATTCCCTCACTTCATTTAATCTGCAGTCTCTTCCTTCTTAATTTTCTTTTTAGACTTATCCATTCCTGATCTCAGTGCACACTATACATTTAAAAATACATGGAGCCATGGAGGGGAGGGCAGTCCAGCAATATAGTCCAGGACAAAGCACTAACCAGAACTGTCCTTTTCTGTTAAAGGGGAATAATAATAGAATCTAACATATAGTGTTATTATGAAGATTAAAAGAAGATATTTCATATGAAGCATTTAGCCCAGCCCTTGACACATGTAAGTATCCAATAAATGTTTGCTATTATTAAATTTTTATGGTAAAATTACCCCTACACGGTAACCATATGGTTCTTTCCTCTAAGTGAGCCACAGTACACCCACCTTTCAGTGACACTATGCACTTGGAATCATTAGGAGAAAAGCATTAGTTAATTCCTTCACTTTGATTCCACTATCTACAAATTTAAAATGAAATTAAAACAAGGAATCTCTTCTAGGCACTTAATAGGGCTTATTTTTAGCCAAGCATTACTCTAGGTTCAGGGCAGAGATCGAAAGGAAAAGGCAAGCATATTGAGATCAAGAATTTACAGTGTCACTAGAAAATGAATAACACTTGGGTTTGGAGGGTGAATTTAGTTTGCTTTTTCCTTTTCTTACTTGTCATTTATATTTGTATTTAGAAATTTTAGAAAAAGTATTCTTTATGAGATTTGCTTACCTCATGTTTCTTGCTGAGAATGTGGCTTATTTGACTGATCCGGGAACTAATCACCAAAAACTGATTTATATGGCTCCTGTTTCTCAAGTGGTCCTATTTGAATCGCATTACCTTGAGGTATAAAGTTCCTGTCCCTTTAGACATTTTTAATAAATGTGTTTTTACTAAAAACTAGAATCAGAAAACTGTACCCCTGAAAAAAAGTTCAATAAATTAAGGCTAGTCAGGCAAAACTCCTTGATTTTCATTGAGCATATGCATATCCCTTAGGAGTTATATAAGTATTACATAAAGTACTATGGAAAACATTATGTAAAATTTAACTATATGATGAAGTGGTTATTGCCAATACAAATAGCAGTAATGATAACACTCAGCTATAGCCATAATACCACGGCAGGAAACTCCAAAAAAGAAAAAAAAAATCAAGGAAAGCTTTCTAAAAATAAAATCCTGACTGCCTCCCTTTCACTCTCTATCTCCCTTTGTGTGTTGGGGTGTGTGTGTGTGTGTGTGTGTGTGTGTGTGTGTGTGTGTGTAGAAACAAGAGGCATCCAGAAAACCCAATCAATCCGGGTCTACACAGAACATTCAAAGGAGTTCTGCTTTTGGCTTTGAAAATAAGTATAAAAAGGTGGGCTGTCTTTCTCAGCAACATGGATGGAACTGGAGACCATTATCCTAAGTAAAATAACTCAAAAACAGAAAATCAAATACTGCATATTCTCATAAGTAGGAGATAAAGAATCAGTACAAATGGACATGAAGATGGAAATAATAGACACTGGGGACCCCTAAAGTGGGGAGAATGGGAGTGGAGAGGAGGTTGAAAAATTACCTACTGGGTATAGTGTTCACTATTTGGGTGACAAGTGCACGAGAAGCCCAAACCTCACCACTTCTCAATATATCTAAGTAACAAACCTCCACATGTAATCCTTGAATCTATAAAAATAAATACATAAATACATAAAAATAGGGTTGTTAAAGGGAAAACATCACACTGGACAAGACAGTAAACACCCAAGTTGGTTTTTTTCCAATTTGATCATCAGCAATAGGAGAAAGGGCACAAAGTCTGGACACTCAGCTCCACTTAGAAAAGGGGGAGAGAGTCTTTATTAAGAGCTGGGGTTGGGGGTCATAGGCCATCTGGGTTTGCTAACTGGCCTTACCAAAGGAAAAGAAGACTTTCTCATGTCTTCCTAACTGGAGATCCTTTCACAACTTGGAGCAAAGCACTTGCTGAAGGTAGATTCCTAAGCTCCCACAAAAACTGGGAGATAGCGGTGCTATCTTCCCCATTCATTATATTTCATAAAGTTCATTTCCAAGTTTTTAGGAAACCACTTTCTGGGTGGTAAAACTAGCAAGAGGCTTTTTAAAATATTGACATCTCAAAGGAGCAGAGAAAGAATTTAGGATTATAAATATTCTAAAGTAAATAATCCAAGAAAAGAGAGGTGATGGGCTTAATGTAGATAATAAATATGTCCAACGGTTAGTCAACCTGAGGGATATTTTAGGCTTTATTGGTCAGAAACCATTCTTTTGCATATATACAAGTATATGTGAAGAAACCATGGTAATAACGTCAGAAAGGCTAACTGCTGAACAGAAATAACATAGGTTCACTCCAGAAAGACAGCTGCTATATTGGAAAAGTATTTGACAGTTGTCATAGGAGCTGGGTAAAGCCTTGTACTTAGATTTGAAAAATGAACACAACTTTCCAAGAATGCAGAAATTTTGTGGAAGCTCTGTTATGCTGGGTTTTCCATGCTGACACCCTCCTCACCCTTCCACTCTTCATCAGAATGAATTTGTTCCATATTCCATTTGTTGTATCTGACAAATCAATTTTTGCCAGGATAATAATAAAAGGTACACTAAGAATCACAAGATGATTGACTATTTTAAAGCAACTAATAGTCTGCTATTTAGTACCTTAAATATTGTAGTTGCTAAAATAAATGAAGCCTTAGGCACATTTCCTAACAAGGAACAGTGACTGTCCACTTCTACAATGCTGAATTTTATCAATTTATAAAATATACTTTGTTGATTTACCTTAAACGCTGTCTGCTTTACTTGGTATCCATTCTTTAAAAAACTGAGTGAATGTAAAAGCTATACTCAGTGCTTAGATCTATCTAGGAGTCTTCCTTTCAAGTAATAAAAGCAATATAATACTTATATTGCTTTTATATATTATCATATAGCATACTCATATGTACTTACATGAATATATAGAACTTCATAGTTTGAAGTTGCTTCTGTAGCTACCAATTCGTTTCATCCTCACAACAATCCTTGAAGAATTATTACCCCAATTTTACAAAAGAGTTAAGTGAAGTTCACTGATGACGGCGGCCCAAGTCTTATGCCTAGCAAATGTCAGAGCTACTAACAGAAAAACAAGAGAAATTGTTTATGGTGTTGGCTTCCAGAGGACTCCATCTTAACAGGGACTCCTTTGCCAATTTTGAAATAAGGAGTTTAGACCAACTGAGGTTCATGTCTCTTTCAGCTCTGAGTTTGTGGTTTTGCTTTGGTGGTTTTTGTAATTACAACTTCAACTCTGTGTTCATATGATACCTTGCATGGTAATATATTTGCATTATTAAAAAGCTTTCTGAAGTCCAAGTTGTTTTTTTTTTAAAAAAAACTCAACTTTCATGTTCTACTTTTGTAAAAGAAACAGGCTAGATGAAAATATATCTAAGACATTTTTCAGTTCTATTAATTCACAAAGTGTTTGTTGAACTTTTTGTTTTTCTCATCCCTTTCCGCTTTAAATATGCTTATCAATATTTTTGCATTTTTATGTAAAGTCATTAAGAAATCTGTCTGCATTCGCTAAACACACATGCACAAATAACTTCAGAGGCTCAGAATCCACCAGCCTGAGTCACCAACTAGCAATGAGCCAGAGATTTGCTCTTCTGCTTTTACTGGACAAGAGATTTAAATGTAACCAATTCTAGAATATTACAGGGTTCCCTTCCCAACCACAAGTAACATTTCATTCATTTCACTGAACATTTATTTTCTATCCAAGGACTCAAACGAAACCACATTTAAGAAGATGCTCTACGACAATGGCTGTAGTTACACTGTGTGTACTCTGAAGAACTTGGCGAAGTTTCTGCATGCTTGCCTTAAGAATGGGATCGGGGGTGGCATTATAAAACTAGAGAAATTGCTCAAAATCTAAACCTTCCCCTCATTTAGATTATGTAGCTACCCAACCCTAAATTTAAACATAAAATTTATAGACTGGGCACCAAGTGGCTCACGGCTATAATCCCAGCACTTTGGGAGGTCAAGGAGGGTGGGTCACTTGAGGTTAGGAGTTCAAAACAAGCCTGGCCAACATGGCGAAAACCCATCCCTACTAAAAATACCAAAAAAAAAAAAAAAAATTTAGTGGGGAGAGGTGGCAGGTGACTATAATGCCAGCTACTCGGGAGGCAGAGGTTGCAGTGAGCCGAGATCATCCCACTGCACTCCAGGCTGGGTGACAGAATGAGATTTGTCTCAAAAAAACCCAAATCAAAACAAACAAACAAAAACCCCATAAAATTTATAGTATGTAGTTAAAAAAATAAGGCAAAAAGGAGAGAGGACACTCTACCATTCAGTTGATTTTGTGTACTGTAGGTTAAGCAAGCTCTGAAAAAGGCAAGGATGGTGCATAAAGGCCTTCTATCTCCTGCAATCCTCTTCCAGCCCTGCTCTCATTGTCTTCAGCTTCTGCTTAGCTGCCAAGTGTCAGTGTTCCCTCAACTCACACCTATCCACAGCCTCTCCACCCAATAACATACTTCCCCCAGCCAGCCAACCCATGCTGGTTTATCTCTTACTTTATAATTGTCACTCCCTACCATAATTGTCTCCTGTTTTTCTAATCCTGGGAACATTCCCATTTCTTACCTATGTAAGAAATTCTTGTAATTAAATTCTGTAAATAATAAGTATATGATTTACCTGATGTAAGGTTAAGAGCCAGGTTTTGGAACTAGGCAAACTGCTCTGCTACTTATTGTGTGACATTAAGTAAATCACTTAACCTCTCTGAGTCTTACTTTCTTTATCTGTAACATGGAGATAATATTACCGTCTTCACTGGATTTTGTGAGCACGTAGTTTCTGCCCTGAAAATATAGTCGTTGTTGTTGTTGTCACTTTAAAAAAGAGAAAATTGTTCCGGAAATTAACTCATTTTTTTTCTTTTTTAACGGCAGTTTGAAGTTACATGATCTTCTGGTAAAAACAAACAAACAAAAAAATACTACACTGGACTGGGAGATCTCAGACCTAGTCCCTGCCCCGTTTCCTCATTGTATAGCAGAGGGCACTAGAGACACATTGCAGAAGAAGGATTTTCCTTTTCGGTTCTGATGAGCTGGCTCGGAAGCCCTCTGCAGCCCACACAACTTCTCCCATGCCCAGCTGTTTCAGTGAACTGTTTCTCTAGTGCCTAGTTCCTGTACCAAGCACAGCTTCCCCAGAGCCGAGCTCCTGCAGCAGACAGGTATCAGCAGCACCCAATAGGCAGCAGCTTCCGCTGCCATCCCCTCACCCAGGCAATTTTGTATTGGAATGCCTCAGGTGAGACAACTTCTGTGAACAACTTTTTCCAATCTCTAGAGTGTAGATTTTCTGTAAGTTTCAGAGGGAAGATTTCCAGAGGTTTCCACTAGTGAGGTGCCACAGCAATTTCTCTGCCATCCAGTGAGCCATGGCAGAGCATTCTCCCAAAAGATCTGGGTCTCAGCCCAGGAACTGGGAGTGGATCTTCCTTGGCTGCTCTATCCCAGCCTATCTCAGCCTGGGAGGTACTGGCTGCTCTTTACATTTGCTACTCCCGTATTCCTTAGAATTCTCTTTACTTCTTAAGAACCAAACCCTTATTGTGCCAATCCCTTCTTATAGTTAATAATTCTTTAAATTTTTCCCATTCAAATTATGGTGTAATTTTTGTCTTCTGATTGGACATTGACTGATACACAGCTCTAAGATTCTGAGACTCAGAAATACTGTTATTTCCAGGATGCTATTGTTAGGAATGAGATATATTTTTTTAAATTATTATTTTAACATAGAGTTTTGCTCTTATTGCACAAGCTGGAGTGCAATGGCGTGATCTTTGCTCACTGCAACCTCCACATCCCGGCTTCAAGCAATTCTCCTGCCTCAGTCTCCCAAGTACTTGTGATTATAGGCACATACCACCACGCCCAGCTAATTTTGTATTTTTAGTAGATATGGGGTTTCAATATGTTGTTCAGGATGGTCTCGAACTCCTGACCTCAGGTGATCCACCCACCTCGGCCTACCAAAGTGTTGGGATTACAAGTGTGAGCCACTGCTCTCAGCCTAGGAATAATTTTGTAATTTCACTGCTAAGCCTCTCTAAGGAGCATTGTTTTGGGGATGAGACGTCAGAAGAAAGTCACAAGGCTTTTGGAATGGCAGAACCACACGCGAAAAACACAAAAACCTTCATTTCGAATACAAAACAGATATGCATAGAGTCAAAGTCATCTAAATAACCAAGAGGGACATTCAAAAGTTTTGATTTGGTTTTGTACCACTTGGAGTTAGCCAGACTGCAAAGTGACGGTCACAGTCCTCTAGACTGCCAAGTCTGCCCAAGCCTTTTGACACAGACAAGTTTGGGAGGCTCCTGGAATCATTCTCGGGCTCAATAATTTCCTAGAAAGACTCACAGAACTCACTGAAAGTTATTATACTCAAGGTCACATTTATTAAAAGGAAAATATACAAGTTAGAATCAGACAAAGGAAGACACACAAGGCAGAGTCTTGGAAGGATCAAAACAAACATGGAGCATCTAGTCATCCTTTCCCCAAGGAGTCAGGGATAGACAGGGTTACCTCCTCCTGGCCACAAGCTATGGCACTACACATGGGTATTGCCAACCAGGGAAGCTCAATTGAGGTTTGATGTCCAGAATTTTTATTAGGGTCCATTACTTAGGCAAAATTGATTGAATCACGCTCCCTGAAGGTTAAACTGAGATCACATGTTCAAAAGGGCTTACCATGAGCTACCTTTATAGCATAAACTATTAGGGGATCCAGCTCAAATAACAAAGACACTCCTATCAATAAGGAAATTTCAAAGGTTCCAAAGTTACCTCCCAGGAACCTAAGACAAAGGCCAGATCTCTTTATGACCTGGCTAAATTCCTTGCTAGTCATGTACCAATTACATTGAAGAGTTGAAGCAAAAGAAGCTATAGTAGTTATTACCCTAAAGGCAGATTTTCTTGAAAACAAATGTAGTTGTTTCTATAAGCCCAGTCTCATTGGAGGGATAATAGACCGGATATAAAAAAGGAAAAGCAGCAGCCAAAAGTGTCATAGGGTTTTCCTTTTCTTCTGCCTTCTTTTAACTTTTGTTCTAGGTTCAGGGGTACGTACGCAGGTTTGTTATATATGTAAAGTGTACCTTATCAGTTTTTAATTATTTTTTCAACCTTGGGACCCCAGGTTTTATGTACTGGCATGAAAAGCTGATTTGGAAGTGAAATTTGTCAAATTAATTCCCTGTTTTCTTTCTTTTATATAACATCATTTTCATCTCTGTATACTTTCCTGCTTCATCTCGTTATAGATTTGCCTCTATAACCATTCTGAAAGCACAAAGAAATTATTCCATGCCTCTTTTCTCTCTCCCCAACTCCAGAAAGAGTTAGTATATCAAAACATCACTATCCCACCAGAATCTGTGGTCGTGTGGTCTCTCATGTTCGCTTTCTTCTTGTTCTAAATAGTTTCATGTGTTCAATGATTAGATCACTGTTTTACATGTGTATGTATTCAATTACATTAGCAGTCATCCAGGGCGTGTCAAAATGTTATTATATATAGTGAATGGGCAGCACACTATACAGGCTGTCTGAAATAGATGTAAAATGTTATTTCCATGGCTGCTTTCTTATTGTATTTGGTCCAGTTAAATTATATGTGGTATAAAGCAAAATAAAATAAAGGTGAGGAAAGCAGATTACATACACTATAAATTCATGGAAACGAACCCTGATATAATTGCAACACTGCTAGTTCATCCTTCTACATTTATATGACGAACTCATTTTCTTCTATTACTTCACTTATTACTCTGTCGTCAAGTCTTAACTCCATTTTATTCTTAAAATGAAGGAGATGATGTCACCATTTAACTTTCAGGGAAAATACAAACATTACATATACATGCACACACTCACACAAATACATATTTTTCCTGCCAAGAAATACTCAAGTTTGCCATATATACATAACTAATTTAACAGTATTTCTCCCTGGTTAAAGTAAAGTATATCTCCTTTCTATTTAAGGGCAATGCTTTCCTACATGCTTTCAGATACATCACCTTTACTATTCTCCAGAAAATTGGATGTTGATTAATATTCTTATTCCTTTTCCTTCTCATATATTGCAGCATCTCTGTGAATTCTTCCATTGGTGTTTAAACATACACAAGTTTCTCCCCATTAAATATAAGAGTCCTTCCTTCACTACTACGTCCTATACTAGTTAGCAAACTATCTCTCTTCTCACCTTTAAGGGTAAACTTCTATAAAGAAATATTTCAACTCACTTCTAACTCATTCCTCAAACACAGCCTGGAGCTTTGCCTCCATCATGCTACTGAACCACGTCTCATGAAGATCATCCAAAACCTCCTGCTACTAAGTCTGTTACTGGTGGAAGGTATCTGAGTTATCAGTGGCAAATCCGTATGAGTCTGCAGCAACTTGGATTCTTGCCTCCTCCAAATAAAGAATTCAACTGAGAGTCATAAAGCAGAAGAAGAGATCAAGGTGAGTTTCAGAGCAGGAGTGGACATTTCTTTTAAAAGGCTTTAAAACAGGAAAGAAAGGAGGCCTATCACCTGAGGTCAACACAGTGAAACCCAATCTCTACTAAAAATACAAAAATTTGCTGGGCATGGTGACAGGCACCTGTAATCCCAGTTACTCAGGATGCTGAGGCAGGAGAATTGCTTGAACCTGGGAGGCAGAGGCTGCAGCGAGCCGAGATTGTGCCACTGCACTCCAGTCTGGGCGACAACAACAAGAATGAGACTTTCCTCTAAAAATAAATAAATAAATAAATAAATAAATAAATAAAGCAAAGTACACTTAGAAGAGATCAAAGCGGGCACCAAGGTCAAGTGTGGTGTTCAACTTTGATCCTAGATCTTTATAGACTGGTCCCTTTCCCATTATTCTTCTTTTAAGGTGGGCTGCCCATATGCGCAGTGCCCTGGTAACCCTTGGAAGGTGAGCATACGCAATGTGTTTAGGAAGTTGTGTGCCTGCCCATCTGACTCTTTCTTCTGTTTTCTGGTGGTGTGCTTCCAGAAGATCGTACTCCAACATTTTGTCTCTTAACGTTCATGCCCAGGAATTTGCTTCTCCCTGGCGTCTGCATTCAATGAAACACTTTAGTGTAACAGGTTTAGATCATCAGGAAATGGCCTCTCCCTGGTACCGGCTTCCAATTTATAACTTTTAGAGAAGCAATGTGATCATTGCCAAACCATCATCCAGTATTTCTAGTGGGTGGCGGGGAGAGAACTCTCCTGCTCTATTCATGCCTGTCTAACTACTGGTAACAAATCCAGTGAATAATTTTGGTTCTTATCTTGCTTAAGTTCACAACACTTTTTGACTTTTCTGACCACCCTTTCCTTCTTGAAATGCTTTCTTCTCCAGGATCCCAGGATATCATATTTTCCTGATTTAGTAACAGCTCTGCCTACTTGCTTTGAACTTTTTGGCCTTCTTTGCTTAGCCATTTAATGTTGAAGCTCCTAAAAGTTCTATTAAGACTCTATTATACTGTCACTTTGCACTTTGTATGAACCATCATCTATGCTTATGTCTTCAATACTACTGAAACATAAATGACTCCCAAATCTATATCTTTTCAGCAAAGATAGATCCTTTCTATTTCAAGTGAATTTGTAAACCAGCTTGACAATTTGTCTCAAAAGTTCTTCAAAAGTAATATAGCCAAACCACACTCATGACTCTCCTTCTTTCACCAAAAATTATACCCTTCTTGGAATAGGCCATGTCTTATCCATTGAATAAGACAGAAATCTAGGGTTTATCCTTAATATCTCCCCCTCTCCTACATCTTCTATCCAATTGATGCTCGAGTTAGACAATTTTATCCCTTAAGAATGTCTTAAAGACATCTACTTTTTAAAATCTCCACTGACACATTTCAGTCCAAGACTAATCTCTCTACAAAACAATAGAAGTAGTCTCCTCACATGTGTTACTGTATTCATGTTTATACATCTTCTTACCCATGCCAAACCAATGCATTCACTATCCTATAGCCAGAGTGATTTGATTATGTCACCTCTGCTTAAAATATTTTGGTAGTATTGCTCTTCAGCTACAGATTTTTCCACTTGTTTTAGACTACAGATCAAAATCCTTGAGTAGCTTACAAGACGGTTTGTCCTGGCCCCTATTCATCTCATTCTCCACCAGCCCCCATCCCTTAATTGTTTTGTTTTAGCCACATTAATCATATGTCAATTAATAAAAATGCCATGCTGCTTGTTGCCCCGTGTTCTGCATAAAATATTCCTACTTCCTAACTCTACCCCGGTAACTGGTAATTTATCTTTAGATCCCACTTCATTCATCACCTCCCCTAGGAAGATTTCCTGATACTTCCATATAGATCAAATCTTCCAATCATATATTCTCATAGTAACACATCTCTTCTCCATTATGTGTATCACTTTGATAATGTTATAAATATTTATGCAATCATTTAATCTCCACTCTAGGACTATACACATAAGGACAAGGAATATATCTATTTATTGCACTCCTGGAACTTAACACCTGATTAACATTAAGTATGTGTTAAGCATATGAGTAAGTAAAAAAAAATTGCTAGTTCTTGAAATATAAAATAACTTATAGATAGCAGAGTTTATGCATGTGAGGGTAAATTTCAACAACTAATGGGAAGAGAATGTTTTTTGAATTTCTCTTTTACTACTCTTATTGCTCAAAACACACTCCTCAAGAAACTGAGGAGTCTCAGAGGTGACCCAGGGGTCAACTAGGGATTAGACAAAAGGGGATGTTAAATGGCAGGGACCAAAACAATCCCAAACTCCCAGCTCCACTTTAGCCAGATTATTTTTGATGTTGCCTGTGTTATGCAGTAGAATTCCATGGACTGTTTTGTTTGAATAAGTGTATACTCCATCTCTGCCACCTCAAAAAGATTTGGAAGTTACTGAACTAGCCAATTTCAGTGTACAGATGAGAAAGCTGAAGCCCATATTACGCAAGTGAAATAAGCCAAAGCTGCAGAGTTGGTTGATATCAAATCTTTATATTACATGGAAAAAATAAAAAATCCTCAAGAATGAGAAAGTCCCCTGGAAAGAATATAGTACTGTTCTGATAACAAAGGCATCCTCCTTTCTCTTCTTTGCTAGTTCCCTTTCTCTCATGTTGAGTTTATTCTCACAATATTTGCTAAAGTATTATGAAATGAACTTCACAGGATCGATGTGAATATTTCATTTTCTGACTTTGTAAAGGACGGTCACTCTGGTAACTAGGTTTCCCAAGCACTTTTCCTTCTTCATGTGCCAGAGAGAAACCCCATGTATATATTTTAAAGCTGAAATTCTCACAAAATAACGAATTGACTGGCACTCATTTTTATTTCTGAAGTAAATTTGAAAATACTTAAGCATTTCCTCAGTCTTTATACCTACAATTCATTTATAGCAAGGAATCCTAAATAAACAGAAAACAGATTGGAAGCAAAATGTATTGTCATCCTTTCTTTGTAAACACTAGAGGGCACTAAATACTGAAGAAAAAGTTAGCTATTTTTCAAGGCATACACAAATATATCTCACTAGAGGTACTACAAAAATTAAAATAATATACTATATATACTCTTGAGTCTCTCCCTAGATAGAATATATACACTACTTCAAGATAGGGGAATGCATATTTACTGTAATCTAGAAAAACATATTAGGAGAATATAATGAAAACAACCAGAAAATGAGCTCTTGTTCAGGAATTTTAAAGCGATGTAAAATCTGTATCAAAATCACGTATATCATTGCTTCCCTCTCTCTCTATCCCTCTTTCCCCCATTCTCTTTCTCCCTCCTTTCTTATCATCTCTATCCTTATCCGTTTATTTCCATATCCTTCTTCAGCTATAGCTCTAACTTTATCACTTGATTATACATGTGATAATTCTATATGTAATATAAAATTTATATAAATAATTTTAAAATTTAAGACAATTATTTAAAACTATAATATCCCAATATAAACATACTTTACACATGTAGCAGAATCACTAGTGGCATATATGTATATAATGTATATACCATATATGTATAAAATGTATATACTGTACACATATATAATTTTGAGCTATAGTAGCAATCAAGCAATGAAATATAGGACAAAAACAAAATTATAATATGCAATGCTGGTAAGTAGATAGCAAAATAGGCCCTCTCATATACTAATGATATGAGTATTAAACTGATTAAAAAAAAAAACCTCAGAAAGCAATGTGGAAACATGTGTGGATAGGTAGGTAAGTAGGTGGTTGGGTGGGTAGGTAGCTATGTAGCTAGTTAGCTACTAGATAGATAATAGATAGATTTTTAAACTTGAAAATTTGTATCTCTCTAAAACTTACTTAAGAAAATAAAGAGGCATGTAAAATATAAATATACAGAGAAATGTGCCAGAGCAATAGCATAGTGAAAAAAAAAATGAAAATAAGCTTAATGCTCTACAGAATAAAGAATAGTCTGTAATCCCAGCACTTCAGGAAGCCAAGGCAGGCCGATCACCTGAGGTCAGGAGTTCAAGACCAGCCTGGCCAACATGGCGAAACTCCGTCTCTACTAAAAATACAAAAATTAGCCGGGCATGTTGGTACGCGCCCAGCTACTCGAGAGGCTGAGGCAGGAGAATCACTTGAACCCGGGAGGTGGAGGTTGCAGGGAGGTGGAGGTTGCAGTGAGCTAGACCACACCACTGCACTCCAGCCTGGGCAACAGAGTTAGACTCCATCTGGAAAAAAAAAAAAAAGTCCATTATCTTTATAGCCATAAATAATATATTATGTTTTCATTAAAATTCAGGTCTTCAAAAATTAAAAAATGCCAGTATAACATTATGATGTTAAGTTTGACAAACAAAAAATAGAATGTATACAAGTATGTTCTCAATGTTTAAAAAAATCTATGCCTTTATTAATAGTAGTTAGATTCATGTTGTAAAATTATAGATGCTTTTAATTTTCTTTTAAAATTGTTTATATTTTCTAAATTTTCTAAAATGGGCAACACACCAATTTTATAGTTAGAGAAAAAAATTAACTTCTATTTCAAAAAAAGTATAAGTTCCCCTCAAAATATAAATACAGTAAAAACAATTTTTATTAACCTAAGTTTAAAGAGCTGGAATTTTTCAGGTTAGAAGTTATATTGTTATCTATCTAAATAGCCATCAATATACATATGTGAGTGATAAACAATAGTATCCATTTTGCTATATACTTACCTGCATTGAATGATACGATTTTGATTTTGTTTTATATTACATTGCTTACTTTTAAAATTGAAGTTTTTTTTTATAATTTTCTGGCCATTAGTAATTCTACTACTGCCATGAATTTTGTTATTGTTTAATTTATACTTCATATTCAAATTTCACCTCTATACCAATAAATTCCTTTATATAATTTTTTTCTTCAATCAAGAAACCAACTTAGTGTTACATATTGGATTTACTTTACATATCTTCTTAATTTCTAGTCTGTAGGCTTTCTTAATCTCTAGTGACGTTGACTTTTTTTTTTTTTTTTTGAAGAATACAAGCCAGTATTCTATAGACTTTGTCTCAAAAATTTGTATTTGTTTTCCTGTAATACAGTTCAAGCTATACATTTTTGTCTGGAATAAAAATGACATAATGTTTCTCTTCAGTAGATCACATCAGATGTCTAATCTACAGTGATTAATAACTAATTTCTGGGAAGATGCTTTGTGATTATGTATATACTTTTTAATCACAATTTGCACTGTAGTTTTATCATCCTTTGATGATTCATGACAGAATCAATTCTTTTCCAGGTTAAAAGATATACTGCTATGATAATCACAAGTTGGTGATTTTCTAACATCATTATTCCTCTTCATTTAATTGTTAGCCTTCTGTTATTTTTTAAGTTTTCCATTCTCCCTCAATCCTTCATTTATATTTTTATTGTTGGTATGGGTACATGGACTCTTCTTTTAGGCAATGAGTTGTCATCCATTACTCTCATTATTTATTTGGGTATTCTAATCTTCTTTCCAGATTTGACCACTGGGAACCATTCTGGGTTAGCCCCATTGTACTTTTGACATGCCCTATTATTGTGATTATTATTATTATTACTAGTATTTTGACTACATCCTTATTTTGTGGCACCATAAATTGTTCCAGGCTCATCTTGTGCATCTCTTTTCTCTGGAAGACCCTGGAAAATTTCAGTCCAACACTACTGGGTTCTTTGTAGCCTTCCTCTATTCCGTATTTGTATCTCCTTTGTCTAAGAGTGAAAATTCTGGCTACATCAATGTCTTTACTCATTCACTCAACCTCACAATACACAGAGAATAGTTTCAGAATCCATACACACATACTACTGTGAAATACAAACCCATCAGGCAAATAAAAAATAATTTATAATAATTAAAAGATAATTATTATAAAAATAATTTATAACATACATACAGTTATTTTATTTTTAGAATAAACATGCATATCAAAGTACAATGTTAAGAGCTATTTAGTTTAAAATATATTTTTAAAATTATTTTGTTAGTCCTTCCCTTTAGCGTGATTAGATGTTATTCAGAAAAGTTTTTTACGACAATAATTATATTTAGTTAAATTTAACTTACTTAAAAAAGTCATATTGGAGGTCCTCACAAAATGCATTATAAGCTACTAATTAGCATATTTCAATTTTGTTCCAAATTAGAAATATTTTTGTTTACTTGGTTTTTCGCACTTAATTTTTTCAGAGAATAAAAAGCATCATATAACCCAAAGTATAAAATAAATATCCCTGAGTCTATACTGATATAAATAAATGACTGAATAAATAAATCAAGAACCAAAGACAAGTTTCATATGCAAAATAATTCCAATAGTTGATGTAGTTACTTTGTCTTCAAGGATGTGAGGGCGTAACTGCCTTAAGTGAGTAAGCTATGCATTGTGACTTCCTTCCAAATAATACAATATAAAAAGGAGGTTAAAAAACCATAACTTTACAGTAAAGAAATCTACAAAACACTACTTCAACCAGGTGATTAAGATAAACATCAGTAGTAATAAGTCACATTGAGAGTATTTACCCTTGATATGATGTGATAAAAATAACACTTTACTCTGTCGTCTTCTTCCCCAAAATATATCACCCCAGTCTAATCATGAGAAAAATATTAGGCACATCTCAATTGAGTGACAATCTACATAAAACCTGACTAGCACTCAAATATTAGGCACATCTCAATTGAGTGACAATCTACATAAAACCTGACTAGCACTCCTCAAAACTGTCTAGGCCATCAAAAAATAAGGAAAATCAGGGAAACTGTCACAGCCTGTAGGAGCATGAGACAAAACAAACTAAATGCAATGTGGTATCCTGGATGAGATCTTGGAACAGAAATAGGATGCTGGGTGAAAAGTAAAAAAAATCTGAATAAAGTGTGAACTTTAGGTAATGGTAATGTATCAGTTTGGGTTCGTTAATTTTAACAAATTTACTATATAATTTAAAATGTCAATAATAGGGGAAATTGTCAGGAAGTTGCGGTGGGAGAATCACTAGAGTTCAAGGGTTTAAGTCCAGGCTGAGCAAAATAGTGAGACTCTAAAATAAATAAATAGTAATAAGAGAAATTAGTTGTTGGGTATAAAGGAACTCTAATATTTTTGCAATTTTTCTGTAACTCTACAACTATTCTAAAATAAAAATTGCATTTTAAAAATCAATGTAAAATGTTCAAAATATGGAAAATGAATGGACAGAAAAGAAATAATCTTTTCCACCATTCCTACATTAATACTTATTTTATAAAGTTTTAATAATATTTTTGGCATATTTCTCTCTCTTCAAGCTTATTGAGGCAAAGAAGTAATTATTGAACCGCTAATGAGATTAAAATGTATATCCTGCATTTGAGAAATGCTGAGGACCACTAACTGATTTGTGCCTGAGAATGCCAATGTAGTCTATGGCAACAAAGTAAAAGGAGGTGCATTGGGATAGACCTGAACTTTCAGACTTCACTGGAGCAAGAGGATGGGAGAGATTTTTCATTAACCAGACATGAAACATGCAGGAACAAAAGGCAGTATTGGGTCATCCATGGTCCTGACCAATAAAGCTCTCTAGAAGGGCAGGGGGTTCTGACCTGCAAGGAGTTGGATGAAGTGTAGGGAAATAAGCCATAAGTAACCAATTGGAATAAGGGTACATCCACTCAGGTTAAGGATAATGCTGGAGAGAAGTGCTCATCAATGGTGATCTCTAGGGTTCCATTTGCATTTGCTGAAGATGGAGAACAAAAAGATATCCGGCCTAGTTATAACACAACTTGCCTTTTCTCACCTCCACTTTCATTCTTCTGTCCTTTGCCTCTAGAAAGTCAGAAACATCACTTAGTATGTGGGTTAGGAGAAGGACAGAGATGAAGAGTTCAAACATTCCCTTCCCTGAAGGCAGGCAGCTGCCATCTACAGGAAGGTGGAGAAAAATCTTAACTTTCAATAAATATTGAATTAGTTTATTAATATCTGAAAATGGGTGCATCCTAATTACTGAATTGAAACAATGTTTTCTAAATTTAAATGAGCTTTTAACTCTCTGAAAGTTTGACAATTTTTGGACTTTCCAAATATCATTCAGGATCTGGAAATTTTTACCTCCACTAAATAGATGTTTAAGAGATATTGGATGACTAATATGAATTAGTGTTTATATTGTGCTAAAAACCATGTTTGTTCATTTTGCTGAGTATGTAACCGTTATGGGCTGACTTGTGTTCCCCTCTTCCCAAATTTGTATGTTGAAGACTTCACTCCCAAGTGTCTCAAAATGTTTGGAGATAGGGCTTTTATGGAGGTAATTAAGTTTAAATAAGGTCATAAGGATTAGGTTCTAATCACATAGGCCTGGTGTCCTTATAAGAAGAGGAAATTTGGACACATAAAGAGATACCAGGGATGCGTGCACACAGAGGAAAGAACATGTGAAGACAGCAAAGAGGTGGCCACCTGCTAGTGAAGGAGAGAGGCCTTAGGAAAAACAAACGTGTTAAGCTTTTGATCTTGGACTTCTATCTCCAGAACTGTGAGACAATAAAGTTCTGTTGTTTGAGCCACCCAGTCAGCGGTATTTTGTTATAGTAGCCCTAGCAAAAGAATAAATAGCACCTATGTATATTTTATGTATGTCTTAGGCCATTTGTACTGCTATAACAAAATACCTGAGACTGAATGTTGTGGGAAGTCAGGGACCCCGAACGGAGGGACTGACTGAAGCTGCAGCAGAAGAACATAAATTGTGAAGATTTCATGGACATTTATTAGTTCCCCAAATTAATACTTTTGTGATTTCTTACACCTGTCTTTACTGTAATCTCTGAACATAAGTTGTGAAGATTTCATGGACACTTATCACTTTCCCAGTGAATATCCTTGTGATTTCCTATGCCTGTCTTTACTTTAATCTCTTAATCCCGTCATCTTCTTTGTAAACTGAGGAGGATGAATGTTGCCTCAGGACCCTGTGATTGTATCAACTGCACAAATAGTTTGTAGAGCATGTGTGTTTGAACAATATGAAATCTGGGCATCTTAAAAAAAGAACAGGATAACAGTGATGTTCAGGGAACAAGAGAGGTAACTTTGAACTGGCCGCTGGTGAGCCAGATGGAACAGAGCTGTATTACTCCCTCTTTCATTTGTTTTAAAGGGTTGAGAAATAAAGGGAAAGAGCACAAGAGAGAGAAATTTAAAGCTGGCTGTCGGGGGAGACATCACATGTCGGCAGGATCCGTGATGTTCCCTGAGCCGTAAAACCAGCAAGTTTTTATTAGCGATTTTCAAAAGGGGAGGGAGTGCACAAATAGACTGTGGGTCACAGAGATCACATACTTCACAAGGTGATGAAATATCACAAAGCAAATGGAGGCAGAGTGAGATCACAGGACCACCAGATGAAGTGAAATTAAAATTGCTAATGAAGTTTCGGGCATGCATTGTCATTGATAACATCTTATCAGGAAACAGGGTTTGAGAGCAGATAACCTGTCTGACCACAGTCTATTAGGTGGGAATTTTCCTCCACCTAATAAGCCTGGGAGCACTATAGGAGACCGGGCTTATTTCATCCCTTTGGCTTCAACCATAAAAGACGCCTTAAAAAGGGGCCGTCTATAAGCCTACCTTCAGGGCGCATTCTCTTTCTCAGGGATGAGAAAAAGAATTCAGAGATATTTCTCCTATTTGTTTATGAAAGAGGAGAAATACAGCTCTGTTCCTTCTGGCTCACCAGTGGCCAGTTCAAAGTTACTCTCTTGTTCCCTGAACATCACTGTTATCCTGTTCTTTTTTTAAGATGCCCAGATTTCATATTGTTCAAACACACATGCTCTACAAACTATTTGTGCAGTTGATACAATCACATGGTCCTGAGGCAACATTCATCCTCCTCAGTTTACAAAGAAGATGACAGGATTAAGAGATTAAAGTAAAGACAGGCATAGGAAATCACAAGGATATTCATTGGGAAAGTGATAAGTGTCCATGAAATCTTCACAATTTATGTTCAGAGATTACAGTAAAGACAGGTGTAAGAAATCACAAAAGTATTAATTTGGGGAACTAATAAATGTCCATGAAATCTTCACAATTGATGTTCTTCTGCCGTGGCTTCAGTCAGTCCCTCCATTCGGGGTCCCTGACTTCCCACAACTGAGTAATTTATAAAGAACAAAAATTTATTTTTCACAATTCTGGAGGCTAGGAAAGCCATCATTAAATTGCTGGTAAATTCAGCATCTAGTGAGGGCCCATTCCTTATAGATGGCACTGTCTAGATGTCCTTACATGGAAGAAATGCAAAACAGACCAAACTGCCTTGCCAAGCTCTTTGATAAAGACACTAACCCATTCATGAGAGCAGAATCCTCATGGCCTAATCACCTCCTAAAGACTCCACCTCTTTTTTTTTTTTTTTTTTTTTTTTTTTTTGAGACGGAGTCTCGCTCTGTCGCCCAGGCTGGAGTGCAGTGGTGCAATCTCCACTCACTGCAAGCTCCGCCTCCCGGGTTCACGCCATTCTCCTGCCTCAGCCTCCCGTGTGGCTGGGACTACAGACGCCCGCCACCGCGCCCGGCTAATTTTTGTATTTTTTTTTTAGTAGAGACGGGGTTTCACCGTGTTAGTCAGGATGGTCTCGATCTCCTGACCTCCTGATCCGCCCATCTCGGCCTCCCAAAGTGCTGGGATTACAGGCTTGAGCCACCGCGCCCTCTTAAAACTGTTGCACTGAGGATTAAGTTTGAACATGAGCTTTGGAAGGGATACAACCATTTAAACCATAGCAACATATCACATTTAATTCCACAACATGCTCCTGTTCTCTGTTTCTGACCTTGAATTCATTCCTTTAACTTAATTCACTGTCCTTTTTCTCTGCTATTATTGTTCTTGGTTTCTTTCCTTAGTTACAGTTGGCATCCCTTCTCTTTTGGCAGGACTCCTTTTATCCTCTACAGGTACAAAAGACTAAATCTAACAGGGTGTTAGGAACTCTCCTGATACCTGTTTCATGGGGATAATGCAATCACCAGATTCCATTCTTTTCCTTCTCAACCCAAATCCTGTGGCTAAAGCCCAGCCCATTTATCTCTGACAACTTTATATTTGCTCTATGCCCACAATCCTATCTTCATAATTTAGCAGTGCTATAACAGATTACCTGAGGCTGGGTAATTTATTTATTTTTTTTAAGAAGTTGATTTGGCTCACAATTCTGGTGGCTAGAAAGTCCAAGAGCATGGCATAGGCATCTGCTCAGTTTCTGGTGAGGGTCTCGTGCTGCTTCAACTCATGGCAGAAAAGCAGAAAGGAAAGTGGGTGTGTACAAAGAGGGACCAAACAGTGGAGAAATTGTGCTTTACAAGGCGCTCTGGTGAGAATTAATCTATTCTCAAGAAAGCAAGAACTCACTCACTCCTGAGACACAGAGACATCATTCATCTATTCATGAGGGATCTACTAGCACAAACGAAAAGCCTCCCACTAGACCCTACCTTCCAACACCGCTGCACTGACAATTCAACTTCAATGTGAATTTTGGCAGGGACAAAACACATCCACACCATAGCAAATTATTTTCTTTTTTAAAAAAATTTTTCCTTATGCAGTGAATACATTTCCTGGAGGGGAGCTATTTGTGGGTAGATAATATTTCTCCCGCTTTCCAAGAGTTTGCTTTATATAAATTGCTATACATAGGGCTTTTACTTTGGCTGGAGAAACAATTATTTTATTTTATTTTATTGTAAGAGGTGCAAAGGCAATGGAAGAGATGAAGAGAGTACATGCAATGGGACCATGTTTGCTGCCACAAAGCCCCTTAGATTGTGTGAGAGATACTAGGGGAGAGAGAAGTTAGGGCCAGAGCATGACAGAGCCTCTCACATGAGGGACTTACTGAAAGTCTAAGAACTGGCGCTGCTGCTTTGAGCCTCAGTTGCCAGAAAGCTGAGGGGAGAATCATTCTCCTCCCTTCCTTTCAATACCCTGCTTTGGCCTCCAGGGACATCAGCAGCTTCAGCTTGACTGGATGTGTACATCATCACAAGTATACGGAGGTTCATTCCCTTCCAGCTGTTGGATTATGAAGTGGGAGAGCTGAGCAAGTTGCAGCAGGGCTAGATGCTGGCTGAAGCTGAACTAACAGAATACATTTCGATAACGTTTTATAATCTTTGAGGCATTAAATGATAAGAGGAGACACTTTCCTGAGAGAAGGGATGTGGGGGTACATAGGAAAGACTGAGTGAAAACAATGTTAAGGGGAAACTTATTTACAGGGACCTCCAACTCCAGGATGATGTCACCTCACCCCAAGATCCTTAACTTGGTTATATATGATAAAGATCCTATTTTCAAATTAGGTCACATTCACAGGTCCTAGGGAGTAGGACATGGACATATGTTTTCAAGGAGACACTATTCAAGCCACTAAATCCCCCTGTGGAAATGTTACTTCCATTGAGAATCACTATATTTTCTGTAGTGTATATTATCTAAACTTTAGTATTATTCTAGAAAAAATATATTTACTTGAATTTCATTTTTCAAAGTACATTCTCTGTTTACCCACTCCCCATTCCTATGAGGTAAGAAGTCTCAAAATGCCTGCCAACTGCTCTGTGCTCCCCTGCCTACTTACCAAGTTAGGCAGCTCCATGCAATTCATTATCTAGGTCACGACTGAGTGAACCATTTGCCTTTCTTCCTGGGTATTATCTAGACAACATTTTCCAGTTTCCTGGGCAGTTTGGTGTGGCCATGAGACTGAACTACCCAAAGGGATGTGAGAAGTGGTGCTTATCACTTCCAGTTAGCCCATCAAATCCTTCCTTAAGATCATACAGTCTTCTCTCTCCCCACAGTCCCCAGTCCCCAACCCACCTGATACAGTTTGATTGTGTCCCCCTTCCCAAATCTCATCTTGAATTGTAGTTCCTACAATCCTCATCTGTCCTGGGAGACCCAGTGGGAGGTAATTGAATCATGGAGGTGATTACCTCCAGGCTGTTACTCCTGAGAGTGAGTGAGTTCGCACAAGATCTGATGGTTTTATAAAAGACTTTCCTCTGCCTTCACTCTGTACTTCTTGCTGCTGCCATGTGATGAAGGATATCTTTGCTTTCCCTTCTGCCTTGATTGTAAGTTTCATGAGGCCTCCCAAGCCATGCTGAACTGTGAGTCAATTAAACCTCTTTCCTTTATAAATTACCCTGTCTCGAGTATGTCTTTATTAGCAGTGTGAGAACAGACTAATACACCACCCCAGCCTAAATTTCTACCTTCAGGGCAAACATGAAAACCTTGTGTTGATGATAGTAAATTTTTCATCAATCTGGGTCCCCAAGAGATTGAGTAAAATAGAACTCCCCAACACTGATCAGGAATACCATTTGGGAATTTAATGGAGTAAGAAATACACTTTTCTTCCACTCAGTATTAAACGACCAAGATTTTGAGGATTATCTGTCAAAGAAGTCAGTATTCTCTTAACACAGACAACTAAGGTGATGCACAATCTATTCAGTTAGATCTTTTCCAATTAGGAAAGTTGAAATCCAGAGATACAAAATGGAGGTAGAGTGTTCCACGAAAATTTTGAGTAAAATTTAACATTTCAAAGAGATCCATTAGACGCTGTGTAAAAGGGCCCTTTCCCCTCTTCTTCTCCTGCCATTTACACTTTACTATGTTCCTCACACTGGTCCCTTTCCTAGACTTGAACATATCATGCTCATCCCTACCTCAGGACTTTTGCATGCACTGCATTCTCTATGTAGATTACTCTTCTTCAATTCTTTGTAAGATTGGCTTTTTATCATTCAAGCTTCAGCTTAAACATAATCTTCCCAGAGAAGCCTTCCTAAATATCCCAGTGTAAACTCTATGTGATCACATTCATGTGCCTAACCCAATAATTTTCCATATTACTGCGATATATTGTTCCTATAACTTTTTGAAATGATAATTTTAATTTTTTTTACCTGTTTATTTTATCTCCCTAGGCACTAAAAAAGAAGTTACTTTAGAATAAAGACTTTATTTGCCTTGTTCACTGTTGTATCCCCAGAGCCAAGAACAATGCCAAGCAACAGTGAAGATGCTCAGGGATATTTAGTGAATGCATTAGTGAGGAGAGAAAAAAGGGAAATAAAGAGAAAAATGGCAGACACCCAAAAAGATCACTTGTTAAAAACTTACAATAAATTTTCATCAGTTAAGTTTAGAGTATATTTTTTTCTTGTACTATAAAAAGATTTTATACTATACTATACCATACTAAACTCTTAGAGAATAATATTCTTTCAAATCATTTGTCTACATTTGTAATGTACTTTCCATAGTAACTAGCACATTTGGCAAAGAAAAGTAGTCAATTCTGAATGAAGATACCAGAAGATGCTTGAGAAAAAGAAGGTTTCACAGTCTGAAAACAGAGAATAGACAATTAGCTGTTTTTGGTTGCAGCAACACAGGGGGACTTAGGAAAAGACTATCAGGCCTCAAAGATTCAATGTTTAATAAGAGGGCCAGGCTTGAGAGAGAGACAGGAATCAAAGCAGTGACAATGTGCCCAAAAACAGGAAGCACAAAAACTATCTCTTGGCAGAAATAGTCTAGCCAGGACCCCCTACTATCCTCAATATTGCTGCTGGCATTGTGACATGATTAAGCATGGCTCCTGTTAGATCCCATCTATCACCATGATGAATTAATTCTGATCTTTTATTTCTATATCATTTGCTCAATTTCTAAGAGCTAAATGAGAACATTTAATTGGCAAACTTTAGGTCATGTGACCGATTCCCCTCAGCTGCTGGCCCATTAGCTTCTATGTTAGATGGTAGGGGAGCACCCTCAACTGAAAAAAAAAGAAAATCTGAAAAACTCTGCTTACCAAAATACCAAGGCGTAAGTGGGCAGTGGGTGTTCCCAGACAATTGTCAGATGAGGTCACAGTGAGGAGGAGAGAGTTTTGAGGGTAACAAGAAGGCTGATTCAATTTGGAATAGCCTTGAATGCCAGGTTCAAAAATTTAGTCTGTGACCCGGAAAACATATATAAATTATTTCTCTAGCCAGATCGTAATTTCCATTAATGATTAGAAGGATAAAGTGTTTATCCCTCTGCCCTGACCCATCTTATACTGAAACTGCAGACATAAACAGCAAAAAGTGCAGTGCTTTATACATCACAGCCAATCAATAAAATATGTTCAAGTAAAGCAGAATACAGAGGACAACAACTTGTCATCAATTTATAATAAAATAATATAAATAAAAAGTCAAAAGCAAGGCAACCTAAGAAAATGAGAAAATTTTTCTCCATACTCTCCTATTTTCCATTTTAATATTGTAGATGTACCTCCTCACCAACTTCTCCCCACCCCTAGAAGATAACCAGAGTAATGGAAGAAATGACACTTACATATGGGGTGTGACACCCATATTTCCAATCCATACTCTACTGCTTAGCAGCTATGTTACCATGGGAAAATCCTTAACCTTCCTGATCTTCAGCTTAGTCATTCAAAAACTGGAACTCATACAAACTATCTCATTGTTGTGACTACCTAACCTGATAGGAAAGTCTGTATTTTCCCCCTCTACCTTCCCCTTAAGAAGTCATCAAATCCAGTCTTAACTGCCCAGCAATTAGCCAATGCTCCAGATTTCATTCTCCTCCTCTCCAATCCTAGCATTCTTACCTAGCCTTATATTCTCACACACCAAATGCATCTCAAAGAAGGTAACTTGTGTTTCAAAAGAATAAAAATTTAATCGTGCAATTAGTGACAGAGAAGTATCTTTGTTGGGGCACCCCCAGGGGTATTTCTATAACATTAACTATAATCATTTATTCATAAGAACACATCTGCTAGGTAGTAGGAGTTTTCAGCTAATAATATACAAAATTAATAAATCATTAGAAGGCAGAATAGCACAGAGAGAAAAGCATGATGTCTGGAGCCTGTCTACCTCTGTGAAAACCTTACCTCCAGAACATACCAAGTGTGTGATCTTCAGCAAGTTACTAAAACCCTCCGTGCCTCAGTTTCCTTATCTGAAAAGGCAAGGAAACAGTATCTATTTTAAGAGGTTGTTATAATAATTAAATGAGGGCTGGGCGCGGTGGCTCACGCCTGTAATTCCAGCACTTTGGGAGGCCGAGGCGGGCGTATCAGGAGGTCAGGAGATCGAGACCATCCTGGCTTAACACGGTGAAACTCCGTCTCTACTAAAAATACAAAAAATTAGCCGGGCATGGTGGCAGGTGCCTGTAGTCCCAGCTACTAAGGAGCCTGAGGCAGGAGAATGGCGTGAACCCAGGAGGCGGAGCTTGCAGTGAGCTGAGATCACGCCACCGCACTCCAGCCTGGACGGACAGTGCGACGCTCGACCTCAAAAAAAAAGAAAGAAAGAAAGAAAAAAGAAAGAAAGAAAGAAAAAGAAATGAGCTAATACATTAACGTTCTTAGAACAGGTATCACGGTCAGAACTGAAATCAGTTTGTTAAAATGATTAAGCAGAAGTTCCTTAAATGGAAAAAAAGATACAAACTCTTGTACTATTACCCTTCTTTTATTTAAAATGGTCAAACTTATAGTGTGAATAGATCTGCGAACTGGGAGATAAACACCTCATGCTCCTAGCAAATGAAGATTAGTTATGCAAAGATTTATGAAGTATGACACATACTAGCTTATTTTTCCTGCATCGAGAAGAAAAATGGATGACGCAAGTCAGACACAGACATCTTTAGACCCTCCCTCTCAGTCTCTCCCCATCACTCACTCTCTCTCTCTCACATACACACACACCATGCTTTTTTCTATCTCCTATACTACCTCCATTATCTTGTTGTCTGAATGAGTATAAATTTTTATACAAATTGAATTTTAACCACTATAAAAACTATAGTATAATACAGTATAGTGTAATATAATAGCTATGAGCATTAGCTATGAGTCACACTTACGTTTCCTTGTTTGTAAAATGGGAATAATAACTACCTCATAGTATTATTGAGGGGATCAAATAATATAGCAAAATGCTTTAAATTGCCTTTTTTAATAACAACCTATTGCATTTATTTTACCTGTTTTGTCGAGCAGATTGAGACAAGGAGACGTTAAGATACTTGAACAAGATAACTGGGAAGTGAAACATCTGTAATGGGTTAGAGAACTTCAGAGTTCTCAGCTCATCTAATCTTTACAACCACCCTCCAAAATGGTCTTATGCCCTTTTCTAAACTGAAGCCCAGTAAGTACTGGAAGCTTATGCAGGATTCTAAAGCTAGCAAATGGCAGAGCTATGATGTAAACTCCAGTTTGCCTACCCTAATTGCCATGTGTTTTTGTTTTGTTTGGTTTGATTTCTCCAGTAGTTAGACGGAATCAAATGAAAGTGAGAAGAAATATGCCAAAAATAGTCACGTTTGGCAATTCCATATAGTTCAATGTATATTTAGAAATGTACTGTGGAAAAATCATCACAACTCTTCACTAACACTCTTCTTTCTCTATCTTTTCCTTTACTTTTTTTTTTTTTCCAAATTAACAACCCAACATCCTACAGATATCAACACTGATTTGAACAGAAGACCATTAGAAAAGATTTTAAAGGAATATGAGATATCGTTTCTGCTCTTACATGACTACTATCTAGTTGGGTAGATATGATAACCATGCAAGAAACTATCAAAGGGCAAAACAATGAAGGAGAAATTCAACTGGTCATCAATCAGTGAATATATATATGTCATGCCCTATGCTTGTCTCTGGTGGATGCAGTAGTAAGTAGAAGATACATGGTTCTTGTCCTTACAGAACAATAGCAGAGATAGTAGAAAACAAATAATTATATAATTACAGATGTAATATATTTTCAGAGTACCCATCACTTCTTTTCTCTGCTGACTAAACACCCCATCTACATACATCCTGTCATTCTGAACTTGCCTTAACGTTCATCTGCAGATCTTCCTTGACTTCAGTGAAATGGGAGGTGGCTAGTAAATTTTAGAAGCAGCCTGTATTTATTTTACAGACTTTCTCTTTTTTATCTTTGTAGATGACTTTTCTGGCAATTTCAGATTAGAACCATCCCTTCGATGGAAAGCAAATATATAATTATGTAGGGTGGGCTCATTCTCTCTGGGAGAGACTACTTGCTTAAAAAAAAGCATATCTAGCGTGGGGAGGCTAAATAAAAAATGTAATTAACAACTTTCTCCTTAAAACATAAAATTACAAACCACAGAAGGCTCTGTTACAAGCATGCTCATCATTTGTGGGATGTCAAATATGGTCTTGATGCTTATGATGCTTCTGGTGAAAATCATGTAGCCAGTGGGTGGAGAACACAAAAGATGATTTAATTCACAGGATAAAACCCCAGATGTAACCACTCAGTCAATGAAACTCTTTAATTTCACTCTCTTTGTGCTTATGGTTGAAGCTGCATATGAATTAGATACTTTGAAAATAGACTTTGTTTTCTTAAACAAAGGTCTGGCTGATTTTAGTGTGCATGAATAGTATGCATTCCCGAACTTGAAGTTCCTGTATTTCCATCAAGTGTGGTTTGGTTTTCTATTAACCAGTTTTAAGGACCCTTTTAGAATTTTAGTGTTGAACATATTTCAGGGAATGTGAATTGGCCAACAGCATATTGAATCCAAGTATTAAATCATCTTTTAATGGGAACATTCTATTTCTCAGAAGCTTTTATTTCATTGCCACAGCAGTAACAATCATCTGAATACTGCTTAATGGAGTACTTTAATCAATATATGAGTCCATTGGCTCTTAAGAGTTCCTTTCGTTGTTTCAAGCAATATTTGTATTGGCATTCTTATGCATCATGTACTTCTTTTTAAAATTCAGAAATCTTTGGGTTTGTGCTATAGGTTACTAGAAGTATTATAGACTAATTAAAGTAAATATTTTCATGAAAATTAAAGGAATAAGTCTGAATTTAACAATAAAAGGCTCCATCTTCTCCAAATCTCTACTGCTTAAAATGAACCTAACAGAAAAATAACAACAAATACAATAAAATAAAAGTGGGATCCTGTAGATTCCTATCTGAACAAACGAAGACAAGAGTTGTTACATTTAATCCACCAAAAAGTATAAATTATTTTCTCCAGTGTACAAATAAGAAAACTGGGGCACAGGGAGGCTAAAAGATCCAGTATTACCCAAGTTAAAAAATGAGAGAGGTAGGATTTGAAATCAATTCCATCAAGCCAACACACTTTCCACTACGCAATATTGTCTGGTTGGAAGAAATAAAAATCAACTGATGGCTATTGGATGAATCAAAGAGAGTGGAGGTAAAGTGATAGCAGCAGGAAAGGAGAAGCAGCAATGAATTTTGGATGTTTCCCTAAAATTACCCACTGTGGCTTTCAGCTAGATGAAGTCATTTCCAATAATTGATGAGGGAGACAATTTAAAAGAAGAAATGACAATAAAATCTGGTAGTACAATTTATTAAAATATTGGACAAAAATCAAAGCTGACTTGTTTCTGCCTTGAAAAGCAATATGGTGATTAAGTACATGAACTTTGTAGATGGGCTATCCTGAAACTAAGCTGTTACTCTATCTTTTAATAGCGATGCAATTCTAGACAGTTATTTAACCTCTTTTAGCCTCAGTTTCCTTAATGAATTATTTAAGGGATAATACAATAATGCTGTTTTAGTGTGGATTTCCTCTAATAGCAGAGCCTGATATGAGACTTATATACAGGAAGATTATTTTTGGAAATGATCCCTAGTAAGGAAATGGGGGGCTTGGAAGACTCAAACATGAAAAGAGAGCCAATCAGGGAACATGCTATTGAGCTAGCTACCATTATGGGCAAATAAGTGTTGGTCTCTAAAGAATACCTAAAGAGCTATGCAAAATGCATCTCGGAATTGCCCCTTGAAGGAATGGAAAAAGGAAATATTTACCCATCATCACCTGTTGTTCAGAGTTGCCCTGTGTTGCCCTAACTTCCTCCTACTTACAGTTTTGCACATATGTCAGGGTGGAATTGTGGACATGAATAGGCAACCCACATTATGGTGGTAGAGAGGCCCTGGGACAGAATGCATAAGGTATAAGATAGAGCTAAGGCAAGGTACTGTTATGTGTTCACAGATATTTACTATAGTAAAGATTAGAGTAAAAAGGTGAGCAAAGAAGGTACAATAAGAGCAAGCACATCAGTGGATGCGAGGGGCCAGTGGATAGAATGAAGGGATTAACTACAAAGGTGAATGGGGTGGTTTTTGAAAATGTTCTATATAATGAATGTGTGATGTTTATGTAAGCATAGACTGTACATGTCAGAAAATTTCTCTAATTGTACTCTTACAATTGGCAATTTAATTATTAATACAAATATAATTACCAATATTGCTACAGTTTGGATGTGGTTTTTCCCCACCAAAACTGATGCTGAAATCTGATCCTCAATTTAACAATGCTGGAACTGGAACCTAGTGGGAAGAGTTTGGGTTATATAGGCAGATCTCTCATGGATAGATTAATGCCCTCCAAGGGGGGTGAGTTCTTTCTCTCACAGCAATGGATTAGCCCTCATGAGAGCAAGTTGTTAAGGACAGTCTGGCTTCCTCAGCTTTTCTCTCTGTTGATTCCTCTCTTGCCATGCGATCTCTTTGCACACGTCTGTTCTTCCACTTTCTACCATGAGTTAAAGGAGCCTGAGGCCCTCACCAGATACAGCTGCTTGATCTTGAACCTTCCAGCTGCCAGAATCATGAGCCA
This sequence comes from Chlorocebus sabaeus, assembly GCF_047675955.1. Classification (NCBI taxonomy): domain Eukaryota; kingdom Metazoa; phylum Chordata; class Mammalia; order Primates; family Cercopithecidae; genus Chlorocebus; species Chlorocebus sabaeus. Next base: position 42,633,270 of record NC_132904.1, on the reverse strand, counting down.
AATGAACCTCTTTTCTTTGTCTTTGTAAGTTACCCAGCCTTGGGTATTCTGTAACAGCAACACTACGTGGACTAAGACAAATATAAATTATACCTCAATAAAGTTGGTTGTTTTAAAAAAGGATGAGCCAAGACATGCAGTAAATACAATAAATGTCTGATAAGCATGTATTTCATATCATCTTGAGATTTAATGCAGTAGCATATGCAAAGTGTAGGAGAGAATAATGCTTTCTTGCTCCATTTCTATTGCTGAAACAGTTCTCCATGATTTCTTTAGTCTGAGGACAAATGGCAGTTTTCTGGCTATAAGACAGAGGGGATATGCCATCCTAGGCACTGAGATCGGGAAATATCAAGCATGCATGTGACTGTCAAGTATTAAACCCCATTTTCTGATGACCACTAGTGTTCCAGGTATCAGCCCATAAAGTGAGCTTTTTCTGAGAAGAATGAAAGATGGCAGGTAGAAATGAACAAGCTAGTAAAGAGGACTGAGGCCTATTGTTAAGGCCTGGGGCCTAAAAATGTCAAGATTCAAGGTGATCAATTTGGAAAATAAAGAGATTTGGACCCTCCTCTGAAACCAAGGAGTAGTGAATATATGGAGTCAGAAAGTCACTGCAAATTCCAGAGAAACTGTGGAAGCAGCATTTTGTAGGAGTGTGGGGGAAACAACACCCTCAACTAGTATTCCTACCTTCCGGTAACTCTATTAATTTAACTTTACCTCTGCCAGTCAATAAAACTTTTTCCTATTTTGGTACATTTTAATTGTTTCCAAATTTCTTTCATGCATAGGATTTATTTGACTTTTACAACAGATGTTGTTGTATGTGAGCCATTCAATGGCTTGAACACATTAAGAAACTTCATATCCAGAGAAGGGAGCTGGGGATGAAAGAAGCCAAGTCATCTGTCCATGATCGTTGTGCTGCCCACCTTATTAAGGGGTAAGGACAGGGATTTAATGCATGTCTTTTCACTCCTGCACAACACTCCATGTATTAGAGTATGGCATTTTATGTGAACTGCAGAGATATTCAAAATACATGGAATAAATGAATTTTAAAACCATTGCATGATAAGAAGTCCAAAAGGAGGGAACTTCCAGGAGTCAAAGCTTTGACTTGTGAAGAAATAAAAAAAAGCAAACCAATCCAGGCCACAGATGGGAGGTACCATATCCTTGCTTTAAACACCAGAAGGAAAATATATTCATTAGGTGGGTTCCTAAGGCTTTTTCTGGTCTTCGGAGTCTAGCTTGTAAAGTTATGCTCTTTAATTTGAGTTAAGTTCAGTGATTGAATCAGCCTGCTAGAATAATAAAAACTTCACATGCAGGAGTTGCTTAAGAGTATACATTTAACTTTCGTACAGCTTAGGCTCTTTTTTTCACACACTATACACTTACATTCCTGTGATGCCTTTCCTATAGGGAATTCACACTTTTACTGATCAGCAGGCATACAAATACTGTAAGGTGCCAGTTGATAATTTAGTTTCCAAAATATCACCATTTATATCTTTGTAACTATGCTTACATCATCGTTTAAAAACTTTGGCATACTACTCAGTATAAGATACAAAAGGCAAATAAGAAAAAGTGTTACCAGATGCTTGTAATAATTTAAACAAAGGCTGAAATCATTTGGAGGGTTAAAAAAAGACAACTTTGGGCTGAATTCAATAAAAAAGACAACTTCTGGGCTACATTCAGTACTTAACTGAATGTTCAATTACATTAAAGGAACATGTATATATTACTCAGAATGTAATTCTAGAAATGTATGGTTAAAGATTGTATCTAACAATGCAGAGTATAGTAATGGAGGAGAAAATGGGCATATCCTAAAATTATAAATGGATAAGCAATATAAAATATGTCAATGATATGAATACAGAAAATATTTCTCAAGATATAAAGAGTTATGGTCACAACCCAGACCTTTATTAAAAGAACATAGCTGGTTTTCAACTCTTATAACAAAGTTTAAAGCATGTTGATAAAAATCTAATCAAACTAAGCCTCGAAATGTTTCATTTAATTTGGAGCCAAATCATCAACATATAATGTCTTCTTATACACATCACTTCAAATACAGAACAGAGTAAAAAACATGAAGCAAGAAATTATATAAAATAATATAAAAATAATTTTATTTTATTTATTTAAACTTAATCTATATAAAGCAAAGATTCTCCCCAGCTCTTAACTCACAATGTCCATAGCACCTAGAAAAATACCTGATATACAGGAAAAATATTAGAAAACATTCATATTGTAGAAATTTTCTTAGAAGCCCAAACAAGGATTAATAATCAAGAGATGATAACCAAACACTTCTATCACAATTAGTCTTTATAATTTAATGTGTAAGTCTATGCTTATGTATCGTCACCTTTCAAACACAATTCCAAATTACATCAAGTAAGGAATTGCCTACATATAGTCTCAAATCACTTGACAAGAGCTCATGTATTCCTAGACATATAAGAAGGAAAGTAAGGTATAGGGGCAAAACTGATTTCCTGTTCTCTGGTTAATCATAACCTTTACCAAAACACTTCTCTCTAGGCCTGTTTTCTCATTTGCAAAAAGTGATTCTCAGTTCTGAAATATCAATAGAATGGTGGTGGGGAGGGGAATGCAGTAGCAGAAAAATGAAGAAAGGTCAAGACTTCTTTGGTTACCTCATCCTGACTTTCAAATCACCCCATCCTTGTCCTAAACTCAGAGTCACTGATCTGGTTCGCTGCATGGCGTGCCCAGCGAATTGTAATAATTCTCACCCTGAATTGTAATAATCCCCATGTGTCAAGGGCAGGGCCAGGTGGAGATAATAATGGGGGTGGTTTCCCCCATACTATGCTAGTGGTAGTAAATCTCAGGAGATCTGATGGTTTTATAAATGGGAGCTCCTCTGCACAAGCTGTTGCCTTCCCCCCATGTAAGACGTGCCTTTGCTTTTCCTTTGCCTTCTGCCATGATTGTGAGGCCTCCCCAGCCATGTGGAACTATGAGTCCATTAAACCTCTTTCATTTATAAATTATCCAGTCTCATGTATGTCTTTATTAGCAGCATGAGAACAGACTAATACAGTCACTCCCTCCTCAGCACTCAAGGCTCTCAGCTGAGACCTCTACCTCACCGTTAGTTCATCATCAGTCTTATTCCGCCCCCAATTAGACAGTGAATCTAGTCTCTCAATTATTGTGTAGTTGGCAGTTGATCGAGTCTCAAAAGCACAGAACCAATGCAGAGGGGCCTGTGAGGAGTAGAAGGAACCATTCTTCTTGAGGTTAGTTGGGGTGGGCAGGAAGTGGAGGGGGGAAACAAAGCAACCCTTTGAAATGGAGTAGGGATCAATGTAATATGGGTTAATTTTCTTTTCTTTTCTCTCCTTCCTTCCTCCCTCTTCTTTTCTTTTCTTTTTTCTTTTCTTCACTTTCTTTTGAGACAGGGTCTTGCTCTCCATCGCTTAGGCTGGAGTGCAGTGGGATGATTGTGGCTCCCTGTAGTCTCAATCTTCTGAGCTCAAGAGATCTTCCCACCTCAGCCTCCTGAGTAGCTGGGACCACAGGTGCCTGCCACCATGCCCGGCTAATTTTCCAATTTTTTGTAGAGACAGGGGTATCCCTGTGTTGCCCAGGCTAGTCTTGAACTCCTGAGATTTCAAGCAATATCGTCCAGCTGAGATGATGACAGGTATCATACCAGGTGGACTATAATATGGGTTAATCTTAATAGCAGTTAAATGTTTAACACATTCTGTGCCAAGGACTGTGCACCGTGCTTCTCACAACACCCTAGGAGGTAGGTACTATTATCATTCTCCTTTAAAGATGTGAAAACTGAAACTTAGAGAAACTTGCCCCACGCTAACAAAGGGGCAGAGGCTGACTTGGAACTCAGGCCACATGGAATGACCTTCCCTCACCTGTAGAGGGCAGAGTTCCTGCTGGGAACCCAGGAAGCAGGCAGGGCCAGGAGAAAAGGTAATACTCCCGCTCCAGACGCTATGGGGAAGGGGCTGCTGGCATCTTGGTCTCCAGCCATTCGCCGGCCTTAAATAGGGAGGGGTTCCTTTAAGGGAAAGGGTCTTTTCCCCACGCGACAAAAAGTAACTCCCAACTGGGAGGGGGGTTCTCTCCGAGTGGCACGCAGGGTTGGCTTAGGGCCAAGAGGATCGATGAGGACCGGGCCAACCGGCTGAGGGAGCATCAGGACCCCCTGTGGGGATCGGAGGAAGAGGATTCCGACAGGAGGGAGGCGGCAGCCCTGGGGAACCAGGATTCCTGGTCGTGGGTGGACCCAGTGGAAAAGGACGTGCGAAGCCTGTAGAGAATGGAGGAGGCCGGCCAACAGCGCCGGTGGGCTGCGGCTCCTCAGGAGAGACCGGAGGCCGCGGGTCCTGAGGAGGGACGGGAAGCGGCGGGTCCCAACGAGAGACCGGAGGCGACGGGTTCCGAGGAGGGACGGGAGGCTGCGAGTCCGGAGGAGGTGCGGGAGGCGGCAGAGCAGGGACCTGGGGACTGCTTGAGCGGAGAGGAGGTGGCTGGCGTGGAGCCAGCCAGGCCGGGGGGCGGGGAGATGGCGGTCTCCGAGGGTGGGGCGCCGGCCGGTCTTGCGGTCTGTAGGCGGGGAAAGAAGCGTGGAAACAACAGAGAAGAAGCGAAGGGGAAAGGAGAGCTGCCAGAGGGCGGGAGTGGAAAGGACCCTGGCGAGCGCCGGGAGGAGTGGCGTCTGCGAGATCGGCTGCCGGGCAGGCACAGGGACAGGTGTCTGGAGAAGTACTGGGAGAGCGCCCAAGAGCGCTACCGGGTGAGGGTGGGGAAGCCCGGGGCCAAGCACACGAAGCAGGTTGTCGGGGACCGGGTCGAGTGGAAGTACCCGCTGGAGAAGAAGGCCGGCTGGCTGAGGTGCCCAGAGACTGTGGAGTCCGAGGAGGAGGAGGAGGAGGAGGAAGAGGAGGAGGAGGAGGAGGAGAAGGAGGCCTGCAGAAGGAAGAGCAGTCCCTTAGAAATCCAGCAGCAGCAACTCCGGCTGCCCACAGTCAGATTCAGCACCTGGTCCAGATCTCCACGCCCGTCTCAGCTGCACGTCTCCTGCTGCCTCTCGGGCACCAGTGTCATTAACGAGCTGGCGAAGATGGGCGACCCGAATCTCCTCGAAGTATTGACTGAGGAAGGTAGGACCGCGCCAAGAGGCGTCAAGGGAGAGCCGGGCTGGCTTCCTGCACACCGCCACCCGCGGCGCGGGGGTCCGGGGGGACGTTGGCCGCCCTGCGGCCTGAATTCTAGGGAGGTTCGCAGCGTGGCTTGCCCAGCGCGAAACCGGGACTGCAGGGCAGAGTCCCCCGCCTGGGGTGAGTGGGGTTGGTTTCGGCGCCCCACAGATTTCTCTGCTGCTCCTGCGCGCCAGGGACCTGCGACCCGTGACCCCTATGGTTCCGGAACACCCTCCTTGCATCCCCTGCAGGCCTGGGAACCGCCGAGTAATTCGGGGATGGTAGGTTAGCGCTGCGGTGCTTGGGCCTCCGAATTCAGCCACTGGAAACCAAGGCTTTCCCAAAGAAAGTAGCAGTATAGAGTGCAAGACAGTTATCCCACGTGTAAGGAGCTGGTCCTCGAGTCTTATTACCTCACTCTCTCTTCCCGTTACTGATCATGCTTTGAGATGCTTGTTAATTGTAGGAGTAGCAGATACTAAAATCTGTCAGTTTGAGATACTGAGAGCAATAGGCACTTGGAAAAGCTGCTGCTGCTGCTGCTGCTGCTGCTGCTGCTGCTGCTGTTGCTTTTTAAACAGCTTTCATTAAGCTCTTTAGTTCCGCTGAGAAATATTTACCCATTGTTTGCCAAAGCCTTTACACCACCTGTATTCCGTGGACCTATTTTAATACACGTATTTTCCCTAAAATGCACATACTATTTTGTTGCTGTCTCCAGGACCCCAGTTTCTTCAATGATACTTTATTTTCGTGTCTTGTTTAGTGTTGGATTTAAACATGGAAACCGTTTTCCAAAGTGACTAAAGATCTGATCATAACTATTCAGTCTTCAAAGGCACCGGGAAATACCGTGTGTTACTGCATCCTCCTCGTTCCCTTTTTAAAGCAGCTTTTTTGAGATATAATCTATATACTGTAAAATTCACCTATTGGACGTGTAAAATTGGATTTTTTAAGTGTATTTACAGAGTTTTGTAACTATCATCATTATCTAATTTTAGAACACTTTCATCACCCCAAATAGAAACCTCTTAGGCAGTCACTTCCCATCCTCCTCACTTCCTACAGTAATCTCTTTATTGCTTCTATAGATTTGCCTATTCAAGCCCATTCACATAAATAGAATTATACGACATTTGGTCTGTTGTAACTGGCTTCTTTCTCTTAATGTTTTTGAAGTTAATCCATACTGCAGCTTTTATCAGTGCATCATTCTTATTAATTGCCCAATACTATTCCGTTGTAGAGATATAGCATACCTATCCTTTCATCAGTTGGTAGGATTTGTGTTATTTCCACTTTTTTGCTTCTATGAATAATGCTGCTATGAACCTTGATGTATAAGTTTTCATATGAACATATGTTTTTATTTTCCTTGGGTATATGTCTGGGAGTGGAATTGCTGGATTATGTGGTAGCTTTATATGGAACATTTTAAGAAACTGCCAAACAGTTTTCCAGGCATCTGCATGTTACCTTCCCATCAATCATGTATGAGGGTTCCAATTTCTGTACATCCTCACTAACACTTGTTATTGTCTTTTTTATTATAGCCATCCTAGTGGTTGTACAGTGGTATCTCAATGTGATTTTGATTGTATTTCCCTAGTGACTAATATAGCAAGTATTTTCATTTACTTATTAGTTATTCATGTTTTTGGAGAAATGTCTATTCAGATCATTTGCCTGTTTACAAATATTGAGTTGTCTATTTCATTATTGAGTTGCAAAAATTCTTTATGTGTTCTGAATACAAGTGCCTTATTAGATATATGATTTACAAATATTTCCTCCCATTCTGAGTGTTATCATTCTATGTTCTTGATGGTGTCAGTTGAAGCATATCCCCCTTATTTTTTATTTTATTTTATTTTCTGAGACAGGGTCTGGCTCTGTTGCCCAGGCTGCAATGCAGGGGCATCATCTCTGCTTACTGAAACCTCCTGACTCCCAGGTTCAAGCGATCCTGCCACCTCAGCCTCTGGAGTATCTTGGACTATAAGTGCTGCACCACGACCTCCCCAGCTAATTATTATTATTATTTTTATGAAGATGGAGTTTCACCCTGTTGCCCAAGTTGGTCTTGAATTCCGCAGCTCAGCTGATCCACCTGACTTGGCCTCTTAAATTGCTGGGATTACAGATGTGAGCCACAATGCCCAGTCACACTCCCCCATTTTTTAAAAAAGGCCTTTGTAATCTATTTATGCTTGCATGTGATCCAAATTGTGCCTCTGATTAGGGTGGAGGTGAGAGAAAAAGATATTGATGAGGAATACCCTATATTTGATGGCTGGGACTAATTACTGCATTCTGCCCAAATTCCTGTATCTAGGTATATTCAAAGATCCAGAATCCAAGCAGCAGAGGAGTGTGGCATTGATGAGAGCAGGGCCTAAGGAGCAACATAGTTCAGGCCACTCATATGACTCGTATATTTTTAGATGTTTCTTAGCATGTCAGTTCTTTTGCTGGTTTAGTTTTACTGCCCATTATTGAGACTTGTGTTCTTATTAGGTGTCTTAGACCACTTTTTTTTTTTTTTTTTTTTTTTTTTTTTAATTGCTACAACAGAGTACCACAGCTTGGGTAGTTTATAAAGAAAATATATGGCTCTTGGTTCTGGAGTCTGGAAAGTCCAAGAACATGGTACTGGCATCTGACATCTTTGTGCTGCCTCTTAACATGTTGGAAGGTCAAGGGAGCACATTAGACCAAGAGATAAATGTGTCCAAACTTATCCTTTCATTAGGAACCCAATTCTGATATAACTAACCCACTCCCATGAGAATGGCATGAATTCATTCAGGAGGATGGAGCTCTCATGACGTAATCACCTCTTCAAGGTTCTACCTCCTAATACCATTACAATGACAGTTAAATTCCACTATGAGTTTTGGAGGGATATTTAAACCATAGCACTAGGGCGTATGAAAAGTGCATTGTTATGAGAGGTTTTTTGTTTTTGTTTTTGTTTTTTTAATATACATTCCAGTGGATTTTTACAACTCTACTTCCAGATATATTTTCTCTTTGAGTTAAATGACACTGTTGGCTGGGTGTGTTGGCTCATGCCTGTAATCCCAGCACTTTGAGAGGCCGAGGCGGGTGGATCGTGAGGTCAAGAGATCAAGACCATCCTGGCCAACATGGTGAAACCCCGTCTCTACTAAAAATACAAAAATTAGCTGAGTGTGGTGCCATGCACCTGTAGTCCCAGCTAATCGGGAGGCTGAGGCAGGAGAATCCCTTGAACCTGGGAGGTGGGGGTTGCAGTGAGCCAAGATTGCACCACTGCACTCTAGCCTGGCGACAGAGTGAGACTCCATCTCAAATAAATAAATAAATAAATAGAATAAATACAAAATAAAACAGATGACACTGTTATGAAAACAAAAGTGTTGGCTGAAGAAGGCTGAAAAATTCAAGTTCCAGAGCATCGAGTTTTAGTAGCTACTTTCATTTCTATGTTTTAAAATGTAAGCAGACTTTTTAGACTAAATTTACCCATGTAGGTAAGCATTGATTTCATATGTGCTTTCTAAATCACCTTTAAATACTGAATATGAGAGTTAATTTATAAAATTGATTATAAGAGAGACAATGTAACATTTTTCCTTTTAGATGTAATAGATCTAAGATTTATTACATCTTCTCTACTTTTTTTCACAATTAAACACATAAGGAATCAGTGATCTCCAGCTGTCTAATTTCCTACTATATTCTAATTTTAAAAATGAAATTCTAAAGGCAGAAGGTAATAGAGCACTTAATTAGTTACATAAACAAACATTGCCAGTAAAATGTCATTGCTGGAATTTAACTTTTCTTTTCTTTCTTTCTTTTTTTTTTTTTTTTTTTTTTTTTTTTTTGAGGTCTTTCTCTGTTTTCCCAGCTGGAGTGCAGTGGTGTAATTATAGCTCACCATAGCCTCAAGAAATGTTCATTCTTTAGCTGATTTCTGATATAGTTAGTATTGGAAAAGACAGTTTGAGAGTTTAGCATCAGAAAAGGTAGATTAAAAGTTGAATGTTAGGTTGTTTGCATCTTTACAGCTATGTTAAGCATTGTGTTCAACTAAGCCACCTGTCTTTAGTAATGTTAATATTTGATTAGAAATATTTTATTTTATACTGCTAGTAAGAGTGTAAACTGAGAAGACCAGTTGGTAAATACAAGTGCTATTTTTGGGCTGTGGATTTGCTGGAGTGTGTATTCTTAGTAATGTGCTTTCAGTGAAAACCTAAGACTCAGTCTTTGGACTGGCTTTACTTTTAGCACATATTTGATGATTCTCCACAGCGATTGGTACCAAATCTGTCATATCCCTGGAATCTAGCCTGTAGGGAGAGTATACTCCTATCCATTCATTTTAGAGGAAGTTGGAGGAATAGAAAGAAACTGACAGAGTTGTTGGCTTCAAATCCCGCCTCTTCAGTCAGGCCTCGTTTTGACAGAGGTTTGGTGATTATGCATAGTTACGGCATCTTTATACTCCATGAGGGAGTGTGAAAGTGTGTGAGTCTATGGTCTGTGTAAATATCTAATTGCGAGGGTGCATGCATGTGAGAGAGCTAGCGAGCAGTAAGTGTGCAGGGGTGAGAGGGAGCATGGTGTGTATGAAAATAAATCTATCCTCTTGAATGTCCCGGTATTTCACAAAAGAATGCAGTTGACAAAATGTGTCCCTGTTGGTTCTCTGGAGCTGACAGTCTTGTGGAGGGATGTATAATTGAGCTAGGTGTCCAGAGAGGGCTGCGTTCAAGGTGGTATGGGAGCCGGTGGGAGGCCAACCCAGGGGACAGTTGAGGTTTCAGGTAAGGCCTGAAAGGAAGGGGTCTAGGTTTATATAATGTGAAAAATAAGCAAGAGTTAGAAAGGGAAGAAAACAGGTGCTAGTTCTAGAGAAAGAAAACTGCAATTTTAAAGGTTACAGTGTGAAGGGAGAGCTAGTAACAATAGGAGGTGATCTGGAGGATTCATATTGTCCCTTTTCCACATTCTCAAATAAATGCATTACATCAAATTGTAATAGCAGCTTGAAAATATTTTTTCACCTACTTGTTTTATGTTAAATGGAGCAAAAATAATTAGGAAAAAGAAGGGCGAGTGTTTGCAGTTTTTCAACTTTCTTTTTGTAAAAATAGAATTGTAAAGCTCTTTAAACCTAGCTTGAGGTTTGCAGTTGCTTGATTGTTCTGTTATTGGAACTATATTTTGTTTGATGCTTTGTTCTTTGGCATAATAGTGACTGTTTTTGTCCTTAAAAAACAAAACAAAACAAAAAAAACCTCTCTAAGTCAATGTCAACTATCATATCTTGAGAGACAAGGCTTGTATTTCTTAGAATCCTATTCTTTATCAATTCATTATAAAGCCATGCTAAATTGGTCTCCTTTTCATTCACAGATCTAATGAGAGATGATCAGGATCAGGATCAATTGAGTTTTGAGCTATATGTTTAGGCAGTAATTATGAGTAAAACCCATTGATGGTAATATTGTATGATGTTTAATATTTTTCAGAGCATTTCTCTTTAGATTTGTATCTTTTACGTGAGAAAGCCTGCACTCAGAAAGTTAAGTGGTATAGGTATAGTTGGTTAGTTTTCATGTTTTGCTTAGAGTAAAACATTTTAAGAGCAGATTCTGCCACACAAAGATCTGAATACGAAAGGAGTTATTTCAATTTTATTCTGACATTCTGAAACTTAGCCCAAGGAATTTACAGCAGTTTTGAAGTTTAATGGTAGAATAGAATAATAACAACAATATCAACAAGAATAACATCCATTTACCTCCTATATGCCAAGTACATGCATTATCTATTTAGTGCGTACACAAACATTATGAGATAGACATACCACTTACGACAGTTGAGAGCTTTCAATTTATGTCATACTCTTGCAATGGAGGCTAGGAAATGTTTTGCTTGCTTGAGTACATTACTACACTATATAATTAGGTTCTATTAGCAAAGAAGGAGGAGGACAAGGAAAGATATTTGTCAGTAGCCTGCAGCCTCTGCTGTATTAGTCACCCACCATTAACAGTCTCTCCTCTTTTCTTAAACGGCATCTTCTCAAATTTCTCATGCCTAGGAGTCTTCTATTTCATCTTAACATATTTTTATGAAAATAGGTATATTTTCTAAAACAAAATAAATTTAGTGATAAGAGTGCAGTGTTCTACTTTTAAAAAAATCTCTTTAATCTCTGGCCTGATAAAATATAGGTATTGTCATATCTGCATTTACATTCACTCTGTTGTGATGTGTTGTGTTTTGGTTGAAGTGTATGAAGAAAATCTGGCCTCTTACAGATCTATAGTTGAAAAGGGAGGATAATTTTAAAGAGTTTTTGAGTGATTATGGATATTCTTCTCTGATTTGCCTCCATATTCAACGTATAATAGGTTCTTTAAAGTTAGATATAATGTAGAATTTGAAACCACTGAAATGAACTTTTATTTCACTGCTGCATTAAAATCTATTGGTCTGTCCTTCACTTTGAATGTATCTTTTTCTCATGCATAGTTTTGTAACATCATGTATTGCTTATTTGGAAAACAGTTATCTACTGAGTTATACAGATCTTCCAAATGTTGACATATTTCATTTTAAAATACCACAATGTAATGCTAACATCATCACTGATTTCATCAGGAATGCCTTGGGAATCTGTTACGCTCACAGTGACGGACACAAGTTTACAAAAATTGTTTCATTTGCAACTCAAATTTTATCACTGGCAATAAATACTCTCAGGTGTTTTCTATGAAATGATACATTCATGTCATTAATGTTTGAGGTAATATCTGACAAATAGTCAGGTCTGTATGACCCTATATGTTTTCCCATCATACTTTCAACTAAAATGATCTTTTGTGAAAAATTCAGCTGCTTTACCTTGCAATGTAAAGTACTTTTTCATGAGGCAACCATGGTACTTTGGAATGCAGCAGCAGCGCTTAATGCATTCTTCCTGTTTCTTTATAGATTATTAAAAATTTGTGTGTTCAGGGTCAAGATTTTATAAACTTCATAAGCTTTACTGTTTATCGAGGACATTTTTAAGTTAAACTACATTTTTGTTTCTTTTTATACTGAGAGTGCATAATGGTGGAGAATATAATGACTGCTAGTATAGTCTGGTGCCATGGAGTTGATTCATATGATGGCACCAGCACTTTTATCCCATTGTTTTTGCATCATCGGTGCAAATGTCGACAGAATTGAAAAGACAAATATGGTTTTAATATTATTATAAAACTTTAAATAAAAAATAAAATATGTAAATGTGACACATACTACAAGTAAAATAAATTGTATCTTGACAGGGATTGGCAGACAGTACTTTAAAATTGCTGATATAGGATTTGAATTATCACTTAGAGGGAGAAGTTGTGTTGGTGTGTTATGTATGTGCGTGAGTACTGTTGTCTCTCAGTATCCACAGGCATTGGTTTCAGGATACCCCCCTGGTACCAAAATCCAAGGATGCTCAAGTCCCTTATGTGAAATGGCATAGTATTTGCATATAACCTATGCACATCCTTGTGCATGCTTTAATTCGTTGCTAGATTACTTATAATATGTAATACAAAGGAAATGCCATGTAAATATTTGTTATACCTCTTTGCACAGTACCTGGTGCATGGCAAGTTATGATTATATTTTCGCTTTTCATTTGCAGCCACAGTGGTAGAAAAACGTGGCTCCCTTGTCAGCTTGCTCATTCAATTTTTTAATGAATGTTTATCAGCCATCTTTCATTTGCCAATCAGTATGCTAGAAGAACAAAATTAGAAATTGTGCTCACTTTTCAGAAACTTATCTTCTTTTGGGGATAAAAAGATATTAATAAAAAAGCAGACATATTCATGTAAAATTGAAACCCTGACAAGTGCCATCAAGTAGAGATATATCAGATGATTTGAACTAGCCAGATAGATGAGAGGCTTCCCTGGGGAGAAAGTGACTTTCAAGCTGATGTCTGACGGATGTGAAGAATTACCCAGGGCAAGGTCGGGAGTGAGAGAGTGTGTTATTCTCTTTTGTGCTGTTATAACAGAATACTACAGACTGGGTAATTTATAAACAATGGAAGTTTATTTTGTCCATGTTCTGGAAGCTGGGAAGTCCAAGATTGGGGAACACATCTGGTGAGCCCCTTCTTGCTGTGTCATAACATGGTGGAAGGCATCACTTGGTGACAGAGCATGCACACATGAGATGGCCTAACTTTCTTTCATAACAAATCCATTTTTGTAGTTACACATCTATTCCTGTGATAACAGCACTAATTCATTTATGAGGGCAGAACACTCATGACCTAATCACCTCTTCAAGGTCCTACCTCTCAACATGGTTGCATTGCAGATTGTTTCCAACACACAAACTTTGGGGGACACATTCAATCCATAGCAGAGAGCGTTCCTTACAGAGGAGTAATTGTGTGTTAAGGCCTCACAAAGAAGTAGAATGAAACTGAAAGAAGATATAAGGATCTGAAAGGAGACTAGTAGGCCAGACTTAAGAGCGCAAAAGGGTGAGGCTGGAGACATAGGTTGGTTTTAGTTAATTTTAAAGAGTTTTACTATTTGCCAAAGGGAGAAAACTTATATCAAGAATAACCCCATCTTATACCAACAAAGCTATGAACCATAAATCTGCTTTTTAAAATAAAATAAAATTATAAATAAAATAAAGCTTTCTTGCAAATCAGTGTTTATTTTCACATCCAAGCCTTGTTTTAACCAATGTACAAATCAAAAATCAAAATATTCCTCTGCAGAAAACTTTGGACCTTATTCCCTAGCCAACCTATAATAGTTGAATTTCTGTCAAGTATAAATTAATATATATAATGGGCTTAATTATTTAAGAGAATAACTGAGTGATTTGTGTGATCTATGAAAAGGAATTGGACTATTATACTTGGGTTGTGAATAAGCTATACAAATAGTAGATTTTTAAAATATTTTTTGGATTTATACAATTGCTTTATTTTATTATTTTTTACTTATAAGAACAAGCATTTATTCCTCACAGCTCTTGATGCTGTGGAGTCTAAGATCATGGTACGGAACTCAGTGTCTGGTAAGGGCTTGTTTCCTGGCTCATTCATGACATCTTCTTACTGTGTCTTCACATGATGGAAGTGGGAAGGCAGCTCTCTGGAATCTCTTTAATAAGGACTCTATTACCATTCACAAGAGCTCTGCACCATGAGCACATTCAGACTATAGCACCTGAAATACTTGGTGTTTTTTGGCTTTGTAGACACATCATTCTGATTTCTGCTTTTATCTTCACATTGCCTTCCTCTGAGCCTCTGTTCCCTCTTCTTTTCTTAGGAGGACATCCATCACTGGATTTAGGGCCCACCTTAAATCCAGTATAACTTCATCTCTAGGTCCTTAACTAGTTACATCTGTAAAGACTGCATTTACAAATTAGGTTTCAGTCTGAGGTTTGAGATGGACATGAATTTGGGTGTAGGAGAGACATTAATCAACCCCTACAATGGTTCAATATCAAGTTTCCATATAATAAAGTGTCTTGTTCTGGGCTCTGTTCAGTTTCATTCACCAGTTTTTCTATCCTATTTCTAAAATTATAGTCACTAACTTGTACTTAAAGTGCTAGCATTTTATGCGGTTCCCATTGTGATATTTTCTCATATATATATGTGTGTGTGTGTGTGTGTGTATGTGTGTATATATATATATGAAGTTTTTGGTTTAAATATATCTTAGGGCTTTTTCAAGTTGGAACCACTAGAAAATAAGAATTTCAGTTCTATCTTTAACTTTTTTAGTGTCATAAACTTATCTGAACATGTATTTTAGTGCAAACGACCAAATGCATAACCATTACGGGGCTATCTGTATGTCCGGAAAGTACTTTGACCTATTCAGAAACTGATAGTGTTCTACATGCAACCTGTCTGGTTTGACATCAGGAAAATAAGCCAAGAGAATATTAAATCTCACATGGTGAGAATTAAGAGATATCAATGGACACCTTATTGGGTATTTTACTCTTAGTGGTTTTGTGGTTATAGATTGATAACTGCATTGATCAGAGTTGGGTTTATTTCTCAGTAATTGAGATTGCATTTTACACATCAGTATTATATGCTTTTCCTTTTATAGGCAGTTTTAGGTAAGACTTCTTTTGGAGTCTGTTTTAAACAATTTAGCTCCTGAATAACCTTGCATCTTTTCTTCTAGTGTGTTTCCTTTGAATTTTTTAATTCATTCAATTCATATTTTTTCATTACGCAGACTTCTGAACACATTCTGATCAGTTGGCTAATTTAACATGTTTTTCTCTTTCTTATTTAATTTAGGGGAACACGCCAATAAACATATAGACTACTCTTTCCAAATGAGTGAGGTAAGTTAAATATATATGTATTAGCTTCCTTATAAGTCAGAATAAAAAATCAAGATAAGGTTAAGTCTTTGTACTTACCTACTTATAATACCTTCTAGTTTGTCCTCTAATTTATTCATTTTTTAGTAGCTAAAGCAAGTTCCATGTTTAATGCAGTTTTAATATTGGATCTTTTCTAAATGTTTTAAGGGAACAAATAGATGTTTGATTTGTCTTGAGACTCCCTGTGAAATAAACTCAGATATGCTGATCATTGATATGCAAGATACTAGTATTTGGCTAAAATTTTGCTATAATGTAATTTAGTGTAGTCAATGATAGCTTATTATTTTACAGTTATTAGTATGATTGGTGCTTATCTATAACTATACTGAGATTCAACCTGAACTGCATAAACACATTAAATAGAGCAATAAATAAACTAAATACAACTTGTAAAAATACAGAATTCTTTTAACCAAAGACCTTCTTATATAAATTTTAAGAAAGATACAAACAATTTATATTGCTTCTATATTGAATATAAGCATGTTAAAGGCATTTCAATGAAATGATTTTTCTGATGGCTCTAGGTGATAGAGAATCCCATGTGTAGCTCTCACAGAGGTAGACATCCTTGAATGGTTTCAGGATGTCCAGCCGGATATAAACAGGATTTTTAAAAATTTCCAGGAATGACTGAAATTTCTGCTTGGAAAATACATCCTTCTAGAATAGGTTGGTTATTTGATAGTTGGCTGGATAAGCTCATTAACATTCCTAGAAGTTACAGGGTTCCTTTAAAAGTTCAGTGACCCACTAGTCAGAATGGCTATTGTTAAAAAATCAAGAAATAACAGATACTGGTGAGGCTATGGAGAAGAAAGAATGCTTATACACTGTTGGTGGGAGTGTACATTAGTTCAGGCATTGTGGAAGACGGTGTGGCAATTCCTCAAAGATGTAAAAATAGAAATACCATTCGACCCAGCAATCCCATTACGGGGCATATGTCCAAAGGAATAGAAATCATTCTTTTATAAAGACACATGCATGTATATGTTCATTGCAGCACTGTAGCAAAGACATGGAATCAACCTAAATGCCCATCAGTGATAGATTGGATAAAGAAAATGTGATACATATATATAATAAAATACTATGGAGCCATAAAGAATGACAAGATCATGTCCTTGGCAGAAATATGGATGAAGTTGAAGGCCCATTATGGTTAGCAAACTAATACAGGAACAGAAAACCAAATACCCCATGTTCTCACTTTTAAGTTGGAGATAAATTATCAGAATGCACAGATACATAGAGGGAAACATCACACACTGGGGCCTTTTGGAGGATGGAGGGTGGAAGGAGGGAGAGGATCAGGAAAAACGACTAGTGGATATTAGGCTTAATACCTGGATGATGAAATAATGTGTACAACAAGCTCATATTACATAAGTTTATGTGTGCAACAAACCTGCACTTGTGTCTCTGAACTTAAAAGTTAACGAAGAAAAGTTCAGTGACCTAAATGCTGAGAGAAAAAGAATATGAGAACCAGAGGGAACTACGAAGATCATATAGGACAGTGATTTTATAGTGTAGTTTGCAGACCAGTATACAAATAAGAATGAGAGTTATATGAAGAATTTCTTAAAACTGTAGACTCTTGGGCCCAAGCTGAGACTGCTAAATCGGTATCTTTGGGAATAAACTGAGGGGTTGTGACTACAAAAAAGCATTCCAGGTGATTCCTCTTGCCACTAAAGATTGAAAACCACTGTCATAAAGCAGTGTCTCCACAACTGAAGTGACATAATATGGCACAGAGTACATATTTACTGAGTAAGTGAGTGAGTCAAGAAAATTATTTGGAAATAAAGAATATAAAACGTTAAAATTTTCATGTCTTTGGAGTGGACTAAAGAAAGATTCGTTTCATAAGATTGATCCAGTTTAAGTGATAACAAATATGTTGTCATTTTCAGTTTGCTCATATTAGCATAATAATAATGTGCTCCTCACAGATCTGTATAAGTATTGTTCAAATTAACTTCAATTACAGTTCATGTTTTTCGCTTCTGTGCATCTTTCACATTTATATATGTTCCAGGAATAAGCTTCTAGAACACAAAAAGAATTTCATCAGGACATTTGTATGCTGATTTGTATCCATTTGTACATTTCAAGAACAATGGTTAGTGCATTCTTGGCTTCAAGCTCAGGTTTTCACTTGGAACAATTTTGCTCAAATTTTTAAGGCTTTATGTTTAGCTTGCCAAATTTAGAAATGTATTTAATTAAATTTAAATTATAATACTGCAAAAATATAACTTCTAGATTTGTTTTGTTTGCTTATTTGCTTTTAATTTTGCTTTTATAGGAAAGCAAGTAACAGCAATGGATTCAATCCTAGGAGAATAGCACTGTCATACCAAATTCCTATTAGACTCAACTTATAGTTAGGTTTAGCATTTTTTTTTTCCAATATAAAGTATTTTGGAGTAAAACCAACATCTCTCTGAAACAAAGACAAAAATTGGCTGTTAATGTTTAGAATTATCAAATGGATATAGTATTGAATTAATC
This sequence comes from Chlorocebus sabaeus, assembly GCF_047675955.1. Lineage (NCBI taxonomy): Eukaryota > Metazoa > Chordata > Mammalia > Primates > Cercopithecidae > Chlorocebus > Chlorocebus sabaeus. The sequence goes on along the minus strand of NC_132904.1, from coordinate 42,615,067 downwards.
ATTTCAAAAGTGAATACAGCTCTTCCTTCCAGAAAGATGGAGTAGAAAAAGTTTTCCCTATTCATTTTGCTACCTATGGTTAAAACTCTTGGAAACTCTGTATAAAACAAACATAAGAAGGCTTTGAAAGTTAAAGATAAGAAGGCAGAGCAGCTAGCAACCTCAAGACTCAAAGTTTGCTCTTTGCTTGACATATTGCAGAACAGGTGAGGGAGAAGCCAGCAGTCCAGAAATGCTAAGTGATACAACCAAATAAAACCTCAAAAAATGTCTACTATCTCTAGCCAATGGAACAGGAAAAGAGTCAACTAGAAATAGAGTAAACTTTTAGTCAATAACTGCTCTATTACAGCCAAACACCACAGAAAAATACTGTGGCCCTACACCAACCTTTATACTATTGCTCAAGTGGGGAGACTAGACTGTCACCCCCACCTGTTGGTAACAAAGTGCCATAACTCCCTGTTTTGTGTCAGAAGAGGCTGACTGGGGAGCCAGGACTTTCATTTCCACTGGGGGATAACACATCCCTTCCCCCTACACCCCTGCATGGTGTTAATGGAGTCCATGGGGGGAGCCTGAACTTCTACTATCACAAGTGGTACTAAGATGCCACAACCCTTCTCTGATGGGGTGGTGACAGAGGTGGCCTGATGGAGACTCAGGAATTTCACCACCACCTGGAGGTAAAGAAGTCACTTCCACCCCACACTCTACCATGGTGTGGAGATGATAGAGGTCACTTGGGAGCAGTAATGAGGTACCCTTGCCTTTCTCAGCAAGGTTGGGATCAGGGAAGGTCTAGTGATAAGTTTGAACTTCCACCCCCACCCAGCAGCAATGAGAATATTTTCATCAATACTCATTTCATCAATACTCCTCAATACTCATTTCATCAATACTCAATACTCTACACAGAGGCAGAGAGAGGAATCTGGACTTCTACCTCCACTGTGTAGTGAGGCATCACCCTGCTTAACTCAATAGAGTGGTGTCACAGAAGCCTTGCTAAAACAGAAGATTTAAATAATATCCAGAGTCTCATCATACCTAAAAGTTCACATTTCTGGAGAAAATCACTCATAATACTAAGAACTAGAAAAATCTCTATATGAGTAGGAAAAGACAGTAAACAGGGCCAATGATGAGGTGACAGCAAAAAACAGAAGTTACAAAGAAGAACAAGATGGACATTTTTAGAATTGAAAAATAGAATAACTTAAAAAAAAAATCAGCTAAATGGAGCTGCTAGAGGTAGAATCATTGAATTTGAAGATAAAAAAGTAGAAATTACCCAATCCAAACTGCAGAGAGAAATAGATTGAGAAAAAAAATGAACAGAGTCTCAGGGACCTGTGGGACTGTAACAAAAGATCCCACATTTGTTTCATTGGAGTGCTAAGAGAGGAGGAAGAGAGGGAGCTAAAAAAAACAAAAAACAAAAATAAATAAACAAAAAAAAACACAGGATAACATTTATTTGTCAAAAGACATAAACTTACAGATTCAAAAAGCTGAAGGAACCGTAATCAGGATAAACTCAAAGAAATTCAGAAATTCACATGAATCAAACTAAAACTAGTTTTGAATACTAGACAATGAACCAATCTTGAAGGTAGTGAGAGAGGCACATCACTTTAACTATAGGGGAAACATAATTAAAATGATAGCAGATTTTTTGTCATAAACTAGACAGGCTAAAGAAGTTGTACAAAATTTTTCCAATGCCCTCCAAAAATATCAATCCAGAATTCTATAGCTGTATTAGTCTGTTTTAATACTGCTATAAAGATGCTACCTAACACTGGGTAATTTATCAAGGAAAGGGGTTTAATTAACTCATGGTTCCTCATGGCTGGGGAGGCCTTAGGAAACACATAATCATGGCAGAAAGCAAAGGGGAAGGAGGCACTTTCTTCACCAGGTAGCAGGACAAAGAGACAGTGTGCACAGGAAACTAGCACTGCCTGCATGATCTAATCACCCCCCACCAGATTCCTCCCTCAACACATGGGATTACAATTTGAGATGAGATTTGGGTGGGGACACAGAGCCAAATCATATTATTCTGCCCGTGGTCCCTCTCAGATCTCATGTTCTTTTCACATTTCAAAAACCATTGTGCCTTCCCAACAGTTCCCTAAAATCTTAACTCATTCCAACATTAACCCAAAGTCCAAGTCCAAACTCTCATCTGAGACTAGGCAGGTCCCTTCTGCCTGTGAGCCTGTAAAAGCAAAAGCAAGTTAGTTACTTCCAAGATGCAATGAGGGTACAGGCATTGGGTAAATGTTCCCATTCAAAATGGGAGAAATTGGCCAAAACAAAGGGGCCATAGGCCTTTTTCAAGTTCAAAACCAGGTAGGGCAGTCATTAAATCTTAAAGCTCCAAAATCTCCTTTGACTCCTTGTCTCATATCCAGGGGATACTGTTGCAAGGGGTGGGTTCCCACAGACCTGTGCAGCTCTGCTCCTATGGCTCTGCAGGGACAACCCCTGTGGCTCTTTTCATAGGCTGGCCTTGAGTGTCTGTGGCATTTCCAGACACGTGATGCAAGCTGTGGGTAGATTTACCTTTCTGGAATCTGGAGGGTGGTGGTCCTCTTCACACAGCACCATTAGACAGTGCCCCATTGCGGATACTGTGTGAGGGCTCCAACCCCACATTTCCCCTCCGCATTGTCCTAGTAGAGGTTCTCCATAAGGACTGTGCTCCTGCAGCAGGCTTCTGCTGGGACATCCAGGTGTTTTTATAAATCCTCTGAAATTTAGGCAGAGGCTCCCAGAGCTTGACTCTTGTCTTCTGCACACCTGCAGGGCCAGCACCACATGAAAGTTGCCAGGGCTTGGGGCTTGCACCCCCTGATGCAATGGCCTGAATTGTATGTTCACCCTTTTTAGCCATGGCTGGAGCTGGAGTGGCTGGGATGTAGGGCACCCAGGTTTCTAAACTGTTTTATAGTGAAATTAAAAAATGTAACTGTCTGTTGTGGTTCTCTATATATGCAGATAAATATTTAATACAAGTGTATTATAAACAAAGAAGTTTTGGGGCTGTAAAGGTAATTAAGGGTTTTCTATTTCAGTTGACTAGTAAAGTATGTACACATCTAGACTGTGATAAATTTATATATATATTACGTAATATCAAGAGCAACCATTTAAAAAACTATACAATGAAATGTACTCAAATAAAATTATAAAAAATGTTCCAGTAACCCACAGAAATTCCTGAAAAATAAAACAGAAACATAGACATGGGGAATAAACCAAAAACAAAAAAAGATAAAATGGCACAATTAATTCCTAATACATCAGGAATGTCATGAAATGTAAATGGTCTAAGCATACCAATTAAAAGACAGATTTGCAAAGTGGAGTAAAAACATGATAATAAATGCATCAAAAAAACTACATTATCACAATAAATTTATACAAACATTAATTATAATAAAGGAGTGCTACATTAATATATGTAAAGAATACTTTAGAGAAAATAAAATTACCAGGACATAGTGGGATGTTAATTATGATAAAAGGGTCTATCCAATAAGAACCTATAGCAGTACTAAAGGAGCATGCACAAAATAACAGCATCATAATATGTTAATCAAAAACTAATAAAAAAGAAGTATTACACAAAATCTGTAATTATAACTAATTATAACTGGATACCTCAGTATCCCTATAGATGGAACAACTAAATAGAAAACCAGCAAGGACATGGATAAACTCAACATCATCAACCAATAGGATGTCACTTATATTTATAGACTACTCCACCTAACAACAGTAGAATATTTCAAGTGATGAAAGAATATATACTGTATTAATTTGTTTTCACACTGCTATAAAGAACTACCTGAGACTGGTTAATTTATGAATAAAAGAAGTTTAATTGACTCACAGTTCCACAGGCCTAACAGGGAGCATGATTGGAAGGCCTCAGGAAACATGATTATGGCAGATGGCGAAGGGGAAGCAACCATGTCTTTACCATGACAGAGAAGGAGAGAGAGAGAGAGCAAGGGGGGAAGTGCCACACTTTTAAACCATCAGATCTCATGAGGACTCACTCACTATCATGAGAAAAGCATGGGGGACACCATCCCCATGATCCAATTACCTCCTACCAGGTCCCTCTCCTGACACATGGGTATTACAATTCTAGATGAGATTAGGGTTGGGACACAGAATCAAACCATATTATATACCAAGATAGACTGTATCCTGGGCCATAAAACAAACCTCAACAAATTTGAAAGAATTGAAATCATACAGAGTGTGTTTTCTGATCACAATAGAATAAAGTTAGAAATGTAACAGGAGCATGTACAACTTCTAAATAATCTAGAGGGTCAAAGAAGTTCTCAAGGAGAGGGGTGGGGGACAAATAAAATTGAACTAAATAAAAGGGAAATTGGAACATATCATCATTTGAGAGATGTAGCCAAAGCAGCAATGAGAAGGAAATTTGTAGCAATAAATGTTTATATTAGTAAGGAGGAGAAGTCTCAAATATGTAATAAGCTTCCAACTTAAGAAAATAGAGGCCGGGAGCGATGGCTTACACCTGTAATCCCTGCACTTCGGGAGGCCAAGGCGGGTGGATCACCTGAGGTCAGTAGTTCAAGACCAGCCTGTCCAACATGTTAAAACCCAGTCTCTGCTAAAAATATAACAAATTAACCAGGCATGGTGGCAGATGCCTGTAATCAAAGCTACTCCAGAGGCTGAGGCAGGAGAATCGCTTGAAACCAGGAGGCAGAGGTTGCAGTGAGCTGAGATCACACCATTGCACTCCAGCCTGGGCAACAAGAGTGAAGCTCTGTCTCTAAATAAATAAATAAATAAATAAATAGGAAAGTAGAGCAAAACAAGCCCAAAGCAAGTAGAATAAGGAAATAATAATAAAAGCAATTGAAAACCAGAAAGTGTTAGAGACAATAATTTAAACCAAAAGCTGTTTCTTTGGAAAGATACATAAAATTGGCAAACCTCTAGCCAGACTGGCAGAAAGGGGATTGGGCTGGGACATACATAACCAATATCAGGAATAAAACAGGACATATCAATAAGGACTCTGTAGATACCAAAAAGATAATAAAGGAATACTACTAACAGCTCTACACACATAAATTTGACAACTAAGATGAAATGGACCAATTCCTCAAGAAGCACAAACAACTATAATCCACTCAACATTAAAACAATAATTTGAATAGCCCTGTAGCTACTAAGTAAACTGAATGTGTAATTTTTAAATTCTCCTAAAAGGCATCTCCAGGCTTAAATGGTCTCATTGGAGAATTCTACCAAATGTTTAAAGAAGAATTAACATTAATTTTATACAATATCTTCCAGAAAATAGAAGAAAAAAAGATGCTTCTCAATTCATGTCAGAGCCCTACTTTACTTTGGTACCAAAAGAGACAGACAGTTAAAAACAAAACAAAATAAAACAAAACAAAAAAACAAAACTACAAATTGTATCTCTCATGTATGTAGAAACAAAAATCCTTAGTAAAATATTAGCAAATAAAATTCAGTAATATAAAAATAATTATGCAACATAGCCAGGTGGGTTTACTGTATCGATGTAAGGCTCCATTCATTTGTGTGTGTGTGTGGGAAGGGACAGAGTTTTGCTCTGTCACCCAGGCTGGAGTGGAGTGGTGTGATCTTGGCTCACTGCAACCTCCACCTCCCAGGTTTAAGCGATTCTCCTTCCTCTCCCAAGAAGCTGGAACTACAGGTTCCACCACACCCAGCTAATATTTATAATTTTAGTAGGGATGGGGTTTCACCACATTAGTCAGGCTGGTCTCGAACTCCTGACCTCAAGTGATCCACCTACCTTGGCCTCCCTAAGTGCTGAGATTACAGGCGTGAGCTACTGCGCCTGGTCTCCATTCATTTTTTTGAAAAACAATTGACATAATTCACCAAATGCTAAAGAATAAAAATCATGTGATTTTTATTAGAAAAAAGTATTGTCAAAATTTAACTGCCATTTATTAAAAACAAACACAAACTCTCAGAAAATCAATAATAGAGAGGAACCACTTTAACCTGATAAGGAGCATCCACACAACACTTACACTAACAGTATACTTAATAGTAAAAGACTGAATACTTTCTTCCTAAGATCAGGAACAAGGCAAAATGTCCTCACTTACCCTTCTCATTAAATATAGTACTGACGGTTATTGCAATAAGACAAGAAAATAAAAGGAAAGGTATGCGGATCAGAAAGGGACAAATAAAACTCTCCCCATTTCCAGGTGACATGACAAAATACATAGAAAATCCCAAGAAATCTACAAAATTAAAGACAGAAACAAAATTTCCTGCAACTGAGTTTAAGAAGGTTGTAAAAAATGAGAAAATTATATAGAAATTAGTTATATTTCTATATACTAGTAATAAGAATGTGGAAACTCAAATTGGTATATAGTTAAAATGTCTGTATGACATTTCATAGACATAGGCAAGATTATTCAGAAAATTTTATGGAAATACAAAGGAAGTAGAAGAGAAAATGATTGTGAAAAAAAGAAGAAAGTGGGAGAAAACCCTCTATCTCATTTTAAGACTTGTTTTTTAGCTGCAGTATAATGAAGACTGTGTGATATTTGGAGAAGGATAGGCATGTAGATTAATGAAATAGAATAGAGATCCCAGAAATAGTCCCACACAAGTACAGCCAAATGATTTTGGACAAATATGCAAAAGCAATTCAACGGAACAAACAGGCTGGAACATTTGTATATTCGTAGGCAAACTTATGAACTTAACCTGATTTTATAACTTATACAAAAATTAATTCAACATTGATCATAGACTAAATGTAAAACATAAAACTATACAATTTTATGAAGAAAAAATGGATCAAACTGTTTGGAAATTAGGTCTTGGTGAAGAGTTTGTAGTCATGTCATATCTGCAAACAAAAACAGTAACGAAAAGCAGTGATAAATTGGAGTTTATCAAATGTAAGAATTCTTGTTCTGTGAAAGATCCTATTATGATGATGAGCAGACAGGCTACAGACTGGGATAAATATTTGCATATCCTATATCAGACAAAGGACTTGTATCTGTGATTTATAAAGAACCCATACAATTTAAATATTTTACACAAAAAATCTGCCCAATTAGAAAGTGGGCAAAATACATGTTGAGATCTTTCACTAAAGAGGAAATATGATGGCAAATAAACATATGAAAAGAACTTCAATATCACTAGCCACTAAGAAATGCAAAATAAGATCTAAGTAGATATCAGTATATGCCTATTAGAAGAGCTAAAATATAAAATAGTGACAATACAACTTACTGGTAAGGGTGCAAAGAAACTAGATATCTCATACATTGCTGGTGAAATATAAAATGATACAGTCATTCTGGAAAACTGTTGGGCAGTTTCTTAAAAACCTAAATTGTAATTTTCATGTCAGTTGGGTAATCATATTCTTGGGGATGTATCCAGCAGAAATGTAAACGTATATTCACCTGCAAAACCTAAACACAGATATTCATAGCAGCTTTATTTGTAGTAGCCAAAACTGGAAATAACCTAAATGTCCTATAGCAGGTGAATAAAGTGTGGCACAATCTTATCATGTAAAACTACTCATCAGTAAAAAGGAATGAACTATTAATAAACACAACTTGGATAGATCTCCAGGACATTATGCTAAGTGGAAAAAAAAATCTTAAAGGAACACATATGTTATGATTCCATTTTTATGACACTCCTGAAATGACAGTATACAGATGGAGAACAAATTAATGATTTCTAGGGACTTGGATGTTGAGGGGAAGGAAAATGGACATAAATTTAAAAAGGTGGTATGAGGGAGATCTTTGTGGATGAAATAGCTCTATGCCTTGACAGGGCTGAGTCTTACCCAAACTTACCAATGTGACAAAATTACTTTCAACTATACAGACACATTACTCGTGTCAACTTCCTGATTATTATGTTTTACTATGGTTATGTAAGATGAAAATAACCATTGGAGGAGACTGGGTAGGGGTTACATGGGATCTCTGTGTATTATTTTGGCAAATTCCTGTGAAGCTATAGTTATTGCAAAATAAAAAGTTAAAAAAAGTGAATACAACTTATTTCACTTTCCTCAATGCTAAATTATATTTTTTCTGACACTCAAATGCAATGAAAACAGGCTCTACACATTGCGGTCTTTTTTTTTTTTTTTTTTTTTAACCCCATCTATGGACAGGAGGCAGGCAATTTTCAAAAAAAATAAGTATTATAGCATATTCATTCAACTATTGGATTGAGGCAGAATTGACTAGAAATCAATGGATTTTGTCCAGCAACAAATTTATAGATATTATGAATGTTTAGGCTTTTACAAGACAGAAGAATATGTAGGAATTCTAGGTTCATTATTTCAAAATTATTTTATACTTTGAAAGGGTCTTCTGTACTTTCATGATTGCTTAAATATTTAAAGAGCTATTCTAGTTTTACCTCTGATTTACAATTAGTATGAGTCCATCATTGGACATTGTTACAATCTTTTTGGAAATCAGAAAATGCATGTGAATTAAACATGTATGACATTATTAACATACTTATTATATGATTACTCGATAGTAACAAACATTAATTTTAAAAAGCCAAAATTTATTGAGAACTTCCCTTGTATTATTTAATCTCACTATATGGATGTTATGGTTTGGAGAGGTTAACTTGCTGAAGTTTACAAATGTAATCAGTTTTACATATGTATTTAATGGGTTTTATATAATTGAAGAAAAAAGTTATGAGGCAAACTGAAACTATATAAATTGTTTTATTGTTATATCTCCTATGTTTTGGAGCTGGGATTCTGAACACAGGTAATCTGATTCTAAAGCTCCTTATTCACTGTTTAATATTTCTTTAAGAATGCTGTTTTAAGAATTGTGTCTGAAAGTACATCAAGGATTCTCGTTTTGCCTAAGACTAAGCTTAGTAAGAAATGAGACAATGACATACTCAGCAAAATAGTTATTTTATTTTACATTCTGCAAAGTGAAGTTATAACGATGTCTTTTGATTGGAAATCAGAGCAAAGATTTTTCCTAAAGGGAGAGATTGTAAAGTGACTAGCCTGGTTGCTTTTGAATATATGGTTTTCTTCTATCCTTCTGTAAGCAAAACAACTAACATTTCTCTAGGATAATTGGAAAAACTTATCAGGAGTCAATATAAATGAAGCTATAATAAATTTATTTATTGTCTTAGTAGAAATATAGCTGCACAGTGTATTTTTAGAGGCCACTATTTCAGAGTTAAGTGATCAAGATGCTTGTTAACTTCATTTGCTATCTGTTGTATTTAGACAAGCTAGTGGAATTCATTCAAGGTCCACAAGTAGATATAATCACATATAAGTGGATTCTAATTATAACTGTATTTTAGGCCTGTATTTACTCACAGATTCTCAGTCTTCTCACTCCCTCCCCCACCCCCGTTTCAGTATTACATTAGTACAATAGATTGCATTATCTTGTAATTTATATTAAATATAGTAGTATGAAAATTGTATGTTTTCAAAATTATCTTTCATTCTCTTTTAAAGAACACAGAGAAATTACTGCCTTTTGGCACATTCTGTTACTTTACTTTTGTAGCACTGGGTATATTTCCAAGGTTCTCTTTGAGTATGTTTTAAATATGTCTGTCGCACATTTTATCTGCTATTTTGAAAACGGATTTGCCCAGCATTATTTGGGCGTAATGAGATACTGATTGTGATTTTTCCAAGAATAAGGTAAGTGAATTCCAATCTGGACATGAATTTCCAATCATTTCTGTTAGTTGCTGTCTCTCCGTATCTGCCTGTCACTAGAGACTGCTGAGAAGTGATTGAGTGTTATCTCAGGTCTGTGTCCTGTGTTGTGTGGACCATCATGTAACCTGAGGAACTGGGAATCTACCATACACAGAGGGAGGCATCCCTATTGTGTTAATTATAAGTGGTTTATGTGTATTTTTATACATGTATGGCTTTTTTTGGAGGGGTTATAAATTCAAATTCTTAAGAATCCTGATGGTGTATTTTCCAAGGTATTCCCTTTAATGATTTCAAATAATTGTTGAAGGGCATAAAATAGCTGATTAATTCTGCCCTTCCTGTTGGTCCTGTTCAGGATGCAGCATCATAAAAAGATTAGACCTCCTTGTTATTTCTCAGTAATGTAGTAGTTCTTAACCATTTCTTGTATCTGATTTTTTTTTATGATTTGAGAAAGCTACCTCCCAAATACTACTTCTCTCTGAAGCTCACTGTCTGTCTTCACGGCACAGACAAACACACCCTGCGCCACAGACACATTTACAGATACATAGGACACATACATGGACACACATGCCTATGTATACATATATATATATATATATATATATATATATATATATATACCTACAGTTTTGCATATGATTTAACATGGTTCCAGATTAAATGTTTCTGCATAGAGATTACAGAGTTTTTGTTACTAAAATGTAAAAGTTCCCTTTGCTCCACCTGCACTATTAATAACAACATTATATCTTCCCTGGTACTGTTAGCAGAGCCTGAGCAGCAGAGAGACCAGCTTTCTCATCAATGAAGAAACAACGGTAAGCAACAACCAGTACTATCCTTTCTTGCATGGACACAGATGGGGCATTTTTTGTAGTCTGCAATGGTGATGCTCTTTTCCAGTTCAGTTATTTGACATGCTCTCATACACGGTATTTGATAATGTATTACTTTAGGAAAAAAAATCAGTTTCTTTGAGGGGGGAAACACATCAGATGTATCAATAAGAATGACACGCTAAGTATAACACTTTGCTTGGATTTTATTTTTTCTATGAGAAAATGAAGAGTCTAAGAGGTGTAATGGCTTGACCAATGTTATCAATATGTTTAAGAGGCTGATGCTTGACTAGCACTCAAGTTTCTGAGGCTTAGTTCAGTATTCTTTCTCTATTGCATCACTCTTCTTGTCTCTAAGTACATGCCTGCAGATAATCATGAAAAATTACAATTCATTTAAAAATCAAACTTAAATGTCAATTAAAAGGCTGGTAAAGGGACCCGAACATTTTCATTAGTTGCCTAGTAAGTACAAAATTCCATTTGGGAAGATAGGGAAATAGAGTTATATTCTTATACTGATAATTTTAGCAAGGATGATAGTTTGCTTTTCACTAGGGTACTAATCTTTAGTGTTCTGGAATGAGGATTGTGATATTGATCAAATTAAAACAATTGAAATGTTGTTGGTTTGTTTTCTTTTTAAATTTATTTTTACTTTTTTTTTTTTTTTTTTTTTTAACTACATAAAGCATTTTTACATGATTCCAAAGTTGAAATCTACAGATCAGATAACATTTAGGTGAGCCTAAAGCTTATACAATTTTGGTATCACTCTTTAAGAAACATATGGAAAAATATTTTACTTTAAAGCATTTACGAAAATATTTTACCATGAGAACACATTGTTAGAGTCCTTCCTAAACCCTTGGAAGGGGCAGATGCAAGTAAGATGCCCTGAAGATCATACTTTATTAGCTTGAAGGTAAATCTATCTTAGGTTAAAAATATGAAACAAAGTGTTTTCAGAGAAATCTTTCTTCTTTGTCCTCTCAGTCTTTTTATATAATAGTTACCATTTTTGTTTGGTTTATTTTTCCAATGCTATTACAAATGTTGCTAAAATGAATACTCTTGGGAATTAGTCTTATAATATTTTGGTCATTTTATTTTTCTACATGGAATTCATTTATCAGAGAATAAAGGTATATGTAATTTGTAATTTTCATGTATGTTGCCAAATTCCCCTGCCTTTTGTGTTTGTAACAAACCTATGAGAGTGCCTGTTTCCCACAACCCTATCAGCAGTGTGTTGTTACACTTCTAGATTCTTGCCTGTCTCATGGTAGTGAGATAGATAATGGCTATTGGGAGCTATTTCACTTAGCACAGTTCTTAGTATCATTTAAAATTGCATTTCTCACAACATATATGAGATATTCATCTTTTTCTGCATTGAGTGGTCATTTAAATTTATTTTGCTAGATCACTCTGTTCATATATCTTGTCCATTTGCTGTCAGAGTTTTCTTTTTACTCTTGATTTTTTTTGGAGCTCTTTACATATTTATTGTTATCTCCTTGCCTGTGACAGAAGTTGCAGATACTTTCCCCAAATATGTTAAATACATATAATTTAATTTTTTAATTCTAAATGACTTTAAAATGATGTATGGTATTTGATTCACTAAGGTTGACATTGTCTTTGATTAAATAGTAATTTGTTTAACATTAGGCTTCTTTTTAAAAATATACTTTGTTTTAATATTGTTTTATATTTTATTATAAAGAAAATCTAAACAGCGTTTCTTATACCCCACACTCATTTTCTCCTATTATTAGAATCTTACATTAGTATGGTACATTTGTAACAATAAACCTATATTGGTGCATTATTATCAAATAAAGTTCATGCTTTATCCAGATTTCCTTAGTTTTCCCCTAAGATCCTTTTCCTATTCCAATATCTCATTGAGGATGCAGCATTGCATTTAGTAGTCATGTCTCCTCAGGCTCCTCTTGGTTGTGACAGTTTCATGTACTTTTGGTTTTTATATCCTTCACAGCTTTGACAAGGAGTACTGGTCAGGTATTTTGTAGAATGTCCTTCAATTGGGACTTTCCTGATTTTTTTTTTTTTTTTTTTTTATGATTAGACTTGGATTATGTGTTTTTGGAGGAAGGTAATAGAAGTGTCGTTCTCTTCATGTCATATCAAGGGTATATTCTATCAACATGACTTAATCACCCTTAATGTTTTAACCTTGATTACCTGGCTTGAAGTAACGTTTAACAGATTTCTTCACTGTAAAGTTACTCTTTTGTTTTTTTCTCCCTTTCCATACTGCATTCTTCGGATGAAAGTCACTATTTGCAGCCTACACAAAAGGATTGGGATTATGCTCTCCCTCCTTATAGGTGAATCCATTATTTGGAATTGTTTTTTGTGTGTGGGAGATCTTTCTTCCTTTCTTTTTGTCAGTATGTACTTCTGGATATTTATTTTATGCTTTATGTTATAAACCAGTTATAAACCAAATACTACTTTATTTTCTTGCTCAAATTGTTCTAGCTTTGTCTATTGGAAGTTTTTTTTTGTGACAACGTCTTGCTCTGTTGCCCAGATGGAGTCCAGTGGCATGATCATAGCTCACTGTGGCCTTAGACTCCTGGGCTCAAGTAATCCTCTCACCTTGGCCTCCCTGAGATTACAGGAGTATACCACCACACCCAGCTAATAATAATAATAATAATAACCACACCCAGCTAATAATAATAATAATAATAATTATTATTATTGTTATTATTATTTTGAAAATTGGATCTCACTGTGTTGGTCACGCTGCTCTCAAATTTCTGGGCTCGAGCAGTCTTCCCATCTCAGCTTTCTGAGTGGTTGGAATTACAAGACATAAGCCATATCACTTGGCCAGGAGCTTTTCAGTTGACTCCTGTATTCCCTTGGCATACCCCTATTGTTGTGCTTAGTTTTGTTTTGAGTATTTTCCTACTTTCTGACAAGATGCTCCAAGCTCATCTGGTACATTTCCTGCCTCAGTCCTAGAATCAACTGTGTGCCCAAGGAATGTTTTTTTTTTTTTTCTTTTCTATCATAGAAATATCACAAAAGAAAAATCTGTATAAATCAGGGTCCTGTTAGGCCTACTCAGTGTAGGATAATTTAAGAAGGACTTCATAAAGACTTTTACAAAAATGGAGTATAAGGGAATCTCTGTATATATAGGTCTAGTACTCTTGAATTTATTAAAATCCATAGAACTGAAGGGAATAGTGTAAGGAGCACTTATTGGAACCCAAAAGGAAAAAGTCATATACCAAAGACATTATCAGGGGGCACAATGACCTTTAGTGAGGGGACACAGCCTTCCTGAATTCAACCTTAGGAAGGAAAACACTATCTATTCTTTCCATTCATTCATGAGAAGCAAGAGGTCAAGGGAGCTCTTTGGTTACCTGCACAGGACAAAAGCAGGGTGGAGAGGAGTGGAGAGTGAATGTGCTTGGATAAACCAACGGAATATCACTGGATATGTTTTTGGGTAAAAAAATAGAGTCTTGCGGTTTCTACTGTGATTATTATGACAGAAACTCAATATCAATTATTTTATAAATATAGAATAATTAATGTAATTTAAAATTCTATTTGAAATAAAATAGTGAAAAGTGGATGAGTACCTAAATAGTTACACAGATTGTGAGTATAGAAAGGTCAGTAAAGCCACTGAATGAAATATAGCAAGATGGAAACTATTATGCTTAAGATAACCTATCTTAAAGTGACTACTATACGGGACTGGACAGAATAGTTAGGTAAGTATTTAGAGTTTAGTAAGCAAAGAATGGGAATTGAAAAGATACACTAAAGTTTGCTTAAATAATGACAGATATGCAATTAGCAGATTTTGGAGTATGGGCCTTGTTAACCTCAAGGATGATATTCCAAATATTTAATAACTGATATGGCATAGGCACAAACCAATCAGAAGGGGCCTTTGAGTAAAATGACAGGAAGCAATTAGTATGAATATTAGCACAGTATTTATAATTGATATGTAAATATATTTAGATATTATCACCTTATGATACAGTCATTAATTCAGTCTCCTAGTGATTTCATCCAGTTTCATGGCTTTAAATACAATTGATATGCCATCACAATTCTCAAATTTAAGTTTCGAGTGTAGTCATTTCTCCTCAACTTCAGTTTTAAATATCCAAATGCTTTCTTATTATATGCATGTGGATGTCTGAAAGATATCTCAAGATTAATATGTCCAAAATGTAATTCTTGATCTTCCCCTACCAAAAAGCCTGTTTGTCTGAAGTCTTTTGCATCTCAGCAACAACACGCAATATATTCTTTTCATTGCTCAAGTCCGAAATTTAAAAAAAAAGGTTTTATCTTCATTGGTTCTACATTAGACACAATAAAATTCACCCTTTTTAAGTGTGTAGTTTGATGAGTTTTAACAAAATTTATGTAGAAGATTTCCTTTTCCTCAAAAAGTTCCCCTTAGCAGTTTTCCTCCTACCCTATTCTAGGCAAGTGCTGATTTTTTTTCTTCCTAATATAATATATAAATGGAATTTTACAGTATACACTAGTTTGTATCTGGCTTCTAGCTGCTTTTGCTCATCATAATGCTTCTAAGACTCATCCAAAACTCCAATATTACTAGTATATTGATTCTTTTTGAATATATCTGTACTGGAGATATCATTGTTTATTTTATTTTATGGCTCAGTAATATTTCATTTTATGGATATACTGAAA
The DNA here is from genome assembly GCF_047675955.1 of Chlorocebus sabaeus. Taxonomy (NCBI): domain Eukaryota; kingdom Metazoa; phylum Chordata; class Mammalia; order Primates; family Cercopithecidae; genus Chlorocebus; species Chlorocebus sabaeus. The sequence continues at coordinate 42,599,674 of NC_132904.1, read as the reverse complement.
TTTATTTGTCTACTCACCCATTGATGGATATTTGGATAGTTTTCAGTTTGAAGACCATAATGAATAAGGCTGTTATGAACATTCATGTAAGAAGTGTTTTTAGAGACATATGTTTTCATTAATCTTGGGTAATTTCCTAGGAGTAGAATTTCTGGGTCATGTGGAAAATATAGGTGTAACTTTATGTAAAACTGTCACACTATTTTTGAAAGTGGTTGTACCATATTTTATTCCTACCAGCAATGTATAAGAATTCTATTTGCTGTACATCTTCACCAGCATTTGATATTGATATTGATAGCTTTTTAATTTCAGTAATTCTAGTGGATGAGTAGTAATATCTTGTGATTTCAACTCTCATTTCTTTTATAAATAATGATGTTGCCCATCTTTTCATGGGCATATTGGACATTCATAGATCTTTTGTGAACCATTCAAATCTTTTCTGCATTAAAAAAAATTGAGTTGATTATCTTTGTATTGACTTGTAAGAGTTGTTTATGTATTCTGGATTGCGAGACCATTGTCAATCTTACTTATTGTGAACATTTTCTTCCAATTTGTTGCTTGCCTTTTCATTTACATGCAGTGTTCTTAGAAAAGCACATTTAGAAGTATAGAAGTTCAATTTCTCATATTTTATCTTTTATCATCCATGCTTTTTGTGTTCTATTTAAGAAATATTTGCCTACACCAAAGTGGGGGAGATTTTCTAAGATTTTCTTCAGTTTTATAGTTTTAGTTTTTATGTTTAGGTCTATGATCCATGGAAGTCACAATATGGCCCTGCATGGTCCTTTAGTGTGGGACTCTTTCATTTGTCTTAACAATTCTTTAATGAGTTTAGGGAAAGCATCTGAGAAAAATAGTAACCTGTGAATCTCGTGAAAGATGCCAAGAAAATAAAAATACTGAAGTGAAAAATTTCAGGCCGTCAAAATAATATAGTTTAAAATATATTTTATGCAATGACCAATGTTTGTCTTATATCTTTTGTATTTTTAAATAACAGCAATATTAACTCCTCTATCTACATATGGAAGGCATTAGTTTACAGGGCAGAAATTTTCACTCCAATAGTTTCACCAGTTGCTTAGACTTCTTCAGCCTATTCCAGTAAGAGACTAGGTTAAGAAATTGTATTGGATTATTTATCCATTCATTACAGTATAAAATACACTCAATTCTTGCTCATTTATGCTATAGGTTTGGTTTTCTTTCAAATATAGTTGAGTATCCCAGATATTTTTAGGTAATTGACCTTGTGTTTTAAATAATGACCATATAATTGAAGATTGGAGACAGCTCAGCATTTGAATAACTGAATGACTTTTTTTGTAATCTAGTATATTGCATGCTCATGAAATTTAAAAAAAAAAAACCCTGGGTAAACTTTCCATACTACACATCATCTCAGTATAAATGTAGTAATTTTACTTTCTTTTCCTGGTTATATACAGGTATACTTCACAAAATATCTATTTTACTCTATATTTTTATTATTTTCATGTTTTCCTTTATTATTGTTATTTTTCTCTTCCTTAATTATGTTCTTTGCAGGGACATGAATGAAACTGGAGGCCATTATCCTTAGCAAACTAACAGAAAAACAGAAAACCAAATACTGCATGTTCTCTTACTGATAAGTGGGAGCTAAATGATGAGCACACACGGACACATAGAAGGAAGCAACACACTGGGGTCTTTCGGAGGGTGGAGGATGGGAGGCGGGAGAGAAGCAGGAAAAATAACTACTGGGTACTATGCTTAATACCTGGGTGATGAAATAATCTGTAAAACCAACCCCCATGACACATATTTCCTTATGTAACAAATCTACACATCCTGCACATGTACCCCTGAACTTAAAAAAAAGTTGAAATAAATATAATAAAATATAAATCCACAAATATTTGTTATTTTTAGTTGCTATTTAAAGAATTTAGGAAAATTTACTTTGAAGTCTCCTTATTTTCTTTACATGTTAATTGCTTTCTTCCCATTTTTTTCTTCTTTTTTCCTTGCTAATTTCTATCCTCCAGTTTGAAATGTCATGCATACACACACACACACACACACACACACATTTATAAAATGATCATATTGAGGGTTAGTTTGTCTGTGTCTGTTTTTGGAATCTTTACTGTAATTCTGGGCAGGAATTGCTAATTCTTTGTTGGTTGCTTCACAGCCTGCAAAGCGATTCAATTTGTTCCTGAGGCGGCGGCTTATGGTAAAACCAGTGCTGAATGATGCTGCTTATGCTCTGAATGGCTGCAGTGGTAGCCTTAGTTATTTTTCTTCCAATAGAATACTTTGATTTAGGGGAACGTTGTCATTGATTCCTAGTCCCCAGGCAACTGAAGTTTAAGAATAGTGATTCTTAATTTGTTTTGGATTAGATTCAATCTATAGATCCTCTTCCTAAAATGTATGCGCGCACACACACACACACACATAATTCATACAGTTTCAGAGGTTTATGAACTCTCATCAGCAATGCAGGGTTTTATTTTGTTTTGTTTTCAGATAGAGTCTCACTCTGTCGCCCAGGCTGGGGTGCAGTGGTGCAATTACGGCTCACTGCAGCCTCGACCTCCCGGGCTCATGTAATCCTCCCACCTCAGCCTCCTGAGTAACTGGGACCACAGGGGCATGCCACTATGCTCAGCTAATTTTTGTATTTTTAGGAGAGATGAGTGGTTTCACCATGTTGTCCAGGCTGGTCTCGAACTCCTGAGCTCGAACAATCATCTCGCCTCAGCTTCTCAAAGTGCTGGGATTACAGGCATGAACCACCACACCCAGCTGGTAATTCAGGTTTTTGAACCACAGGATAACTACATCCTTTACAGAGAAGTCACTCAGATGTTTACATAATTACAAATAGGTATTTCTAAGGACAAGCCAAGTATAAACACAAATGCCCACACATACTACAAAATGTATTTATATCATGTTTTGAGCAAAACAAAATCATGATGTGTTTTAGTAACATTCAGTTATATGTGACAGAATTATCAGATTTTTCTGCCTCAGCCTTAACTGATTTTTATTAGTAGTCCTGAGACATGTCCCTCATGGTGACTTATAAGGCTCCCAGTGATTTTTTTCCCATATTTAAAACAGATTTATAGTGTATCGTCAGGGTGTGATATTATGAGAGAAATTCGGGTTTTCCTAGCTAGCCTTTGGCCTTCAGGACGACAATATGTTTACCTATTTTTGACTGAGCACTCAGGAAAATCATTGGAGTTACTATTCTCTTAGCTACTTTGTCTATTTTCTAGTCAAATACTCTGAATATGAGTTTTGTTAATTCCTGTGTGCACATGTTCTGTCACCAGAACTGCTCTTTGTGTACCCAGATTTAGCTTGTGTAAACAATATAAGTACCTGTTAATATATTAGTTTTTGAAAACAAAACAAAACAAAGACAACAAAAAACCCCTAACATACAAAATGTGACTGTCACAGACTTAGAGCAAGAGTACTATTTTTTTCTTCTAATTTTTGAGCTTTGATTTTTTTTAGTCTAAGTAGTATACTATTTCTGCCTCAGTTGCCTTCCAAGAATTTTGGTGGATTTCATAAGATGCTAACACTGTGATGATTTACAAGAGTGCCAATGATTTGTTTGGTTTTGTTTTTTCTTTCTTTTCAATTTTTAGTGATTTATAAGCAAAGTATAGTATGATAGCAGTTTGATTTTTCTCAGATTCTTTTACTTTCTTTTAGGAAATAGAAGATGGTTATGCATTCTTTGGCTGAGGTGAAGAGAACTCAGACATAACATTTGAGTCACTATATCTTGGCACTTAATCTCTAGATTCCTTAGATGTTTTTTAAAAAATTTATTTGTTCCCTTTTCCACTCATTTCTTCCTGTGCATTGGGAGCTAGTTTTTTTCTGAGACACATCAGCTTTTCATTAGCTATGTAAATGCTCTTACTTTGTTCATAGACCACAGATCAAACATGAGACTTATGGCTTATTCGCATATAACTGATCCTCATCCATTCCTTTTTCTGGGAGGCCTGTCTCACCTGACTTGGGTAAAATAATCCCGTAGGGTACACAATAAAAGAAACTCATAAATTAATAGAAACACTGGTTGTCAAAATTAAAACCATATAGTTACTCATTCGCAGGTGAGCTAAAGCAATTGGAAAATTATCTCATTGACAGCCACTGTATTATCTATTTGCATAATTCTAAGTATAATAATACATGTAGGCTATTATGAATATTAAATGTTAGATATAAACTTTAAAAGAAAACCAAATCAGTCAAACATGAAATCTCTTTCTTCTGAAGCGCTGTCATATTTTTGCTGTTTTTAAAGTGAAGGAGCTAATGAACTAACTACACAACATGTGAAAGTTGGACTTATAAGTGTAATTATTATACTGAGATAATTCTTGCAAATTTAAACAAAGAATTGATTTTTGCTCACCTGGGAAATTGATGTTGAAGGGCGAGTTGCATGAAATCTAACTTGTGATGCCAGCTAATAAGCTACTTGCTTTCTAATATTTAACTGCACCTTGATTTTATTTTAATCCTTACAAAGTTGAATTAGGAAGTGACAATTTTATAAAAGCATAGAATAAACATTAATCATACATTTGTTTTCTTATAGTGAGACTCCATTAATTGGTTTGTAATTAATTGTACCCCCAGATTTGCATGTAGCCATGAATTTTTTAGTGGACTACGTGAGATGTTGTTTAATAAAGATAACAAGTCAGTCTCTGTGCATTTTGGGATCTGTGTGTGTGTGTGTGTGTGTGTGTGTATAGATATATATCCATTTCATATTTTGGTATGTTTGCAGCATTTTTTGTTGTATGTCCTTGTAGTTAACATGCTTATCTTCCTCCTGAGTCATTATTGCTTAATCTTTTATATGGAATTTCACTTTATAAAACAAAGCATAATCTGTTGCTAAAAACTCTGGTTATTTGTCTTGACTTGTCATTTCAAGACTGAAAAAAAAGTAGCTGGTGACCAAATTATAAATAATTCCTTTTGTGCTTTTGCCATTTCAGAATAAAACTATAATTTACAATTGTATCATTTATGTCTCCTGCAGTTTCAAAAAAATCAGCAAAGCAAAGATTCTATCTTCTTCCGAGACGGGATTAGGCAAATCGATTTTGTGCTTTCCTATGCTGATGACATAAAGAAAGACGCAGAGTTAAAGGCGGTAAGTGCATTATAAGAGAAGTGGGAATAATAAAAAGAAGCACATTTTATAGTTTCACATGGATATCTGCATTGAATTATGTTGTAAAAGTGAAAAGCCCTTAAGTGTTACTGAAACCTTAAACTGAGCGAGATAACTGTAAAGTAGGCAGCTTAAGAATAGACATGTAAAGTCAATGTTATTTTTTGGATATTTTGCATGCTAACTTCTTTTTCTTCTTCTTCCAAGTATCTGATTCTTTTTATAGCTCACTTTAGTATTAAATGTAACATCCAAAATTTGAGGTATGTGTCTGAATATGATAATTGCCTTTTGTATGATATTTTCATTTTGGAAATGTATGACTAATCTATTCCTCCAGGTATAGCCTTTATATTGTGCTCTATTCCTGATTTGGTTTTATTTGTATTACACATCACTTTATGAGCTTATTTGTTCATGTTTTTACTTGTTTGCTGTCTCCAACACTATAAATTAAGTTTATGAGGCCAAGTACTTTGTCTTGTTTATCGCTATATACCCAAATCCTGGAACAGTGGTTGGATTATAATGGATGCTCAATAAATACTCAGTATTTGAAATCATAAATTAATCCATTTTTATACACACGTTTACTTATATACTTACAAAATAAATGTCATATAAAATAAAAATTAAAAATAAAGATATTATTCCCACAAGACTCTGTACACATACAGGTCTGTCCCTTTTTTCCACCCACTGTCTAGAAAGCCTTCTACCAGGCCTCTGAAATTCATGAACCGTCATCACTTTCGTCTCTTCTCTGAACGTTACTGTAGCAGTCCTCTCAAATGATGGTTATTTTTCTTTACAGAGCATTTCCCTAGAGATGGGGTAAGTGCTGCTTGCCCTCCTTGTATCTTGTTGCTAATGTTCTCCTTCACTTGTCCCTGAAATTCCTGAGCTTTAAATCTCATCAGATTTATTATTATCCTGAATTGTTTTTGTTATTTATCTGTCTCTGCATCTTCTATTCCTTAACAATTTTAGCCCCTGGATCACTGTCAGTCTTTCCAGCAATCATTTTAAATCATTGATAATATCAATTCATACTTAGATGATTATTTTGACACTCTGGCCTCTCTGTTCCTTGAACTCCCTTTTCCAATGATCTTAGCTTCTACTCAGCCATTCACTCACCTAGAACTTGTCATTACTAATAACTGCAAGTATTTATAATTTCATTCTATGTGTACAACTGTCTGATTATACCTCACATCTTTCTGATGCACATTCTTCCTCCTTCCACCTCACCAGGACCATATAAGATGCAATCATCTTACTGATTTTTGCTGCTCTTATTCTCCTGTCACTCTTTATTCAGTTTATGTCTCATGGTCAACAATTGTAATTACTGTGTTACATATCTCATCAAGTCCCTTTCCCCTCTCCCAGTTGTGCTTGACAAAACAACAACTTTAGTTAAACCCAGCCCCACCTACTACATGCCAGCACACATGCAGAAAGGAAAACTTACAATTTACTGACTGACTTTACCTTACATTCGTGCCCATGGACCTTAACCGGGTCCTTATGCTTTGTGGCAATCATACTTTCCTTCCATATTCTATTGCCTCCCACTTTCTTAGATGACTGTTTTATAATGTTTTTTTCTCTCCTCACACCTCCAACACCTCCTCCCATCTTCAAGCTTAGCTGATCACATTTTTCTGCTTCATTGAGAAAACTGAAGCAAGAAGAGAAAACCTATAAATTTCTACTACTACATCTGTCCATCCACCAGGATTTTTGCTTGTGTAAGCTATCTTACTCTGTTACCATAGACCAACTATTTATCCTTCTACCTAAAGGCAACTCCTCCACGTGTGCCCTGCATTCTGTTTCTTCTTGCCTACTATTCAGGAGTGCCAAAGATAGCCCTCAGGTTTGGGGGTTCATTACAAAGAATCACAGGACTCAGTTTATAGTCATGCTTATGGAGACATTTTATTACGGTGAAATGATAAAAAGCAAAACCAGCAAGGGAAAAAGCTCATGGGACAAAGTCTGGAGGAAACCAGGAGCAAGCTTGTAAGGATTCTTCTCTCAGTAGAATCACAGGATATACACTTACTTTTTCCAGCAACAATGTATGAAAACACATGTGAAATATCTATTGGGCAAGCCCATTAAAGTGCACTAGGTTTTTATTAGGGACTGGTTACCTTGTCGCCTTCAGCTTAGCACATACCAACATTTCATACTCCCAGAATGAAAGCAGATATTCAGCATAAATAACACTATTTGGAAAAACAGTATAGGCAAAATGAGTCACTCTTATCAGTTCTGGGAGTGGAGGGAACTCTTCAGAAAAGCAAGTCCCAGACACTAGGACCAACCTTTTGAAAGTTGCAGCCAGGCCTTTCTAAGGATAGGAGTTTAATGCCTGCTTTGTTAACTCATTTCTGTATACCTATTTCGGGATATTGCTCCTAAAATTAGTTCCTCTTTCTCCTAAATTATATTTGATATTCTTTACTAGGCCATTTTCTTCAATGAACAAATAGGCTGATAATTTTTCTGTATTAAAAAGTTATGAATAAAAACCTTCTTTTTGTCCCAGTTTTCCTATTAGCTACTATTTCTGTATTTTTTTCTGCTCAATTATATATTAATCCCGTTCTTTTCAAGCCTTCGTCCCAGCCACTCTGCCCATCTCCTTGTATAAAATCCAGTGGTCAAGCCTTAGCCCTCATCTTACTTGACCTATTAGCAATATTTGACACAGTTGATCTTTCCCTTTTCTATTGTGTATGTTCTTCATGTGGCTTCCAGGACTCCACATTATCTTAGTTTTTTTCTTATTTCACTAGTTGCTCCTTCTCAGTCTTTACTGCTCCTAAATCTCTTAGTATTGAAGTGCCTCAGGGCACAGTCCTTAATCCTCACCTTTCCTTAACTTACGCTGATGTATTTGATGATTCTTACTGTTTTAAAATAATATATTTTATGATTTTATATACATTAATCATACAATCCCTGAATTTACTTTTCCAGTCCACATTTCTCTTCCAACTGTGCATAACTAAATGACTATCCTGCATCTCATACCTTCAATAAGGTACTGGCATAACAACAGACACACAGACTAATGAAATAGAATAGACAATCCAGATTTAAATCTATGCATTTAAAACAAGCTCATCTTTGAAAAGGGGGCCAAGTGCATACAATGGAGAAAAGGTAGGCTTTTCAATAGATGATGCTGATAAGACTGGATAATTATATGGAAAAATGATACCAGACGCATAGTTCTTACCATACAAAAGATCAAATCAAAGTGGATTAAAGCTTTGACTGTAAGAACTGAAACTTTGAAACTACTAGAAGAAAACACTGGGGAAATGCTCCAGGATGTTGATCTAGACAGACTTCTTTGGTTAAGACCAGGCAATTAAAGGAAAAATAGACCACTGGGATTATATCAAGCCAAAAACCTTCTGCACAGCAAAGGAAAAGTGCCCATTATTGGATGAATAGATAAAGAAAACGTGACAAATACATATAATGGAATATTTTTCAGCCATTGTAAAAACGAAATATTATCATTTGCAGCCATCAATGGAACTGGAAGCCGTTATGTTAAGTGAAATAAAAGAAGCACAGAAAGACAGATGTCATATATTCTCACTCATGTGTGGGAGGTAAAAATGTGGATCTCAAGATAGAGTAGATTGGTGGCTACCAGAAGCCAGGAAAGGGAAGGGGAAGGAGGGAGATAAAGGGAGAAAAACAGTATAAATGTATTTATTACTACTGAACTGTACACTTAAAAATGGTAAAGATGGTAAGTTATATATGTATATTTTAACTCAATAAAAATGTCTTAAAAATATAAAAATACTTTTTTTGTCATCAATACATTGCTTTAATAAAGGCTGGATGGGTGGTTCACACCTGTAATCCCAGTGCTTTGGCAGACTAAGGCGGGAGGATCAGTTGAGGCCAGGAGTTCAAGGCCAGCCTGGGCAGATAATGAGACCCAGTCTCTATAAAAATTTTTTTTTTAAAAGTATCCAAGTATGGCGATACCTGCTTATAGTCCCAGCTACTGAGGAGGCTGGGGAGGATCACTTGAGCCCAGGAGTTTGATGCTATAATGGGCTGTGATCACAACACTGTACTCCAGCCTGGGTGACAGAGCAAGATCCTGTCACTACAAAACAAACAAACAAACAAATGAAAAACTAGGCACCCGAGTGGTTATTTTCAGTAATGACCTATAGTTAAATTTAAGTTTACTTTTTGCTAAGTGAAGCCATTTTGTCCTTCCGGATTAAAAAGTCTTGATGATATATTGGCTTAAAATTCCATTAAATATATAGTTTATTTGAAGAGTATTGATCTTTGTAATAGTGAGTCTTTTCAACTTGGAGCATGTCTCTCTGTTTATAAAGTTTTTTAAATTTACGTTATTCAGTAAAGTTTTGTGCATTTCTTCATATAGAGGCTCTGCGTATTTCCTGGTGATTATTCCTGGATATACTGCATTTTTGTAGTTGTTGCGAATTATAGCACAAGAGAAAAGCAGTACCTGACATTCAGATGGAGCACTTTTATATACAACCATGGGAGAGGCAGAGAGCCATCCAAAGTCACAGCCATTGTATATTGAATCTGTCAATACTGAGCAAATAAAACAAAAGTGTTCTGCATAATTGTGTTGAATTTTTTTTTTTTTTGGTCATAGGAAAGAAGAAAAGAGTTTGAAAAAAATCTCAGAAAAACAGGTCTTGAGTTGGAAATAGAAGACAAAAGGGTAAATGTAGTTGATAATTTATACCAGACTCTTTAAGTGTTGTTTTATCCTATTCTGGCCTTTGACTGGATAGACTCTGTGTTTGGAGGCAATACAATAGCTCTTTTGGCTACGGATATGTGTACTGGGGTGATAGGGCCTGTAGTCTTACAGGTAAGTAGATGAGTACTGTGAATATGCAGTAATAAATGGACACAGTTTGCATTCAGGATACAAAGAAAAAGAAGATGTGGACTTTTTCTCATAACAGTTTCACTTTGAAGTCTGGCTATAATCTGGTCCCCTAAATAATTAACCAGGCTGTCTTGCAGCATAACCTGCTATTTAAGCGAAGACATTCTTTCTGTTCATGAATATACCAAGTTTTCTTTTTAAACTGATTTTTACTGTTTTTCTAGAATTCCCTTCAAAATTGTTTTTAAAGTCCTATTTAATATCTTACCCTATCTATGAAATTTCTAATAGTTTCAGCCTGGGCAACATAACAAGATCCTGTCTCTACAAAAAATAAAAAATAAAAAATTAGTTGGGCATTGCGCCTGTAGTCCAGCTACTTGAGAGGCTGAAGCAGGAGGATTGCTGGAGCCCAGGAGTTTCATAGTTGTGCCACTGCACTCCAGCCTTGTCAGCAGAGTAAGGCTCTGTCTTTAAAAAAAAAAAAAAAAAAGAAAACCTAAAGCATTACTCTCCAGTTCTCCCATTTTCAGTGAACTAATAAATTATTATACCATACAATCCGTAATTTTTCCTATGCAATGAACCTTTATTACCTAAAGTTCTTCCTCTTTGTGTAGGCAAAACAAAGAAGTTGGGTAAGAAGAGTAAGTACATTTTACAGTCTATGTGTATCCCTTATATTATAACCTAAGTAAAATTTTGAACTTATTGCTAGTTACTAAAAACTTAAGAAATTGCCTGGAACTACATAGGTTATTGTGGATTTAGAGATGAGTATACATTGACCATGAAATATATTTTTAAAAATATTCTTTCTCTGTTTGTATGTGTCTTTATATGTTTCTTTCTGTCTCTCACATATATATACACATGATATGTATACATATACACATGTTTATGTAACTATAACTATGTTTTGTGAATTTTGTTTTCTCAAAGTTTTGCCTGAAAATTTCAAAAAATTGAAAATACTTTGATGTGTTTGAGATTTTATAAAATATTATTTATTTTATTTAATCAGCTCAATAACAAACTGATCAGTAAGCTTTCTGCTATTTTGCCTTTTTTTTTTTATGCAGGACTCTGAAGATGGAAGAACTTATTTTGTCAAGATCCATGCCCCTTGGGAGGTATTAGTTACCTATGCTGAAGTCTTGGGAATCAAAATGCCTATTAAGGAGAGTGATATTCCCCGACCTAAGCAAACTCCTATGAGCTATGTGCTTGGGCCTGTGAGCCTCCCACCGAGTGTGAAGTATCCCCATCCTGAATACTTTACTGCCCAATTCAGCAGACATCGGCAGGAGCTCTTCCTCATCGAAGATCAGGCAACCTTCTTTCCATCCTCATCAAGAAACAGAATTGTAGGTAGAGAAGACCTTTGGGCACATCCCTTTGAATCCGAGATGTATGCTTGTGTGTGCTTTTATACATGTGCAGATGTCATACCATTTCTGCAAGGTGTTTCTGTATAGGATATAAGCATTTGGTGATATTGAGCAGTTTGAAAGTGTAATTAGACCACATAAACTCATTACCCTCCCTAACTCTCAAACTGTTGTTTAAAAATGAGTGGTTCATGGTATGGGTGTAGTAAAGGAAGAGATGTTATACAGTATTGGAAAAAGCAATTAATTGAGATCTAGAGGACTTTGATTTTGTAAGATCTTTGTAAAATGGTTTTACAGTCTTAGAGTTTGGTTTTATACAGTCAGTGCATAGTAAAGGAAATATTTATCATTCCAAATGGAAATGAAATGTTTTAATTTCTTTATATATGGATAGAATTTGAGAAACCTCAAAACTTTTTTTCCTTCATTTAAAACTGTTTTCTGCCTTCTAAATAGTATTGTTTTCTCTGCATTTGAAGTCCTAGGATCTTTAAGTTTCCCATTAAAAACTTCTCTCACAAAGAATCATGGTTTTGTGTCACTATTTCTTTGTGCTTAGACAGGAATAATATCCACTTCATAGGTTACCTAGATAATTAAATTAGTTCAGACATAAAAAGCTTTGAGCAGTGCCTGGCACTATTTTCTTAAAACACTCTCATAATAAGCAGAAGCTATTGTTTTTCAGCCCACCAGAATGTCAACAAGCAAAATTCCTTGAGCATCCCTCGAAAAAACTGTTGCCACGGCCTTTGCTCTTGATTTGTCTGCTTTTGCTTTCCCTGAACCACTTCCATCTCTTGGTAGCCATTGCTTTGATTGTGCTTTATCTTCAGGATAGCACTGGCGAAGCCATGTTTCATCCCTGTCATAATTCTTCAAAGAAATTCTTAAGGATCTTGATTCTACTTATTTAAAATTTCCATTGAAAACTGCTTTTGTCTACAGGTGAACTGAGTACAACAATTTTCACACCCATTGATTGGAAAGTTTGCTGAACTATAATTTTCTAGTCAGAATGGTGAAACCTGAACCAGTTGAGATATCTGTGGTGTTGGCCTATTATTTGTGCTGTTCGTCTTTGGTCCTCTTCAATTAGGGCATGAACAAGGTGGATTTTTTTCCTTGCAAATTGATGTGAACGGTCTGAGGCTGTGGGCTTCATCTTTGACATCATCTCATCCCTTCTTAAAATGAGTTATTCATTTATAAACTGTTGATCTCTTTAGGGGGATTGTCTTCATAAACTTTTGGTAAAGCATCAGTGAGGTCACCATTCTTCCCCTCAAGCTTCACCATAAATTTGATATTTGTTCTTGCTTCAATTTTAGCAGAATTTATGTTGCTCTGACAGCGGCCCTTTTCAAACTGATGTGTCCTTCTTAGTCCCTCAAACTAAATCCTGTTCGGACATGTTATAACAAGTTAGTATGAGTTTAATTTTATGCATAAAATTTGAAAACCACACATATCCATTTTTCATGAGTCTTTTGAAGACTCCCTTGTATCCTGAGGAAAAGGAGGTGGGGGAAGTCACTTTCCCTTTTGGCACCAGGGAAAATCTACTTCTTTTACATCTATCCTTCCCCCTGCAGTATCTCCCTTTTGTTGTTACTAACAGTTTATGGTAACAAAGACTAGACACACTTCACTTTCTCCAAATTCTCATTCTTCATTTTATAAATGGTTAGCTGAACTGTTTATCCACATTGATCCATCAGAACAAGAAGTTGACCTTGACTTGACCAAACTTTAATTAAGCTTCTCTTCTCCCTGTAAGAACCTGGACATTAACCTACCCTCAGCTTGAACCAATATTGTCATGTGTAGCAGCCTCTCCTTAGCGTAAAGAAAGATCATCCCTGACACTTGCTTACTTCTCCCTATTAATGAGATCACTTTTCTGCCCGGCCTTTCAGATATTTGCAGATCTCTGAATCTTTCTATTGCAATAGTCCCTCTCCACCTTTTGCAATAACTTTTTTCAAATAATGTCTTTTCAGGCCTAAATTCAGTTTTTTTTTAAATTTTACAATACTATACTTATTATCATAGCTTTATAATACATCTTAATACCTGGTAGTATAAATATTTCCACTTTGTTAACATCCCAAGACAGAGTTCTTACTTTGGTGAATCTTTCCTAAGGAAATAATCCAAAATATGTAAAACAGGTCATATTTATGACATTATTTATAAAAATTAAAACTATCTTGCATAAATTATGATTTCTTTACCAAGATGGGATATTGAGCTGCTCTTAACATGGATGATGAGTTTAGATGATGATGATTCAAGAACTACAACCATTCCAATCAAAGAGTCTTGGAATGGTAAAATGTAAAAGAAAGGAAAGGTTGGGGACTATGTATAAAACAGTGCTGAATAAAAACAAATTTAGCAATTAGAAATACAGAAATTTTGAAGAGTTGCTGGAAGATAAAAAGCAGATGAGATTGAATTCACAGAAATACAAGAACAGAGGACACCAAAGCCCAATTATATTCAGGATAAAACTGATAGAAATATGTAAGTCATTGCAAAGTGGCTGTAGAGATAGGATCCCCTTGGCTAATAAATTCAGATATCAGGTAAAAGGCCTTGTAAAAATAATTAATTGAAGAAGTATTCAAGACAGCTTGGATAAATATCAATTCTACTCCATATTCCCCCAATTGAACTGTCAGTAGTGACATTAGTCTCCTACTTGAAGCCCTAATTATAGTAGAAATTCTGGCACAAAGAACTAAAGAGGAGGTTTGGACAGGAGAAACAATAAATTATGGTCCGTTCACCCCATCAAAGGAATGGGAAGCTCTCAGACTCAGAAGCTAAAATATCTGCAAACTCCATATAATCCCACACTCTACATATTCCAGACAACCAAGAGAAGCTTCCTTCTATAATTAGAGCCTGTATCTACATTCAAAGTAGACATTTTTAAATTGTGATTGAAAGGAATGTGGAAAGCATACATTCTGAAATGTGATAGTGTCTTTTTGTACTTACCTTGTAGGTGTACTATATTCTCTCAAGATGTCCTTTTGGCATAGAAGATGGGAAGAAAAGGTTTGGGATTGAAAGGCTGCTAAACTCTAACACTTATTCATCTGCCTATCCACTCCACGATGTATGTATGGGTTTGATTGTGAAATTCTGAGCTTATTTTCCTCCTGCCATGTTCATTACTGGGAGAGAGAATCTTCCTTTACTTCAAATTGCTTAGTTTTCTCTCCTGGTGGGAAAATCCCCAAAGACTTCCTGGTTCCAAGCTGAGAGCTTTACCAGCTATGCCGAGATATGTACTAAATGTGTCTTTGAAGGTTCAAATGGACACGTATTTTAAAAACTTTTACATTTGCAAATGACTTTTTATTAGAACCCATTCTGAAAATAGCAGTCACATTAAAAGAACATTTTAGAACATAATATTTGGAAATTTCTATCTGAGTCCATTAGTTCTTTTCTCATTTATAAAGTTTTGAAGCTGTAAGGAATTTAAATTACATGCATTCACATATTCATTCATCAAATACATGATTGGCTTCAATTATATGTAAAGCATTCTGTTAGCCATTATTGGAACACAACCATGAATCCAAGCTCATAGTCTAGGACTCTCCTAGAAATAAAGCATGTGTATAATTGCAATATAAACTAAAGCATAAGAATGCTTCAGATGTTATGACAACTGATATTCACAAGAATTTTTTTAGGGGGCTGGCAAATCATTGTACGAAAACATTGAGTTTATAAGTTTAATAGAGAAGTGACATTTTACGTGATTCGCCTGTTGAACCAAACCTGAAAATTTGGTCTTGGAACCAGTACTCAGCCTAATTTCTTCGCTAATACAATAATTTTGTATTTTTAGTAGAGACGGAGTTTTGCTATGTTGGCCAGGCTGGAATTGAACTCCTGACCTCAGATGATGGAAACTTTTTGATGGAAACTTTCTCATTTGAATAGCCAGTGTTTAAATTTCACCACCTATTGACAGTAGAAATCCTTTGGCTCAATGTGTATATATTCTACTTTGAGATCATCCCTTGGACATCTATTTTTATTGTTTCTTTTGTTACAGTTTTACTCTTCCATACTTAAAAAGACTTTTTGATGATGTATTCTCTTTGCAAGAAATATAGTTCTCAGTAATAGAAGAAACAAATATTTTAATTGAAACAAGTGGCAGCTAAATAATTCCCCATTTTTTGAACAGTGTTGCTGTAATAGTTCCCAAAAGCCCAAAGCCAAGCTCTTCCTTTTCTAGGACTTTGTCTGTTGTGCTAGTTTTCCTCTGTTAATATTTAATTTTTGTTTTGTTTACTTTTGTTTTTTGAGATGGCGTCTTGCTCTGTCCCCCAGGCTGGTGCGCAGTAGTGCAATCTTGGCTCACTGTAGCCTCCGTCTCCTGGGTTCAAGCAATTCTCCTTCCTCAGCCTCCTGAGTAGTTGGGATTACAGGCACATACCACCATGCCTGGCTAATTTTTGTACTTTTCATAGACAAAGGGTTTTGCTATGTTGGCAGGCTGTAATTGAACTCCTGACTTCAGATGATATGCCCGCCTCAGCCTCCCAAAGTGTTGAGATTACAGGCATGAGCCACCACAACTGGCCAATATGCAATATTTATTCAGTACTATGAGAATTTACTCTAGGTCAGTTCAACACTGATTAGTTTTTTTTTTTTCTTTATGTGTTTCCTGTAAAAGTAAAGGAAATTTTCCAAAATGAGTCACCATTTTCAACAGGAGTGTCAATTTAGTAACTTAAGTATTAGAAAAAACCAACAGCCTCTTCTTTTATTCAACAACCCTTGAACACATATATAGTACCTAATCACTGAGGATTGGTTCCAGAACCAATCCCCTGACCCTTGAATACCAAAATTCCAGCATGATCAAGTTTATTATATAAAATGTAGTAGTATTTGCATATAGCCTACACACATTCTTCAACATGCTTAAATTCATCTCTAGATTGTTTATAATACCCAATGCAATATAAATGTAAATAGTTGTTATGCTGTGTGTTTTTAAGTTTTTTTTTTACTGCTGTTTAAAAATATTTACAATCTTCTGTTGGATAGATTTGTGGATGCAGAACCTGCAGATACAGAGGGCCCACTGTCACATTTTTTTTTTCCTGGAGCAAAGAAACTCTTAGGAGATTATAGATTCTAAACAATAACATGGACATTTGGTAAAGCAGAGATCTAAAGTAGGTTAATAAACACTTTGCACTGCATTCTGTGCCAATCTTTCTTCACAAAAGGGCTCATTCTTTTTTCTAGAGATTTTGAATTTTTTTTTCAATTAATTTTTAGGGCGTTAATTCTATCCTTACAATGCCATATCATAAAGCCAAACTAATGTCTTCAGTCATCACCAGTTTTAAACTATACATGTAGCTTTTCAGTAGAGTCATATAGGCTCATTGGAAATGCAATGTCACTGAGCTGTCACTAGAGATAGCTATAACTTACTGTTGATTTTACCTTTTAATCTTTCTTTTCTTCTGAATGCAACATTAGGTACTGGATTTTCCCTTATGTGCTTTACAGAATCATTTTTCAAAATACCCACATAGGCTGCTTTTTTGGTTGTTTAATTTCTTAAGATTCAGTTGAATTACCTACAGAAGAAGAAAAAAGTTGGAATCTTGGTGATGCAAAATTTAACGCCTTATCATATATATTTTCACATGTGCTAAATTTTAAACTGGATATCTATTCAGTGCTGCCTTCAGCAGTTCATTTGTCTACGGTAAAAACAGAATGTCTTAAACAGCCACGGTGTACACAATACTTTGCTAGGCCATGAAAACATATAAATAATATTAGTCGGTATCTAACAATGGGAGAAGAGCTTATGCATGAAGCAATACTGAGCCCCTTAAATGCCAAAGTTTTTTGTAATATTTTAAGTTCTTTGGCAAGTGGCTATAAGAAAGGACAGAACAGGAGTGTCTTCCCGTAATAGCAGTATGACCTTGGATTCATTGCTTAACGTTCCTTGAGGTTTACTTTTTTCATCTATAAAAAAAGCGTTAGCCCATTTCTAAAGTCCTATCTAGTTATATAGTGATATGGCTCTCTGGGCCTGGAATATTGTATTAGGATTTGAGCAGAGAAGAAAGGGCATTCCACGTGAAAGAATAGCTTGAGTAAAGCCAAAGTCTTACACTTTTACTTGTATTTTGAGATATCTTTGTGTGATAATTTCATAAATAAATATTATTATAGTTTGTGAAATAATTTCATATCAATTGAATATGAAATCTAAAAGTAAAAGAAAACATACCCTTGTTTACTAACCTTCTTAGAACAGCAGTGTTTATTTACTTCACCTTTGTCTTTTGCTTCATCTTTTATGTACCCTCCTCTTGAATATCTGCAGGGTCAATATTGGAAGCCATCAGAACCTCCCAATCCCACCAATGAAAGATACATACTTCACCAGAATTGGGCTCGATTTTCCTATTTCTACAAGGAGCAGCCATTAGACTTGATTAAGTAAGTTTCATACATAGGATCAGACCAATTAAAACTTGATAATGTGATTTTTATTCACAATGGCATAATATTCTGTTTTATTTAACTACTATTTTCACCCACTACATTTCACAACTTCTTGGTTTCATATCTACACTATCAATTAGCAATTCATTTAGGAAAATGTTGTTGCTAAATTGATGAAATACAACAGAGATCATATAGTGGTTAAGAGGTTAGACCTTAGCATTTAACTAGGCTGAATTCTAATCCAAGTTCTGCCTCTTGAAAGTTATATGAATTTGGTCAAGTTACTTAACCATTATGAAAATAGGAATAACAATATTACTACTTTTTAGCATGATAGTTATAGTATCTATACTATCTGTAAAATGGGAATAGTGATATTACTACTTTTTAGCATAGGGACTAGCACTTAGTGTTTAGTACATATTAGTTTTTGTTTCTCCTGAAGTCCAGAAATTTGGAACATAAGACAAAGGTTGTGTATTGATGTTTGTGTGTATGCTTTCAGTGAGCTGTGACGACATTTGTTTTATCACCTCAATCCTTTAGACAGTTTCATTAGCTAAGCAAGAAGACTATGGTTGCAGGTTATTGCTTTAAAGCATAGCAATACTACAAGCATACAGGATATTAGGAGACTTCTATGATTTTATTCAATGAGCTATTAGATTAGAGATATCTTGCTACTATAGGCAGTGTTTTTTACTTGGTGATTTATACTTGCATTGCTATGCTTACACAGCATCACAGTATCTGTTTCATGAGACTGATTTGAATGGATCCATCCAAATCAATTGAAATGTTATCTCAACAGTATGTTTAAGTGAAACTAGAGGACACATTTTGAAAAATAAATGTCAGTTAGTCAGTTTATAAACTGGGGCTTTTGATAAATCATGCTAACTCCTTCTTGAATGGTTATTTTAACTGTTTTGAATAATAATCATTTAATACTTTAAGTTATAAAACTAAAATATTTATCAAAAACATTTCAAATAATTAGGAGATTAACAAAGTTTTAAGTGAAATTCTACCTTCATCAAACTCCACAAAAATAACTAGACTTGATTTGGATAATATTGATTTAGTCCTATTTTTGTTTTTATGTATAAAAAAGCACAGAAACATTTTTTTTTTTCTGAGAGCAATGGCATCTTTCTCTTCTCTTTCATGCTAAGATTTTTCTGTATTCACTAAATAGTATATTACTGATATCCTTCTATGAATACACAAAGATCTGTCTGATACTATTTAGTGGAACACAGAATACCTTATTATAAATTTTTCATAATTCATTTATTGGTTTTTCTATTGAAAAACATTAGGCTGTCCCAATTTTTTAATATAATTTCAACTTTTTAATTTTAGATTCGGGGGTATACATGCATGTTTTTTATGTGGATATATTGCATGATGCTAATGTTTGGGTTACAGATCCTGCCACCCGAGTAGTGAGCATAGTAACAAATAGGGAGTTTTTTAACCCACACCCCTCTCCCATACTACCTCCTCTAGTAGTCACCAGTGTATATCGTAGTCATCCTTATGTCTATGTGTATTCAATATTTAGCTCCTACTTACAAGGGGGAACATGCAACATTTGGTTTTCTGTTCTCTTATTAATTTGCTTAGGATAATGGCCTCCAGCTGCATGCATGTTGTTGCAAAGGACATAATTTTATTCTTTTTGACAGTTGTGTAGCATTCCTTGGTTTATATATACCACATTTTATTTATTTACTCCACCATTAAAGGGCACCTAGGTTGATACCATGTCTTTGCTATTGTGAATAGTGCTGCGATGGACGTATGGGTGCATGTGTCTTTTTGGTAGAACAATTTTTATTGCTTTGAGTATATACCCAGTAATGAGATTGTTGGGTCAAATGATAGCTCTGTTTTAAGCTCTTTGCAGAAGCTCCAAACTGTTTTCCACAGTGGCTGAATTAATTTTCATTCACATCAACAGTGTATAAATGTTCTCTTTTCTCCACAATCTCACCAACATCTGATATTTCTTGACTTTTTAATAATAGTCATTCTGACTGGTATGAGATGGTATCTAATTGCAGTTTTGATTTGCATTTCTCTGGATTAGTGATGATGAGCATTTTTTATATGTTTGTTGGCTGCTTGTACATCTTTTGAGAAGTGTCTGTTCATGTCTTTTGTCAATTTTTTAATGTGGTTATTTGGATATTGCTTGTTGATTTGTTCAAGTTCCTCATAGATTCTGGATATTAGACCTTTGTTGGATGTGTAGTTTGTGAATGTTTTGTCCTATACTATAGATGGTTTACTCTATTGATAGTTTCTTTTGTTGTGCAGAAGCTCTTCAGTTTAATTAGGTCCCACTTGTCAATTTTTTTTTGTTGTTGCACTTACTTTTGGTGACTTAGCCAAAAATTATTTACCCAGGCCAATGAAGAGAAAGATATTTATTAGGTTTTCTTCTAGAATTTTTATAGTTGAGGTCTTACATTTAAAACTCTATTCCATCTTGAGTTATTTTTCTACATGGTGAAAGATAAGGGTCCAAGTTTTATTATTCTGTGTATTGCTAGTCAGTTATCCCAGTACCATTTATTGAATACAGAATCCATTCCCCATTGCTTGTTTTTGCCAGCTTTGTTGAAGACCAGATGGTAGGAGGTGTGCAGCTTCATTTCCGGTTTCTCTGTTTAGTTCTATTGGTCTATGTGTCTGCTTCTCTACCAGTACCACACTATTTTGCTTACTGCAGCCTTATAGCATAGTTTGAAGCCAGGTAGTGTATGCTTCCAGCTGTGTTCTTTTTGGTTAGGATTGCTTTGGCTATTTGGCCATTTTTATGGTTCTATGTTAATGTTAGAATAGCTTTTTCTAACTCTGTGAAAAATGTCATTGGTAGTTTGATAGGAATAACATTGAATTTGTAAATTGCTTTGGGCAGTATGGCCATTTTAATTATACTGATTCTTCTAATCCATGAGCAAGGAATGTTGTTTTGTTTATTTGTGTCATCTCTGATTTCTTTCATCAGTGTTTTGTAGTTTTCCTTGTAGAGATCTTTTACCTCCTGGATTAGCTGTATTCCTAGATATTTCATTTTCGTGGCTATTGAAAATGGAATTGTGTTCTCGATGTGACTTTTCAGCTTGAACATTATTGACAGATAGAAATGCTACTCACTTTTGTTCATTGCTTTTGGGTCCTGAAACTACTGAAGTCTCTTATCTGTCATTTATGAAGTCTAGGAGACTTTTGGTGGAGTCTTTAGGGCTTTCTAGGTATAGAATCATTTGTCAACAAAAAGAGATAGCTTTTCTTCTTCTTTTCCTATTTGGATGCCTTTTATTTTTTTCTCTTGTCTGATTCCTCTGGCTAGGACTTAAGTACTATGTTGAATAGGAGTGACAACAGTGGACATCTTTGTTTTATTTCATTTCTCAATTCCAGCTTTTGCCCATTCAGTATGATTTTGGTTGTGGGTTTATCATAGATGGCTCTTATTATTTTGAGGTATGTTCATTCAATACCGAGACTATTGAGGGTCTTTTTTATCATGAATGGAAAGGGATGCTGAATTTTATCAAAAGCTTTTTCTGCATTTATTGAGATGATCATATGTTAATCGTTTTTCCTCATAATTCTATTTATGTGGTGAGTCACATTTACTTATTTGCACTTGTTGAATCAGGCTTGTATCTCAGGAATAATGCCAGTTTGATCGTGATGTATTAACTTTTTGATGTGCTCCTGGATTTGGTTTGCTAGTATTTTGTTGACAACTTTTGTGTCTATATTCATCAGGGATATTGGCCTGACATTGTCTCTTTTTGGTTGTTGTGTCTCTATCAGATTTTGGTATCAGGCTGGTGCTGGTTTCATAGAATGAGTTATAGAGAAGCCTTTCCTTTTTGAGTTTTTGGAATAGTTTCAGCAGGGTTGTTACCAGTTCTTCTTTGTATGTCTGCTGGTATTTGGGTGTGAATTCATCTGGTCTAGGGAATTTTTTGGTTGGTAGATTTTTAAATTAATGATTAAATTTCAAAACTTATAATGGTCTGTTCGGGTTTTTACTTTCTTCCTAGTTTAATCTTGGGAGCTTTTGTGTTTCCAGGAATTTATTCATTTCCTCAAGATTTTCTAATTTATGTGAATAGAATTTTTCATAACAGTAGAGGATTTTTGATTTCTATAGGATTAGTTATAATATCATCATTGTCATTTCTCATTAGACTTATTTGGATCTTTTTTTCTTTGTTAATATAGCTAGTGATATATCTTGTTTATTCTTTTGAGGAACCAATTCTTGGTTTCATTGATCTTGTGTATAGATTTTTACGTCTCAACTTAGTTTGATTCTTCTATAATTTTAGTTGTTTCTTCTGCTAGCTTTGGAGTTGGTTTGTTCTTATTCTCTAGTCCCTCTGGGTGGAATTTGTTATTTTGAAGTCTTTCTTACTACTTAATTGAGGCATATTAGAGCTGTAAACTTTCCTCTTAGCACTGCGTTAACAGCATCCCAAAGATTTTGGTACGTTGGATCTTATTTTTATTAATTTCAAAGAATTGTTTTATTTGTGCCTTAATTTGGTTTTATACTCAGGAGTTATTCAGGAGCAAGTTGGTCAATTTCCATGTGTTGGCACAGATTTGAGATATGTTGGTATTGATTTCTATTTTTAAAGCGCTGTGGTCTGAGTGTGTGCTTGATATGATTTTGTCTTTTTTAATTTATTGAGATTTGCTTTATGACTAAACATGTGATCTCTGAGAAGATGAGAATATATATTATGTGACTGGTTAGTGCTCTGTAGATGCCTATTAGGTCCAGTTGGTCCAGTGTTGAGTTTAATCCAGAATTATTTTGCTAGTTTTCTGCATCAGTGATCTGTCTAATGCTGTCAGTGGGATGCTGAAGTCTCCCACTACTATTATGTGGCTCTCTAAGTGTTTTTATAGGTTAAGAAGGGCTTGTTTTATAAACATGGGTGCTCCATTGTTGTGTACATATATATTTAGGATAGTTAAGTCTTCTTGTTGAATTGAGCCCTTTATAGTTATGTAATGGCCTTCTTTGCCCTTCTTAATTCTTGTTGGTTTAAAGTCTGTTTCATCTGATAGAATAGAGACTCCTGTTGTTTTTGTTTTCCATTTAGATGGTAGATCTTTCTCCATCCCTTTACTTTGAACCTGTGAGTGTCATTATACATGAGAAGGGTCTCTTAAAGACAGCAGACAGTTGGGTCTTGTGTTTTTATCCAGCTTGCCACTCTATGTCTTTTACATGCAGTGTTTAGACAATTTATATCCAGTGTTAGTATTAATATGTGAGATTTTGATCTTGTCATCACGTTGTTAGCTTGTTGTTTTGTGGACTTGATTGTATAGTCTCTTTATAGTGTCTCTGGACTATGTGTTTAACTGTGTTTTGTGATGGCAGGTATTGTTCTTTCATTCCATGTTTAGTACTCCCTTAAGGACCTCTTGTAAGCCTTGTAAAGTGGTAAAAAGCTATCTCAGAATTTGCTTGTCTGAGAAGGATTTTATTTCTCCTTCACTTAGGAAGCTTAGTTTGTTGGGATATGAAATTCTTGGTTAGAATTTCTTTTCTTTAAGGATGCTACAAATAGGCTTCCAATATCTTCTGACTTGTAAGATTTCTGCTGACAGGTCTGCTGCTAGCCTGATGGGCTTCCATTTGTATGTAATCTGACCCTTCTCTCTAGCTGCCTTTAAATTTGTTTTGTTTGTGTTGAACTTGGTGAGTCTGATGACTGTGTGCCTTGGGGATATAGTGTCTCATCAGGGTTCTCCATCTTTATTAAATTTGTGTATCAATTTCTGGTGGGATTGGGGACATTTTTATAGACTATATCCTCAAATATTTTTTCCAGATTGTTTACTTTCCTGTCTCAGGAATGCCAGTAAATCATAAGTTTGGTCTCTTCATATAATTCTAAATTTCTTGGAGGTTTCGTTCTTTTTTTTGTTTGTTTTTTTCACCTTTGTCTGGCTCAGTTGATTTGAAGAACTGGTTTTTGAGCTCTAAGATTCTTTCCTCAGCTTGGTCTATTCTGATATTAATACTTCCTATCATATTATGAAATCCTTGTAGTGATTGCTTCCATTCCAGAAGTTCAGTTTTGTTTTTTCCTAAAATGGCTATTTCATCTTTCAGCTCTCAGATTGTTTTACTGGATTTCTGGATTACTGGATTGGGTTTTAACTTTTTCTTGATTCTCGATGAGTGTCATTTCCATCTAGATTCTGAATTCTATGTCTGTCATTTCTGTCGTTACCATCTAGTTAAGAACCATTGCTGAGAAGTTCATTTGGAGATAAGGGGACACTGACTTTTTGATTTTCCAGAGTTCTTGCACTGAATCTTTTTCACCTGAGAGGGCTGGTGGTTCCATTAACTGTAGTATAAGTTAAGTATAATCAATTGGCTTCATTACTGGGTGTTTTCAGAGAGCCAAGGCTCTGTACAGGGTCTTTGTGGCAGGATTCTTGCCTTGAGTTTCACAGTTTTGTATATTGGCAGTGTTTTTGGTGTTGTAATTTGGGCTATTATCCAGTAGATGGCACTTAGGAGTAAGAGCCAGCAAATAGGCTCTGCTTTGCAGCGCTTCAGTATTTCTGCCTATTCACAGCAGTGCTCTGTGGTGGGGTGAAAAGAGAGATGACCCTCTCTCCTTCCTGGTATGCTTCGGGATCCTGGGAGAGCCCCTTCTGATCACTGGCACTCTGTATTTCCTTTGTTACTTGCTAATTTCAGTATTACTTCTGATATGATCTGATATGATTTATAATTTACTTATCTCTGGTGTTCAATCAATTTTTGTTTTATATCTTTCCACTCTTCTCTATTCTTTTTTTTAGTTTTTATGTTTCTGGGGTTTTCTTGTATCAGCAAATATTTATTTGAGAAGAGTTCACTCCGTTTTTAGGTTTTTATTACAGTATTATTCAATTTCATGTTATTTGGGTAGAATTATCAAACTAAATAATTTACTTCACCTTTTTTGACTTTGTTTTTGTTTTACATTTTTTTGTGGATGTGGTCTACATATTTCAATTTGTTTTTAATTTATGAACAGAGTTTCTAGCACTAGAATGCCCTTCTCTGTTAGTCCATCACACATTCTCAAAATATTGTCTGTAGGCACATTTTCTGCAGTGTTAAAAATGTCATTTTCATCATTGTGTGCCTGTGTTTTGACTGTGGCTCATCGCATGAGGTCAGGGGTAGCATTTTTTACTTGTGGCATCATGTTGGCACTCAAAAAGTTTTAGATTTTGGAGAATTTTGTATTTTGAATTTTCAGATGAGGAATGCTCAACCTGGTGAATGGGAGTGAGGGAGAATCTGTTTCTGTGTGTGCTGGACCTGAAGCTTCCTGTGAGTCTCAGAGCTGTGGGCACCCATCTTCCCTTGCCCTGCGAAGCCTATTTCTTTCATTTCTTTTTTTTTTTCCTTTTAACTAGCATTTAATTTTACAGAGTTTGACCTTATAGAACTTCAAAATAAGGTACTTACTTGTTTTCACATAACATATCTTAAACCTGTGGAATCTTTAGGTTAGCACGATTAAAGCATCTGCCATCAGAAATGCATTTTACAGTCTCTCCATGGCTGTATGTTCCAAAACTTAGCTGAGTTGAAGTATCAGAAAAGTTCCATTGTAGATGGTCAGTAATCCGGGCAAGATGTTGACAGTAACCAGGAGATCCAGAAGTAAGAAGGTTCTATATAATGTTCTCAAAGCCTGGTGAGCCTCTTAATCTAGCTCTTGGCCTTTTAATTTAGCCCTTGCCTCAGGGTTTTTCAATTATGCTGTTGTAGGTTTTGTTTGTTTGTTTTTGTTTTTGTTTTTGTTTTTTTTGCACACAACCAGAGCCGGCTGATTTTTGTATTTTTAGTAAGGACAGGGTTTCACCATATTGGTCAGGCTAATTTTGAACCCCTGACCTCGTGATTCACCCACCTTGGCCTCGCAAAGTGCTGGGATTACATGTGTGAGCCACCGCACCTGGCCTTGGGTTATTTTTTTAAAGAATTGTTTTTAATTTTACAATAAAAGAAGTTAGTGGAAAAGTAGTATTTGTTTTATAAGAAATCCCATTTACGGAAAGGAATATTGTAATAAATATTGAACAAGATTGTTTCCTGAAAAGTAATTTTCTCCCTCTGTTACCTTCCTCACTTCTGTCCCTTCCCCTTCTTTTCCTAATTCCTTACCCTCTAGTTATGACCTTGGACAAACTACTTTTTTTTTTTTTTGCAGGTTTTCTTTTTTCTTTTTATTATTATTATTATTATACTTTAAGTTCTAGGGTACATGTGCATAACGTACAGGTTTGATACATATGTATACTTGTGCCATGTTGGTGTGCTGCACCTATTCCAACTCTCCTCTCTCATTTCCTTTTTTCTGTTTACTGCCACTCCTCCAAGGAGTACCAGTCTTCTCTTTGTGTCTGATTCTTCTCAAGAAATATTGCTTTTCTCAGGCTGCCACTTCCAGTCCTGCTGTTTTCAGATTGTTTCTTATAGATTACAAATGACCAAATCCCAACATATATTCTGCATTAGGGGATTTAGTTAAACTTTTCTCTAGGGGTTATTTTAGCTGTATTTCTTTATGTTTCCCACCCTGCTTTACATTTTTCCCCTATAATTTCTTAAACATCTCCACCTCTCTCCTGTATCTTAGGTTTGTAGCAGCAGGTGTTGAAGTTGTGTTTATTTCCTTACTTACAGGTAATTTGAGGAACATGATGTTCTGTGTCATGATACTGAAGGCCTGTATTGCGTTCGGATTTTTTTTTCCTCTCCTTGTTGATTTCATGGGTTTTAGTAAAGATTTTATGGGTAGACCTGATAAAAGTTAAAATATTCTTAACATAGAAAGAATTTGCCTGTAATCTCAGCACTTTGGAAGGCCAAGGCATCAGTTTAGGTCAGGAGTTTGAGACAATCCTGGTCAACATGGTGAAACCCCGTCTCTATTTTTAAAAATAATAATAATAATACAAAAATTACCCCAGTGTGGTGGCACACATACCTGTTAGCTACTTGGGAGGTTGAGGCAGTAGAATTGCTTGAACCTGAGAAGCAGAAGTTGCAATGAGCAGAGATCACACCACTACACTCCAGCCTAGTACAACAGAGTGAGACCCTGTTTCAAAAAGAAAAAAAGAAAAGAATTTATTCATAGATGCGTAATTACAATTTACAGATTTATTTTAATGAGACTTTATTAAGCATCACTACATATCAAGTAAGGTACTGTGCCTACAAAGATAATCAGATTGTGGTTTCCTAACATGAATTTGTTTGCAGGAACACACACAAATGCATATTAGTTACAGCACAGTAATACTCCAAACAAAATACAGAGGGAAAACACCTATCTTCATGACAACCTCTAGGAAAGCTTCACAGTGTTCATTCTTGAACTATGTCTTGAAAGATAAGTAGCAGGATAGTAGGTAAAGAAGTTAGGTAAGAATATCTCAGGCAAAGAGAATACACAAGAGCACTGTTTGTTTAGTTCTTCATGTAGGAGTGTCGGCAAAGGAGATTTGAATGTTTACCAGGAACAAAATCCTGAAGAATAATGCTAAAGTAAAAAGATGAAGCTTTGAAGGAAGAAAAGGATATTGCTCAGTTTTTACTTTAGAAACATCATTGTATTGGAAACAAAAGATAATTTAGATGAATATAAGATTGAACTCAGGGAAGTAAGGAGGTTGTTAAAATTGTTCAGCAATAAATATTAGAGGTCTTTTCAAGGCATTGGCAACAGGAAGGAGAGGAGACTATGAATTAGAAAAATATTTTTATGACAGAATTCATTGGACCTAATGGATTGTTGGATACGGAGGATAAAAATAAGGAAGACAGCATGATAGGGTGTCTAGAAAGAGATACAGTTTATAGGAATCTGAGTTCCTAGATTTCACATATTTCATGTTACGTCTACACCAAACATCACTTTCGTGTCCAGATATCTCGAACTGGCTTTTCTGCCTTTTGAGCACAGATAATTTTGTCACATTAGATAATAATTTTGGGGAAGATGGCAATGCCAAGATTGAAAAAAATGGGCTGATAGAGCATATAAAATTGAAGACTGATCACTGGCACATGAGCTCCATCAGCTCATTTTTTTCCTTCCAGCTTACACTTCATGTAATGTTTTTTGATATCCATATGTTGTGTGTTAACGCTTAGAAATAAAATTGAAATACTGCCACATACTAAATAGCATAGACTAAATATATGTGTGGTACAGATAATGTTATTACAATGTGAGGATAATACTGAAGCTAAGTTTCTCAGATGTTTATGGATTCATTGTAAAAATAAATCATTTTAGAAATAAAGTTTGCTTTTATTGATTGATTTCTCAAGATTGTATTCAATTTAATTCTATCATCATTCTTTTGATTATTTACTATGTTTTCGACTAAGTATCACATCTTGGAAATACAAAATGAGGGCAGTCCCCTCACACAGTATCTCGCAACCAATATTACTGAATCTCTTCTACCTATCAGATGCTGTATTAGATGGTGCAGTGCCACAATCAGTTGAAAGTCTAGTAAGTAAAATGGACAGGTTAAAAAAGATCATAGATTTAAATATATGGCATATTTTTCTAAAAAATAATACTCAAGTCTCTCCCTATATTTGAGCTTCTATAGTGTCTCATATTATTAGATTTCTCTTATTTTCTTAGTTATGACCAACAAGATAGTTTAAATTAAATATTAAATGTGATTTCAATAATGTATACATTTTTACCATATTGCAAGTCTAATAAATATCTATTGCTTTCTGAGATCCTGAAAGATTATTTAGTGTTAATCTGTTACTGTTAGACACCCAAGTCCAAAATTTAGTAAAATAATTTGTATATTTCCACATGTAATAAATACTTGCCTGATTTCATTTAGTAAATTCTCAGCAATTTCTCTTTTTGATAGGTCTAGAGTTCTTGAGGGATTTTATTTTTTATGCTCAAGGAATAAGAATTGTGACAATCGAAAAGGAGAAAAAAGTAGTACTTTAAAACTAAGGTTGTTGAAATATCCAGTTTCCTTATGAATTATTAAAGAATGTTTAAGTCTATAGCAATAATGTTGATATTATATTTCTAATAACATTGATTCTGTAATTTTTAAAACATTAAAATAGACATGGTAAACAGTAAATTTCATAAAATATGTTTGTACTTTTTTCTGATTTTGATATTATGTACTATCACAGTATTTTCTACATTTTTCAGCAAAAAACTGGGAGAAACCAAGTTCATTCACTCCAAGTATGAGTAAGCTAAGGAAGTTGTGAATGGCAGATTAACAAGGGAATATTATAGCATTGTAATTTAATTTCAAGTTTATAGTAATCTGGAAAACCAAATTAGGGAAATTAACAATGCAAAAATGTTCATCATCACTGAAAAGCATGAAAAAAGACAGGATAAGCAGAAAGATGCCTACTAATTTTAAGAGTGTTGAAATATGAAGAGTGGGAGGTTCAATAAAATTAATATAGGCCGGGCGCGGTGGCTCAAGCCTGTAATCCCAGCACTTTGGGAGGCCGAGACGGGCGGATCACGAGGTCAGGAGATCGAGACCATCCTGGCTAACACGGCGAAACCCCGTCTCTACTAAAAAATACAAAAAACTAGCCGGGCGAGGTGGCGGGCGCCTGTAGTCCCAGCTACTCGGGAGGCTGAGGCAGGAGAAAGGCGTAAATCCGGGAGGCGGAGCTTGCAGTGAGCTGAGATCCGGCCACTGCACTCCAGCCCGGGCGACAGAGCCAGACTCCGTCTCAAAAGAAAAAAAAAAAAAAAAATTAATATTGTATATGATAAATATATTTTAAAATATCATTGTGAAAAAACATTTATAACTTATGTTCAGATATGTGTTCTTGTTGAGCATATATATAAATTACAATTTAATATTAAGTACTTTCATAGAATCATATAACACGCTACTAGAACACAAAAGCTATCACATCTTTTTGCCTAGGAAACAAGACACAGATTTGGTGACCTGGGATCTATATGAACCAGGAGGAGGATTAATCAGGTTAAACAACAACAATAACAAGAAAACCTGACTTTCTGAGGAGAAAACTACTTTCTCTCATTCCTAAATGGGGTACTCAGTTAAAAACAAAATACTTGGTTGCGAGAATTAAAAGGTTGTGCCAATAAATGCTGTCACTTTTCAATTCTTTGAAAACCAAGAGCTGAGCTGCATATTTCATAGAATTTTTGCTAAAGTAGTCATGTTTAATTCCTTGGCCTGCTACCTATGTTACAATCCTGTAAACTTCGAAGATTCAGACTTGGAGAAAGATGGAAATGTATACCTACAATGTGGTCAGAGAAATGTTTTCAGTTTTAGAAAGAGGCATAAAGCAATAGTCCATGCAGATTTTGGATATGGTTTTGATTTGTTAAGTTCATTCCTAGAAATTACATTGTAGAATATTCTGTAGTTTATTTAAAGACCATTTAAATTCTCTTTATAATATAGAGGCTTTCCAAATTATCTTGTTTAAATTTTAAATTTAAATTCCATTTAATTGACTTTTTACTTATATCTGTTATCCCTTTTAATCCTTGTATCAGCCCTTTCACTATAGAATAAGTACTATCTTGTGTTAAAACATGATAATGATATGGAAACTGAAGTTTAAAGAGTTGAGTAACTTCACCAAAATTACATGTCTAGAAAGCAATGGAGCCAAAATTAGAATATATGCCTGTCTGAATAAAAAATCAAGGCTCTCTGGACTATAACATTCTTCCATATTCTGATTCTGTTTTTACTCTTTTCAACAGGAATTATTATGGAGAAAAAATTGGTATCTATTTTGTCTTTCTTGGATTTTACACAGAAATGCTATCCTTTGCAGCTGTAGTTGGCTTAGCTTGTTTTATTTATGGTTTATTATCAATGGAAGATAACACAAGCAGGTAAGTGCACCTGAGTTGCCCAGATAGAGAAAACGTCTTTATCTTGTGCCAAACGAAGCTGTTGTTATTATTTCCCTGGCGTTTCCTTCAGAATGTTTCCTTATAGCAGCAGATAATTGATGTTTTCCAAAAACTACTCAAACATAACAGTAGCCTCTCACCTGGTGCTTTATGGAAAATCTGTTTTTAATGATGGGCTCTGAAAAGTCTACTCCTCAAAGCATGACTTGACCCACTATAGAAATTGCTGCTTGATTGCCCCCTCTGTTATATGTGAGAAGTTATATAAGTAGTTGTTCTAATAAGAACAGCTTGGACTTTTACCTAAACGCCTATCACTTTTCAGTAACTTGGCTGTTCCTCTTGCAGCACTGAAATCTGTGACCCTGAGATTGGTGGTCAGATGATCATGTGCCCACTCTGTGATCAAGTGTGTGATTATTGGAGACTAAATAGTACATGTTTGGCTTCAAAGGTATGCATACATTGTAATATGTTGAAAAGGCTTTGAATTTTCCTCCTTTTCATTACATTTAGTACTAAATTATCTTTGTGTTATTGTTATTTTTACAGTTCTCCCATTTGTTTGATAATGAGTCAACAGTGTTCTTTGCAATATTCATGGGAATTTGGGGTGAGTAAATTGTCCCATAAAGAAACAGCTTTCTTCCTATTAATGTGTTGTTTTGTCTCCATATAGCATATGACAGATGAAATATCTTACATACCAAATGTGGTTTTAGATCATTGGGTCTTTGTAACATTAATACACTGATGGAGTGCATATTAGTGGCCATTGGTTCTTGGTCCACACAGGTCTCTATTAAACATCAGCTCATTTCTCATTTCTCATAATTTTTGAAACATCAAATACATTAATTCCTCACTGTCTTTCAGTGTCATGTTAAAAACAGGCTCAAAAAGTACTTAATTCAGGAGAGACTAAACAAATATTTTGTGGCTGCAAGACATTGAGTCATGTATACAAACTGGAACAAGGATCAAAAACTTGAGGACTAATGAACATTTATTTCATCTAAATTGTCAAGTTATAGTTTCCACTTCCACGTTCGTTCATTAAAAATCCTTCATATAAAGTGGAATTTCCCTTAATTTTGAAAATGCCCTGCCCAGGACTTCATATTTTCCATTTCAGTTGGAAAGTTAAAGTGTCATGAAGTTTTTCCTATCATTAGCAAGGAAAATATGTTCTGTACGAATAACTTTGTTAGAAGAGACCTAAAGACTGGTCTAAAATATATCACAAAACTTGGAATTCGTGGGTGTAAATTAGACATTTTTCTCGATTAAAAAACACCTCTAACAAACACAAATATGTGCCATTCAAAACTGGGTAAGGGTGGCCTGGTGCAGTGGCTCATGCCTGTAATCCCAGCACTTTGGGAGGCCGAGGTGGGCGGATCACGAGGTCAGGAGATCGAGACCATTCTGGCTAACATGGTAAAACCCCGTGTCTACTAAAAAATATCAAAAAAAATTA
Source organism: Chlorocebus sabaeus (assembly GCF_047675955.1). Lineage (NCBI taxonomy): Eukaryota > Metazoa > Chordata > Mammalia > Primates > Cercopithecidae > Chlorocebus > Chlorocebus sabaeus. The sequence goes on along the minus strand of NC_132904.1, from coordinate 42,567,102 downwards.
GCTGGGTGTGGTGGCGGGTGCCTGTAGTCCTAGCTACTCAGGAGGCTGAAGCAGGAGAATGGCGTGAACTCGGGAGGTGGAGCTAAATGCAGTGAGCCCAGATCACACCACTGCACTCCAGCCTGGGGGACAGAGCAAGACTCCATCTCAAAAACAAAAAATACAAAAAACTGGGCAAGGGCGGCATTATCCAGGCAAATAACATCAAAATTTTTAGGTATGTGTGCAAAGCAGAGGGATTTATGGATTTCTCTCATTTCTGCTTGGCTGCTGTGGTCTGAAGAGAGCAGCCTAGATTCAAAGAGAACAAAGAATCTAGAAATCTTATTAATGGTTTAACAGCAACCCCAGTTTTTGTAAGTTGTTGTATATACATCTATTTATCATGAGGCTGCCAAATCCTACCTCTCCTTACTTGGAATCGAAAATGAATGATAGGTGCATGATTAAAACAAATGCATTGTGAGAATTTTCCATTGTTTCCATGGAGAGAAATTGTGCACCAACACCTGCCTTATATTACATCATAAATAGAAGAGTGGGTGTGTGTGGAGCACCCCACAGCACTATCACAGCACTATTTGCAGTTACTTAATCACAAGTGAGACTGGTCACGTTTTTAATATTTACTGACCATTGGCTCTCCTTGATATTTGAAGTATTTAATTTATTTTTATAATTCACAGGTACTTTTGTATAAGTACAGTAATCCTTTGTCTGCCACAGAAATTGCAAATATTTTTTTCAGTTTGTAATTTACATTTGATCTCATTCATAGTCAATGGACATTTTAATATATATTACTGGTCATAAAACTTTCCTTATGGTTTTTCTTGTTTTTGTGTTTCTTTAGAACACCTTCCCCACTCAGAGATAATGTAAGATGTTCACCTATGCTTTATTTCAGAAATTTAATGATTTCATTCTATTTATACTTTAATATAATTCAGCAACTAGTTTTTAAAGTTTCTACCCTGGAACAGGTACTATTCTAGGCAATAGGAATTTAAATATGCACATACATAGTCCTTGATTGTAAGACACATTTTTAGTGTACATGCCTCCATGATTGTCATTGTGTATAAGCAAGGTTCATCATTAGATTACTTGCTCCTTTGGGACAAACATCATGGCTTTCATCTCCATAGTTCCAGGGCTAGGCATATGGTATGTATTCAAATATATGTTGCATCAATGAATAATTTAAGTGCTAATTGTATTCCTTCTTAAAAATAAAAAAGGTCAATTCCTATTTAGGCATAAAATGTAAGGCCCAAACCAAGGGTCTCTTTAATTTCCTGAAATCCTTTTCAGGAAATATGTGAATCCTGTGATTCCTATATACTTATAATCACAAAAGTCCATAGAAATCATGGGAACAATTTTGGTTTTAGTCCATATCATTTCTCTTTCCTTACAGTACTCTTTTTGCTAGCTATTTTGTACCATCATTAATTTATCTAAAAATCCCATCTGTGTCAGCCAACTTTCTTATTTCTACTTCAGCATTAACAAACTTTGAGACAAAAAATTTTAAATGCTTAGTGTATTTAAAACTTTTAGCATTATGTATATGACATCCAATCTCTTGCATAGCCATGGTAACCAAATACTGCTTCTAAAATTAATGGTAGTTGTTCTGTTGTGGTATAAACAAACACGCAAATATTAAAATGTTTAACAGTCCCAAGTTCATGAAACTGTTCTCCCTGCTAACAATGTATTTACTGCATACAGCAGTAATGAAATGAATAGAGTAAAAGTTTCTGCCTCATGAAATTCACAACTAGTGTTAAATGATAGTATGAATAAGTGAATGAAATATAACCTATGGTTAAGAAAGTCACAATCTAATTGGGAAAGAATCTGAAGTCTACTTTCATAGAAGTGCATTGTAAATGCTGAGGGAGTACAGAGGAGGGCTGAATTACTTTTTGACTGGAGGAGTTATATGAGGTATCTAAAATAGCCAAACTCATGGAATCAAAGAGTGGAATTGTGGTTACCAGGGGTTGGAGGATTAGGAAATGAGCAGTTATTAATCAATAACCATACTTTAAAGTTTCAATTAAGCAAGATGAATAAGGTCTGTACAACATTGTGCTAATGGTCCACAATAATTAATTGTACACTTTAAAATTGTTAAGTAGTTAGTCTACAGTGTTCTTCCCACTTAATAAATGCTTAACTATTTCTTTAAAGTTTAAATAATGAGCAAAGGAAAACATAAGCCAATGTATACATGAGCAAATAAACAAAAAACCAACAGTCAGAAGATAGATATATTTGCACTGGAAAAATATATTTTGGAAGCTGAGACAGCAATTAGATGATGACAATGATAAAAATATAATTAGGATTTTTAAAAATGTATAGATATCCATAGTTCTTTACATTGTTTAAAAGGTAGTGAGTCAGAAAGTTGAATCTTTTATAGATGATAAAATCATAAGTTAATATTGGAGGTGTTATTCTCTTCCTAAGTATATCCCAATAGAAAGGCATGTATATGCACACCAATAGATTACAAGAATGTTCACAGCAGCACTATGTGTAATAGCAGGTATCTGGAAACAACTCAAATGTCTGTCAGTCCAAGAATATATAACCAGAATTGCAATTTAACCATACAGTTGAATACTATGCAGCAATGAAAATAAATGAATTTTCACTGCACACAGCAACAAAGTTGAACCAAAAAGAAAAAAAAAAAGCTTGACACGAAAAACTATCAGTTGTATATCATTTATGTAAATCCATTTGTAATGGAATATTTTTTATATTGGTGCTGATTATATGGGTATATTTATTTTGTGATTTTTTTTGAATTGTACTTTTATATTTTGTGTACTTTTCTGTAAATATATATTCTTCAATTGAAAATTGATAATTCCAGCGGAAGGATCACTAGAGGCCAGAGGTTTGAGACCAGCCTGGGTGACAGAAGGAGACTCAAATAAAGACGTAAAAAGAAAGCTGAAGTTTTGTGTGTATACATAATATATGTATTTTAAAAGAGAGAGTAATTGTGCTGGGGATTGGCTCTTATGCTTCCTAGGTATATTTCCCTAAGCCTGAGAAACAGTACAATGACTTAAATGATTTCCATAAAAGATAAAAGATACATGCAAAAAAAAAAAAATTCAGTGTTAATAAAAAGCAAATTTTAAATATTACTTCAAATTATCTGAATGAAGAAATCTATTAATATGTCTGAAAATAATTCTTGCTTGGACCACTGACCAAGAAATTAATTTAAATTTTTGTATGAGCTTTTTTTCAGTGTGTTATCGGATACACAATATTATACCAACATTAATAATTGATGAAGTTTTAATCAAACACAACACTGAAACAATAGCCACCTGAAACATGTGAACCATCCTGCAACCAAAGCGATTAAAGGGAGAAGTTGAAAAAGTTTTTAACTTTTTTTTATATCTTTTTTTTTATATATTTGTTTACCTGTAGTCACCTTATTTTTGGAGTTTTGGAAACAACGACAAGCCAGACTGGAATATGAGTGGGACCTGGTGGACTTTGAAGAGGAACAGCAGCAGCTTCAGCTGAGACCGGAATTTGAAGCTATGTGTAAACACAGGAAATTGAATCCAGTGACCAAGGTAGACTAGAATACTGTGAAATGGGCAGCATATCTCAATGGACACACTGCTATAGGTTTCTTCTCATATAATCATAGTTTAATTTGCCTTTAAAGTATTCTGCAGCATATAAATAACATAAACTACTTGTTTCTAATATACATACATGTATATAAATATATATAATCAATGTATATATATGAAAATATTCAAACACTTTCAAATGTAGATAGAAATGTATAGTGAACCACATGGATGAACCCATCACTCAGAATTAATCATTTTTAATTCATGGACAATCTTATTTCATTCATACTCATACTCCTTTGTGTCACTAAATTATTTTGAAACAAATCCAAGGCATAATAACATTAAACTAAGTTCAAAAAGGAAAATAGTGTGTATGCTGTGGGTTTTGTATATAAATGTATAGAAATTGAAATGATCCTAAGTGATATATAAAAATTAAAATAGTATTTATATTAAGATTGAGGTCTTATGAGTGATTGTTTTATTAGATTAACTTTTCTTCACATGGCCCCTTTTAATTGATTATATTGACAATCATTGTATTGGTGTGTGGGGGAAGAAGTCTATGTATTAGAATGCTTAGCTGACAAACCAGCTGTATGTTCTTAACTGAGTTGTTTAACTTTTTGGTACCTCACTTTTTTCATGTGAAAATGGAAGTGCTTTCCTTTAAAGACCAAAATCTTGGTTACATATTTTTCAAGCCCCTATTTTTCCATAATCTACAATCACTGTGTTTCCTGCTGCTATTTAAAAGAGAATAATATGTGTCCCAAATACACTCTCTTCAGTAGAATTCCCTCTTCTCTTGAGAAAACTATTCTTGCAATATAACATTTAAAATTATTTTCACCATTTAGGCTTCATTAAACAATTACTAAGTTTCATTGGAAGATCACAAAAACATCTCCAAAGAGCATGAAAACATCTCAGAAAATACATTAACAATTTGGGTAGCAGTTTGAAATTAAGAAAATATCTTAAAAGATATTGATAGAATAATGACATGATGTTTATTGCTATTTCATGAGATAAAAAGAAAACAAAAGCAGTCCCATTAGCTTTGTCAAAAATTAACAGAAAAAAAAAATGTATTGAATGCTTACATTTGAATCCGGTTGAAAAGCCATATGTATTGATTCACTGTGAATCATTGACTTCACTTAGCTTTCGTGGTTTAGAAATCAAGAAGCAGAGCTTTTTATTTATTTATTTATTTATTTATTTATTTATTTATTTTTACTTATTGCAGTGCTTCTTCAGTGTTTAAGGGCAGTCAGAACCGTCACATTTAAGTCCGCATTGGGAACACACACGTGCACCCACACAAATATGCATACACATGCATGAGCACACATACATTGGGTGCACACATGAACATACATGTACACAGTCACATATACACATACATCCACACACATTTTGAGGTCTGTAGGACTCTTGGACAGCCTACCCTGCCTGTTGAGAGTCCTATTTTTATTCAGACCACCGTTAAAATTCTTAAAATGTGAAATATTATGTTATAGAATTACATGATTTTGATTTCTGCTGACAGCTTTTTTTTTCTTTTACTATTTTTTGCTTCTTTTAGGTAAAATCTACTTGCTTCTTGATGTGCCTAAGAATGTCAGCTGTATAATCAATATCTTTCATTAATGACTTTTAAAGATTAAAGGCAGAAGTCTTGGCTCCTGAGCTATGTGGAAGAACACAGTTTATCTGAAAAATATAAAGAAAGCATCTAATATTATGCAGAGCAATTGCAGAGCAATGCAATTTGATTCAATTAGATAAAATTATAACACCATTAAACATCATAAAGCATGTCTGCCTAAGCAGCAACCTTCATTATTTGACTTTATTTACTGAGTGCCAGGCCCTAAACATCATAATTCAGCATTTAGGAAATTGTGTGTATCCATTTTGTCTCATATCATGTGTAAAATACCCCATCTAGGATGCCTAGAGATTTCTCCTTCAAGAGAAGGAACCATTCCTATAATGTAGCTTTCCATGGCCTATAGTAGGCCCTTTTGGGAGGTTCCTGCTTTAACCGGGCTCTATGATACTGACTAGTGCTTGGAGTCTTGACTTAGAGGGGAGATTTTGAATTTCTTTGTGTTTTCTTCAACATCACAGGAGATGGAACCTTACATGCCTCTATATGCACGTATTCCATGGTACTTTCTTTCAGGAGCCACAGTGACATTATGGGTGAGCATTTCTTTAAAAATTGCTATAATTTCTTCAACAGGTGATTAAATGAGCTATCTCAACCGTGTTATCTGCAATGTCTCTTGAGTCCTTCCTTTCCCTCTCCCTCCCTGGTCTTTTTATCTTGGTTATAGCTCTTACACAAAATAAACTGTAATTTATAGGGATTTTCCATAATTAAACTTTGGGAAAAGATCTCGAGGAAGAGGAGATGCTGTGTCTTAAAGCCTGTCCCTCCCTGCCTCACAACACTTCATTTAAGTGATCACTTGAAATCAGGACAGAATAACAAACTTACTCTGATTCCAGACTCTTTGGTTAGTTTAGAAAAATCATGAATGTATCTTTATTTCCACTTTATTTCCTGCTCTTCCTTTTTCCAAATGTGTTCCCTCTTAACAGTTAATGTTTAATTTTAGGAAAGCAGGCAGTGTTACCTTCTAAGGGGTTAGTTAGCATGTTGAAATATAAATAATTGACAGTTGTAGACTATAGTTTAGACTCACCAGTCCATAAACCCCATATGATTTATCTTTAACATTTCTTGTTAAATCTATTATTTTCATATTTTAAAACAGTAAAAATATGTTTTCTTAGATTATGTAATAATCAAGGAGATGTGATAAAATAAAATGGGGAGAATCATTAATTCAGGACCCTCCTTTGAGAAATCTGGAGTATATCCCCAGAAAATTTCCTGTTTGTGATTTCTAGTTTTCATTTAATTTGACTCATTTCCTCAACTTTTAGAATAAAATTTCTAATGATTGATAGCCATCTTTGTGCTTTTGCAATATTGGAAGTGTATAAAATTTATACAGAATCTATATAAATTTCTAAACTACCAGGCATATTAGAGCACTAATGGCAATATTCTGAGGGGAAGTGAAATGCAATATTGGCATGTATTTTTCTTAGGAAAATAAGTGATCTTGATTCTACATCTTCAACTTCAATGTAGAGCATGCATCAGCAAACATTTTCTGTAAAGGAGGCAGATATATTTTTGGCTTTGTGCCACATATAGTCTCTGGAACATAATTGCCTTTACTTTTCTCTATAACCTTTAGAAATGCCAAAGAAGGCTGGGCGCGGTTGCTCATGCTTGTAATCCCAGCACTTTGGGAGGCCGAGGTGGGCGGATCACGAGGTCAGGAAATCAAGACCATCCTGGCTAACACGGTGAAACCCCGTCTCTACTAAAAATACAAAAAATTAGCCAAGTGTGGTGGCAGGCGCCTATAGTCCTATCTACTAAGGAGGCTGAGGCAGGAGAATCGCTTAACTCGGGAGGCGGAACTTGCAGTGAGCCAACATTGCGCCACTGCACTCCAACCTGGGCAACAGAGCGAGACTCCGTCTAAAAAAAAAAAAAAAAATGCAAAAGAACATTCCTAACTTAAGGACCATATAAGATCAGGCAAAGCCCAAGCAGGATTTGGCCTTCTGCTATAGGTTGCCACTCCCTACTAGAGGATACACCTAGAGGATGAACAATGAAGATGTTCCTTTTAGACTTAACCAGCAACTAGTATATGCCTTATCTTTAACCCTTTTACTTTGCCAGTGTTCACATCTTGCCATCTAGGGAAAGAGAGACTGACTTAGTTTGCTTTGCACATGAGACCTGCTAAACTTCATATAATGAGATTAACAGAATAATCAATATGTTAGATATGTATTCCTAACAGAGATGCAGAGACCCAAATAGCAGTTCTTTGTTTTCCTTTCCCAGATGTCTCTTGTCGTCACCAGTATGGTAGCTGTAATTGTGTACCGCCTGTCAGTCTTTGCTACACTTGCTAGTTTCATGGAAAGTGATGCATCCTTAAAGCAGGTCAAAAGCTTCCTTACTCCTCAGATAACCACATCACTCACAGGATCATGCTTGAACTTTATTGTCATCTTGATTTTGAATTTCTTTTATGAAAAGATATCTGCGTGGATCACAAAAATGGGTAAGCTCGCCAAATCATTAGTGTGATTCTGAAGAATGATTCTTATTGATGGTATATGTCTATTTTGGATCAGCTCCCCAGGAGTTCATTTTCAAAGGGTACCTTTTAAGGCAATTTTTCTCTATAGGTAGACTCATATCTGCTATTTCAAAATTGCTTAAGAGCCACAATTCAAGGTCCATTATAACGGAAGCAGCAAAAAGAACTGGGAAAAAAAAAAATAAGAATTTGGACTCTCTTTATCTTTCTGAGTATTCTTGTCTTAATTCTCCCTTGATGGGTCTGGTTGAATCCTAAGAAAAATAATCACTTTACTGAAGACACAGATAATTGTTATTTCATGTGTATGGTTCTTAGAAAGTATTGATTTTGGAAGTTATTCTGAAAAAACAGAAAAGTCAGCTTCTCCTAAATAAATCTAAATTTTAGTGCTTTTCTTTTCTACTGCCATCTCATAGAACTTGGATTATTTTCTTGTTAAAATATTAAAATTTCTACTTAAAGCCACGGGGAAAGTAATTGAAAGGGATCACAGGTTAAGTGAGAGATTGAGTTAGGTAGAGCAGCACAGAGCACAGTCGCTTTTGCTCTTTTACCTGGCAAGTTAACGGTAAGATCGGAGACTCAAATCAAGGCATCAGCCTCTTCTCTGAGTGTTCACTCCAGGGCTCAAGCTCCTTTGAATCTGTTGTACACAGACATCATGGCCGATGTCAAGCAAAAGACCACATTATTCAGTCAGCGCTGGAATGAGCACTGAGATGAGACTTTCATCATATACTATCTTCAAATTTGGAGTTCTCTCTCATTTTTACTTCTGCTGTCAACAGTGAGAAAATCACAGCAGATAAATTGCTTTTAAAAGCACCTCACCGTTTTCCTCAGTGGGAAAATAAAATCATTCAAGTTCACATTACAAGTTTTGTAGGAATACAGCTACATTTCACTAAAATGGGGGAGTTATCTGTGTCTTTAAAATATTTTGTGATACTTTCAGTATTGCTGAAAATGTCATGATTTGGCTGGATCAGCTCATACTACTGGGAGATCATCAGCTCAGGAAAATATACTTTTCTACATTTTTGTGCTTCATGACCCTCTATTTCAGGGTGAAGATAATTTAATAGTTTGTTATCTTTAGAATTCATTAAATGACAGATCATGATCATGCATTTTAAATAAAGGAGAGGGAAAATGTGTACTATTTCTGCCACTATTTGCTAATCACATTATTTTCAAAATTAATATAGCCATTGAATTCATGAGAGGGCAACACAATTTTGTTGGAAATCATCCCCGCCCTTGACATGAGCTTATTTTCTTCAAAGCTGATTGTAAACAGATGAGTTCTAGTGGCTTATAGGATAGCAGATAGTGTTTGGAGATGAGCATAAGTTTCTTATTTGGTGTATTATTTCATTTTCTTATTTGGTGTATTAGTTCGTTTTCACACTGCTATAAAGATACTACCTGAGACTGGGTAGTTTGTAAAGGAAAGAGGTTTAATTGACTCACGGTTCACATGGCTGGTGAGGCCTCAGGAAACTTAACAATCATGGTGGAAGGTAAAGGGGAAACAAACACCTTCTTCATAAGGCAGCAGCAGAGAGAGAGAGTACATGGGGAAGTGCCACACTTTCAAACCATTAGCTCTCAAATGGCCGGGTGTGATGGCTCATACCTGGAATCCCAGCACTTTGGGAGGCCAGGCGGGCAGATCACAAAGTCAGGAGTTTGAGACCAGCCTGGCCAACATGGTGAAACCCTTTCTCTACTAAAAATACAAAAATATTAGCCAGACGTGGTGGCACACGTCTGTAGTCCCAGTTACTCAGGAGGATGAGGCAGGAGAATTGTTTGAACCTGGGAGGTGGAGGTTCCAGTGTGCCAAGATCACACCACTGCACTCCACCTGGGTGACAGAATGAGATTCCATCTCAAAAATAAACAAATAAATAAAACTATGAGATCTCTTGAGAATTCACGCAACACCAAGAGAACAGCATGGGGGAAACCACCCCCATGATTCAATGTCCTCCCACCAGGTCCCTCCCTTGACACGTGGGAATTACGATTTGACTTGAGATTTTGCTTGGGACAGAGTGCCAAACCATATCATCTGGGTTTGAATTTCGAATTCTGTGTAACCCCAAGACAAGAATGCTGTCTCTCTGACTGTGGTAACAACGGCTTCCTAGGCTTTTCCAGTGGTTAGTTTAATACAAAGTGTATAACAGAAAATCTAACACAAATCCGTAGTTACTTGATGTTCACTTGTCCCAGGGAGTACGAAGTTCAAGGAAAAATAAGAAGATGCACTGAACGATTTTTTTTTTTTTTTTACTTAATAGAAATTCCTCGAACATACCAGGAGTATGAGAGCAGTCTTACCTTGAAAATGTTCCTGTTTCAGTTTGTAAATTTTTACTCATCCTGCTTCTACGTAGCTTTCTTTAAAGGGAAGTTCGTAGGCTATCCCGGAAAATACACATATTTATTTGATGAGTGGAGAAGTGAAGAGGTAAGAATTTCCTTGAGAGGTGAGGTAAGGTGTGTAGCTTCAATACCTCAGTATTAACCACTTTCTGTGTGCCAAGCACTGATTCATATGCTAAAAAATTACAAAAGATACCTAGACACTGACTGTATCCATAGAGAGTATTGTTCACAGATGAATCCTGTCATTTGATAAACTTCTCAGTTTATTTTTGAGCAAGAAGTTACATTTTGCCTATGGTTTGGCAGTAAAATATGAGACATAAAATGACATAAAGTCTATTCCTAAAAATTTCCTACAAGGGAAGACTGATTACTTTCTGTAGAAATAGTTCCACTATAGGTAGTAGAGTTAGATCTATGGTTTCCAAATTTTGGAGAATGGAAGATATAACAACTCCCAACCCTAACCCAGATATAAAGACTCAGAATTTTCTAAGAATGAGATCCAGAAATCTGTGTTTTTTAACACAGTTCACAGATGAATCTAATGCAGCTAACCCGACACTGGTCTGTGATCAGGTTTGGAACTATTGGACTAAATATATCTTACCCCTTCCAACCAAAACCTCGAGATTCTAATCTTATGGTTTAGGGTTTCCTTTAGGTGTTGCAAATTTCCATCTTTTTGATCATTCAATTCTGTTTTCTCCCATCTTGCTTCTGACTAGTGTGATCCTGGAGGCTGTCTTATAGAATTGACAACACAACTGACCATTATAATGACCGGAAAACAGATTTTTGGAAACATTAAAGAAGCCATTTATCCGTATGTATGACTTACAAGCTTTTTATTTGATTTAAGTAACCATGAGAGTTTTCCTCTGGAACAAGATGGATTTTTTTGATTATCATGATGCCTTTGTTAGAAAATGTTTAAGCCAAAAGAAAGTTTTATTTTTAATCAACAGTGAAGGTTGCATTAAAGTAATATAAACTCTTGTTTTTTTAAATTTATTTATTTTGGTTCCATGGCTGGCAAGGTTTTAAAAATTTATTGCACAAATAATAATTATCTATATTTATGAGGCACAATATAATGTTTTAAATACAATCTTTTAAATGTACATTTTTGTTACTTTTCTCTCCTGTGAAGATTTCACTGGGACATCTAAATGCTATATCCTCTGCAGTTTATTCTACATGCTGTGTATTATTTCTGAATATTACTAAAAGGTAAAATTTGTAAAAATATCCATGTGTCATGCAATCTAGGCATAAAAATAGATTGTAAATGAAATGATGGAGACTTTCAGGTCAATACATGAAAGATTGCTCTCTGATCAAAACACAGCAATAATGAATACATTATAAAAAGAGAAAACTAAACTGACAATTTATCTCAAATAGTGGATGGACATTGTCATGGATAAAAAGAGAAAGAATTATAAAATCATAAGTCTACGATCCTGCACGGCTCCTAGTTAGGAAATGAGTGTGTCAGGGCTTGGTATGCAATATAAAGTGGAGTAAAAGTGCTCCACTTAATACAGAGGCTCATCCAGTTTAACTGTACTTGAAGCCAGAGACTGGGTTTATTCTCACACATGAAAGAAGATTGAAAACACCAGCCCTGCACCTTCCCACCTCCAATATATACACAACTTCATAGTGGCACTTAGGGCTCTATTTCAAGTACTAACAAAAGAGGAGCACGGACTTATCCTCACAAATGGCAGTAAATGTGAGCCTAGCCTTCTAGTTTCATGCTTAGATATACCACATCCATAAGGGAAATAGCCAAACCTTTTTTTTTTTTTTTTGAGACAGAGTCACACTGTGTCACCCACACTAGAGTGCAATGGCGCAATCTCAGCTCACTGCAACCTCCGCCTCCCGGGTTCAAGCAATTTTCCTGCCTCAGCCTCCTGAGTAGCTGGGATTATAGGCACACGCCACCACACCCAGCTAAGTTTTTGTAATTTTAGTATAGATAGGGTTTCACCATGTTGACCAGGCTGGTCTGGAACTCCTGGCCTCAGGTGATCCACCCGCCTCAGTCTCCCAAAGTGCTGGGATTACAGGCGTGAGCCACCGTGCCTGGCCCCCAAACTTTTATTTTAAGTTCTGGCTCTAGATTGAGAACCCAGAGGACTGAATGGAGGCAATACCTAAACCAAACAGAAGATGGGGGATACATATGCACAGAGAGGGAGAGAGACAAAAGACAGGGGAGGTAAAAGAATAAAAAAATAAATAAATAAATAAAGCAAATTAACAACAAAAAACCCTGAGCCTTCCTAATAACCAGAATTTCAAAACGTGATAATATTTAATGCTACAAAGGCTGTGAACAAAGTCAATTATTAGAAAGCGAACTTACTCCAGCTGATATTTCTAACTAGAATATTCTGGCAAAGCCCTTAAAAAATGATGTTGATAATACTAACAACATAAGGGAAGGTGATACTGTCATTAAAACAGATAAGGAAATAAATAAAAATGGACAGAAATGAAACAAGAATAAGTAAATATGAAATGGAAGCAATTGCACATATGTGAAAAATTATACTTTAAATAATGAATACAATAGATGGGAAAATTCCAGAGTACAATTCCAGCCTGGACTTGTTTGAAGAATGTATTAGTGAATTGGAAAATAATAGTGAGAAATACCTACCTTATACAGTGTAACAAATATATGACATTTAATAAAAATAAAATAAGGGTATGTTAGATTAAGAGGCTTCCACATTAATCTACTAGTAGTTCCAGAAAAAGGTAATTGAGTGAATGGTGAAGGAAAAAAATATTTGAATAGGTAATTGCTGAACATTTTTCAAAAATGAGGAAAAACACAAGTTTCAGAAATGGAAACAAATTCTGAGTATGAATCAAGATACTAGAATTCAATTCAAGACAATATAATTCAGTTCACACCCAGATTCATTATTGTGAAACTACAGGACACCAAAGATAAAAAGACAATCTTTAAAAATCTTAGATGAAAGAGATTAACTTTATTCAAATGAATGTCATCTATACTATCATCAGCTTCTCATCAATAGCATTAGATGCCAAAAGACAGTATTTTCAAGGTTCTCAGTGAAAATAATGTTCCCTTTTCATTTCTAGAACCAAGTTAACTATTATTTACGGTGCTGGTAAAATAGACATTTTTAGACATGAAAAGACTAGGAGAGTTTGCATGAATAGATTGTCATGGAAAGATCTACTGAAAGATTTTCTTGAGCAAAAGGAGATCACAAAGTGAAAGTACAGGATGCAAGAAACATTGGTTAGCACAGAATTTGTTAGCTCCAAACAAATGAAATAATTTTGTAGAATCTAAAATCATATAGAATTTGTATAGGGAGAACTATAAAATCTTAAAGAAATTTTAAAACTATATAAATGGTGAGAAATACCATGTTGGTGGTCAATTATCCCCAAATTGATATATCGCTTTATTGTTGCTATGATCAAAATATCAGCAGAATTTTTATAGGTATAGACAAGTGGATTCTAAAATTTATATGGAAGGCCAATGAACTAAAATAACCCAAAGAAGTATTATAAAAGAAGAATAAAGCTGTAAGAAATACCCTACTCAATTTGAAGGCTTACTAAAAACTACATTAATCAAGACAATGTAGGATTGGTGAAGGGATAGTTATTTAAACCAGTGGAACAGAGTAGAGATTGTAGAAACAGCTATTGCAGAAATTTGTGCTCTAGCCAAACAGGACCATTTAATTTAAGACAGGTGCAAAAACAATTCATTGATGAAAGAGTAGGCTTTTTCGTAAATGGTGTTGGAACAATTGGACATCCCATATACAAAATAATAAAAAGCTATGTGAAACTTACACCTCATTCATAAATGAACTCAAAATGAATCATAGACAAAACTAGTTTTTAAAAAAGCAAGGAAGTGATTATTATAAAATTTAAGATAATGGCTATGGACGTGGTTATTGAAGAATTTATAAATGGAATGAAGCACATGAAAGAGCTTCTGAAATTTCTAGCCATGTTCTCTTTCTTGAACTGGATGATCTCTTTTCCACTGTGACTTCAGTTACAGTGTGCTCATCTGTTTGATATTGTCTCAGAAATCACAGGTGCTTTTTCCTCTACATCATTCATTTTTCCTCTTTGTGTTTTAACTTGAGTATAAGCAATATATAAATGTTCCTCTTAATCCACATTTGCTATAGTACTTCATACTGTCTTATTAATTTTTGTCAACTGAGGGTTATAAATGATATCTCATTTTAGTATAATTTTTTCTGATTAACCACGAATAAGGATTTTTGGCCATATTTGTTTCCTTTTCGATTAAATGCTTATTCATGTTGTTTAACAATTTTCCTACTTGTCAATCTTTTTTTCAATTTATTTCTGTGAATACTTTTAAACTTCTGGCTACTGGTTTTTGTTTATTTGCTTCTTTTTTGGTTATATATGTTGAAAACATTTTATTCTAAGACGAACTGTCATCTTTTTATTTTTTAATAGTATGTTTAGGTCACAGTGTCACAACCACAGAATTATTGATATAATTCTTAGTTGTGGGGTATGGGTTATCCTTTGCATTGTAAGATGTTTAACAGTATCTTTGGACTCTATCCACTAGATGCCAGTAAACCATCCCTCTCCAGTTGGGACAACCAAAATATCCCCAGAGAGTGCAATTGTGTCATTGTGGGCAAAATTACTCCCAGTTGGAAACCATTGCTTTAGATGAACAAAATTACATAACTTTAATATGGTAGAATTTATCAATCTTTTATTTTGTGGGTTAGCATTTTTAAACAATTGTTTAAGAAATATTTTCCTACCCGGGAATATAAGACATTTTCATTATTATTTCCTGTGTCTGTTAAAGTTATGCCAAAAGTAAGGTTCTAGGCAAAATACTGGATATGCAGATGTACTGATAAAAAAGTTATATGGAAACACACAGACATACACAAAGATATTCTCATATACTTACTTCTAAATTTTTTATACATTCTAACATTATTGTTTTTCACTTTCAAATTCTAAATACGTATGGACAGGATTTTTATGTTTGATATGAGATACAAGTCTATTTTGTACATATATGTGTGTATATATATCTATAAACTATATATTGTATAAACCCTTATATTACCATTTATTGAAAAGTTCCTTTTTCCTGTGCTCCATCATCTAGAATACTATTCATCTCATACAATATTATCTACAATACTTTTTATGCCATATAAACACTATCCACATGCCATATAAACACTATCTACATGTCATATAAATACTATCTACAATTATACCAAGTGCAAGACTATTTCAAGTTTTCCATTCTATCCTAAGATTTATTTATCCCTGTACAAGTACAGCAATCTCTCTCTTTTTTTAACTGTTAAGTTCAGAGGTATATGTGCAGGTTTGTTACACAAGTAACTTGTGTCTTGGGGGTTTGTTGTATAGATTATTTTATCATCCAGGTATTAAATCTAATACCCAATAATTATTCTTCCTGATCCTCTCCCTCTTCCCACACTCCACCTTCTGATAGGCCCCAGTGTGTGCTGTTCCACTCTATGTGTCCATGTGTTTTCATCATTTGTCTCTCACTTATAAGTGAGAGCATGTGGTATTTGGTTTTCTGTTCTTGCATTAGTTTGCTAAGGATAATGACCTCCAGCTCCATCCATGTTCCTGCCAAGAACATGATCTTATCTTGTTCTTTTCTATAGATGCCTAGCATTCCATGGTGTATGTGTACCACATTTTCTTTATCTACTCTACCACTGATGGACATTTAGGTTGATTCCATGTCTTTGCTATTGTGAATACAGTACTACAATCTCTTAATTAATACAGTTTTCTAAGTCTTGATATCTAGTGGGGCAACATTTATCAACTTATTTTTTATTTGTAGAACTGTCTTGGCTATTCTTGGTCTTTTATCAATCTATATAAATTTTATAAACATCTTGTCAGATTTTACATGGAAAAATAATTTTTCATTGAAATTATATTTTAATTGTTTCAATATAAACCGTTGAATTTTTAAAAATAATACCAAGCCTTCTTACTCGTGAACACTTAAAATGGACTTTAATGAATTCTAATAAATATTTTAAACTTCTACATATAGGTCTTATAAATCTTTTGTCACGTCAATTTCTAGGTGGTTTTTATTTGCTATTGTAAATGATATCTTTTTAAAAATATGTATGTTTTCTACTTGTGTGTTGTGGGTGTACAGGAATGAAATATATTAATAAATCCTAATATCATTTCTAATTATTTTATCTGACTTCACTTGGGTTTTCTATTCAATCACATCACTGTTAATAATCACAGATTTCTCCTTTATTTCCAATGATTTTGCCTTTCTTATTTTATTTTACACCTAAGATCTCCAGTAATCTTGAATGTGATCATGCAAATTCTTATTTTGTTCTTGATTCTAAAGTGAATGCTTCAGACTTTTTCCTATTATGAATGATGTTTGCAGCCTGGTGCATTGGCTCATGCCTGTAATCCCAACACTTTGGGAGGTTGAGGAGGGAGGATCGCTTGAGCCCAGGAGTTCAAGACCAGCCTGGGCAACAAAATGAGACCCCATCATACAGAATAAAATTTAAAAATTAGCCAGGCATGAAGGCACATGCCTTTAGTCCCAGCTACTTGGGAGGTGGAGGCAGGAGAAAAGGTCAAGGCTGCAGTGAGCTGTGATTGCACCACTGCACTCCAGCCTGAGTGGCAGAGTGAGACCCTGTCTCAAAAAAGAAAGAAAGAAAGGAGACAGACATAGAGGAAGATAAAAGGAGAGAGAGAAAGAGAGTGAGAGGAAGGGAGGGAGGAAGGAAGGAAGGAAGGCAGGAAGGAAGGAAGGAAGGAAGGAAGGAAGGAAGGAAGGAAGGAAGGAAGGAAGGAAGGAAGGAAGGAAAGGGAAGAGAAGGAAGGGGAAGGGAAGGAAAAGGAAGGAATGAAGGAAGGAAAAGAAAAAGAAAAAGAAAGAAAGAGAAAGAAAGGAAGAAAGGAAGGAAGAGAAAGAAAGAAAAGAGGAGGGGAGGGAGGAAGGAAGGAAGGAAGGAAGGAAGGAAGGAAGGAAGGAAGGAAGGAAGGAAGGAAGGAAGGAAAAGTTTGCCCTAGGATTTTAGTAGATATTTCTGATAAGATTGAAATAATTTTTTTTTCTGTTTCTACTTTTCTTTCCTAAGTAGGTTTTAATACATCAAATGCATTTTTCTGCATCAATAGAGATGATTTTATATTTTTCACCTCAAACCAGTCAATGTAATATATTTATTGATTTGCTAATTTGATTTTCTTTTTTAAAAGTCTCTTTTTATAAAAAGTAATGCATTCTCATGATATATCATCTTTTTATATAGCATGGAATACAGTTAGTTAAAATTTTGTTTAATGTTATTGTATGTATTTTCACATTATTTAAGTCATTTCCTATTATAATAAATTTCATATTTGTTTGAATTTTCTTCTGAGCGTCATGACAGCATCAGGATTAGTAAGTGGTTTTTAGTGATAACCCTCTCCTCCACTTATTCCTTAGCCAAGCTGTCTCTGAGTGAATATATTTCTCTGAACAGAGTAAAGATTGTCTTATTTTCTCGATCACCCTAATAAAGAACTCTTGACTTCTGCATGTATCATGAAAAGAACACTAGATTTTGATTTGTGCTTTGGCTGGAGTCATTTCCCTTTGCTCTGTGATCTTAAGTTTTTCAATCTCTAATTTCTGCTAGTTTCCAGATCTACCACTCTGATTCTCTGATCGTTTTCTTGTTAGTTATATTTCATATATTAACTTTTATTATTTCCAACAGCTTGGCTTTGAATTGGTGGAGACGCCGAAAAGCTCGGACAAACTCTGAGAAGCTGTATAGTCGATGGGAGCAGGATCATGACCTTGAAAGTTTTGGACCCCTTGGGCTTTTCTATGAGTACTTAGAAACAGGTAATTTTTAACCACTGTTCTAAAACATAGAGTCGGCATGAATGAGTGGTTTTTCAGCTCCTGATATTTCTTTCTGCCTTGCACGTGGTAGGTGTTCAATAAATCACTGGCTGATTGGCAAAAACAATAAGTGGAGGGATATAAAGAAAATTTGTTCCCTAATTCCCTGTTCCATCAAACAGACTGCAGAATAAAGTTTAGTTTCAAAACACCAATCTCAGAGACATAATTCCTGTTAATTGAATGTTAATATTGTTGAACCAAATCAAGTAAGAGTCGTTTTTTAACACCCATCTCAAATTCGCTTTGATGGCTGTTTCTCCATTTGTTTGCCTCAGTGACAACTCAAAGACAAAATAAGTTGCTTGGAAAAATTTCCAGAGTTTGACTTGCAATTAGTGTATGTCCTTTCTGTGAGGCTAAAAGTAAGGCTAAAAGTGATTATGTAAGGGAAATACAAGCTGAACACAAGAAACATCCAAAACATTGCAAGGTTTGAATAGAGAAGAGACTCTTGAGGAGCAACTTTCAGAGAGATTTTTCCGGGAACTACTTATATGGTCTGCTCAGAGTGTTTTATGTCAAGCAACTTTCTCTGTTTCTCTCATAGAATTAAGGAAACTGTTTGTTTGTTTGTTTGTTTGTTTGTTTGAGACAGAGTCTCGCTGTGTCACCCAGGCTGGAGTGCAGCAGCCCAATCTCAGCTCACTGCAGCCTCTGCCTCCTGGGTTCAAGCGATTCTCCTGCTTCAGGAAATGGTCTC
Organism: Chlorocebus sabaeus; assembly: GCF_047675955.1. Taxonomy (NCBI): domain Eukaryota; kingdom Metazoa; phylum Chordata; class Mammalia; order Primates; family Cercopithecidae; genus Chlorocebus; species Chlorocebus sabaeus. Next base: position 42,548,121 of record NC_132904.1, on the reverse strand, counting down.
GATCTCCTGACCTCATGATTCGCCCACCTTGGCCTCCCAAAATGCTGGGATTACAGGTGTAAGCCCCAGTGCCCTGCCAAGAAAAAAATTTTCTTACCTTTCAAGGGCCCGTAAAACCACGGTAGAATATATGAGATGATCCAAAATTCTTCATGCTTCTCCAGTGCAATACATTTATGTGACACATGGGTTGAAATATAAATTTAGGACAAATAGAATCTATTTTATACAACTCTTTGTAAGCTCAGATAATCTTTGCTTTATAAGGTGATAAGGCTATAATTTTTAATTAATTGTGTAAGTTTCAAATGAGTTTGCACATATCTACATCAGAGATTATTACTGAAATTAAAAAGTTGAAACAAAGTTTCTTAAGATTGTTTACTACTTATTAAGACATAATTAATTTATTCTGAAAACTTTATACATTATCTCTGATTTTGAAACAATTTTGCAGAGTATTCATTATTCTACACATTTTATTGTTGTGGATTCTGAAACTTGCATAGTTTAATAAGATTTTTATGGACCACAAAGATTTTAGGTAGAGATATTAGATATGAACCTAGAAAGTTTGTGTTGCTTCTACATAATACTTCCTCTTCATTTTCTACCTCGTAGGTTAGGTAGAGAAAGCAGGGAAAATAGGAAGTGAATATGTACTTTTCTCACTTGATAACAAGACCGATTCAGTCAGATGAGAGAAGCTAAATTCCAGAAACATGTGAAATGTATTTAAAAATGGAGGAATAATGGAATTTTTTTTTTTATTTTCTCCTTTAATGGAAAGCCATTTCCATTAAATGGCTTTTTATTTTTTTTCTTCAATCATTTGGGAAGCTGGGGCTGTTAGTTGCATGGGTTCTTTTACCCCAAACATTGTTGTAGACAAAAGAATAAAAGTGTGGGGATAAACCAACTTACACAGATGTGGTTCTCCGTTGAGTCTTAATGAGGACAGAGAATAAAACTTATTTAGAAAGATGTCGTGATAGTAAGGAGAATCAAGACCTTAACAAATTTCTTATTCTAGAAGATGTATATTTCCTTTTCCAGCACGCACACACACACACACACACCCACCCCAGACGGCCGCTGGGAATATACAAATGAATCAGTCATTATGCCTGATCTCAAAAAGTAGATTGAATCTAAGATGGCAGAATAGGAACAGCTCCAGGCTACAGCTCCCAGCATGAGCGAAGCAGAAGACAGGTGATTTCTGCATTTCCAACTGAGGTATGGAGTTCATCTCACTGGGGCGTGTCAGACAGTGGGTGCAGGACAATGGGAGCAGCCCACCGAGCAAGAGCTGAAACAGGGCGAGACATCACCTCACCTGGGAAGTGCAAAAGGTAAGGGAATTCCCTTTCCTAGCCAAGGGAAACCACGACACACAACACCTGGAAAATCGGGTCACTCCCACCCTAATACTGTGCTTTTCCAAAGGTCTTAGCAAATGGCACACCAGGAGATTATATCCTGTGCCTGGCTCAGAGAGTCCCATGCCCACTGAGCCTCCCTCATTGCTAGCACAGCAGTCTGTGATCTAATTGCAAGATGGCAGCGAGGCTAAGGGAGGGGTGCCCACCATTGCTGAGGCTTGAGGGGTAAACAAAGTGGCCAGGAAGCTCGAAGTGGGCAGAGCCCACCACAGCTCAAGGAGGCCTACCTCCCACTGTATACTCCACCTCTGAGGACAAGGCATAGCCAAACAAAAGGCAGCAGAAACCTCTGCAGATTTAAATGACCCTGTCTGACAGCTTTGAAGAGAGTAGTGGTTCTCCCAGCATGGAGTTTGAGATCTGAGACAGACTGCCTCCTCAATTGGGTCCCTGACCCCTGAGTAGTCTAACTGGGAGGCACCCCCCAGTAGGGGCAGACCTCACATGGCTGGGCACCCCTCTGAGACGAAGCTTCCAGAGGAACAGTCAGGAAGCAACATTTGCTGTTCAGCAATATTCACTGTTCTGCAGCCTTCGCTACTGATACCCAGGCAAACAAGGTCTGGAATGGACCTCCGGCAAACTCCAGCAGACCTGCAGCTGAGGGTACTGACTGTTAGAAGGAAAATTAACAAACAGAAAGGACATCCATACCAAAACCCCATCTGTATGTCACCATCATCAAAGACCAAAGGTAGATAAAACCACAAAGATGGGAAAAAAACAGCAGAAAAACTGAAAATACTAAAAATCAAAGTGCCCCCCGGCCACCTCCAAAGGAACGCAGCTGCTCGCCAGCAATGAAACAAAGCTGGTCGGAGAATGACTTTGGCAAGTTGAGAGAAGAAGGCTTCAGACAATCAAACTTCTCCGAGCTAAAGGAGGAAGTTCAAACCCATCACAAAGAAGCTAAAAACTTTGAAAAAAGATTAGATGAATGGCTAACTAGAATAACTAATGTAGAAAAGTCCTTAAATGATGTGATGGAGCTGAAAACCATGGCACGAGAACTATGTGATGAATGCACAAGCTTCAGTAACCAATTGTTTCAACGGGAAGAAAGGGTATCAGTGATTGAAGATAAAATGAATGAAATGAAGCGAGAAGAGAAGGTTAGAGAAAAAAGAGTAATGAACAAAGCTTCCAAGAAATATGGGACTATGTGAAAGGGCCAAATCTACATCTGATTGGTGTATGTGAAAGTGATGGGGAGAATGGAACCAAGTTGGAAAACACTCTGCAGGATATTATCCAGGAGAACTTCCCCAACCTAGTAAGGCAGGCCAACATTCAAATTCAGGAAATACAAAGAATGCCACAAAGGTACTCCTCGAGAAGAGCAACTCCAAGACACGTAACTGTCAGATTCACCAAAGTTGAAATGAAGGAAAAAATGTTAAGGGCAGCCAGAGAGAAAGATCAGGTTACCCACAAAGGGAAACCCATCAGACTAACAGTGGATCGCTCGGCAGAAACTCTACAAGCCAGAAGAGAGTGGGGGCCAATATTCAACATTCTTAAAGAAAAGAATTTTCAACCCAGAAATTCATATCCAGCCAAACTAAGTTTCATAAGTGAAGGAGAAGTAAAATCCTTTACAGACAAGCAAATGCTGAGAGGCCTGCCCTACAAGACCTCCTGAAGGAAGCACTAAACGTGGAAAGGAACAACTGGTACCGGCCAGTGCAAAAACATGCCAAATTGTTAAGACCATCAATGCTAGGAAGAAACTGCATCAGCTAACGAGCAAAATAACCAGCTAACATCATAATGGCAGGATCAAATTCAACAATATTAACCTTAAATGTAAATGGGCTAAATGGTCCAATTAAAAGACACAGACTGGCAAATTGGATAAAGAGTCAAGACCAATCAGTGTGCTGTATTCAGGAGAACCATCTCAGATGCAGAGACACACATATGCTCAAAATAAAGGGATAGAGGAAGATCTACCAAGCAAATGTAAAACAAACAAACAAAAAAAGGCAAAGGTTTCAATCCTACTCTCTGATAGAACAGACTTTAAACCAACAAAGATCAAAAGAGACAAAGAAGGCCATTACATAATGGTAAAGGGATCAATTCAACAAGAAGAGCTAACTATCCTAAATATATATGCACCCAATAGAGGAGCACCCAGATTCATAAAGCAAGTCCTTAGAGACTTACAAAGAGACTTAGACTCCCACACATTAATAATGGGAGACTTTAACACCCTACTGTCAACATTAGATGGATCAACAAGACAGAAAGTTAACAAGGATATCCAGGAATTGAACTCAACTCTGCACCAAGTGGACCTAATAGACATCTACAGAACTCTCCTCCCCAAATCAACAGAATATACATTCTTCTCAGCACCACATCGTACATACTCCAAAATTGACCACATAGTTGGAAGTAAAGCAATCCTCAGCAAATGTAAAAGAACAGAAATTATAACGAACTGTCTCTCAGAACATGGTGCAATCAAACTAGAACTCAGGATTAAGAAACTCACTCAAAACCACTCAACTATATGGAAACTGAACAACCTGCTCCTGAATGACTACTGAGTACATAATGAAATGAAAGCAGAAATAAAGATGTCCTTTGAAACCAATGATACAACATACCAGAGCAAAGATACAACATACCAGAATCTCTGGGACATATTTAAAGCAGTGTGTAGAGGGATATTTATAGCACTAAATGCACACAAATCAGGAAAGATCTAAAATTGACACCCTAACATCACAGTGAAAAGAACTAGAGAAGCAAGAGAAAATACATTCAAAAGCTAGCAGAAGGCAAGAAATAACTAAGATCAGAGCAGAATTGAAGGAGATCAAGACAAGAAAACTCTGCAAAAAATCAATGAATCCAGGAGCTGGTTGTTTGAAAAGATCAACAAAATTAATAGACTGCTAGCAAGACTAATAAAGAAGAAATGAGAGAAGAATCAAATAGACACAATAAAAAAATGATAAAGGGGATATCACCACTAATCCCACAGAAATACAAACTACCATCTGAGAATACTATAAACACCTCTACACACATAAACTAGAAAACCTAGGAGAAATGGATAAATTCCTGGACACATACACTCTGCAAAGACTAAACCATGAAGAAGTTGAATCCATGAATAGACCAATAACAGGCTCTGAAATTGAGGCAATAATTAATAGCCTACCAGCCAAAAAATGTCTAGGACCAGACGGATTCACAACTGAATTCTACCAGAGGTACAAGGAGGAGCTGGTACCATTCCTTCTGAAACTATTCCAATCAATACAAAAAGAGGGAATCCTCCCTAACTCATTTTAGGAGGCCAACATCATCCTGATACCAAAGCCTGGCACAGGCACAACAAAAAAAGAGAATTTTAGACCAATATCCCTGATGAACATCAATGCAAAAATCCTCAATAAAATACTGGCAAACCGAATCCAGCAGCACATCAAAAAGCTTATCCACCATGATCAAGTGGGCTTCATCCCTGGAATGCAAGGCTGGTTCAACATACGCAAATCAATAAACGTAATCCAGCATATAAACAGAACCAAGGACAACACATGGTTATCTCAATAGATGCAGAAAAGGCCTTTGACAAAATTCAACAGCCCTTCATGCTAAAAACTCTCAATAAATTCGGTATTGATGGAACATATCTTAAAATAATAAGAGCTATTTATGACAAACCCACAGCCAATATCATACTGAATGGGCAGAAACTGGCACAAGACAGGGATGCCCTCTCTCACCACTCCTATTCAAGACAGTGTTCAAAGTTCTGGCCAGGGCAATCAGGCAGGAGAAAGAAATATAGGGTATTCACTTAGGAAAAGAGGAAGTCAAATTGTCCCTGTTTGCAGATAACATGATTGTATATTTAGCAAACCCCATTGTCTCAGCCCAAAATCTCCTTAAGCTGATAAGCAACTTCAGCAAAGTCTCAGGATACAAAATCAATGTGCAAAAATCACAAGCATTCTTATACACCAATAACAAACAGAGGGTCAAATCATGAGTGAACTCCCATACACAATTGCTTCAAATAGAATAAAATACCTAGGAATCCAACTTACAAGGGATGTGAAAGACCTCTTCAAGGAGAACTACAAACCACTGCTCAATGAAATAAAAGAGGACACAAACAAATGGAAGAACATTCCATGCTCATGGATAGAAAGAATCAACATCGTGAAAATAGCCATACTACCCAAGGTAATTTGTAGATTCAATGCCATCCTTATTAAGCTACCAATGCCTTTCTTCACAGAATTGGAAAAAACTACTTTAAAGTTCATATGGAACCAAAAAAGAGCCCACATTGCTAAGACAATCCTAAGCCAAAAAAACAAAGCTGGAGGCATCACGGTACCTGACTTCAAACTATACTATGAGGCTGCAGTAACCAAACCAGCATAGTACTGGTACCAAAACAGAGATAGAGACCAATGGAACAGAACAGAGCCCTCAGAAATAATACCACACATCTACAACCATCTGATCTTTGACCGACTTGACAAAAACGAGAAATGGGGAATGGATTCTCTATTTAATAAATGGTGCTGGGAAAACTGGCTAGCCATATGTAGAAAGCTGAAACTGGATCCCTTCTTTACACCTTATACAAAAATTAATTCAAAATGGATTAGAGACGTAAATGTTAGACCTAAAAACCATAAAAACCCTAGAATAAAACCTAGGCAATACCATTCAGGACATAGGCATGGGCAAGGACTTCATGTCTAAAACACCAAAAGCAATGGCAACAAAAGTCAAAACTGACAAATGGGATCTAATTAAACTAAAGAGTTTCTGCACAGCAAAAGAAACTACCGTCAGAGTGAACAGGCAATCTATAGAATGGGAGAAAATTTTTGCAATCTACTCATCTGGCAAAGGGCTAATATCCAGAACCTACAAAGAACTTAAACAAATTTACAAGAAAAAACCCCCATCAAATAGTGGGTGAAGGATATGAACAGACACTTCTCAAAAGAAGACATTTATGCAGCCAACAGACACATAAGAAAATGCTCATCATCACTTGCCATCAGAAATACAAATCAAAACCACAATGAAATACCATCCCACACCAGTTAGAATGACGATCTTTAAAAAGTCAGGAAACAACAGGTGCTGGAGAGGGTGTAGAGAAATAGGAACACTTTTACACTGTTGGTGGGATTGTAAACTAGTTCAACCATTATGGAAAACAGTATGGCGATTCCTCAAGGATCTAGAACTAGATGTACCATATGACCCAGCCATCCCATTACTAGGTATATACCCAAAGGATTATAAATCATGCTGCTATAAAGACACATGCACACATACGTTTATTGCGGCACTATTCACAATAGCAAAGACTTGGAACCAACCCAAATGTCCATCAATGACAGACTGGATTAAGAAAATGTGGCACATATACGCTATAGTGGAGTACTATGCAGTCATAAGAAAGGATGAGTTTGTGTCCTTTGTAGGGACATGGATGCAGCTGGAAACCATCATTCTCAGCAAACTATCGCAAGAACAGATAACCAAACACTGCATGTTCTCACTCATAGGTGGGAACTGAACAATGAGAACACTTGGACACAAGAAGAGGAACATCACACACCGGGGCCTGTCGTGGGGTAGGGGGAGAGGGAAGGGATAGCATTAGGAGATAAACCTAATGTAAATGACGAGTTAATGGGTGCAGCACACCAACATAGCACATGTATACATATGTAACAAACTTTCACATTTTGCACATGTACCCTGGAACTTAAAGTATAATAAAAAATACATACATACATACATACATACATAAAAGTAGATGGGCTAGCAAGATTGAAAAACTTGGTTACCTCACTAAATTGCTAATACAAATGTAAAGACTAGACAAGCATAAACCTAAACTTAGCCCATAGTAAAAGGCAAAGAAAAATAGATTTTGTTCTAATAAGCATGTTTCTAAAGGATGAGTAAAGAAGGAACTCAGCCATGCATGCCCAGTTTCTCCTTCCAGTTCCAGCAAGCAGGTAAGTCCCCTGTGGAGAGGAGGAACTGGACAGACAGGCAGAAGCCTGAATTGTCGTATTCATGTGGATCACTCCAAATGAAGGAAGTAGCAGGATTTGGGCAGGGTGTTCTTGTCTTTCTCCTTCACAATAATGACTTCATGCCTTTTTCTTTTCTCTACAGTTATTCAATTTGGATTTGTTACACTATTTGTGGCCTCTTTTCCTTTGGCTCCTCTTCTTGCTCTCATAAATAATATTGTAGAGATTCGAGTGGATGCCTGGAAACTTACCACTCAATACAGGAGAACTGTAGCTTCTAAAGCTCATAGCATAGGTGTTTGGCAAGACATTCTTTATGGAATGGCTGTCCTTTCTGTTGCAACTAATGTAAGTGGACCTATTTCGATGGGGTGACTTTGTATTTCATTTTGGGGGGCACGGGGAGATGCGAATGATGCTTAATCTTTACATTGATTTCATCATGGTGATACTTTATAAAGCTAAAACATCCCAAAATAACTGTTAAGCACTGACCAATATAGAAAAACTGATGTTCTTGTTTAGAAATACAAGAACAATTATAAAATTACTCTCATTAGTATGACAGTTTCACAGCATGTGACAAAGTAGACAGAAAATAAGTAACAGTATAATGTGTTTGGATAAAATAATTTAAAAATGATTATATTTGTATTTGTATACTACAGAGAATGTATATTTACCTGTTATATTTATGAAACACTTAAAATGTAAGAAAAATAAATTTCCAAAAGTATAACTTTTATAATGCATTTTCACTTCCAATATACTTTACAAATTGAAGTTGATAATAAGATAATCAAAAAAGAAAATCTAATACTTTTAAGTAGGATTCATATAAGAGAAAACAAAATTGAAATCATAGAGGTTAATTTAAATGAAAGCCTATAGGAATGAGCCAAAACCACTATTACAGAAAACTCCATTGCCATACATTTTTAATTATTAAAAGAGGACTGGAAAATGAGCTGAGTATATAACTTAAGACACTATCAAAAATTGTAAATCAAATTGATAGAAAGTAGTAAAAAAGAATAAAGATGTAATCAGAAATAATCAAATTAGAAAACAAAAAGTGACATAATTGCTAAGTAAATCAAGAGCTAGACAAAGTAAGTAAAACTCTGGAAAAAAAAGTATGAGAGACTGTTGTGTACCAATTTACTCCAATATATTTTGAAATATATTTGAAATGACCACTTGTTTAGAAAGCAAAATTGTCAGATCTATTCACTAAGTAATAGAAAGCCCGAATGGACCATTAGCCATAGAAATTACATTAGAATTTTTAAAGCATAGCACTAAAAATATAGGTACCAGAGCCAGGTGGTTTTTAATTGACATATCTAATCTAAAAATATATGCTATTTATACTATTCTGGAACTTAGGAAAGGATGGGAAAATATCATTCCCGTGGAATCAAATACTGAAATTAATTGCACTGAACTGTGAGAAATTTGCAAACACATGATATTCAGTTTCTTCATTCCTTTCCTGTTAATCTCTTACACACACACACACACACACACACACCACACCCTGCAGTCCTACCTCATTGGGTTAGTCTAAGAAAGTGAATTTGGTTAAGGATAGTAGAACTGTGCTGTTAAACAATAAGAAATGTAAGAAATAGCAAGGCTTGATGGAAAGAACATGGTTCTTGGAGACAGATACATTTTGGTCTGACTCTCTACTTAGCCACTTTGTAGCTATGAAATCCTGGAATACTGATCACACACTGTAAATGAGCTGTTTTGTGTTTCAGGACAAAGACTTGCATATTACTATGATTTGTAATAGTATTTAATTATTTTGCATCTGTACAATTTATGGTACTGAGAGATGTACAAGTCAGACATTATTAAAACTAAATTGGCAGCCCATGATCTTCCTCTTTTTTTTATTCTTCAGGCCTTTATTGTTGCATTTACGTCGGACATCATTCCCCGTCTAGTTTACTACTATGCTTACTCAACAAATGCCACGCAGCCTATGAAAGGATATGTGAATAATAGCCTGTCAGTATTCCTGATAGCTGATTTTCCAAACCACACTGCACCTTCGGAAAAACGAGACTTCATCACTTGCAGGTGATTTGTTTATTTGTTTAGGTTTTAGTTTTATCCTTTAAGTGTATTTCTTAAGTTGTCTATTACCTTTATGCCTTACAATATAAAGGATTTTCTTAGGGCAACAAAAATCCTGTATAAATAAATTGTATCCATTCTAGAATTCACACATTGCATGATTCAGATTTGAAAAGGTAACATGGCAAAAACTAAGAGATTATGGGTAAAGATAACATTAATTTAAAATTTTTTCTTACTTTCTAATTTATCAAAAGAGTTTGTCACCAACAAGTGCCCCTTAGTCCAAAGCTGCAATAATCTATAGATCATACAACATTGTCATATTGTATATACATTTAACTTACTTGAATTTATCTGCATCCTCAGAAAAGAGAGTGTGTGAGAGAGAAATAACAATATAATAATATGATATAATAATATGATTAGTTCACCACCTATCCTGCTCAAAGGTTTTATTCTGTATAGGGAATATAAAATTGCATATGTGAACCTACTGTTTTTACTCTCAGTGTATCATGTACTATGGGATCTTTTCACCATACAATTTAAAGACACACACACACACACACACACACACACACACACACACATGCTTATCAAGGCCCCTTAATTTAAACCAGCTGTTTCATTTGAGACTCCAAAAAAAAAAAAAAAAAAAAGAGCAAAATATTGCAAGACAAGCAGACATTATATTGCTATATTACATATTTGAGTATAATGAAATCATAGCCTAATGTGTTTAAGAGCTTGGCCACTGGTGTCAGATTTCTAGATGTGATTACCCACTAGCTGGACTAACTATTTCAGTAGGACCAGTATCCAGTGAATTTATAGAAGAGAATGAACACACTAAGTTGGACATTAAGAAAACTTCAGAATTGTGTTAGGAAAAACAAAGCAATACAACATCAGAACAGCCAAGAGAAAATAGAGTTTCAAGAAGATAGAAGTGGCCTATAATATTCTTATTTTTGAAAGTCAAATCAAAGGAGTAATATATACCTGCAATTTAAGGATAGGAGAGAAGGAAAGGATTGGGAGTGTTAAGGAGTGGGAAAAGAGGAAGTGGAAGCAGCAAATTTTGAATAACTTATTTGAGAAGCTTGTCTTTGAAGGGCAAGAGAGAAGTTTCACTTGTGTGTTTCTTCTTAGGTCTATTTTTGCATGTAAGTAGCATATACCCTGATTTTATGTGAACAAGAAAGATAATGTTTCATAATATCAATTAACTTTGACCTGATTTTTCTGATCAGCTAGACAGGTCTGTTAAGAGAAATAATAAGAAATTATATTAGGTCTCTCTAGTTGAAGCTATAACTATTTTTTGATTTTTTTGCATTTATTTCCACTTTTCAGGTACAGAGATTACAGATATCCTCCTGATGATGAGAATAAATATTTTCATAATATGCAATTCTGGCATGTCCTTGCTGCCAAGATGACCTTCATCATTGTTATGGAAGTAAGCTGTTCTTAACTTTCATTCCAGTTACTCTCTTCTCTCTTTAGGCAGGTATTTCCAAAGGTAACCGCTCATCAGAAAGTTAGCAATATCTCAATAAATTGTCTTGAAGGAAGTATTGTATTTGTTGTCATAAAAAGAACCTTAGGGATATTTTCAGTACAATGGATTGCCTATTACTCACTTATTGCTGTTGAACATGTCATGGAGACAGAAAAGGAAAGGAAAACAAATACGGTCTTTTTCCCTTGAAGTCAGGAAAAGGGGAAATAACCCACGGATTTTATGGAGTACCTATTATTTACTAGTTCCAGAGGCTGTATTAAATCGTAACAATATTGTAAATTAGACCTTATCGCTCACCTTTGAAAAAGGAATCTGAGATTCAGCAAAAATAAGTAGCTGGCTTAACGTTAACTAACTAACATTAATGCTGGGTCTCAGTGCCAAATGTGCCTCACTCCCAAGTTTGTACTCTATGTTATTTTTATGCTTCCTCTCTTGTGGAATATCTAGTGTAATTATAGAGATAAGGCATGGAAGAAAAGGTAACCAATACAGAGGCAGTTTTGGACAAAGTTTCAAATTGAGTGATACAAATCATATGGCAAGAAGGCCGATCAGGGAGAGAAAAGTAAAATAAAGGCACTTTTTCACCCTGGAATAAAGCCCAATAAAAAACAATCCTAACCCAAGAGCATGCCATTCCAACCAGTTTCTGTTTAATTTATTTTTATTGTTATCAAAGTTTCGCATGTAATTTTAAAAATCAAATAGTTCTGTATGGCAAAAAAACAAAAGAGCAATCGTACATAATATTCCTGCCTACCCTAAAATTCTAATATCCAAAGTAAACATCTCAACTTTTTTAACTCACTCTTCTAGTAGTTACCCTTGTATGGCAAAAGAACATGATTTCGCAGTTATATATTTTTATTTTTTAGTTTTAGGTATCAATTACTGACATTCTACTTTGGCAGATCTCTCACACACACACCCACACAGAGAGAAAGAGAGAAGGGAAAAAAAAAAACTTTCTCTTTCTCCTACCGCTCAATAATTACAGCATTTTTTTTTTTGTCTTATTCTGAAATTCAAAACCTCAGGAAAGAGGACGTATTTTGATAACTTATTTAGCAGCAATATATGATCTAATTTAAGGCTTTTGATAGCCTTTATTTATTATTTTTAGAGTGACTCTTCATTTACTTTGCTGCAGAAATATTTAAGTGTTTGATACAGAGTGCCACCTGAGACCCTGCTGTTTATACACTAAATTACATATTTTTGATATTTAATCTCAATTCTGAAATATTTCTGTCCATCAGTTTTGAGTAAGATATTTTATATAAATACAATAGTCAGGGTTTATAAATTATGACTTTATAAATATTAGTCACATCTGTTTCCTGTCTTACATTCTGAACATATTTCTTTTATTATAATATTGCTGTTCTTTTCTCCCTCCGTCTCTTAGTTCTTTATGAATTTATCAGTCTTTCATTCCAACATTTTGCATCAGAAGTTTAGATCACCTTTCAGCCAGTAAATTAGTTCAGGAATTCTTTTGTCTTAATTTATTTATTATTTGTATTAATTTTTTGTAATAATTGCAGGCTCCAACCAAGCATCATCCTGGGACTTCTCTTCATCTTGTCTTCTATTGGAGACTATATTTTCTGCAAATCTATGTTTCTCCCATTTTTGGTTTTCTAGCTTATTTTGGTGAAGCACATCTTCCAGTAATATCTGAGGAAAAATTATGGGCTGTCTATTTCTGAGGAATTGAATATTGAAAATTTCTTTTCTTTCCTTACATGTGATTATTTGGAATAGAATTTATAATTAAAAGTTGTTTTCTTGAAGAAATTTTAATCAACATTATTTTGGTATTCCTGAAGTTTTGAAGACATTGCTTCATTTTCATTCAGCTTCCAGTATTGCTACAAAATGCAATACTATTCTGACTCCCCAGTCTTTGTGTATTATCTATTTTTAAAATCAATATGGTTTTAGGATTCTCTCATTAGCCCCATTTTTATGAAGCTTCACAAGGTGGTTCTTTGCTATTTGTCAACATTCATTGTTTTAAACATTCATTGAGCCCCTTAGATCTAAAAACGTACTTACCCATCAAGTTGAGACAATTTGCTGGCATAATTTCTTTGATAAATTTTTTTCTTTCTTTGTGCTGTCTCTCTGGAACTACTGTTACTCAAATTTACACTTTCTAGTTTGAAATTCTAATTATTTGTTTTCTCCTCTATGAAAACCTGGATTAATATCTTTTTAAAAATTCTACCTTTTTCTTTTACTCCTTTCCTTATATCTGGTTCTTTTTTTTTTTTTTTTCCACGTCAGAGACTTTCCTACGTATTTGGTGGTTCTGCTCATGTTTAAGAGTGTGGCAGTGAAAAGCTGACTTTAAGCATTTTGTGCATACAGGAGTGGTGTCACTTGGTGGGTTTCACTGTAGGTTGATAAGGTAGTGAGCTGACATTTTCATTGGATCCTTACAAAATTTTGACATCCACAGTTCTGCTTTTACAGAATAGTTACTTTTCCCAGAGAAAACTCTTTAAATCTGCCTATTGAGATATTTTGTGGCTGCCTGTGTTCTAAGACCTGAGCAAGGCAGAGGGGACTAAGTGTCTCACAGTTCGTCGTGCTGAATTTCACTGTTTTTACATTTTTTTTTTTCAATATGTTTTCATACATCCACTGTGTCTGGTGCCCCTGGATTCACAGCTTTCTGGTATAATTTCTGCAGAAAATAAACTCTTCAGCTGCTTCCAGGGTATAGTATGGAGTAAAAGAATACCTGGATACAGATGGGAGAAAGGCTCCGAAAATTCAAGTGCTCCTTATGCGAATTTTTATCTAATCCTCTTGTTTTCAACTCCAACTCACACTAATACCTTCAAAAGTCCTTACTGCCTTCTTTCCTGAACTTTTCTGACATTCTAAAACAAAATTGGCTTTTGTCTTTTTGGTTTCCACTGTCAAGTCACCACATCATCATTTGCAAGTTTGCTAGCCTTTTTCAATCTTTTGAGTCTAATTCCTTTATATCTAATTCCTTTATAAATATTTTATCAGCTTTTCAGGAAGGAGCAGTGATAAAGAGTATATTCAATAATCATGTTCAACTGGAATATTGCTAGTTACATATTTAAGTATATATTTATTTGTTTAATGTTGATCTTTGTATGAAAGTTCTAGGACAGGGACCATATCTTCTTGCTTGCCTTTCTACCTCATATGTTGAGCAGTTTTTTAAATAAGTGAAATGATTTTTAAAGACTTTCTGCGGAACATGTGACACTTCTAACAGCGTCTAATCTTTCCTTTATATTTCCTCTAGCATGTTGTGTTTTTAGTTAAATTTTTGCTGGCCTGGATGATACCTGATGTTCCAAAAGATGTTGTGGAGAGAATCAAGCGAGAAAAGTTAATGACTATCAAGATTCTCCATGATTTTGAGCTCAACAAATTAAAAGAGAACTTGGGAATTAATTCTAATGAATTTGCCAAGCATGTCATGATTGAGGAAAACAAAGCACAGCTGGCTAAATCAACAATCTAATCAGCGTAATGAGGAAGCAGCAGGTGGTCTGCCTTACTTCACTTTTTCCTCTGGGTTTAGGGCCAGAGGTCAGAAGCCATGTGTCTATTTTACCCCCCTTTTTTTTTTTAACTCAGAGTTTTTATACACTTTTATAGAGGCCAACTTTGTGATGTTGGAAATGTACTACTTCTCTGCTTCATTGACTGGGCCCTCTCCAGATGTTTTCTGAGGTGCTGTAAATGACTGTTGAAAGTGCAGGTAGAATCAGAATACTGGGATATTATGGAGTCTTGCAGTTTAGTAAGAAACACTGGCCTTGGGCTGTCCCATCACTTTCCAGTGCATCTGTTTATTTTTATGGTCTTCTCTTGGGTTATTTGATACCTCCTTCCCCATTAAGAAAAATGTTGGGGCAAAAAGAAAGGGATCAAAGAGGCTGACTGAGCCCTGTATATCCTATCATTTTAAAATGTGCAAATGAATTGCCAAGATCAGATGACATAAGAAAACTCACACATTAAAGTGTTAATGGATCATAGCAGAGGTTTATTCCTGACACATTCAACTACAATCAGAATCCCAGATAGTTCTTCCCAGCAAATGCAGAATTCCTTTTCTCGAGACTGGAATTTTGGGTTTCAACATAAAACAACTTGGTTCTTAGAGATAATAATTTGGTCATAATAGTTTCAAGACTGATCTTATCTGGAAAACAACATTATGAAGCTATTAGATTGCTTCAGCTTCTCAAGCAAAGATACAATAGAGAAGTAAATGTGTTTTCTTAGTAGTTAATGGATGCAAGACAATGTATATTGATTAATTTGTGGATTTTAATCTAGAAAATTGCTAAATTTCTTAAAAATCACTTTTCTTCTGGAATGCCAATTTCACATCATGAAGCCTGTTTGTATAAGTTAGGTACAAGTTGTTTATGATAAACATTTCTTTGCTTTAAAATAATTGCAAATCTTTTAATAAGTTTACAATCTTTTCTTTTTTTTTTTTTGAGACGGAGTCTTGCTCTGTCGCCCGGGCTGGAGTGCAGTGGCCGGATCTCAGCTCACTGCAAGCTCCGCCTCCCGGGTTTACGCCATTCTCCTGCCTCAGCCTCCCGAGTAGCTGGGACTACAGGCGCCCGCCACTTCGCCCGGCTAGTTTTTTGTGTTTTTAGTAGAGACGGGGTTTCACCGTGTTAGCCAGGATGGTCTCGATCTCCTGACCTCGTGATCCGCCCATCTCGGCCTCCCAAAGTGCTGGGATTACAGGCTTGAGCCACCGCGCCCGGCCTACAATCTTTTCTATTGATGTGTCATCTTATACAATGCTCAGTGCCTTGTTCCAATACCTCTGACACAGAAGAAGTCATGTTGTTAGCTAGTGATTTGATGTGATGTAACATCTTAAATGTAAGCTTGTCTTAAAGAAATTGTCAGTATAACAGCAACCACAGACTTGAACACCAAAAGTGAATCAACCAACTAAGAATGAGTTCATAGACTTAATAATCTAAGGGGTAAAAATGTTTGTTGAATTATTCCTCTCAAATTTAGGCTTGTGTTACATGCATAAAAATCCTTGTTCTTTTTTCACTTAAAAAAAAAAACTAAGTACATATAAATTTGTGTATCTATACACACACATATCTATATAAATAATTATTAGCACTAGAGTGATGCAGTCAAGTTATGTAGTATTTGAATCTCTAGTTTCAAATTATAATTCACCTCCAAAAGAATATTGTCTTATAATCACACACATAAGAAATTTTATCACAATATTTTAAACTAACATTTCATTATCTAATTCTAATAAATTATTGTGGTACTGCCAGTATTAAATATATGGCAGATGGTATTAACTACTGATCAATAGTAAGCATATAGAACTGGGGATTATGGATTTTATAAACTATGAGACAGTCACCCCAGTTTGAACTGGGACTAATGCCCGGTACTGATTTGTCACCCACTGAGTAGACTTTATGAATATTTTTGAGTAATTTGAAATGATCTCATTATTGAAAGATGATTGCATATGTAGAGTCAGAGTTACCATGATATCTGCCACCAATGCAGGATTTTTGGCTTGTCAAATCAAATTCTCCATTGCTACAGTGTAGAGTGCACACAGCTCATATTGCTTCCTTCCTGGGTGCTGATAAAAATAAGAAAGAGTATGGAAACTGGTTTCTTGAATATAAACTTTAATTTTTAAAGCTTAAAAGTATTCGTAGAGCTAGACTGTATGATAAAGACAAATTTAATTCACAAAGTTATCTGTACCCTGCAATTTTAAAATATGCCAACTAAATTTTGGGTTTCTGGAAGTGTATGGAGAAAACAGCAAGGAAAGAAATTGTTTTTAAGATGAGTAAATAATTCCCATGATTGATAGATATTCTCCTTTTAAAATGTTATGGACTGATATATTTTATTCACCTTTAAATTTCTTACCAAGAAGTTTATCTTTGTTTTTCAGGTTTAAAAATGAAATACAGGTATTCCTCACTTTCCTGAAAGCGTGCTAACCAAAATCAGGAGCCAAACCAATTCAGATACATGTGTCTCATCTAATTAAACCATTGGTTTTTATAGGAGGGCTGCATTAAGAGAGCCCAACCACTACCTATAAGTTGATAATTACCAGCATGGCAGGTGATTATATCCGCTGACCAAGTGCATAGTTTTGTTTTGTTTTGTATTCAGAATGTTCTAGGGAACATTTGAGATTTTATGTGAAATAAACTTTTAAGTGCCAAAGCCAAAACAATACTTAACTCTTTTCAAATGCCCTCTTTCATCCTTGCCTTCAACAATTTTCCTTTGCACACAGGAATCAAAATCTACTTCAAAACATTTATTTTAGAGGAATCCATTAAGAAGGGAATGTTTTACTTAAATGAAATGCTGTCTTACTTTTGCTGTGTCTTTTGACACTTCTTAGCTTTAATATTCTTCTTTTAACCAAGCCATTCTGCAAGTTATCAAAGAAGAGAAGGAAGAGGAGGACAGATGAAGGTGACGGGAGATGAGAAAGAGTAGGAGGGAGGAAAGAATTATTTCCTTATGAATCCTGTGTGTGTTTCTTTGGAGGAAAGAGCTGTTCCGAGGAAGCTTGGCCCAGCTGCTGTTGATAAGACGTATATCTCTTAACAAAGACACCTAATTAAAGCGAGAGAAAAGCTAAAGAAAATTTCAATGTGACAACTGTTATGTGTCAAAATAAAACTTAGATTCCAAAGTGATTTTGTAGCGTTGGGCGCTATGAGTAGGTATGGATCTCTGTTGATTGACTCCAGTTGAAGGTGAGAAATCTGTAACAATCATTCAAAAAGGGAATCTATTATTTTGAAAGAAACTCTCATATTTTTTTTAAATTGTTAATAGTTGTTATATAACTAAGAATGTTATGAAGAAAAATAGCATTGCAAAAAGCACCATTGGTCAGGCTTACAAGTCAGCCACAATGAATCGGTATTACTACTGTGTTATTCTTTTTCTAGACAAATTTTGACTCCTCTACTTTTATGTGTAATAATTCCAGTATTCTATTTATTTCAGCATTATGTGAAAAATGATGAGAATGTTAAAAAGAAAATAATAATGTGGTTTAATTGGTGTGAGATACCTGCTTCCATCTTCCTCAAAGGTTTGACTAGGTGTATCTCTCCTGTGTGTGAGATTATGTCCCCTGGTGTTAACCCGGGAAATGAGTGCTCCTTTTTAACATTTCTTTCTTCCAAGTTTTTTTCTTCCAGGAAAAATAATATGCAGTTATGCAGGAAAAGCTGTCTTAAATAATGTGTACATAAATCTCAAGAGAATCAAATTTATACAGTGAATAAAGTAATACTTAATATTAAACTACATTTTGACATGAACTCAATTTGTTCTTACAGTAAAATGTTGATATTTTTGGAGTTTATTCCTTTTTGAGTCATATTTGTTTAGAAACATTAAAAATATATATATATAAAAAACATGTTTAACTCATGAAATTACATGTTTTTGCACATGTAGATGTTTGCATATTGACAATGCAAATTCCTTTAAGTAGAAAGCTGGATAATCTAGAAAAATTTGAGAAGGTGGTAGTTTTTGTTGTCTTATTTTTACTACTTTGGAAGATAAGGGTGAACAGAGAAGCCCCCAAAAAGAAAAATTGCATGTTGAAAATTACAGGTAGGTAGATAGGCAATGAGCGGGGCAAGAGAGGGCTCCCGACACACTCACTAGGAATGTAGGTGATGATTACACGATTATCATACTGTTTCTCTAAAAATGATAATTCTGCAACCAGGGAGAGGCAACCTCCTGATGATCCACACCTGTTAACATTAAAAGTGTTACTTGAATGCAGGCCCCAGGGAGAAGCAACTTCCTGGGCATGCATGTTAAGAGACAAAAATGGTGAAGTATGATCTTCCAGGCACACTCCACCTGTAAAAGGAAGAAAGGCTCAGATGGGCGTGAGTTTAATTCCAAAGGGTAAAGAGAGCACTGCAGATGCAGAAAGTCCACACTAAGGGAAGACTCATGGGAAAGAGACAAGCCGATCAAGTCCCAGGATCATGGTTAAATGCCTTTTTTCTCCTTTGGAGCTTCGGGTGCCCACTTAGGTCTCCACCCAGTGAATTTTCCTTTTTTTTTTTTTCTATTCTAAAGCCTTTTAAAATAAAATCCCACCACTGCTCCCAAATGCCTTGGTCTCTTTTTCTGCTTTTTGCCCCTCAATTGAATTCTTTCTTCTGAGGAGGCAAGGACTGAAGTTGCTGTGGACCCGTACGGATTTGCCTCTGGTAACTCAGGGTAACTTGGATGTCTGCCACAGCTGACAAAAATAGCTCCCACATATATTTTCTAGTCCCATGTTTTTCGAAAAGAAGTCCACAACCTTGTTCATCAGAATTATCTGGGTTGCTTGTTAGAAATGCACACCCCTAGGTCTCTTATTCCCAGATCTCTAGAAACAGAGTCTTTGGAAGAGACGCTTTAAAAAATCTCTTTTGGGGGATGTGTTGGGGAATAGGGGTGGGGGAGTAGTAATACTGATGGTAATTTCATAAGATGCCAAATTCCCTGGCCCAAAGTATTTCTACAATGACTCTCAAACAGTAATTTATTGTTCCAGCCCATTGAAGAAGTATGTTAAGACAGGTAGTCAGGGTTTCCAAATTTGTAGAACTGTTCCAATTCTGTTGTATATGGAAGTAGTTAAAATCCTACAGCCTAAGAGCTCTAGCCCTTTAGTTTCTATTTATTTTTTTAAGAAAGGAAGTAGTAAATTAAATTTATTTGCTTTTACCAATATATTCAAGAAAATAAAAGTGTAGACTGGACAAAAATTATGGTGGATACATCACATTCTAAGAACAAATAGAACAAAGAGTTTAACAGACAACATTTAATCAAGAAAGCAAAGCTGTTAGGAATATTATGGAATAAAGGATTGTTTATAGAAAATAGCCCTTTTTAAATTGTGAAAGAAACGGGAAAGCAATGGTCTGGAAGAAAGATTTGGAGGATAATATGGTTTGGCTCTTTCCCCACCAAAATTTCATCTTGAAATGTAGCTCCCATAATCCCCATGTGTCCTGGGAGGGACCCAGTGGGAGGTAATTGAATCATGGGGATGGGTTTTTCCCGTGCTGTTCTCATGGTAATGAATAAGTCTCACAACATGTGATGGTTTTATGAAGGGCAGTTCCCCTGCATACGCTCTCTTGGCTACTGCCATGTAAGACATGCCTTTGCTCCTCCTTCACCTTCCACCATGATTGTGAGGCCTCCCCAGTGATGTGGAACTGTGAGTCCATTAAACTTCTTTATTTTTTAATAAATTGCCCAGTCTTGGTTATTTCTTCATAGCAGTATAAAAATGGACTAATACAGAGAGTCAGAGAAGAATAACTATTCAGCACTCCTGAAAACTGCCATGAGTAGAGAACTTGAAGCTTGTAGAGATATCCATGTGATGTGCTGAAGTGAGACTGGGAAGGAAAGCTAATGAAGAAGTCTATGGGGAAGTGCTACATTTGTCTAGCTACTGTTTCTATGAATCTGCAGCCAAGAATCATACACAAACTTGAAACACACTGCTGGTCAGGAATAGTTGGACATGGAGTGAAAAAGAGTGAGGAGAGCATAGAGCCCACTAGACTCCAATTTGCATGTCCTTTATCACATCTGTCCTCAAAGACCAGAAAGAAGTCTTTCTGTTGCTTTACTTCTGTATGCCTCTTGTACAAATCTAACCTGACACCAGATAAAGAACAGTCTTTGAGCAGTGCAGTTCCAGCTTCACTTAATAAGGCTATTGGCCATTTGAACAAAATGATTAATAAAATAGGCACAATGTGCTTTCATTAAATGTTGGGCTCAATAACTGAGGAATAGGGATTGCTTTACAAATACATTCTAAACACTAACAAAATCTGGTCAAATACCAAGCCCCACCCAAACAACAACAACAACAACAAAAGCAAATCTCAAATGACCAATATAAATCAGATAATTTTCTCTGTCCACAATAGAATGAAATTATAAAAAAATAAAAAAGATGGTAATCAAAACAAAGTTTAGAAGA
This sequence comes from Chlorocebus sabaeus, assembly GCF_047675955.1. Taxonomy (NCBI): domain Eukaryota; kingdom Metazoa; phylum Chordata; class Mammalia; order Primates; family Cercopithecidae; genus Chlorocebus; species Chlorocebus sabaeus. Next base: position 42,526,926 of record NC_132904.1, on the reverse strand, counting down.
TAGTTTTTAATTACATTGTACCAAAAGTACTGCACAGCTCAAATTTTGTGAGATACACTAAATATATTTTGTGGTGGTTTTAGAAGCAATGTATAGCATTTAATTAGGCTATTAAAAAAAGAACAAAGAAGTTAAGCATCTAAAGAAGTTAGAGAACAGCAGTATAAACAAAAAAAATGTACAAGGAAGGGAAAATGATTTTAAGAGGAGGAGTTACTGAAAAGGGAAAATCATTTTAAGAGGAGGAGTTACTGAAAAGTATACAGAAAACAATACCTTAATGGGAACATATTAGACTTATACTCTTTATAATTAGCAATAAGAAAGCACACTTGCAGCAATAATAGCCTACTTTTTCAGACTATCACAACCCCAAGAACCACTAGAAAAACTTGGTAACGTGTTTTTAAAAATGATTGAAAGCATCAGAAAAATAAAAGACAAAGGGTTTTTATAGAAACAATATATAGGAGAGGAGACAAAAGCAGAGAAGTAAGCCTGTCTTTTGTGACAATATTTTCCCTTGAGGAAATTGTAGAGTCAAGAGGAAAAAAAAGGCTGAAAGAGAGGTTCTGCTGAGCTTTCAATTACAACTTGGGAGAAATATTTAGGGTCTATCAAGGATAAAAAGCCCTGGTAAAATTTCAGTACTTTCTGTGGAGACATTAAATATAAAGACACAGAAGGCTTGAAATGAACATAATGGGGAAAAAAATATTCCTTGGAAACACTAAAATAAAATAAAATTGATCTATACTAACATCAGGCAAAGTAGAGTGTGAGGCAAGGTGTAATAGTAGAGATTGAGATATTGTATAATGATAAAGTGATAAATTTAATAATAATACATAACTAAACATGTATTCATCTAATAACATACAGGAAAACTTATCAAGAAATGTTGACAGAACTGAGAGATGGTAAACCCACCATTTTATCTGGAGATGTTAACATGCTCTTAATGACTGACAGACCAATGGAAACAAATGCAGTAGGATATGTAATATTTAAACTGTACAATCAATCAATTTGACAACTGACAAATACATATGTGTGTGTATATATAATGTACACACACACATATATACACACACATACAAACATGAGAAATAACATGCAACAATGGCAAAACACACATTTTTAAGTGTACATGGAAAATTTCCAAAATGATCGTATCCTGGACCTTAAGGCAGATGAAATTAATTTCGAAGGACTGAAATCATTTAGAGTATTTCTCTGACTATAGTAAATTAAACTAGAACTCAATAGCAGAAAGATAACTAGAAAATCACCAAAATGTTTGGAAACTAAGCAAGCAAAACACAGTTCTCAATATATATGGATCAGAGAAAAAGTCTCAATGAATATTAGATAACATTTGAAAATAAAAATGAATATTTACATTTTCAAATTTGTTGGAATCAGTTAAATCATTGTTTTTAGAGAATCCAAGTGTGTGAAAAAAATCCATACAGAGGGGTGACTCAGCGCGAGATTTCAAAGGCCAAGCAGATCAAAGAGAGTTTTCCAAAACGGGGGCACCCCAGAGTAAGGGTCTCAAAGCCCAAACAGACTTTGCCAAAAAAGGGGCACCCAGAGTAGGGGTCTCAAAGCCCAAACATAGTGAGGTTGGTGAATTCATGGGAGAACAGCTTGGTTCGGAGAGTTAGTTCAACAATGGTGGGAATGGCCTTAATGCATTCACACAGGATGAAGGTGGTCCTGGCTGTAGGTGTTGATCCTAAAAAAGGTGAAGAAGGCATCTATGCAATGCCAACTCAGCACGGAGAGTCACAGCCCAAACCAAGTGATGACCACATCCCCAAAAAGGTGTAGCCTGGAGGAAGAAATAAGAGTCAGAATGTGGCAAGGAGTGTGGACACACATGGTGGTAACATGACATGGAGTTTTGAGGCCCAACTGATGTGAAGAGAGCACCCACATAGTGCTAACGCTGGGCTGAGGGAAGGGAACTTGTCGTGACCTGACATAGTATGATGGAGCTAGGCGGGGTGAGCTGGGACTCACACAGGTAGCCAAATTATCTGGAAGTGTCAGAAACTGAAAGTGAGGCATTTCGAGGATGGGATGTCATTCTTGCAGGCTGTGATGGTGGCGCCTGAGTTGAGGTTTGGGGCTCAGAGAGGAATGAGGAGGTCATGCACATTGAGAAAGGGGTGGTAGGGGTGATAGGAAAGATAGGTTATATACAAAGGCTTAATCAAGTATGTGAAAACACTAAGGATATAATCAGCTGGAGATGGGAGTTACAGATCTCTAAAGGAGAACCATAGAACGACTCCTCTAGTGTTTGATTGAAATTGGAGGTAATGGATAGAACTAAGAATTTTTCCTATGTAGATATAGAAATAAATCTAAATGTGAGTACACACACTCACAAAATGGCAAGATGGGGGCAGGCAATGTCCAAGGTGACCCTGAAACATTTTGTTAAGCTAGAAAGCAAGAAAATTCTCAAAGGATTCAACGTGTTGTAAAAAGAATATAGGAGCCAGATTTAAAATGCATAACCTGAATTTAATCATGAATAAACATTGAACAAACCCAAACCTGAAGGGCATTCTACTAAATCCCTCTAATTCTTAAAGTAGCAAAGACATAAAACTAATGAAAAGACTAAAGAACTATCCCAGATCAAAGTATACTAAAGAAATTTGACAAATTTGACAAACATAGTGTGTGATTATGACCCCGATGTTTTTGCTACAAAAACCAAGATTGGTATAATTGATAATACTTGAACATTATCTGAGGATTAAATTGGAGAAACGTGTCACTGTTAATATCCTAATTTTGAAGGCTGTATTGAGTTTCTGTGGAAACTGTGTATTTACAGGAAATGCACGCTAAAGAATTGTGAAGGAAAAAATAAATACTGGAATTATAAACAAAAACTAATATGATAAAATGGGAGAATATATTTGCAAATCATGCATATGATAAGAGGTTGACATCTAAAAATACATAAGGAATGCAAACAAATCAATAGTAAGGAAAGAGATAACTAGATTTTTAAAATAGAGGAAGAATCTGAATAGACATTCTCAAAAGAAGAATACAAATGGAAAGCAGATATACAAAAAATGTTCAAAATCACCGATCATAAGAGAAATGCAAATTAAAATCACAATGAGATATTACCTTAAACCTGTTAAAGGGTTATTATCAAGAATAAATAAATAAATAAAAAGTGTTAGTAAGAATGTGGAGAAAAGGGAACCCTTGCACACTGTGCGGGGTGCAGTGTAAATTAGGACAGCCATTATGGAAAACAGTATGGAGGCCCCTCAAAACATTAAAAATAGAACTATCATATGATCCAGGAATCCCACTACTGGATATGTATCCAAAGGAAATGACATCAGTATGTCAATGAGATATCTGCACTCCTATGTTCATTGCAGTGCCGTTCACAATACCCAAGATATGGAGTAAATCTAAGTGTCTATCATTGGAAGAATGGATAAAGAAAGTGTAGTATATAAACGCAATGTGATACTATTCATCTTTAAAATAGAAAGAAATCCTACCACTTGCTACAACATGAATGAATGTGGATGACGTTACATCAAGAAAAGGCAGGAATAAATAAACAAATACTACATGATCTCACGTATATGTGTAGCAGAAAATAGTCGAACTCATAGGAACAGAAAGTAAAATGGTGGTTACCAGAGGCGGGGGCAGGTGGGGTATTGGGGAGATGTTGATCAAGGAACACCAAGTTGGACAGGAGACATAAGTTTAAGAGATCTGTTGTATGTCATCGCAATGAGTTAATAAATATATAGCCAAAAATTTCTAAGAGAGTAGATTGTAAGTGTTTTCACCACAAAAAAGTTTGTGAGATAATGTCTGTGTTAAATAGTTCGATATAGTCATTCCACAATGCATACCTATATCAAAACATTGTATTGGACACCATAAATACACGCATGTTTTAGTTGTCAACTACAAAGAAACAAAGAAACCTCTAATATAAATTGTTACCTAAGGGTGGCAGATGGAGCCATAAAAATAAAAATGGAAATATGTCTCTTTGATAGTAATGTTTTGATTTTTGAACCCTGTAAATATTTAAACATAAAAAAGAGAGATCGAAAATTTTAAAAAATCACACTAAATGTTGTAAATTAAAGTAAACAAACTAAACAAAAGAAAAAATAATTATTTCAAGTGATTTGGTGCATAGTATTCTGTGCATTCTTAGTGTGGTATGTTCTAAATATAAAAAGAACTGCAAAGATACCTTAAATTTCACTCTGTAGATTATTGTTAGTAGAAATGTTGGTATTTTGAGTTTGAAACTATTTCATTTAAACAAGCACATAAATATGTTTGTATTAGGAATGAAAATTATCAATTAAAAAATAAAAATATAAAGTAAGTTTTTTTAAGTTGTAATATTAAATTTGAAAGAGAACTGTCCACATGAACTCATGATTATTTAATGTCTTTCATGTATCTACTGAAAGTGTCAAGAAGAAATTACAACCTATTATAAATAAGGACATATAGCACCCAGATCTTGGCTTCTAAATTGGTCTCCCCATTGGAAAAAAAAAAAAAAAAAAAAAAAAAAAAAAAAAAGACTGACTCCAAGTTTATGGAAGAAAATAAGATAAACCTTAAATTCATTTTTAAGCAGAAAGGAAAATTTAAGCACTGATGGATTATATCAAAAGAGTCTGAGACAAGCTTGTGCAATGTGGCAAAATCCTGTCTCTACAAAATACTACAAAAATTAGCCAGGTGTGGTGGCGTTCACCTGTAGTCCCAGGTATTTGGGAGGCTGAGGTGGGAGTTCCCCTTGAGCCTGGATGCGGCTTGTGGAGACAGGGCAGGGAGAGGAGTTGCAGTGAGCCAAGATCATACCATTGCACTGTAGCCTGGGTGACAGAGCAAGACTGGCTCGACGCGCGCACACATACACACACAGAGTCAGCCTGAAGGAGCACCTTATGGTCAAATTTGAGAAAATCTGAGCACCAAAAAACATACTAACTATATATGATTACAGCACATTGAATAAATATATATATTGGGTCTATAAAACATTAAAAAGAGAAAACTTAAAGAATGTCAGCTATTAAACTTGGAAGAAGTGATTATAAAAATCACTATTTTGACTCGGGCATGGTGGCTCATGCCTGTAATCCCAGCACTTTGGGAGGCCGAGGCAGGCGGATCACCTGAGGTTGGGAGTTCGAGACCACCCTGACCAACATGGAGAAACCCCATCTCTGCTAAAAATGCAAAACTAGCCGGGTGTGGTGGTTCAAGCCTGTAATCCCAGCTACTCGGGAGACTGAGGCAGGAGAATGACTTGAACCTGGGAGGTGGAGCTTGCGATGAGCAGGAGATAGTGCCATTGCACTCCAGCCTGGGCAACAAGAGTGAAACACCGTCCCCCCCCGCCAAAAAAAAATCATTATTTTGCATTCCTCTCATGTAGTAATTGATCTGTGAAAGCATCGTCATTGATTGCTAAATATATTGTATAGTAAAAGAGTTTATAAGCAGAGAATATTTACATGGTACCAAAGTATCACTTCACATACTATTTGCTAATTGCAAAGAAAACTATGTATTTTTACAATGGGAAAATCTTATGGTTATCAACCTTTTCCTTATAATCAAACTTAGCATCGCTAATTGTGGAACAACTTAATATCATATTATATAATAAGATATAAACATGTAGTACAGAGCATAACATCTGAGGTATGTTTAGACTTCTAGTTTACAGGAAATCTAGGGCATAGAAGCACAAACACGGTGAGGAACCATGAAACCAATGCACGATATAGTATACCCTTATAAGACCTATAGCCATAAAACATTAAATATATTGAAAAATAGAGGAGGAATGCTGTTGTAGACTAAAAGAGAACATTAGCCTTGATATAACATTGATATTTAAAAGTAACACAACTATAGACTTCAGGGTAGCTGAAGATAATAGTAGTGCCACCAGTCTGCCAATATTTTCTTCCAAAACAATACAAAACAACAAAAAGAGAAAAGTAAATGTATACCAAATCCATGCTTCAGCATATCTTGAAGAAAGAGAATGGTTGAAATTTCACATTAACTGTGAGTAAAGGTAGATAAGTTACCAAATCCCAGTTAACGATATTTCATATTCCTGCTCTACACCCATCCTAGAGCAAGGCTTTACTGTGAACGAAGTTAGACCAAAAACAAATGGAAAAACCACAGGGAAGACGAAAAGAAAGTTATCAGAGGGGCCTAATGTTGATGTAAAAGTGCTGCCCCCAAAATTGAGTATATCAAAGTCTAAAAATACTCGAAAAGTGTCCGGGTAGATCAGAACACAGAATGCAGGGAAGAGAGTTCAAAGAATGTGCTACTTCAAAAAAGGCTTCTAATCATGACTCAAAATCCAAAGACACTGGATTGGCAAAAGATTGGTAAAGTTGATTTCATAAAAATTTTTAAAAATGCATTACAAAGGTACCACAAGGGAAACGACTAACTGGGAGAAAAGAACAAATAACTATTTTATAAAGAACCCTAAAAATTAAAGTACAGAGGACTGAGGGCCTATAGAAAATATGGGACAAGAAATGAACAGATTATTAATGAAAACTATATAAAAATGGTCCTCAAATATATGAAAATTGTTGAACTTATAATTAGAGGAATGCAAATTGAAACAACACTGAGGCAGAATTTTTCCTATCAGATTGGTAAACATTTAAGTTTGATGACGAATTCTTTATGAGGCTCTGAGGAAAAAGGCACTCTTTTACATTCCTAGTGAGTTATAAACTGTACAACCCACCAAGAAGATAATTTATTGTTTAGGGTTTTGTTGTTGTTGTTGTTTGTTTGTTTTTTTGAGATGGAGTCTCTGTCGCCCAGGCTGGAGGGCAGTGGCGCGATCTTGGCTCACTGCAAGCTCCTGCTGGGTTCACGCCATTCTCTTGCCTCAGCCTCCCGAGCATCTGGGACCACAGGCGCCCGTCACCACGCCCGGCTAATTTTTTTGTATTTTTAGTAGAGACAGGATTTCACCGTGTTAGCCAGGATGGTCTAGATCTCCTGACCTCGTGATCCACCCGTCTCGGCCTCCCAAAGTGCTGGGATTACAGGCATGAGCCACTGCACCCGACCTATCGTTTAGCTTTTATTCCATTTGGGGATTCTATCCTACACGCTGATTGATTTTAATTATTTTTTTATTTCAAGGTTTGTGAAATGTTATAATGGTTGTAACACCCAACAAAACTACATATGAATTGTTTTCACCTAGCATTCCTTCTTCCAGAAATCTATTCTAAAGATGTATCATGAACAATACAAAAATAAATATGCAATAGGTTATTCTTTACAACACTGTTTATAATTGCAAAATATTAAAAACAATATAAATGTTAATACATAGAACAGTGAGTGCTTAAGTAAACTGTAATACATCCACACAATGGAATATTATTCAACTGCGTAAAAAAGAATAAAGAAATCTGTCTGAATGGATATGGAATGATTTGCAAGATATAGTTATGTGAGAAAAGCAAAAGACAAAAGAGGGCCTATGGTATGCTACACTTGGTGTAAAAGTGAATTGGATAAAAAAAAGTGTGTGTATATATATGTATGTATATCTGCTAATTTTTGCAAAAGAAATAGAAGAATACATCAGACACTAATGATATTACTTACCTACAGGAAATGGATGAGAACAGAATAAATATTAGGTAGAAGGGATGATGAGTAACAACGTTTCTCTAGGCATACCTTTTCAGTACCTCTGACTGTTATAACTATGGTAATGTTTCACAAACCTTGAAATTAAAAAAAAAAACCAAAGTCCGTCAGGTTGTAGGGTACAAACCCCAGACGGAATACAAATTTAAAAATAAATAACTATATTAAAAGTGAATAATAAATCCACTCTACAGGGCATGGGGAAGAAAAAAAAATAACTTAAGTACCTGGAAAACAATTTAATTTGACTATATGCTGTACAGCTAAATACAGAAAGAACTATACTTACATACTATGCTCTAGTTAGTTAATGTGTTTCTCACAGGAATATTAACTGGCAATTCTGAAATTACTTATATATATACTAGAATTGAAAAAATAAGTAAATACAATGTGGATAATGACAATAGGGTTTATCACTGTCAGAGAAAGAAGTTATAAATAACAGAAAGAGAAAAGAAGAAATGAACTCTATGGTTTTAAGTTGGAACTAAAGATAACAAAATACTCATGATAGATTAGACAGATGATAGATAGACAGATAGATATAAAAAATGTAGATGTGCATATTTTAATGTACATGCTTATATTTTCTAGTTATGTTCTCTGAGAGAGCACAGGAAACAATGATACGACAGTAGTGCAGACTACAAACCAGCCTCAGTGGACTCTGGGGAAAAATATTTGATTCTAAAGACTAGAGTAGAGAGAATACAAAAGGAGTCTCAAACATTTTTTGGTGACAGAAAGTAAGAGAGTGCTCAACAAATGATGGGACATGTCAAAGGACACAGAAGTCAACCTGCAGGAACTCCTAATAACTAAACTTAGAAAAACTAGAGCAACAAAATGAGTAATAATAATAATACCCACTAGTTAACGCTGATACAAACAAATAAGTAAATGAACAAATAAGGGAAAATATATTGAAAAATTCCAAATAATAAATTGGAAGGAATGAGACAGACAAATCATATTAAACATAAACCACAGAAATAATTGTTAAAGGCTAAAATTAATAGGAGAAAGCATGATAAAAATAGGACATTTGAAAAGACTTAAAGAATCACTACCCACAATGTATTGATTTAATTCAAAGAGAAAAAAATAACAACTTTGCAATAGAGAAAGTTGTCATACACTACTTTAACCGAGTAATGAAGATTAACATCACCAGTAATAACACATATTACTATCATGTATCCCAATATAATGCACTGAGGACACATCATTACTTTGGTATTCATGCCAAAAAGGCATTACCTCAATCTAATTATGAAAAAAATATCAGACAAAGTCAAATTAAGATACATTCTACTAAAGGATTAAATCATCAAAACAAAGAATGAACAGGTAACTGACAGATTAGAGGAGAGTAAAAAGACTTGACAAGTAGTAAGTGAAATACGAGATCTGGGGCTGGATCCTAGACTTGAAAAAGGACATCAATGAGAAAACTAGTGCGATTAAAATACGCGAGTAATGTAGCTAATCCTATTGTATCAATGTTAATTCCTTGCTTTTGAAAATTGTACTGCAGTTGTGTAAGGCACTAATATTAGAGAAAGCTGGGTAAAGGGTAGCACTATAGTTGTAATTCTTCTGTAAGTCCGAAATTATTTCAAAACATAAAGTTTAAAAAAAATAACATTTTGTGGACAATTGGAGAAATGTGGACATGGATTATGAGATGATATTCATCACTGTTAATTCTGATAAAGGTATTTTGGTTAAATAGGAATAATACCATTATTCTTAAAACATGTACATCGAAGTAGGTAGGACAAAGTGACATGATGTCTAAAACTTAATGTCAAATGACTCATCAAATACGTACTAAATAGATAAAAGAAAATGACTCAAATTATTAAAAACTATTGAATCTAATTAGTGAGTACACTGACATTTAGTTAGTATTTTCAAGCTTTTGTACTTTTGAAAATTTTTAAAATAAAAATTTGGTTTAAAAAAATCACACAATTACCCTTTTTATTCCACATGGACATTGTAGTCAGAAAAATATAGGTTAAAGAAAGAAAATATGTATAACTCATAAAGCAATCAACAAAACTGTTACTTGTATCTAGATCTATCAATTTGCACGGGATACAGGGGTTGGAGGAACTTATTAAACATGATGGAGCCACAAACATCTAGACTACAAAACCTCCATAGGACCAATAACTGGCTTTCTTTTGTAAGTAAATTACAAGCAAAAAGGAAAGAGGTGGAGGGAAACCTATGGAAAAAAAAAAACAAAAAACAAAAAAAACTTAAGAAACCTATCACTCATGTATGCATCTCCTTAAGATCCTGATTTGAGCAAACTTCAACAAAGGAAGGAAGAGCAAAAGGAGGAAGAATAGGAGGTTGAGAAGCAGGAGGTGAAGGAGGAGATAAAAGAGAGGAAGAAGAAGAACGGAAGAAGAGAAAGCTGAACAGCAGCAGAAAAATTAGGAGGAGACCATATTTGAGAAATGACTAGTGTTTACCTCAAAATGAATGATGAATTATTTTAAATGTTAGATATGATAATAGTATTATGGCTGTGACTTTGAGAGCACATATCTTTTAAATACACATCCTAAATATTTGCAGGTGAAATGACATGATGCCTGGGATTTCCTTCAAAATTATCCTGGATGGGGGTGGAGAGGTGAAATCAGAGGGGATAAATAAAACAAGATTACAAGCCGTTCATATTTGTTGAAGCTCAGTAAGAAGTGGCATATATATTTTAAATGCTATTCTTTCTATTTTTGTGTATGCTTGAATTTTTTTTTACAATAAAGGATTTTTAAAAAGAGCACAAAAACTGCATACATCTGACCAGCAATTTCATTCTAGAAATCTACATTACACAAATACTCAAATTTGTAAATTGTAGATATAAAGGTGTGGGTAGAAGGTTGATAGTGTAAGTATATTTTATTATTTGCAGCATTGTTTGTAATAGGCAAACATAGGAAACAACCTAACAATAATTAGTTTTAAAAATAATATTGGATATAACACAATCCATTCATTAAAATTAACATGAGTGTTCTACTATATTTGTCGAGTAAAACACTAATTACAAAACTGTAGATATAGTGTAATCTCATTTGTGTGCAGTTGAGTTCCCAATTTAACTCACCCTAGAAACTCACATAAGCAGCAAAAATGTTTTAATTCTTATCTTGATTGCCACCTGCTGGTCATCAGGGGGAAATACAATTTTAAAAGTTTATGAGGTTTCCGACTTGGTTGGATCCAAAGAAATGAATACTCCGTTTAGGTGGTTTTCAGTAATTCCTGGATGAAAGTGCTTAGTTTCTTGGAGATCCTGCATCCCCCTCATGCTTCTGTGGCAAATATGGTGTCCCAGTTTATTAATAGGAGGAAAATGGCATGGGAAAAGAAGGGCCTCTGGTTTATGAATATGGACTGTGTACAAGCTGCAGGTGCAGGCCACGGCTGTTATTTGGGTAAAATAGCCCTTGTTGGTTTGGTCACTGATAACCTTACTGGCATCCTATGGCAAACAAATCTGTAGTATATTCTTTTTACTTGGATAATATTTATTGAGAAAAGCAACTATATTCCTCTTGCCAAATCTACTCTCCTTAGGTTTTGCTGGCTAAAAGCTCCTGGGTTTATGTTATGTGCCTCATATATACCCTGATCCAGTGTTCTGCTATAAACTTCTCTAGATAGCGCCTTCATTATTCCACAGTGCATTCAATGGCAGCTTCACAGGTTCTCAGCTTAGGGCCCACTGAACACAAAAAATTGAGGGAGGCTTGAGGAGGACAACTATATATTTTTATCTGATTATACCCACCCACTCCTCCTTACTGCTATGCTGAGCGGACCCACATTTATGTGGAGTCCTCTGTACAACTTCTGGTTTCCTACTGGATACCCCAACTGGAAAACTGTGCAACTACCTCCCTGCTTTCAGTGTTCCCTTGCTTGTTGTAGAAAGTGCAATAAGGATGTGGGTGAAGTGCTGTATGTAGGATAGGATTCCAGGGAGTGAGCAAGTGAGAAAAGGAATAAAGCAAGTATTTATCAGTGGGTTATCATTGTGGGAAACCAGTTATGTCCCGCTGAGAAGCCCTCTGAAAGACTATTTGAAATAAAGCTCAGAAGTATCACATAGAAGAGATGGGCAAGATGGGGATTTTATCCACCAATTCAATCCCTCATTGATTGAGGTTGATTCTAGGAATGGTAAGTCCTTAGCAGTCCAAGATGTCCCAACCAGCCAAGCACATTCCCATAGCTAGAAAAAAATCATTAAGGTAAAAAGATGTAAGTACATATTCAGGGTAAAATGCCATCAGTCATTATGGAAATTGCCCCCTGAAGCTGCAGATAATCAAGTAAGTTTGCAGCTTTGGGTGGGACACCAATGGCATCTGCTGTTATCCTTATACTTTATTAGGGCACATATTCCGCTCTGGACTGAAGCCTAGCGAAAGGGAAAAAAAAATTTCTCTTTCTCCTACTGCTCAATAATTAAAGCATTTTTAGGACTTATTCTGAACTTCAAAACCTCAGAAAACAGGAACTATTTTGATAACGTATTTAGCAGCAATATATGATCTAATTTAATTAATAATCTAATTTTAGAGATCTATATCTTATTAATATGCTATTCTGCTTCTGACTTCATCTTTATTATCACTATCCTCTATCAGTACAAGCAGTGATACTTCTTTCTACTGTGTTATACCTCGTTTCTTCCCAGTTCTACATCCAGTCTTGCTTAGGATTTAAATACCAAATCAAGATTGACTTCAACTATACACTGGAAGAACTCTATGGGTGATTTCTCTAGCCTTAGCTCTTGATTTGTTAAATGGAAGCTGAATGAATTTATTTTTTAAAAGACAGTCTGTGGAGATGTAAATGCATTCCATAGAATTTATCCATTTAAAGTCTTTTGGCTATGAAGAATAATGCTGATTTAAACATTCATGAACAAGTTTTTTTGTGGACACAGTTTTCATTTCTCCTGGCTATATACTAAGACACGGAATTTCTGGGTCAAATGGTAAATCTACGTTTCATCATGTAAGAAACCAAATAAATTTATTAGATACCTATCATTTTACTATATATAATGCCTTTATTTTATGATTATTAAAGTCCTATAAACTGCATCTTGTGTACTTGAAACTGAGTATTACTTTATACTTTGTCTTTAAATTCTTTTTTGAATAAATTTTAATTACCCTGGCTGAACAAACAGCTTATTCTGACTAAGTTGAATATTGCAAACTTAGAAATATGGAAAAGTACACAAATAATTTTCAAAACATTATTCTCTATTGTATGTAAATACACACACACACACATATATATATGTCAGTGACTGTATGAACTTAAAAGAAGTTTAGTGAGAATACACAGTAACACATCAGCAGTGACTTCTACAGAGTAGGATGGAGGTACCTCCATTATTCATTTTCTGAAATTAGTTGTTGTTTTAATTTTATTATGAGGAGTATATAATAGATTCATTTTTAAAGGCTAGGTGATAGAAATATATATTGAAAATTAGCCAAACTGTTATAAAATGTAAATATTCCTCTAGAATGAACTCACATGTTTAGATCACAGTAGGTGAATGCCTTGAAGTGATACCTTAACTGAGTTACAATTTTAAATTTGAAAACTAGAAATATCCCAGTTAAATTTGCACTGCCTTGCTCTAAAACTATTGTTGAAATCATAGACTATTAAGCTATTAAGCTTCTTAATAATTTCTGTGTATGGTCCTCTCCGAAGTATTTTTTAAACTAAAAATTAATGTCACAGCCTTTGTGGGGCTACTATGGAATCTTGGAAACATGATTTTCTCTTGGCTGTGGAATCTAGAAAGTTCAAGAACCGATTCAATGACATAACTTACCAACTCATTTCATCATTGTCATTGCTGTCATCTTAATCATCGTCATCATCATAGCAACCATTCCTTGAACGTTTATTGTGTCACATACACTGGTCTAGAACCTTAAGGCAGATGTTCTAATTCATCTTCTCAAGAAATCTATAAGATAGGTTTGGCCGGGCGCGGTGGCTCAAGCCTGTAATCCCAGCACTTTGGGAGGCCGAGACGGGTGGATCACAAGGTCAGGAGATCGAGACCATCCTGGCTAGCATGGTGAAACCCCGTCTCTACTAAAAAAATACAAAAAACTAGCCGGGCGCCGTGGCGGGCGCCTATAGTCCCAGCTACTCGGGAGGCTGAGGCAGGAGAATGGCGTAAACCCGGGAGGCGGAGCTTGCAGTGAGTTGCGATCCGGCCACAGCACTCCAACCTGGGCGACAGAGCGAGACTCCGTCTCAAAAAAAAAAAAAAAAAAAAAAAAAAAGATAGGTTTAATTATTATTATTTCATGCTCAAAATCACTAAGGCCCGAAGATGTTTAGTATTCTGCTCAAAGTTATGTAATTCATGTCAGAGCAAGAATTTAATCCAAGTTAGTCTTACTCCAACATTCATCTTATTCATTAAAGAGGACTTTTTAAGTTACAAACAACAGAACACCTCAACCAAATTGGCTTTTAAAAATGTACAATAAATATACATTTTATTATATTTAATCTAGAGAGATAACAGTATATGTTTTACCTCACCTTACAGCTCTATAAGTTCTTAATTCTCTGCCACAATCTAGTCTGAATATGTTGATCATCTTGTAAAACAGAGAATATCACATTGGTCCACTCTATTGGTAACATCATGTTTATTAAATTGTTAAAAAAAAAGAGCATATATTTTTTATGCTGACATAGATAAGTTTGTTTTAAAATTTATATGGAAATGCTCGGGAGCTAGAAGAGATAAAACCACTAAACTTTGCTTGAAGTTAAGGCTTAAAAGACATTTGCAGTAATCAAGAATATTGGCGGAAGAATAAAAACATATGTTAAAGAACTATAATAATCAGTAATCCAGAAACAGATCCACACAAATATGTCTAAACAATTTTTGAAAATGGTGCCAGGCAATTTGATAGAGGAAGGACAGTTTTTTCAATAAACGGTGCTGGAATATTTTGACAGCCATAGGCAAAATAAAAAAAAAAAAAAACAGCCTTGCCTGAGTAAAAGCATAAAACTTTTAAATAAAAAATAAGAGAAAATTTTCAGGACCTGAGATTAGAAAAATTAGTGTTAAACCTTACAACAAAATCATGATCTGCAAAAGGAAAGGTTGAGTAAATTAGGCTTCATCAAAATTAAAAGATTTTGTTCTACGAAAGACCTTGTAAAGAAGATGAAAAGTCAAGCTACATGTTGGGAAAAAATATTTGTAAACCAGATATTCTACAAAGTACTTATATATAGAATATAAAAATCTCTCAAAGTTATAGTCAAAAAAGAAAAGAACAATCCCATTAGTGAATGGGCAAAGACATTTTACTTATTAAGTGAGTGTACAGATGGCAAATAAGCACATGAAAAGATGTTCAGCATCATTCATCATTAGACACACGTGCATTACAACCACAATGACACATCACAATACACCCATCAGAATAGCTAAAATAAAAAATAGTAATAACACCAAACACTGGTGAAGATGTAAAAAAACTGGATCATTCTGATTGTTACTGAGATTCTAAAGTGGTATATATATTCAGGAAAACAGTTTTTTCAGTTTCTTATAAATCGTATATTTACCGTAAAACTCAGCAATTGAATACTTGAACATCTATGCAAGAAAAAAAAAAAAACTTAAACTTTTGCATAAAACTGGTACATGAATGTTCATAGCAGCTTTATTCATATTAGCCCCATAGTGGAAACAACCCAAATATCATTCATGTGTGAATGAGTAGACAAATGTGGTACATCCACACAGTGGAATACAACTCAGCAGTAAAAAAGAAACTACTATTGATACACCAAAAGCAGCTTGAATGGACCTCAAGTAAATTGTGTTGAGTAAAATAATCCAGTCTTCAAAAGTTGCATACTGCTTGATTCTATTTATATTATAGTATTGAAATTACAAAATTATAAAGATAGTGAAAAGATTGGGGACTGTCAAGGATTTGGAGATAAGTTGTACCTATAAAAGGAGAACATGAGGAATCCTTATTAGGCAACTGTTTTATATTTTAACTGTGGTGGTGTTCACATGAATATAGATACCCAGTACATCAAGAATCCATAACTAGAAGTCATGATCAAGAAATCTTGAATGCATATGTGCCTAATAACAGAGTTTCAAAGTTTTTAAAGCAAAAATACGTAGAACTAAAACAAAAATTACAGAATTACAGTTGAAGTTGTTAACACGTGTATCTCAGTAATTTATAGAACAAGTATATAAAAAATTAGTTAAGGCATAGAAAACTTGAAAAATACTATCAACTGATTTGATTTAATTTATATTATTTGTATCACTGTAACTAAAACGGGTAGAAACCTAATTTTTTTGAAGAATATGTGGATTGTTTACTAAGATAAACTGTATTCTGGGCCATTAAAAAGTCTTAATAAATTTAAAGTAATTAAATATACAAAATAGTCTGGCTATAATAGAATTGAATAATGTATATTACAAAAAAATCTAGAAAATTCCAACAAATTTGAAAATTTAACAACACGCTTTTAAATAACCTATGACTCAAAACAAAATTTAAAACATTTTGAACTGAAAGCCAATGAAAGCACAACATATTCAAATTTGTGGGGTATGGTTAGAGAAATGGCTGAAGTAAAATTTATAACTTTAATTACTTATATTGGAAAAGAAGATACAAATCATTGACTTAAGGTTTCTCCTTGAGGTGTAGAAGAAATTAAATTAATCCCAAGATAAGTGGAATTAAATAATAAAGAGGAGTCAATAAAATATACATGGGCAAACAATTGGGAAAATCATTCAGATTAAAAACTAGTTCTATGAAATGATCAATAAAATTGATAACTTTCCCACCAGAAAGATTAATGGAAAAAATGGAGAGAATGCATTAATTGCTTGTGTCAGAAACAAAGAGGGGAATGTCATTAAGGCTTCCAAAAGACGTTATACTGATTTTTACAAAAGTGTCAACAATATGTAAAAGATATTAAGAAATTATGAAAAATTTGTGATGATAAATTTATGAATTTAGATGAAATTATTAAAGCACTTTAAAACACAAATTACAAAACTTGTACAAAGACAAATATAGAAAATTGTAATAGTTTGTAATCTATTAAAAACATTGACTTTGTAATTTAAGTTCTCCTCACAAAGAAAATTGGAAGCCCAGATTGTTTCATTTGTGACGTCTATCAATCATAAAGGAAAATATAATAGTCTTATATACACTCGCTCAGAAAATATAAGAAGGAATACTTTCCAACTTATTTTATAAGGCCATAAAATATGGTGTTACTCTCATACCAAAACCAAAAGAAAATATTACAAAAACATGAAAGTACAGGCTTATATCCTTCATTAACATAGAAACAAAAATTCTTATCAGCAACATACACATATTATAATACATCATCACTGAAAGAGGTTTCTCCCAAAGTGTGAGGTTGATTTTATATTCAATATTTAATCAATGTAATTGGCCATACTTAAAGGATAAGGGAGAAAATTTACGTGATTATATTAATTAAGATCCAGGAGAAAAAATATCTATGACAAAATTCAACACCCACTCCTGATAAAAATGCTCAGCAAACTAGAAATAAAAGAGAACTTCTACAATATAAAAATATCTAATGAATACTTTAAAAATAATCTTTTGTCAGCAGACCTGCACTATGAGAAAAGTTAAAGTGCCACATACTGAAAAAAAATAAAAATAAATAAAAACTTATACCAGAGGGAAGCTTAGATCTACTCGAAGGGTAAGAGACATCAGTATACAGAAATCAATTTCATTTAAAATAGCAGTAAAACATGAAATACTTAGAGATACACATAATAAAATATGGGCAAGACCTGTAAACTGAAAACTACCAAACATTGCTGGTAAAATTAAGAATAACATACATAAATGAGTAAGATATACTATGTTTACAGGTTGGGAGAGTCAAAATTGGTAGAATGTTAATTCTTCCCAAATTGATCAATAGATTTATTATGTAACCAATGAAAAGCCTGTAAGGCTGTTTTAGTTTGTTTTTCTTTGTTTTTAGAAACTAACAAACTCATTCTTAAGTTTATATTTAAGAGCCTAGGAAATCTAAAATAATTACGATGAACTTTGCACTACCTGATTTCAGGACTTAAAATACAACTTCAGTAAGAAACACTGTGTGATGTTGGCATAAAGACAGACATATAAATAAATAGAACAGGATGGGGAGTCCTAAAATAGGCCCATACTTAAATGGTGTATCTATTTCTATAAAAGTGTCAAAACAATTCAATAGGGAAATGATACATTATTAAACAAACTGCTACAATAATGGGATATTCACAAGGAAGCAAATGAGGCTCAAGCCTTACCTCATACTTTATACAAAAAGTAAGTCGAAATATATGATGCCAAATTTAAGAGCTAAAGCTTAAACTTTCAGAAGTAAAAACACAGGAGAAAATCTTTGCATCTTTGGCTACATAAAAATTTCCTACAGCCATCACACACATAAAAAAACCCAAATCATTAAAGACAATTTTAAATTTAACTTTATCGAACTTAATAATACTTGTTGTTTCAAAGACATTGTATCAATAAGGGTTTTCCACAGAGGTAGATCCAGTAGGAGAGAGAGAGAGACAGACAGACAGACAGACAGAGAGAGAGAGAGAGAGAGAGAGAATATATGGGGAATTGGTTGACACAATTACAGAGGCTGAGAAGTCTCAAGATATGTTGGCTACATCATAAACATCATATTTCATCCATACATTATCCCTGTATTTCACGAATTATTCCTGTATTTCCCATTGATTGAAGAGGGAAATTTAGCCAGAGAGGTAAAATCATCTATCCAGGTAAGGTTGAAAATTCCAGAAACAGAATTTGGACTCAGGATGAAGTGAAACTTGTTCTTAACTACTATGCTACATTTTTCACCACTGTCCACCTACATGAATTTCTTTACTGGAGAAATTTCTAAAGAAAAATGTCATTGACAAGGTTCTAATATTATCTTCTGCTAGAGCAGGTTGTTTTAAGGGATATCATATCCTACTCCAGCAAACTGTCTTCATCTCCAGACTCAGAATCTTTGAGTCTGTTATTGCCACTCTATTTGTCAGAAATGTTTCGAAGAATATTCCTTCTAGACTTCTACTTGGGCAAAACATAAGCCTTTCTTAGAAACTCCCATCCTAAGTTAAGTGGGATCAGGAGGAAAAAATCTACATTATGATTATGTGCTGGGCACTATGTTAAGAACTTCACTGACAGGAATTGGCTGTGTCCCCACCCAAATCTCATTTTGAATTATAACTCCCACAATTCCCACCTGTCGTGGGAGGAACCCAGTGGGAGGTGATTAACTTATGGTGGCAGGTCTTTCCTGTGCTGTTCTCATGATAGTGAAAGAGTCTCATGAGATCTGATAGTTTTAAAAACAGGAGTTTCCCTGTACAAGCTCTCTTTTTGTGTGCTGCCATCCACGTAAGATTGACTTGCTCCTCCTACACCTCCCACCATTATTATGAGGCTTCCTCAGCCACATGGAACTGTGAGTTCTCCATTAAACCTCTTTCCTTTGTCAATTGTACAGTCTCAGGTATGTCTTTATCAGCAGCGTGAAAACAGACTAATACACTTTTTTATTTCTCAATGCAACTTTATGAAGTAGAGATTGTTATGTTTCTATTATGCATAAAGAAACTGAGACTCAGAGGGAAGAAATAACTTCCCAAGTAGATAATGATGGACCAATGGTTTTTTTTCAAATGCTGCTCAAAAATGAAGTAAGGCCGGGCATGGTGGCTCACACCTGTAATCCCAACACTTTGGGAGGCTGAGGGGGGGGGCAGATCACCTGAGATCAGGAGATCAAGATCAACCTGATCAACATGGTGAAACCCTGTCTCTACTAAAAATACAAAAATTAGCTGGGTGTGCTGGTAAGTGCTTGTAATCCCAGCTACTCAGGAGACTGAGGCAGGAGAATCGCTTGAACCAGGAGGTGGAGGTTGCAGTGAGCCAAGATTGTGCCATTGACCTCCAACTTTGGCAACAAGAGTGAAACTCTGTCTCAAGAAAATAAATAAATACATATAAAATAAAAAAATTAAAAAGAGATATACTGCCGGCTGAAAAGTAGCATACCTAGTTGGGGATTTCAGTTAGAACGTAAATTATTTGTGCAGGAAGAAATTACCCTGGAAGATTTGTGACAGAGGTTCTTGACAGACTTGGTCAGAAACGATACAGTTTTATTCTCACTAACTGTGCAGGTAAGAGCCAGGACTCTAGAGAAAGCAAGTTGAGTGGAGGCACAGACACCAACAAGGGGCTATCATAAGTGTGGCTTCAGATTCCTGACACCAAAAGAAAAAAACTCCCCCTTGACAGCAACAAGTCCCTTTGATGAGTCTTTGGTAGATGTTGGATCCTGGTGGAGCAGCACTTCATATGTGGAAACAAAAGGTCTGCATCAGGAAGATTGCCATTGTGGCAGGAAGATTCCAAGCTAGGGGAGACTTGGGCTGGAAGCACTGTGCCTTGCTGACAGTTTCTTGTCTTGGCAAAATGCTCTTTCTGGGAAAATAGAGGTGACCTTGCTTCTTATGTAGTCTCTAATACCCTGAAAGGAAAAACACTTATAGGATTATCTGAAAAAAAATAAATAAATAAATATGATGACAGGAAAGCGGACAGTTCTGAACAAGTCAGATGATGTCTATCCATGATCACTTGTTTTTTGTACTGGAGCTCCCAAGTTGACTTACCCTTTCATCCTTCATTATGTGTGTTCCTTTATTCTTTCTCTCACTCTTTACTTCTTCCCTTCCTTCCTTCCTTCTCCTTATTCTTTTTTTCTTTATCCTGTCTTTTAGTCATCTGATCAGAGCAACCCAGTAAAACTCCTCACAGCTGAGAACCGTCTCATTTCTTGTTTAAAAGAGATAAAAGGTGCTTTAACTGTCTTTTCCAGGACCAATTTTGCAGTCAGAACATAAAGTCTGAAGGAATAAAAAAGACATAAAGTAACTCCTTCCTCCTGCAGAAATATGGGCTACAAAATAAATGAGCAGAAATTATCCATCAGCTTTTATATAAGTTTTTAACCAGTCCTTTAAACTATTTTATTTAATATATCTTGTGTTTATCAATATATTCAAATATCACTTAATATTTTCACCCACAAATTTTACTAATTTTTTCAGGTAACTCATACGAGACAAAAGCGTAAAAATACAAGAAAACAGTTTAAAACCGATGAACAAGACTTTGTGGGAAGTGAAGTTAGGCATCCAAGGAAGTTAAGGTTACGTAACAGCATGCTTAACATGAGCCCTTAACAGTTAAGAAATTTACTTAACTGAGGCACAATGGTTTAAAACCAGACATATATTATCTCAGATAGAAGAAGTCTTATAGATAGGCAGTTCCAAGACTTGTTTGTTGTTTCAATCATACCAGCAAGAACACAAGCTCATTCTTCCTTTCCACTTTGCCTTCCTTAACTGTTTATTTTATCCTCATTCTCATCATTTCATATTATAAGATGGCTACTCTAGCTCTCGATGCCATGGTGGTATTTAAGGCAAAAGTAAAGAGCATTAGTCAAGTGCCTTCGTTGAAAACAAAAAGTTCATCCCTGCTAGTTTAAGCTTAAAAATAGTTTACAATCTATTCAACATCCCATGAAACTGTTGGGAGGATGGTAGAAAATAGGGCCTAGTCTCAGCTTTCAGGAGAAAAAAATCCCCAAGTCCCATCACAAAACAGTATGGAAACTACAGCTACTGCCATTGTTTACCCCTAAATTTTAGGAACTTGTTTTAACTGAAACTTGAGCTTACTTTCAAGTTGGTGCACATGTTATTGTGGTTTTTGCCATTACTTGTAAAAGACAAAAACCACAATTAGTTTTGCGCCAAACTAATACCACACCTGTTTCAGGAATGTCACCCTAGTCACAGGGTGACCAACTGTTCAGGTTTACCTGTGACTAAGGGAGTTCCTAGGGACACAAGACTTCCAGTAGCAAAACTAAGGATTAAGATTAGTAGGTTACCCTATCTTACTACTAGTATTAGTAGGTTACCCTATCTTACTATCTCTAGGAAACTGCCATCATTGCCACTGATGATGCCTAAATCCAGATACCTCAGCCATCAACCACCTATAACAGGGTGGAAACTCCACACAGAGACTGTTTCCTAAACAGTGCTCGCTTCCAAATCATCCTCATGAGGGTGTCTGATGGGGCTTAGATTGTACACCTGATCAGTTACAAGATCCTAACTTCTATGCTAGGCAATCCAAAAGATGATTGATAGTTACAAATACAAATATCTACTTCAAAGGGTCAGGGGGCAGTGACAATCAATTTGCTCCTGTACCTTTTTATCAGAAAACAGATTAGATTTCCCAGAAGCTCTTGCTGGGCAAAACTGGGTTACATGGCCAACTGTAGCTGCAGAGGAGATTAGAAAAATTAATACTGGGATTCCCAGCTCCTGGGGGAAATAAGTTGAAAATCACATTGGAGGAGTCAACCAATGATATCTACCGCAAGAACATTTATGTGAATTTGCATACCTTTTCCTACAGTGGCACAGGATGTTGTCTGTGGCAGTAGTTTTGTTGTTGTTTTGTTTTTTCTTCAAAATATGGTATGCAGGTCATCACTATCAGAATTGCCTCAGATTTTTAAAAAGTCTCTTGCTATTTTAAACTCAGAATACTGGACTCACCCTGAATGAACTAAGGCAAACCCCTAGGAGTGAAGGCCTGAGGGACTCTGCAATGTTACAAAGCTTCCTAGGTGATTCTGAAGCATATTAAAGTCTGGGAATTACCAATATGGAGAGAAAGTTTTCAAAATGTAAATGGGAGCCATGTCTGGGTAGCAGGTTTTTAGGTGAATTTAGAATTTTATTCTCCTGTTCGCATTTTTGGAACACACAAGAATAATTTATAAAGCAGTTTTTAAATTTGTAAAGGCAGAATCAGACAAAACACTCATACTTTGATCAAAGTAAAATAAAAGAAAGAATGGATAAATATATGGGTGACATGTATAAGGAACGAGAATAAAACTCTATAGGAGTAATGCCAAATTCCAGAAACTGATGACATGTAGTGAAAAAGTGATGGCACAAGAGAAACAATTTTTATATAAATAACTGTACTCAGGCTGTGCGAAGACAGGCTATGGATTTTGAATGATTTGGCCTAGAAAAGAGAAGATTAAAAAGTGAAAAAGTTATTTAATAATATTTATGAATATTAAACATGCTGCATATTCTTATGACACATTATCTTTTGCCAAATCACTGCTCACTTCTTATTCTACTATTACAGCATACAAATTATCCTGTATTTACAGCATACAACTCCATGTGGGGATAAGGCAGGTGTGTTTAATTTGATTGTGAATATGAAAAAAAAAATACATGAAAAACAAACCCTCAGAATATTAGAGGTTTTAGCTGTTTCTCACATTGTCAGTTAGAAACAAAGTTTTATCTAGAAAACTGGTGACTTGTCTCCTTCCTTCCACTGTGATCGCATAACTGCTTTACTCTAAATTCAGTGGCACCCAGATGTCAAAGGGCATTCAACACAGTGATAGATGCAACTTGGAAACCCTGTCTTCTTGGCAATTTGTATCATCTTCTTTCTCTCCTTTTTCTCCCACTGCCTCCTTTACAGCTCTCAGCCACAGTTCTCATAGCACATCATTACAATAATTTGTTTGTACAGTTGTCTCCTCTACCAGCTGGCTGTTTCTTGATAGTAAAGACCATTCCTATTTGTCTTTGTATTTCCACTATTTTCATAGCACCCAAGACATTGTGATTGCTTCTTAATAATGGTAAATGAAAAATATAAGTTCACTTATATGTAGTTTGATTCAGATGACTCTGAGTTTAGGTTCTAGTTCAGACACTGAAGAGCAGTGGAAACTTGGAAAATTTGCAGCTTTATCACCTGCGAAATATTGCATTATTATATTATGTAATATAGTAGTATAACATGTTATATCATGTTATACTTTATTATATACCTACTTAATAGGATTGCAATAAGGATGAAATGATATATCATTTAGAAATACTTCAAAGAGTGCCTAAATCTTGATGAATGATCAAAGTTACACAATGCTTTTGGAAATTGGATGACATATTGATACGTTTGTTTGTTTTTGTCTCTCCAACTAAAATAAAAGCTCCATCAAGATGGAAAATTGTCTCTCTTGCTCACCTCTTTGTCTCCAGTACTTGGAATAGAGTGTGGCACACAAAAGATGCTTAATAAATATTTTTTTTGTGTAAATGAATTAATTGAGTTTTGGTTGAAATATATTGAAGAACCTGAGAAACACCTAAATTTTGTCCTACTAATAATGATCCCCCTCCTCTGTAGGAATTTCATACATTAGTTTCCAAAAATAAACCAAACAACCCCTTTATGAAAAGTTTTATTATAGGTGTTAAATTTTAGGTGTTCCTATACAGACCTTTGAGGTGGGACATGCAGCTGGATGGAGCTTGTGGGTAAAACTTGATGCCTTCCTCTCAATCTAATTCTTAAAATTGTACCAAGCTTTGTACAATCATATGAAAGAAGAAATGCAAAACAAAGGAAACAAGAAGGCCACATCTGCTTAACTTACTCCCTCAGTTGCATTAATGACGAAGGTATAAAAGGCAAAAGCAGTGCTTGATACTTTATCTCAGTAACGTGCTCAAGTGGTACATGTGGCTTAACTGATGTTCTAAATTTTATCTGGGTAATACATTCTCAATTGAGGGAGTAACAAGAAAAGAGGTGGAGCTAAGGAAGTCAGATGCCTCCTGCTAAATTTTATATATAGTGTTTCTATAAATAAAAATGCATTTGTATTTTATCCACATATCCTTTGCAGTTATTAAACACAGTTTGTTACTAAGAAAGAGAGCAACAGTCTATAATATGTCCTGGGTCACTATACAAAATAAAATATAAAAATAGACTCTTGCGTATTAGAGATAAAAGGACCCTTGAAACTCAGCAATGAGATGAAATAAATCCTCAAAGCTCTTCTAGTCCAGGAGTTGCATGACGTTGCATCTTAACTGTAAATGGAACAGCTTTCCTTAGTAAGTGAGCCCAGGGAAGGAGAGAATCTCTGCTAAGTGCACAATAGACCTGGTTTTCAACTCTGAATCGAAAATACCAGTGTGGTATTGTGATGTGGCCCTGGGTGCATCAGGTAACCTCTCTGCCCCTCAGTTTTATCACTGGTGAACTGAGAACTTTGGGCTTAAGTTCTAAAATTATGTGGCTTAACAAAAATCATCATCGTTTCAGCTCCTTCTATTTAAAGAAATATAAGTGACTTCAACCATCAAACTGTCAGCCCCCAAAAAGCAGATTTAAAATCTGTGCAATTCATGACTCACTTCAAAAAGAAAATGACATTTCTACCAGAGTTTTAAACCAGGTCAGTCTGATGTCAAAGCTATGCCACTAAATTGTCTGTACTGCAAAGGCAGTGCAGAAATAAATGTGTTCCTCAATGGGCATATTTATTCTAGAGCACCAATTTATTCTTAGGAAACAATTTTCCTTTAAACTTCAAAGCTACTTTTAAATGTTTACTCAACAGTGTTGTTTTCCTAGACCATAGAGATGCACGTTAAAATCTGCAAAGTCCTGGTGTGTTTCCATCTCTCCTCACACCAAAGCATTATTCTCTCAAGGCATGCTTCACCTGCTAAGGAAAAAGACTTGCCTTAGCCTGATATGTTTTACTACCTTCTCAGAAGCCTTTCTCCATTTCTGAAAGACCACCCTAGGGCTAGAAACAAATTGGATTCTCCAAACCTTCTTTTCTTTTTTCAATTCTGGTTCTAAATAGGATTGTAGGGGTTATAATACAGGAAATTATTTGGGGCAGTGGTGTTAGTCAGTTCCTCCCCCGGGGTTTCAAGTCCCTTTGGTTAGAGAAAACCTCTAATGAGGACAAGGTAACTAGAACCTATTGAATTTTCACATAATTCTGTGGCACAGATTGTATTTCTAGATTTGGCCAATAACTTGGTTCATTCATTCAGTATTAATTCATTCGTTTAACTGACTAGTGCCATGAGTTGAAAAAATATTAATACTAATTAGCAAATTGTAGGCACTTAGGATGTGCCAGGTATGGTGAACTATGTGTTTCATAAACAGAATTTCATTTAATGCTCACAACAATTGACTGAAATAAGTAAGATTATTATCACCATTTGCATATGAAGAAACTGAAATTTAAGCAGGTTTAGGAATTTATCCAAGTAGAAAAAGTGAAGAAACGACAACTCAATTGCAGGCAATCTGAGTTTATATCAAACTAAACATAATTCTTGTCACCATGAGATGTATATCATCATCAAGGAACCAGATATTACATGTTAACTCCCTTGTGTTTGTTTGGTTGTGATTTGACTGCAATAATCAATCATTATGTAATTGTGATAAGGGATGAAAAGAGGTATAGCAGGTTATTAGATTTTATTGATGATGTCAGAAAATGCCTCCTTGAGGAAGTGATACCTAAGCAGAGACACGGATGTTTATAAGGATTTAGTCAGCTAAAAAGTGGGAATGGTGCTGAGTTTCCCAGGCACAGGGACCCACCTTATAAAAGGTAAAGGAAAGAAGCAGCAAGCATTTGTTGATGGATTTATAACAACCTGGCCATACGAAACCCTTTACAAGGAATATATCGTTCGACCTTTACAGAAACCCTTCCAGGTAGATACCATTATCCTCATTTCGTTTACTCAGAAAGAGAAACTGGGCATAATTAAAGTAACATAGCCTAAGCCTTATATCCAGTAAGGATGGGCAGGTGCCTGGACCTGGACAGTCTAGCTCTAAAATTATATTCTTAAATATATAAATTCAATTTTTAAGTGGGGAGGAACCTTGTGTATAACTGTCATGGCTTGAATAGTATCCCCCCAAAATTCATGTTCACCCAAAACCTTAAAATGTGACCTTATTTGGAAATAGGACCTTTACAGATGTAATTAGAGCCTTGAGATGAAATCATTCTGGATTTAGTGTATGCCCTAAAACTAATCACTCATTATGGCCTTATAAGAAGAGAGGGCACAAAAGCACAGAGAATAAAGCAATGTAAAGTTAGAGGCAAAGACTGGAATGACAAATCTCTAAGCTAAAGAACTGCAAGGACTGCCACCAACCACTGGAAGGTAGGAGAGACATGGAATGATTTTCCCTCACAGAAGGAACCAATCCTACTGATACCTTGAGTTTAGACTTTTATCCTTCTAAATTATGAGAGAATAAATTCATGTTATTTTAAGCCACTGAATTTGTGGTAATTTTTGTGGCATCTCCAGGGAACTAATGCAACACCCTTTGCTACAGAACAGCCTTGTAACCAAGTTTAGGAGGTTTCATTCATTCAGCCATTTTTACTGTTTATACTATGTGTCAGATATTTTGGCAAGAGTTATGGACAATATAGATTATGCAAATATAGACCCCATCTTCAAAGATTGCAAGGTAGAAAGTGATGTGTGATATTAAAAATGTAGATAAAGAACCATAATTGCCACTCCCATATGTTAAGTATACTTATATGTCAGACACTGAGAGGTGGCTTACATGCATTATTTAATCTGAAAATGGTATATATAATTATTTCCACTTAGATAAGTAAAATAAGTCTTAAATAATTTGAATTACCTTCTCCAAAGTTGTGTGTTTCTACCAATGGCAGCATTAGATTCCAATTTCCAATGGGAGGATAGAGGAGGAAAATTCATTCAAGAAAATGTATCTGATACAGGTTTTGAATGATCAGTAATGATGGACACTGGTAAGTGGAGGCAAAGACAATGTCATTATGGGTAAGAATAATAGTGAGCTTAAAGACAGAGGATCAGGGAATGGGGTTTCTGTATGTAATAGGGCTCCAGTTTGTTGGAGTGCATAGAACACTAACAGATAAAAGTGAGAAATCAATTTAGAATTGTAGATTCAGACCAGTTGCTGACTAATGAGCAAATGTCAGGAGCTGGGAAATTTTTCCTTACCGAGATTAAAGTCCTGTAAGATTTTGCTAAAACAAGTGAATGATCAGGGTTTTCTTCAGGGAGATGAATTCCTCAAGACTGTGATAATGGACTGGAGACTAGGAGAGATTTTTGACCAGGTATCTATTTAGGGAGACAAATGCCACAAGAGAGGGGGACAAAATCTATTCACTCCTTGGAAAACAACTCTATGATCAAACCTCAATTATTCTTTTATTCAAAAAATACCTGTTGAATCTTCCCATGCTACCCAAAGAGGGGTTCATCTGACATTGTCCTGCGTCCCCATAGTAACTTAAATGGACACTTTCACAATGTCTGGAGCCCTGTAGATGAAGGATGAGGATATTATCAAATTCCTTCCAAGAGTTCACTTTGGTGGCACCAATATTGACTTTCAATGTAACTGTACATCTACAAAAGAAAAAGTAATGGTATCTATTATCTGTATATGTATAACTGTAGTGGCTTGAATAGTATCCCCCCCAAAATTCATGTTCACCCAAAACCTTAAAATATACATCTACAAAAGAAAAAGTAATGGTTTTTATATCATAAATCTTAAAAGGACCTGGAGGAAGCTTCAGTTGGCAACTCATGCCATTGTTGCCATTGAATATATCTAGCTGATGTCAGTGTTCTTTCCTCCACCAGTAATGCCCAGCAAGCTGTGCTGATGTCTTCTGCAACCACTGTGCTGCTAGTCACTCTTATTGCTGCTAGCCAGTCCTACTGCTGGGTGCTTCACTCTCAGAAACTTCACCAGCCAGATCCATGCAGCCTCTGGAAATCAAGTCTTCTGGTGGGCCGGGCGCGGTGATTCATGCCTGTAATCCCAACACTTTCGGAGGCCAAGGTGGGCGGATCACGAGGTCAGGAGATCGAGACCATCTTGACTAACACGGTGAAACCCCGTCTCTACTAAAAATACAAAAATTAGCCGGGCGCGGTGGCGGGCGCCTATAGTCCCAGCCACTTGGAAGGTTGAGGCAGGAGAATGGTGTGAACCCAGGAGGCGGAGCTTGCAGTGAGCCGAGATCGCGCCACCGCACTCCAGCCTGGGCGACAGAGCGAGACTCCGTCTCAAAAAAAAAAAAAAAAAAAGTCTTCTGGTGGTTACTGATGTAAGCGCTGACCACCAGACTCCACAGAGGCGCCTTATTTAAACCAGCTGATCATTTCTCTGTGTGACACAGATTGTTCTCTGTACTCGGTGGATATTGCCATCTCATGCAACAACAAGAGAGTGCTCTTCTTGGGCTGATGTGATGGATTTTGACCCAGGAAGTTCTGTATATGTGCCGCTCCATGTAAGACCAATGTGAGGTCAGGCCTGATCTCTACTTCTACAGAGATCTTGAAAAGATTGAAAAGGGAGAGAGCAGGTTTCTGCTGGAAAGACTGTGACCAAGGAAGGGTCATTGTACATTCAGTATGAATGTAGTGCTCTAACTGCTGAGTTTGCTGCTACTCAACTTGAGGTTGGAGACTGATCTAAAGTTGTTCAGTTGTTCCCTGTGCCTATCTAGCAGTCCCCATTTGAAGACTAGGGCACTGAGTCTGAGGCAGGAAAATAGGGTCTGGAGGCAGGGAACATAAGGATGATTCACACTTCAGCTATGACAGGAAATATCCTCTCCATAGGGTGGACATCAAGTAAATGACTTTGTAACTTTACTTCATTCTTTCCATTTACATAGGGCATGCACCAAGTAACCACTGGAATCCTTTAGAGGGCATTTAAACTCTCCCAAATTTTGTAATGGGGCCCTTGAGCTTGGGCCTGCTCCCACACTGTGGAGAGTGCTTTCATTTTCAATAAATCCCTTCATTCCTTCCTTGCTTTGTTTGTGCATTTTTTCCAATTATTTGTTCAAGATGCCAAGAACCTGGACAACCTCCACTGGTAACAAGCCTACCACTGAAGATTGGTCTGCAGCTCCCACTGCTCTGGCCACTGAATGAGGAGGAATGACTATTGAGAGGTGTTAAGCTGTTCTTCCATATGCTGTTAAGCAGAAAAACGTGAATAAGTTCAACAAAAAATAAATATTCATTTCTTTAAAAAAAAATTAAGCAATTTGCAGGGAGTCTTCTACATGCTGGAAATAGAATTCTGCATGAGGTAGGCACAGTTCCCGCCATTTAGAAGTTTTCTCTAGTTGACTTAGGAAGGCAGAACAGAAAACAAAGCAAAGAACCAATAGATATTGTGGTAACCACAATAATAGCCTCCCAAAGATGTTCTCTTCAAGATCCCTGGAACTTGTGAATACGTTACCTGATGTGCCAAAGGGGACTTTGCAGGTGTGATTGTGTTAAGGATCCTGAAGTATGGCAATTATTCTAGATTATCTGGCTGAGCCCAGTGAAATTATAAGGGATCTTCTTGGTGAAAGAGAGAGGCAGTAGAGACAGAGGAGATGTGATAATGAAAGTAGAGGTCTTGCTTGTTAACTTGGGGGTTGGTTGTATCACCAGTCAAGAAATGCAGGCAGCCTCTAGAAGCTAAAAAGGCAAGGATATATTCCCTCTAGAGTGTCCAGAGAATAAAGCCCTGCTGACAGCATGACATTAGCCCAGTAAGCCCTATGTCAGACTTTTAATCTACAGACTTGCAGCAAATTTGTGTTTTAGTAAGTTACTTAGTTTGTGGCCCTTCCTCACAACAGCAATAGGAAAACAAAACAGATAGTAATTAGAAAAATAAGATCCTTTAGATAGTGATAAGTTGTAGAATAAAGAAAAGTTAAAAAAGGATAATATGATAGCAAGCCAGTGAAAAGGCACTAACACAGGGACACACTTGGCCTGTGTTCATGATATATAAGAGCAAGAAAGAAAAGAGTTAAGATGATGATGGAGAGGTAGCCTTCCCTAGAAACAAAATGCTTCAAAATTCTGCATGTGGTCTTCGTCAGAATAAGGAAATTTAACACTTGCATAAGCTCAAATATTAGAATTTTTTCTGTGTGTTATGTTTTTTTTACCCCTGAAAAAGAGATGTTTGCTTTTATGTTTACACATAGAAGTAAAATAACTATCAATCAAGCGTGAAAAGGAAAAAAAAAATCAATTTTCAGATACACAAGTTTTCAGAGTTTACATCTCTTTTTTCAGGGGTAAATATAAACGGACACAGAGTTCCAATTAAATCTGGAAGATTGAGCATATAAGTTTGTGTCCACTTTCTCCTGGGACTCACTAAAATGATAGAAAAGCAGTTTTTGTAAAGCTATAAAAGAGAATGACAGATGAAGCCATAGCATTAAGAAGATGTTAACAGGATTTTAAAAGATGGAAAACTGACGGATAAGGGGAAGTGACCTAGATAGTGAAGAATGATGAAACCTAAATGCCTTTTGGCAGAAAGCAATTCAAGTCATGCACAAACCATGGAAAAGCCTTGGAGCTGGAATTACCAGGATTGTGAGTCCAGGCTATAAACAGGATGGTTTGCTGCAAGTCTACATGAAGAGGACTTATACCTAGCTCAGCCTATGCAGCAAGACAAACGGACCTCGCCAATCACGGTAGAAATGGAAGCTTATCTCTTCAGAGTGAATCACATAGACCCAGGTCTCAAGAACAGCAGGTATTGCTGAGATGTGGGGTTAGATGCCTTACTGAAATCAGGAAGAAAAATCGAAGGTTGCATACTGACTGGTGAGACTCTATCCTCAACTTCCTTTCTACTCAGCTTCTAGAGTGCTGGTTGCCAGATGCCTAATCATCTCTAGGAAAGAGACTGAAGGACTCCTACATAGAGAAGCTTATCAGCTTAAGAAAAAGGCTTGAATTTATTGCTATCTGGGGCCCACAAGTAAAGGACTGTCAAAATAATCCCAGTTAACAAGCCTTATATACCCACAGTGCCTTGCTCTTAAATACAAATGAACAGCTAAGGACCACTAGGTATTTAAGGAAAGACCCTAAAAGAAGCTAAACCAAGCTAATCAAAAATGAGAAAATTAACTGGAAGAAATCAGAAAAAAATTAAAATAGTAACAACTAAAATTAACATTTTCAGGGAGAAAATATAGTGCAGCCTTAAAACAAAAATAAGATGTTACTGAAAAAAAGAAAGATTCAAAACTAAACAGCCCTTGCAAATTAAAAATATAATAGCAGAAACTTTAAGGTTAATATGTTGGTAGAAAAAGAAGAAAATGTATGAAAAAATAAAAATCAAAAGAAATAAACAATTAGAAATAAGATTTTAAAAACTGAAGATCAATCCAGCATGGCTAATATCCAACTGACAAGGTTTTGAGAAAGAATAGAGAAATTAGAGGAAAGGGAATTATTAAGAAGATGATGTAAGAACAGTTTCCATTTTTTTTCAAGGGATGAGGTCTTGCTCTGCGGCCCAGTCTGGAGTGCAGTGGTGCAATCATAGCTCACTGCAGCCTTGAACTCCTAGGCTCGAGTTCGCCTTCCATCTCAGCCTCCTGAGTAGCTGGAACTACAGGCACCCACCACTACAACCAGCTAATTTTTAAAAAATGTACACATAGGGTCTCACTATGTTGCCCAGGCTGGTCTTAAACTCCTGGCCTTGAGCAACCTGCAGTCCTCCTCCTTGGCTTCCCGAAGTGCTGGGATTACAGAAATGAGACACCATATCTAGCTCACTTCCAGATTTGAAGGATATGAGAGAGTCAGCCTCTGAGTGACAAGCACAGACTATTAAAAAAGAACTTTTTCTTAAAATGCTGTAAATTTTCATAACACTAGAGGTAGAGTATCATAAAGTCTCTAGAGAGACTTAGCATTAAAAGTATACATGAGGCTTCAGGAATCAGAATGGTACTAGTCTACCCATTAGCAATACTAGAAGATAACAGGTAATGGGACAAAACTGCCAAAATAGAAAAACATTATTGCCCTTAGATTCACAGAAGCAAAACAACTATCAATCAAGTGTGAAAAGGAAAAAAAAAAAAATCAATTTTCAGATACACAAGTTTTCAGAGTTTACATCCCAGGCCCCTGTTTAAGGAAACTACAGGAGTATATAATTCAGAAAGATACGGGATCCAGAAAGCAAGGAGGTGACAAAGAAGAGAGGTAGAGGGGATTTCCCAAGATGAAGGTGATGGAGGACCCCAAATCAGCAACTGTGTAGCAGGATAGAGGGCATTTAGTTCAAACTGAAGTAGAAGGGCAGAGAGCTCCGAGAGGAAAGCATCTAGTGGAAAAAAAGTAGAATTGATATATTATCTGACAAGTCTGATTATGTTAAGGGAATTTTATAGCTCTTCGGGATCATTTTGAGATGGATTAATGACAGGAACACAGAAACATAAGATAACATTAACAAATAGAAATGCAATTATAAACCCCTGGGTGGGGAAATGCTATATAAAAAAGGAAATGTACTAGGCGCAGTGGCTCATGCCTGTAATCCCAGCACTTTGGGATGCCAAGGCAGGCGGATCACCTGAGGTTGGGAGTTCGAGACCAGTCGTACCAACATGAAGAAACCCCATTTCTACAAAAAAATAAAAAATAAAATAAATAAAAATAACTGGGCGTGGTGGTGTATGCCTATAATCCCAGCTACTCGGGAGGCTGAGGCAGGAGAATCACTTGAGTCTGGGAGGCGGAGGTTGCAATGAGCTGAGATCGGTTCCAGCCTGGTTAACAAGAAAGAAACCCCATCTCAAAAAACAAACAAACAAACAAACGCCCTATAGTTTCATTGTGAGCAATAAGAAGTGGGCTACTTAAGTTAGAATTTTAACTCTGCTACTGAATTGTGTGACCTTGGGACAATTGCTTAACAATTCTAATTATATAAACAGAATTTTGATTTCAATAAAATGAGTTAAAAGATAGAGGGTAGGATGTGAATGTCGGGAGTGGAAAGAGAGATGAAGAGGGAGAGACAGTTGAAAGAGAGAGAATTAAATTTAGTTCCTCATCTTTCATAGGAAGATGTCAACAGACATGTAAAATATTGAAAATCAACGAACAGGCCCGGGCATGGTGGTTCACGCCTGTAATCCCAGCACTTTGGGAGGTGGAAGCGGGCGGATCACGAGGTCAGGAAATCGAGACCATCCTGGCTAACACGGTGAAACCCCATCTCTTCCAATAATACAAAAAAGAAATTGGCCGGGCGTGGTGGCGGGCGCCTGTAGTCCCAACTACTTGGAAGTCTGAGGCAGGAGAATGGCGTGAACCCGGGAGGCAGAGGTTGCAGTGAGCCAAGATCGCGCCACTGCACTCCAGCCTGGGCGACAGAGTGAGACTCCGTCTCAAAAAACAAATGAACAACAGTATAATGATCATAATAGCTAAAACATATAGTGTTAATTCTATGCCAAACACTCCTTTATTCTGTAAGACACACACACACACACACACACACACTTGATTTTCTCCTCCAAAGTGATGTCTCCTAGTTACAAGAGTTGCCAGTAGATGGAATGAGTGAAATAACTGCTTCTTTTTAAAAAACAAAAAAGTAGTATTTCACCTTTACATCTTGGTACATGTATTATTTTGAGAAAATAAAAGCTAATTGAGACATAAAATATGTAATGGATTCAAGAAACTTTTGTGTTGTCTTACTTGCTATGTTAGAATAGTGCTTTAATTTCTGTGATTGCCAAAATTTCTCTTCACATAATGGATGTAATATGAAGTAATGAGCTATTGAAAATAATTCTCACCTCTTTCTGTTCCCTCTTCTGATATTATAGCCTCTCAGAAAGCACTGTAAGAAACCTGAGCTCCACTCAAATGGTGGGGCTACTGTTTGACACGTTTTGGGTGTTCTGATTTTGTTTTAAGATCCGTTTCAACCTTAGAGACTTTCTCTAAAAGAATAATACAAATGGTAAAAATATAAATGTCAATTTGCTTACAGATTTCAATTCAAGAGGAGTCCATCATATCAGATCCATGAGAGCATCATCTGCCCTGAGGAGGATATTTTTAGATGATGGGCATATTCTACCCTGGGCTAAAGTGTAAGATGAGTTAGGGTTGCTAATTGATACCATTCGTCATTGACATTTTTTTCTTTTCTACTCACTAAATAAGTGTGTTAATTTTTTTTTCCTAATGTTTGTTGTTATAACAGAGATGAAATAGGGGAATGTGCTAGAGATAAAG
Source organism: Chlorocebus sabaeus (assembly GCF_047675955.1). Lineage (NCBI taxonomy): Eukaryota > Metazoa > Chordata > Mammalia > Primates > Cercopithecidae > Chlorocebus > Chlorocebus sabaeus. The sequence continues at coordinate 42,491,864 of NC_132904.1, read as the reverse complement.
GAAATATGCATATTATAAATTAAATTAACCCACAGAAGCAATTTCCCAATATTATTTGAGTTGTGATTCTCATATTGATTTAAGCAACAGACCTGTGTTCTAATTCCAGGACTTGTGTACCATCTGTGTGTATATGGGAAATTTTCCCCACCCGTGAATGAGTGGAAAGCGTCATCATTACGTGGGAAAGAAGAGTAATTTTAAAATATTTTATCAACTGACACACAGACTATTGCAATGGTCCTCTTCTGAACTGGAGTTCCTGCCTCCATCTCTCTACCCAATTTATCACATAGTTGCCTGATTAAATTTCTAAGAATGTTACTGTCCTTGAGCAAATTATTTATTTGCTTATACATTTTTAAAAAACTTTTCAATTGACCATAAGAAAAGTTTTACATTCTTAGTTAAAATCTAAAAGTTCTATGAGAGCAAGATCTGTGACTTACTTATCTCTGTTTCTCTGGTACTCAACAAAGACCAGGCACATAGTATTTAACTTAGAAATGTTAAATAAAAATTTAATTTAACTAACCCTAAAATTCAAGGCTTCCTTTTGTCTGGGCCTGTCTTTCTAATATTTTGGTCTAGAATTACATGATTCTTTCCTCTTTCCAGTGTTTTAACTTTGTATTTTAAACTTTGATTCTGTTTATCCATCTTCTTCCATACGTTTATCCATCCATCAAATATCTATAGGATAACATATCAAGATGTTCGCAGTTGCGAGCAGTAGATACCTTAACTCAAACTGGCTAAAATATTAACTGAAGAATGTCATTGGCTCGAAAATTTGAAAAATCAGTCTCGTTAACAGGACTTAGTGTGGTTTGATCAGACCTCTGACTCTGTTTCTCCATAATGAATGAATGAAGGAATTAGCACTCAATATCAAAAGAGCTGCAATGAGTGAACAAAAACTCTTCATGCCACACAATAAGATCTTCCCACTATGCTTCTCACAACAGTATAAAGGTATATTACCATTATTATAAGCCCACAAGTAGGTACAAAAGAGTAAGTGGTGGCACCTTTTTTTAGTGATGTATCAGCAAAAATTTCTTCTTTGTACTAGGAAAAAAGGCCACAAATAATGTTAATATCATGGGAAGCATGTTTACCCACTAACTTTCAAATGATTTAAGTCAATGTTGTAGGTCTGCCTTTTAACTCAAATAAATATTTTTCATTTTCACCACTAGCGGGCAGCAGCTAGAAAATATGAATAGTGACTACTATTGTATATTTTTTTCACTTCTTCAAAATTATGATTAGCTTATGCTTACAGCAGTGAAATATCCTGGATCGTGTATATTCTGTTCTGTTACAAAACTATGTATTCAGATTTTTTGCTTTGGAAAATTTTAGTCTAAATATTATAGAAGTAGAAACCATCTCACCCTCTGCCTCTAGTAGCTTAAGTAACTTAGAAAATAGTGTGAAATTAAACAGAAACTTCCTAGATGCTAATAGCCACGTGGGAAATTTCAATAATATTAGAAGCCTTCCTTCAAAGAAGATGGTATTTCACAGTCTATGACAACAAAATGTATGGCAGCCAAAAGAAGAGAATCAGTAATCTAGGATGGTAAAAGTAAAATAGGATCCCTATGGGACTTAGATGGAGAGACATTTCAATTAGGTATGTTTTGTCATGTCATTCAATTTATTTATTTATCTGTAAAACACCATAAGTCCTGGCGGTCTCTGCCTTGATCTCCTTCATACTAAAGTGTATATTTCTTTTACTGTCTTTACAGATTTGCATTTATTTTCTATTCTTAGATTTTTATCAAACTTTCCTTATACAATTAAGACTTTTACTTTAAGAATTTTACAGTTGTTTTAGAGTTGAAGATGTCAATGTTTTCAAAGTCCTTCTGTAATTTATCATGTTACTCTATGTGTATAGTGTGGAATTCATAATTAGAAATACTTTTCTGGCATTAGAGGAGCAGCATTTGTTCTCCATTCACTTTAAAGTCTTAATTTTCCTAAGACACAATGGCCTCTAGTGAATTAAGGCTATTTTCTCCCATGAATGCAGAAAGAAAAGGGATTGAATAAGATGTTTACATTTTTTTCATAGTAAATCATAAATACAGAGTAGATGCACACAAAAAAGTAAGCATTGCATTTATGACTACATACATTGTTTTTGATAATTAAAACATATGTTTAAGGTAACAATATAGGCTTATTTAATATTTCTTGCTTCCAGTTTTTTAATCAGACAGTTCACAGAGAAGTTAAAAGATATTTTATACCAGGCCACTAAATATAGCAGTGTAAAGTATTGGGCTATGTGCACAGGTGTGGTTTTTAAGACAAACTGAATTATTTCTTCTATTTCCAGTTCCAAGGAAATTATATAATGATAGTTTCTTAGAAATTGTCTCCGAGGCTAACACTGCAAAGTAAAATCAAATAAAGCTGAACTAAAAATTGTCTGCTTAAAAACCCTTGGTAAGAAAAAGTCACAGATGAATTCTAGAGCTTATTTGTATAGCTTTGACCTGAAAGAAGTGTGTAATTATTAGACTGAACATTTACTTAGGAATTCAAAGTCAAATAAAGCCATACTGTAAAAAAAGCTTTTCATGGCAGTTTTGTCTTTAGGAATGTCCACTCTATACATATAATATAAAAAGCTATAAAAATGTATTGAGTCCATTTGTTTACTATATCCCAGAAAAGGGTCTAGCCCACAGTAGGTACAAATACCTGTTGAGTGAATATTTTTGGAAATAATAAACAGAAGTTGTTGCATTAAAAAATAGCCTCAGAATCAGTCACCTTAAAGTTTGTTTTTCTCTTTTTGAGGTGGGGTCTGGCTATATTTCCCCGACTGACTTCAAATTTCTGGGTTCCAGCAATCCTCCTGCCTCTGCGTTCCCGGTGACTGGGACTACAGATGCATACCACCACCTTGAGGTATGTACTTGAGGTATGTTTTTTTAAATCAATTTGCCTTAAAAATACCCCAGAAATAGTTTTTGATGACCTTAAGTATAATGCCTTTAAGATATATTTGTATTTTTGGTAGTAGGGAGCGAAACATCAAATTTATGTTACTATTTCAAAATATTTATAAGATTATCACAGTTTATTCTATTGTATATCATTTTTACCTATGTGATTGTCATAGCATTACTAAATCTTAATACAGTGAAGTTTCCTTTAGTACTAGCTTTTTGATTAACTGGGGGATTCTCAGACAATCAACTTATTTCTAAATACATTTAGTACTAAGGCAATTGCAAATGTGTTGTCCACAAAGAAGACTTTATAGTTTCAGACAGATTTAATTTAACAAATATCAAAAGAAAGAAAGAAAGAAAGAAAGAAAGAAAGAAAGAAAGAAAGAAAGAAAGAAAGAAAGAAAGAGAGAGAAAACAGTAGGTGTAATTGCATAATTAAGGACCACAATTTTCTCTGAAATATTAACATATCCTTCCACCAGAGGGCAACATTTGCAAGACATTTAAATAATTACTCAAAAGTATTTCCTCACACAGGGATATAAACAAATAGAAACCTATTACATTGCTGTTGGTTAATACCTTGTGTACATCTTGAAAAATACTATGAATGCAATTATTTAAACAATTGTATATAAAACTCAATGTATACATATAGTGAAACAACAAATAAGGTAACTCTTCTTTAAATATGTAAACAGAACTTTCAGAAAGAAGCACATTTCTACATATTAGTATTTTTTCCATTTATTATTAATCATTTAACTCAAATATAATAAAAAAAAACTTAGGGTGGGAGAAACAACAAAAGAAAAGAAGTTTTATATCAATGGGTAAAGTCATGAAAAGGCATAAAATTTTACAAGCAGAAAGGATGATAGAAACCACACAATACAAGCCTTCATTTGTGCCAGTAAGAAAACTGGCTCATTAATGTTCAATGATTGATACAAAATTGCAGAGATGATAATCAGTAGAACCAGGACCCAAACTCAGGTAAACTGATTTCACATTTCATACTCCGTGATGTTGATTTTCAAAATGTGATCCTTAGGCAAGCAGTTGTGGAAATTTGTTACAATTGCTGGATATTGGGCTCCACTCTAGACCTATTGAATCAGAATTTGTATTTTAACAAGACCTTAAACTATGAGAAACTACTCTAACCTGTGCTGTTTTCTCATCACCAGTTACGTGACTTCAGGTAATTACTAAATCTCACTTTCCTCCTTGATAACATGGGAATACAACTGTTTTAGTTTAAGGAATAATTATAAAGAATAAATAAGTTTATCATGTAAATAAAAGCTACTCATAAATTGTAATATGGTACGCACATTACATTAATTATATTCAGTGAAAACTTCTCCTTTTATTGTTCACAGTTCTTGACAAGAGGGACAATTCTTCCCCTAGAAGAAAAGTGGTCTAATAATGCACTATTATTAGGGCTTGTTAAAATTGGATGTAAAATATTGGGGATTTTAGTTAAAAAATCTTGACAGAGAGAGGAAGTCTTTTTCTGACATGCTTAAATTAATGTCCTACATAGAACTACTAGTGTTTCTTTGTGTTAAGATAAATCTGATGAATTTAGGGCTGCAAAAGCACATGTTCAGCATTGCAATTTGTGTCCACCCATGAAGAAAATCTGTTGGGTTAGCAAATGGTGTCTGAATATATGTTTCTTACATTGGGTGCAGCCATGGGTTTAAAGCCAGCCTAAATGATATTCTTCAGTCTCAGGTGGTCTAGTAACATTTCTTGTAATTTTCCACACACAACATTTTTCATAGTTTATGGAAATACCATTAAATACATCCCCTCTGGCTGGGGTGTTATCCAAATACCACCACTCCAGCCTGCCAAACTCCACTGGACTGCCGTCATCTTTATAGAACTACATTTATTTTAACTATTAAGACAGACAAGAAAACATTGTCTCCTGAAATATATTCTGGACATTTTCACTCCCAGGCTGGGTTACTTAACTTGTGTAATTTCACTCATAATTATTTGAAATTGTATTTATATGTCTATCTCCCATGTAGCCTGTGAGATATTTCAGGGAGAATTCCCAGATCTAATATTATTCTTGACACTCAATGAATATTTTTAGAATGAATAAATCAATATTACCAGTTATTCTGATTCAGTTGCTCATCCTATTACCAAGAGAGTGGAAGAGAGAGGAGGATGACATTCATTTCAATCAAGGTGAATATAACTGTTTTACTCTAAAAACAATGCTTTGGTGTTGGATTTATATTGCTTAGTGTTCCTTCATATTTGTATATTGGAGATGTAGCTATCATGTTTACTGATGGTTTAGGTAGATCTCTAGTCATTTGTGGTGCAACTTAACCTGGAGTGCTTAGGAAAATCATTTATATATCATCACCCCAGCTTCACAAATATTTGTTGTAAATTCTAATTTTTTGTATAACTTCCCAGAATTCCAAAATCGTTAACATCTCTAAATAAATATAATTTAATGAACTTAGTAAAGATTTGAAAAATACAGATATTTTGAAAACACCTAGATAAGTCAAGTCCTGAGTAGCTTGAATCTTTTAATCTTTTTCCTTTTTTTTTGTAAGGAAGTAGTTTAGTGAGGGATTTTTTTTTTGTCCCTTTATACTTGATCTTGAGAAATAGATATTATTCTGAGGCATCACATGGTTTTAGAGAAAATTCAAATTCACAGTTTTATCGAAGATATATATTTTAACACAAATTTATCGAAAAAGATAGAAATGTCTTCATTATCCTTTTCCTTATCATATTTCACAATGGAAAATAATTTGACACTATCAAACTTAATAATGGCAGATGGTTTTAGCTACTTTGACATTTTTTTTCCAGCTATCCATTCAGTAAATACATAGCCATTATATCACTTGAACTATTCAGGTAATATTCTTATTTGAATCTGAATTTAGATCCATACTTTTGAGATTTTGTCTAGGGATCTTAAGTAAAATTGACTCCCTCTGTTGGCTTATATGACATCCAAGGTTTTGACCTTGAAAATGTGGTTCAAGGCCAATCTGTTTTGTAAGCATTGGCCTGAGTTGTACACAAGAAGTTTGTGATTCATGTGAAAGAGATTAATAGTTTACATTAATCTAGCACAGTTTTCTTGCTTTGCTTAATGAGATAAATTCATTGATGCTGTACCTATATACATAAAACCAAAAGTCTTACATGAATGTCTTTCAAAATTTATGCTTTAGGGGAAGGAGATACAAAGAAAAATAAAATATGATTTGAATGTAATATATGTAAATTAGAATAAATCTTTTTGTTAATAAATCTTTAAATTATAAATTACAATTTGTTGGCAAGCACAAGGTATAGCCACATATTTCATCAGTATATTGGTATTTCAGTAGTGCATTGTAAATTAGTTAAATAAAGATACTTAAAATTCCAAGGAATTTATATTAAATTAACTCTCTTTTATTTAATCGACTTCACCGAGTTTATAGCTATTCTTTTTTTTCTCCTCCCACCTCTTTTTATTTATTTCTCCCTTGCTCTAGTCTTCCTTCTCTCCCTTTCTTTCTTTCATCTTTTTCCTGTCAGAGGTTAAAGCAAACACATGAACAATATAATTGTGTATTTTGTGTGCACATATTTTATATTCAAAGGACCCTAGGTGTCTTGGAACACCACAAGCATAAGTTAAATATATTGAAATCTTTCTTGCCTGCAATACTGGCATCAGCGTGCTGGACAAAACGTAGCAAACTAGAAGTAACTTGTCAATTTTTAATAAAGTTGTCTTCCCTAGCAGAGTTAAATGCACCATTCTCCCTGCAAACTCTGGAGATGATGACATCTTCCCACATGGTTTCCATAGCATCCGTTCCTGAAGAGCCCCAGTATGGTCCTTGGTCAGGGCGATCCGCCCAGCTCCCCTAGAAAGTTGGCAACCTCGCTAGCCAAAAGAAGCATCCCCTTTTCTTGAAACTTACTCTGTCCGTGGTGCTGAACCATTGTACTGAGACCCGCCCAGACGGGCGCTGTCAGCCGCTGAAAAAAAATATTCCCTGACGCTGCCCAAATCAGAACGGTGTATCTTTTATTTACTCACGTCCTCAAAGAGCAGCAAGCCTTCTCCATCTTAATTTGACTCTACCGCAGAGCAGAGTTACGCTGGCGTGATGGGAGGAGATCATGGGCAGAGAGGAAAAACTAATAGCAGCATTGCTCACCTGAGACCTGAGATGCTCCCATGAGTTTTGAATATGCTCTGTTCCTTACAGCAAAGACACCATTTTTAAAAGTACTATTCTTTTGACTTTGTTGTTACCCAAGGGTTCTGTGACATTCCGGCCCCTCCGTTTAAAAACCAGCAGATTTGAGAGCAGTAAGTCTTCAAAACGGGAATTTACATTGTTTTTCAGCTGACCGACTTCCAGGACAAGGACTCAACCGCATCTACCCAAATACCATGGTACTGCTTGCGCCCTTTGCCACCGGATCCTCCCCTTCCAATGAGACTTTCTGATTGTGTCTACCAACTCTCCTATTAGGAAACCCGTGGGTTGCATGCAGCTATTCTGTTGTATTCTCATTCTCACTCTCCCTCCCTTCTCTCACTCTCACTCTTGCTGGAGGCAAGCCACTACCATTCTGCTGAGAAGGAAAAACCCACAACTACTTTAAGAGATTAAGACAATATGCGCAATCTTCGCCGTTTTTAGCAATCACTATTTAAATCTGGCAAGAACCGACAACAGTCTTTGCAAGAATGGAATCAGTAAAACAAAGGATTTTGGCCCCAGGAAAAGAGGGGCTAAAGAATTTTGCTGGAAAATCCCTCGGCCAGATCTACAGGTAAGACAAAGGAAACCCTTGCTTACCTGGGGCTCAGCATGAAAAAATCTGCAGGGCCGTTTCTGTAAACCCTGGTGGCTCAGAAAGATTGTAATATGATCGGAAAGTCTTTTTGTTGCCCATTGCTTGGAGCAGGGGTGCTCTGGAAACCTGCTTATTAATGCAGGAATGTTGCACTAAATGAACCTGTCTGGTGTGTGTGTGTGTGTGTGTGTGTGTGTGTGTGTTTGATTTTTGCTTTGGTGACTGCAGAGTTTTATCCTTTATTACACAGGATTTATCTTCTTTACAGTTAAGAAATACCCAGCACCTGCTCAAACAGCGTTTCTTTTGGTACTCATAGAATGCCCCAAATTAAATTCCTTTCATGCAGACAAATGAATATAAAACACAACCCTCTAAAAAAATTAACCAAGAAATTCCAAAGAATAATAGTTTATATATTATTAATATATATGTTATATATGTATATATGCTATATATATGTGTGTGTGTGTATATATATGTTGGGGAGAGAGAAAGAGAGAGGTCTCAGCTTCGAAAGCATAGTAGAGAATCCCCTAGTGGAATATGTCTTCTGCATTGAATGAAGAAGAATCAAAATATATCAATAATTGATAGTTGAAGCAATTCCTTTCTCTAAGACTGAAACAATGTATATGCATTTTTAATTATTTTCATCTCCTAGAGTCTATTTCTTGCATAGGAAATGTCAATGCCTGGAAGAACAGCCGTAAATATAACAAGCAACATTACTTTGAAAGTCCTAGAAATTATTTAATTATTGAATCCTCCGATAGTCACTACACTAATTATGCTGTAATTTGCAAAACTTTAAATCATTTCAAGTATGTGATATGGATACAGTTTTTCTTAATAATTAGAGCAAAATCAAGAAGACAGAGCAGACACAAAAGGAAAAAGAATTACAAAGGAGCGCTAATTTTAATATTTGGGAAATTGAAGTCTCTGTAAATGCATGAGAAATGTAAAGAAAATGATCAAACCACTCCCAAATTTTCCAAATCTCTTCAGGTTTGGCGGGCTTCATGTAGGCACGATTATGCACCTATGCGGCAGTAGATACCGCAAGGGCCCTGCAGTCCCACAGCTACCATGGAAAGGGATGCTCTTTCCCAGTACAACTGCCATCCGGCGCAGAGTTCAACTTTGTAGATTTGAGCACACGAAGGCAATACAGGAAAAGAAAACACACACACACACACACACACACACACACACACACACACACATTGGCTGAATTTTTTTCTCCCAGTAAAAATAAATTGCAATGTTTTCTAACATTATGATCAGACTTTAAGAATAAACATTAACCTAGCCACAAATACCTTTATGACCTATTCTCCAGGTGCTTTTTATAGAATTTGGAAGCCTGATATTTTTTTCTGGTGGTCTCAAACTGCTTGACAGCAATATTCCAAGCTATGCATATTTGAAATTAATTTTTAAAATTTCGCTGGCTTCACCCGTGTGTGTGAAAACAATTGGGTGTGCACATAGCATTTAAAATGGCACAGGTGAAAAATAATTACATGGTAGACTGGAAAAAATTTCTGCAAGTTGTAAAAGGAGAGGCTCTTTGTTTAAATATCGAAAGTATAAATCGCAAGGGGCTACGTACGGAGATGTTATCTTATACATTCCTTTCGTTTGTTTGTTGTTAATAGAAATTTCATAAATATGTTGTAGACTAGAACACTGCCACCTTTTAGTAAAACCATTCCTTTTCTCCGCGTTCCCCTTTTCATTTACTCCTTCTCCCAAGGACCAAAGCCAAAAATGAATTGATGGTTGAAATCTCATGAAACACTGTGCAAAAACAAATATTGAAGTGAGATCTTCCCCTTTGATGTGGAATATCTTACAAAAGTTGATTTGGGAGCACGTTTGTGTATCTGGGAGTCGTATTTTGCGTCTTGGGAAAGGGATCCTTGACATTTTTCGGTGTTTATAAGAGAGAGAGTAATGACGCAAGATTGTGAATAATTAATTATTCATGTTCTGGCAGTAGGAAGCTTAGGTGTCGGCCATATGCTGTAGAGTCCTTTGTCTCCAACTCCAGTAATAAGGAAAAAAAAATAGTAAGAAGTGTAACAGGGGCGTAAGCATTGAACTAGAACCCTGGAGCGGGATGCAGGGGAAGGAGAGTGCATGACACTCTCGGCGAGAGCTCTCAGGCCTTCGTCTCACGGACAAGCACTGGCCTAGAGAGGCCTTAGTCCCGGGGGTGCCCCAGGCTCAGCTCCAGGGGTGGGCTGGGGGACAGAATACCAGCATCGCCAACCTGGAAAACCTCAGCTTGCTAGAAACGGAGAAGGCAGCGCGGGTGGAAAAGGCTCTCAAGTTGGGCCCGCCTGCAGCGGAGTAGCCCTCTGGTGCTGGGTTGCAGGAGGACACCGCGGTTGTCAGTGTAAAGCTCTGCTGGGCGCGGGTAGGAGTGGGAGGCCCCTATTCAGGTGCAGAGGACGCTCTGGTAACCCCTGCCCTCACAAAATGCAGACCCTGCAAGAAAGTTAGGCCCAAGCGGCCTGTGTATCTGAATCAGAGCGCCCAGGGGTGGATCCCGAGACAGGTACTCGCTACTATAGGCCTAAAGGTGCTAAAGTTGAAGCGATGTCGCCGCCGCGGCCAAGGGCACCTGCAGAATGTGAGAGAGTGTGGGAGGTCTTGCAGCTTGGTGTCACCCCACCACCCTAATCCCCAAGGGTGGGGTGAGGTCGACGGCCCTCCTCCCAACCCCGACGGGTCCTGAAAAATGGGAATGGGTCAGCATCGGGGTGCCTAAGCCGCCACGTCCTTGACTCGCCCCTGCTCTGCCGCGCAGGGTGCTGGAGAAGAAGCAAGACACCAGGGAGACGATCGAGCTGACGGAGGATGGGAAGCCCCTAGAGGTGCCCGAGAGGAAGGCGCCGCTGTGCGACTGCACATGCTTCGGCCTGCCGCGCCGCTACATTATCGCCATCATGAGCGGCCTGGGCTTCTGCATCTCCTTCGGCATCCGCTGCAACCTGGGCGTGGCCATTGTGGACATGGTCAACAACAGCACCATCCACCGCGGGGGCAAGGTCATCAAGGAGGTGGGCAACGTCTGGCCGCCCTGGCTCCCGCCCTTCGGCCATGCGGCCTCACAAAACCATATCTCCTGTGTGAGCCCCGTTTTTCCCCACTGAAAGGAAGGTTTGGGTGCTCCCTAAGCTCCTTGCTAACTCTGCCTTTCTAGAATGGACCGCAGTAGTGTTATCAGTTCCCTTTTCGCTCTGCTGTCTGGGCCTTCCCTTCCTCATCTGCAAAGTAGAAAACAGCGTCTAGCTCACCAGGTTTTGTGAACTGTGACTTAATACAAGACGTTGGTGACTAGCAATGTCCACTAAGTCTAAATAGAAGTGTGTTTGTTTTACTTGGGTGAATAGTGCAGCATATTAATTATAGTTTTCCCAGGACTTCATTCAGTCCCCGCCAAAACATTCTTAATATTCAAAATGAAACAAACTGGAAAACAATACCAGCAGTGTTCATATCAGCAGGTTCGGCTGAGGGGTCTTTGGGAAGGTTTACCTCCCCCAGGAGGAGCCACAACGTAAGAGGGTCCCAGGGTGGCAGGCAGTCGAGCCCAGAGGGGAGGGTCACGTCAAGGTCACAGAACCCCTGGGTCCGGACTTCCTTCCTAGAAACCCCAACTGCCGTAAACCAGACTAAGCAGGAGTTGAGAGCAGAAACTGGGGAAGGCTCTTGGAATCCGGGAGACCTTGCAAAATCCTCTGGGTGTCAAAATATCAAAGGAGAAAAAGGGTCCCCAGTTCTCAGGCGGGAAAAGCGCGCTCCCACCTTTCAGACGTAAATATTGCGACCCAGTTTACTTTGAGGTTCCCCTCGGGAAGTCACCCAGGCTGATAGAACGGAATTAGACCTCCACCTTCAGAAATACCCCTGCCCCGCATTTATTAAAACCCCTGAGCAATGACTCCCTCTCCCTTTACTCCTCCCAATTCACCGACTACTCCAAATTCTTCAGGCCCATATCCATTCCCATTTGTGGGGACACCCTTTCTCTTAGCCACCAGGAGCCCTGCATCTTTCATCCTTCACTCCCCACCTTCCTTCCCTCCCCACTTTCCTTCCCTAGAATTTCCCTAGTTAAGTCTCCAGGGTTAGAAGTCACTACACTACTGCGTCCGCATTGACCGGATTCGTTAAGTGGACCCCTGCCAGGCGTCTCCACATCTGGCTAACAAATCTCTTCATGGGGAGTCCGAGTTTCCAAGACTGGCCCTCTAGATTCCTCCATTCAGATGATTCGATCTGCCTGACAGCAGTCGGGGAGCAAAGCCGGTGCGCGCGGCCTCACTATTAATCGCAATACATTTTGTTAATGAGCAAGGTTTTTTTCGTTGCAAGAGGCAATTTTGTTAGGAAACGAAAATGAAGCCACTCTTATCCCCGGAATGCATGAAGCACCCAAGCGTTGGGGGCTTTTTGGCTTGTGAACCTCTGAAAGTGAGCCTTTGGCACTGACGCTACTCTTTCCCTTCACGCTTATTTCTCCTACTCCTCCATAGAAAGCCAAATTCAACTGGGACCCGGAAACCGTGGGGATGATCCACGGTTCCTTCTTTTGGGGCTACATCATCACCCAGATTCCAGGAGGCTACATCGCGTCTCGACTGGCAGCCAACAGGTAACGCACCAGGCGGGGCTGGGGCTCAGGGCGTGGTGTTTGTTCCTTCCGAAGGGGCAGCAGAAGCTGGGAGCAGAGACAACAGCCCAGAGGGGTTTGAGGACTCCCAAGCGAAGTCTTCTAGTCCCTTGACAACACCCTGTCAGGGCTGGAACTGCTGGTAACTCCTTCCAGAATTAGTCGTCTAAACGAATGCAGGCTCTCTGGAACCGGCGCACGCGGCCTCCTTCCCTCTGCTGTGGCTGAACTTGCTTTTGGCGAAATGATCGACGTGCTTTATAGCCTGACCCGAGCTCAGGGCAGACCGAGAGCAGACAGAGCAGGGACTGTGTGCCCGAGTGCACAAAGGAGTGGGGAGCGGCAGATGCTGCGCTGTCTCCTGCACTCCCCACAGTCGCCCAGGCTCCCCGAGGGTCTGACCTCCTGGCAAGGCGCCTAGAACGGCTGGCCCCGTACCCCGCCCAGTTCGTGCTCTGGGTTTGAAGGATTTGTTTCTAGGGGGGGGCAGTAACCAGCGATGCGATTCCACCTGTTAATGAGCTGCTTAGGGGCGGGAGTTGGGGGAGCCCTCAGCTGCTTTAAGTGGCCTCCTGCCTTGCTGCGGTGTCCACAACCAAGGTCCTAGCGCCTGTTCCCAGAAGCACCGCCAGCGGCACCTTCAGAGACACCCCTAAAGCATAAGTCCTAAGGACTGATGGAGTGGGGGTGTCGACGGGCATAGCCTGGCCACCAGAAGGTGAAGGGTAGGGTAGGTTCCTTTGCTTCACTCTGTGTATATTGATAAACAAAACTAAATGTTCTTCACGTCTGAATTGAACCCACATAGAACATATGCACCAGCACTTTCTGTTCTTTCTGCTTAGATACCACAAAGAAAGACTTTCAGTCACATTTTAACAGCAGAGGACTAGAAGTTGGCACCTCCCTAATAGTGGTCATATGCAACCTGGCCCTTTGTAACCTGGGAACACCTCATCTCTCAGGCCCCATACTGCGGCTTTTATCAATTACAACCCCTTTCACTAGCGGTGTCTTTTCTTCCCAAGGCTTCTCAGAGTCCTCTGGGCCTGGAGAGGAATTCTTGGAAATTTATTTTAGGCTTAAGGATCCCTAGAGTGAGGGTGTTGGGGCAGTGCTTTAAAATATCAAGAGGAGAGTGCCATACATTAGGAATAATGCCTTTCGAGGGCTGTCTTTACTTGACACACGGGTGGCTGACACTAAGACCAAGTAGTAGACAAATAGTCCCTTCAAAAAAATCAATTTAGTGTGTATATGTACCACATTTTCTTTATCCATTCGTCTGCTGATGGACACTTGATGAAACTCATTAACTATGTAGAGAACCCCTTTTTATGGATGTGATATGTCAAAGAAAACATTGATATTAGGCAAAAAAATTAAAGAAATACTCTGTTAAATATTATTGATTATGAACATGTTACATTTTTGGATTTTAGATCCCCAATATATATAGTTTTCACTCCTTTTTTTCCCTAGAAAGTATTTCCTAAAACAAAACAAAGTTTTCAGAAAGATACCCTAAACATACATGCATGGAATGTTTTCACTGCAGGAGAAAAAAAGCAACAATTCACCAAAAAACAAAAATGATACAAGAACTCAATATGATGTCAAATGAAAATATAATGGTGGTGACTTAAAGGGTTTTTTTCAGAGTCAGAATATTCACCTTGCCAAATATTAAAATGCTAACATTTTCCTGCCAGGAAAAAACACCAGGGATGCTCCAGCTTTTCCTCTTTGTAACACTAGGAGGTCAGTAAATGGGTTTTTCTGATTTTTTTTTTTTTTTTAAAGCAAACTCATTACTGTCTGTGTCATGTTTATCAATGAAAAAAGTGATGCTGACTCAGGTTCTAATTTATCTGGTAGATTTTCCTCAAAGGAATTTTTTTTTTTTTTTTTTTTTTTTTTTTTTTTGAGATAGATTGTCACTCTGTAGCCAGACTGAAGTGCAGTGGTAGGATTTGGGCTCACTGCAAACTCCGCCTCCTGGGTCCAAGAGATTCTCCCGCCTCTGCCTCCCCAATAGCGGGACTACAGGCATGCACCACCACACTCAGCTAATTTTTGTAAAGAAAAAAATTTTAATTTCTAGAATTCCTATTTGGACCCAAATTAATCTTACCTTTAAATGGGTATTCAAGGGAGAGGCCTTAATATTTTCATATATGATATGTTATGTTCTACGATACTGAGAAAATTAAATTAAAAATGTATTGTAAAATATCATGAACCTATAGAAAATTACAGAGATCAACTATCTTATCTTGCCTGAAGATTCTGACATTTTGCTTCATTTTGAAAATATAACAAAACATTGCAAAATGCAGTTGAAGCCTTGTGTGATAATGATTTTTAAACATGTGTAACATTTTCTTTTCAGTTTAAAACAGTATTGCATATTAGTAAGAAAAAATTTTAAAAGTGATAAAAATTTAATCATCCTGATACCCCTATTATTAACATGGTGAATGTCCAACTAGTACTACAGATGCTACATAGAATTTTTCCTTGGAAGGCTTTTAATAAATACAAAATCAGAAATTTTTACAAGTTGTTTGAAAGATGTATGTTTCCTATTATGATCTCTTTTTCAAAAACAGTAAAGACAAAGCAGCAAAACCAATCTTCCACTTATAAGCATCATGTACCCATTCAAATAAGTTTCTCCATATTGATCACTTAATAGTAGAATGAGATTTCCCTTGTGTGTGATATTGGGGACAGATTCCTTTCCCTTTAGGTGTAAAAAAGGCTCACTTTGGAAAGTGTTTGCCATCACTGTTGTGGGTGGAACCGAGAAAGATAAACTGAGGTGTGTGGAGACAGCCACTCAAGAGAGAAGGGCTCCTGGTTACACCTCTTGACAAATTTCTCAATGAAAAACAAAGAGCAATTATTTGGCTTCTTCAATTTGTTGATTAAGCAAAGACAGCCCCACTCTTGGTCACAATGCAGACTCCTGGTTCTTATACTACTCAGATTCGAAGTACATTTACTTTCCTGATCATTGAGAGGAGGAGTTGGAAGAGTCAGGAGGGGAGTAAACCCAATTTACTCCCAAGAGGAGAGCAAGAGGAGGGACAGCTCTTGCATCACTTTTTCCTTTGTCTTCCCTTAAAAAGCTATTGCACATTATGGGCGGGAGAATTTAGTCACCCCAGGAAAGGCCTTAGGGTGGGAGGTCAAAGGAAGATTCCTTACAAAATCTTTAATGTTTTAAGATGGGAACATATTAATATAGTAATAAAAAGATGTGGGGGGCAAATTATTTTTGTCTTTAAATAATACAGGACATGGACTTATAGTAATCCAGATATTTACAAATATGAAATTCCTGAAGACTGGTTTTACCCTGCATTTAAATTGCTGTGAAGAACCTGGACGAGTGTTTAATGGCGCAAATAGCATAGATATATAATATATGAAATACACAAAATATATATGAAATATATAAATATAATACATATATAAATATATATATGTATTTTTTTGCAAAAGGCATAACCACAGAAGGTCAGATACAGCAAAGGGAGTTTGATGAACATTATATTTTTAATGTATAGCACTGCATTACAAAAAGTGTTTCTGCCTTTATTTAGGTGGTGATAGTATTCAAACTCCATTTAATATTTTTAATACCTTGCTCCTGTCCTCTTGATTTCTCAACCCTGCTTTAATTTTTTTCATAGCACTTATCACCACCTGTCATATCAATATTTTACTTATTTATCTGTTTGTCTAATGGGAGTTTTGTCCATGTTTTCTTTTTCACTCTTGTATTGCTAGCATCTCAGAGAGTACCTGACTCAAGATAAATATTCATTAAATAAATAAAATAACACAACAAGGTGTTTGGGGCTTTAAAAAAAAATGCAGAAAGATTTAGGCTTTAAAGCCAAACTGTAGGTTCAGGCTCTTGAATGCGTTACTTAGTGACTGAATGATATAAAATGTTATTTAACCCCTTTGCACCTCAGTTTGTATTTCTGTAAAAGAGGGCTAATCAAAGTACCTACCACGTGTGGGTCATAACAGCTAAATATATGTAGTTTTTTTGAAGTGCCTGGAACTAGGTAATTGCTGGCTGTTATTATTTATTATTAATGAAATCTTAAATTTAGAAAAAAATGGAAGGAAAATAAATTTCTGTGACTATTCAGCTTATTTTAGTATAAATTTACCTTAAGTGTTAGTAATGCAATTGGTTTATTTCCAATGTGATAAAAATGCCTTTTTTCATGAGTCATATTTCTACCTTTAAAATTATTTCCCCATGTACATTATTCAAATTGAAATTATTATTCACCAAAAATTCCATAAATTTTATTTGAAGGCCTTTAAAGAGCTATTTTTAAAAATATTTTTAGTCAAGTGTATAGAGTGCTAGTAATTCAGTGCATCCAATCTTTGAATTCTAGCCAAGCATAAATACACTTAGAGAAATCCATGTTAGCTTGAGGTTAGACTTCTCTATACAAAGTTAGAGTTTATTTTCCCCTACCGTAGTCCTTTATTTTTGTCTTTTCAAGTATTTCTTGAATTTCTAACTTGACTTTTTCTAAAGAAAAAATACTTCTTTATTTGAATAAGACACTTAGGATCACACTTGGTTGTAGCATATAGTGAACCCCACCAAAGGAGGAACCCATATTATTGCTAGACAGAGCTCATCTAATCCAACCCTCTCATTTTACAGAGCAAGAAATGAAATAGAGAATGAGGGAGTAGTGATTTATCTGAGGTCACAAAGGGATTGTGACTAGAACTCATGTGCCTGATAATACTTGATGGCAAGGTACCTTTACAATGAAATTTAACATCTCTGTCTGATACTATATGCTTCATTGCAAAGTTCACTTTCAGCAGTAGGCTGAGCCGTCTGCTCTCTGAATGAGTGATTACAATCTATCATGCCCCAAATCCAGGAAAGAATTTCATGAATTAGAGAGAAAAGCCTTTAGCAGGCCCAAGGGATCCTTAGATTTTATTTTGGCAGGAGAATCATACTGTATTTTGTATGTGTGTGTGTGTACTGGCTCCCAAGCTATTTGGCTACAACATAGCTGATTCTACCCTTTTCTCTGAAAAAGGCAAACTCCACACTTGATAATGACGAAGACAAATAATCTGATATTCTATAGCAGAAAACATGGTATTTATAACTTTTTCTGCCACTCAGACACATTGGCAGTTTGGGCTCTTACCACTAAAATTGCAGAGATTTGAACATGACTGGGTGTAGGTTAGACTTTTGTCTGCAGAAATGAAGGGATTTATCTTTGGGATTTTGACTGATGCAACTCAATTTATATGCTGTATTAAATAGAAAGTAATTTATACGTAAAAGTGAGCAAACCCAAAAGCATGGTTTTAAAATTTACTGGTGTGCATTTGTATTTACAAAAATACATTTTAATATACTTTAGGTAAATATTCTGACTGGCATAATTATGAAAAATCTCTTGCTAGAATAATTTTCAAAAAGAGAAGAAGACAGACATTTTAAACATAATATCTTCACATATTAAGCCCAGAAAGGAGCAATTTTACTGGTGATGTTCTGTCTTTTTTCTTCAGAGAGATGAAACAATAAAGATGTGCATTATTTATTGTTGAAATAAGCATTGGAAATGAATTCATAAGCACCATCATCAAACACACACACACACACACACACACACACACACACACACACACGTGCTGTTGGTCTATTTATATAATTTTTTCCCTCTCTCCATTGCAACCTCCATTGCAAGGAGGAGTTCCTCAATCCTTCCAGTGAGAAATATTTGTGAATTCCTTATGTGTGAGAAAATAATTCAGACTATGAATGTAAATCCTGCTGAAAGGGACCACCATCCCATTCTGATGGAAATGGTTTATAAGCACCCAGTCTTTTAAGGCCAGAGGTGACTTTTTCTATCTCGTGCATCTAGCTGCCAATCAAACATGTAGCCGCCTTCCTATTGTGGGCCCCATAGGTTAGGTATCTGGGGTAAGGCAGAAGAAGCCTGCATTTTTCTGACAAAAGAAAATACCCTTTACCATAAGATGAATAGATGGATTGAGGAGGAGGGGTCTCCAAGGGCTTGCATGTGCTTTGTCGATATGAGTTTCTCTCTCTCTCTTTTCATTCTCCAATCCCCTTACCCCTTACTAGCTCTGGGTTTTCCCGCTGCAGCAGTCTTCTGCTACTGCAGTGCAGAGGCAGCTTCTGGAGGGGAGGGACATGATTTGAGGAAGGAGAGAGTCATGTGGGCAGCTGGTAGAGTGATGCTCCCACTGCCATATGCTACCACTGGGGCTGTCTAATCTCTCTGTCGTGAGTGATGAAGTCATTTTTACAACTTAATGATGTATCAAGGGACTCAGAGGGTTGGCTCATGCCTGTGTATTCCCTTTTTAATATGGGAGTGGGGGCATCAGATGTGACAAAGGGAGGCATCCAAGACCTGATTTGATTAGATTAAATAGATTAAACAGCCTGAGTCAGTCTACTGCAGACCCTCCAGGAAAGAATTAGTTCCACACCTGAGGTGAGGAACACTAGTTCCCTGTTAAGTGACAATCCACTGCCCAAATGGAAGTGGACTGATTGATTTAGGGAAAATGAACATCATCTGTAGAAGTGACAAGTCACCAGTGCTCCTTTCACCTCTTCTGGGAAAATCATTTTGGGGTGGGCTTGATACTTGAGGGTGTTTGTGGCTGTGGCTTAGAGAAAATATGACTAGGAATTTCAAAGCTAACTCATTATGGGCCATATTGAATGCTAATCATCAGGCAGTTTGTGGTACAGGTTTTCAGCAGCTACATTTGCCTTTCCAAACATTTCTATGTCGTGATTACTATTATACCTCTTGATTTTGGCAGTCTCTATAGTGGTATAGCGCTTCCTGCCATTTAAGAACATCAGTGTGCATAAAATAATGATATGTGATTATTTCATACTGTAAAAGAAGAGGAAAGTGTATGTGTGTGTGACAAGTAGAAGAAAAATAGAAATAAGGCTTTAACCTGACAATAATCAGTAAATTTATTTGAGAATGTTATTTGCTGCAGAGGAAATCACAAAAAAAAAAAAACCCAATAAATTTAAGTGATTTTCAAATGGTTTATTATTTTGAAAACATCTTTAATAAACAAATGGCCCTTATTTTATGTCACAGAGACTGCAATACTGTTCTTTGAAAAATTAAGAACACCCACCAATTTCTATGTATTTTCTTAAGAAATAATAACATTATTATTTTACACATTAGTTTGCACATTTCTTTCCTTTTTTTTCCCCAGCCCAATTACTGATGGCCTATCTCTGACTTATACTCACACCACGAGTGGGTTTTCAATCTAGCACCTTAGATACCAATTATAAGGAGAAAGACCTTAAGTGAAATGAAATACCAGACTGCTTGAGATTCATCTTATTATTTGGAACTTCAATTTCAGCGATATATATGTGTGACTTCTTTATTTCTTCTGAGAAAGCTATGTTTTACTATGTTTATTGTTAAAAAAATGTGTAATTTGCTAGAGTGTTTCATTGATAGTTTGTTTTAATATATAATAATGATATAAATATACCACCTGATATTATATAAAACTTACTTTTACAATTTAGAAAATCAAAATAAACAAGTATTTAATTTTACAAAATGTATGTATTTCCAGAAAATGCTTTTTCTAGAGTGGAAAGAGAGAAGATATAAATTATATTATAAAATCATCTTCATAATTGCCTTTGTTTTACATTTTGGGAGGCAGGTGAAATTAGAATTGAATCAAATAATAAGTGTATATATACATATATATATATCACAACATTTGTAATGTACATTATCTTTATCCCTCACATGACTCTATAAGGCAGGCATTCTTTCTTTTATTGTTATTTTAGATTCAAGGGATACATGTATAGGCTTGTCATGTGGATAGATTGTGCAATGATGAGGTTTAGGCTTCTAGGGTACCCATCACCTAAATAGATAATTATACCTGAGAGATAATTTTTCGACCCTCACCAGCATCCCCAGCACTTTCACACTCTTCTCTTTTGGAGTCCCCAGTGCCTATTATTTCTATGTTTATGACCATGAAAGCAAGCATACTGAAACTTCTTTTACTCATGAGAAAACTGAATACAGAATCGTTTTCCCAAATACCACTATGAGGTATGAGGCAGAGCTGGGTTATAGACCCCAGGATGTCTGATTTCAAATTATATCATTCTTTACTAAACACATTTCTCCTATTAAGTATCTTTACTGTGCGTTTTCTTCAAAAAACATTGTATTTTACAGCTTCTTAAAAAATCACTCTATTATTTAGTGCTGGGCTAGGTCAATAGGAAAGAACTCGCCTATGGAACAATTTTGAGAATTGATTTACTTGTGTGGTTTTCATTGCTAGGCAAGTCTTTTGATCAGAGAATAACTTTAAAATGTTTTAATGATGAACATCATTTTCAGGGCAGTAGTGCTGTGAAACCCAATTTTAAGTGTCAAAGTTAAGAGTAATCGTAGGGATAACAAAACTCACATGAACATTAAATGTTTCTTGTTATATAATCTATTTCCTTCTGTCTGTTAATATACAGAAAATATATTTAATGCTTCTGACTTCTAGCATCAGACCAAACAAAAATGATGACTGTGAAACAGGCATAATATAATATATATAACTATATTAAATATTAATGAATGGTGAGGTTCGTTAAGAGGACACCATATCACCTCTGAAGCATTACTTCCTAATTTAATTTTGAAAGCAGAGCTTCAGAGGCAGTGGTTTCAGAGGCTGATGAGGATCTAGTGATGAACAGGCAGTAAAAGGCAATGTGATGGCTGCTAGTTTCAGGGGATTCTAGTGTTCTTTGCAAGATGTAAGAATGAGGCCAGACTGGGCCATGTACTTGAACTCAGCAGCTATCTCAAGTGAGGATTTATCTACAGGAGCACTCTAAATTATAGCCCATGGCTGTCAATCTACAGTTATTCTATGAAAATAACTCAGCTTCCTAGAATTGATAGGATACCCAGAACAGCAGTCTTCCCCATTAAAAGTTAGAGAACAAATAAATAGTCAATTGTTTGAAATAAATATTCATAGAAGAAAGTTCTGTTATCACCTTCATATACCTCAGGAGAGGAAGTTATAATTACCCTCATTTGAGAGTCTTTGCACAAAAAGAAATGGATGCTCATTCCTAAGAACGTGCCATATGAAAAGGATTGTGCTAGCACCAAGGGGTTTAAAGGAGTGGAGACCTGGACCCAATTCTCCAAGAGAAAAAATAATGGGAGGGCTTGGGGAATGTACAACCTCACGAGTTAAGTCTTACAAAAGTGATCTACAGTAGTTCAGCAATATCTGAGAAAGGAGACTAGTTGAAAAAGAGGTGTGTTTTTGAGGGTCGGGGCATGGGTGAGTATTGAAGGATAAAGTTGGAAGGATTCTAAGACGGTTATTGATTTAAAGAAGACTGTGAATTTTCTTTTCTGGTCATTTCCCATCAGATACTTTAGATGGACTATTGAGGCACAGACTAAGAGGCTGATGCATTTCAATCAACTCTGTATGAATTCAAAATGGGAGATAAAATTCCCATTACATGTCTTCTGCACTTCATGAAAGCTGCTAGAATTTCAGCCTGATATGGAACAACCATGTGTTCATGGGTACAGAATTAACACTATTTAATCAGTGCAAAATCATTCTGGAGAAAAAGATATGGAATAATCATTCTCTGAAAAGTCTATTAAAGATTAGGAAATTTCTGTATAATAATGGTTAACCTTGACAAGCCATTTATTATGGACCAGACAATGTCCCCTTCCATAACTGATTTATTTAATCTTCATGATACTTTATTTGAAGTATGGAAACATTTCCGTTATACAGATCAAGAAATGAGGCTAAGATAATTTAAGTGATGACAACTTGCCCAAAGTTATACTTAGCAAGAAATCGGAATTCGAATTTTCACAGTGTAACAAACAAACAAACAAAATCCTCTCATTTTTAACTAATACTATATCATGCTATTTAAATGTCAACAAGAAACAGACTGAGAAATGAGGCTGAAGAATTTAAGTAATGACAACTTGCTCAAAGTCATACTTAGCAAAAAAATTGGAGTTCTAATTTGGATTTTCACAGTGTAATAAAAAAAGAAACTCGTCTTCTTAATAAATACTATATCATGCTATTTAAATGTCCCCAAGAAAAATATGGCAGCTGCTCAATTTGGTCAATAAGAATGGTCAAAAGCAGAACAGAGAACTTCATTTTCATTTTTGATCTAACAATCTAATATCAGTTTGTGTTTTTTAAAGGACATCTTCCATTTTAGCAGTGTTTCTATTCTACACTTGCCTCTCCCTTCTATAATAAAATGTAAGCCCTCTATTTCCACTGTGTCTAACTTTGACCAGCTTTGTTTATTCTAGGTCTGGTCTTCACCCCATATTTGCCCCTTTTGTGATGCCCTGGGGGAATACCTGGCATGGTACTGCTAAGCCAGTGATTCCCAAAGCAGGACAAGCAATACTAGAATCACCTGGGATCTGGTTAGAAATGCAAATTCTCAGGCCCCAAACACATCTACTGAGTCAGAAACTCTGACACCTAGCAAACGGCATTTTAACAGGCCCCAGGTTTTTTATCATGCATGTGAAAGTCTAGAAACTACTGTGCTAAAGAACTCTATATATATATAATTTTTTTTTTGAGACAGAGTTTTGCTCTTGTTGCCCAGGCTGGAGTGCAGTGGCACGATCTCGGCTCACTACAACCTCCGCCTCCTGGGTTCAAGTGATTCTCCTGCCTCAGCCTCCCGAGTAGCTGAGATTACAGGTGCCCACTGCCACGCCCAGCTAATTTTTGTGTTTTTAGTACAGACAGCGTTTCGCCATGTTGGTCACGCTGGTCTTGAACTCCTGACCTCAGGCAATCCACCCACCTTGGCCCCCAAAAATGATGTGATTATAGGCGTTAGCCACCACGCCCGGCAATTTTATATTCTTAAAATTCTTTTACATATTCAGTTCCACTACTTCTTTCATTTCTTTATTGAAATCTACACTTTGTTTAAGAAAGTACAGAACTTTCATAAATGAGCCTCTTCATTTTACTACTTACTTCAAAACATAGGAGAGATGGGGTAGAATTCTGCTTTCACTTCCCACTGCTACTACCATCCATCTTTCAATAACATTTTCATCTTTCAAGGTTTATGCTATTTTGTATATTGCTGTTGGCATTGTTAATGCCACTACTCATTCTGCTGCTATTATAGTAAGTAGATCTTAGTGATTAGATATCCAGGATCTACAACAGATAAGCAATGCCAACCTTAGTTCTCTACTTACTATCTATATGACCTTGGCAAGTTATTTTAACTCACTCGGACATGATTACACTGTCTGTGAAGTAAGGATAGCAGTAAGAGCTTTCTAATATTGTTGTTCAGTAAAAATAAGAATCTAGAAGTGATATCCACACTAGCAATTCAATAACCATTGACAATTACTGTCTCTACCTGACTGGCTCATAGTTATGAATTTATTTTCATGTGTCAAGCATCAGACTAAGTCCTTTAGGTACATAATTCTATTTAGCCTTATAGCAATCTTAAGAGATATAATATATTAGTATTATTATAGTGCAAGTTCTAACATTCTTTAAATGCTTAGAGTGTGCCAGCCATTCTTCTGATTATTTTACTTCTAATAACTCAGAGGTTCTGTTAATATTCCCATTGTTTAGATGAGAAATGAGGCACAGAAAGTTACATGAAGTGCTCAAGGTCACTCAAGTAATAAGTGTCAGATGAACTGTGAACCCAGGCAGTCTGACTCAAGAATCCATGCTCTGAACCATTACCTAGTGATGTCCTTTTTAAAGACAAAGAAGCAGAAATTTAGGGAAGTTAAACAACTTACCAGTTACATAATTATTAAGCGACAAAACTGGGGTCCTAAGAAAATTACTGTAGCGTTCTGTCAGCTTTGTCCGCCCTCTCCTACCATCAGTGACTTTGACCCCTTGCTCCTCGGCATGCCCTCATCTTGCCTGAACTTACATGGATGTTAACCACCGCTTGCTTCCTAGCTTTTGGATCCCTCTCCCCTCAATCCCAGTAAGCTTCATATTTACCTCACTTTAGTGGCATAATTGTCACCCTCTGTGGTCACCCCAAACTCAATAATCTCCAAGATGTCACAGACTGATGAATTTCACCCTTCACCTTCTTGGACTACCTAAACTTCCTCAAAGTCTCCTCATCCAGCATCCCACTCTAGATGTTCTTCCTTCTCCTAGGCACCTGAGCCACTATGTTCACCCATTTTCAATACTTCCTTAGTTTCTGGTACATAAGCAAACCTCTTCCATTTCTGAAGCTTTGCTGAGCCATTCCTTGTTTTTGGAAAGTCTTTCTTCTTTTTTATATTAATCTTTCAAAGTTTCCCTACCAAAGGTTTGTGATTTGGTCAACTCAGCTAGGATGAATGTTTGTCTCTGTTGTTTTCTATCTGTACTTATGTTGTGGCCCTTGGCATACATTGTCTCTGGACTACTTGTCTCTCTTTCCCTCTCCCACTACACTGAGGTCCATTATCTTCTTTTTCTTTCTTTCTTTTTTTTTTTTATTATACTTTAAGTTCTAAGGTACATGTGCATAATGTGCAGGTTTGTTACATATGTATACATGTGCCATGTTGGTGTGCTGCACCCATCAACTCGTCAGCACCCATCAACTCGTCATTTACATCAGGTATAACTCCCAATGCAATCCCTCCCCCCTCCCCCCCCCATAATAGGCCCTGGTGTGTGATGTTCCCCTTCCCGAGTCCAAGTGATCTCATTGTTCAGTTCCCAACTATGAGTGAGAACATGCAGTGTTTGGTTTTCTGTTCTTGTGATAGTTTGCTGAGAATGATGGTTTCCAGCTGCATCCATGTCCCTACAAAGGACATAAACTCATCCTTTTTTATGGCTGCATAGTATTCCATGGTGTATATGTGCCACATTTTCTTAATCCAGTCTGTCACTGATGGACATTTGGGTTGATTCCAAGTCTTTGCTATTGTGAATAGTGCCGCAATAAACATACGTGTGCATGTGTCTTTATAGCAGCATGATTTATAATCCTTTGGGTATATACCCAATAATGGGATGGCTGGGTCATATGGTACTTCTAGTTCTAGATCCTTGAGGAATCGCCATACTGTTTTCCACAATGGTTGAACTAGTTTACAATCCCACCAACAGTGTAAAAGTGTTCCTATTTCTCCACATCCTCTCCAGCACCTGTTGTTTCCTGACTTTTTAATGATTGCCATTCTAACTGGTGTGCGATGGTATCTCATTGTGGTTTTGTTTTGCATTTCTCTGATGGTCAGTGATGATGAGCATTTTTTCATGTGTCTGTTGGCTGTATGAATGTCCTCTTTTGAGAAATGTCTGTTCATATCCTTTGCCCACTTTTTGATGGGGTTGTTTGTGTTTTTCTTGTAAATTTGTTTGAGTTCTTTGTAGGTTCTGGATATTAGCCCTTTGTCTGATGAGTAGATTGCAAAAATTTTCTCCCATTCTATAGGTTGCCTGTTCACTCTGATGGTAGTTTCTTTTGCTGTGCAGAAGCTCTTTAGTTTAATGAGATCCCATTTGTCAATTTTGGCTTTTGTTGCCATTGCTTTTGGTGTTTTAGACGTGAAGTCCTTGCCCATGCCTATGTCCTGAATGGTAATTACCTAGGTTTTCTTCTAGGGTTTTTATGGTATTAGGTCTAACATTTAAGTCTCTAATCCATCTTGAATTAATTTTCGTATAAGGAGTAAGGAAAGGATCCAGTTTCAGCTTTCTACTTATGGCTAGCCAATTTTCCCAGCACCATTTATTAAATAGGGAATCCTTTCCCCATTTCTTGTTTTTCTCAGGTTTATCAAAGATCAGAAGGCTGTAGATGTGTGGTATTATTTCTGAGGACTCTGTTCTGTTCCATTGGTCTAGATCTCTGTTTTGGTACCAGTACCATGCTGTTTTGGTTACTGTAGCCTTGTAGTATAGTTTGAAGTCAGGTAGCGTGATGCCTCCAGCTTTGTTCTTTTGACTTAGGATTGTCTTGGAGATGCGGGCTCTTTTTTGGTTCCATATGAACTTTAAAGCAGTTTTTTTCCAATTCTGTGAAGAAACTCATTGGTAGCTTGATGGGGATGGCATTGAATTTATAAATTACCTTGGACAGTATGGCCATTTTCACGATACTGATTCTTCCTATCCATGAGCATGGTATGTTCTTCCATTTGTTTATGTCCTCTTTTAGTGCCTGATGACATCATGTGAATGAAAGAGCACAGATTTTTATGTCAGAGAGCCATGGATTTAAATCTGAGCTCTACTACTTGCTTTTTTACTTGGCCACACTTTGTTTCAATTTCCTTATTCATAAAATGAGAGAAAAGTCTAACAACTCAGAGAGTTGTTGTGAGGATTAAATGAGTCAATATAAATGGAGAAATTACAGTAAGTGATCTGTAAATCTTACCTTCTCCTCCACACAATACTCTCCTCTGAATACAGTCTCACAGAAGTTTGAAGTGTGAACGCATGAATGAGTATTGAATGGGGAGACTGCTTTAATTTTGGCTGTATGGCAAGACAAAGTGTAAAGGCTTTCCATTTAGGGCAAGAATTTTGACAATCAGAATTTTAATTACTTAGATATTAATTAGAATAATAATTATATAAAATTAATAAAAAGATGAGGTTTGTAAAGTTTGATAGATTCATAACTAGTTACAAGGAAATCAATGGATTTTGAAGTGCAGTAGCCACTAATAATGAAAAAAGATAGACAAAGAAATTAAGAGGCTGGGCACGGTGGCTCACACCTCTAATCTCAGCACTTTTGGAGGCTGAAGTTGGTGGATTACTTGAGGTCAGGACTTCAAGACGAGTCTTATCAACATGGCAAAACGCAGTCTCTACGAAAAATACAAAAAATTAGCCAGGCGTGGTGGCATGGGCCTGTAGTCCCAGCTACTTAGGAGGCTGAGGCATAAGAATTCCCTAAACTCAGGAGACAGAAGTTACATTGAGCAAAGTTAATGCCATTGTACTCCAGCCTGGGTGAGAGTGAGACTATGTAGAAATTAAGGAACTTAAAATTAAAACCATTTCAATTATGACATTATATTGTATACTTAGAAATATTATTCAGTGCAAGAATGGAAAGTAAACATTGAAAGTAATCTATCAGCATTTTATTTCAGAAATAATAGTGTGATATCAGGTGGCTTTGTGAAGATTATTATTTAAATTTACAGTTAGAATGCTGAAGTATATTACTAACTACGTAATATATGCATAATCAGGTATAAATCCTAGTGACAAAACTCACTGGGTTTTAAATAAAACAGAACTGTATCTGAAAAAGGTTTTCTCTATTTAAAATCAGCTAATAATCTGAACTAGTGATTTAACTTATCTTAGGTTTAGTTTTTCCATCTATAACATTGGTATATGAATAATATCCATGTTGCTGGGCCGTTAGGTGCTTGTGGAGTTTATGGCATGTGAAGTGTTAATATGGTATCTAGCAAGTCGAATAAGCACTCATTAAATTTAGCTCTGACTATAGTGTACATTCAATGAACAGTTCATACTTGATTCAGCTTTACTAAGGGGGTGATTTTTCTCACAGGGAACATTTGACAATTACTAGAGACATTTTTGGTTGCCATAACTTAGAGGAGGGGTGTGCTACTGGCACCTACTGAATAAATGCCAGAGATGGTGCTAATCGTCATGCAGTACACAGCACAGCACTCCACAACAAAGGGTTATCTAGGCCCAAATTTCAATCATAAAGAGGTTAAGAAACTAAGCTAAAAAATGGGTAATATTCATCTCTCACCAGCTTATCACAAGACAATCGTATTTACAAACCCTTCAAAAAGGGAGAGAAAGTGAGGATAGAATGTTACTTTCATTGGAAATAAAATTTATGCATCATACCTCTAAAACAATTATAATAAAATAACACACACATATTAGATAAACCTGGGTAGATGTTTTTCCTCAAACCTTAGCATGCAAAATTATCTTTGGCTTAAAACAAAGGGACATCTATTTTGGGCAAACAGCACAGTGGAAGAATGGAGCAGAATATTCACTTCATGAGTGACCATTTATCTCAGAGGAGAGAAGCCACTGAGGGAAGGCAGATACAGGTTACACATATTTTTACACAAAATTATTTGACTAGTATATGATCAGTAGAAAAGGAGTTGTTTTAATTCACTGCCGTTTGTGATGTCATTTCTCACCTTTCTGTAGCAGATTAGTAATAATAATCATAGACGGTCCTTTTCAGAAATCCAGGTCTTTAACAGTAACTCTTAAAAGTGCCCAGAAGAAAGATTAGAGCTTCTATGAGGCAACCAACATTGACTGAATTTAAGGCTCATGTTTGACTTGATAAAATTTGCCTAAAATACATAGATTAGCTCATTGGAGTTAGCATGTCCCAAAACATCTTTACATCTTTGCAAGAAAATAGTTATAAAGTAACCCAGCTAAAGGAATACTTTTCTTACTTGGTATAAACATTATAGAAGTGTTTTTTGTTGTTGTTGTTGTTGTTGTTGTTTTTGAGACAGAGTCTCACCCTGTGGCCCTGGCTGGAGTGCAATGGTGTGTTCTTGGCTCATTGCAACCTCTGATTTCTGGGTTCACGCGATTCTCCTGCCTCAGCCTCCAGAGTAGCTGGGATTACAGGCGCACACCATCACACCCAGCTAATTATTTGTATTTTGTATAGTACAGATGGAATTTCACTATGTTGGCCAGACTGGTATCAAGATCCTGACCTCGTGATCCGCTTGCCTCGACCTCCCAAAGTGCTGGGGTTACAGGCGTGAGCCACTGCACCTGACCAGAAGTTTTTTTTTTTTTTTTTTTTTTTTTTTTTTTTTTTTTTTTTTAAACGAAGGAATGGAATTTTTACTTATAGATGGATACAAGCTTTGGCATGATGTTTCTAGCATTTTTTTCTTGAATGATTGTATGTATGCTGCTCTAGACGTGTCTCAAACAGAAGAAAAAAATGAGAAACCTGAGAAAGGTATAATAAGTATAATTATTTGCATTATTTCGAGAACATGTGCTAAGGGATTTAATCAAGAGACTTCTTGGGACATTTAAAATACGAGTTCGTTTATAAAATTTCTATGTATGTACATATGTACAGCTTCTAGGAAAGCTACAAATAGTTGCATAATGTGAGGAATAACTTTGTTTATGCATTCATTATTTCCAGTAACTCTTCAACTATTACCAGCTGTGTGTCAGGCACTGTGCTGAGTGCCAAGGATACAATGGATGTGAAAAACAAGCTCTTACCCTTAAGCAGTTTACATTGTAGACTGAAATAGAGTCCGAAACATATACTGATTTATTAAATATTTACAATTTAAACTAAGTCTATAAAGAAAATAATAGTATGTTTCTTGGCTCATTACTAATAGTAAACGTATTGGCTCCTTCTTTTATATTTTGGTGCATCAAATGTAGAATTTCTAGATGGCCCATGTGTGTTTTTACAATGGGTAGCCAGTCAAGTCCAGAACACATATTAGAAAAAATAATCCACCTTAAAATTATTGACACTTTTTTATTACTTTAAATGTTTAATTTCACCTGAGAAATGTATATATGTGTATGTAAGATGCTGAATCATTTAAACAGTGTTCCCATCTTTTCTATTTCAGGGTTTTCGGAGCTGCCATACTTCTTACCTCTACCCTGAATATGCTAATTCCATCAGCAGCCAGAGTGCATTATGGATGTGTCATCTTTGTTAGAATACTGCAGGGACTTGTTGAGGTATGTAACTTCAGGGTGAAGTCGTTTTAAGATTGGCATGTAGTTGAGAACCACCAGTTTATGTTTGTCTTTATCTATAAATAAATATATTGTATTAGGTTGTATCTAAATACAGTTAAAATAAAAAATGAAACACTGAAAATGTTAGACAATCAGATATTTTGTCCATAAATGATATGAAGCTATGAATGTCACTACTTACCTCCTTCTCTCTAGAATTGAGTGGGATTAAAGAAATATTTTAATGCCTATTTGACTTAAAGGACAGGGACTTTTGTTAATGTGTCATGATAAGAATTTTAGAATTTGTCCTTTGCTGGTGATAACCACGAATTAATATCTTGGGAGTTTTATGCTAAGTAAGTTCCTGATGACCTTGAATCATGATATGAGTTTTCACTTAAATATTTCATTGAATACATTTTTGGGGCAGCTAATTCTAATGATCAAATCTTGCTCTATCAGTCTGCAGACTTTGAAAGAATTCTACTTAAAAACTCAAGTTTGGCTTACCAATTTCCCTTTCTCTTTCCATGGAGTATAATGGAAATAGATAAATAATGTAAAATATTAAGGTACATAAAAGCAAAACAAAATAAAATGAAACAAAAAAAGCAAACAAACCCTTTCTCATACTATACAGCCATAAAAGGGAATGAGATCATATCCTTTGCAGGGACACAGGTGGAGGTGGAAGCCATTAGCGTCAGCAAACCAATGTAGGAACAGAAAACCAAACACTGCATGTTCTCACTTATAAGTGGGAGCTGAACAATGAGAACACATGGACACAGGGAGGGGAACGACACATACTGCAGCCTATCGGGGAAGGGCAGGGTAGGGAGAGCATTAGGGAAAAGAGCTAATGAATGCCGGGCTTAATACCTAGATGATGGGTTGCTAGGTCCATAAACCACCATGACACACATTTACCTACGTAACAAACCTGCACATCCTGCACATGTACCCCAGAACTTAAAAAAAATAATAATAAAAGCCAAAAACCCCTCTCTCCCTCCAAAAAAAAAAGGATAGGTTCAAAACAATAGGAAAAAACTAACTATTTTAAGGTCTTAAATGTTAGACGCTGCTTTCAGGAAGTGTGAGCTCCAAGGATCTAAACTTCACTTTTCTCTGTATAGACATTTATATTTGGGAGTTACTGAATTTAATGCCTTACAAAATGATCTCCTGAATTTTTTCAAACTGTTCAGAATTGCAGATAAATTGATTAATATATAGTCTTTTCTTTTACCTTAATCAGAAAAAAAAATAATAATAATTGAGGTGGAAAGAAGTCTGAAGGCCAGGGAGGATTTGAACAAGATACTAAAAAGACTCTTGTTGCTAAATGGTGATGGTGATGTGTATCTTCCTCCATCACAGGGTGTTACCTACCCAGCATGTCATGGGATATGGAGCAAATGGGCCCCACCTCTAGAGAGGAGTAGACTGGCAACCACTTCTTTCTGTGGTGAGTACTGTGTGCAGATGCAGCTGTGGTGCGTAAAAGTTTAGGAACAACTTGAATAAGAATTGACAATTTGGTAAACTCACCTGTAAAACCATCTGGGTTTTGTGTGCACATCTGTGAGTGGTAAGGTTTTTGACCACCATTCCCATTTCTTTAGTTTTATTGTTTTGCTTAAATCTTCTATTTATTCTTGTGTTTGTATTTTTCTAGGAATTGATCCATTTCATCTAGGATTTCAAATATATTCATGAGTGGTTTTTATAATACTCTTATACTGTAGTACATTTTTTTGAGAACCTCAGAGTTTTCTTTTTATTCTACCTAAACACAAAAATATAAAAATATAAATTTTAAACACGTTTATAGAGATAAAAACATAATTAGACTATGTATTTATTTTTATGAATAAATATTAAATTTACTTTGAATTCTGTCTGGGGTTAAAATCTAACAGTTTCTCAGAATTTTTATTTGATACAGGTATATGTTTGAATTACAGTGAATAAAATGCCTATAGAAAATAACTATTATAATTTAAATTAGTTAAATTAATATGATCTTTAAGTATTCTCCTAAGCACTGTGGCTATAATTTCCCATTCATTAGAACTTTTACTTTTGGGATCATAACTGGCCTTACTACTATTTTGGGAAGTAGAATTAATGAACATATATTAAAGCTTCAATTCCAGATTTTAAAGTCTAGAGCTCTTTCTGGTAATCTGAAGCTACTTTTTGTTCATTGTTAACTTTTAAAACATTTTAAGACAATGAGTGTAATTTAAGGTCATTTTATGCTGGCAGAATGCATGCTTTACTCTTTCGACCAGAGCAGTAAGGCAAGAAAGCAATTCTCTTTCCAAATCAGATATTAGAACTGCTGTAAATAATCCTAATAATAGGAAATTAAGGCTGCTGTGATTTTACTGTATCTTTAAGCCATAAGATTAGCAGTATTATTACCTATAGAGGTTGAATTTGCATGCATTTGGGTCTAAATCCCAGGGCACAAATATTGCCATTTCTGCCTATATGTCTAAGACCTTTTTTTTTTTTTTTTTAAAATAACCCACTATGTAAAATTCAAAGGGATGTAAATCAGGTGGTATTCACTAAAAAAGCTAATGAATGCTACCTATTATCATGAGAATTGTCAGTATGTTTTAAACTGTTTTATGGGACAGCAAAGAAAACAAATTTGTCATGGTGGAAAAACGTAATAACTTACCTTGATGATATCTTCTGGCCATGCATTGAGAACTGAAGCAATATGCCCTCAATCATGGATTCTAATAAAGAGACCTCTGGCAGAAAAAAAAATTAAAATGAAGTCAGAAAAAACTACACAAACCTGAAACTGCATGAATTTGCTACAAGAAGATACATGCTTGAGGTGGCAAGAATAGATTTGAGGTGTCTGGTTAGTATTGGCACACTCTGTCCCAAGTTCAGCACACAGACATGCAGGACACATGCCAGTCAGCGTGGCTCCATTATTATTTTTAAATATCTGTCGTGTCTTGGGTAGGAGGTAGGTGATATCCACTTGTGTAATCCCGTGTATCTGTGTACATATGTAGACATTTATATGTTTGGTGGTGGTGGGAATTTGTCTGGGTGTGAGGCCCATATACCTGAGTGTGCAAGTGTCTTTGTGAATAAACCAAGAGATGTGAGATGAAATAAATAATTTCTACTGATTTAACTCACCTTTCTCCCATTCTTCCTTACACTTTAGGTTCCTATGCCGGCGCTGTGATTGCAATGCCTTTAGCTGGCATTCTTGTGCAGTACACTGGCTGGTCTTCAGTGTTTTATGTCTATGGTATGTTATATTTCTATGCAATAGAGTTAAATGAAATGTGCATAGGCTGAAAGAAAAGTGGTTGCAGACAATGAGATCAATCACTAAATTCATTTCTATGTTTACTTACTTACTTTCTTCTCTTAAGAATCCTTTCCTTGTATTCTGAGAGGATTAGAAAACACTTAAATCTCTGTTATTTTTCTTAGATTGCTATTTCTTGTTTTAAAAAGCAACCACATTGCTGACAGGAACTTTGTCATTTAGTAAATCTATGTCCTTTATTATGAAAAAATATTAAATTATCTCTTGATTAAAAGCTGATGAAGAGGAAAGAGTTAGGCAGCACCCACCTCTCTTTGCTATTGCCTTCTTGGTCATTTTCCTGATTCTGCCTCTTCAAGATTGAACGGGGGAAGCAAGCTGAGAGGGGATGGTGGTGCTGATGCGACTATTCAATTCCTTGATGAAATATCAGCAGTTAGCTGCTGTAGCAGCATATCTCAGTCCTCATTTCCCCAGAATTAAAGGCAATTAAGCCTCCATGTTGAAATAAAATATGTAATCCTAAATCTAAAACACTCTTGATATTCACCTTGTAACTATTTTAAAATATCCCTACAGTCTTTCTTTTTAAGAGGCATTTTTTAATAATGGGAAAGGAAAAATAAAGGAAAGCTGGATCTCAACTGATTTTGTCAGTGATTAATATCATCTTTGGACATTGCCATGAGAATCTGAAATATTAATGAAGTCATGTGGTAGAACAGTATCTGGCTGATTCTAAATTTGCCCTGATTCATTCCCACTTTGAAATGTTCTCATCAGAACAAATTATTAGGCTTGTAGAATGTTATTAAATGTCACTTATCATAGGGACACTTTTTGTGGTTCAAAAGCCATGGATGGGTTTTGGATCCATGAATGCCCTAAATTGCAAGCCATATATGTACTTGTGAACTTTTTTTTTCTTTAGGGAGATTTTTAAAAATCAGATTTTAATTTATACCATTCATTAGATTTTCAAAGGAGTGCATAATTCAACAAAGTTTAAAAGCACTTGTTTCGTAGGATGTATTGCACAAGTTGATATGGCTATCCATTAAATACTTTGTTTTGTGCCTTATTCTATTACTTAATTGAAGATATGTAACCTTAAAGTAAGAATACAAATTTAAACAAGGCACTCATAAGCAACCAATATCATTATTTCAAGTTATATCTCATTTGATATTTATCATTAAATGATACAAAATGTAAACAGATAATCTGAAAATGTCATATCATAGTACTTGCTTATGCTTACTTGCTGTGTGTAACAATAATTTGGTCCGGAGTCGCACATTCAGTTGTCATATTTTAAAGATTAAAGAGATAAGATCAGTATAGTGATGTTAAGTTAAAAAGGATAATACATATAAAGTAATTAGCAGCATATCTGGCACTTTAGGTGAATTCCATTAGTGGTAATGATAATTCTTACAAAATTACAGTCTCTCTCATTTTTTGAGGGCTTATTTTGTGCCATCCACTGTGCTTGTTGATTTATATATTACCTCCTTTGACTTTTCTATAATTCCATAAAAATGAATTATTATCTCATTTTGTAGTAGAAGTTTAGAGAGATTTAGTTACTGATTGGATCATATAGCGAATGAGTGACACAGTCAGGATTTGAATCTGGGAGTTATATTCTGTAAACACTGTATTATACTGAATTTTTAAGCACTATCTGAACCTAAATCATGTTTACTTCAATGTTGAGTAATTAAAAGGGACACAGCTCATCAGAAGCTGTGTATGGTGTTCAGGAACACTTCTTAGAGATCGGATAGGCCAAAGAAAAAGTGTTGTAGGGATCAGGAGCATTTAGATTGTTACCCAAGAGACAAAGAGAACAGTGTGAGGGAAAAAAATGAAATGGTCAACTGCTGGGAAACTAGAATAAACCACTTGAAATTCTTGCTACTATTAATGCTTACAGATTTATATTGCACAAAAAGGACATGTTTTAATGGTGAGAAGAGGATGAAAAAGGATTTACAGTTTAGGGCCTTGGAATTTATAACTTTCATCTGCCCAAAGAAGGATCAATAGGCAATACTATGTGGTGAAAATAATATGGCATACAGTCACGAAAAGTGTTGTTACCACATTAAGTACAGAGGCCCACTTTTTATGTAATGTAGGCACTCATGCTAAAATAATCTAGGTTTTATTTAATAGTCTGTTTGCCAGATCTGGAAGTGCTAACAGGAGAGGGAAATGAGCAATTCTTTTCTCTGGAAATGAAACCACTTTTGTATATTCTAGGCAGGCAATAAAGAAAAGGATTCACCCCCAGAATAATTCTTTGAGGACAGGAATTTTGTTTTGTTCATTATATTTCTCGCACTTAACCAGAGTGCCTAGAATGCTAACTGCTAAGTACTGTCGGATGAATGAATACCTTCCAAACTACACCGTTACAATAATTATTTATGGCTTACTGTATATCAGTGCTATTTCATAGAGACAAGGAGATAAAACCACAGGCCTGGCCTTTAAGAAGTTTGAAGCATAATGGCAAAAGAGAAGAAAAGATGGCTAACGTCAGTTGGAGAAAAACATAAGCTTGAATTCTTCTAATAGAATGTGTTTGTCATGAGATGATTGCAGTTTTATTCCAGCACATCACTGTTAAATGGAAGTATTTGTGATAGATTTGACTTTCTCCTTCTGAACTGTTGCTTGCAGGAAGCTTTGGAATGGTCTGGTACATGTTTTGGCTTTTGGTGTCTTATGAAAGTCCTGCAAAGCATCCTACTATTACAGATGAAGAACGTAGGTACATAGAAGAAAGCATTGGAGAGAGTGCAAATCTTTTAGGTGCAATGGAAGTAAGAACTTTATTATGGTGTATATTCCTATCTTATTCCCATCTCGCCCCCATTGACCAACCAAACTATCTCACAAGTTCTTCTTCAGCAAAAGTAATTTGGTATCAGTCATAACTTATTTTTTTTTTTGGTCCATCCATATTCTCTGACTTAGGAATAATAGCTGTTTCCTCCATCTGTCATTTTTTTTCCTTTATCCTTTCTTAAGCATTTAAAAATGTACACTGGGTTATAACTGTAACGGCAAACCTAAACAATATTTTTAAACAGTTCAATATGGTCTATAATTTAAACAAATACAATAAATAGTTGTCCACTTTAAATTTTAAAAATCCAAATCAGTCATGAAAAGGGCAATTTTTGGTTTATTGAATACAGTAGTGCCCCTGGATCCTCAACAGATCTATTCCAAGACCCCCCAGGTTGCTTAAAACTGTGACTAGTACCGAACCCTACATATAACGTTTTTCCTATACACACATACCTATGATAAAATTTAATGTGTAAATTGGGTAAACGATTGACCACAGTGACTAATATTAAAATAGAAGAATTATAACAATATACTGTAAGGAAACTTAAGTTAACTGTGCCCCCCGCTTCCCATAAAATCTTATTGTACTGTGCAAGTAGTAACTGAAACTTCCGAAAGTGAAACCGTGGTTAAGGGAGGACTGCTATATTCTAAATGTAGGTTTAATACATGTGTATTTATGTCATCTGTGGTTTAGGAGATACTGAAGCATAAGAACACCAATAATAGGCAGCTGATATAAAATAATTATAACAATTTAATTATTTTTTGATAAAATATCATTATCTTTCAGGATTATTATTATGAATATCAAGCATCATAAAGGCAATGTTGTGAAGCCCTTTTTTCCTGATGATTTGATTCCTTCTGATTTACTTAAAAAGAGAGAAAACATAGTTCTATTTCAATAATGCAAATGTTGTATTCTATGTAACATTGATATATTGCACATAGTAATTAATACAAAAGCCCCTCGATATTATATTTTAAAAAGAAGGCTGGGCGTGGTGGCTCACACCTGCAATCCCAGCACTTTGGGAGGCCGAGGTGGGTGGATTGCCTGAGGTCAGGAGTTTGAGACCAGTCTGGCCAACATGGTGAAACCCCATCTCTACTAAAACTACAAAAATATTACCCAGGCCTGGTGGCGTGAGCCTGTAATCCCAGCCACTCGGAAGGCTAAGGCAGGGGAATTGCTTGAACCAGGGAGGTGGAGGTTGCAGTGAGCTGAAATCACACCACTGCACTCCAGCCTGGGCGACACAGCGAGACTCAGTATAAAAAAGAAACAAAAAACAAAAAACAAAAAAACACTGTTGAGTAAAAGTAGTGTATTTAGATATATTGAAGCATTTGGCGATCTGAACAATGATAGTTTCCTTATGCTAAGAGCTGGAAGATGTCATACACTAATTGAAGAATCAATGCCCTTTACATATTATGCATTTGTTCTTTTAAAACAAACACCTCTCCCTCCCTATTCTAGGTGTGGTTGATTCTAGCTCAGATTCTCTACTTCATTTGTTAGAGAATGCCTGTCTTTGATGTCTCATCTTAGGTTAAAAAAAAAAAAAAAAAAAGTCTATCACCCATTATTGCTGAGCCAAATTGGCCTTTAATGAATAAGAAAAATCCCATATCATATATAATTCAGAAGTTGAACTTCAATGGTTTAAACAAACCTTTACTGTGTAGTTGTTCCATGAGTTAGCTTGGCATTAGAACTTTCCCCTTTGTGTTTCCTTCTGTAAATAGACTAATAATTTCTTATGGTGGCTACTCAGAAACAAGAGGTGATATGGGAGTGGGTGGTGCCCACTAGTTGCAGTTATTTTGAGCAGAAGGTAATGGAGATTGGTTTCTGGCAAGTTTTGAGTTTAGCCTCGATTTCTAGCCCCAAAATAATGTGTTCAGCCTATATCTATATCCTATTAATTCATTATGTTCTTTTATTTACCAGTTCTTGAGAGGTCATATGTCTAGATTAGAAATAAATTTAAAAAATAATCAGAAATTCTGTCTAGGTAAAAACTAATTCCTACAAATGACCCCAGAAAGAACAGCAGGAGAATGAAAAAACAGCACAGATAATCTCCAGCTCCCTGCTTCCTATATCTCACTGCTTTTCTAAACACAATATTTTACTTCTTACTGATATTTCATATGTTCCTGTAGCTTGAAAGTAAATTTTAAAATGAGATTTTGTGGGAATATAACTTGTATTCTAGTTTGAACTTTTATCTTGTGAACAAATTTAATATACAGCAAAGGAGAAAGAATACTGACAGGAATATCATATACTCACCACATAGGTGCAACAATTACCATCTTGCATATTTATTTCACTTTTGTTTTGATGAACCATTTCAAAGTAAATAAAACATCAAACTACTTTATCCATAAAAACTTCATGTGTATCTCTAGAAAAATAATATTCTCCTTCACAATGTCAGTACTACTATCACACCTAACATAATTAAAAACAATTCTGTATCATCATTTAACACCTACATCGTATTCAAATTTCTAATGCTGTCTACATTCTAATATCTAACCTGTATTCAAATTTATTTTTAGCTATTTGTTTTGAATCTGAATCTGATTAAGAATCACACATTGCAACTGATTGCAATGTCTTTTAAATCTATTTTTCTCTAAAAATAGATTTAAATATAGCATATGCACAGAAAAAAAATCGCAAATAGTAAACAATCAGCTTGCTTAATTTGTATAAACCAAACATAAACAGCCAGTTCAATAAATAGGACATCATCAGAATACCATAATCTTCCCTTTAATCCCCCAACAATTTTTTAAGGTATAAGATGAGATATTTTTCTCTTGCTTTTGATGAAGTGCTTTATGATGTAAAGAATAAAGTTCTTAGGAAAGATGATCCTGGTATGAATGAAAGGATCTTTGCCCAGCAGGGAAAAGTTCTTTTACTTCTAATAATATTCTGGAGTCATTTCTTATGCTAACATAATACCATAATGCAGACATTTCTGTCTTCTGACATTTTTATTATCTGTGAAATGAATGTACTCATCTGGAATTATTTTCTTAGAACATATTGATTTCTTTTTAAAAACTGTACTTTTTGAACCTATTTATGATGCTGCCACTAAAATTTTTTATCTAAAGCCACAGTATTCATTACATATTATTAGGACAGATTTTTGTTTTTGTTTCTTTTTTCCTTTCATATATTTATGATCACATCATAACTTCCTACTGTGTTGCATTTAAAGTGATCTTTAAATGGCTTAATTACAGCCACAACCAATACTAGCAATTATGAGGTTTTACATTCAGGAATAATTGTTAAATCAGTGTGAAAGATGTTTGTCTCCTCTTTCAGTCATTTAGTTAGGTCAAGGATCCCAAGTTAACTTGTAACAAAGTTATTTTAGGCCACTGTTTCCTCACCAAACAGTATTTTGGTGTTCAAAATAAAGTACTTGAGAAATAATCGGGAAATATGAGAGATATTTTAATGTCTAAAAATATTAGTCTTGGAGGAGAATACGTACTTGCTTACATTTTGGCATACACAGAAACTTTAAGTATAATTAGGTTTAATTTTTTAAAGGGGTCATATGCAAATCTGATCATATTTAGGTTGTTAATTTTGAATGCTTTGAATATTTTAAGTAACTAGTTAAGTGCTGAAGGTACGCTGGGGATAGACAAATGCTTTCACCCAGCTGTTCTGAGTTTTGTAGAACCTTGAACTCCAGTGTCACAGAATTTATAGTTAAAGCTACTAGCTATCAAGAGAATTTATGGATTGATTGATAGTAGAATAATTGACTTAGATTGTTTGGTAGTAGAATAATTGACTTCAGGTAGGGTCTAGTCTAGAATACTGTACTCTTAAGTTTTTATGTCTTTCTCTTCATGAATACATTGGATTATCAATGTTTTAAATGAAATGTTTTGGCTATCACAAGCTCACTGATGTGGCAATAAGTTTTTGCTGAGATACGATCTATCACCATTAAAAAAATTAAAAAAAGGAAAAAAAAACTTCAGAAACTAGGACCTATGCTTTTGGAATCAATTTTCTATAATTATGTAATCCTGTGTATTCCTAAAGCTGGAATAATCTAATAAGTTGCAGTGATTGAGATCCTATTTTTTTCTCTTCCAATGATTACTTATGTAGCTAAGATTAACTGAGTGGTTATAATTAATGCTTCACTACATCTTTCTACCTCTTACTTATGACCTGTCATATACATCCTGAAAATGCAAAGCACCTATTATTCCCATTTAGGTTGAAAATATTTAAAATGGTCATAATGTCTCTGTTTTTGGAATTTCAGAAATTCAAGACTCCATGGAGGAAGTTTTTTACATCCATGCCAGTCTATGCAATAATTGTTGCAAACTTCTGCAGAAGCTGGACTTTTTATTTATTGCTTATTAGTCAGCCAGCATATTTTGAGGAAGTCTTTGGATTTGAAATTAGCAAGGTATGTAAAATGTATTCTTATATAAATCGTGGATTACCTATGTATTTAAATGAATATCAAATTCATTTACAAAAATTTTTGTTTTCTAATTTTCAGAGATTATTCATTTATTCATTAAACAACTGCTAGGAAATAGAAGCAAAGTAAAATGTTTCAGTGTCTACTGTATTCTATCGTCTGCTAGAATTGTTCTCTGGTACTGAGAATACAGGGAAAACAAACCTAGTTTTTGTCTTCATGGAACTTACAGCCCAACTGGGGCGAGCAGCAGTGTAATCTTTTCCCTGTAAATAAGCATAACTCCCTTTAAGTCTCAGGTCACAGACAATGTAACAAACAAGAAAAGTTTTCCATTCAAATAGAATTGTACTTACTAATTTCCAATCTAATTATTCTTCAATGCTCTTAGAACTCTCATCCAGCGAAAAGATAGGAGGATTGTAAAAGAAAATCTGAAAACATTTTTATATTTTGTCCATCCAATTTATTAATTTAACAAGTATTTGTTGAACACAATATGTAGAACTTTATGTGAGATACAGAAATAAAAACATGGTTTCTGTCCTCAAAATGCTCACAGCATGGTGGTGTAAACATGAAAATAAGTTACCAATTAGAATACAGCATGCAAACTTCCACAGACATTTGTTCATAGCTATGGGAATATAATCATCTTGAGATTTTCTATAAGGGTAAAATGAATATAAAAATACTATTCTATATTTATATAGGAACTCGAAATATAGAAACTACTCTCACATTCATGAACAACTTTTGCTGGTTGATCTGTTGAACAACAGTTATCATTTCTATTGAAATGATGGGGAAACATAAACTAGTGAAAGTAATTAAATTGCTTAAAGCCACGCTAGTAATGCATGACAAAATCAAATTTAGACAAAGATTCTTTGATTTCTGTTTAATTATCTTTACTATGCCATTCAAATTCAGGTAAATCATATATCCATTCAAGTATTTAGTGAGTATCTGCTCAATGCCATCTCTGTGTCAAGCCCTTTGCTGAGTCCTGA
Source organism: Chlorocebus sabaeus (assembly GCF_047675955.1). NCBI lineage: Eukaryota > Metazoa > Chordata > Mammalia > Primates > Cercopithecidae > Chlorocebus > Chlorocebus sabaeus. The sequence goes on along the minus strand of NC_132904.1, from coordinate 42,449,724 downwards.
ATACATTGTCTGTGCTGGCAATGGTATTGCTATCTCTCTTCATGTCATTACATAAGTCCAGCTGGGCTCGCTATTCATATTCTGTCTCTACTTGAAAGACTGAGACCTGGGACTGAAGAAAACCTCAGTTTAGGAGTAGCTATTCTAAGAGCTCTTTTGTAATTCCTGTTTCTAAGGAAACTGTTTCCTCCATCCCTGAGAAGAATGGCTGCTTTAGACAGAGCTCTTCTCTCTAGAGCTGATCAAACATTCCAGGGTAGCCTTTGGGAGCTCTGAGAGGTGTTATACTTCTCAACAAAGGCTGCTGGAGGTGTGAGTCCATTTTCATAATCTAGGACAAATATGACACTGAGAGGCTATGAATAAAGTCAGGTCTTGGGGGGAGAGTGAGGAAGCCAACTGATGTTAATGAAACTATGTGGTCATTTTGGCCCCGTAGCTCCAATTAATTGAGGATGCTTGAGTAAAAGCAATGGTATTTTGTAAAAACTAATTATAAATCAACCAGCAGATGGGTTGGTTCATTTCATTCATTAGTTATATTTTTAACGAAAATTGTGGATAAATTCACACAGACACATTGGTCTTCATATACTAATTTGATTGGTTTAAAAAATTCTGACTTCGCTGAAAAAAATTGTATAGGACATGCTGGAGAACACAGAGAATTAGATTCGGGTCTAAGCTGACATGGCTTCAAATTCAAGGTCTACAACAAAGTATTGGTATATAATCTTGGGCATAGTTTTGAGTAATTATCGGCTTCAATTTTCTTATATCTAAATAATGGTATTAACTTAATACCATTAAATAATAAGGATATTATTTAAAAACTGCATCCAAATTTAGGTAAAGTAAGTAAAATATTTACATGGAAGATCATTCTCTTCAACTTTAGTTAAACTGGGTATCCTACAGAAAGAAACATGAGTGCAATTGCTTAATCTTCATTCTAATTATACTGACTTAGTTAAGACAGCGCCATATATATAAATAAAATTATAACATAGATTTTATATCAGTTAACTATATAAGTTAATTATATTATTTAACTGATATATATATATATCATTATATACTGGCATAAGCTAATACGATATATATCAGGTATATATATTTTTATTTTTATTTTCTAAAACACACACACACATATATATATAATTTAATATATTGTATCAGCCTATGCTTATATGTAACATTTTCAAGCCCTTGAAAATGGCATATCAGCAGGTCAGTGATAGGATTAACCAGCACTTTGAAAGGTCAGATTATAAGGGACAAGCCAAATGAGAACAGACGTCCACTCCTTTTGAGCTTCCTATTTAAGGAGGAGAAGAATAGTGCTGGCTGGCTGTGCTTTGCTGCTATTTCTGAACAGAATATGGATCAGATAGGAAGACATACGATCTAGACTATGACCCAGAAAAGCTAAAAGAAGGCTGGGACAAAAATCTAATTACTGGAGTTTCTATGAAGAATAAATCAGTTATAAGCTAAAAAACATTTATCCTATCCTTTCAAAACCTTAAAATAATAAGCAAACTTTTATGTGATTGACATAAATGATCTTTAGGAAGGTTTTGATCATTTTGATCATGTGACAAGTGATTCCTCATAAGTCCCCAAAAGCCAAGAAGACCACTGAATAACTCACAAACTTTTGAAACCTCTTTGGCTCTTTTGAGGTGAAATACAGAGTATATCCACATATTGTTTAAGAAACTAGGAGAGTCAATACCCTTAAATGTTAAATCAATACGCTAAAATAGTCTAAAACTTGTCTCATTAACCCTGTAGATTGTTAGCACCTTGCATTTTCCATAGTGCTTTGCATACCCTTTGCTGAAAGTGTGAAAAAATAACCATGCTTTGTTCCTTTCTTATCCAAAGTAGTCAAAATGATTGTTCGAATAGATAGTAAATAACAGAGGATTTTCAATTAAAAAACTTTTCAGACTTATTAAACACTGGGTAAAAGTGCAAGTCGTTTATGTGGACTTAGGCAATGTGGTTACTTCCAAACTTGTAGCCTGTCTTTATAAATGCCAAAAACATACCATGTAATTCTACACAAATCCTAACATAGTGTCTTTCAGAATGTTTTTGTTTTGTTCAAAGGTTTCTTTCTACACATTGACTGCTTGAAATATATTTACTCCATATTAAGAGTAAAAAGCCCTGTAGTTTTCTCAAGATGCTAGTCTCAAAAGCAATAATGGTTTTTTTTTTTTTTTTTTTCTAATGTCAGTTTACCTGACGTCTTTATTTAGGTACTTGTTGAGCCCCTGCTACATACCAAGTTTCGTACTAGACTAAGCACATTAATATATATCGTCTGATTTCATTTGATTTTTCCTTCTCATGGCAGTGGTGCCAAGTATAAAGGCTAAGAGCCCAGTCTTTGGACTCAGGTAGAACTGATTCGAAACTTGACTCTCACAATCACTTAAGTCTTCTGACTCAATTTTTTTTTACTTAGTAAGAAGACTATTAATATCATCCATCTGGGATGGAAGAGATCATTATGTAGCCTGAACAGTTAACCTACTGTGGAATCATTTACTATCTCAATTAATCATTACAACTCAAATCCATGATTGTGATATCATACTATATACCAGTGTAAAATAAAATAGAATCTTTGTGTCAAACATTCGATAATCTAATTGGAAAGACATACTGAAACACACATTATGAATGCCATCTGCCAAAAATTGTTTTTCAAAGTTTACTTAGTAAAAAAACTTCCTTATATGTTTACATTCAAAGTTTATTAAGTCCACGTATGTGGTAATACATAATTTAAATGCATTTTATTTATACTTACTGTCCCCATAATGCTTAGAACACAGTGCTTTGTGTGTAAGTAATGGTTAAAAATATGTGTTTAACTGATCCTGGTGGGTAAAGTTTGAAATTAGGCTATTTAGCATGAAATTAATTGAGAAACTACATGCCACCATACAAAAATGTGATCAAGTATTGATATTTGATGCAGAAAATACTTAAAATTGAAGAAATTATCTGCTTTATCTGGGATCTTACTCTACAGAAATTATGTCTGTGCTTTTTACTCATAAGATATCTATAAAGTACAAATATGCATTTTTCCCATATGAATTAAACATGAATTTAAAATACAGCCTCTTCAAGATGTGACAAATGTATTTTTCCTCTCTCTCTCTCGCCACTTTCGCTCTCTTTCACTAAGGATGTATTTGTGTAAACACATTTAACAGTATCAGAAGAGTTGAATCATACTCAAAATTTACTGATGCATTGCATAGCAAAATATATATATATATATAACTTCTCACAGAAGGTCGAAAGGGATCCAAGTAAATTTGCTTAGCTTTTCTCCTGTATTCTGTGGAAGGCATTACTTATTCTAGGAATGAGCAAGTGATCATTTGGAAAGAGTATTTTTCCTTCCTTTGTCCATAAAAATGTGATGACAGATTCAGAAACCAAAGCCATTAAATTACCCATATTATTTATGGTTATGTCTACTTCTCCTCCTTCTTGTTTTTCATCAGGTTGGCATGCTATCTGCTGTGCCACACTTAGTAATGACAATTATTGTGCCTATTGGGGGGCAAATTGCAGATTTTCTAAGAAGCAAGCAGATTCTTTCAACTACGACAGTGAGAAAGATCATGAATTGTGGTGGTAAGTACATAAGTGGCACTAAGGACATGTTTTTAGGTCAATCAGTTTAACCCACATGAGAAAATAACTTTTTCTACACATATCAAATTACTTAGATGCAGTTGCATTTGTGCCTTCATTGTTCACTTAAAATAACTTCCTCATATTACGTCAAACTTTTCATAACTCCTAGTTTTAAGTAACTGCTTTATAATGCCATTTGTGGCCGGGCACGGTGGCTCATGCCTGTAATCCCAGCACTTTGGGAGGCCAAGGTGGGTGGATAATGAGGTCAGGAATTTGAGACCAACCTGGCCAACATAGTGAAACTCCATTTCGACTAAAGACACAAAAAGTCAGCTTGGCATGGGTGTGGGTGCCTGTAATCCAGCTACTTGGGAGGCTGAGGCAGGAGAATTGCTTGAACCTTGGAGGCAGAGGTTGCAGTGAGCCGAGATCGCACCATTGCACTCCAGCCTGGGCAACAAGAGTGAAAAATAAATAAATAAATAAATAGATAAATAAATAAATAAATAAAGCCATTTGTATTTATTGTAACTAACTTACCTCTTCCCATCATTGAAACTTTAGGTTGTTTTGGATGTTTTTCTTTGTTTGTTTCTGTGTTTTTGAGATGGAGTTTCACTCTTGTTGCCCAGGCTGGAGTATGATGGCATGATCTCAGCTCACCACAATCCCCGCCTCCCGGCTTCAAGCGATTCTCCTGCCTCAGCCTCCAGAGTAGCTGGGATTACAGGCACGGGTGACCATGCCTGGCTAATTTTGTATTTTTAGTAGAGACTGGGTTTCTCCATGTTGGTCAGGCTGGCCTCGAATTCCTGACCTAAGGTGATCCGCCTGCCTTGGCCTCTCAAAGTTCTGGGATTACAGGCATGAGCCACCACATCTGGCCTGGATGTTTTTATTAAAACACAAAGAAAGCTTCATGAATCTCTAGGATAAATAATAATAATAATAATAATAATAATAATAATAATTATTATTATTATTAGTTTGGAAGATAGACTTTCTGAAGTGGAATTTCTAGGTCAATAAATTGGAACATTTTTAGCAGTTTTGGCTCACTGGTAAAATTTCAAAAATTTCTGAAGAATTTCTATGTGTTTGCTTCTGAAGGTTTTGGCATGGAAGCCACACTACTCCTGGTTGTTGGCTATTCTCATACTAGAGGGGTAGCAATTTCATTCTTGGTACTTGCAGTGGGATTCAGTGGATTTGCTATATCTGGTAAGATATATATTTTTTCTTTGTACTTGGGACATTCTGATTTTGACTGCTGATAAAAAGACACATACATATATCTTTTTATAAATATCTTCATATATATCTTTTATAAGTTGAATAATAGTCAAATATTTCCACTAGAAAATGAAAAAAATAAAATATTTAGAAAACATTTAGATTTGTTAATACTCAATGTCCTCCTGGACTGCCTTTTTTTGTTGTTAATAAAACATTACCTCCTCTCTGGAGTGAACATCACATATTAAGTGTTGGATAAGAATTCATACCTCACTCTATTCTCATTATATCCCCAAGAGAAATTGTCACAACGTAATTAAGCACGTGCTCTGAACCCAGTATATTTTAAGGAGTTGTGATGTGTGGTTTTACAGGTACTTACTTCTAAGAAGTTTAGGAATCCCTGAGTCAACACTTATGTGTGTATTTCAGGTTTCAATGTTAACCACTTGGATATTGCTCCAAGATATGCCAGTATCTTAATGGGCATTTCGAATGGTGTTGGCACATTGTCAGGAATGGTTTGTCCTATCATTGTTGGTGCAATGACAAAGAATAAGGTAAGGTGGCCAAAACAGATGTTTATTCATAGAAGACAGTTTCTCAAAATGGTAATCTTTTTGGAAGAGTTAAAATATTATCCTTAGTAATCTCTTTCTTGTCCAGTCACCACATCTCTGAGTGGGAAAGATAAATGAGACTCAGAATAAAACATCTTTTTAAGAATTCCAAGAAAGTCAATTTCGCTAACCAATAAGCAATATGTTTCTCAACCCTTTTTAATAATTCTGATACTCCTGATGTGATTTAAAAAAAATCCCCTTTTTCTCTGGCTTATTAAAATATTCAAGCAGATGTCTTCTGAGCTTTGTTTGTAAACCTCAATTCAGACTCCTCTGCAGTTGTCCAAGGGAGAATGTTATCATCAGCTATTTGTACTTATATGTGTAGGCAGAGCTTCAAAATTCTGGTTTACTAGAAGTAAAGAAACAAAAGAAATAGAATAAAAAGATAAGTAAATCAATGGAAATGAAAAGAGATTATGAATATTTTAAAAATCAGCAGGCCATAGATATATTTGGAATTTTATTTCTAAACTTAGATTTAAGACATCAAATAATAAAAGTAATAGTATTACAGAAATGTTATATAGAGTGTTTGCTTCACATAATCAGTACATGAATTTCCCCAAATATAGTGTTTTATGAAAACTCAGTGGTAGTGTATTCAGAGAAGATGTTAGGCATTTAAATCATGGGGAGTCTGTTCTCACAGTGCTGCTTTTTGTCACTGCAGTCACGTGAAGAGTGGCAGTATGTCTTCCTGATCGCTGCCCTAGTCCACTATGGTGGAGTTATATTTTATGCAATATTTGCCTCAGGAGAGAAACAACCCTGGGCAGACCCTGAGGAAACAAGTGAAGAAAAATGTGGATTTATTCATGAAGATGAACTCGATGAAGAAACAGGGGACATTACTCAAAATTATATAAATTATGGTACCACCAAGTCTTATGGTGCCACAACACAGGCCAATGGAGGTTGGCCCAGTGGTTGGGAAAAGAAAGAGGAATTTGTACAAGGAGATGTACAAGACTCATATAGCTATAAGGACCGAGTTGATTATTCATAACAAAACTAATTACTGGATTTATTTTTAGTGTTTGTGATTAAATTCATGTGATTACACAAAAAATTTAAAAACACGTGATGTAAACATGTAAACATATCAACCAGGCAAGTCTTGCTGTTAAAATGAAAACAAAACAAACCCATGAGGTTACCATCAAGTGCAATCTGTAAAATTGTGAAGTTCCATCATTTCCATTCAAGTCATCCATTCTTGCATTTGTGACTTAAAAGGTTGACTGGTCAAAATTGTAGAAACAAGTAGTTACCCTTTGGATTCATATGAGCTAAAACTCATCACTATTTAATAAAGCACAACATCTCATCCTACAAAAGTTAGGAAGCCAAAGCTACTTGATCATGCAAAACGCACTTATATATTTGTTACACTGTATTGCAGGATAGCATACAGAAGTTGGCTGCATCAGGTAGAGGCAACATTTATTAAGTGAAAATCAGGGAGTTGGGATATGTCTCAAAGAAGTACATTGTGAACTATCAGCTACAAAGTTGTACTGAATAACTATTTGAATTGCATAATGTAAGATATTTTGTTAGTCCTCAAAAGGAATATCTTGCAGTCTTTTCTATGAAATGCTTGGGCACAAACACTTATTTCTGTGAAAGAGAACGTGTAAATTGAAGGGTATGCTTCATGTTCTTCCATCCATTTACCTAACAGTATGAAACACTTCACATTTCAATAAAATCAAACTTTTCATGTAGCATATCACATAACTTTTTTGCAAAAAATATAAAAAGAAATAAACTTCAATGTATTTTTATTACAACTTTGTACTGGTTGTAACTTGCATTAGAAAAAAAAGAGATATATACACCACAAAGAATCTAATAAGAAATTTACTATGGAAATATAGCCCTTAAAATGCAATATTAAGAACAAAGAAATAGAAAGTGGTTTAGATATCCTTCTTCCTTCATAATTAAATACTATATGAAACTTGTGCCACAGAGCTATATATAATATGAAAAGATTAACTTCATAGAGATATTGTAAGTAGGCAATTTTATTATTTAAAGTCCTATTAAGAAATATTTGTCTTAAATATATAGGACAATAAATTATATTAAAATGGTCTCTCTCTATATATATCTGTATATCTTATACATGTCCATACACAGAAACATAATAAACAATCTTCACACAAAACCAAAAATAGCATACACCTAATGTTGGGTTAGGGAATTGCAATTTCTACTTTCATAGAGTCATAGAATTTTAGGTGGGGAAGAGGCATTTTGCTTGTCATTTCTTAATATAACTCAACAAGAATTGCAACATTTGTGTACCAAGCAATAAGTGCAATGCATACAATTTCCTGTCTGTATATTACCTTCATTTTGCTTGTAGTAGCCGTTTGGGTGGTTGGAATGATTTTTTTTTTCTTTTAAAAAAGCTAACATCAGACCTCTTTATAATGTCCTAAAGTTATGATAATGCATTTCCCAATTCAACTCAAAATATTATTGGTGTATTTTGTCTATTCTGGATATTTGATCTGTTCATTGTATTGTGCTAGTGACTGGAGGCCCTGCTACTGCAAATATAAAACATGAAGTTTGTTTAAAAAATGCAAATCATTCTTTACCTTAAGAAAAAAAATACCCTTTGCTTTGTGCCTCAAAGTGATGTAATGTGATCACAGCTTTTGTTGTGTTGAATGAAAATATGTGGACTGTCATTTTGTTGCAGCAAAAAAAGTGTTAATAAAATGCTCTATTTATCCTTTTTTAAAAAGCAGTGTATTAATCATACATTAATTTGGATTTATTTTGTTTAGTTTTTAGCTTTAATATGAATTTAGCTGGTGGAGGCTCCAATGAAGCCAAATCTAGGCTTCAAGAACAACAGCAATCTTTTGAACCATTGGGCATTTAATGAAAGAACATGGCACTCTTTAGATTGTGTGGGATGTGACTCCATAGAGTTTTAAATCAAGAAATAGGTCTCTGAGTCAAACTCCAGATTTCAATGAGTTTTCTCACAACTGCTGCTAAGTTCAGAGAAAAATTTAGGGAAAAACTCAAAACAAATCACATCAATATTACCACCTAATTTTAATTGCACACGTACCCTGTGCTAGGTAACCGTCCTAGTCATTTTTTGGTATAGGATCTCATGTAACTACACAGTGACCATCCAAAGTAGGTACTCTTTTTATTCCCAGCTTGTAAATGAAGAAACAGAAATTTAGAAGCTACAATGTTATAATGGCATTATGTTATAATATTTCAGCCAAACTAATTAGCAGTAAGCAAGCTTTATCAAGGCAGCCAAAAGAATGTCTGTGTGAGGGGAATGGAAATAATTTAGCTCAGATTCCTTAACTCATAGGAATGTAGAAGATGATAGGGGTAAATATGTGTAGAATCTATATATAGAATCTATAAAATCTAAGACTCATAGAACTTTACTGCTCAGAGGACTTAGGAGATGATTTAGTTGGTACCTGTTGTTGAATGAAGGAGAACACTGAAGGCCAATAAAAGGAACAGACTTGATCAAGGGGACACAGAGATCGTTAATGGAATTGGAAATAAATTTTGATGATTAGCTGTGCATTTATTTTTATTTTCTCTGTAAATAAAGTTTCTATTTGAGTTAATTAAATAACCATTTATTGCTTCTACCACTACTCCCGTATCTACCACTCATATCTTCCAATCTTCTGCATAAAGAAACAATGGCCAGAGACCCGGCCTAATTCTTAAGCAGGTTCACAGGCCAGGCCATTCTCTGCAGAACTTGATAGCAGGAATAAAAATGACTTGAATTTAACACTATATAATTTCCCCAGTTCTAAAACAAAAAGTTTACATTTCTCATAAGAAAATTGTTCTTACCTGGGAGAAATGGAACATGCCTGTAGTCCCAGTGACTCCTGAGGCTGAGCTAGAAGGATCACTGTAGCCGAGGAATTGGAGGCTGTGGCACTCTATGATTGTGTCTATGAATGGTCACTGCACTCCAGCCTGAGCAACAGAGTGACACCCATCTCTAAAAAAAATTGTTCTGATGATGTCTCCAAATATTACCACTAGCCACATTCATTTTCTCATCTCTCAATCCCAAAAATTCATTGTCCCCTTCTCCTCTTCCTCTCTGCCCTTTTTTTTCATTTTCCTCCTCATTATCATATGTATCTTTTTTTGCAGTTTGCAAAATGTTTTCCTATGAATTGCCACATTTTGTCTTCACATCTGCCTTTTAAAATTAAAAGACCAAGTATCATTATTGGTATTTCTATTTTCCAGGTAAGGTGGACAGGTCTAAGAGAGTGTAGTAAACTGCCTAAAGATTCCCCAGGCAAAGATAAAACTAGAATACAGACTATCTGGCCACAGCAAGAGAGCATTTTCTTTTTACTTTTAAGTCATTTTATTACTTTTCTGATTATAAATGTAGTGTTTGGAGAATAGGGGAGTTTCATTAGGTGTAGGATAGCATTAAAAACAATGAAAATAAAGTAATCAATAATTATTCTACCCAGGGATAAGCAATGTTAACATTTCGAAAGTCCTTTCTGTGAAAAACACACATAAAACTTACATTCTATTAATTAAATAATATTGTATATTATTTAGTTTCCAAGTTCAAAATTATGCTTGATTTACTATTGCTACCTAATGTTCATTTAACAGTAGAACATGTGTATTTTCCTATTTGAATAATAAAGTTCTATAATCTAATATTCAATTATTTAATAAGAACTATATTTCATCTATCTATCCCATACCTTATTTATGAAACATTTTAGTTATTTCCAATATTTGGCTGCTATAATGATTGGTGTTATGAACATCTTTGTGTTACCATCTTTGCATGTCTTTCCCTTTATAATGTGTGGACCCTTTTAGGAAATGCAAAGTGACATATACACATCTTCAACTTCTATAACCATGATGGATAATCAAGTTACCATTTGTGGATTATTATTCCTGTATTTTTCTACAGGAAATACTACTGGCAAATTGTCTTTTCTGGGGTTCACTTACTAATTAATTTGTTCAACTCAATAAATGTTTATTAATCACTCATACTATGGGAGACACTGAGGATTCACTGGCGAGAAGATGACCCAGTCCCTCAGGCATTTATTTACATGGTCCCCAGTTGCCCAGCAAGACCACACAAATGTGACTGAGAGCAGCTTCTGGACACAGGACCCTAAGTAATAACCCTGAAAAAGGAATTTTCTTAATCTTCCAAACTCCTGAAGATGAAATGCCTTCAAGTTGCTCACCATGTCAAATTGATTGATTGATTGATCGTAGTTTCAGGTGAGGAAGCTTCTCTCAGCCTCAGAAAGCCTCATGCTGCAGGGAGTCTAGATCATGGAAGATACCAGCATCTAGTGTCTCCAGTACCTGAATCTCTGTAGAAGAGATGGTCTAAACTTTTAAGTGTGGTTTCCAGTTCTTCAAATTTCTTATTGTTGTGTTCTTTTTCTGGGCTTCTCATGAGCTGTAAATTTTCCCTTTCCTTTTCTTCCTTCATCTACTCTTAGTTTTAACCACAAATAGAGATTGCTAAGATTTAATTCTTTTGGTAGTGATATAATTAGCAGGAATTTTAATTTTTTTCTTTCTATCTTCATTCAAGAACTCAGACCTGAATTTTCATTCAGCTATGTCAAAAACACCTTATTTGTAAAGGTTTGTCTAACACCATTCAGTTGCTTAAAGTGTTCAAGCTTCACCAAGGTTTTCCCTAAATGCAGCTAGGCATCTAAAAATTGCATTAGCTGGATGTATCATCCTACCACTGCCCATATTCAGCATCATTTATTGAATGAAACCCTTAGCTTTCAACGAGAGCAAGCAAAATGAAGAAATCTCTCCAGTCTTGTTAAACCACATTTGAGGATGTGTTTTATTACTTTGCCCAATGCACATTAGATAAAGATCCTTGCCTTTCTAATAGTTTGAGGAATGCTTTTTGTGATGCACTCATGTGCTGTCAACAATTACACATGAAAGACATGAAGCCTGTCATGCTTCCTTCTTTGTTTCCTCTAGGGAACTCCAAGATACACTTTTTGACTCAGTTGTTATTTTTATATTGTATATATACACATACGTATATGTGTGTGTCTGTGTGTGTATATATATGTGTGTGTGTGTGTGTATATATATATTCTCTTAATCTTTACAAAAACCCTTTGTGATAGGTACTATTGTAAATTTCATTTTATAAATAAAGGAACTTAGGCACAGAGAAGTTAAGGTACTTATCCAAGGTCACAGAGTTAAAATGTAAAGTTTGAATGTGAACCCAAGCCATTTGGCTTCATATTCTAAACTCTTTATCACTACAGTCCATTGCCTCTGAATAGTTGTGTGACTTTTAGAAGTTCCTTAATTTATCTGAGTCTTTATTTTCTTCCATAATATGGTACTTTAATACCAAATTAGTAGTTAGTTTGTGACTAAATCAAATAGTATGAAATGCTTAACACAGCACCCTGTAGATTAATACAGTGTAATAAATGCTTAATGTATGTAAACACGTGTTTAACAAACGTCATTTCTCTGCACCATTTCCTTATGATGCTAAGTAAATATAAGGTATTAACTCTTCAAGTGTGATGGTAATGTCAAATCCATCACAATGGACCATTTTGGAAACCATCTAGAAGTATTTTTATTTTTAACACTACTAAGTTACTCAGATCGGTTACCTAAATTACTTTTTGATTTATATTTTATAAATTTTATATGACATAAAACAAGTACAGAACAACAGGCACTATAAAACACTACACTGATTTTTTTTTTTTTTTTTTTTTTTTTTGGCTGAAGCCAGAAAGCATGAAAGAAAGTTCAAATTTGGCCTTTTTCCAATTTGAAAGAATATCTGAAGCAAAGAATATCAGTATTTCTTTACTCTGGGAATCCACATATCTATTTTTGGTATATTTTTTGCTACTTTTCTGTGTTTCAAAATACAAAACCCAGCAAACCAGATATAGTCTTATTGCTCTCCAGTCTTTTTTTAATCTCTGTGCTGCCAATTAAGACGTTGCCATAATCTTCAAGAACACTTGACAGTTTTCTGAAGCCATAAATTTTACAGCATTGGCAGAATGTTTTCATTTTATTTAAAAAAAAGGTAAAAAAGGAATTATACACATTTATGAACAGGTTTATGAATCCAAATGAAGTTCTTTTGCACAAAGCCAACAAAAGTGTGCATAAGAATAAATGTCACAGATAAAAGCCATCTTTCCCACAGATCTCATCAGAGTCTATTGGACTGCTTCTTGAGGATTTAAAAAAAGGGGGACAATGTGGTGGGGGCACATGTCTATCTCCACAAATGGAAGGTAGAAATTAGTATGTCACTGTTAGGCTAAAGGCACATTAATTGTCTCAATTCCAGTTGCAATGGGGATAGCAGAAGAAACAGAACTGTTTGGGTTTGAGCCCTGAACCTGCCACTTCCCTTAGGTAAATACAAAGCATGTCATGCCAGATCTCTGAGCCTCAGCTTCCCCATCTGGAAAATAAGGAATTGGTCTGCTTCAATGGTTCATGAAATCTCAGCTCCAAAATTTTCTGGCTTTAATCTCTCTGACAAATTACTAAATTCCTCTGGTCAACTTGAAGAAATATAATAAATTGTTCTCAGAATTCAATCAAATATGAGACTGAATGTTTACTTTCTGCCTATATTTCTACTGACTTTATTAGCCACTCATTTTGATAACTAATAAGATAGAAGTTATGGGAGAGAGAGGCTTCTTTCAACCTGATGGGCTTCTTTGTGTGATACTCCCTACTCCCTGACTTGTCTAGGGATAACTTGTATATTTTTACAGAATTTTGAATTTTAGAATTTCAGTAAACTCTTTACAACCTAAATCCTTTCCAGTGAGTTGGAATACATGTATTAAAACTCATGAGTCTAAGTTCTAATGACTGGTTGCACTCAACTTTTACTAGTTTAATGGAATGTATTATAGCCCACTAGCATGCTGGAAAGGATGAAAATAATATGAAAATCCTTGACTTTTAGACTGGAGTTCAATGGCATGGTCTTGGCTGACTGCAACCTCTGCCTCCCTGATTCAAATGATTCTCTCGCCGCAGCCTACTGAGCAGTTGGGACTACTGGCGCATGCCACCACGCAAGGCTAATTTTTGTATTTTTAGTAGAGACTGGGGTTTCACCATGTTGACCAGGCTGGACTCGAACTCCTGACCTTGTGATCCACCCACCTCGGCCTCCCAAAGTGCTGGGATTACAGGCGTGAGACACTGTGCCTGGCCTACTTTATAAATGGAAAGGCTGAAGTCAGAAAGGTGAAGTGACTGTTCAAATCACCCAGCTAGTTATGACAGAAGGGTAACTCAAACCTACATTGTGGGATTCACAACAGTGCTTCCGATATAACTGAAAATCACTTTTTTATTCTGTAAGTCCATCGATTTGCCAAACAACAAATATTTGTTGAGAATGTATTATGTGACAGGTACCAGGAATATAGTGGAGGGAAAAGACTAAGTGGACCCTGCCTCTATAGAACTCTTAATGCAGTGTGAATTATAGATAATAAAGAGATAACCAGAAAAATATATTATAATTCTGGTAGATGCTATAAAAGAAAATTTAAGTGTTTTAAGAAGGTTAAACAGGGCACATGACCCAGTCTATAAGTTGAGAAAAATTTGCTCAGGGATGTGACATATACCATGAGACCTCAGAGATAAATATGAGTTAGCCTAACATAGCATGACAGGAAGAGAGTTTCAGAAACAAGAAATGGCATGCAGAAAACACCGTAAGGTGAAAAGAGTTTGGTATGTATTTGGTATTTTAGCGTTAGCGCTATTCAAATGTTAGTGAGTATGCATATAGAGCAAGTGATGTTTATTTGATAGATAGAAATGCTAAACAACTGAACGTAAATGTACAATACTAAAACATTATTTCAAGAGCTACACTCTGCCTATTCATTACTTCACTCAACATCTATTGAGTTTTGTGCTGGCTTGTTACTGCACTGTGGGGATACAAAAATGAATGAAACATTTATATAACATCTCTTAATTGGGCAGCAAATTCTGCATATCAACAGATAAATCATTTCTTACATGACTATACCACTTAACACAGTGTTTATCATAATTTGCAACTAGGTTTTTTGTTTCTTTTTGGAACTTAACGTATTTCTTCTACTAACCCATAAAACTCATACGGCAGATCTTTCGTTCGAAATGCTGCATACAGGGCCTAACATAGATTAGGAGCTCAACAAAAGCTTTATAGATGAAAGAAAACATGGTCATATTTGATTTGGCCAGAAAATTATAGAGGTACGAAGAATGATATGATCCTCCTCATTAAATTAATTTTTCTGAAAGAAGAAAAGTCAGAAAAGGGGAAAAGAGAAGACATTGAACTGGAATTTGAAAGTGAAATAGGTGTTTGTCCATCTTATAGGTGGAGGAAAAGCATAGAGGTAGAGACCACATCACTAACAAATCGTGGAGGCGTGTCAACCATACTGTTTGGAGATAAGTGAGAAGATAGTGTGATTGGAAGATCAAGTATGCTTAGGAGCAGAAAAGAGGCTGGATAGGACTATTGAGATGGTTGTGCAATGCTTTAGATACCAGACTAACTTGTTCAAATTTTATCTTATAATTGAAGGGATGTTAGGTAGGGACTAAGATGATCAGATCTGTCTAGAACATCACATGGAAATGGAGAGAGACTGGAGGTGGCTTCTGTATTACAGTGCCAAGGAAGACATGGAGTGGGAAGATGGTGTATCCCGGGAATTGTGGCATGTTTCCAGATGTCAAGACAAAACTTGACATATTTATTCCTTCCTTATCCACCCACTTACAACTCAAACCCCAGAGCAGAATGTAGATAATCAAAATAGATGGACAAAGACATAATTCATGCTTTCTGCATCTTGCGTAATGATTCAAAGGCACAGTGATCCACTTGTCCCTGACTTCTATAACTCTGGACAAAAAGAACCACACACAACATTTACTATGAGAACACTTATCTCTTATCTCTTTCTCTTTCTACTTTTCTGAAATCCAGTCTCAAACATTAAGGTTATACACAAGGAGAAGAGAAAGTGTATCAATATTATTTTTGTTTTCCGTCTCATACTTGGAGACATATTTATGCTAGCAGTATCTCCAGTTTAGTCTCTTCCCAAAAACAAAAAACAAAACAGAACAAATAAACAAACAAACAAATCAATGCTCTCAATCCTGGGAACAAAAGACTCATCTTAACACTAGATTTGACTTAAGCTTCTGACCATATCCCCAACAGTTTTTGTGCTTTTGAAAAGATTTTCTTTCTTTCTTTTCTCCTGACAGCATAGTTCTTTATAATGTGCCTAAAAACACATATAAAAACCTGATGTGTCATTGGAAGGCTTTCCAAGTCAAAATCTCATTCTTCATCTGTAATAATGAACATTACTGTTGCCTTTATTAAGGATTTATTATAAAAACCATAGAAAGGATGGGGTAATACAAACTACCCCTCTCACTAGGGGTTTCAAATGCAATATGAGAAGCATTGGACTTGACTTCACATCACAACCTCAGACACTTATGAATAAACTACCTAATATTGCCAAGATCCAGTACACTCATCTGCAAAACAGGCATAACAATGCGTAACTCACTGAATTGTGGTAAAAATTCAACAAGATTATTTGATTTTCAAGCTTTGTAAATCTTTTTAAGGTACCAAACAAATGCAGAATTTTCAAATTTTTCCATCTGGTTGAAGGTGGTAGGTCTCCCAGAGGCTTCTAGTAAGAGAGAAATATTTAATTGTATGTAAACATATTAAGCTAACTGCAACTATGAATATTTTATCATATATGGCAGATTTGTAGAATACTTTCAAACATTTTTCTTTATTTGATCCTTGTTCCAATGATTTGACATATAATGGAGAAGAGTCATTATTCCCCCTTTTCCAGGCGAAAAATAATAAAGATTCAGGGATTTTCTATGATTTGTCCAATTTGGGACTGCAACACAAGACTAGTGCTAATTCAGATACAACACAGTACTCACTCTTGGGATAGATCCAAGTGAAATGAATCCGAGGAGCAGTGGTAATCAGAAAGAGCTGCTTTCCGGAAAAAGTAGGTGTCTTAGGAACACCCTTTGTGGAGGGCAGGAACAGTCACATGACTGTATGGAAACCCTGTGTAGGGTGGTGAGAAAGGTAGCACTAAGAAGGAAGGGAATGGGTCTAGAGGGTTTGTCTGTCATGCTTTTTTCTGTTCACTGACAGCAAGTTATTATTATTTATTATTATTTTATTATTAATATTTTATGTATTATATATTATTTATTATTACTATTTACTATTGCCTTATTATTTTGCTCCCCAGCAAACTCACTGAAGGTAAGAACCATCTCTTAAGTCTCTCATATCTTCCCATGGTTCCCAAAATTGTAACTCCTATCTAATTAATACACAATTGTGCAAAAGAGAATAGTGTCTAATCCAAAATCTGCAAACTCACAACACCTCTATGTTAGTTTCCTAGGGATGTTTTAACAAAATATCACAGACTAAATGTCCTAGAACAACAGAAATTTACTGTCTTAAAGCTCTGGAGGCCAGAAGTCTGGAATCAAGATGCCAACAGGGTTGTGCTCCTGCTGAAGGTGCTACGGAAGGATCTGCTCCAGGCCTTTCTCCTAGCTTCTGTTAGTCCCTTGGCTTATGGCAGCATGACTCTAATCTTGACATGGTGTTCTGCCTGTGTGTATGTCTGTCTCTTCACATGAACTTCTTTTTATAAAGATATCAATCATATTGAATTAGTTACTACTCTACTTCATTATGACCACATCTTAACTAATTACGTCAGCAATGACCCTATTACCAGATAAGGTAACATTCTGAGGCAGTAGGAGTAAGGACTTCAATATATAAGGTTTTAGGGACATAATTCAATGCATAGCAACTTCCTCCTGTCCTTAGGAGAATCTATCATGGTCTTAGTTTTTAAGATCTTGTTCAATTAGTGACCACAAACAGTTACTCTTTATAATGTCTCCATTTCTCTCTCCTCTACTTTGGGTAATACGATTCTTGACCAATACTGTTATGCTTGCCTTAGTATGGGCATTGGTTTTCTAGCATTGTCTCCAAGATGTGCAGGAATGTGAACATCTGATTTTACCATTAATATCATCTGAAATGCAGAATGTGAAATGTCAGCAATGGAAAAGCAAACATGAATTCTTGATGGTGAGGAAGATATCATATTGACGCTACACTGCCACTCTTCTGACAAGAAGTCTGTCTGACAAGACACGTTGTCGGTTCCCTAAGGATCAGATGGCAGAAGTCCTATGTCAAAGGGCAATGAATAAAATGAGCACTGGAGACAAGGGCATAAAACAAGTGTACTTGGCTGTGTGACTGGCATCTCAAATGACTCAAGAGTCTGATTTCTTCCACTTGGCAGTTTGTATCATAGTCTACACTTAACATCACTCAGAAAATTCAGGGGAACTATTCAGTGCAATAGCAACATCAGTCACACAGAAGGCAGAGCTATTACTTGGGGTAATGTATTTATTTGAGAACCAACAGCTGTATATACCTCAATGTGAGATCTGCAGAGCATATGAAACTGAAAAGTTGCCTGAAAAGCAAAACAAAAATTCCTGTGAGTCATTCTGCTTCTAGGTTCTAATGTGGTTACTTAACAGTCAAACCTGAAGTCTACTCCTGTCTCAATGTCCAGTTTTCCTTTTGGGGAGCTTCCCGTGTGCTCTCATGTCTGTCTGAGTCACTGCCTGGGCCTTTGCTGCTTTAGGTGCTTGAGAACTGATCCCCAGTCACAGACCACTTTTTGTACAACTACTAAGAGTTTCAACAAGGACTCTTTTTGCTACTCTCATCCTGTCCTAAGGGATCATTGGCCCTTACCTGCTACATAGGACTAATTACAAAGAGGCAGATGATCTTTGAAAAGGACACCCCTTCTTCTGGTTGAGGCTGTCTCATGCTTGGGTACATTGCTTGGCATGTGGAATTCTGGCTGAGTTTACACTCTCAACAGATCTCTTCTCCTTTGTGCAGGGTACACCTTACACCAAGATATGGGTGCTTCTATAATCTCCTATTTATCAGTCAAATTTTCCCTTTAGTTACTCACTGTACAGTTTAAGCTTTAAACATAGGTTAGTCCCCAAAAGAATATGGGATTGTAGAAAAAGATCTAAATACAGTGATTTTTAACAGTCATTATGAGGGTTACAAACTCAAAGGCATACAGAGACCAAATATATTATGCGATAAAAGAAGAATGGCTAGTGGGGATATGGTAGCATTGAAAACACACATCCGGCAGAACAGGGGTATTAGCACCTCAGTCCAAGCAGATTACGGCCATGTGGGAATGATACCACTTATTTTCAAGAGGGGCTAAAAATCTAGATGTTTGTATGACATTTCACATTTATTTAAATGCCTCCAGGCCAATTTGGCCCTCAGATTTGGACTCAGAAATCTCTGGGCTGGTGCTTGATTTGGGCCTTCCTCAGGCATCTCTTATAGCATACTCCAGGCTGATTTCCTGGCAAGGCTCAGCTAATGTCATGCCTTCTTCTTGGTCCCTGAGGTAGAGATCACCTTTTTCTTCTTTACCTGCAGCTATATTAAAAACATCTACCTACCTCAGAGACCAGGATCAAGGGATTGAAGTCCAGGGAGAGACAGCCTTTCCCTCTTCATCTATATTTAAAGCCTGCATTCCTTCCGTTCAATAGACATTGACTGTGTGACCACACAAAAATAGGCACTGTTGCATGTCATGACATACATATGTATGTCACATGTATGTACGTCAAGACATGCAAAGTTTATTACATGTCTTGGAGGCAGATTTTTAAAAATAAATAAATAAGAAAAAGTCCCAAAATTGTGTATATTTGAGCAAAAGTAAGAGAAGATAATGGGAGAGAGAAGATAGTGGTGGGTTGAGGTTAGATTGGATTGTCAAGAAAGCCTCTCTAAGGAGGCGGCTAGTTAATATATATAAAATTTTATTTTATTTTGAGATGGAGTTTTGCTCTTGTTGCCCAGGCTGGAGTGCAATGGTGTGATCTGGGCTCACCCTAACCTCCGCCTCCCAGGTTCAAGCGATTCTCCTGACTCAGCTTCCCGAGTAGCTGGGATTACAGGCATGCGCCACCATGCCCGACTCATTTTGTATGTTTAGTAGAGACGGGATTTATCCATGTTGCTCAGGCTGGTCTTGAACTCCCAACCTCAGGTGATCTGCCCTCCTTGGTCTCCCAAAGTGCTGGGATTACAGGCGTGAGCCACCATGCCTGGCTGGATGGTTAATATTGAATGTCAACTTGACTAGATTGAAGGATATTGTTCCTGGGTGTGTCTCTGAGGGTGTTGCCAAAGGAGATTAACATTTGAGTCAGTGGGCTGGGAGAGGTATACCCACCCTTAACCTGGGTAGGCACCATCCCCTCAGCTGCCAGCATGGCTAGAAAAAGAAGGCAGAAGAACCTGGAAGGAGCAGACTTGCTGAGTTTTACAGTCTTCATCTTCCTCCTGTGCTGGATGCTTCCTACCCTTGAATGTTGGACTCCAAGTTCTTCAGCTTTTGGATTCCTGGACTTACACCAGTGATGTGCCAGAGGCTCTGAGGCCTTCAGCCACAGACTGAAGGCTGCACTGTTGGCTTTCTTACTTTTGAGGTTTTGGAATTCAGACTGGCTTCCTTGCTTCTCAGCTTGCAAATGGCCTATGGTGGGACTTCAGTTTGTGACCGTGTGAGTCAATACTTCTAATGAACTCCCCTTCATATATACATATATCCTATTACTTCTATCCCTCTAGAGAACCCTGAGTAACACAGGAGTAGTCCTGGGTAGAGTTTCTGAGAAGCGGAGCCCAAGATGGGGATTCCTGTAAGTGATTGTTGAAGGTATGTTATCAGGAGAAGGGAAACCAGGAAGAAAAGAAAACACGGGAAGAAAGAAAAGCAGGGATGTGGTCCCAGCTGTGGCTCCCTTTAGGCTGGTCCCACCAAGAGCTCTAGAACATGAATTGCACCACATATTGGTCACCTGTGGCAAGAGGACTGGCTTTTGTATGTCCACACCAGTCATTGGCTGCATTCCATCCCTGGTGGGGGGATTACTACTTCTTAAATAAGGAGGGTGAGGGCAACTCTTTGGAAAATGTGGCAGCTGTGAGTTGTTAATAATATACCCACAGCAGGAGATGAGAGCACCACAGAGCAAAGGGGTATGGATGGGAACTATATCTACTATAGGGGGTGATCTTTGATCTGAGACATGAAAGTGAGAAAGGGTCAGCCATGCAAATATCTGAAGGAAAAGTGCTTCAAAAAGAAGGAAAAGCAAGTGTTCCTATCCATTGGGAATGATCTTGGCTAATGCTTGTGGGGCTCAATGGGAATGTGGAACATGAGATAAAATTTAGCTGGAGGAGCAGATAACGAAAAAAGACTTGTATGGATTTTCTTGTAAGTGTTATGGAAAAGCAGTATAAGCAGTCTGTGATAATACATGAAATTTTAGACACAATTTTGAAGTTCCCTTGTGGAGGATATATTATAGGGGAAGTAAGAATAGAGGCAGGAGACCAGTTGGGTTACTGCAACATTCAGTTGACAGACAATAGAGACTGGACTAGGGAAGTAACCATAGAAAAGATGAGAAGCTATCAGAGTTGCAAAATGTTTTGAACAAAAAGCAGACAGGATTTCCTGATGAATTTAATTATGAGGTAAGGGGAAAAATAAATCAGGGATAATCTTCAGAATTTTTGGCATTTGTTAGCTGACAGTGTTATTAACTAACTTGAGTAATAAACAAGGGAAAAAGAAAACTTAATGTGGGGAAATGAATACCTTTTGGACATGCTACATATTAGATGCTTATTAGAATTCTAGTGTAGATGATATGTGAAAAGTTGGACAAATAAGTTTAATGCTCAAGAGGGAGATCAGGGCTACAGTCATAAATTTGAGAGTCATTTACCAATTGATAATATTTAAAGTCATCAAAAAGGTGATATCAACCAAGTGATATCATACCAAGATGATATCATACCAAGAAAAAATATAGAGAAGAGAAGAAGGCCCAGGTTCAAGCTCTGAAACATCCGGTATGTACAGCTTCAACTGATGAGAGCCAGTCATGAGCACTAAGAGAGAGAGATGTGTGATTTCACCAAAGATGAAATAGATCTTCTATTTCACTAACTGTCTTCTAATTCATTCCTTCTTCCTGGTGTGGTAGCTGTGGAATTTGGATGGGATTGATGCTATCTTATCTCCAAAAAAGGTCCTGATTAGTGTGAATCTGTCAGGATAATATTATCCCCCTTGACTCAGGAGTTGGTTTTGATAGACTTGGCTTAATTCAAATAATGCATATCATTATCTTGACTATACAAATCTATTCTAGGCTGTTTTAATAAATATAAAACTCAGGGTTTTATTTTTCCACAATTAAAGCAAAGCTATCTTTTCTCCAGTTGTAGGTGAGAAAGCAGTTTGCCTTAGATTTGGCTGTATTCTATCTTGAAATTATAAAGAACACACTCATAGATGAAATTGACTCTTGGAGGAAGGGCACTACTCAAAGGACTGTATATAAATGGAGCTAGAGGCCAGACCAAACTCTATCTGAAGGCATTCAGTTTTACTCCTGATCTTTTCATATTTGTATTTTGTCAATGACCTTTTAAGCCAGATTTTCTAGAGTTCAGTAACTTGCAATCCAAGGCCCTCCCATGGATGCAAAATTTAGAAGAAAAGAGTATCTCAGGAAGAAAAGGGTGACCATAGTGTCAAATACTGCTGAGATTTCTTTAAAGGAGGAAATAAATTAATGCTTGAATTTTATAAGATGGATATTATTGATGACGTTGATAAATGGCATTTCTCCTGCAAAAAAGTAGTTCAAAGGAAGCACATATAATTTTACAAGATACTTGGTATTTTGAAGGCACATCACTCTAAATCCATACTTGGAAATTAGACCTTCTCTGAAGGAAACACAGTATGCAGATATGCAGCTCTGCCCAACATCAATAAACACTCAGACTAGTACATCAAGCAGTTTAGCACCTGAATTCCGCAACTTCTGACACACTTACATTTCTGAGAGTCATCTCCATGAAACACTTGTACAAGTAAATGCCTGATTTGCGTGATTTTCCAAGGAACAAGAACAATCTACCACAAAGGTATATTTAATTTTCATAATAATTTGTCAATATTTTAACAATGCCATTAAGATTTAAGTGCTCTAAGAGGTAGTACCAGTCAGATTTTAGGTGTAAGCTACCATGTATTCATCCAGAAATCTGTATAAAAAGAAAATCTTTGTCAAGCCCATGATACAGAAATGCATCTAAGCTCTGAGATTATAGCAGGAAGAATCCATTTTGCTTTTCCAAATCTTTCTCTGGGGAATCACTGCCTTTTCCCTGGGTATTTGTTAGCTGACCTTTTTGCCAAGTCTATACCCAATCTCTACTCAGGTTGAGCTAAAACATCCTGTTAAACTTTTTTTTTTTTTTTTTTTTTTTGGTAACTTGAGGTATGAAATTTAATGCTAACAAAAATGGGCTATGTTAACTTGAAACTTTAGGATAAGCTCCTGTTTTCATTGATGAAGCTTTCCTAGTAATGTGAAAAAGGATACCATTACACCATGACAAACACTGAATATTCTTGGAATTAATTACTGAACCAGCTTTCAAACTTTATCTTTTCTACAATGGACTTATTTTCATACTCTGATCGTTATTTTATTCCTCTTCTGCTGTACTTTTCTACTTTACTGATTTATTCATTAAGAATATTTTTCTTATTTTAAATACTTTCTGTTGCTTCCTGGATATCACTTTTTTTTTTTTCCTCCTGGACTGACATTTCAATGAACTGAAAAACCTGAATCACTCCCCATGTTTTCAGGCTTATTATTAGTTAGAATTATTTGGTGAAAGAGAAAGAAGTCTAACCCAAATTAGAATGTAACAGTTTATATAAAACTGAAAAAAAAAGAATCAATTGGTGTACAGATTTCAGGAAAATATTTATCTAATCTCTCAAATGTTGAAATTAGGTATGCATTGACTTTGCTTTCTTCTAAGTTTTAGCCACTCTCAAGGAGCCTCTACTTCCCTTGAAAAAACAACTTTGGAAAGGAAATTTGATATTGTAACCAACTGGACATGGGTTTGATTCCTATCCCTGGAATTAAGCGGGGAGTCAGTTCCAACTGAAGTTCATAACCTGAGAGCAGTGGAGGAGATGAATTCCCCTCCCTCTCCAAAATTGGAAGCTATTAACAGACAAGTAAAAGTGAATGATTGGCAGTTTCCAAATGCCCGTTTTGCCACCTACTATTCCACATATATTTAAACTTTTGGGAAATAATTAGGTTTATTAAGGCTCAGGTTTAGAGTGGAAAACTCCTCACTAAGGTTATGGTGAGATGCTGAAGCAATACGAGAGAACAGAAACAAGAAATGGGTAGAAAAACAAATGGAAATTTAATAAGATCCTTCTAAAAACAGAAATGGGTGCTGGGGTATACAGTCAAGAATCAGAGCCAGGGATGTGAATATTATAGTAGGCAAAAATCATCTATATAATCACATTTTCAAAGATATGTATTGACATGAGAACATGTAGAGATAAACTAGATGCTCACCAGAACTGTCACATTTCAACTTCCTGAGCACACAGCTAAATTGCATTTCCCAGCCTCTTGCATTTAGGTTTTCTCATATGACTGAATGTTGGTCAATAGTGTGAAAACAGAGGTCATAGGTATCATTTTCAAGCATGACTTCTGAAATCTCCTATGAGATCCTTCATGCCTCCATACTAAACCTTGTCTTACCTGTTAGCCAGATCCAGAGAATTCAGTATATGACTTTGTAGCACCAGAAGATGGCGTAGCCACTAGGTGGAAGGTTCCAGGGTCTCCGAATGACTGAGTGCAAAAAATATCCCTATTAAACTATTCTCAACTATGGTTTCAGTGAGAAATACATATTAGTTATGTTAAGCATTGCAGCTGGAGTTGTTTGTTATAGCAGTTGGGATTCCTTTATTATTATACATAATATAGAGTTGTGTTATTTTTTAAATGTGAAAAGTATGTATTGTAACATTTATTTTAAAAAATAAAGGAAGAAAACACAAATCAAAACAGTAGGAATGGTTAACTCCAGGTGCTGGGCTTACTAGCAATTTAAAATGTTTTGTCTGGGATTTAAAGGAATTTTTAAAGTAAAATAAACTGATATTATATGCTGCAAACAAAATTTTAAGAAAAGTTAAATGGGAATGGTGTTGAGAGCTTGTTTAAATTTTATATTCTGTGTTGGTTTGATTTTTGGAGTGTGATCTGGAGCACAGAGCATAAGCTGAGTGATTAAGTTTTAAAGAGATTGAACAGAAAAATACTTCCCAAAGAATCTCCATTTGAACATTCAGGGAACTTTTATATCTGCAAGCTGAGCTCCCAGTAGATCTAGAACAACAAAGAAATATTATTCCCAACATATAAAAGAGATTTCAGTAGGTGCATTGGAATGAAGAAAATCTTGTTTAAATACGGTTAATGGCAACTCTAAAACCCAAACTTTGGGCACTTTCAAATCATGAGCCTGATTCGTAGTAAAGAACCCTGGCACATGGAGTGACTAGTCCAGTGAAAAAATGGTGTGGACAAGAATACAATACAGTACTTAGGATGCAGGCTTGCTTGTTGTAAGAATAAGGCTTCCAAACATATTGGCTTGCTTGACTTAAACAGGATCAAAGTTTGCCTTATTCATCTCCCAGAAGGGAGTCCAAGGCTGGTAGAATTATTTAACAGTACTGAAGACGGAAGCTTGCTCATTTGGTTGCTCTCCCATCTTGAGCATGTTGCCCTCATCTGCATATTTGCAGGTGACTCTCCTCCACTTCCATATTCCAGTCTATGAGAAGAGGCATAATCTAGAAATTTAACACATTGCTCTGCTGAGATTGCATTGGCCCAAACCTAAACAAACTGTACATATCTTCAAGGGAGGCTGAATAATCTTTACCTGGTGACCATAAATACTATGAAAAGTTCTCTCATTTAAAAAAGGAAAGAAAGAGTGAGTATTGGGTGTTATTGAGTATTGCGCAACACACAGAGAAGAATCCTCGGCAATTAGAACAGAGGAAAAATTAGAAAGAATTAGATGGGCTCAGAATTAACAGTAGTGGTGAAGAAAAAAAAAATGAAACTCAATCTGCACTGTTTATTACTAGTAGTTTATTGTATATAATTGTGTTAAAATTGCCCTCTTAGTTAAAAGGAAAATGTTCACAGGGTGCATTAATAACTTTTAAACTCCTGAGTGAGTGAAAGAAATCTTCAGGTTATTTCTGTACTTTGATAAAGAGGATCAACTGAACTACGTTGACTCTCATCATGAGTTCTAGGCCTGCTACTTAATTACACAAACAGAGTTTTTGGCAGGCGCGGGAGCTGACATGGTTGTGGTCAAAATCTCTGAGCTAGGAGATTCTGAGAAACAAATAAATAAAAGAAAAGGTAACCAGGAAAGGTAAAATAAGGAAAAGAATCTGACGCCAAGACTGCAGCTTCCCAGCCTCAGTGGTCTTTATTTAAACCCTTCTCACCCTGAAAAGATACAACTCCCTCCAGATAAGACCTTATCAGCTGTATGGGAGATAGGACTTGTGAGGAGGATCCAGACTGTTCTTAGGCTCTTTTCCTCCACTCTAAGAATGGCTTCTTTGGTAGGACTAAGCTTTGGATCTGCTTTTCTCACTCCTACAAATATGGGTATTTATAGGAATTAGATGACTTTCTTGCTCATATTCATCAACCTTGACAGTCCCCCACTGATCCAAGTATCTTCCTGCTGGGCCTGCTATTTCCCTCTGCTACAAATCTTCACTCCACTCCCATGCCATTTCTCCCCTTTTCCACTTATAATTTATCTTAGTGTGACTTTTGGATAAGCTTAAGAACCACAGTAATATGTGCTCTTTAAATACAAAAGAAGAGAGTATACTTAAAAGAAAGGTTTGATTAAGACAGACATTTTAAAATTCAGCCATTTCCATTTTTCAAACCTACTTGATGTGAATTGTACTGCCAGTAAAATTGTGAACAAGAAAACTTTCACAATTTGTTCTTTGGCTTACAAGGTGTTTTGGCTTTTCTTTACAAAGACAACTGGAATGAAAAAGAGACACCCAGGCCCGTTGGAACAGAGAATATTCTTTAACTAAACAGGTCCACTGAATTCTCATTAGGATGAACTAGTAATTGATATTCCAATTTATGTATTAAACAAACATGCATTGTACACCTTCTAATGACCACAAGACAACCGAGAACTTAAGTGTACAATCTTTCATGTTAAATAAGAGTACCCACATCATAGAGATTGTGAGGATTAAATGTGACAGCAGGCTTAAAGAATTTAGGGCAGGGCCTGTTATTTAGTAGGTACTCAATAAATAAAGGTTATTCATGTAAAACAGTGCTATGTTTTGGAGATTCACTGATAATTGACAAGATTCTAGGCTTTGAAAGTCTTTGATGGACCAGTAAAAAAGGGATTCAAAGACATTAGAGGAGAGTATTGAAATAAATTGAGTTGGAATTTCTAACTTTATCAATTAATAAAATCTGAATGAAAATGAAATGCCTGAAGACAGGTTTTGATAAAAAATAGAGAAAAACTGTTAGGTACGTGATGGGGAGTTGTTAAGTCTGAGCTGAGAAGACCTTGTCAAAATAACAACGTTGCTGAGGGCCAAACCTGAACCTGGATATGACAACAATTTACTTCACTTTCTTGTCATTTCCTTCCTGTTATTTGTTAGGTTTTGGATCTGCAGACATTCTCAGCGATAATACAATTCAGCAATACATCTAGTCTTTGAATTTATGGAAAAAGTAATTAATAAAAAATAGAAATTCTATAAATCAGAATTATATTCTTCACATGGTGATAAAGTAAGATAAAATAAATATTTAAGCACTTGAGCATTTTTAATGTTCAGAAGAATGTTTCTAATTGACACAATGATGTCCACTTCGTATTCTAGGGTTTAATATCTTAAGATGTGAGGGCTAACCACAGAGTAGTTTACTATTTGACTTTGGTATAAACAAAAACTATTTATAGACAGTTGAATAACCAATTTAGAAATTTAAGCTTCTCTCACAAAATGTGGAAAGTCAGAGTGCTTATATTAAGAAAATATATGTGTATATATTTGAAATACACATTTATATGTGTGTGTACAGAGCCAGATTCTCATCAGGAAACCTCACAATCAAACAGAGTAAAGGAAAACATTTTGATACTGGGTCTGTTTACCAGGTGTGGGCTTGGTTAAAGGAAACCACCAAGAGATAGTGAAGCACTTTGTAGTTAGTAACTGCAGAAATCCAGGGAGTTATTGCCACCCTTAGACACAAAGAAGCAAGGTAAAGGAGCACTTCAGCTAACTGGAGATGATAGCTGTAACTATACTGTAGCTAAAGGAGAACACTCAGCAAAAAGGGTCTGACTGTAGCTATGGCTTTGGTAGAGGGAACAGTGAATCCATTATGACCCTGTAGAGAGAAATTGAGGAGTATAATACCTTGCTTCTTCCCCAGCTATTCTCTATCCACGGTTCTATCTTCCTTTGGCCAAACCCAACTGGAAGACAAAGGGCAGAAGACAACAATGATGTAATTCAAGGAAGTAATATCTTCTTGTTCACTTGTACCTTTAGAAAATAATCAGTTTATTCAATCTATTTTTTCCCTGTTGGATTATATTTTTGAGACATTAATATTGCCAGTTCCCTTTTCTTTTTGTTAGCATTTACTTATGTCATTGTTCCATTCTTTGTTTCCAAACTTTGTCTTTTTTTGTTTTATTGCCTTTCTTAGATATATTCCTGATATTTTTAAGGACAAGATTTGAGATTTTGAGTTTAATTGGGAGATTATAACTCATTCAAATTTACTGTCATTCCTGGTATTTTTGATACACTATTACTGCATTTTTGTTTTCTACTCATTATGTTTTCATATCATTTATTTTTACATTGTATCTTTTATTCCTCACCTTTGTTACAATTATTTTTTCGAGCAATGTTTCTTCATATGTTTTATCTCTATTTTTAGCAGATATTGTAAAAGTTTAACAATATTTAAATTTTATTGCTCTATCAATATTTGGCCTCAAACAACTCAAAAAGAAGCATAGCATATTTGGAAGGCTTTGGGCTAAATAGAACTTTGCAAATTTTATGAGCCAAAGGAAGGCCATAGATCCAAGGAAAGATTGGTCTGAAATGAGAATAGCTAGGTAAGCAAGGGCAATCACAATAAAAGTAGTCTGGGTGAAGTTCAGTTCTTATGTCAATGCGACAATAATTCTTCTTGACAATCAACTGTAAAATCTTGGTGGCATACAACAATAAGCACTTATTTCTGGCCCACAATCTATTAGTGAACTGAGGCAGCTCTGCTTTATGCTAAGGATCTGCTCCAGATAACTCTCATCTTTCTTCTGGGACTAACAGGCTGACAGTGATGGCAGAAGTGCAAGAAGGGAAGCCCCACTGATCATACATATTCTGAACCCCATCACATCTGCTAATATCTCATCAGATAAAGTGATTCACATACCTGAAGCCAAAGATAGGGAGGGGACATTACTACCTTTGTGGAAGGAATTCTAAAATCTCATGACAAAGGGCATGAATACAGGGAAGGGTAAAGAATCACAATTTATAATTCAGTCTACCACACCTTATACTTTTCACGAGTTTTATACAAGCAAATCAAAACAGATCAGGAATCGTACATCAAAGGCCTTCCTATAAGGAATTTTTACAGCTACCATGGGCCAGGTGGCAAAGTAGGTGAAATTTTGTAGGTCAAGTTAAAATGTTGGATTTTATTTTAACTTCAATGGGAATGATTGAGGGA
Organism: Chlorocebus sabaeus; assembly: GCF_047675955.1. Taxonomy (NCBI): domain Eukaryota; kingdom Metazoa; phylum Chordata; class Mammalia; order Primates; family Cercopithecidae; genus Chlorocebus; species Chlorocebus sabaeus. The sequence goes on along the minus strand of NC_132904.1, from coordinate 42,420,127 downwards.
TTTTAAGCAAAGAGTAAAGTAACCAATTTATACTTTAAAATGATTACTTTGGCTACTGGAATGGGGGAGGGAAGAAATGGACTATTATGGCACAGTTTCCATATTAAAGTGGCATTATGGATGGTAAAGAGTGGATACTGTGTGTATATACATACACACACATATATAATATGTTATATATGTTATTTTATGAAATGTAATGAGCATTTTGAAAAGAGAACAAAACAAGTGTACAGCACAATAATTTTCTAAATGTGAAGTACAGTTAAGCAATGTTTCTTCAAGCCAAACAGAGACATGGAACATTTTCTGCACTACAGGACACATCTTCATGCTCCCTGCCATTCAGTAATCTCACAAAGTTAATGACTGTTTGATAGCTATTGCCATATGTTAGTCTTTTGCCTTTGAGCTTCATGTAAATGAATTCATACAGCATATTTTCTCTTGCATATAGCTTAATTCTCACTGCTATGTATGTGAGAGTCATCCACATTTTTTTCATGCACCAGTAGTTCATCCTTTTGCAGTGCTGCATAATGTATCATTGTATCAATATACCAGAATTATTCATTCTCTTAGCTTTGAATCTTTTTGGCCACTTTAATTGATTTTATTGATTGGAGGAGTTATCTAAATATTATGGATACAATCCTTTGTGAAGTATATGTATTAAAAATCTTTACCCTATTATGGCTTGAATTTAAATCCTTAAATTTGTCTTTTGATAAAATAAACTAAGAAAGACCTGAAGAAATGGAAGTCCATACACTGCTGATATATTGGAGACTTGATGTTCTTTAATTGTCAATTTTCCTCAAACATATGCATAGATTTTGTATAATCTAAGTTACAATTTCATATTTTCATGGAAATTGACAAGCTGTTCTATTTAGAAATGCAAAAGTTTTAGAATAGCTAAGACACGCTAAGAACAAAGTTGAGAACTTATACAAACAGATACCAAAATTTCATTATAAAGCTACAGCAATTAAGACAGTGTGGTATGACACAAAAATAGACAAACTGGTCAATCCAAAGCAGATTGCCTGGTCACATACATGCACATTTACAGTCATCTGGTTTATTACAAATTTTCCACTTTCAATTAAGTATAGAAAAACTTGTCATTTCAATAAGCAAAATACAGCAAGTTGCTATCCTAATAGAAAATGTCAACGTTTAAACAATAAAGTTTCCAGAGAAAGAAAGAAGAATGAAGAAAATATACCTTAAATAGGTACAAGAAACACTCATCATAAAAATATTTATAAGTAAACTTTATTAACATTGGATATATTTTTATTGAGGGATTGACAGGAATTTGTTATGTTAGAGTTGAGTGTTAGAAGTTTCAATTATGCAAAATGAACATGTTTTAGAGATCTAATGTACAGCACAGGGAAGATAATTAAAAATACTGTATGTTATGCTTGAAATATGCTAAGATAATAGATCTTAAATTTCACCACACACACACACACACACACACACAGTAATTATGTAGAGGTGATACATAAGTTCACTAGCTGGAATATAGTTTTACAATATATATGGTACATCAAAATATCAAGTTGTACACCTGAAACATATATGATTTTTATATGTCAATGATATGTCAGTAAAACTGCTAAATTTTATTTGAAGATTACTCCCAAGATTCTGGCATAAGAAACTATATCGTTGAATAAAGGGCTCACTAACTGAGGTGGGAACACTAGAGAAAAACACATTTGATGGGAAGGATAGTGTTGCCTTCTGATATCTTGTGTTCCTTGTTTTAGTCTCTGTTCCAATTAGATTATCATCAAATATATAGCATAGCATAGGGATTAAAAAAATCTTCTATTCTGTTTCCTCTTTGAAATTTTAGGCATTTAAGTAGACTCTGTAGAGTACACCTGTAACTCTGAGCAGTATCCCTGGGGCCAAAACATCACAGTGGCCCTAGTCCGAATGAAAGACTCCAAGTGATTGCCTGAGCCTGAGTATCATGGCATATACAGAGATCAGGCAAAGAACTCAAAGTTACCAGATGAAATCCCTAAAGACAAACATTAACACCCATTTGTCTTTTATCTTGATAATAGTTCCTCTTTCACAATGTGAGCTATAGGCCTAACTTTAAAAAGGACTATGAATCATATTTTACCTGAAAAAAATAATATTGGACTCACCTCAATGAACTTCACATCTAACGGTTTAGCACCTCAATTTCTGGCTGCCTCAGCAGCTCACTGTTGCCTTCAAACAAATATGTCTTTGTCTTTTATGTAGTTCTTCCTAGGACAAAAACAGAAATGGAAGAAATCTTTGGCCTCATCTCTTAAAATGTTGTCAGCTCACAAAGTAAGGAGTTAGTCTGAATAAAATCAATCATGGGAGAAGAAGATTTCCATGGGGCAGGCAAGGAAGTCCTGAATGTTAGTGGAGCGTCTATGTGATGGCCAACTCCACAATTTTGTTCTATATAAGAAGCCAAATGGTAACGGATCAGTTCCATTCAAAATCCCAACAAGATGTGGCAGGTTTAATGAGGGTTCAAATCCTTCAAATCTACTTATAAGGTTTTCATTTAGGTACAATGAATTTATGGGTCTTCCTCAAAAGTGAGTGCAAAAAAAGTGGTTCTGGGTGACACAGAGTTTGATTCACAAATGGGATTAAATCATCTGGCTTTGAAGGCTACTGACTTGAAGAAATGTGTTAGCTTGCATAGAATTCTGTTGTCTGTGTTGTATAATCATATTCTTATCACTACAAAACATCATGTTATAAATGTATTATTTCTTTGTTTATTACATGTCTCTCTTTCCTAATTACAGCTCTATGGACAGGATATTTCTGTTTAGTTTGCTGATATATCAATACCACTCAGAACAATAACTAAAATGTAGTTGATGTTCAGTAAGCATGTATTGAGTAATGGATCAATTTATTTCTCTTTACTAGTAAGTCTAACCTTTTGCTTTTTTATGACCTCATTCAATCAATAATCAGTTACATGTGTGCTCAATTTATACAGCACATTGTGCTGTCTATGAATTACCATGTCCTTGGCTGACCACATCTCTTTCTGTCCTCTCACCTTCTCTGATCAATGTTTATAGTGATCCTCCTTTGATCTGGCATTGCAGTTCTCAGCACTGACTTGGTGTCTTACTTTATTAATATTAGCATTAAAACTCATTTGTGCATTAGTGGTACACTATAATAGCCTCCCTGTTGGCATTTCCTTTATTGAAATTTACCCCCACCACAGGACCTTTAGAGAGAGGATACCGGAGTATCCACATTTTGACCACATAACCTTATCTCCTTAGAATTGAATGGGCCAGAGTGTAGATGTTGCCCAGGAGTATCTACGCATAGGATTCATTTTTTCTCCTTTGTCTCTCTGCCTCTCTATTTCTCTGTCTCCCATTCTTTATCTCACTCTTGAATTTAAACAAAGAGGTTTAGTTATTTATATAAGGCCACTGAGAGTTATCACTACAGTTTTTGCCATCATTAACAGAGCTCCAAAATGATACTTAGAGAAGAAGCAGGTGCTCCAAAAAGTTAACAGGAAAGATGTGCAGACATCTACAACCATCTGATATTCAACAAACCTGATGAAGACAAGTAATGGGTAAAGAATTCCCTACTTAATAAATGGTGCTGGGAAAACTAGCTAGCCATATGCAGAAAATGGAAACTGGACCCCTTCCTTACATCTTACACAAAAATAAACTTAAAATGGAGTAAATACTTAAATGTAAAACCCCAACCTATAAAAACTCTAGAAGAAAATCTAGTCAATACCATTCAAGATATAGGCACAGGCAAAGATTTCATGACAAAATCAACGAAAACAAAAATTGACAAATGGGATTTAATTAAACTAAAGAACTTCTGCACAGCAGAAGAAACAATAGAGTGAAAAGGAAACCTACAGAGTGGGAGAAAATTTTTGAAATCCACCCATCTGACAAAGGTCTAATATCCAGAATCTACAGGGAACTTAAACAAATTTATAAGAAAAAAACCAATGACCATATTAAAAAGTGAGCAAAGGATATTAACAGACGCTTCTCAAAAGAAGACATTCATTTGGCCAACAAACATGAAAAAACCCTCAACCTCATTGATCATTAGAGAAATGTGAATTAAAACCACAATGAGGTACTATCTCATGCCAGTCAGAATGGCGATTATTAAAAAGTCAAGAAACAACAGATGCTGAGGAGGCTGTGGAGAAATAAAAACACTTCTACACTGTTGGAGGGAATGCAAATTAGTTCAACTATTGTGGGAGACGGAGTGGAGATTCCTCAAATATCTAGAACCAGAAATACCATTTGACCCAGCAATCCCATTACTGGGTATATACCCAAAGAAATATAAATCATTCTATTACAAAGATACATGCACTTGTATGTTCACTACAGCACTATTCACAGTAGCAAAGACATGGAATCAACCCAAATGCCCATTAATGATAGACTGGATAAATAAAACGTGGTACATATATGCCATAGAATACAATGAAGTCATAAAAAGGAAGAAGATAATGTCCTTTGCAGGGACATGGATGGAGCTGGAAGCCATTATCCTCAGCAAACTAATGCAGGAACAGAAAACCAAACACTGCATGTTCTCACTTATAAATGGGAGCTGAGCAATGAGAACACATGAACATAGGGGAGGGAATAACACACACTGGGGCCTGTCTGCAGGTGGGGTGGTGGGAGGGAGATCATTAGGAAAAATAGCTAATACCTAGGTGATGGGTGAATACCTAGGTGATGGTATTTTAATTATTATTTTCATATAACCAAAAATAATAAGTAGTTTCTGTTTGCAATGAATGCAAACAGTAGTTCTGTTTGCATATATCAGAAATTCAATAAAATCAAATCAGTAAAGACCACTTTTGAGATGTGGGAGAAGCTTTAATATTTTACGAGGTCAATACGTACGTGATGGGTTGATAGGTGCAGCAAACCATCGTGGTGCATGTTTACTTATGTAACAAACCTGGACATCCTGCACATGTACCCCAGAATTTAAAATTAAAATTAAAATTTAAAAAAAGAAAGAAAAGACATGTAGAGAGAACCTCAAATCTCAAAGTATTTGTACTCAATGGAAGAAAGAGAGTATAATGATGAGTCTGGCCACATTTTTGATGATTTATTGTTTACAGTTTTCAAGTCTCACCCTGCACCCTCTTTCTCTTCTATGCCACACCTTGGTAAACTGATAAAGCCCTAGTGCTGCCTCCCTTCACACTGGCGGAAAGTTCAGTCATGAAAGTCCCTGCCTGAGAACCCATACCCCAGCCCCACACAAACCACAATAAACTTTAAAGAAGATTGCTCCTACTTCCTCAAGTCATTTTTGGAATGGCTTGAAAGCCTGCCCTGCTCTCCCCAGAAAGCCTTATTATGTGAATGATGAATCTTTGCATAGCCTCTGCTATGTGTGTGTGGCATTATTAGTCTCAACATCTGAACTAAATTTTTGATAGAGGGTCCATTCTTCAGTGAGGTAACCACAACAGAAAGAGGGAAAGAGAGAAATAGACAGAGAGAGAGACAGAGACAGAAATTTTCACATAACATTTTAGTTACTCTAGGGCATAAATCTGCTTCATTTCTTGAACTTAGATGCATGTGGGGTTGCTTATTATTCCTTATCATAAATGCTATTTTATCTAGGTTAGTTTTAAAGGGTTTCTGTGTTTCTGTTCTTGGCAATCAAATGATCCCTGATTATGACACATGATGGCTCCTCTTTTATAATAGCCTGCAGACTTTGTAAAATATTAATGATGCCTCTCCCAAAGCTCATAAGTGGCCTTTACTGATTTGATTTTATTGAATTTCTGATATACTCAAAGAATAACAGCTCATTGTAAACAGAATCTACTTATTATTTTTGGTAATATAAAAATAATAATTAAAAGATAGAAGAAAAGAAAAATATTTGCTTAAGCTGTAGATAAAGCAAAGTCAGAGAATATCTAACTCATATGTTTCCAGAGCAAAGAGTATGAAAAATGTAGAGACTATGTCATTGGAACTGAAATGGTTCTACCCTCCTGGGGAAACACACTAGAGTCATTCCTTTTGGCTGTCAGAGTTGCTGTTAATTTTGTCTGCAATTGCCAGCAAAGTGTAAGAAGATGTATGAGGATGAATTATTGATTTCCACTTGGATTCTGATTGAAGTGGCTTTGCAGCTTATTTCCAAGTAACTCGTTTCATCTTCATGGCAATAAATACAAACATCAGTTTACTTTATCTCTTTGAGGTAGCACCTTTTATGACAAATTGTATTTATAAAACTAATCATTCTCTCATTATAATCAGCAAATGAAGAACTAGAGTTGAGCAGATTCTTCTAATACACCAAAATTTAGAAATAGCAACTTTCAGGAAAAAAAAAAAAAAAGATTTAAAGAAAGTGAACATAGAGTATAGAAGGTTTTCAGTACAATTAATCTTGCAGGTTAAAGAAAAAAAGAAGTTTCCTGTGGAAAATATTGTTGATAGTGATTGAGGAATATGTTCCTTCACTCAAACTAAATTTTCTGGATTGTGAGAGATTTGGCTTAATTACATTAACCCTCTGTACTTTTGTGACTTCCCCCACTCCCCTAGCCCCCACCCCCACAAGAAGAAAAGCGACATCTCAGCGCTGCAGAGCTAAGCTGCAGTACTCTGAAAGCACTCAAGCTACATAGCTTTTTTTGTTTGCTATGTCTGCTGAAGAGCTCTTGCACCTTCCTTCCATTTGCTTAGGAGACAATGGTTTCAAAGAAATATCTAGGATAGCTATTGGGCACAAAGTAGGCCCCTCACTGCTCAGTCGCTGTTTGAAACCTTCTGACTCCAACCTGCATGAGGATTTGAAATTTCAGGATTTGACTTAATAAGGATGGTGACAGACTCACAGCTTCAGAACAGTTCACCTATCTAAAATAGCACATTTTTACCAGAAGTCCTAATAATTCAAAACCATTTCATATGTTCTTCCTACAAAAAGACATGCTTTCTTCTCTATCAAGCTGAGAAATGAGGCTCACCAACTTAAACACATACACATAACAAAAACTCTTATGTCTGATAGCTCATTTTAGCATCCATTCAAATGGCTCTTCTTTTAATTGAGAAGTTTTCTGGGAGAAAAATTTAATTAGGTGAGGACAGTAATCATTAAAATTTTATCTTCTAAAAGTATAAAACTCACTGATAAAAATAAGGGTGCGGCCAAATTTAGAATACTTTAATACTATAATGATGGTGTGTAAATCACTCATATCTTTAGTACAAAGGTTAAAAAATAAAACTATTAAAAATAATAGCTGCTATAATTTGTTAGGTGATATACAATATACTAATATAAATTTGGTAAATATAAATATAACTGCACTATATAATGTTCACACAACAGTGAAATTACCTAACACTAATTTCTTAGAACATATTCCCATCTTTAAACAATGTATATGCACCTAATATCTGAGCACCTAAATATATAAATAAAATATTAACAGATTGAAAGGGGAGATGAACTGTAATGCAATAATAGTAGGGGACTTCAGTACCCCACTTTGAGCAATGGAGAGATCATCTAAAAAGAAAATCAATCAGGAAACACTGGGCTTAAACAATACTTTAGACCAATGGATCTCACAGACAGATATAGAACATTTCATTCAACAACAGCAGAAGATGCATTCTTCTCATGCACACATAGAACATTCTTCAGGAACAAGTGCTAAGAAATTTAAGAAGATTAATATCATATCAAGTATCTTTTCTGACCACAATAGTATAAAACTAGAAGTCAAAAACAAAGAATTTGGTAAAAATTTACAAATACACAGAAATTAAACAACATGCTTCTGAGTAACCAGTGGGTCAAAGAAGAAATTAAAAGCCAATTTTTAAAATATCTTGAGAGAAACAAAAACAGAGACACAGCATACTAAAACTTATGGGATGCAGCAGAAGCAATTCTATGAGGGAAGTGTACTAGCAATAAATGCCTATATCAAAAAAGAAGAAAGATTTCAAACAATTAACCTTGTATTACACCTAAAAAACTAGAAAAACAAGAACAAACTAAGCCCAAAAGTAGTAGAAGGAAGGAGATCATAAGAATCAGAACAGAAATAAATGAAATAGACACCAGAAAAACAATAGAAAAGGTCAAAGAAACTAAGTGTTAATTTTTTAAAAAGGATAAACACAATTTTAAAAGTTTACATAGTCTTACTGAGATAAAATGAGGGAAGTCAGAAATAAAATCAGAAATGAGAGAGGAGACAATATAATAAATACAACAGAAACACAAAGGATCTTGAGAGATAATTACAAGTAATTATACACCAAAAATTTGGATAACTTAGTAGAAATGAATAAATTCCTGGATGTATACAATGCACAAAGACTGAATAACGATGAAACAGAAAAATCTGAACACACCAATAAGGAGTCAGGAGATCAAATCCATAACAAATATTCTCCTGCCAAAGAATAGCCCAGGTCCTGATGGCATCTTGCTGAATTCGACCAAACATTTAAGGAAGAACTAGTACCAATCTTTCTTAAACTCTTCCAAAAAAATTAAAGGAGAGGTAGTACTTTGAGAATTATCTTACAAGACCAGATTTACTCTGATATCAAAGCCAGACAAGGACACTACAAAAAAAGAAAATTACAGGCCAGTATACCCGATGAACATAGATGCAACACTCCTCAAAAAAATGCTAGCAAAAGAAATTCAACAGCACATCAAAAGGATCTTTCACCAAGGTCAAGTGACACCTCACAGAGGTTAGTTTCGTGCAACATATGCAAATTTATAAATGTGACACACAACATAAACAGAATGAAGGACGAAAACCGTATGATCTCAATAAATGTAGAAAAAGCTTTAGATGAAATTCAACATTTTCATCATAAACTCAGCTAATTAAGTATACAAAGAATGCACCTCAATATAATACAGGACATATAACAAAAGCCCATAGCTAACATCATATTCAATGGTAAAACCTTGAAAGCTTTTCCTCTAAGATTAGGAACAAGGCAAGGATGCCCATTTGTGACACTTCTATTTGACATAGTACTGGAAGTTGTAGCCAGACTGATTAGGCAAGATAAACGAACAAAAGTCATCCAAAGCAGAAAGGAAGAAATTAAATGGTGTTCGTTTGCAGAAAAGATAATCTTATATATGGAAAACTGTTAAAACTAATAAATGAATTCAGTAAAGTTTCAGGATACTGAATCAGCATACACAAATCAGTAGCATCTCTACAAAAACCTGTTAAAACTAATAAATGAATTCAGTAAAGTTGCAGGATACTGAATCAGCATACACAAATCAGCAGCATCTCTATATACCAACAACAAGCTATCTGGTTTTTTGTTTATTTGTTTGTTTGTTTTGGAGTCAGGATCTGCTCATTCAGTTGCCCAGGCTGGAGTGTGGTGGTGCAATAACAGTTCACTGCAGTCCCAAACTCCTGAACTCAAGCAGTCCTCTTCCTCAGCCACGTGGGTAGCCGGGATTACAGGCATACACCACTATGCCTGGATATTTTCTTTATTTTTCTTTTGTAGAGATGGGGTCTCACCATGCAGACCAGGCTGGTTTCAAACTCCTGGCCTCAAGCAATCTTCCTACTTCGACCTCCCAAAGTGCTGGGACTACAGGTGTGAGCCACAGTACTTGGCACAACAAGCTGTCTGAAAAACAAATAAAAAAAACAATCCTATTTACAATAGATACAAAAAATACTTAAGAAAAAATTGAACCACAGAGAAGAATGATCTATACACTGAAAACTATAAAGCATTGATAAAAGAAATCAAAGAAGAGAGAAATAAATGGAAATATCACTCACATTCATGAATTGGAAGAATTAATATTGTCAAAATATCCATACTACACTAAGTGATCTACAGATTCAATACAATCCCTATGAAAACTTCAATAATTTTTTTAGAGGAATAGAAGAGACAATTTTCAAATTTATGTGAAACCACAAAAGATTTCAAATAGCCAAAGCAATCTTGAGCAAAAAGAACAAAGCTGGAAGTATACAATACTTCAAAATACATTACAAAACTATGGTAATCAAAAAGCATGGTGCTGGCAAAAAACAGATACATAGATCAATGAAACAGAATAGAAAGCCTAGAAATAAATCCACATATTTATAGTCAGTTGATTTTTTTATAAGGGTGCCAAGAACACAAAATGGGGAAAGGACAGTCTCTTCAATAAACGGTGCTGGGAAAACTGTATATCAACAGACAGAAGAATAAAATTAGACCTTTATCTCACACTATATACAAAAATAAATCAAGACAAAATGGATTAAAGACATAAACATACCATCTGAAACTGTAAAACAATGGGAAAAAAGAAAGAGAAAAAGCTCACTGCCATTAACCCGGGCAGTAATTTTTTGGATATAGCCCCAAAAGTACATGCAACAAAAGCAAAAATAGACAAATGAGATTACATCACACTGAAAAGCTTCTGCACAGCAAAGGGTACAATCAACAGAGTGAAGAGACAATCTACAGAATGAGAAAAATAATCAGCAAATCATTAGTCTTACAAGGAGTTACTATGCAAAATTTATAAGGAATTTATAAGGTCTAAAACAACAGAATAGCAAGAAAAAAATTAAAAATGCCTAAAGAACCTAAATACATGTGTCAAAATAAGGCATACAAATGGGCAACAGTTATATGAAAAAATGTTCAATATCCCTAATTATCGAGAATATGCAAATTAAAACCACAATGATTTATCACCTCACACTTTTTAGGATGACTATTTTTTAAAAAGATAATACATACCTGGTGTTGGAGAAAAGGGAACCCTTGCACATGGTTGGTGGGAATGTAAACTAGTATGGCCATTATGGAAAAGAGTATGGATATTCCTAAAAAAAATAATTAAAAATAGAACTACCAGATGATTCAGTAAGCCCACTACTAGGTATATATATCATATGGAACTGAAATCAGTATTTCAAGGAGATATTTGCATTCCTATGTTCATTGTAGTATTATTCACAACATCCAAGACGTAATCAATCTAAGTGTCCATCAATAGAAGAGGGGTAAAGAAAATGTGGTATATACACACAATGGAATACTCTTCAGTCTTCAAAAAGAAGGCAGTCTTGTCATTTGCAACAACATCGATGAATTTGGAAGACATCATCTTAAGTGAAATAACCCAGACACAGAAAGACAAACACCTCACGCTTTCACTTGTATGTGGAATCTAAACAGCTGAACTCATAGAAGCAGAGAGTAGAATGATGTAGTTACCAGAAACTAAACGGTGGTGAGGGCTGGGGCGAAAGGATACAAAATTTCAGTTAGACAGGGGGAATAAGTTGAAGAGATCTACTGCACAATATAATGATTATGGCTAACCACAAGCTGTTATTTTGAAAATCACTAGGAGAGTAGATTTTAAGTGTTCTCACCACAAAAAATAAGTATGTGAAGCAATGAATATATCAGCTCAACTGAGCCATTCCAAAATGTGTGCATATTTCAAAACATCATGTTGTACCTGATAAATATATACACTTTTAATTTATCAATTTAAAAATTTAATTAGTTAAAAAACTGTCTTCTTAAATATTATCCTTTAAATTTTCTATCTTATGATTCATTTAATTTTGAGGAATTTGTAATGATATTTTTATTATTTTATATCTTGATTATTTTGTTGAAAATATTTATTCTCTTTTGTATACTGTGTTTTTGCATGTATTACCCTAGGTGTCAAGAAAAAAAATACAAAAACCAGACAATTTGCTATGTTCTGAGGTAATACCGCAAAATACAATGGCTTCTATTCCTGGAGGGTACAAGAACAGAATGACCAAATTGAAAGAAAAACACTTTATGAATATATTATTAGCCCAAGACGCATTTTTCCGTGCTGTTGAGCTGCCATGAGACGGCTCAGAGGGTTTAAATTGTCTTTGGTTTATGTGTTATTTTCACTCTCACCTCCCAATTAGAGCAGAACTGCCAAGCTGCAGGGAATTGAGAGGGAAAGTGGAGGTTGCTAAGAAAAGGGATGACTTGAATTATGTTATTTTATGGGACAGGAGCATCAAGCCCAGAAAAAGAAGGCTCTATGTGCTGGACTAATCTGTTGCATGACAATGTGTGTGGCTCCCACAGTTGTGTGACTTTGGAGACATGGCGAACTCTCTGCTCTGACAAAGGGCCTGCATTTGTCAGGGGCTGTACAAGGTCTGAGATACAAGGAGAAAAGAGATACCTCCTACCTATAGATGGTTTACAATATAGCGGAGCCTATGGAAAAGAGACATTTAGGATACAAAGTGATAAATGTTATAATAAGGAGAAACGTAAAAACTGTGGAGCATAGAACAGAAACATTTACCTGGTCCTTGGAGTCAAGAAAAGCTTCTGAAAGGAGCGATGATAGGCTCACACCTGAAGGGCTTATAGAAGTTTGTTAGTTGAAGGGAGAAAGGAGAAAAGAAAGAAAAGGCAAGAACGTGACAGGCAGAAGGGAGAGCTTGGAGTCAGAGGAATGACATTCCATAGTGGCTCTACCATATTGGTGGTTTGACCTTTGGCAAGCACTTATCTTCTTTAAAACTCAGTTTACTTATCTGGAAAATATGGATAATAATACTTATCTTTCAGCATTACTGAAAAGTAAATGAGATAATATATATAAAGAGCTTGATTGTTACCAAGTGATAGAAATCCAGCATCAGCCAGTTTACGTGTAAAAGGCAATGATTTGCAAGGTTATTGGGATATACCACAGAACATGAAAACTTTATGGAAGGGAGAGATATGACCATGTCTCAAGACCAACTGCAATCAGAGATTCAAATGCCACTGGGACACTACTGCTTCTCATATCTATTTCCATTTGCATGTAGATGGAAATAGATATGGAAACATATCTATTTATCATTTCCATATTTACTGTTTCCTCCCACTAGACACCAACTTTCTACTCATAGTAGATGAACGTGGCCTCCCAAGAAGTTGGCTTCTGAGGTTTACATCTTTGGCCAAACCTTACTCAAAGAAAGTTTGCTTTTCTCAATTACAGTTCCAACAGTCTCAGGAAAGAACTGGTCAGATTCCTACTCCATGGCCTCAATTGTGGCCAGAGAGTGAGGTCATAATGTACTCTCATGGTGGTTCCTGGAATGACTTTGATGCAGGAGGTAGTTTCCAGAAGGGGAAAAGAGCTGGAGAGGCAGTCCAGTTCTTGGTTCTTAGTAATATTAACTAAAATTTCTTATCTTTGGTACATATCTACTATATATCATGCACCGTGTAAAAGTTTTAGATTCATTATCTAATAAATGTTAACCTAGGGAGGGCATTACTCTTATTATCTCTTTGTCACAGATGATGAAACTAAACTCCGGAGAAAGGGTCACTTGCTCAAGTTTCACGCAGTTAGGTGAGAAGCCATAATACCAAACCAGGATTGCCTGGCTCAGAGTTTGAGCTATTGGTTAGTATGTACATTTAGTTTAATTAATGTCCCCTTCAGCCACAGACGAGAATTCTACTTCCCCTCACTTAAAGGAAGAAATCTGTACCTTGTAGAGGTGGGGGAATAGCTTATTCTTCTCTCCTTCCAGTGTTTAGGCCAGCCAGAGATTGCAAGCAGTTCTATCTTGAACAAAAAAGCCAAAGCTGAACACAAAGACAGGAATTCTTTAGATGTTATAGGTCATAGAACTTTGATGTAATTCTGTTTCCTATGTCTATATTATACTCCTCTTTCTAACAGAGTACAAAATATCACAGCTTTGAATGCTAAAAAGTGACTTTCATATATAGATACTGATTTTTAATAATCTTTGGTGGTGCTAGTCCTCACCTAACCCTATATATCTTACTAGAAATGAAAGAGAAGTGATTTTATGATTCTAAAAATAGATGTGGGTAAACTGGTAGCAATTTTTTAAAAGATGCATACAGTGCCTGTAAATTGATCATAGATTAAGGAATGGGCAAAGCCTGAGTTGATTCAAGATTTTCCAACTAGGGTTTCACAATAACTGATGATATTGCCAAATGATGTTTTTTGACATTTTGAATGAATCAGAATACCCACGTCACGTTTCAGCATCAAATCTACAGGATGTTTTTGTTTGTTAGTGTTTCAGTAGAGTGGAGGATGGAAGCACTTAAACTTTGCTGAGAAGGAAAGGGGGAGACATATGACTGTGTATTACTGCAAGTATATTTATTAATGCATTAGTTCACTCATTTATTCAGAAAATAATGAAGTGGAAAGAAATGTGATTGAGAAGGAGATAAAATGGTGGCTTAATTTTTATGTTTCACATTTTATTTTAAAATTCTGAAACAAGTATGGCAAAATATCAAGATTTGTTTAGGGCTTATTGTAGGGCTGGACATGGTGGCTCACATCTGTAATCCCAACATTTTGGAAGGCAGAGGTAGGAGCACCACTTGAGCGCAGGAGTTCGAGATCAGCCCAGACAACATAGTGAGACCATGCCTCTACTAAAAATTCAAAAAAAAAAAAAAAAAAAAAAAGCCAAAATTGGTGGTGCACACCTGTAGTCCTAGCTACTCAGGGTCACTGAAGTGGATGAATTGCTTGAGCCTGGGATGTTGAGGCTGTAGTATCATGCCACTGTAGTCCAGCCTAGGTGACAAAGTGAGACTCCCTCTCTCTCTCTCTCTCTCTCTCTCTCTATATATATATATATATATATAAAAATATATATACACACACATATATGGCTTATTGTAGGTACAAGGGATTTTTGTTTGTTTTTTCTTTTTTGAGACAGAGTCTCACTCTGTCACTCAGGATGGAGTGTAGTGGTGCGATCTCAGCTCACTGCAAGTTTCGCCTCCCGGGTTCATGTCATTCTCCTGCCTCAGCCTCCTGAGTAGCTGAGACTACAGGCATCCGCCACCACACCCAGCTAATTTTTGTATTTTTATTAGGACGGGGTTTCACTGTGTTAGCCAAGACGATCTCAAGCTCCTGATCTTGTGAGCCACCTGCCTCGGCCTCCCAAAGTGCTGGGATTACAGGCGTGAGCCACCGTGCCCAGCCAAGGGTGTTTGTTTTAAAGCCAAGTCTCTTGTATTTAATATATAGCATTTGCTTGGGAATAAAGAAGGGAAAAGAAATTCTGCTTCCATACTTAAAAGTACTAAAACCACTTCATTTTGGTTTCATTTTTTAAAATGCATCATAACTGTTTTGTGCCCATAAATCTTAATGTATCAGCACCATGAAGGTTTCAAACCTTTAGTTATATGACACGTTGTTTTATTATGTTCTCTGCTTGGTCAGGGGTGGAGGTGGTACGCTCTAGAACTGGAAATTTAAACGCCATATCAAATTGGAAGGCACAGATCTCTCAGAATTGCCTCTTTTTAAACAAATATAAAAACTTATTGCTCGAAATGTTACCAAGCATACTTACCACAAAGAGCTGCAAGCCTCAAGCATGACATGTAATTTATCTTAGGATTTTACATTGACTCATGATGAATTCAAAAATATGAAACAGGCAAGTCAATCTTCTAAATCTCATCACACTTATATGTAAGTTGGGAAAAACAAAAATAATAGTACTTAATCTCAAAGGTTGTTATAAAAAGAGGTACTTACCATGACACCAATAAGGGTTAAGGTTTGATGTTTCATTTGTGCAGATTTTCTCCAAAGTCATTACCTAATTTTGTATTTGTAATATTGTGCTTCTTTTTCTTCAAAAGGGCCTTCCTAATTAACTAGCTTCAAGCCTCATTTATCTGGATCTTCTACTTACAGAAAGATAGTAACTAGAAATTTGGAACACACACACACAGAGACAGAGAGAGAGAGAGAGAGAGAGAGAGAATTTAGAGAATTGGCTTAGATGATTATGCAGGCTGGAAAATTTTTATTTTGTAGGGTAAGCCAGCCCGCAGGAAACTCAGGCAAGAGTTGATGCTGCAGTCTTTATTTTTATTATATACATTTAAGGCATAAAACATGATGTTTTTGCCTGTAATCCCAGCACTTTGGGAGGCCGAGACGGGCGGATCACGAGGTCAGGAGATCGAAACCATCCTGGCTAACTCGGTGAAACCCCGTCTCTACTAAAAAATACAAAAAACTGGCCGGGCGAGGTGGCGGGCGCCTGTAGTCCTAGCTACTCGGGAGGCTGAGGCAGGAGAATGGCGAGAACCCGGGAGGCGGAGCTTGCAGTGAGCTGAGATCCGGCCACTGCACTCCAGCCTGGGCGACAGAGCGAGACTCCGTCTCAAAAAAAAAAAAAACAAAAAAAACAAAAAAAAAACATGATGTTTTTATAAACACATACATAAAAAATTGTTCAGTCAAGTAAATTAACATATCCACTTTCTTACATTTCATGTGTGTAGAGCTGCATTTCATGTGTGTAGAGGGGTGTATTTGTGTAGTAAGAGCACCTGAAATCTAATCTCTTGGCAAATTTCCAATACACAGTACAACAATAACTACATCATGCTGTACATTAGGCCTCTAGATTCGTTTATCCCACAGAACTGCAACTCTATGCCTTTTGACCTACATTGTCCCATTTCCTCTCTCCAACCCTTGGTTAACCAGAGTTCTACTCTCTGTTTCTAGATATTCAGCACTTTTAAAGATTGCACACATATGTGAACTCATACAATATTTTTCTTTGCCTGGCTTATTTCACTTAGCATAATGTCTTCCTCCAGGATCACTAGCATTTTTGCAAATGGCAGAATCTCCCTTTTTAAGACTGAATAATATTTGTTATCTATCTATCTATCTATCTATCTATCTATCTATCTTTTATCTATCTCATAATTTCTTTATCCAGTCACCCATCAATAGATACATATTTCCTTGTCTTGACTATTGTGAATAATGCTGCAATGAACATGGAAATGCAGATATATATAAGAAGTGTTTATTTCATTTTCTTATGGTATATACCCAGAAGAAGCACTGCTGGGTCATATGGTTGCTCTATTTTTAATGTTTTGAGGAACCTCAGTTGTGTTTTTCATAATGGATATATCAACTTAAAGTTCCACCAACAGTGAACAAGAGTTCCATTTCTTCCATTCCCTTGCCAACACTTGTTATCTCTCTCTCTCCTTTATGATAAGGGCCATCGTAAAAAATGTAAGGTGATATCTTACTACAGTTTTGATTTTCATTTCTCTGATTAATGATACTGAGTACCTTTTCATCTCATGGAATCAAAAAAGACTCTGAAAGCCAAAGCAATTCTTGAGAAAAAAGAACAAAGGTGCAGGCATCACACTTCCTAATTTAAAATTTTATTATAAAGCTATAGTAATCAAAACAATATAGTACTGGTATAAAAACAGACATGTAGACCATTGTGACAGAATAGAGAGCCCAGAAATAAACCCAAGTAGGTACAATTAACTAATCTTAGGCCAAAACACCAAGAATATACAATGAGGATACGATTCTTCAATAAATGGTGTTGGGAGAACTGGATATCTGCAGGCAAAAGAGCAAAATTGGATCTTTTTCTTACACCATACACAAAATTGACTTAAAATGAATGGAAGACATAAATGTTAAGACCTTCAACTATAAAACTCTTATAAGAAAACATAGGGGAAAAATTCCTTCACATTGACCTCAGCAATGATATTTTTGATATCACACCAACAAAAGCAAAAATAAAGTAGAACTTCATCAAGCTAAAAAGATTCTGTACAGCAAATGGAATAACCAGATGAAAATATAGCCTATAGATGTGTAGAAAATACTTAGAAATCATATACCTAAGTAAGTGGTTAATATCCAAAATATATAAGGAACTCACACAACACAATAGCAAAAAATAGATAAATAAATAACCCATTCTTTTTTCAAAGCAGACATAAAGATGACCAACAGGTATATGAGATGTTGCAGTCTTGCGTGTGAAATCTGTAGATCGGTTGGCAGGCCAGAAACTCAGGCAGGACCTCCATATTACAATCTTGGGGCAGAATTTCTTTTTTCCCAGTAAGCCTCAGTTTTTGCTCTTAAGGCATTCAACTGAGTAGATAAGACCTATTCACATAATTGAAATGTTCATTTATTTAAAGTCAACTGATTGTATATATTTAATTACATCTACAAAATACCTTCACAACAACATCCAGACTAATTTTTAACTAAACAACTGGGAACCAGAGCTTTGATCGGTTGACATGAAACTAGACACCACACTAAGTGCTCAACAAAGCAAAGTTGAGTACTATGCAAAGTCCTAACTAATTGTTCTACTTTTCTTTGCCTTGTTGTGGCCCCAGTTTCCAGAAAGTTCACCTGTAATTGAAAGGTTCTTGAAAATAAGCTTTTAAGAAAATGAGTGTGTCAAGATATGCCAGAGTTAATTATTTAGTAAATAAAATGTAATTATATAATCACAGTAAACAACTGATACACGGATCTCACACAATGGCTAGCATAGTTAAGTCTGAAGAGATGGGTCTGATGGCACATCAGCCAAGGATAAGTGGAGTCTGGTGTGTTTCTTGTATTTTTTTCCTGGTCCACAAGCTGTGGTCTTAACATAGGGTTACGAAGTAAAGTCTGATGTCTGAAGAATGAGAGATTAATACTATAATTGCTGTATAACTATTTTTCTTTCTTACGGCAGAAATAAGATATTCAACATTATACCTTGTTAATATTCCTTGATTACTAAAATGAAGGATGGATTTATCTTAAAGATCATAACAAATATATTGATTCTAATCTAGACTGTCTATAACATAAAGCCAACATTTAGTCACATATCCTATTTATTATTATTATTATTATTTTTTGCTGTTTTCCATATTCGAAGAAGTCAGTGCCATTTCTACCTTCTCTCACTCTTGCCTATCTCTTAATTCAAAAGGTGTTCATCCTTCATCAGAAATTTACAGTGTGGGAGGTGGCAGGAAGAACTATGTTCTAATATTCAATAAACATTTCTTTGTTATGCATGGGCAACCTACAGGCTTGTCTGCAGAGGAATAGAGCAAAATGTATTAAAACAAACCCACTTTCTTATCCTTCCATGATCCTACTGCAATGTCTATGCTAACACCAGGAGTCACATCATTTTGTTTTCCTGCGATCTTAATAAATCAAGCTTCTCCAGAGGTCAAAGATGAAAGTGGTGTTTATTTGCATCTCAGTTCAATCTCTATTCAGTAGCTTGCTTCAAAATGGTTCTTCCTGGGAACACATGTATTCCTATCAAAATGTCAATTACATTTGTTCCTTCAACACTATCAGACAAGACTTCTTGCACCCCTCTTTGAGTGCTTTGTATATCTGACTTGCAATTTACACAGAAAAGACACTGGCTTAACCTAAGGTCTCTGAAGTGTGAAGTCTCACAAGTGACTGAGACTAAGACAAACTCTCCACACATATTTGGGCTAAGTCTTCCCTTCCAATGTACATTCCACTATTTGAATGGGACTTGATTAAGTCATGCAAATAGAAAATGGAGAAACTATGACAGCAACAAAATGTCTTTTCTGACATTTGTGGCATAGTGCAAAGAACATCAGATTCACCAAACATTTCTACATTCCTTTTGAGATGGAATATTCTTTAAAGATAATCTAGTCTAACTGCTCATTTAATAAATGAAATAATACGTGTTTGTGTCATTGCATGTTGCTCAAACATTAAATGTTTATTGGTTACCCTCTATGTGTCTGAAAGTGCTAGACAGTGAGAACCCAGCTTATGGAGCTAATGGAGCATTTATTTGTGGCAACAGATGCTAAGCCAAAAATCATGACTTTCGCTTGCATAATCAGAAGCTACATTAAGTACTATGAAGTAAAAATGTGGAGGAATTTGTGAGTATATGTTAGGGGAGACTCATTTTTTGGTGGTGACAGGAAGCAGAAAAGACCTCCCCATGGAGTGACTCAGGATAAGATTGGAAGGATTATTATGGGTTATTAAAAAGGAATTTCCCTGTGCCTCAATTTCCTCATCTGTAATATGAGGGAATTGGACTAAATTCCCCTCCAGCTCTAAAATTGAATCATTCACCAAATTTAGAGATAGGGGATCTAAGTTTGACTTGAAAACAGATGTGGCCATTATTCAGGAAGTGGCTGGTTTTTACATTCATGTGGATTGTTTAATATACAGTTCAGTAAGAAAAGATACTTAAAATTGGTATTTGGGCACCCAATCTTTTTCCAATATGTTCAGTTCAAATCGTCTACCTTGGACTGAGCTCTCATGGGATTTTCATGGAATCTTTTAATCAAAATCTTAAGCATAAACTATGTAATGGCTCCAGATTTCTCTTTTGATATACACAGTGGGACTAAGGGAGTTATTTCCTTTCCCATATACAATCATCGCTGTAACAGAAAATATGTTTCAAATTAGGCATCGATTCTGTGAATGAGTATAGTGTGAATGCTCTATGTCAACATTTAAAAGAATATTAAGAAAGAGAAACGTATACGTTATGTATTGTGCTGAAGTCTATGTTCATTGTCTTTGGAAATATTAGCATCTCAATTCCTACCTGAGTAAAACCATCTACTTTTAACTTGCAGCTCATGTTAAGGAAAAAATGATAGTATTTGTTTTAGAGGTTCAACGTGGGATGTGAGCATCATGATTCTGAAACTATGCTTGTGTGGATATTGTGATCTTTTTAAACCATGCTGCAGCATTCTGCTTCCAAAAGTGAGAATGATTTTTGAGGGTAGTAATGACTCACTCTTAAAATTTATTTCATATATATTTCTTGATATTTGATACTTTCTATGGCCTCCTTAAAAAACAAAAAGGAAAGAAATGATTGAGGAACAAGCATGTGGGAAAACTGAGAAATGGAAATTCATGCTTGCTTTGACTGCTTGACTCCCCAAACCCTCAACACCCTGGCACCCATGATTGTGATTTTATGGCAGACATATAACAGTCATAATTTCTGCTAGAATGTGTCTAGTTCATATGACATAATTCAATATATAAATATTTTATGGCATTACACGCACACAAAAGCACTAAAAATTCCATCAAGACTTTCTGGTATTCCCCCAAATAAAACAGAAAAAAAAAATCAGCCTATAGAAACCTTTTAAATGTAATTATAATTATTCACAAATGAAAATCTAGATAATTATTTCTTCAAGAAATCTCTTTACTTGCACAATAAATTTTACAGAGGATCTTAAAACACTAAAGGTAACCGTCATGCTTGTGCACAAACACAAATATTCAAAGTCAGGGTTAGAATTCTGTAAATGCTGAGAGCACAGCTTTTCCCCATGTGAAGTTCATTGTTAATTGCTAGTTATTCAAAATTGGTTAAGATTCACTGGATTTCTACTGCATATTTGTGATGGCGAAGAGAAATAACACTTATCAAAGCTTTGCCTGTCTAATTCCTCTATCCTCTCACTCTCCCTGCAGCAAGTTAAACAACGATCCAGGAAAAGGGAAAGTCCAGTGGAATCTGGAATAGAATTCCTAGTAAAGGCAATATGGAAAGCCAAAAGTCAAGGAGGAACTAGAATCAAAACCTTTCCTGATTACTGAAGTCTTAAGTGCCAGGGACAGAATGAAAGGTGTTAAAATATGAGGTGGGGGGGGGGAAATGTGGTTTTAAGTCAGGATTTCAAACCCCAAGTTGGGGCTTGGAAAATAAAGACAGGGCAAGTAAATTGGAAATACATAGACAGGAGATCCTTGGCATAGTCTCCAACCATGAGCTTTTGCCTTGAACAACCTTAATATTGGTGACATACTTAAGTTCAGTTTAACAGGATGACAGTATCAGAAGATAAAGATACTCAGAAAATTACTGAAACTCTACAGGCTCTCCCAAAATAAACTTTTTTTTCTAGGTTTAGGGATATTTTTTGATCAACTTTTGGAATAATTGACATGATGCCACTATATAAGTTTCCTGGAATTTGACACCCTGCTAAGACCTTTTTATTAAATGATGCTGAAACATCCTTACTGATGACAACCAATGAGGGCCTATGATGTTTTCAACTATCATAGCATCCAAAATTATTTTATTAAGGAGGAATGAAGTTATGTTTTGTAAGATTTTTATTTTTTATGATATTATAACATTTATGTTATAGATATTATTTTAGATGGATTATTTGTTTAACCAAAACACCTTATCATAAACCAAACTGAGCTTATTAGACTTTGGGGAAAAAAGTTTTCATTTTCCAAATCACTGAATGATTATTCAATTTATTAACAGACATTTATTAGGTGCTTAATATGTCCCAGGCACCAACTAGATAGAAGCTGAAGTTTAAAGACAAATACATGCAGCTTGTAGGCTTAATTTGCCTTTTAGTGGCAGACAAAGGCAAGCCACCAATACAATACAGACTAAAATGTTCCATGTTGGAGGTGGGCACAGAATATGTTAAAAGTCTGTAAAAGAGTAGACAGTGTTAGGGTCACCCACTGTGAGAGTCTAGTTAAAATAAGGTTAAACTGAACACATTTTTCTTGAAATGATTAAACACAACTGGGGGCATCTGATGGGTATTTTGAGCAGAGACAAAAATCTATGCAAACTCAATGTAAATAACTCATGGTGTAAGGAATATATAGGGTGCAGGTAAGAAGAGATGAAGCTGAGGTAAGCTAGGGAGAAACTAAATTATTTTCATATTCCCAGAAAATGTGTATTTTTTGGTATGTATGTGTCAAAAAGTAAAAAATGTTTATCATCCTGTTGGTTTAATTGAAAAATTGATATTTCATTAGTAGGGATTTATATATGTCATTATCTAGTTCTTCTTGCCCTCAGTTATGAATGAAAATTTTATTTTAGAACCTTGAAAGAGCAAGCATAATGGGAGGCATTAAGAGAAAAAATGAGCTTGGGAATCAGATGGATACAAGTTTAAATTTCATCACCTTTACCTTGGCTCTGTAAACTTGAGAAAACCACTAAATATTCTAAGTAGAAGTACATAGGTTTTGTGAGTTGTAAATAAAATAAAACACAGAAAGCTTTTACCTCGGGATTTGCAATGTGTTTTAATTATTAGTTACGCATTTTCAATCTGTATCCTTTATCTTCAAATGCTACACTTTTTATAGAAATAATAGAGTAGATACTAAATGATTTGCAGTTGGAGCATAATACAGTTGGCACTAGATTTATGACTTAAGATTAATTTGGATTTGGGACTAGTGACCAAAAAATGTACCTTTCGTTTTGGACTACCACAACATATTTCCACACCACTCTCTCCAACATCCCCACCATTCAATGTCCTCATGCTAGTCTAAATGTCTAAAATCACCTCCCATGAGGTGCCTCCTTGTTGCCTGATCTCTTGGAATGACACTATATTTGCTAAATTTGTTCAACACACATCAAAACTATTGCCTTGATACTTTTTCCTGGTAAACCCACTGTTAAAAAGACATGAGATATGAAATCCTTTACAGTCAGATATTTGTATTTTGACAGGAGTCAAATATCAGTTAGATCTTATTATTTTTAAACAATGGAAACCAACTCTCTCTGATTTTGTGTGTGTGTGAGGGAGAATTTTATTGAGATATAACTCCTGTACCAAATAATTCATCTGTTTAAAGTGTGCAATTCTGTGGTTTTTTAGTACCTTCACAGAGCTGTGCAAACATAACCATGATCAATTTTAGAATGTGGTTAACGTTTTTAAAAGGCAGAATACTTTAGAAGGATTCAGGAATGTCAAGAAAGGATGGAAAGCCCAAAGGACCAGTCTTGAAACCAGGCAAGATCCAAGGTGCCTCTGTAAAGTGAAGAGATGGCCTCAAAGCTGGAAGAGTCTGATTGGGCAACACCGGCACAATGACAGTTTTAAATGGCTTCTTATGGTTTTTATTTCTTGCCTAAGATTCAGTGACTTGGGAGAAGCTGTCTCATTGGCTTTGATAACCACCTGACTATACTGAAGCTTCAGGTGTGTAAAGTTGGGCAATCAGTTTTACTATGCCATGTAGACTGCACACAACATGGCAGAAAGTTGTTCCACAAAAGGTGATTATGGTACTATCAGGGTAAGAGATTAGGTACTGAGAGACCCAAATGACAGATATCTATTACCAAGATTATTGGATATTAATGAAAGGCAAAACAAAAATATAAGGTAATGGTGAAATTTCAGAGTAAAAGGGATATTGTTTCTTGGGGGTTCAGGGGGCTAGACACACCTCTTTGTACTTGGAATGTGAATTTCTTGGATTCTAAGTGAAATCAACTCTTCCATGAGGGTCTAATTCTCCATAGAATCACAATGGGAGTCATAGATTTGGGCCAATGTGAAATTTTCTTCCTTTTTACTTTCATTCTAAGCCTTGTTGAAATGATTTTCTCTGAGGCAAAATCCCAGGAAAACTGCAAAATGATTTGTAACTCTTTGTCACCATTAGAAGAGCAGAAAATAGGCAGCAATCCAAAAGACTCCTTCTTGTCATCAGATATTTTCGACCATCTTTCATGGTTATTGCAAAATAGACACCCAACTGGGTGGAAGTTTGTATTAAGTACTTCCAAGGTCCCTTCAACTCTGAGATTCTGTGATTTCTTAACCTTTGTAGTGAATTATTATGTATGCAGGGAAACTCCACAAGGAGTCACTAGACATCTATGAGAACTTTGCAAAACTTCAAAAAAGAACTTTTTAAATGTGCAAATAGCACTACAACACAAAATAAAATTTTCAACAATGGTTAAATGAACCTTTAAATCCCATATTTCAATTTCTATAATTAAAGTGCAGAAAATATGTTTGGATGAAAATAATTTTGTTTTCTTCCAAATCAGTGGACATGAAGCTCCTGGGATTTTGACACTTTCTTTCAAAGCATTTGTTTTGACATCTGTGAAGCACATACTAGATTCCCTTATAAACGTCATCACAAATAAACCTAAATGCTCAAAGGAAAGTGTAAACCAGTTCCTCAAAGTGAAACAACAGGATGTTTTTCATTTTATATAATTATTTATTCCCTGGTTTATTCCAAAAGACATTTGAGATAATGTCTTTACTTTAATAAAAATACAGGCACTACTGGTTCTAAATCCTTGAGGAATTGCCACACTGTCTTCCACAATGGTTGAACTAATTTACACTCCCACCAGCAGTGTAAAAGCATTCCTATTTCTCCACATCCTCTCCAGCATCTGTTGTTTTCTGACTTTTTAATGATCGCCATTCTAACTGGCATGAGATGATATTTCATTGTGGCTTTGTTTTGCATTACTCTAATGACTAGTGATGATGAGCTCTTTTTCATACATTTGTTGGCCACATAAATATCTTCTTTTGAGAAGTGTCTGTTCATATCCTTCGCCCACCTTTTGATGGGGTTGTTTTTCTCTTGTAAATTTGTTCAGGTTCCTTGTAGATTCTGGATATTAGCCCTTTGTCAGATGGATAGATTGCAAAAATTTTCTTCCATTCTGTAGGTTTCCTGTTCACTCTGATGATAGTTTATTTGCTGTGCAGAAGTTCTTTAGTTTAATTAGATCCCATTTGTCAATTTTGGCTTTTGTTGCAATTGTTTTTGATGTTTTAGTCATGAAGTCTTTGCCCATGCCTACATCCTGAATGGTATTGCCTAGGTTTTCTTCTAGGGTTTTTATAGTTTTAGGTCTTACATTTAAGTCTTTAATCCATCTTGAGTTAATTTTTGCATAAGGCGTAAGTAAGGGGTCCAGTTTCAGTTTTCTGCATATGGCTAGTCAATTTTCCCAACACCATTTATTAAATAGGGGAAATTGACCCAGCAATCTCATTACTGGGAATATACCCAAAGGATTATAAATCATTCTACTGTAAAGACACACAGTATGTTTATCGTAGCACTATTCACAATGGCAAAGACTTGGAACCAACCCAAAAGGCCATCAATGATAAACTGGATAAAGAAAATGTGGCACATCTACATCATGAAATACTATGCAGTCATAAAAAAGAATGAGTTCATGTCCTTTGCAGGAACATGGATGAAGCTGGAAACTATCATTCTCAGCAAACTAACAAAGAAACAGAAAACCAAACACTGCATGTTCTTGCTCATAACTGGGAGTTGAAAATAAGAACATATGGGCACAGGGAGGGAAACATCACACACCGGGTCCTCTCAAGGGGTGGGCTAGGGAAGGGATAGAATTAGGAGAAATATCTAACGTAGATGACAGTTTGATGGGTGCAGCAAACCACCGTGGCACATGTATACCTATGTAACAAATCTGCACGTTCTGCACATGTGTCCCAGAACTAAATAATAATGATGATAATAATAATAATAATAATAATAATAAACTATTTGGCAAAAAAAGGTACAGACATTAACAGGAAAATGATGCAAATAGTAAGAATGATGCAAGCAGAAACATGCTTTTTATGTTGAATATTCATTATGTATTGATTTTAGTGCATAAATATTAGTTGTCTTCCACTGCTTCAGTCTGTCCTGCTAGTGCCCTGGCTAAAATGAGCAAAAATAATCATTAACTATTTAAGAACATTGACATGAATATGCCATGAATTTCAAGACTGTCTTCATGAAACTTGTGAGACAGGGGAAGTGTCAACTGTCCTAGGTAGACATCTCTGGTTCTTTGTGTTAGTAGCAAAGTACAGTGCCCTATTAACAGGTGTGTTTTCTTGGCCAAGCCCTAAGCCTGATACCAGATTTACTCATCTTCTGTCCCACCATTTTGGGGACCTGACAAATTGTCAGAAATAATGCCTGATAATATCTTAATAGTTCTTCTTAACACTCTCTCTCCCCTTCCAAAGAATATGTCCACATTTAACTAGAGCCCAGCAAGAAAAAGGCTGTTCTTTAGGAGCTGGCACTGCACTGTTCTTGTGGGTACCTATCCAGTGTGTGTTTGCATAACACCAACTCCTATGGTGTTACACTGGCTGTTATGGTGTGACGTTGAAGATGATAGTTTTGGGCAAGCAGAACTCTATGGTGCTGTTCATAATCATTCATACGTGCATCAGTGATTAAGTACCACCTATGTGTCAGAGACACTGTGCTGGGCACTGGAGTTATAAAAACTAATAGAAATTTGAAACTTGTCTTTGAAGACACATGGCGGAGGCAGGAGGTAAATCATGCTTTACAGCAAGGTGATAAGAACCATAATGGAGGCACATATGGGAGCACTGAGGAAGACTTTCCAGAGGAGATATATGACATCTGTGTTTTGAAAGAAGAATCAGAGTTTGGCTAAATGGAAAGAACTTCTACATAGAAGGAGCCTATACAGAAAGGTTGAAGCAGAAAGTCATTGAAGCTAGTAATTCATTTGGGAATCTACATATTACCTGGGTGGAGATATAACAGTTAAGAACAAGAGCCAGGCTTCCTGGGTTTACATCTTAATCCTTATTAAATGTAAATGATAGGAACTGTGAATGATGAGATTGTTTGATGTGTCCGTGCCTCAGCATCTCCACATGTAAAATGGGAGGAATAATATTAGAGTAATACCTATCCCACAAAAAATGTCCAGCACATAGGAAGATTCCATTTGTGTTCACTGTGATAGTCTCACTGCGGCTAAGCACAGGAGGTGGGAAAGGCAGGGTTGAGACATGAAGAGGTTAGCAGGAACCAGGAAATAAAGGGCCTACCGGGCTGGGCTGCAAAGCTTGGCCATCCACCCTGAGGGGACAGCCTTTGTGGATTTTCCATTAGAGAGTCATGTGGACAACTGCTTCTCCAATTATAAATGAGGGGTTTATGGAAAATCAGACCTGAATCCAGAGCACACGTGCACTCTGAGAATACATAGAATGTGCTTAGTGGGTGCCTGGACAATCCTTAGCTTGATTTAATCTTTTCAATGTTGTAAACAGATGTCTTCAGGAAAATTGTGTTATATTTGCTCTAAAACTTAGGTTGGAAAGAAACACAAGGTGTAAACACTTTAGTCCAGATGAATGGATATGTGAAGTGGGTAATGTGACTCAGGCAATCTATCATCCTCTAATTACTAAGCTTATAAAATGTATGCTTTGGAAATGTTCTGAAGTGTCTGCAAAACGCATTCCTGAAAAGTCATCAGAGTGTGTAGTACCATTTCCTGGGTACTAATAAAATACACCCTCTCTCATTAATGCCCTATTAACAATCACTTAGCCATTAATACCTTATTATTAATGGACTTATTAGAGAAGGAAAAATAAAAAGAAAAAATACAACTGGCAATCCACAATTTTGGAGCTTAAATTTTGAGTGATGTATGTAACACATTAAATCTTGCGTGCATTACAAAATATTTTATAAAAATTGGGTCATGATGTACATTCTATTTTTAACATGCCTTTCTTTTCACTTAACACGGCACAATGAACACTTTCCCACATGACTGCATATTCTCCTATATGTTCAATTTTAACGACTGCATATAGTTTTATCATCCAGCTGTAATACAGATTTATTTTTAGTTCTTTGACATTTATGTGGATTCTAAAATTTTACTATTATAAAATAGTATAAAAACTAAATTCACGTAGCTAAATTTTTGCCCAGGTCTATGATTTTTTTTTTTTTTTCTTTCAGAATAATTCACAGTGAGCATTTTCCAAGCCTTAAAAGGTCCTGATTTAATTGCAACTGTTGGTCAGGCCTGGCCTCTCCCTGAGCCCTCCTCAGAGATGAGGTGTCTTTAGTGTGATACTGCAGGGTTTCTTACAGGCTACTTGACAACAGCCAGGTTCACTCTTGCAGTGGGAAGAAAGTGGTTTCCCTGAAGGATCACGCAGTTCTGTGTAAATGAGATGACAAGCTACTCCCTGCTGTTTCAGGGCCGGGGTGCAGGGACCTCAGATAAGGCGGTTTTGAAAGATTCCACTTTGAGCACAATGTGGCTCTGCAGCCAGGCTTCTCAGCACTCATGAATTTCCATTTTAAAACAACAACTGCTCTTTGAACTGAAATTCTATAACCAGAGAACAAGAACAAAATGAAAACCTTTATCCTTAATGGTTTATGACAGTAAGATGATTTTGAGTATTTCTTAATATTATTATGTGTTCAATGGAAAATCATTTTGTTTTCTTTGGTAGAACATAAATAATTAAAAATAATTTTTCCCAAACCAAATGCAAATACTTTGATATCTGAGGTGGAAAAAAAAAAACAAAAACAATAACAAATGATCTAAGTGATCCAGAGCTCTTCCATTTTAATCTTCACACTATCCTTTGATGAAAACATTTTTATGTATAACCTATAAGTAATGATCCGTTTATATGTTTATAAACCACATCAGACCTGTTGAAACAATAAAACAAAACATGTTTTGTTCTTATATAAAATAATTCTTACCACTGTCAAAGAAAGAATAAGAGAAAGTCACCTGTAATCGCATCACCCAGTGGTTATCTCATTGCATTCATTACTT
This sequence comes from Chlorocebus sabaeus, assembly GCF_047675955.1. Taxonomy (NCBI): domain Eukaryota; kingdom Metazoa; phylum Chordata; class Mammalia; order Primates; family Cercopithecidae; genus Chlorocebus; species Chlorocebus sabaeus. The sequence goes on along the minus strand of NC_132904.1, from coordinate 42,390,618 downwards.
TAACCACTGTTTTCTTACATTTAGCTTGATTTAAAAACAACTATTATAAACATTTGCTGCTATGAGTGTCTTTGTAGCTATATTTTGTTCAAGCCTCTTTATTTCTTGAAAAAGTTGCCTACAGGAAGATTGCATCAATTTACTCACTCACAAACCATATATGAGAGAGGCAGTCATATAACTATTAATGGTTTATATCTAGTGAAACTGAAGGCTGCAAACGTCAAAATGGTGACAACATTAGTGTCAGTAAATCACGGTTGGACTTGAATCCTCGCTTCCTTCCAGCTTATTCTGTTGCGCTTCCTAGGAGGAGAATGACCGGATTCGCTCACATTTGTGGCCAGGAGTGGTGGGGAGAACGTCTGAGACACACGCGTAGGGTTTTGTTTTGTTTTTTTTTTTTTGTTTCAGGAAGCAGTCAGTTGCCCAAAGAACAATAGTTAGGAAACCAAGCCCTCAGAGGACCGCATTAACTTGTGCAGTAACAAGTTCAGGGACGCTGGGTGTCTCAGCTGTTCAATAACAAGAGAGGGGCGGAAAGCAAGGTTGCCATGGCGATGCCTTGCCGCACGTGCCGCATGGGGGTGGGGGCGGAGGTGACCTTCTGCAGAGCTAAATGAAGCTGTGAAAGTCGCCTCGCCTTGGCCTTGGGATGCGCCCCAAATGTGAGGCGTCTCGGCCGCTGCCAGGAGGCGGGCTGGGAGCACACTGGATCCCTTGGGGAGGGCATGCTGTCCTTAGCACAGAGCAACCCCCTCCTGGCAGCCATTTTATCCCATCTTTTACTCCTGGGCTTCTTCCCAGCGCAGGCCTCCGTGGAGCGCAGTTCACTCCCGGGTCTGCGGCGGGAGGCGGGCGCGCCCCACAGCGCGCGCTCGCCGCGCAGTCTCTTGGCCTTCCCCACCTTACGTGCAGCTTCGCGCCCGGAAGGGTTGGTTTTCGTGGTGATTTGATGTTGGGAGGGGAAGTGGAAATCAAATTCCCGGCAGACTGGGGTGCGATTTCACATGTTGATCCTACTGCGGGTGTCTAAAGGGTAAGGAGACGCAGATGTGATTCGTAAGTGAAGGCTGTAGTCTTGGCGCACTTGGCAAAGGCTTTTTATTTTATACATTGTTTGTATTCTGCCGCAGTGATTTCGGAGGCAAAGCAGACGCGCACTAACCTGGAATTAAGACACATATTCACACATTCGTTAAGGACGCCAAGCAGATACGAATTCGTGGTGTTTTCACAGAAAAGAGAAACTGCACAGGCAGCACATGTCTTTCTATTTCACTCCGCTGCAGCGAGGAGATGCAAAGCAGGGCCTGAGCAATAGTATGCTTTATTAAATTCAGTCGCAGTGCCTGCTTTAGGCATTTCATTTTTCCACCTGATGGATGGGGTGACACTAAACTGGCATTTTCTTGGTCTGCACTGTGTTTTGTATGTGCTGCATGCATGCAGTTTAGTGCAGAACGGTTTTTTTTTTTTTTTTTTTTTTTTTTTGTCAACTGGAAATAGTAACTTCTGTAATTACTGCACAGTGATGTAATCCAGTGAAAAATCTTTGGGGAGGGGAGGAGTTTAGGCAGAACAGATTGTTAAAGACAGTGATGATGGGATTTGGAGGTATAAAAAGAATGACAAAGCAGAAATAATTGTGCTGCCCTCAAGCTAGGAGCAAAGCTCGTTTATAATTCTCGTAGTTATAGAAGCTAAAAGCTAAAAAAAAAATGATTCATTGAGACAAAATCTTTTCCAACATTGCCTTTTCACAGTTGGAGAAATGAAGATTTGAAGAGGTAAAGAATTAACTTACCAAGGTCACAAAACCGTAAGAATACAGACCTGCTTTTCTGGTTTAACTACGCCAAGTCAAAAAAAGCGAGGTGTGGAATTGACTGCATTGAAAAATGAAAACTTTTTGTCTCAGTCTCCTTCACACTGTAAATTATTGAGGACCCCAAGGACTTTCGTTTTTGTGAGTTGTATCTATCACTGTGTATCATACTAAAATGCAAAATTAGAAATAAAAATACTAATTCATTTTAAAATAACAGTAAAACATTATATGATAACCCAAATAACTCATTTTTATGAGGAAAATTAATGAAAAGAGATGTATAGATTTCCATTTTTTGAAAACTAATGGGGAACTTATAGTCGGAGTCTCATCTCTGCTTCTGCATTTAATCTGTTTTAGAGTGTTACTTTGATTAACATACATGAAGAAATCTAGCCACTCATACAAAAAGAGAGGACCTAGTACCGGAAAGGTTCTTGAGAACTCTCAGTAAGTGGTGTGCTGCTCCACTTGTGGACAGTGTTTTAAAAACCAGTTCATTATTGAAGGAGAGAAAGGCCACTTTGTAGCACTGCCAGTTTCTCTGGTGTAAATACTCCCAACATGGCTGATAATGCAAAGTTGGGACAAGACAGGCAGTAGCACATTATTATATAGTGTTTCTACCATACAAATACAATAGCTAGAAATAACTGCAAGAGCCTAACAAGATTGTAGTAAAATGATTAGGAAATGATGGGTTGTGAATATTTATTATCTTTATGTTAATATAATTTAATTGAATGTTTTTATAATATACTTTTTAATAATGATTATGTTTAAGGACTGACTCACAAAATTCTTTAAAATTTGACAGTGGGGACTGCTGAGTCAAATGATATTTCTGGTTCTAGATCCTTCAGGAATTGCCACACTGTCTTCCCCGATGGTTGAACTAATTTGCATTCCCACCAACAGTGTAAAAGTGTTCCTCTTTCTTCACAGCCTCGTCAGCATCTGTTGTTTCTTGATTGTTTAATAATCACCATTTTGACTTGTGTGAGATGGTACCTCACTGTGGTTTTGATTTGCATTTCCTGATTAATCAGTGAGGTTGAGTATTTTTTCATGTTTGTTGGCCATATAAATGTCTTCTTTTGAGAAGTGTCTGTTCATGTCCTTTGCCCAATTTTTGATAGGGTATTTTTTTTTTCTCTTAAATTTGTTAAAGTTCCTTGTAGATTCGGGATATTAGAATATAAATTATTCTATTATAAAGATACATGCATGTATATGTTCATTGTAGCACTATTCACAATAGCAAAGACATAGAATCAACCTAAATGTCCATCAGTGATAGGCTGGATAAAGAAGATGTGGTACATGTGTATGATGGAATACTATGCAGCCATAAGTAGCAACAAGATCATGTCCTTTGCTGGGACATGGATTGAGCTGGAAGCCATTATCCTCAGCAAACTAACACAGGAACAGAAAACCAAACACCACATGTTCTCACTCATAAGTGGGAGCTGAACAATGAGAACACATGGACACAGGAGGGGGGACAACACACACTGGTGTCTATTGGGGTTTGGGGGAGGGAGAGCATCACGATAAATAGCTAATGCATGTGGGGCTTAATATCGAGGTGATGGGTTGATAGGTGCAGCAAACCAGCATGGCACATGTTTACCTATGTAACAGACATGCACATCCTGCACATATATCTTGGAACTTAAAATAAAATAAAATTTTTTTTTTTATTTTTATAAAAATAAAATTTTTTTTTAAATTTTTTTGGGAGGTCGAGGTGGTCAGATCATGAGGTCAGGAGATCAAGACCTACCTCGCTAACACGGTGAAACCCTGTCTTTACTAAAAATACAAAAAAAAAAAAAAATTAGCGAGGCGTGGTGGAGGGCATCTGTAGTCCTAGCTACTTGGAGGTAGGACTCCTGAGGCAGGAGAATGGTGTGAACCAGGGAGGCGGAACTTGCAGTGAGCCTAGATCGCACCACTGCACTCCAGCTTGGGTGACAGAGCAAGACTCCGTCTCAAAAAAATAAACTGAACTAAAATAAATAATAATAAAAAATAAAATTTGACAGTGGGTCCTTAAGAGATGATAGAAGCTGCTCCAGCACACCATTGCCTCCAGGGATCCTCAAACCGTAATGGGAGAACCAGTGTATTAAGTTAATTCAACAAAAATTATTAAGCACTTAGTTTGTGCTAATGTCTGGATAATACATATATTGAAATACAGAAATAAAAGAGTAATACCAAGGGTGGGGAAAAGTAACTACAAAATGCAATAACTTGTGCTTAGTCCATTCAGGCTGTTACAAGAAAATACCATAAATGTGATGGCTTATAAACAAACATCCATTTCTCATGGTTTTGGAGGCTGGCAAGTCCAGGATCAAAGCACCAGCAGATGCAGTGTCTGGTGAGGGCCCCTTTTCTGGCTCATAGATGACAACTGTTTGCTGTGTCCTTCACATGGTGGAAGGTGCAAGACAGCTTTCAGAGGCCTCTTTTTTTTGAGACAGTCTTTCTCTGGAGTGCAGTGGTACGATCTTGTAGCATCTGCTATATGCTGCGATTTCACCCCAACCTTCACCTGAGGCTTCTTTTATAAGGGCATTAATCCTGTCATGAAAGTTTTTCCCTCATGACCTAATCACCTCCCAAGGTCCTACCTCCTAATACTATCACACTGGTGATTAGGTTTGAACACATGAATTTGGGGGAAACACATTCAAACAGTAGCAATTAGGATACTTTAAACCTTCTATTAAGTCAATTTGAGTTAATTATCTGGCTTATGTATTGCTTTCCTAACCACACCCCTCCCTCCAAATGACAATGTGTTTGTTTTCTCTAGATGTTATGATTTTATATTTTGTAGTAGGGCTGTAGGCTAAGTCGATATTTTCATCTGACGGCAGTGATCTGGATGTAACATCTCTCTAAAGGTAAAATATTATCATCTTTACAAACAGAAGTACATAAACCTCCAGGATTTATGAATTTAACCTTCTGTGCTACAGTCTGCAGGATTTGTTGGGTTTTCAGCACAAGCACATTGTTTCCAGATTAGAGGGGCCGTACTCATGGTGAATGCTTGAAATATATACTGACATTGTGGAAAATTAGTCATTCAATGATTATTTATTGATCATCTGCTCTATGCTAGAAGCTGGAGAGCTTACTACCCTAAGTAGCCACTCAGTGCTTAAAGCCAGCACTGGTCACGGGTGTTTCCCTGGGCATTAGAATTGGTGTGAAATAGGTATTGCCCTGAGCACTGTGACAGCAAAGTATAGGAGGCACAGTGCCCTTTTTTATTATATTCTACAACTACTCAGCTATGTTTCTTGTGCACATTCCCATGAACATATTCTTTAGTGATGATTTGAGTCACATTTGCTCTGGTTGCTGCCTTGCAACATTTGAAATGATTTGGAAATAAAATATTTTTATTTGTTGGTTTAAGTATCAAATGTAAAGGAAAAGCAATTCAATTACAAGAGAGACTTGGCAAGGGCCTTACTTACCAAAGGATCTTGGTCTCTAAAGACCTATACACTGCACCTCATTCTAGTACAGGAACAGCTAGAATGTGCATCCATTTTAGATGAAGTGGTGGTTCAGAGGGCAGGGCCTGCTTTGTGTAGCTGGGTGTCACTGATCAAGGCACACCTCTAAAGGATGTGTGGCCTAATTGTCAGCGATGGAAAAATAGATTTGCTGGGGTCAGAAAGTCAGAGCCCTCAATTTAGCCATGCCAGGCTCCATTTCTTCCATGCCTTTCCTTATCATCTGGGATTTTAGAAAAGAAATCTTGGATGAGGCAGAAGAAATGAAAGTAACTTCATGTGATTCTCATGACTTTGTTTCCACAACATATTGCCCTAATGGGTATGGATGGAAGCTCTGGGGCTCAGTCCCTTAGTTGTATAGATAAGTAACTGTATGACCCAACTCTGTGGGAAGTTGAAATAAATACCCTCTAAATTTCTTTGTAGTTTTATAATAATTTCATGTCTAAGACAAAATACTATAGAAGTTTGTAAAGACTACAAGTCTTTTGACATTAAGGCTAAATATTGCTGTGATAAGACCACCTCCAAATCCTCACTGCAGAGGCAATTTCATTGAGTAATTTAATTAAGTGCATGAGCTTTGAAATTAGACAAAGCTGTATTTGAATGCTTCCTCAGCCACTTACTAGTGATGTGACCTTAGGTACATAACTGAAAACCTCTTTCAGATGCCATTTCTTAATCCTTAAAATTAAGATTCATTCATGTCAACAAATATTTTTATGAAGCACCTAGTATATGCCAGTCACTCTTTTAGGCACAGAAGATATTAACAAACAAGACAGATGTAGCCCTCTTCTCATGGCTAATAATCTGATAGATGGAGATAGACAATAAACAATAACTAAAAATATGGAATAGAATGTAAGCTGGTAATGTCTGCTATAAATGACTGATCCTTAATTTTTTTGTCTTGGAACTTTGAAAAATCTTAAATTACAAAACACCCAAAGGAAATTTTGTTTGTATAGGTTATATCTATTGATATTTATCATATTAAAAACTAAAACAAAATTCTTAAATTATTAATTTATCTAAAAATAACAAGAATTATCCCATTACATGTTAACATAAAAACATTTTTTATTGAAAATGACTATAGTTTACAAATTAAAAACAAATTAGTGGGAAGAGTGTCATTTTCCACATTTTTGCAAGTCTCTTTAATATATACATAACGGAATATAGCATGGTGGCTCATGCCTGTAATTCTAACACTTTGGGAGGCCAAGGCAGGAAGATCACCTGAATCTAGGAGTTCGAGATCAGCCTGATCAACATAGTGAAACTCTGTCGATGTAAAAATTAAAAAACAAAACAAAACAAAGAAAAACAAAAACAGCATTGTGGCACGTGCCTGTAGTCCAGTTACTCGGGAGGTTGAGACGGGAGGATGGCTTGAGCCCAGCAGCTTGAATCTCCACTGAGCCATAACTGTACCACTGCACTCCAGCTTGGGCAACAGAGCAAGACCCTGGGTCTAAAAAATAAATATAAAAAAAAAGAATATCCAGCCTCACACAGATAAGTAGTTTTTCAGGTATTTGTGGCTGTTCCCCAGTACTACATCACAACTTGACAAGTGGTTGTTTCCTTAATGTTAATTACAATGTAAAGTCTAAAATCATATCAATGAACTTTTCATACTTTGTTACATTAAAAACCATCAGTTGGCCTTGCACTCTGAGTAAATCTTTTATGCATTTATGATTTTGTACCATCAAGTATTGGCCATGTGGAAAGTATTAGTTTACTGAATTATGCACATCTTCCAAATTTTGACATATTTCATTTTAAAATATCAGAAAACATTTGTTAATATGACCAGTGTTATCATCAGATAAGTCTTAAGCATTGGGAAGCTTTCAAGCTCATGATGGCATATACAGAGTTTCCAAAATTCTAATTTTTGTTGGAAAACTCAAATTTTATCGCTGGCAACAAATACTGTCACTTGTTTTTCTTGAAACGACAGACTCACTTTGTTTATTTTTTAGAAAATGTCTGCCAAATATTCAAGTTTTTCAGTTGTTCTTTTGAATGAAATGCTGCTCCATGAAAAATGGTTAATTCAGTTTTCAGTTCTCAACTCAATCACATAAGTGCCTTACTTTGAGATAATCATTGTCTTTGTTGTGCAGCAAAATCGCTTTATGTGTACTTCCCATTTCATCACATAGAGTATTGAAAAGATGTGTATTTAAGAGTGGAGGTTCAATAAAAGTAATAGATTTTACTATTATGTCAAGGAAATTCTTAAGTGACGCTTTTTGTTTTTCGTTCTTTTTTATTATTATTATACTTTAAGTTCTGGGATACACATGCAGAATGTGCAGGTTTGTTACATAGGTATACATGTGTCATGGTGGTTTGCTGCACCCATCAATTCATCATTTACATTAGGTATTTCTCCTAATGCTATCCCTCCTCTAGCCCCCCACTCCCCAACAGGCCCTGATGTGTGATGTTCCCCTCCCTGTGTCCATGTGTTCTCATTGTTCAGCTCCCACTCACGAGCGAGAACATGTGGTGTTTGATTTTCTGTTTCTGTGTTAGTTTGCTGAGAACGATGGTTTCCAGTCTCATCCATGTCCCTGCAAAGGACAGGAACTCAGCCTTTTTTATGGCTGCATAGTATTCTATAGTGTATATGTGTCACATTTTCTTTATCCAGTCTATCATTGATGGGCATTTGGGTTGGTTTCAAGTCTTTGCTATTGTAAATAGTGCCGCAATAAACACATGTGTGCACGTGTCTTTATAGTAGAATGATTTATAATCCTTAGCGTATATACCCAGTAATGGGATTGCTTGTCTTGTATCTAGAATTGCATGGTGGTGAAACACACAATGACCACTAGCACAGCTTGGGGCCAATGCCTTGATTCATGCCAAGGCAACAAGGGTCTTATTTACTTATTTTCTTATTGCTTTTACACCGTTCGTACAAATGTAGATACAGCAAAAAAGGCAGATAAGATCTCAGTATTATTATGAGAATACGGTTGTCCTCACATACGCCCTAAAAGAGCCTGAGATTCTCACAGGGCTGTAGAGCACACTTTGAGAACCACTGATATAATAAAGATAATTGAAGGGGAAGGGCTATCAATTGACTTGGGGAGAGTAGGCAGCGACTCTAGCTTGGGTGGTCAGGAAAAGCCTCTGTAAGAAGATGAGATTTAAGCTGAGCCATGAAGGATGAGAGGGAACCAGCCAAAGGAAGACTTGCAGGAAAAAAAAGAGTTCTGATGGAGAACACAGCTAATACAAAAGCTCAGAGGTGGGAAATTCAAGAATGGAAAGAAGATCACATGGATAGGACAAAGTGACCAAAGGAAGATTTCAGGATGAGCTTGGTCAGTAAAAATAATATAATATTTGAATCACAGAATTGGTGCTTAAATAAAATAATGCTTATAAAGTGCTTAGCTCAATACTTTCCTACTACCCAGCACCCAATAAATGTAGCCTGTGTTACTTGTGTATGTGGTGAAACTATGTGTTCTATCAGCTTTGAAATCTGTCTTTTCCTGGTATGGACAAACTTTGAGGCATAAAAGACTGAGGTTATTGTGTTCTTTTTTAGAAAAACGCTGTCAAGGCAAACGTAACTCACAACGCTCTAACATTCAGTTTAGCACACTTGCAGCTTAAGCAATTGAGCTAAGATGTAATGTTATTCCTTATCTAAAAGAAAATAAAAATGCTTTAACACATATATGTATAAGTTTGTTAAACCAAAAGTGCAGCTTAGTGGTAGGGAGATGTTGAAAATCCAAAAATGCTAGAAACTAGTAGACAGCATAAAATGAGATGCATTCCAAGAGAAGGATGGATATTCTTTTCCCACTTGCTCAGTACAGATTGTTTGTTTTACATTTATCAGATAATGTGTTCTTCGTGATTGCCTCAGATCCGTCAGACATTAAATAAGCAGTTGCTAGCCTTCTGGTCATCCTTTGCTCAGCGTCGTGTTATGGCAAGAACTGGACCTGATATCTTTGTTTATTTGATTATTTATTCATTCAGCCACCATTAATTGATGTTTATTATGGAATAATGGTTGTTCTGGAAGCTGAGATACAGAGATGCAAGAAGTACTTGCATATCAAGGAATTCCCAGTGTGGGAGATGAAGCAGATTAACAAAAACAAATATATCTTATTTGAAGCAAGTACCAAGTATTGTGAGAGTGAAGAAGGCAATCAAATCTTTGTGAGGAAGGTAATGTGGAGGATGCTAAAGCTTCCTTAAAATGGTGACATATAAGCTGACCCTTAAAAGGATAAGTAACAATTACCCTATGTCAAAGAAAAAATTACATAGGACAACGTTAAACAGGCAAAGATGACTTGATCCAGGCTATTTAAATAGGCAAAAGAGGAAAGAACTCAGTCTGAACTCAACTCCACTGAAACAAAAGGAGGGAGGGGTTTTAAGTGCTGGGATGAGCTAGTGGAAAAGTACTGTGGGACATTAGAGATAAGTCACAGGCCACCGATATTTGCCAATTGGCTTTGTCCAAAAGAGAAAACAAACTTCTCATATCTATGTGATAGGACGTTGTTGCACTGCATGGAACAAACTGCCCACCAAAGTTAGGCTCCTGCTCTTCCAAGAGAGACTATGAGATAGGGGAGATAGGGGCGCTATTTTCCTTGATGATTGTGTTTCAAATACATGGCTCTCGGATCCTAAAGAAAGACATTCCTGGGTCATAAAACTGGCAAGAGACTGGGAGAAGATTTACATTTCTAAAAGGCAGAGGAAGGATTTACAGTTACAAGCTTTCTAAAGCAAACCCTCTAATAAAATAGAAGTCAGGGACCTAAAGTCAGGAAGGAACCTGTCTAAAGGTTAGTCAAGCAGAAGAGACCAATCAGCCATTTTGGGCACTGGAAAAGTGTGGAGAAAAGTCATTTCAGGCAATATAATGATAACCGTGCCACAAAGCACATTGATCACCTAATATATACCACACTACTTTCGTCACACATGTGCACCCCCATGTGCAAATCCCATTTGCTATTCACATTTTACGAATGATTAAACTAGGTCTTAGAGATATTAAATAGCATAGTAGAGGCTGTATAACCAGCACAATTGCAGAGCTGGGATTTGAAACCTGGTCACTTAACCCCAAATTAGATGGTTTTCACCACTGATAAAATGCTGCTTTCCAGTTGGTTGAAGAAAATATATGTACAACTTATTTTGAGAGATTGGTTTGTTTTCCCAACATTTTGTTGTGATAATTTTAGACATACAGCAAAACCACAAGCATTTTACAGTGAACCTCTATGAACTCCTGACCTATACTCTTGCCATAAACATTCTACTATACTCACCTTATTACTTATCTATGTCTTCAATGCTACATCCATCCATCAGTCTCATTCTATATCAGTACTTTTCTCCCTAAATACGTCATCACATGTATTATTAAATAGATTTGAATGTTGTTTACAGATTTTTTATTTTGTTATACAATTTACAAAATAAAATGAACAAATCTCAAGTGTACATTCAGTGACGTTTAATACATGCACATACTTGTGTAACTCAAACTCCTCTCAATACATAGAAACTTACCATCACCATAGAAAGTTTTCTCACGCTCTTTTCTCATCACTCCTCCCTCAACCCCAAGAGGCAAACTTTCTTCTAATTTGATGCTTCTCTAGGTTAGTTTTCCTTTTCCTAGAATTTTAAATAAATAAAATCAGACAGTATAGTATCTCATGCAAGACCTCTGTATAGTTAGTTGTATGTGTCAACTTGGCTAGGCCATAGTACCCAGTTATTTACTCAAACACCAATATGGATGTTGCCATGAAGGTATTTTGTGTATATATTTATCATCTACAATGAATTGACTCTAAGTAAAACATATTATTCTGACTAATGTCTTTGGGCCTCATCCAATCAGTTGAAGTCCTGAGGAGTAAAAACTGAGCTTTGCTGAAGAAGAAATTTAGCATTATGACTGCAGCATCAACTTGTGCCTGGGTTTCCAGCCTGCTGGCCTGCCCTACAGACTTTGGCCTTGCTAGCCCCACAATCACGTGAACCAGTTTACTAAAACACTCTATTGATTCTGATTCTGTCCAGGTTTTGGCTAATTATAAATGAAGCTGCTATAAGCAATTTTTATTAAGGCATTTTGTAAACATATATTTTTATTTATCTTGGGTAATTATCTTGGTGTGAAGAATCATAAAATGTATATTCAGTTTTATAAGAAACTCTCAGAACTTTTGTTCAAAGTGTACAATTTAATATTCTCACCACCATATATGAGAGTACTAATTGCTCCATATTCTCACCAACACTTGTTATGGTCAGTCCTTTAAAATTTTGCTATTCTTGTGAGTGCGTAGTGGCATGGCATTGTTTATTAAGTTGCATGTCCCTGATGAACAGCTTCTTCATGTGCCAAGTGGTCACTCGTATATCCTTTTCTGTCGCATATCTGTTCAGTACCCTTGTCTATTCCTCCACTGTCCTTTCTATCATCTGTGATATCATCCTCTTGCTGAATAAATATCTTGATAATATCCTCTCCAGGCAAGACTGGCTTTAATTAATATATCATTTGAGATATAATAAAGTCAGTATCTTCTACAGGGAGATCATTTAACAAGGATATATCACAGATTTGAAGATAAGAGTGCAAAGCATTTTTTGAAAAGCATTAACTCCTTTCCCTCTATATTCTAGAGTGGTTTTATGGTACAGAGTGAGTTGAATTACACTGTGTAGCTCTGTACATACTTTATTGGACACATTTCTTAGTTTTTAACTTAAATTGAAATATCATTTCTTAGTCTGATCAACACTTTAGTTTGCTATTTGCCATCACTTTTTATGAGTTGCATTTTCTTACATAAAACATTCCAATCACTTGTTTATTACTTCTATTTTCCATTTGTGCAGTAGCATAGAAACTTCAAGCGAACATCTGTGGGAAAATTATTTGTGTCAAAGGAAATGCCAGAGATCTCACTATGTATATACTGCAAAAAAATGCAAATACTGTGTGTCACTCTTACCCTGATCTACTTACTCTAGTAATGAAAATACATTCTTAAAAATTGAGTCAATTTCTCTGTATTACAAATTTAGGGAGAGCTTTTCTTTATTTTTTAAGTCAGTTTTATAGGTATATTTTCCCTTCATTTCTCTATCCTAGTTATAGAACATAGGCTCTGTTTGAAAAAAAAAATCTTTGCTCATCTCACATAGATAGAACCTTTATGAAATGAGGGAATTCAGTGGGAGATCTTATTAGTAACACTGACACTGCTCATTTTTTGGTGAGACCTCGACAGTTTTTCCCATTTCTGTCAGCAGTACATGTCATTTCTCATCAGTTATTTTCCTTTTTCAGGATATATAAAAAGAGCAAGTGGTATTGGGAGAGAAAAAAGCATAACTTCCTCATTGTTATAGGTTCTTAAGAACGAGGGACTTAGCAGTTCCTTGATTAAATCTAAAAAGACAAGAAATTCTTTGGTCTCTTTACTTATTTTTCTTGGTACTTTTGAAGTGATTCAGACCTTGACCCTCCCCACATTTGGAAATCAATACACTGCCTGGCTAATGGAGTACCAATACAAGGCCACCTGCCTACTTAGAGAGTTGTTGAAAGATGAGATACAAAACCTGCCACATGGGAGTTTTTGGTCTGAGGCTTTTGTTTGAAGTACTCAAACACTTTCAATTTCATACAAACTCTTTTTTTTTTTTTTTGAAGCAGAGTCTTGCCCCGTCGCCAGGCTGGAGTGCAGTGGTGTGGTCTCGGCTCGCTGCAACCGCCGCCTCCCGGGTTCAAGTGGTTCTCCTGCCTCAGCCTCCTGAGTAGCTGAAACTACAGGCACGTGCCACCATGCACAGCTTATTTTTGTATATTTTTAGTAGAGATAGGGTTTCACCATGTTGGCCAGGATGGTCTTGATCTCTTGACCTCGTGATCTGCTTGTCTCAGCCTCCCGAAGTGCTGAGATTACAGGCGTGAGCCACTGTGCCTTGCCCCAAATTCTTATAGTATATTGTGGGAATGGGGAATTAAAATAAGAGACTCTAGCCAGGTATGCATCTTCTCAAAACTATGGAACATACGGGCTTAAAGAGATTGTTATGACTTCATTCCCCTGAGTTGGGTTGAACACATGGGCACAAAGTCTCTGGAGCCTCTCAGGGTTCTTAGTTGTCTAGAAAGCATGTTCTTATTTGATCTTTATGAAGAACCCTTTTAGTTTTTTCCACCCCCATATCAAAGTAGTGCCACAAAAGTCAACTGTAGGAACACAATAAAGGAAGTTCATATGGCTTCTCAAAGAAAAAAGGAAATGGTAAATTAGAGCCCTCATTTATTTGTTGATGAAATATTTATTGAGTGCCTACAGTGTTCCAGATGTTCTTGTTCAGTGCCTTGGATGGGGACTCCGTAGTTCATATCTAGTGGAGAGAAATGGAAATGTTCATAGTTAGTTACAATCTCTTAGATATTAAATATTGAGGTGTGCACAGAGAACTATGGGTGCTTAAGGGAGGATCCACCTATGTGTGTGTTAGTGTGTGTATACATGTGTATTGCAAAGAATGTCAGTGATGGTTAGAGAAGATTCCTGTGACATATAATACTATTAATGGAATTTTGAAAGGATGAGTGGGAGTTAGCCTGGCAGTATAGTAGAAAGGGTATTTATGCTAGAAAACAACATTTGCAATGATAGAGAAATATAGGAGAACATGGCTCATCTGAGGAAGGTCGAGCAGCTTAGTCTGATTGGAGTGTAAGGTTTAGTGGGGAAAAGTGGAGACATGTGAGGTTTGAGAGTTTTGCCAGATTATGAAGGTTCTGTTAGGCCATGTGGGGGCTAATGGGTGGACCATCACAGAGGTTTAAACAGGAGAATGCCATAATCAGATCTGACGTTAAGAAATATCACTTTTGTAAGGTAATGAATGGATCAAAAAGCAGCAGAATGATCAGCAATCGTAATAATTGAAAACACTTGGTAATATTCAATGCCAGTCTTTTTCAGCCCGCTTTTTAGGCACTAACTCATGTAATCCTCACAACAATTTTATTCTTGAGTACTATAATTATCTCTGTCTTACTAATAAAGAAATGGAGACACAGAGCTATAAAGCAATTTTTCCAGGTTTACTCAGATAATGAATGGTAGAATAACAACTCAAATCTAACAGCCTGGCTGTCCATGTTCTTACCATTATGATAGGCTCCCTTTCAATAACTACAGCATTTATTGAGAACTTTCACTATACCAGGCAGTGTTCGAGGCATGTTACAAGCAACAGCTAATATGCTAGAACCACTCCATGAAGTAAGTACTGTTAATATTAATATTCCCATTTTATAGATGATATAACTAAGGAGAGAGGTTAAATAATTTGTCTAATATTACCTACATAGTAGCAGAGGTTGAATTCAGACTTGGCAGTCTGAAATATGAACTTGATCTCTTCACCTCTGTATTGTATAGATGTGGGTAGACTATCTATGGGTGTGTTAAAATAAGGCAGAAGTCATGGTGGCCTGAACTAACAGAGTGGTGTAGAAATAAGGGATATAAATCCAAGGTATATTAAGAAAGTAAATTTTAGGGAATTTTAAATGACTATTGGAAGAATAGTGGGGAGTGAAAGTGAGATATTAAAGATGACCTGAATGATGAAGCCTAACACGTAGGGTCCTGTATTATTGTCTATTGTTGCATAACAAATCAACCCCAAATTTAGCAGCTTAAAACAACAAATATTTATTACTTTGAGTTTCCATGGGTCAGGAATCTAGGTTAGGCTTAGCTGAGTGCCTCTGTCTCAAGGTGTTTTATTATATTGCAGTCCAGTTGTCAATTATGTCTGTGGTCTCATCTGAAGGATTATCTTGCAGAGGACCCTCTTGCAGGCTCACTCACATGGAGTTTGTCAGGCCTCTGTCCCTTGTCACATGGACCTTCAGTATGATGGCTGGCTTCTCCAGAATGAGCAATCCAAAAGATAGAAGCCACAGTCCTTTTATAGGCTAATCTCAGAAGTGACATCATATCACATCTATGGTATTCCAATCATTAGAAGGGAGTTTGTATTAGTCTGTTTTCACACTGCTGATAAAGACATACCTGAGACTAGGAAGAAAAAAGATGTTTAATTGAACTTACAGTTCCACATGACTGGGGAGGCCTCAGAATCATGGCAGGAGGTGAAAGGCACTTCTTACATGGTGGTGGCAAGACAAAATGAGAAAGATGGAAAAGTGGAAGCCCCTGATAAAACCATCAGATATCATGGGACTTGTTCACTACCACAAGAACAGTCTGGGGAAAACTGCCCCCATTATTCAAATTAACCCCAGCAGATCCCTCCCACAACATGTGGGAATTATGGAAGTACAATTTAAGATGAGATTTGGGTGGGGACACAGAGGCAAACTGTATCAGAGTCAGTAAGTCCAGTTGACCCTCAGGAAGAGGAGATTACTCAAGGACATGAATACTATAGAGATCAGTGGGATTCATCTTTAAGGCCACCTATCAAAGTCTTTATTCCATGGCATCCTTTTCTTAGGACACCATAATATCCTGTTTGAAAACCACTTATTTAAATGATGGGCAGAGAAATCAGAGCTCAAAATGGAAACTGGGACACAAGAAACTACAGAGGCAAGAGAGAAGCCAGAAGGGGCTTCCAAAAACCACTAAAGTTTTGGGAAATGTCAAATACTATACTAATATCAGAAGCCACCCCTGAGAGTGTCATTGGTAATCTAGGCAGGGCAATTGCATTACTATAGGGGAGTGGAAGGAGATTACTGTGGATAGAAGAGTGAAGTTAAGGAGTAAAAATAGTGAGAACAGGTGACTTTTTCAAAAGAGTCCTGTTGTGATGAAAGAAGAGTGTGTGCTAAATAGAGGTGATCTGTGCTTAAAAGAGACTTTAAAAAGAAAGAGATGCAACATACAAAACCCTTTCTGATGATAAGGTGACTCTGTAGGATAACTAACAAAGAAGAAAAAAAAAGCCATGTGGAATGTGATACTGCAGTCCTTCATCCCAGTGGCCAAGGCCTCCGCTGTCACCTATACAAGTTGCAGAGGAGCAAAACATGGAATCTATGCCATGGACTAATGTGAAGATAAAGATTTGAAAAGAAAGTCCAAAGGGAAACTCAGGAAAATGTTTTCTATCATTTTATTTCTGCTTCTGATAATATGTTGAAATTTCCTGATACGTTGTATTGCTGTGCTATAACACAGTGTTCATTCTGAACATTTGGATCTTTTACCCACGTTACATTTTTGTTAGGGAGATAATGCTCACCCTAATGCATCAAATGTAATTGCGATTGTGAAGTAAGTGCTAGGAACACATTTCTTTGAATCTTCTTCCAATTCATGTATTTCCCCCCTTTTTAATCTTCTGCCCTAATAGGATGTCTCCTGAGTTCTCTTAGTTAAATGTAATATCACTGTGTTTCCTAGGGAGGCAGTTCTACTGTAGTGGTTAATGTCACAGGATCTGGAATTAGATCACCTGGCTTCAATTTCCAGCAATCACATTGATTATTACGTGACCTTGGGCAGACTCTGTAACTGCTCTGTGCCTCAATTTTATCACTTGAAAAATGGTAAACACTTCACCACCTGAAAAATGATAAAATCTTTCTTACTGGGATTGTTATGAACATGAATAAAGTACTAGCAATTGGAAAAATGCCTAGCATATAGGAAACTCTCAACAAATGTTAGGTTCCATCAGCAACAGCATCATCATCATCATCCTATGGCTTCCACCTGAAACCTTCGTTATCATTGAACCTTTCCTTTTCAGCTTCATCCTTCCATGCCTTATTGACTATTCAGTCTGTGCTCCATTTGAAGTAGCCAGTATACTTGTCTTTTTTTTATTATTATTATACTTTAAGTTCTAGGGTACATGTGCACAATATGCAGGTTTGTTACATATGTATACATGTGCCATGTTGGTGTGCTGCACCCATTAACTCGTCATTTATATTAGGTATATCTACTAATGCTATCCCTCCCCACCCCTCTACACAATAGGACCCGGTGTGTGATGATCCCCTACCTGTGTCCAAGAGATCTCATTGTTCAGTTCCCACCTATGAGTGAGAATATGCGGTATTTGGTTTTCTGTTCTTGTGATAGTTTGCTGAGAATGATGGTTTCCAGCTGCATCCTTTTGTATGGCTGCATAGTATTCCATGGTGTATATGTGCCACATTTTCTTAATCCAGTCTGTCTCTGATGGACATTTGGGTTGATTCCAAGTCTTTGCTATTGTGAATAGTGCCGCAATAAACAAACATGTGCATGTGTCTTTATAGCAGCATGACTTATAATCCTTTGGGCATATCCCCAGTAATGGGATGGCTGGGTCAAATGCTATTTCTAGTTCTGGATCCTTAAGGAATTGCCACACTCTTTTCCACAATGGTTGAACTAGTTTACCATCCCACCAACAGTGTAAAAGTGTTCCTATTTCTCCACATCCTCTCCAGCACCTATTGTTTCCTGATTTTTTAATGATTGCCATTCTAACTGGTGTGAGATGGTATCTCACTGTGGTTTTGATTTGCATTTCTCTGATGGCGAGTGATGATGAGCATTTTTTCATGTGTCTATTGGCTGTATGAATGTCTTCTTTTGAGAAGTGTCTGTTCATATCCTTTGCCCACTCTGGGTTGTTTGTTTTTTTCTTGTAAATTTGTTTGAGTTCTTTCCAGGTTCTGGATATTAGCCCTTTGTCAGATGAGTAGATTGCAAAAATTTTCTCCCATTCTGTAGGTTGCCTGTTCACTCTGATGGTAGTTTCTTTTGCTGTGCAGAAGCTCTTTAGCTTAATTAGATCCTGTTTGTCAATTTTGTGTTTCTTAGTCCTGAGTTCTAGTTTGATTGCACTGTGGTCTGAGAAACAGTTTGTTATAATTTCTGTTCCTTTACATTTGCTAAGAATTGCTTTACTTCCAACTAAGTGGTCAATTTTGGAGTAAGTGCGATGTGGTGCTGAGAAGAATGTATATTCTGTTGATTTGGAGTGGAGAGTTCTGTAGACGTCTATTAGGTCCACTTGGTGCAGAGTTGAGTTCAATTCCTGGATATCCTTGTTAACTTTTTGTCTCATTGATCAGTCTAATGTTGACAGTGGGGTGTTAAAGTCTCCCATTATTATTGTATGGGAGACTAAGTCTCTTTGTAAGTCTCTAAGGACTTGCTTTATGAATCTGGGTGCTCCTGTATTGAGTGCATATATATTTAGGATAGTTAGTTCTTCCTAATGAATTGATCCCTTTACCATTATATAATGGCCTTCTTTGTCTCTTTTGATCTTTGATGGGTTAAAGTCTGTTTTATCAGAGACTAGGATTGCAACCCCTGCTTTTTTTTGTTTTCCATTTGCTTGATAGATTTTCCTCCATCCCTTTATTTTGAGCCTATGTGTGTCTGTGCATGTGAGATGAGTCTCTTGAATACAGCAAACTGATGAGTCTTGACTCTTTGTCCAATTTGTCAGTCTGTGTCTTTTAATTGGACCATTTAGTCCATTTACATTTAAGGTCAATATTGTTATGTGTGAACTTGATCCTGTCATTATGATATTAGCTGGTTATTTTGCTCGCTAGTTGATGCAGTTTCTTCCTAGCATCAATGGTCTGTACATTTTGACATGTTTGTGCAATGGCTGGTACCTGTTGTTCCTTTCCATATTTAGTGCTTCCTTCAGGATCTCTTGTAGGGCAGGCCTGGTGGTGACAAAATCTGTAAGCATTTGCTTGTCTGTAAAGGATTTTATTTCTCCTTCACTTATGAAACATAGTTTGACTGGATACGAAATTCTGGGTTGAAAATTCTTTTCTTTAAGAATGTTGAATATTGACCCCCACTCTCTTCTGACTTGGAGAGTTTCTGCCAAGAGATCTGCTTTCAGTCTGATGGGCTTCCCTTTGTGTGTAACCCGACCTTTCTCTCTGGCTGCCCTTAACATTTTTTCCTTCATTTCAACTTTGGTGAATCTGACAGTTATGTGTCTTGGAGTTGCTCTTCTCGAGGAGTATCTTTGTGGCCTTCTCTGTATTTTCTCAATTTGAATGTTGGCCTGCCTTACTAGGTTGGGGAAGTTCTCCTGGATGATATCCTGCAGAGTGTTTTCCAACTTGGTTCCATTCTCCCCGTCACTTTCAGGCACACCAATCAGACGTAGATTTGGTCTTTTCACATAATCCCATATTTCTTGGAGGCTTTGTTCATTTCTTTTTACTCTTTTTTCTCTACACTTCTCTTCTCGCTTCATTTCATTTGTTTGATCTTCAATCACTGATACTCTTTCTTCCAGTTGATCGAGTTGGTTACTGAAGCTTGTGCATTTGTCACGTAGCTTTCATGTTATGGTTTTCATCTCTATCAGTTCTTTTAAGGTCTTCTCTGCATTGATTATTCTAGTTATCCATTCATCCATTCTTTTTTCAAAGTTTTTAGTTTCTTTGTGCTGATTACATAGTTCCTCCTTTAGCTCTGAGAAGTTTGATCAACTGAAGCCTTCTTCTCTTAACTCGTCAAAGTCATTCTCCGTCCAGCTTTGTTCCGTTGCTGGCGATGAGCTGCGTTCCTTTGGAGGGGGAGATGCGCTCCGATTTTTTGAATTTCCAGCTTTTCTGCACTGCTTTTTCCCCATCTTTATGGTTTTATCTGCCTTTGGTCTTTAATGATGGTGACGTACTGATGGGGTTTTAGTATGGGTGTCCTTTCTGTTTGTTAGTTTTCCTTCTAACAGTCAGTACCCTCAGCTATAGGTCTGTTGGAGTTTGCTTGAGGTCCACTCCAGACCCTGTTTGCCTGGATATCAGCAGCGGAGGCTGCAGAAGATAGACTACTGCTGAACAGCGAGTGTTGCTGTCTGATTCTTGCTCTGGAAGCTTCGTCTCAGGGCTGTACCCCACCGTGTGAGGTGTGAGGTGTCGGTCTGTACCTAGTGGGGGATGTCTCTCAGTTAGGCTACTCAGGGGTCAGGGAACTGCTTGAGCAGGCAGTCTGTCCATTCTCAGATCTCAACCTCCATGCTGGGAGATCCACTGCTCTCTTCAAACTGTCAGACAGGGGCAGTTACCTCTGCTGAGGTTTCTGCTGCTTTTTGTTTAGCTATGCCCTGTCCCCAGAGGAGGAGTCTACAGAGGCAGGCTGGCCTCCTCAAGCGTTGGTGGGCTCCACCCAATTCGAGCTTCCAGGTGGCTTTGTTTACCTACTTAAGCCCCAGCAATGGCGGGCGCCCCTCCCCCAGCCTCGCTGCCACCTTGCAGTTAGATCTCAGACTGCTGTGCTAGCAATGAGGGAGGCTCCGTGGGTGTGGGACCCTCTGGGCCGGGTGTGGGACCCTCTGGGCCAGGTGTGGTATTTAATCTCCAGGTGTGCCATTTGCTAAGACCCTTGGTAAAGTGCAGTATTAGGGTGGGAGTTACCCGATTTTCCAGGTGTTGTGTCTCTCAATTTCCTTTGGCTAGGAAAAGGAATTCCCTTCCCCCTTGCACTTCCCAGGTGGGGCAATGCCTCACTCTGCTTCAACTCTCACTGGTCGGGCTGCACCCATGGACCAGCACTAACTGTCCAACATGCCCCAGTGAGATGAACCCGGTACCTCAGTTGAAAATGCAGAAATCACCTGTCTTCTGTGTCACTCACACTGGGAGCTGGAGGCTGGCGTTGTTCCTATTCCTACTTGTTTTACTGGGGAAATTTTATTAGAGATATTAGACACAAAATTTGCCTGATTGAAGTTGTAACAGTTAGGTTATTCCACCACTGGCCTCAAATATGGTAAAGGACATTGATTACTCTACTGAGTTAATTAGTGTTTCCCTAAAACTTATGTCCACTTGAAACCTCAGAACTGAGAATGTGATCTTATTTGTAAATTGGGTCTTTGCAATTGGAATTAGTTAAGATGAATCCATACTGAAATAAGGTAAGCCCCAATCCAATGACCAGTGTCCTGATAAGAGAAAACAGAGATACGGAGACAGTCGCAGAAGGAAGATAGCCATGTGAAGAAGAAAACAGGAATTTGAGCAATTCAACTACAAGCCAAGGAATGCTAAGAATTGCCATCTAGAAAAAGGAAAGAAAGAATGCTTTTCTATAACCTTCAGAGATATGACCCTGCCAACACCTTGCTTTTGGAATTATGGTCTTCCGAACAGCAGAAGAAAAAATCCTGTTGCTTGTAGTCAACCAGTTTGCAGTAATTTGTTGCAGCATGAGTGGGAAACTAATACAGTTACTAATAGACTTTCCCAAAGTACTTAGCACAGCACACAGTGACTCCCATGATCTGACCTTTTGTGCTTTGACCAGACTATGTTTAGGCTTCTTGTTCATCACTTATGCTGTTTTCTCAGTTCTGTGCATCTGCACTACCCTCCTATTCCATGTATGAAGCTGCTACTCCTACTTCAAGGCTCTAATGAGGCCTGAATCATCCTAATCAGAATTATTTCTTCACTCTGTCTTTTATAGTATGTTGCTGCTACCTCTATCATATGTCTTGTGTCTTTTTGCTTTGTGTTATAGATATTTGTTTAGATATCTGTCTCTTCACTCTAAAGTTCTTTACATCATGATCTGTGTCTTTTAAAGATTCTCTGTATCAATAATGAGTACAGTGATTGATTTACTGGAGTTCATAACACATTTCTTAAATAAATGAATGAGTGAGAGACTGAATCAAACTGGTGAATACCTAATACTCATGACTAGGTTAGTAGATAGGTCTACCTTCTCTCCTTATCAATCAATGGTAGTGAATCTAAAAATCTCACCATTAGAGATTCATTATTTCATATTATTGTGGACTAATTATCTCTTGAGAAGCCACAGGTCTGGAAAGAATAACTGTTAAATTCAGCATATTTTCCTGAGAATACATTTATCAGCTCAGAGACAAAGAGAAAATGAAAGAACTGGGTCACAAGGAAAAAAAAGAAGGCAAAATGAGCTTTGAAATGAACCTCTGTGCAAGGCTTGGACATAACTCAGGAGCAAGAAAAGGGTCTCCAATTCGGTTTTATTTTAAAATCACATTTTAACGTGGAAGGCAGGCAACGATGCTTAGTCATTGCATAGTTGTTGCTATTTGACAAGTAGCCCTTTTGTGTGTATCCTATTGCGGGTAGAGGAGAGGAAGTGGATATGTGAATGAATGATAACAGAAAAAGGGTTTGTAGGCTTCCAGGTTCAGGTCTACTGCTTCTGTCCATATTCTAGTTATGGCTTCCGTCTGTATTTTAGGTCCTCCAAGGAAGCCATTTATTACAGCAGCCACATTCTGTAAAACCAGTTATTTCCCCAAGTCCTGTTTATGCTAATTTCACCTCCTGTTTTGTGGGAAAGACCTCTCTGGCTAGATACTGCAGTTATTTGTGTTTGCTGAGGCAGAGAGAGTGCTTCTGTAGCTGACTAGAAGTGGTAGGACTCTCTCTTCTCCATGAGGTAATGCAGCAGCAGGCTTTCTGTAGAGGCTCTGTGATTAAAAATGCAGTTTGTCTGGAAACCTCAAGAGAGTACTTGGAGAACTTGGGGTATTAGCCATTATGTCTGGACCCCTCCAGGCAGTACTTGGAATTCATCCTTCCCAAATATGTCTACCATTATACTTCCTGGGACATGGTGCAAATTTATTCACATGCCCATTTTCAAGCTTATTTCAAAATCTTTATAAATTATTTATGTTTTAATTCTACTTTATTACTTTTTAACTAAAAATGTCATTTCCCTTGGGTGAAGAACCCAATGCAATATGAGAAATTTCAAAGAAGCTAAAAAAAAAAAAAAAAAAAACCTGCATTGGGGACAGCATTTTAAGAAAGGCACAGCATGCTATTTAGGAGCTGCTCTAATCTGTGAGATAAAATGCCACACAGTAATTTGTGCTTCGCTGGAGCTCAGAGATCAAGTTTGAAGCTGTCACAAAAGGTACTTTTTGGAAAAAAAAAAAAAAAAAAAAAAGATTTCTAGGAGCTTTTCTTGATCAATTAATTTCTGGCAATATCCATCCAGCAGTTTGTTGTTGTTGCTGAAAAAAAAAAACAAACCAAACAGCTTTTATTCTTTTCCTCTGGTATTGTGATTAAATCCAAATGATGTTTTAGCAGATCTTTACTCCCACAACTTCAGAGCTATCATTGCAACTACAGTGATTTTATGAAGGGAAGAAAATTCTACCAGCGCCTGTAGCATCAGTCAAAATAAGTTATTTCAAAGGAAAGCAGTGTCTTCAGTGGCTTAACAAGTTCAGTGAATCAGAAATTTTTCCCCTTGTTTCTGGCTGAAATCTCATTTTTGGTCAAATATTCCCCCCGGCCCCCCGCCAAAAAAAAGGAGGTTCTTATTGCCAGGTTTTTAGCAGGGGAAATGATCTTTTGCAAGAAGTTGTGGAGCTCTGGTTCAGAAGATCTAGCTGAGAGACTTTTCCCCCTCAGCTCCAAAAATATGTTAACTCTGTAATCTCTGGCTTTTGTCTTTTTTTTTTTTTTTTTTGAGACGGAGTCTCGCTCTGTCACCCAGGCTGGAGTGCAGTGGCGGGATCTCAGCTCACTGCAAGCTCCGCCTCCCGGGTTTACGCCATTCTCCTGCCTCAGCCTCCCCAGTAGCTGGGACTACAGACGCCCGCCACCTCGCCCGGCTAGTCTTTTTGTATTTTTTTTTAGTAGAGATGGGGTTTCACGGTGTTAACCAGGATGGTCTCGATCTCCTGACCTCGTGATCCGCCCGTCTCGGCCTCCCAAAGTGCTGGGATTACAGGCTTGAGCCACCGTGCCCGGCCTAGGCTTTTGTCTTTGATGTGAAATTTTTGAGGTTTTCTTATAGGTATTTCTTCATATTAATTCTCTGTGGGGAAAACATAACTGAGTTGATGTTAATTTGGGTGGTAAGGTGTTATGA
Organism: Chlorocebus sabaeus; assembly: GCF_047675955.1. Lineage (NCBI taxonomy): Eukaryota > Metazoa > Chordata > Mammalia > Primates > Cercopithecidae > Chlorocebus > Chlorocebus sabaeus. The sequence continues at coordinate 42,366,253 of NC_132904.1, read as the reverse complement.
ATGTTTCCACTGGTGTGGCTCTTTAAAGACTTTTGTAAAAAGTTTGATCATTGGCCAGATGTGGTGGCACATGCCTGTAATCCCAGAACTTTGCGGGGCCGAGGCAGGTGGATCACCTGAGGTCAGGAGTCCAGCCTGACCAACATGGAGAAACCCCATCTCTACTAAATACAAAAAATTTGCTGGGTGTGGTGGTCCATGTAATCCCAGCTACTTGGGAGGCTGAGGCAGGAGAATAGCTTGAATCCGGAAAGCAGAGTTTGCAGTGAGCTGAGATCACACCATTGCACTCCAGCCTGGGCAACAAGAGCAAAACTCAGTCTAAAAAAAAAAAAAAAAAAAGGAAGTGATCATTAGCAAACACCTGGTATAGTTAGTTGTAAAGCTACTCTAGGTCCAGGGCATGACCAAGAGGCATCAGCTGCCATGTCTGCCACTCACTGACTACCTCACTGAGGATGGCCTTGGAAAAGACCTTCATTCCTTAGAACTTTGTTAAATTATTTTGTAAAGTGCTGAAATTGGACCAAAAGTGCTTTCCCTAATTGCTCTGTGGAACACTGTGATCATTGACATCCTAACACGTGCTCTGCACAACACACAAATACTAAAATAAAGCAAAGCAAAAATTCTCATAGTCAAATAGGTGTGATAAATGTTTCCTAATATATTCCTCTCTTGAAGACTTATGTTTCCAATTAGCATTTTGAAGCCTTATAGATTTACATAGTAAAGAAACTTGTGTAAATCTGTATTGTTCAAACTTAACTGACCATTGTATGAATCAGTATAGACTAGGCTATGCTGAAATAAAAAGCACATGAAAAACTCGTCAGATTAAAATAAGAAAGTTTCCCCCTACCCATTATATGTCTAACATAGTTTAACTACCATGGAGAAGAGCTCTTTTTTTCATAGCTACTTAGGGATACCAGCTGGTGGAATAGACACCATAATGAAACTTGCAGGTCATTTTGCTAGTAAGAAAAGAAGTTTAGGGGAGTCTCAAACCAGTCTTTAAAGATTACCTCCCAAATATGATGCATCTCATTTCCACACACAACTCATTGGTCAGAACTAGTCACATGACTGTGGTCTACTAAGAGGGAGAAAGATAGGAAGAGCCTAGAGGACAGAAAAATTGGATGGCGATGAACAGGACTAATGACTACAACTGTGGAACTCTTTATTATTGTAAAAGCTATAACTAGCTTGTAGAATTACATTCTGGAAAACTGCAGCAGATGAGTTTCCAGCCCTTCCAACTCTGAAAGTCTGCAATTTTATGATCCAATTACACAAAACATTTCCCCCTTTATAAGTTAGTGTGTGTGCTTCTCCAGGAGAAACCAGTTTTTCTTGTTTTGAAAAATTGTGGTAAAATATGTATAACGTAAAAGAACACACCTTATTTTATAAGCTAAAGTATTATATCAGATGAACCTTTGAATTGACTAAAAGACCTTTTAGGAGAGCTGGTTCATATCAAAGCATATCTTCACACCAGTCACTGCACAGAAACCACTTATGCTTTATGTCCAATTGCATACTTTTAGATTAACAGAGAAAAACGAGGGTTGCATGAGACTAAATCCCATTGAAGACCAGAATCTATGCAATTATCTCTTGGGTGGGTTCCGGGACAATTTGTGAGCCCTTTGCTTAGGGGCCTTTCTTCTATCCACTTTCTGTTGCCTGTTAAGTTTCCAAATATAAGAGGAAAATGATTTTAAGTTAAGTTTCCAAATATAAGAGGAAATATAAGAGGAAATGATTTTAAGTTTCCAAATATAAGAGGAAAAATGATTCACCTGTTAGAAACGTAATATATATGTATTAGGCAAACTGGCATCCTCTACGTTTAAACTATGCGATTACATATGTGTGTGTGTGTGTATGTATTTGTGTGTGTGTGTGTGTGTGTATATATATATAGTTGACTATATATATTTAATTAATCTGAAGCTGCCTTCCCAGATCTCCCCACAAAAATGTCTCAGGTGCTGGGAATACAAATAGGTAATGTCCTCACCATCCTTTCTCCCTGTTACTCACCTACTTCTTGTGACTTTTATTTTTGAGCCATAAAATATCTTCATTTTCTAAAGAAATAGGAAAACTGCAGTCTTGCAGAAATGAAAAGCTTGTGTTTAGCATGGTTTAATTTTTTTAGTGTGGGGATACAATTTTTCATATTTGGGTGAGCTGCTGGCTTGTCTCCAATAAGAGAAGTTCAATTTATCTACAGTTCATTCTGAACGACTGCCTAGTGGGGACCTCGGTGGCCAGGGTAGTATTTAATTTGTCCCAGAACAGCCTGAGGCTATGATAAATTCCCAGCCTTCTACCTCTCTCCCCTTAATACACATGTGATTTGTTGACGTGTTTATATAACATTCTGGGAATAGAGGCTGATTTATAAACATTTTGTAATGCAAAATAGATTTGAGCACAGCACTGTGCAAGTCATGGTTTGTGAATTGTTAATAGGCCGCGAGTTTGGCTTAAATATACATCACATCCCGAGACATTAATCAATTCCTAGAGCTGAGTGAACACAAGGCTTGTCCTTCTGGGACACAAGATGCCTATTTTGAAGAAAGGAATTATAATAAGGAGCACATAGGCATTCTAGACCTTGAAGCTCTTAGCAGCAGCGTCTTTTGTTTCATGTTTGAATGAAAAGCATTTGAAAGAAGAAGCTCGTGGTAGATTCAGTCTGACTTTTTTTTTAAAAAAGGATAAATACAGTGGTTTTACATTTATATGAAATATCCAATTGTTTGGCTATTTGTTGATTCCCAAATATTTGGTCCTTGGACAGCATAATGAAAAACTCCTCTTCTATGTAAAATCTCTCCAAGGCTGAGCCCATCATGAAAAATTAATGGATTTATGAGTGGGAGAAAATGGAATCTTTTTTTTTTTCTTTTCTCTTTGTGTTTTGTTGTTATATACTGCTAAAACACTGATGCTTTTTCTTGGTCTATGTTTCCAATATACCAGATTTTTAAAAAAATTCTGTTATATTAAAATACATTTGGCATTCTTGAATATGCCATATTTACATTCGCAACACCTTTAAAGTGCTTTCTCATATATCCTTTAGTGATCTGTTCAGCAGCATGTGAAAAATCTTATGCATCCTGGTATCCTCTGCATTTTAAAGATGTGATAACAGATTTAGAGTTTAAATTACTAGTCAAGGATATTTAGCTAGGAAGTGGTGGAACTGGGATAGAAAATCAGATATTCGCGTTACTAGTTTAGGGCTCTCTCTGATTGTGGTAATTGTTAATGCAATTATTTCCTTGGTTATATATTTTAGATTTTTTTAAATAAAGTGATTCCTCAGGTTTTAAAACTAGTAATGATCTCTCCAATAAAAGTATGTTGCAAAAAATGAAAGTACATTACTAAAATTAAAAAAAAAAGTTATAGAGTACACACTGTATTAAATCTAGAGAATTTAAGAACTTTTGAATTTCCCTTTGGTTTCTTTGTTCCAAGGTCCAATGTTCTGGATAGTTAAGGCCTAACCCAGGGGTGGGAACATTCAGAATTTCTCTATGAAAATCTGTTTTGGGGAACACTTACCTAGCATGCTAGTTGTTTTCTTCCATATGAAGGGAACTCAGTGAATCTGCAGACCTTAGTCTATCTCTTGGGGAACACATCAGACTATAGCAGGCCCCCATTTCTTCCTTCATCCATTCTTTTAATACATTAATTCGTTTGTTCATTGTCCTCCTTCCCTCCCTTATTCCTTCCCATTCTTTCTTTATTCCTTTCTTTCCCTCTCCCCTCCCACTTCATCTATTTATTCTATTAACATCTTTCTGACATTTTTCTTGCATGTTGGGTTACTTCAATCTAGAGAAGGAGGAGGAGTGACTTACCTGCTTAGGACATTTGAAAAGAGTGAACAGGGTATAGGCATGCTCAGCTCTCCTACTTTCATCTAGTTTTTGAAATAATCTTCCTGCTCTGCTCCTCCAAGGCTAGGCTCTTCCGCTGTGAGGGACAGGAAGCGGGGGCTTATCCTAGTTCACTGAGGCTAAGATTAGATTGGTAAGTCTGCCTAATTCCCAGATATACACATCAACTGGCCCTCCTCGGCTTTTATCTGTCAAAATGAGATATATGGGCAACCACCTGTCACTCCTTGGCCTTATTTTTTTTTTAATTTGTTCAAATCCTGGGGAAATTACAGACGTGCCATTTATTGAGCAGGCTTAAAGATGTTAATAGCCATAAACCCAGCATTTGGATATCTTGTGAACTATATATTCATTTTTAACTTTGGAGCATTTTCTAGACAAATGTATTTCAAAAGCCTGCAATATAGGTAGTAATAATAATAATTGCAGCTGACATCGATACTGTGGTAAATACTTTACTTGTTTTATCTCATTGAATCTTCATTATACTAGTTTTGATTAATACATATACTATCTTCAGCTTTCAGATAAACAACTGAGATTCGAGTCTTGTATCTTCTCTGAATTAAAATATTTCCTTTTATTGATAAAGCAGCATAAAAATGGTACTGTCTAAAGCAGAAAAGGATAATTGGATGGGGAAGGATTCTATGCTGTGACCTCGGGATTGAAACCCTCATTGCAAAAAATATAACTGAGAAAGTTATTACAGTGAAAGAGATCTGACCTAACTGACTCTATCTTCCTTCTAACCTCCAAGCTATCCTCATTCGTTCCTGCATATAGGCCAAACTGACTTTGGAAGGAACTTAGTTAATAGTTTAACTTTGAAACAAAGACAGTAACTGCCCTTTGCCAAAACAAACCCCCTGCCTGCCTAAGGACTAGACTGCCTTTGTAGGACTAACAGAATAGCTGCAAGATTAGAAATTATGGTTTAGGAGTCATGCAGCTGAAGGCTGCAAGATTCTGAGCTTCCTCAAATTGTTCCTCAGGATAACATCACTATTATAAAACCTAAGATCAGTGCTTGAGATATTTTGGACACCCCGCACTTAGTGGATCAGCTGGCACCAACCAGATCAATAAACAGCTTCTTCTGTTCTTGCCACCACCTAGGAACTGACTCAGAGCAGGAGAATAACTTCCACTCCCTATGATTTCATCTTTGATATGACCAATTAGCACTCCCTACTTTCCAACCCCCTACCCACCAAATTGTACTTAACAACTCCATCCCCAAATTTTCGGAGAGATTGATTTGAGTAATAACTCCATCTCCCACGTGCTGTGGCCAGCCTCATGTCAGTTAAACTCTTTCTTTACTGAAATGCTGTGGTCTTTACTTGTGCAGCAGGCAGGAAGAACCTATTGGGCAGTTACAAGTTCCCACTTTAGAAATAAATAACTTATTCCCCAGGCTGTTGTCAAGCTCTGGCTGTCACCCTTCAGCTGTTAACCCTCTTGGGGACAGGCAGCAGGCAGTAGGCAGTAGTTTGCTCATCCATACTTGCTCTAGACAATGGAGGCCCATTGAAAGCTTTTGCACAAAACTTGTTCATTCTCCATGACACCACAGGGCATTTCGCCAACACCATTATTTCCTTTATTTTACTTTCAGGCCTTCCTTTCATTCATTATTTCTGCTGTAACAAAATACCTGACATGGGGTAATATATAAACAACAGAAATTTATTTCTTACACTTCTGGAGATGGGGAAGTCTATAATCAAAGTGCCAGCACGTTGAGATTCTAATAGAGCCAAGTTTCTCTGCTTCTAAGATGTTACCTTGTTGCTGCATCTTCTGGAGATTAAACACTGTGTCCTTACATGGCAAAAACAAAAACAAAACAAAACAAAACTGAACCCACTGTCTCTAGGCTTTTGTAAGGAACCTAGTTCCATCCATGAGGGCTTCCCCATCATGACTTAATTGTCTCTTAAAGGCCTCTCCTCTTAATGCTATCACATTGGCCATTACATTTTATCACATGAATTTTGGGGGACAAATCAGATCATAGCAGACCCCAGTTTCTTCCTTCATCCATTCTTTTTTACATTCATTCATTTGTTCATTGTCCTCTTTCCTTCCTTTCTTTCTGCCTTTCCATTCTTTACTCCCTTCCATTCCCTCTCTCTCCCCTCCCATTTCTTCTACATATCCTATTAACATCTTTCTGACATTTTTCTTGCCCGTTACTGAAGCCTTGATCTGGATCACTGACTCTTCTCCCTTCTGCTTTGACTGTCTCAACAACTGCAATTTTGTCTCCTGGTAAATTAAACTCAAGCAATTGCTGGCAGAAAAGCAGCTCTTAAATGACCGTGTAAGTTATTTCTCACTGGGGCTCTTTTCCCCCCTCACGTTTATGAGATAATTGGAAATAAATCTGTGAGCTTTAAAAAAAGGGAGTGAAAAGATACTAAGATAATTTTATACCAGAATCCATTAGAATCTCTTACAACTTTTAACTTCTGTACCTGAATATGTGGCTAAATTTCTTCACTACTGCTTATATTTTAAATAATAGTCTTCTGGGATAGATGTTTGAGAATGAAATATAAGCCATATAGAAAAATGTTACAGACTCAGATTTAACTGTCACAATACATCTTAATTCATAAACAGTAAATATTTAATTACTTGACATTGTCAGAAAATGATATATTCTGCTTAATCAAAAATTCTGTTTACTAAAGCATGCTAAATACTCTAGATATACATTATCAATTTCAAAGAAAAATATTAAAATTTTTACTGAAGTAAATAAATTTTTTGATTATTCAAAATGTTTTATCTCTAGATTCAAGCCCAGCACTATTGCATCTTGGAGTGAATATCAAACTTTCTAAGCTTCATGTATCTCATCTACAAAATGGGGAATATGATAATTTCTAACCTCATGGAATTATGGTACAAACTAAATAGAAATAATTTACATCACATACTTGGAATGGCTTCAGAGCATATAATAGGTGTGGTGAATTTCAAAGTGGAGCTTAGTTCGCATTCCATTGACAGCTGCTACACTTAGTGATTTACTTCCAATGAATAGGCCATGGAAGTTTTCATGATATGTCATTTCCTGTGCTAGTCATTTCCTGTGTCATGGTTGCTCTCTTGGGTCATTTGCTCCAGGGAGAAACCAACTGTATGTAACTAGGGCACTTAGCTGCTAAATTGTGAGGTGCATGTGGTGAGGAACTAAGGTCTTCAGTAAATAACTAGCAATGAATTGAATCCTGCCAACAACCATGTGAACGAGTTTATAAGCAGACCCTACAGATTTCACATGACTAAACTGTCATCATCTTGACGGCAACCTCATGAGAAACCCGGAGCTAGAATTACCCAGCTTGCCACTTCTGGACTCATAACCCTCAAAAACCGTGAGAGATAATAAGTATTTGTTGCTTTATGTTTGGGCATTGTTTGTTATACAGCAGCAGATGATGATTAATGTAATAAGCACTTAAGATTTGTTAGTCATTATTATTGTTCCTTCACTCTCAGTAGTTGTTTTGAGGCACCTGAGCACACCCATCTTTTAATTCGAGTCCCATAAAGCTCCAGTTGGTTAAAGCTGGACAAATCCTTTTGTGTAAGTGCTTTGACCGGATTTTGAGGTGGTTTCTAAATTTAGAACTAGCGATGAGTTAAATGCTCTCACTGTATAAAGAACAGCTTGATAACTTTACTTTCTAGAGCAGGGTGATAATTTTAAAGAAATTGACAAAAGACACTACTGCTCAAGTTTCACCGATGTCCAAAATAAAGGGGTGAATATGTGTTCACCTGCTATATATAAGTACACTTCACTTGCCATGAGTCTATTTATTCCCCTTGATAAATGAGAGCCCCAAAGCTCAGAGAATGTAAGTCAGTTTCTAAGATGCTACAGGAATAAGACCGCAGAATGAGGATTTGAACCTGGTTGTATCTGACTTCAAATCTGGTGTTCTGGTTACCTTATGCCTCTGAGGAAGGAAAGATGGGATCAGAGCCCAGATTCAAATTGCATCAGACAACTCTCTCATAGTTAGACTGTTCTGTTAATGAAGTAGGACCCGTAATCTTGTTCCTAGTGAAGGCCAATGGTTCTGCACATCCTTGTGCGCACACACACACACACACACACGCACAATTACAGCTAGACATCACAGGCTTGATCCCAGTGAGACTTTTTCCAGTGGTGTGTGGAAGGTCTTGATGAAGAATAGAGGAGACCAGATGAGCATATGGATGACTCAGTACAACCTATCACATTGTTAGGAAATTCAATTTCAGGCCATACTTGCCTTGCTGAGAATGAGTCAGTTGTTCTTTCTCTTCTCTAATACTTCAAAGGTTTACCTGAACAAGGTTGTCATAGGAAATGGAAGAGCGTAAAGAGTAATGAAAACAGTCCAAGAACGGCATTTTGGCATTCATCAAACATGGAGTTTAGTGTCATTTCACTATATTCTCCATGAAATAAGATTTTCCAAGAATATTTTTTTTTAGCATACAAAGGGGTAAACTGATAGTCTGGACTTATAAGTATGTCTTTTTTTGGGGGAAAGGTGCTCTAAATCAGTTTTTTAATAGTGTAGACATTTTAAAGTTGTTTCTGTCTACTAAGAGATTTGAGTGATTTCTTTCCCTCTTAACAAATGGCTTGGCATTTCTACTGTATGGATTGTTGTTTATTTTCAAAGTAGGCATCTCAACCACTAATCACTTAAAAAAAAAGGATTCTATCATATCTTACCAAATCAATACTTGATAATAGTAAAGTTCCAACTACGGCCCAGTCATTAGAGGTCTGGTATCTAACCTCTGGAGTATTATTTCTTAAAAGTAAACTCGGAGGCTGGGAAACATGGTCATGTAATTCTAGAAATGATAGCTAGTAACTTTATTTAGGTCAGCTTTACAGTCTTGAGGGAATGGAAGGCTACCACTCAAATGTCTCTTGGCTACTCATGGGTCAGTCTAACCATGGAATACTTTGTTTCAGCAATGACTAACTGTCTAAGAAAGGATGGCAAAGCTAGCTATTGCCTGCATTTTAAACATCAGGAAACTTCTGGAGTTTGTTCCAGATTACCCATCCCTATTGGGAATCACAAAGAAGAAAACTTGGTAATAGACAGTTGAAAATACATGTATTATCCAAAGAACAGGGCATTTAGGAGACCTGAACATTCCCATTCTTATTTATTGGCTGAGAGACCTAGAAGCAGACTTTTGGTTTTGAAACAGAATCTGCCAGTTACTTGCCATGTGACCTTAGACAAGCCACTTCCCCTCTCTAAGGCTTCATACTCTCATTTGAAAATCAGAGTGATATTAATAATAATCTCAGAAGGCATCATGAGGTTTTAACAAAATTATATATGTAATGATTAAAATAATGCCGGATAGTTGCTAATCACTCAGTCAAAAAAGCAGTTAATAGTAATAACATAGTAGCAGCATTAACAATTAGTGCTACAAAGTTATACTTTGTAATTCATCAAACATTTGATGTGCTATAACTCACACCAAAGTTACACTTTGTTGTTACAAAGTTCATTTGCTTTTTGCATTTAGAATTACATATGACAAGTTTGTGTGTGTGTATGTTATAGTGGTCGTGGTGATGATGGTGGAGAGGAATGCTTATATGCTGGCTATTATCTAGTCCCCTACCTGATGCTAATTTAACAGGCCTTGAGGCAAGGATCTGTTGGCTCTTTATATCTGGCCCAGGCTGCCATGTGTATCTGTGCAGGATCTACAATGACCACAGTTAGAAAGACTCTCAGTAATTCAATGGGAATTGAGAGTTGACTCAAGTTTTACCACATTTTACTTCTCAGTTGCATTGGACATAGTATACCATCTGCTTCCTGAAATACTTTTCACTTGGCTTCGAAGACATGTTGGCTTGGCTCCCTTGCTACCTCACTCATCACTCCTTCTCATTTCTCCTCATCATCTTAATCTCTTATTTTCAGAGTGTCCTGGGACTGTATTTGATATTTAGGGCATTTATTCTCTTCTCTATCTGTAGTCACTCCCTGAGTAATATCATCCATTCTGAGATCTCGTAAAGCCATCTCTGTCCTAATCATTTTAAAATTTGTATCTCTAGCAAAGAACTTGTTCTAGAATTCCAGACTCTTACCCAGCAGCCTACTTGAAACATCCACTTGGATATTTGAGGGGCATTGCAAACTTATCTAGTCCCAAACTAACCTCCTGAATTCCTTCCCTACTCCTCCTGCACTCTTCCCTATTTCACTAAGTGCCAACTGTCTCCTTACCCTCTTGAGGCCACAAATATTGCAATGTTTAACTCCTTTTCTGCCTTACACTGCACATAAATAATCTATGGAAATTCTGTCAGCTCCGTCTTCAAAATATGAGTGGAATCCAACAGCCTCTCACCATTTCCAGGGTTTCTTTCCAAGTCCAAGTTATCTGTAGTTTTATATGTAGATTGTTATAACCTCTTAATTATCTTTACCTTCTTCATTGACCATATCTTTTCTATTTTCGAGTCATCAGCTACAGTGATCTTTCCAAAGGATCGAATCTGAGTTTGTCACTCCTTTATTTTAATTCCTCCAAGAGTCTCTCAGCACTAAAAGTCAAGCATTTACCATGGCCCACAGGGCCCTAGTGACCTATTTCTTCTACCTCAGCCTCTTTAACTTCATTTCTCATTCACTGTCTAATTCTGTTGCAATTTAACCTCTTTATCTTCTTTGAGCAAGTGGTCGTACTCTGACCCCACAGGCCCTTTGCACTTGCTGTCCCATCTGCCTGGGACACACACACACACACACACACACGCTTTCTCTTTCTCTCTCTCACTGGATATACTGAATGAAATCATAGGTCCATCTATCTTTCTACCTTTGCCCTGAACAATATTCGCTCTTTCTCCACATTAAACTGCTCTTAAACTTTTTCCTGCTACAGCATTTAAAACTGCTTGATTTTATAGAAAGATAGAATAAATATTCATTCACACATTCACATACATCGATGAGTTATAATTTATTTTCTCTACTTCTATCAGAATGTAAGCTACATAGAGGGTATTTACATTTACATTTTGCTTGGTGATGTATTCCCAGATCTTAGAAAAAATGCTTGATATGAAATAGGTACTTAATGAATTATGAATTATTTGTTGAATGAATACATGAATAAATTAAATCTTTATCAAGCTGAAATTATTCCTACCGGAGGCACTACTCTTGAAAACCTTACCAGCCACAGATTTTTCTCGCATTGCAAAGGACCTTAGACACTCAGTGTATCCTCCTAATTTTACAAGTGAGTATTCAGAGACCCAGAAGTAAATAGTGGTTGTCTTAGGCCTTGGAGTAAGTAAGTAAAATATTAAGGTCCAGACTGTCAGTTTCTTAACTCTTACTCAGTATGGTGTTCTATAGTCTTAAGACATGTCAGAAACCTCCAAAAGAAATTGTAGAGGGCCTAATATTGGTGATAATGTGAATATTATATCAACAGGAAGAAATCCAGGGCTTGACAAGGACACTTGAAACACCAATAAGCAGCAGAGATTCACTGGGAAATTAGGGAAGGAAAAAAATAACAGATGCTGGTGACATTGCAGAGAAAAGGGAACAATTATACACCATTGGTGGGAATGTAAATTAGTTCAACCATAATGGAAAGCAGTGTGGTGATTCCTCAAAGAGCTAAAAACAGAACTACCATTCAACCCAGCAATTCCTTTACTGTGGATATACCCAGAGGAATATAAATCATTCTACCATAAAGACACATGCATGCAAATGTTCCTTGCATCACTATTCACAATGGCAAAGACATGGAATCAACCTAAATGTTCATCTATGACAGACTGGATAAAGAAAATGTGGGACATATACACCATGGAATACTATATAGCAAGATCTCACCTTTCGTGGGAATATAAATGGAGCTGGAGTCCATTATCCTTAGAAACCTAATGTAGGAACAGAAAACCAAATATCACATGTTCTTTCTTACAAGTGGGAGTTAAGTGATGAGAACTCATGGACACAAAAAAAGGAACAACATACATTGGGGCCTACTTGAGGGTGGAGGGTAAGAGGAGGGAGAGGAGCAGAAAAAATAGCTCTTCAGTACTAGGCTTAGTACCTGGGTGATGAAATAGTCTGTAAATTAACCCCTTTTACACAAGTTTATGTGTATAACAAACCTGCATGTGTACCCCTGAACCTAAAATAAAAGTTAAAAAACAAAAATAATAAAATGCAAAGTGTGGTTCAAAAAGGAAAGGTCATAGAGACTGAAGTAAGGTTTGTTCATTGGCAATTGGTTAATTTGTCCATAATCCACTGCTTATGCCAGTTCCTGTACTAGAGGCTGAAGGAGACAGACAAACTGTACTTACTGCACTAGGGGCTGACATTCTTTTCAGTTGGGTGAGTAGGAGATGTGGAACAAGGTATACTTGAGGATGATTTCACAGAAAAGGTGAGATTTGAATTAAGTCTCAGAAAATAAGTGGACCCCAATAGGTAGAGGAGGAGTGAGGAGGTGGAAAGATAGCGAGCAGCATGGGCAAAGTCATAGTGGTATGATGGTGCATATATTCAGGGACTAAACAGTAGCCAATAGGACAGGAGAGGAAGGCTAGTGGAAGGGGTAAGGAGGAAAGGGAGGACTGGGAAGATGGGCTGAGGCCAGATGGTGCATGGTGAATGGTATCTTAGAGCTTGAACTTCTAAACACCTTGCTGAAGGAGGGTCTCTCTCTCTCTCTTTCCCTTTCCTTCCCTTCCCTTCCCTCCCCTCCCCTCCCCTCCCCTCCCCTCCCCTGCCCTTCCATTCCCTTCCCTTCCCTTCCCTTCCCTCCCCTCCTTTTCTTTCTTTTCTTTCTTTCCTTTCTTTCCTTTCTTTCCTTTCTTTCCTTTCTTTCCTTTCTTTTCTTTCTTTCTTTCTTTCTGTCTTTCTTTCTTTCTTTCTGTCTTTCTTTCTTTCTTTCTTTCTTTCTTTCTTTCTTTCGTTAAAACTCAAAAAGGCCTTTAATGCTATTCTGATACTCCCCCAACTTTGTTAGATACCAATTTTTCTATTATTTGCTTCTGGAGATTCTAAGCAAATTTTCAAGTGCTTCTATTATGAGAGAAATAATAAAATTTTTACATTAATATATGTCACATGCACAGATGAAGTTTAGCAGGGCCCAAACCTGGTTTTAATGTACAATGTATAGGCATGTTGTGAGAGAAGATTGTAAGAATAAAAATATATCATGTATTGTACATTCCGATCTGTAACTCTTTTCAGAGAAAGGAATGTATAAATTTATTTATTTATATACCTAAGTCTTAATGCAGAGAACATTTTATTTATATTATAAAAATCCCAGATGAGGAGCCAACAGAGTAATTTTAAAGTATCAAAGAGGGGTTTAGATGGCATAAATTACATTCAAGGAAAAGATAAGTATTAGATTTTTGTAGCATAATTCTCCTTTACATTACCGTAAAATGAAGGAAAACAATAAAAACTCCCAGAAAGTCCTGAAAAGCCAGTGATTCTTTTTTAAAAAAAGTTGAGTGGTTTGTGTATATTACTGTGATTAATCAAAATGATACAATATTTATTTGCATTTGTCAGGCAAGGTGCTGGAATTTTCTTAGTAGATGTTAGTGAAGATAGGAACACAGTGTAGCAGCAACACTGTCTCCTTCCTTTTAATTGACAAATAACTACAGAGAGAACAGTCAGAAATTGGAAGAGAGCAGGGAAAGTAGATGAATTCTTCCCAGATGATGCAGGGACCCTGTTCATGGAATTCTGGTCACGTAGTCTAGAGCTCAGACCTGCCTTGGTTTAATCAGCTTGCTGAACATTACGGTTGAGTATAGCCATGTTGATCCAAGTCTCTACATACATAATTTATTAACCCCTAAATTAGGTCCCATTGTTTGACACATTATATTGAAGGCACAATGGTGAGAATACGGTGTTGTATCAGGTTTATGTACGTATGTGTCTCTGTATATACTTAAAAAATTATGCATAGAGCTCCAGTGTTGACACATATCACCCTATCCCAGGCATTTGATGAATACAGAACAATATTGGATGTTAAGCAGGATATTGACTTCCTCTATTGTGACAATTATGTGGGCCCAGCTTTGCTGAAAATAAGGCCCATCCACCCTTGCAGAATTGAATAAGTCACAAGGATACAGCCCTTAACACCTTTCCTGATTGTGAGCAAGGTCTGCACTAATTCATCAAGTCCTGCAGTGAGGGATTCCACAAGAGCTGCTCGTGACAAGCACAACAGAGACAAGTATTTAAAACCCAAGGATTTTGGACACATTTTTTTCAATGCTTTTTGGAAAATTTTGGCAAAAAAATACAATTTTTGTTTCTTTGTTTTCCATCTGTGGTCAAAAGAAAGAAATTCAAAGAAGTGTAAGGAGTTGGAGTGAAAAAGTGGCAGGCAAACCTGAAACACACTCATTTTTATGATATGTGATACTTAGACATTAGCAATTTCATAACCAAACCCAGATTAGTACCAGAGAAAATGCTTGTAATTATACTGCCAGTGAAGTGGCCCCAAAAAATGAAATTTTTTGAATTCCACCCATGATTTTTTACTCTGATTAAAGTACAATTAAAATATTAAGAAAAATTCAAAATTGCTTCACAACTGATTTTAGAGTGGCAGTGTTCTTTATGTAAAGCATTATGTTTGTCAATAACGTACACATTTGGTCTTGTAGTCCTCTTTGCTGATTTCTGACACTGTAAGAGGAGAACCTGGTTTTCTGAGGTGATGATATTTATAGTTCGGCATCATCAAAAAGCAATTCCTTGCTTATTTGGGATTCGAAGCCCAGCCAGGTCTCCCTTGTGACTCATTCAGCATTCATCCGGGGATCTATGCTTGCCTGCCTGTGCAGCGTTCTCATGAATCCTTAATTCCTTTTGAACTCAGCAATGCCAGAGTCACTTTCCATCAACCCGCCCACTCAGCTGAATTGCGCCAGCCTCTTTTGCGCAAAGCATCACACTGCTGTTGTAAGATTGATTGGGTGTTGAGCCACCGCCACAAAGACAAAGGAGGTCAGATTCAGCCCCTGCAGTTTGCTTTTAAGACCTGATGTCATCATCATCCTGACTTGAAGAGCTGATGCTGATAAAATTTTCTGGGACCTACCTATGTGTAACCCATGTCTTGTTGAACTAACTTTATTAGCACCTCATCACTGATAATGCAATAACATATTAATGATGTGTTGCTCTTACCCTTTGTCTGCAAAGCAAAAGAGTTGAAACTAAAATGACATGGTGAGCCAGATCAGTCTGATGTGTAGCAAACCCTGTATCGTGGCATCTTTCTTATTCCCTGACTGCTTTTCTCTGGGATGATAGGGCAGGCATGACTGGAGTGCTGGCCAGACGTCCAACACAGGGTACTGCTCTAGGCTTGGGAGTTTGCAACTCAGGAAACCAGCATGGCTACTCATGAGGGTCAGAATATGGGCAAGTCAGAGAGCAAGCTCAAATCTAGTCCGTATGTCCATAAGTGAGCATGTAAGTAAAAATTTGTGACCAAGCCAGGGGATCAGGTGTAAGACAGGGAGATGGACTCAGCATAGGCTCAAGGGCAGGGGCAGGGAAGCTGGATTTCAGACAATTATAAAGAAGAGGCTGTTGTGATGGTGGCTTTCTAAAATTGGTTGCCCATAGAGTTGCATGTATTAGGTTGGCCTAGTTTAGAAGCACAAAGTAGGGGGTTGGTAATATGCCAAATACTGGAGAGGTTGAAAACTTACTTAGGTAATGTTGGATTACGTGACTGAGCTCTCCCCAGTGGCTCTTTAGTACCTGGAGCTAGAGATAAGTCAGATGTGGCCCCTGCCTGTGTTCACCATCTGCACAAAGAGACAGAAATGTAAATAAAAATATTACAACACTCACAGGATTGCTGGGATGTAATAGTCTCTTTCTACCAAGAAGGTAGTAATAATGGCTGACATTTATTGAAAACTCACTGTATACCACCAGGTACTATCTTGATTGCTTTACCTATATTTCCTACTGTATACCACCAGGTACTGTGTTAATTGCTTTACCACATTAAATTCTTACAACCATATGAGGCAGTGCTATTATTTCTATTTTATAGATTAAGCAAATGGGGGTAAAAGAATTTAAACAATAATCACCCAGTGTTGCACAGCTAATTAGTGGTGAAGTCTAACTCTGACTTAGACCTTGACCTCTACATTAGTCTGTTCTGGGAGACACATTTTAAGATGGATGTTGGGAAATATGGAACTTGACAGGAGTGTTAAGAATGGTGTGGAGATGGGAATCCACAATCTATGAACATGTCTCTCCTCAACCCCTTCCAATGAGTCTGCTGAGACTGAATATAAAGGGCTAGAGGGGGAAGTACACACTCTGGCTTCAGGTATGAATGATGAATGGGTTGTGGCAGACTGTTTCATTTGGTATAGAAGGAAAAGAGATTCATCTGCAGATTCCCAAACCACTTCCTTGGCTCTGAGTGCCAGGTTCCTCTGGCACCTCAGCAGAATGTTGGGGTAACTGATAGATCTTGGGAAGTTCTGCCAGTGAACAACAACTACAAAGATAAGAGCATCTAAGTCATGTTGATTTAGGAGAAGACGTTTAATAGAACTCTCCACATTTGAAGAGTTGTCATATGCAAGAGAAAAAATAAATTTGTCTCTTGTGACTCTAATGAATGCAGCTGAGACCAATGATTAGAAATGATGGGAGGCAGATTGCAACTCAGTAAAAAATTATTTTTCAACAACTAAAGCTAACAAATACAGAAGCTTGTGGGAGTGTCAGTTCTTCATCACTAGAGGTATTCACATAGAGACTGTGTCACCTTCTGTTGAGAGGGGTAGTTTTCAAATTTTCGAATTCATAAGAATAATTTCTGGGCATGGCAGCCAGATTCTGATTCAGGAGGTCCTCGTAGGCATCAAGAATCTCTCCTTTTAATAAGCCAACTAGAGGATTCTGACGTGGGTGAGAAATAACAATCCGCAGATTGTAAAAGAGGTATCTATTTTTAAAGGAGAAGTTAGATTCCATGATGAAGTTTCCATTCAGCAATCTGTCCAGACCATGTTGATCTATTTCTTCCCAGAGTTCCTGTTGTTTGTATAGTCTTTATCACATAATTTAATATTTGATTACATTTTGTCTCCCTCTTCTAATCGTTTCCCTCATCCCACAAATATTTGCTGATCATTTACCATATGCTGAGCACCATTCTAGGCACTGGGGAGACATTACAGAGCCAAGCAGACAAGGCAGCCTGACCTTATGCAGCTGATAATCCAGTGAAGGGAGATTTGTAAAACCCTAAATATATCAGGTATTTTATAAATACTTTCCTCCATACAACCAGATGCAAACTTTGGGAAGAACTCTGTCTTAGTATTTTATGTAGTGTCTAGAACAATGCTCTGCAATAACAGGTACTCAAAAGTATATTTTAAAGCAACGATGGAACAGTAAAATAAGAATACACTTGAAGAAAAACAGCAAAACTTTGTATTTTCTGCTATAAATCAGGCTAATCTCAATGGTTTCACTGAGGATTTCTTTGTGCTTTAGGATGGAGAATTTTTGTAAGCCAAAGGACTTTTTTCTACATTAATAGAAAATGTATCCAGAACAAGTGACACAAGCTTCTCAAGTCTTGCAGGTCACAGTCTTACAGCAGCAGTGAAAAACTGAAAGACATCCCAAATACAGATGATGAGGGTTCTTAGCACACCATGGTATAAGACAGTGGCCAACAAACTGGTTTTTAAAGGGCCAGGTTATTCAATATTTGGGGGCTGTACACTCTCTCTCACAACTAGTCAATTCTGCCATTGTAGTATAAAAGCAGCTTAGAAAATATGTATTTGAATGGACCTGTTCTAGTAAAACTTTATTTACAAAAACAGGTGAAAGGCTGGATGCAGCTCTTAGATCACAGTTTGCAGACTGCTGCTATAAGATAAATAGTTCAAAGAACTGAGGTGTTTAGCTGGGTGTGTTAGTCCATTCTCACATTGCTATAAAGAAATACTTGAAACTGTGTAACTTATAAAGAAAATCAGTTTAATTGGCTCATGGTGCCGCAGGCTGTGTGGGGAAGCATAGCAGCATCAGCTTCTGGGAAGGTCTCAGGGAACTTAACAATCATGGTGGAACGCAGAGAAGGAGCCAGGCACTTCACATGGCCGGAGCAGAAGAGAGATGCAGGGAAGTTCCACACACTTATAAACCACCAGATCTCATGAGAACTCTACAACACCAAAGGGGTAATCTGCCCTCATGATCCAGTCACCTTCTACCAGGCCCCAACTCCAACACCGGGGATTACAATTTGACATGAGACTTGGGTAAGGACATAAATTCAAACCGTATCTCTTGAAGAAGACAGAAAGAGAATATCATTACTATTTTTGGATGTTTGAATCACTTCCCTGCAGAAGAAGGATTTGACCTATAAAAACAGAGGACATATGTCTAATATTTTAATAGAATTCTCCATATGTTTATGAGTTTAATGAGTTTACCAACACTGGAGGTGTTCAAGCAAATAGGTGTTCAAGCAAATATGGAATGCCCAATTCTTGAGACTGTTCCAGAGCAGGCAAGGGAGTCTGGTGAACAATTTCACTAAATGTCCTTTAAGGTCCTTTTCAACCACGGGATTCTGTCATGAATGTGAAGTTTAGTGAACAGAGCAGGGCCTAACACATGCTGAGATTGACATAGAGACACAGGTAAGTGATACACCAGCAATTTCACATGTTAGAATTTATCTGTGGTAAATGAATGACTGAGTGAAAAGCAAGCTCTACTAAATGTTAGGTACCCATATTAATAAGCAGGTTAAAAATAGCCAGATTAAAAACAGTTAACATCAGGTAAATATCATTTTTTTTTTTTCAGTTAGCTTGATTTATAGCCTTTTAAGATTATATCTGGGTTAAACGGATTGGTCATTCAAAAACTAAGTGGATGTCTCTCAATCACATAGATTAAAAAGAGAGGAAAGACTCCATCCTACCTTTTAGAATTTAAAAATTTTTAATTTTTTATCTTTTGGACTTCTTGTAAAATTTCTTTGTGTGCCTTATGATGTTTTGCTTTTACGAAGTTGTAAGTGCTAAAACAGCACAAATTCATCCTCACAAATGGATGTGTAGATCTATAAAATTAATAAACAATGATGTATTGGGAGCCTATTGCTCCACTGAAGAAACTGAGAACCAGACAGTGCCTGAAGGATGAACATGACAAGGAGCTAAATGGTTTAAAATTTGTGGCTATCCTTAATATGCTACCCATGTGTGCCAATGAGGCAGATCTTCAGCCAGCTTGAGCCTGGTCTCCACCTCCCAGTGGAGGGTCAGAAGGGGTGAGTGATTCCAATCAATATCCAGTTGTTAGAGTAACAGCCATGTCGGTTCTGGATGGCTGACTGGATGAAAACATGTTTATTCTACTTAATGCGACAGTGTCTTGTCAAATTAACAGCCATGGTGGCAGGAACAAGCTTGCTTAATGGGTTAGAGTCAGTTCCACAGAGAATCTATCATCAACATGCAACTGAGAGGTATCCCAAACCTCATTACCAGGGTTTATTTGTAGATAATAACTGAAGGTATGCCATGTACTTACAGCAGGATTTGTTTGGTTTTTTGGCAACTCAGTTTGATGGTCTTTATCAAATGTTGCCCTTTTAACTCCCCAAAACTCTGTATGATCATGCTTAGTCTGTGTTTAAACACACTAAGTAAAGTGCAATATTTAAGCAGCTATGTTAAGATGTTTTAGCAAGATAGAATGATTATTTGAAATAACCACGTATTCGACGTGCAGGGCAGTGGGGAAAAGGAACTACTCCAGTGAGTGCTTTAATCCTGCACTTCTTGGTGAATATTTAAATACACTTTTCCTCCCTAGAGGTGAGCTGTTGTCCCAAAGCCAGAATCATAAACTGCCTGCCAGATTTAACTCACAGTTAAATTGCATTTGGTCCATATAGTTGTGTTTTAAAATTGAAATGCTTGCTATCACTTAGAAAAAAAGAAAATTTCACATGCAGTTCTAGGTGTTTCCTTTCAATGAAAAATTCAGAGAAGTCAGCAGCATGGGCCAGCTTTTCTCAGGGCGGTAGTTTTCTGGAGCTGTGTGTTAGTCCGTCTTCTCTAGATAGGCTGAGTGTTCTCCATGGTGTCTACGGTGCCTGCCTTATTCATTTATGTGACCTAACCAGCCCCTTGAAACATTGAAATTTTCCATCTGTGATTAATAGACTAAATCTTGATTTTCTAATCATACTCATATATGAAAAATGCAATATTATGGCTTTACCATGTACAGATATTGTTAAGGCACTGTTTGCTTCTTTCTTCTTCTAGTCCTCCAGTCCTCTAACAGTGCCTCCCAGTGGCCTAAACCAGCAGGAGCCATATGAAAAAGAAGTCTGGAAGATGCTAGTCCTTCTCAGGAGGATACGAGAATGGCAACAAGAAGATCTGCGGACTACGAGATTCAGGATGAACAAATCTAGGAGCCAGAAGATATACCTGCTAGTAGACGCTATAATCTTAAAAAAGTCTTGAACCAACGTGACCTTCAGAATTTTTCATCTGTAAAATGAAACGTTGGGCTAAACGGTCCCTGAAACTTCTTAAAGTCCATGATTCTATGGTGGAAGGGGTTGGTACAGCTTTGATTTCATTGTCTGTTTATACCTGGCTGAGTTCTCTTGTGACATGTGACTGTCCTTCTTAAGAAACTGAAAGACAACCAAGTAGCTGATTGTTGAGGTACCGAAATGTTTTAGGGAATGCAGAGAATACAGCCTACCTGATATAAAGTCTGATAGCAACAACAAAAATCTCTCTGGGCAACTGTATTTAATAATTAAAACAAAAGGTTTGGAGGAAATATTAAAATTGCCACTTTAACAGGAGAGTAACCTGTGGTGAGAATGCTTCAACAGTGATATGGACTGGCATTAGAGCTAAAGAATCCCAGCCTGATTTGATAGTGACTCTAGCTGTTTTATGTTCCTCAGGAATCCCAGGATGTCTTTCAAACAAACAAACAAAACAAACAACAACAATGACATAATATCTTCGTCATTTATCACAGATGATTGTCCCAGAATTGTTGGCTCAAATTTTAGAAGAAATTCTAGAAACTGATTCAACCTAAAATTAAAACCTGCTAGCTCTTCATGTAAATCATGGAATCACTTGTTTGCTACTGAACTGCATGTTGACATTGAAGTACAGATGTTTGATGATGAATTCATTCCTCTTTGTATAACAGCAACTACATGATAAACCAGGGAACAAATGGCAGCATCTTTTATATCTTCATTTGTTTGAAACAGATAAAAATATTTCATTTTCCTTATTCGATGTCAAATAACCCAATAATGACAAAATCTAAACTTACATTTTCAAGGGATTTTTAAAGTGTATTAAATTTGTAAAGGTAAAGCAATACTTTAAAGCAAACACACAGTTTGAAATATATCAGTTATGGAGCCAACTGAGATGTCAATAATTTAGTAGTTTTTCTCTCCAAAAATAGAGAATATTCAGAAGCAGATCCAGAAAGTTTCATTTTAACCTCAGTTGGAACCAGGAAGAGGAACTGAGGTTGCTTACTAGCAGATCATAATACAGTGGACACTGACATTCTTCCACACATTAAGTCATTTGTACTTTCTCTTTGACAAATTTAAAATCTCAGAAGTTAATTGTGGGAGCTAGTCCTGATTCACCAAGATCAACTAGCAGTTGCTGGAACATTTTCTTTCAAATTTTGAAAAAGAATCAAGTTTACTTGTTAAGATGTCCAGCAAATAGCAAGATAAACATGGTAATATACTCAGTTTTAAATATATAAGTTTATATTAATAATATATTTAAAATAGCGTACTTTAAGGTTACTAATGAATATGTGAAGCAAAACGAAAAATGTTAGTTTGCAAGAGAAACTGATTTTATTTAATGACTTATTTTACTTCAGTAAAATATTGGTTAAGCAGAATAATTGAAAAAAGAAATATCTGAGTAAGCAAAACTTTGATTTGGCTAGAAAATAAAGTAGATTTTTCTTGCACTTGTAGCCTCACTGTTGAGAATTTTAAGAAATGATCCTCCTTGTTTAAATTCAATTGGCCTTTAATGGGCACATAACACATGCTGGACATTACAGTGGGAGGCTGAAAAGAATACCATAAATAAATAATTCCCCTGGCTCTCAAGGAATTCTTAGACTCAATGAATAGACTACATTGAACACAAGTGAATTTTATATATATATATATATATTTCTAGAATCCTTCAGACTTAAATTCAGTTTCAGAAAAAAAAAAAAAAAAAAAAAGCTCATTTTGAGTTTCGATTTCTATTGCCTTAGCCTGTAGATGGAAGTGGAGAAGAGCAGAGGAAGGATCACTGGCTTTAGAAGAAGTCTTGAGGATGAAACGAAATAATGTGTGTGAATGCTCTTGGCATAATATATGCTACTTTGCTAATATCAACAGCATTAATATTTATTTATTTATTTATTTATTTATTTATTGTATCAGTCACACGGCAGACATTATTATGTTGACTGTCTCTCTGATAAGAGCTTGCAGATGGGAAGGAAGTTGGATGTCACAGACTTTTTCTTGATTAATCAACCAAACATGTATTGTGTATCTATCAGGGTAAGACTGAACTACATAGGTTGAGTCATACAAACCAGGTTGCTCTGTGAACACATAGGGAGGACATCAAAACCAAATGTTGGGTGCCAGAAACTGATTCCTTAAGGAAACCAATATTTGAAGAATGAGGTGAATGTACCATGTGAATGTGGGTATGTTTTTAGACAGTTGTTTGCAATTTAGAGCAGTTGTTTCTATGAAACAAATGAAGGAATTGTTGGTTTCAGAAACTCAGACATCAGTTAAATTTTGAAGTTATACCAAAAAAGCCTGTAATTATTTATAAACTGAAATAGAACCTTCTTTTATATAAAATTTTGTCACAAACTATTGGAATGAGCTTACCTAGTATGCATTCTATATAATATAATTATTGAGAAATGGAATCTTAGCACCTGTCTGCCAGTGTTAAATGGCAACTAAGGAGCATTTAATTCATCAAAAATGTACTGAGTTTCTATTAAATTGATAGAGCTGTCAGAGGATGAGGGAATACAAAAGAGATTTCAAAGTTGTCTCATTTCCAGGAACTTACAATCTGCTGGGAAAGACATAGATACATACGCACATAACTAAACAAAATTAGGTTTAAAATAGAATACGTACAAGTGTTATACAGGTGAGTAAAGTATGGAGCATTTAGTTTTACAATATGTTAAGGATTTAGAAGCAATAATAAACTATGAAGATAAACGGTGATAGTTTAACACTGTCTCTAATTCTCCATTTGGCTCTGGATATTTAAAATCACTTAAGCAGGATTGTTTGTATGCCCGGATGTCAGAATATTGACTGTCTCTTTCCCCTTCCCATTTGTCTTACAATAATTTTTTTACCATCAAATCTTTTCTGCCTATGTTCTTGGATTTTTATAGCCCAACAAAAGGGTGTATATTACTCAGCATTCTGTCAGAATCGCCTAATTTAGGATCTTCAAATTTGAGATGTGGATCTTAGCTGAGGGGTTGGAGAGCATTTAAGGTGTTCTTTGCTTTGGATGTCATGACAAATCTATGACTTCAGAAAGAATAACAAAAACTTCGATTTCTGCTAAACCTTTCAAAGAAAAGACGCTTTGAATCTATTAAAATCTCAGTTAAAACTCTGACTCTTGTGTATGTTTCAATTGGTTCTTATCCCATTCTCTCTTTGGTTCACACTTCACCAGCCACACTGGCTTTCCTTCTGTCCCTCAAAAAGCTGATTGTTATTTCTTTACTCCTTAGCCTCTTTATCCTGACTGTCTCCAACTCCTCCAGATCTTTGGTCAGTTAGCTACTTCTCATCATTTAGGTTTCAGTCCAAACGTCACCTTTTAGAGAGATCTTGCCTGACCATCTAGCCTTTTGTGTCATTTGTTTTCAGGAACAGGTAAAAGAAAATGTGGTTCAAGTTTATGTTAACAGCAGGGAATATGAGATCCTACAAGAGGAGATCCTGAAGTCAGGTGAGTTTCAGGTGATTGACTTAGTACCCTAACAAGCTCGTTCCTTTTTTAACTCCAGCTTCCATATCATTATATTCCTCCTACAGCTGGTTCCCCCTTCATGATGGTAAAAATGGTTTCAGGAAAATTCTGGGCCACAAGGCTCCTTGTTAATACCATAAAACTATTAATTTGTTATGGTTCTTCCATAAATTTTTTTTTTTAAAACTTTCTCTGATGCCTGCAGTAAACTGGTTTTACATTTTTTTGACTGGAACTGAGTCACATGATTATGCTTGAACCAATCATTGATAAAGTAGATGGGAATAATTTATAAATATGAGATATGAGTCATCACCATTTGAACTGGAATCCTTCTCCAAATCATGCATTGCTGTTATTCATCAAGAGATGATGAAGTAAGTGCTGGAGATTCAACCAAAATGTCTACATTTCCCTCAAATATAATCTTATTGTCTTTTTGAGTTTTTACAGTCACCACAATTTCATCAAGAGATGATGAAGTAAGTGCTGGAGATTCAACCAAAATGTCTACATTTCCCTCAAATATAATCTTATTGTCTTTTTGAGTTTTTACAGTCACCGCAATTTTAAGTTATATATTTATGTGTGTTGTTAAATATATATATATTTTTATATATATGTAATTGTCTGCCTTGCTATCATAATAAAAACATCATAAGAGGATAATTTTTGTCTTATTTAATGATGCATTTTTACTTAGAAAAATGAAATAGTTGGTGCTCAATAAAATTGTTGAATTAGGGGATGAGCAGGAAACATCACATCATCACTTTCTTGGTCTCTAATAGTCTCCTGACTTCATGAGGATAAGAAACTTCATGAGGATGAGAAGTTATTATTAACTGACTTTTCCTTCTTATTTCCTAGAGTCTCTTAAATTCCTAGGAGGCCCCAGTTACTGGTTGAGGGTTCCTAAACAACAGTAGTTTTATCAGTCTTGGACACTTTTGAAGTAGACTTTGAAGGATAAATAAAATGATAAGTAAGTCATTTTTTTAAAAAATAGAAGCACAAGAAAAGATGAAAAGGAAATACAAATTGTAGGAAGACATGTTGAAATTGCATGAGGTGTGCAAAGAAATGAAACTAGTCTGGTGTGACTAAACCTGGGAGCTGTAGAGTGACTGAGGCAGTAAGGCTGGGAGGGAAGCAGGGAAGCTGACCTACAGATAGTCTTTCTCAGTTATGTCTGTGGTTCTGACTGGCTCTAATTACCTGGTCACTGATTTATTGACGTCAGCACATTTATAATTTGTTTTATATTGTTACCCTAAAAACCTCTTATTTCTTTATACTAGATATCTCAGGTATAGTTTACCTTTTGACTACTTTGTGAACTCATTGATAACACTGAATAGTTTTACTGTGTGTTAGAATAAAACATAACTGATCTGGATATAAGCTAAGCTTTAAGAAAGGATCGTGAGTGACTTTAAAAAAAAAAAAAAACACTTATCCTCAGTGCACATGGGAAACACACAGTCATATTGGCAAGATAATATTGAATAAATGAAAGACAGAATGACTCAGAAAACCTGTCTCTTTGTTTTTTGTTTTGTTTTGTTTGTTTCTTGTTGTCGTTTTTAAATCAGGCGTCCCCTTTACTTATGTGATCATAGAAGAGTGTCACTGAATCCTTTCTAAGTTTGATTTCCTCATTGGTCAAGTGAGGATGATAAAGCTAATGACAATTGTTGAGAAATATAAGTCAAATCAGGAAGACCCTTGGGAAATGAAAATGCTACAGAAATGTATATAATGGGGCTGGACATTATTCTGAAATCAGAATAATAGAAGCAAAGATGAGAAGAGGAAAAGGTTAAGATTGTAAGTTTGGCACCCAAATGGGAAAACCTAACTCACATTTTTTGCCTATCTTGAAGATTTCAAGCTGCACATACACTCTTAAAAAACAAGTTTCACATTTCACTGTAAGAAATGGAGATAATCAGCTGAGTAAATAGTTATAAAGCTCCAAGCCCAAAGACTTCTACAGTTTCAAGATTCTGTGTTAAGTAAATATTTCTGAGTTGGAATGGACCTCTTTGTAAGCAGAGATTATGGAGATTTACAACCTATTTCAGATTCTTGTCTTTCTCTTCCCATCATCACTTGAGAGGGAATAAAGAAATTATCCTACCTTAATATAAGAAAAAAAGTCACTGCATCAGGGCCCAGGAAGCTGTCCACTAATTACTTATGTAACCTTGTATTTACTCATAGATCGGGTTTTTCTTTATAAAATGAAGGAACTATATGAGATAAACCCTGAGAATCTTCTGTTCACTAAAATTTCACAGTTCTTAAGCATGCAGAGGAAATAGTGAATTTGAATCCCAGGTAACTTTCCCTGATCACTCAGCTGAGTCCCTTATATTTGTAGTATTTGGGAGAATATCTGTCAGCTTCCACACACATTTCTACAGAATTTTTTTATTTGGGTTTTGTCTGACTTACCTCAGGGAGTCATTTTGCTGGCTAATTTAGGTCATGTCCTGTTATCCAGCTGGGTGATAATAATAACAGCTACCACCTATATCACACTACATGCTGGGCATTATTTTAAGAATTTTAATACATTAACTGATTCAATCTTCATAACAGCTTTATGACATAGACATTATTGTGATGCTTATTTTATAGATGAGTGAACTGAAGCAAAGTGTGGTTATGTAATTTGTCTAAGTTACACTACTATTAAGTGCCAGAGTAGCACTTCAAATCTAGACTGTTTTATAACCCCACATATGTGTGCTAAAGTAATAAACTACAGTACGGAGGGTAGAAGAAAAGATGGCAAAAAGAGGCCTACAACTAGAAGGAACAGAGCCAGGCTCCCAGATCATTATGTCCGGTATACAAGGACAGGTAAGTGATTTAAACACGTGTGGGCAAGTGACCAGAAGTCTGAGTTCTATCCCATAGGCCAGTTTACTCTTGGAACTTTGTCTTTGGGGTTGCCTGCCAAAAATGTGACTTTAAATATAAAACCAACAAAATGAAATCATTTCTTGGAGAACGTTTCTGTGGTTCCCTGTGGCTTGCCAAGTTAAGAATATCTGTCTTACATTTTCAAGCACATGTGTTGTAGTAATTTTATGGGGTAACGAGTTGGCTTCCATTAACGATATTTTATTTTTACAGGGGCTGGGCCTGGAGAAACATTATGTGGCAGGCAGTGAAATATCTTGCTTTTTCAGATTGCTTTAACTAATCATCTCAGGTGGATTTTCTAGGAACTCTGATTTTTAACCATTTGACTGCTATGGATTTCAGTGGGCTGTGATTGAGGCTTTGAATGTAATACCATGGAACATAGTGGTAAGGAATGGAGAAATTCAGGGTTTGGTGGAAATAATAAGAGTAGAGTGGAACAAATGTGGTACTTTCATTTCAAACTGAAAACTTGAATGTAATGTAAGTTCATTCCTTGGATTCGATAGAAAATAATTCAATATGTGACAAGAGCTAACAAATGGAGGCAGATGTAATTTATCAAAGCTAGCATGTCTCTCATTCCAGTTTATCACATGGAGGATGCTGCTAGTTATCTACCCAATATCTATCCTCTCCTTCTTTCTTATTGGCAGAGGCCCAATTTTACTACTTAAATATTTTATTCCCCGTACCACCTTACAAAAAGAGAGTTGGATCTGTGACATATGTTTGACCAAAGAGATCTATTTGGAAGTTAACTGCGATTTCCTGGAAAGCAGCTTCTTCTCGATCCTCCTAACTGGTGAGTGGGACATCAACGGCTGTCTTATAACTGTGAGTGGGACATCAACGGCTGTCTTATAACTATGAGCAAGAAACATTAGTTATGGTTAGTCACACAGAAAGATGGAGGGATCTAGATTCTTGATTCATTGTGAAGTTGCTGTAGCTACATGTAACTACTCAGGCACAGCATTTTTTGTTTTCTAAAATATGTGTGTGTGTGTATACATATATATATATGTATATATATGTATATATATTTGTATGTGTACACAGTTGCCTAATTCTGAGCTTGTTAGAAATACTCTCACTGTGTTTTTTCCTCCTACCTACACCCTTCTCATGGCCTCAACTTAGGAGCTGACAGGCCTCCACCTAGTTGTGCCTGTGCCAAGGGATCAGGAGGGTCATTCCTTCCACTGGAACTGCCATTCTTGATTATGGTGAATCTTTATTGGTGTTATCAGAGAAAGAAAAGGAATGTAACCTGAGATATGATCACTTGCAACAATCTGTTTAATTTCAACATAATAAAGATATTAGGGTAAAAAATAAGAGAGAGAGAGAGAGAGAGAGAGAGAGAGAAAGAATTCTACTTGAGAGAACAAGAGAACATGAAAGAGCTTGGTGCCTGATCCTTGCCCCATATTGGGGTACAGAAAATACCGTGGATCTTCTGATGGAAAGAAAGCTGTATAAGGCTGGTGGCAAACTTCAGCATTCTGGAAATGGAATACAGCCCGATTCCCCATTGGGTGAAATGTCTCTGAGGCTAAGTACCAGTAGGCTGTGAGATCTTTGGTCAGTAAATGCTGTTTGGGAATTTTGAAAGAACTTTGAAAGAAGAGTTCAAGAGGTACCAGAGTTGAATGTATGTAATTCACACAGTTCATCTGATGTTACCAAGAAGAGAGAAGCTTGAAGCTGAAGACCTTCATGTTCAGGATGGCATATTAGAAGCTGAAGAACTGCATGTTGAGGGTGGCATATTAGAAAGGTCTTTGCATCCATGTCCCTACAAAGGACACAAACTCATCCTTTTTTATGGCTGCATAGTATTCCATGGTGTATATCATTCTTAGCAAACTATCACAAGAACAGAAAACCAAACACCGCATGTTCTCACTCATAGGCGGGAACTGAACAATGAGATCACTTGGACTCGGGAAGGGGAACATCACACACCGGGGCCTATCATGGGGAGGGGGGAGGGGGGAGGGATTGCATTGGGAGTTATACCTGATGTAAATGACGAGTTGATGGGTGCAGCACACCAACATGGCACAAGTATACATATGTAGCAAACCTGCACGTTGTGCACATGTACCCTACAACTTAAAGTTTAATAATAATAAATAAATTAAAAAAAAAAAACAGAAACATAAAAAAAAAAAAAAAAGAAAGGTCTTTGATGGCATTGTTACACTTAAACCAAATTATCTTGGGCTTCTTTTTGCATGAGTCAAATAAACCTTTTACTTCTTCAAGCCACTGTTGGCTGGGTTTCCTATTATCTGGGCTGAATTCATTTCATACTAGTACATCTCCTCTTCTCTCTCAATATACCCACTTGGTGAGTGCTCAATAGATGGTTGGTATGTCAGGGAAAGATAACTGGGTGAAAGACATACTTTGTGATAGCGGAGTTTGACTAATTGTCTAAGCCTCTGTAATCTCTGCTTTGTATTTATGTTTGTTAGTTTGTTTTGTCCAAAAAGTTTTAGGATGATTACATTTGGATGTGTTCTATAAATGTCAGTTTCTTTATCAGTTTGAGGTGGGTTGTGATCCTCTAAGGAAATGGGGGCATTTTGATTTTCTAAAGACAGTTCAAAGAAGGTAGGATGAAAGGCAGAGAAAAAGGAAGGTGAAACAAGGATAGAAATAGTAAGCAATTGTGCACAAAAGATATGCCTATCATGCTGTTATGGTTTGAATGATTGATCCCTCCCAAAGTCATGTTAAAATTTAATTTCCATTGTACAGACTTAAGAGATAACTAGGCCATGGAGAATTATTGAGGGTTGAGTGCCTTCGTAAAAGGGCTTTCGGGGTAGGCTCTCTCTCCCTCTCTCTCTCCATTTTGCCCTACCACCTTCCAACACAGGATAGCACACAAAGAAATCATGTGTCAGATACCAGCACCTTGATATTGAACTTCACAGACTCCAGAACTGTGAGCTGAAACATTTCTGTATATCGTAAATTACTGAGTTTGTGGTATCCTGTTATAGCAACACACAAAACAGACTAAGACACATGGTGCAAGTCATCATGTCATTTTATTTATTTATTTAAACAGTTCTTGAGGCATATTTTCTTAAAACTGTCACACAAAATTAGAAATCTGATACCCAAAATGGGTAAAATGCCTTACCAATAAGTGTCAGAACCAGATTTCATATACATATTGTCTGATTCTAAGCATTCACATTTCCCGTGACCTTTGCTCCAGGAAGAGACATTATCTTTAGTATACCAGACAGTTATCAAAGCTACCCTTTGCTCTGGGAGTTGGGGGTATTATATCTACATCTACTAAGGCCGTTTGCTATACAAGCAGCCTTGAAAATACAATGGGGAACAATGGCAGCCAGTGCCTTTGTTTGCAAACAGTATAAAAATGAGAAAGATCCATGGATAACAACGTTCCCAAAGCATTTACTTTTTGAATTCTCCTTTTCTGATTCCTCCAGAGTCTTCTCTCTCACACAGTTCTCACCACAGTTCCACCTTTGTTCTCCTTAATTTATAGGTGCCTGGGGGTTTTCATCATTTTATTTCTTCTTATCATCAGAGAAAAGTTTTAAAAACTCATTTTAGGCATATATATATTTACAATGTACTCCAAAGAGTTTTCATATGATCTTTCCAACCAACTAATATAGTTTGGATGTTTCTTCCCTCCAAAGCTTATGTTGAAATGTGATCCCCAGTGCTGGAGGTGCGGTCTGGTGGGAGGTATTTGGCTCATGTCATGAGGGCAGATCCCTCATGAATGTTTTGGCACTGTCCTTATGGTAGTGAGTGAGTTCTCACTCTGAGTTCATGCAAGATCTGTTTAAGAGTCTGAGACCTCACTTCTCTCTCTGTCTCTCTTGCTACCTTTCTTGCTATGTGATACACGGCTCCTCTTCGCCTTCTGCTATAATTGTAAGTTCCCTGAGGTCCTCTCCAGAAGCTGAGCAGATGCTGGTGCCATGCTTCCTGTGCAGCCTGCCAAACTGTGACTCCAAATAAACCTTTTTTCTTTGTAAATTACCCAGTCTCAGGTATTCCTTTACAGCAACATGAATGGACTAACACAGCAACATAATCTTAAGCATTCATTAGCTCATTTATTTATTCAGTGTTTATTGTGTAGTTACTACAGGTTATGTATTGCAAATCTAAAAATACAAAGTCTGAAATGCTCCAATATCCAAAACCTTTTGAGTACATGATGGTTAAAAAAAATGTTTACCGGAATATTTTGGGTTCGGGATGCTCAACCAGTAAGTATAACATAAACATTCCAAAATTGAAGAAAAATTTGAAATCTGAAACACTTATGGTCTC
Source organism: Chlorocebus sabaeus (assembly GCF_047675955.1). Lineage (NCBI taxonomy): Eukaryota > Metazoa > Chordata > Mammalia > Primates > Cercopithecidae > Chlorocebus > Chlorocebus sabaeus. The sequence goes on along the minus strand of NC_132904.1, from coordinate 42,334,798 downwards.
AAACACTTTGGATAAGGGATACTCAGTCTCTATATAGAAAGTACTAAGTGCTTCCTTTGAGAGAGGGAAAGTCTTAAAAAGTAAACAAATGAGCACTTCAGATACTGATGAGTCTGAGGAAGTAAAAAGTATTAATTTCACTGCGGGTGAAATTTGGTGCTTTTACATTTTATGGTCAAGAAAGACCTCATTTTAAAAAATGAAGTTTTACCTAAAAACTCAAAGGATAAGAGAATCATCATAAAAAGAACCTGAAAATAATATTTCATTTAAAAAGTGAGAATGTGTCTCTTTAAGTGAAAAGACCCCTGAAAAATAAGTCTTAAATCTAAAGTTTATACTAGGTGAAACCACTAAAGTTATACACCAAACCAGTGAAATCTTGGAAATTTCAGACTGGACTTGGAATATTTACATTTTACTTACTGGTTGAAAATCCCAAATCCCAAATGCTATGATGAGCATTTCCTTTATTGTCATATCAATGCTCAAAAAGTTTTGGCTTTTGAAACATTTCAGATTTGGGGTTTTCAGAATTGGAATGCTCAGCCTAGAAATGTTAACTGACATGCAGTCACTGCTGTAAGAATTATGTGTGTTTCTGAGTATTTATTTACTTAATCTCATTGAAAATAAGTTTACAAATTCTATGTCACTAACTTTGAACTTGATTCAATGCATAAAAATGTAACCATTGTATACTTTTTTGAGGTTTTCTTTATTAATAGTTTAAAAATTTGAAGAAAATTGCTGAATGGTTTGCAAAAACTCCGAGAAACTACAAAAAAAAAAAAAATAGTGCAACTTTACAGGGAAGAACAAATAACCTATTAGACAAAATAAAACTTGACAAAGATAATAATTGGAAAATAAAACAGGAGAAAGCAGGTTATAAGCAAAAGTTCTAGATATTAGCAATCTTTAGTCAACATGGAAGCATTTAGCATAGGAAATATGTGTTTCAATTGTGGTTTCTATAAGACTAAATATTGGAAGTAAACTATTGCATGAATAACTGCTAAGTTACATTAAGAACATGTATTTTACCTCTAGGGACAGTTATTTCATAATCTATTGTGTCAGTGTTAATTTTATGTGTTAATTTGACTGGAACCATGGGTACTCAATATTGGGTTAAGTATTTCTCTGGGTGTATCTGTGAGAGTGTTTCTGGATGAGAATAACATTTGAATCAGTAGACTGAGTAAAGCAGATTGCTCTCCCCAAAGTAGATGGGCTTTGCTCAATCCGTTGAAGGTCTGTATAGAAAAAAACTGAGTGTTATTTCTCATTGTCTGTTGAAAACATCCATACATGTGGTATAAAACAGTATTTAATATGAAATCTTACATTGTTTGTAATTTTAATCTGATCATTTGTTTCAGAAAGGAGAAGGAAATAGATTATTGACATTACTGACACATTCTCAAGTGTTATCAAAGTTGTATTTACAAACACCTATGTATCCCTTCTTAGTGATCATGAACACAGAAATTCCTTTGAGAACTGATGAAAGCTATGAACACTCAAACAACCTACACATGTTTTCTTGCGGTTTCAGTGCTTCACAATCACCCTGAAAGTAGTTCAAATATCTCAGTTTAAGAACTCCCACTCATTCCTCAGAATAAGTCTTAGAAATAAATATTCGTATGCCCGTCTATCAATTAAAAAAAAGATTAAAGAAGTAAAATAATTACTTGCCCAAGTTCACATAGCTAATGAGAAGCAATACTGAAACTAAATTCAGATCCACCTGAATCCGAGTTTGGTCAATTTTAATCATATCATACTTCAAATCTAGTTTTTCAGTTTTTGTTTTTATCACTTAATATCTGATTTTTTAAACTTGTAATTTGAGGAAATTAGGAAAATATCTGCTTCTTACTGTTGTCCTATGGCAATTATAATTTGAACTTTGTCCCCTGTACTATCAAAATGGAATGATTAAAAATGCCTATCTGCTAGAAGGTTTTGACATTTGAAAAGAATGCCTCATTAGCTGACACACAAAGAGATTCCTACTGCATGCTTTACATCGATTTCACAAACTGGGCACTGGTGTTATGGTCTGATATAGCTATAAGGTAAGAAGGTTTATGGTAAGTTAATTAAGTTCAGGGTTTGGCCTAAGACATAAACTGCTTCTAGATGCAAAAGTGTATCCAAATTGTATGAAATTGTAAGTAGCACAATACAAATCTAAAAGCTCAGTGAAACTCTCAGAATACAGATGGAAATGACTTTTGGCTTGGGAAATGGGGCCAGGTCCAAAGGGATTCTGAAGACTTTTGGGCTTTGAGAAAGCATCATAGTGGCATTAACCTTTCCACAGTCACTTGAAATTTTCTAATTGAAATATGAATGTGAAAGACCATCTCATGGTCTATGATTTTTCCTTTAAGGGAAAACGTCTGAGAGGAAAATTTATAAATGAATGTAATTGTCAGCATGTAATTTATTAAGAAAACAAATTTACATCTTACCTATATTATGATGTCTAGTGTGTCCTTGGTCATTAATGAGAACTGTATATTGCATTTGACTTCTAATTTGCCACCAGAGAAGAGTAATGCTTAAAAATATGTTTATTTAACATTTCGAAAGAAATTCACTGTCTAGTTTTGAATCAAAACAAAACAGTGCTAAAAAGAAAGATGCCATATAATGAATGCTTCCATAAGAGAAAGTCACCACTGACTGTGTAATTTCTCTTGAGACCAAGGGCTCATGATCAATAGCTCATTTCAAAGTTTGTTTGTTTGTTTGTTTTTTAATGACCAGAAATACTTGGAAAATAAGCAGGTCATTTTCAGAAAGGAATGTGGCATATGGAGAAGGAGAATGAGAAAGTGCAAGGATTATGAACACCTATACTATTTCATTCCTTAAATGTTTCTTTTTCCTCACAGCTTTCCAAAGATATATATATATATATATATATATATATATATATATATATATATATATATATATATTTTGGAGACAGAGTTTCACTCTTATTGCTCAGGCTGCAGTGCAATGGCACGATCTCGGCTCACCACAACCTCTGGCTCCTGGGTTCAAGCAATTCTTCTGCCTCAGCCTCCCAAGTAGCTGGAATTACAGGCATGCACCACCACACCCGGCTGATTTTGTATTTTTAGTAGAGATGGGGTTTCTCCACGTTGGTCAGGCTGGTCTTGAACTCCCTACCTCAGGTGATCTGCCCACCTCGGCCTCCCAAAGTGCTGGGATTACAGGCATGAGCCACCGCGCCCAGCTTAAGGTATAATTTATAACATAAAATTCACTCATTTTTAAATATACAATTCAATGACTTTTAGGACATTTATAGAGTTGAGCAGCCATTACCACAATCTGACATTAAAACATTTATATCCCTCCCAAAAGTTCCTTTGTGCACTTTTGTGATTAATTCCTAGTACCACAACTAGCTTCAGGCAAATATTGATCTATTTTCTGTCCCTATAGATTTGTCTTTTCTGGATATTTCATGTAAATGTAATCATGCAATACGTAGGTTTTTGTGAGGGACTGCTTTAACTCACCATGGCTTTGAGATTCTTCCATGTTGTAGCATAGACCAGTAGTTTTTTATGGCTGTTATTCCATTGGATAGATCACATTTTGTTTATGTATTCACCAGTTCACAGACATTAAAATTATTTCAAGTTTATAGCCACTAAGAGTAATGTCGTTGTGACGTTCACATACATGTCTTTATATGTGTAAAATATATGTGTAAACATCTATTTCATTTCCTTTTAGTAAACAAGTAGGGGTGGAATTTCTGGATTGTATTTGTAATGGACTAAATTGTGTTCTGCCAAAATTTATATGTGGCTATATTTGGAGATAGCATCTTAAAAGAGTTAATGAAGGTGACACAAGGTCCTAAGAGTGGGACCCTAACCCAGTATGACTGGTATCTTTATAAAAAGAGGAAGAGACATTAGGAAGGCTTGTGCACAGAAGAAAGTCCATATGAGAACACAATGAGAAGCCCAATGTCTACAGTCAAAAAGGCATCAAGAGAAGCCAAAACTGCCAACACTTCGATCTTGGATTTTCAACCTCCATTACTGTGAGAAAATTAATTTCCATTATTGAAGTCTCTTAGTCTGTGGTATTGTGTTATGATGGCTGTAGGAAACTAATTCAGTAAGTTTATGATTAACTTTTTAAGAAACCGCTAAACTTTTCCAAACTGGCTGTACCAGTTTTACATTTCTGCCAATATGTGGGAGTTTCATTTTCTTCACATTCTCACCATTAATAATACTGTCTTTTTTTTATTATAAATATTCTAGTGAATGTGAAATGGTATGACTTTGTAGCTTTAATTTGCATTTCCTAATTATGTGGATTATCTCTCATTCTTTCTTGCCTACCCACATGCATGCACCAAGGAAAAACCATGTGAGGACATAGTGAAATGCAACCAACTGCAAGCCAGGAAGAAAGCCCTCATCAAAAACCGAATTGATCAGAACCTTGATCTTGGCCTTCCAGCCTTCAGAACCATGGGAAAATAAATTTCTGTTGCTTAAGCAGGCTAAAGTGCTTTGCTGTGGTAGTTCAAGCTGACAAATATATAGATTAATAGAAGATAGCTAAAATTTGACTCCACACCTGCATGTGGAATAGGCTCCGAGTTTCGGTTGCTAATTGGAGACTTTTTCACACTCCAAGACCCAATCAGAGTCAAGTTCCCTTGCTTTTTTATGGATTGATTGTTTTTAGTCTCACTTACATGAAGGAGGCTGCTCTAATGCTCTTCTAGCTTTACTCAGGGCCCCAAGTTTCAGCTTTAAACCACTGTTTTTCTATCCCTAAGAAACATACCCTAAGTACTAGATTATAGGACCTATATCAGGGTTTTCTCCTCCCTAGGATGTTACAGGGTTAATAAAATCGCTTACCTTTTTCTTTTGAGTTCTCTCTCTCTTTTTTTTTTTTTTTCCTAAAATTTGGGATTTTTACTAATTCTCCTGAGTACACCTATTCATTTGTGTGCATTTGTTGTTGCTATTGTTAACTTCTACTATTGTGTGTTTTTGAGGGGGTGAGGAGTCTATGTTGGATATGTTATTCATGTTACCAAAATCGGAATTCTCTTCTTACATATTTGTGAATACACATTTTGTGCAAAATTATCAATAAGTGCAATGCACCTTCCCTGAATCATCATTGAAAACTCAATGTCTAATGCTATTATGATCAGCTTGTTTATTTCATTGAATTCAATACCTGTAATAATTTCCATGAACTGAACATTTATGTTCCCTTAAAATTCATATGTTGAAATCCTGATTCCCACTGTGACGTGGTATTGGAGACAGAGCCTTTGGAAGGTAATTAGGACATCCCAGCAAAGCTCTCATAATCAAATTAGTACCCTCATAAGAAGAGACATGGGTGGGAACTTCCTGTCTTTGTGTCTGTGTCTCTCTGTTTTTCCATCTCTTTCTCTTCCTCTCCTCCTGCCATGTGAGGACTCAGCAAGAAGGCCACATGCAAACTAGGAAGAGGGCCACAGAGATTTATTAGAACCTAACCATTTTGGCACCCTGATCTTAGACTTCCAAGCCTCCAGAACTGTAAGAAATTAATTAATATTTTTAAGTCACCTATTCTATGATATTCTGTTATCACTACCCAAACTAAGACAGAAATTATTACCAAGAAATAGGGTGCCACTATAACAAATACATAAAATTGTGGAAGCAGTTTTGGAACTGGGTAATGGGTAGATACTGGAAGAGATTGAGGTGCATGCTAGAAAAAGCAGATATTGGGATGAAGGGAATATTAAAGATAAATCTGTTAAGCACTCAGAAAGAAAGGAATATAACTATAGAGAAAGTGCCCATCTTGAAGAATACACAAATAATCACGTACAGAAGTTTGGTAGAAATATGGATGATAAAGGCCATTCTAGAGAGGTCTTAGATGAAAATGAGAAACATATTATTGGACAAAGAACAAAAGGTGTTCTTTGTCATAAAGTTTCAAAGAACTCCGCTGAAATGTGTTTGTATTCTAGTGTTTTGTGGAGAGCAGTACCTGTGAGTGATAGAATTGGATATTTAGCTAGAGAGATTTCTAAGCAAAGTGTTGAAGGAGCATCTTGGTTCCTCCTGACTCCTTATAGTGAAATGAGAGGAGAGGGAAATGAATTGAAGATGAGATTGTTAAGCAAAAAGGAACCAGAACTTAAAGATGTTGAAAATTCTCAGCCTGTCTATGTTGCAAAAATGAGAAGGTACGTTCATAAGAGAACACCAAGGGGGTAACTGACCAACAGTTTGGTAAGTTGATAAGTGATGGTATGAACTATGAACCTAATCAGCCATCTTAACAGAAGCCAGAAATAGAGATGGGGTTATACAGCAAAGATACAGCCAATTTGAATTAAAAGGGACAGACAGAGTGGAATCACAGATAATTTGAATTAAAAGGGAGAGAGAGAGAGTGGAATAAATGGAAATAAAGGAAGATTTTCAAATTTGTTAGCTTCTACAGGACAGAATGATAAAGCTATTCAGCTTTAAATTTGCACTATTCTTGAAAAAAAATAAAAGAAGAAGAAGAAAAAGAATCGCCCAAAGGCAATTCAGAGAGCATCAGGTTTTGACAGAGCAGAGCTTCCAACAGAAGCCATGGTGGCAGGGATTTCTGAAGCTTCAGGGGTATGATCCTTTCCTGGTGGGGAACTAAGATAGCAATTTACTATCTAGAGTTGTATTATTGAGGAACTCCTCTTTCTAAAGAAGCAAAAGCAAAGCAGAACTCCCTTTGAGAAGAAGCAGAATTTTTCTAAACTAATGAAGAACTTTTAAAATTAGATTTATATCAGCTCAAAGAATGTAGCAGAAGTAACTGTTCCTTTATGGAAATCATTCTTTTATTGATGTCTTCTTAGGCAATTTTTTCTGCTTCAACTGAATTGCAGTCAGTTACTCCCTGGTCTCTGAGCACTGCTAATAGGTAGGGAAAAACTGAAGAATGGATATACGGAGGAAACTCAACTCATAAATATGCCAACTGAATGTAAGCAGTATTAATTACAGGCACTTGTGGATGACAGAATATTAAAACTCCAAGCTGCTGGAGTTTTAACCTACACTCACTCTCGCATTAAAATATTTCACCATGTACTTTGGCAAGATCTGTATCACCTTACTCTGAAGGTATCTAGAGTTGGAATACCAGACTTGAGAGTCTGACTCTCAACCCTCTCGTATATTGTGTTCTGTTGGGAGGTTGCCATTTCTCACACAGTCTGCTGACCAAACGGCAAGAGATCGTTAACTGATATTTTCTTAAGCTTTTATGTTCTCCTGGAAGTGGTCATTATAGATTTATATTATACTGCACTTATGTTTATAATGCATATAGAATGAATGATTTATTTCACCTAAGTCAAACTTTAGGTGGGTAGTCCTCATTGTATAAGAATTCTTGAGGATGACATAATTCAGAGGGTAGAGGAAGTAGAAATAACATGAGCTTGATTAATAGAATGAAAACATCAGGTTCCTCACCTGTAGAATTGAGATACTGTCTCCCTCACAGGATTGTCATCAGAATTAAAAAATAGAGTAAATGTATTGAGCATTGAACCCAGTCCCAAGAGCTCAATAAATGTTAATTTTCTCCTCAACTTTTCTAAAATTTTGAATTAATTCACAGAATTTTACAACCATAAAGCTGAAAAGAACTTTGGACATCTTTGTAACACTTATCACTGGTGTGGAAATAGGGTAGGAGACATTGAGTTGGTGATGTTCATTTAGAAGATGGCTTAAAGCCCCACTTCTGATTTCTTCCTAATATTCAACTAAAGCCTGATGGCTTTCTGCTTTTCTTCTTGTTGCTTAATAAAAGGGTAAGTCTGTACTACCTCTGTGATATCAGGGAATTGTCTTTTTCTGTAGGATTTTAAAATCTGTAATTTGCTGTTCATGATATTTGTTTGCCCTGTCATTGTTTCCAGCCACTTGTCTGTACTTTTCCCATCTCTGTACTGTCCTTGTCATGCTGCTTGGTACTTCAAAGATAAACCTCTAACCCTCACCTCACCCCAGGTACAAAGGAAGTGCAGAAGTTAAACCTCTCCCCAACATACAGGCGTTAAAAGTCCTTCCGTACTAAGAACACAAACAAAACCTTAGACTTTAACTGATAGATAAGGTGAGAAAACAACAACAGAAAACAAAAAACAAACAACAAATAAACAAGCAAAAAAAGGGAGAGAAGACTCCACAAAAGGTTAGTCTTTCCAGATTTTAAGGGAGAAACAGTCTTCCATTTTCTAGGAGGACACGAGTGAGCTTTTTATCTAACCGAAGTTCAGGAAACCAAATAGCTGGAAAATGAAGATCATTAATAATTTCTTATTTTAAGAGGTGTGATTATAAAATTAAAGAATGAGTCATTCTAGTGTTTAGTCTATGAAAGTAGGAACTGGTTTTTCTTTTGTTTCTTTTTCTCCTCCCCTCCCCAAAGGAACACACAGATGATTTAAACAGCCTTCGATTACAACATACCTAAAATAATGAAGCAATTGAGGAGGGAAAAAAAATCAGCTGAAGGTGTAAACCCCCTCCAGGCTGGATGACTGTGGTATATTTCATCTTCGCATTCTAAATCAATGCTAAGCAAAGCACAGAAATGTTTACCTTTGTCTGATCTCTAATTCCCTAAATTTATGTGGAATCATGCACAGATGCGCTGGAAACCAGCCTGGAAAAGCCTGGCATTTTAATTGATCCCAGAGCTTCTTGCCTCACGGCTCCTGCTGTGATGAAGTCTGCTACTTGTTCCAAAGATTCTCCGCCTGGTTGCCTAGCCACGGCAGCTGGCCAATCAAGGTGTCCGTATGCAGCGAAGGAAGTAACCAATCAATTTTTTAATTTCCTTCTGTAAACGGGAGTGAGTCAGGGTGGATTTGAAATCTCATTAGTCAAAAGTAAGACGTGTAGTGTGCATTTTAACATATGTATTAGTTGAATACATTTGGCATTGAGTCATAAATTCTGATGAATATTTGAAAGCCCATTTCAGACAAGTTTGAACCTTGGAGCTTGAATTACTAACTTTTGAAAAATGTTTTATATTCTTACTAGTGCACTCCATGTATAAAATTTAAATAGACTTCCCCCCCTCCTAATTTAACACCCGCCTCCTTGAAAACCAGTTTCTTATTAAAATTTCCTTTTAAAGACAATTTTATTCTGTCAGTTTGTCTGGCTTTATCCTCTCTCATGACCAATACTCTGGCGTAAGGCCCAGATTTCTCCCCATTTGGATTCTGAAACAGCCCCATGATCCTAGTTCCTCCAATCCCTTCTAGAAGCCATAATCGATTGTTATATAGTTTCTCCAATCTATTCTATAAGGCATCATCAATTGTCATTACCTCAGTCCTCTTCTGGAAAACTTCTACTCAAATGCAGGCAGTCATGGGTTGAAGTGAGCACTTACTGATTGACATATTTCAGTAAATTGTCTGGTATCTCTGAGCCTCAGTTTCCTCATCTGTAAATATGGAAGTAATTAGGTCAAAGGAGATAATCTCTGTAAAGTACTTAATCAGGCTCATCTTATATGTATATGTATACATATAAGATGTATCTTCTATTATTTCTTACTATTATTCCATTATTTCTTACTTTTATTTGTATATGTATATGTATCTTCTACTATTTGTATCTTCTATTATTTCTTACTATTATTTAATGTCTCCTTTTTTGTTGATCTTTTTATTATATCTTTGAGATTTTTCATAATCTTGCCTTGATTCCATCCATCTGTACATTCTGATTTCTAATAATCCTTCCCATATCTCATTTCTCATCACCATGTCTTCATCACTCTGATCAGATAGCCTCTTCACAGAGCCTCAAATTTATCATATTATACTGGTGTCATACTTTAACTTCTACTGATCCTTCAACCAATATTCAAACTCAAGTATCACTTTCTAGTGGAAGATTACTTCATTATATGCTTTCACAAAATCATGTTAATTTACATCCATAGATTTTTCTCAGTTTGTAATTATACATTGCTAGTACAGCTATTTAATTAATTAATGTTACCTCCCTGACAATGCAGGGATAACTGTGAGAACAGGAACAGTATGAGTTTTTGGTTTTTACTCTATTCCTAGAGCTTAATATGTAAGTATGGCATGAATATTTGTTGACAGAATATTGTCAAATTCTTATCTACTGAAAAGGGCTCTCATCTTGCCCCTTTTCCAGATCTGAAAAATGTTATCTTTTGAAACTCTATATTAATTCCATTGGAGGGAATCAATATTTAAATAAATGTTCACTGAACACATTCTGTGTGCCCTATATTATAATGGGTAATATAGATGAATTATTTTCCTAAACTTCATTGAGAAATACTGGATAAATAGATTAAAATTTACTTAAAGCAAGTTCTTAACTCTGTGTGTGTGTGTGTGTGTGCATGTGTGTGCGCGCACGTGTGTGTGTGTTGGTGGAGTAGGAATGAAGCAGTGTGGTTGGTCCAGTAGAATGAAACAGGGGACTGAGAAATCTGGACTTTGATACTTGATCCTGAACAAACTTGGGTAAATCACTTCTCCTTTCTAGACCTCTGTTTCCTTGTCTGTAACCTGAGCAGATTGAATCAGTATTTCTTTAAGATGTCTTCAAACTTCGTGGGTTGAAATAAAACATGTTACAGAATTAACATATCAGCGAGATTTTATTTTAGTTCAGCTTTATATGGATAAATAAATGTATTTAGTAATATATAATTAGAATATTATGTTGTGCTTTTCTCTAGGATACAATAACATAAACATTTCTAGTGGTTCTACAGTGGACTTTATAGCCATCATTTTTTGCACTTTTAAAATTTATACAATAAGTACAGTATTGAACAAAGACTGTGTGACAGGCCCAATGTGACGGACTGGAGGTAAAATGAAGAATGAAAGAGGTGTGGTCTTGGTCCTTATAGAGCTTACTATTAGTGCAGGGTGTATCCATTGTACTTGCCATTTTATACTTACTTTTTTTCTGTAGTTGAGATCTTTTACATTTCAATATCTAATTATTTACATGTGTTTCTTATTCTTGGTTGTTACTTATGTGCAAGTATTCTATTCTCATCAAAATTATAAATTTTTGGAGATTGCATTATGTGTGTGGGAGTGATCCTAAATCACAAAATTTCATGCCAATTTTAGTTTTAAAATATTCTGTTTTGTTACTATGAAAGTACATGAACTTGTCAATGTATAGTAATATTTATTTGGAAATTGTTGTTGCTTTACATACAATAAATAACTAACACACATGGAATGCCTGTTATGTGCCAGCATTTGCCATGATTATTTTATCTAATCCTCACAACTGTCTATGTGATACTGTTATTATTCCCATTTTATGAATGGAGAAACTGAGGCCAAGAGTTGTTAAAACAGTGGCCCAAAATATTCTTCAATGTATATGTGGGATTTCAAGTCAGGCTCTCTGACTACTAAAGGCATGCCTTTTCCATGTTATGCATTTTCATATACTCAGGTTTCCTTCACATCACTGAGAAAAATACAGTTGCTCTTGTAACATCATAAATCTTAATAAATTTTTATTGAATCATATTTTCAGTAAAATCATGAAATTCATTTTGGAGCCATATAAATCTTTGTTTCTGTGTTGTTTTCTGTTTTCTAATAAATCCTACTAGCCTTATTTTCCTTTTTTTTGAGATAAGGTCTGATTCTGTCATCCAGGTTGGAGTGCAGTGGCAAGACCACAGCTCATGCAGCCTCAACCTCCCAGGCTCAAGCAATCCTCTTACCTCAGCCTGCCTTGTAGCTGAGACTACCGGTGTGCCCCACCATGCATGGCTAATTTCCTTCCTTCCCTTCCCCTCCCTCCCTCCCTCCCTCCCTCCCTCCCTCCCTCCCTTCCTTCCTTCCTTCCTTCCTTCCTTCCTTCCTTCCTTCCTTCCTTCCTTCCTTCCTTCCTTCCTTCCTTCCTTCACGTCTCTCTCTCTGTTCCTCTCTCACTGCAGCCTCCACCTTATGCGTTCAAGCAATCTTTCCGATTGCTCAGCCTCTCGAGTAGCTGGGACTACAAGCAAGCACCACCACATTTGGCTAATTTCATTATTATTATTATTTAAGGGAGATGGGGGTCTCCCTATGTCACTCAGGCTGTCTTGAACTCCTGGGTTCAAGGGATCTTCCTGTGTCGGCCTCTTAAAGTGTTAGGCTTACAGGCTTGAGCCACCACACTGGGCATTGATATACCCTATTAGATTCAATGGAATTGTCTGGGGGAGAGAAAACAGTGAGAATAGAAAGAAAAAAAAAGTCTGCAGCTATTTTATGCCAACTTGTGAATTTACATTATTTTAAGTATTTGGAGATTTTTCTAAAGACTTCTATTTTCAAAGCACCAAATTTTGTACTTTGGTTGCACGATATTATATGGTCTTCAAAACAACCTTATGAAGTAGGTGCTATAATCATTCCCTTTTTAGGGGTAAGGAAATTAAGGCTTTGCAAGATTAAGACACTTGTCTAAATATTTACTGTGGGTTAAAATATCAACTTGCCTTTACCCACACCATAGTAAGACATGTAAGACAACTTCCTTGCTCCTTTCTCCTCTTATTTTCTTTCCCTCTTTCCTTATGAATTTGCAGTCTACCAAAACATGCGACTTATTGATGCTCTATTATTATTCCTTGCTGCAAGGAATAATAGCAATAATGACAACATTTAACACTTAATAGTAACTTAACATTTAATAGTAATTATTGGTAATAGCAATAGTTAAACATTGATTAGTTTTTAGCAATAGTAATAAACATTTGGTAGTAATTTAACATTTAATAGTAATAATGATAACATTTAACACTTAATGTATGTCTGGCATTGCTCTAAGCAGTTTACATGTATTAATTTAATCTGTATAAAATTCCCATATGGTACCTACTATTATTGTGTCCCTTAAATGAGATAATGCATGAAATGTGTTAGGCACATCTTCTAGTATAAAGGAGAGTGTAGGGTAGAGGTGCAATTAATACCAGCTACTATTATTAATTTTGTCTGCACTTACATTTGGGGCACACACAGTTTTATGTATGTTAATCTTTACACATTAACACGAGGGCTTTCTATGTGTGTGTGCATGTGTGTGTGTTTGTCTGTCTATAATTGGCATGCAATCACAGAATCTTAGACAAAAAGGGGAATATATAAACCAACATTCCAACAAATAGAGTAATTCATTTTCCAGCTTCTTTGACAGTTTTATTCTGTCATGTTCTTCTGACCTCTTATTGAATTCTGCTTAATGAGTTCACTGAGTTTTGAAGACATTTATTCATTTGATAGCTCTATTTTTCAGAAAGTTTTGTTTCATATTGAGTTGAAATTAACCTTCCTGGATGATACCTGATTGTACAGAAAAACAATGTAGCCTTGAACATTGAAATCAACTAAGTCTGGCCTTCAGTCTTGACTCTATCACTTAGTAGCTGTGACTCTAACTTAAGTTACTCAGTATCTCAGTACCTCGTTTTCTCTTTCTATAAAAGGAAGATCATAATCCCTATTGCAGAGGGTTATCGTAGTGACTGATTGAAACACGTTTCCATTATTATGAAGTGCACTCACAGGGTGCTTTGTACCAATTTATTCTGCCTGTGTACTTTCACATCTGGCAGGCCATGCCCTCTCCTCTGCACCACACTAAGCTAGCAGGAGGCATCTTAGTTCAAGTATATGGAGAACAGGGACTAAGTGCCTCCCAAGGAAATGTGGACTGGCTTCATTAACTGCTATTAGATCCAGTTTGCCACATTACTCACGAGCTGGCAGCCCATGGTATCAAAGAGCAGAAACCCTTGCAGAACTGTTGACCTTACCTCCAAATGGCTACCAGGGTTTTGCTCAGGCACAAATCAAATCTGGAAACAGGTTCCCTAGAGAACTCAGCTACCAGCTATGCAGCAGCAAGTCACTGGGGTGAAGAAAGCATGGGAGCAAACTATCAGTTATCATGGACTGCGAGACTGAACAGCTCACAATGTCAGGGATGGTTTGGAGGAGGGTAAAACTGTGCAAAAGTCAACCCTTTCAGCCCCATGATGGAAATAACATTTCTAGATAATAGCATAGGAGTTAGTCAACATATTTGTTTATTTTGGCCATCTAAATGCATGCATGATTGCATGAATAAATAAATGGCTAGGGGATGCATAAATGTCATTCAAAGGTGCATATTCACCATCCAGTCTTCACATCATCTATTCATTTATTTACCAGATTTGTTATATGCTAAGGACTATGGTAGGTGCTAAAAATTTCAACATTAATGTGATACAAAGGCTCTCAAATAATTGTTAATCTAGTAGGAAATGATGTGAATATCTAATTATGAAATAATATGGCTAGTGTAGTAACATTATAGTGAAAACAAATAATGAAGAAAAACATTATTGAAGAAAAACAAAATTATTTCTGCTGGAGGATGGGGAACAGAAATGAAACAAGGATTGGCATTGAACAATACGTTTGAATTGAATCCTAAGGAATGAGTAGTTTTACAAGTGAAAAGAGGAGAATAAGAAGTATATTTTGGTCTAACACAGTGGCTCACGCCTGTAATCCCAGCACTCTGGGAGGCCAAGTCTGGCGGATCAACTGATGTTAGGAGTTCAAAACCAGCCTGGACAACATAGCAAAACCCCATCTATACTAAAAATACAAAACTTAGCTGGGTATGGTGGTGGGCATCTGTAATCCCAGCTGTTCTGGAGGCTGAGGCAGGAAAATTGCTTGACTCAGGCAGTGGAGGTTGCAGTGAGCCAAGATCATGCCAGTGCACGTCAGCCTGGGCAACAGAGTGAGATTCTGTCTCAAAAAAAAAAAAAAAGTACATTTCAGGCATCAGGCAGAATGAATAGCATTTATATTTGTAAGCTATTTTGGGAAACAGCAAACAATCTAGGATAAATAGAATGCAGCAAGAGAAAGCTGTAGAACCTGAAACTTAAAAGGAAGGTTGAAAGAAGCCTTGGATGGACTCTAAGTAGAGAAAGAAACTGCTCATGATAGATAAATAATTCTGACATTTATTCATGTCTTCTAGCTTTGCTCACTTTCCATCCACATTCACTTTTTGATCTGTTATGTCTGTTGGTCACTCCCTGCCTATAGACAGTGCCCTGCAAAATCCAACATTGCCACGTTTGGCCTAAAATAGTGCTGTCTTAACTAGAAGTCTGTATATGCTTCTCAAAGCTGTAAAACCCTTAAAGTGGCCAAATAATGTTACACTCAACTGGTCATAGTCTCTCTGTCTTTCCCTTTCCTTTAAAGTTTCCTTCAAATGAATACTTGAGAAGGCAGAACTTTATTCATTCACTCATTTTTGTATTCATTCACTCATTATGTATCTTGGTCCTGTGAAGGACCAAGAGCAATACTGTAAACATCCCTGGATGTCATCACATCTCTATCATGTCCTTCATCTCTATCTTATTCTTTTCCTAATCACTTTAACCTAATTACTTTTACATTTCTTAGATACAGGCACAAAATCCCTCATTCATATTGTCCTGAGCTGCTTCACCTCCACTGGAAATCCAGAAATGCTCAGGCTTTCAATTTCAGGATTTACTTGCCAGTTTCCTTTAGCAAGGAAATTTGTTGTAGAAAATAACTCACTTTTAAGATTGCAAGAGTCCACTAGACTTTCAGAATCTATTGTTAGGAGCACTATTGACCTATCGGAAAATACCAAAACAACACAGAATATTTAATATTTCATTACACATGAGCCACTTGCTAAGAAGTCCTAATTCCCCTACTCCAAACTGAAATTATGACTATCTTCTTTTGGACTCCAAGTTATTTATAGAAAAATGCACTTTGCATTTCTGGTAGTATCTTTTCATGAAAATGAAACTTACTGGTTGAAAAATAAAGTAAAATTTCAAATTATTAATAAAAGCCCCAAAGTTGCAAAGAATATTGAACAATCCAAGAGAATCACAAAATATGATGTTTTCTATAGAGAATAATTTTGATAAATTACATGGATATTAGCATATACAAATATTATATTTCCTTTCTTTTCTGACAATACTCAAAATGTTATTTATCCCTGTTATGCAAACATGGAAAAATATGTGACTAGATCTATGCTTTCTTAAACATGAGGCTCATTCAAAAATTTAGGTGATACTTATGTTCTCTAGTGTCTTTCTTTTCCAAGGTAGACACACACCTGGTTTTCTCTAGATTCTTCTGTTGTTTATTGAAAAACATGATATTTCTGTATGGCCATTATCCAGGTCACTAATTAGTTTATCAAATGAATTCAACAAATGGCTCCAGTTGGAATGTGATCAGCTTGAAAAACAACACTAATTCCTACTTATGTTAGAACATTATTATTATTTACTAATCCAGTCTAAAAATATCTCTAACTGTTTCTATAGGGACTCGATTAGTGAAGATGTCAAATGCCCAATCTAATGACAAAATTCTTGGGCAGAAATTGGAAATACAAGTCCAATAATGAACTGAAAACACACATTAATTTAACTACAATGAAATTTTATGATATCTCTTAAATTTTTTTGTTTTATTTTATTTATCATTTCTCCTCAGTTAAATTATTTCCTCAAAGTTAGTGGCCACATTTTTAAGAGGCAACATAAAGCTGTAGACCTACAACTACAAAGAGCTAAGAAAATAAAGAAAAAAACCTTGTGTTACAGTCTTAATTCATCTACTTATATGTAACCTTAGCAAGTCTTTAAATCTCTGAGTTTCATATTTTCCACCAACAATACCCATTTCATTCCTCATAGAATTGCAAAAAAATCAAATGATGTAATGAACAAAAAGGTACCCTAAGAATTATAAAACTCTGTACAGATTATGGGACCATGATTCTTCCTCATTCACAAGAATGCTCTTAGTAAGTATATCTGACATACAACTTAATAATGTGTTTGTGTCTCCACAGCATTAAGAGAGGTTAGGTTCTTCTCTAAATTAAAAATATATTTTTTTCTAATAATTCATTTAATACAGCTGGTGTGGACAAAGTGAGTAATGATGAGTAAACTATAGTTAAAAAGTTTTCTAAAATCGTAATTATAATAATTTGATGTTCTCTATCTTTGGTCTTTGGTATGAAAAACTTTCTTTGGAGTGCTGGTAAAAGGATTTTTGTAGCTTTTGGCCTGAAAGGATCAAGTCCCACAGTGATCACAATGTGCTCAAGCTCTTCCTGCTCTGTGAGTTTTACAGTACTGAGTTAAACAGAATACAGATGTCTGCAGATGAAAAGAAAACATATGAAATTCTCACTCTCAAGCCAGAGAGAATTCAAGCCAATTCAAGTGTGAAGGCTAATGTCACAGCTGAAATAGAAGTCAAGAGGGTAGCTTTGAATATAATTAAGATATGACAGTTTCACTCAGATCCAAAACCCAGACGCCTAAAAGAAGAATTTTCTCAAAGGTGTGAAGGTGAAAATAAAATGTTTCTGGAATTGGGCCTTGTGCCCAAACTAATGAATTTCCCATTGAGTTACTAATTATCTAGAGCCGTGACCATCAGAAAAGAGATCTGGGAGATGAATTTTTTTTAAATTATTTGGATTTCTCCTCTCTTTGAGGTCTGTGGAAATTATTCCTCTGGTTAACAAAAAGGGGGGCGGGGGCTGGGAAACCCAGAGTTTCAAAAGAACGGAATTCAAGTCTTCTCACTTTAACTAGATCCCTGTTTTTTAGGCATGCTGTTGGCATTGAATCTGTGCCCAAAATGCCAGCTGTCAAGGGGGAAAGCACAGTAAGTTTAATTTTGACATTATATAACCAGGGTAGGGACCTTGGTTCTACTATGGAGCAATCATTCATAAAAGATTTAAAATTTGTTAAAAGTCAGGCAGAAAATAAGCAAAACAAAATCAAACAAACAAAAATTATTTTAATTGTTTTTACATGCATACATACACTAACAGACACACACACACACACACACACACACACACACAATAAAACAAGAATAAGAGCCAGATTTATTTCATAACAAAACCCATGCTCTTCCCACTGTATCTTGCTTACAAAGGAATAAGGGCTATGGCCACAAAGGGCAGAGAAGAGAATAATTTATTACCTGAAGAATATAAATAACTAATTGTTTTCTACTTTTTAATTTATCCAATGTTTAAAACTTACATTCAGAGCAGTATTTACTAAAATACATTTTGAAAAATTCTAGTACTTCAACTTAGTAGACGATGAAAGTTTCAATGATCAAAAAAAAAAAAAAAAAAGGAAATTCTATAATATGTATACTTTTTGGGAAATTATCAATGACTATTGCCCTGTTAAGGCCTCTAACATCTCTTATTCAATTTTGGTTTTTGTGTTTTCCATATTTATTCGGTCGTGCAATATTCTCTTAGAAATTCTGATTTGGAGGTCACATCTTTAATGAGATGAGAGCATCTCACAACAGTGTTATCAGTTATAATCAGAATTATAGTACAAATTGTTATTAAAGTGAAGCCAAAGAACTTGAAAACCAAAGACCTAGGAATTCGAACTTTGTCTTAGGTTCTTGAGGAAACCACCAGAGGTCTCCAGAGAGAAATGGTCACATGATATTTTAGTGTGTATCAAATGTTTTTTAAAGTATGTTCCATAAGAACGTTCAGAGAGACAAGTATGTTTTTGGGGTTCTAATTCCAAGAGAATATCAGGACAGCTCTTCCTTTAAAAAAAAAATTAACTTTTATATATCAGACTTCTATGCCATAGGTAGTGATTAGCTTGTTTTGATCATCTATGTTTTAGTTATTGCAAAATACAGTAGCAATCCACAATAAAACTTGTACTCTTTGATATTCCAATTTACTACACATCAGTGACTGAAATGAAATACTCCTTAGATTTTGGGAATCCAAAGGGCTTCCTTTTTGCTTACAGCTTGCTTTGTTGCTCCAAGATGAACCTCCCAAAACATCACCACCGCCATGACACACATCAAGTCAGAAATCTTCATTTGTTTTCTCATGGCTCCCAGAAGAATCTGCATTAATACATTAGCATGGTTTTTGGGGGTGTAGGTAAATTCTGTCTTCTTAAAAAATAGATAAATAGGCCGGGTGCGGTGGCTCAAGCCTATAATCCCAGCACTTTGGGAGGCCAAGACGGGCGGATCACGAGGTCAGGAGATCGAGACCATCCTGGCTAACATGGTGAAACCCCGTCTCTACTAAAAATTACAAAAAACTAGCCGGGCGAGGTGGCAGGCGCCTGTAGTCCCAGCTGCTCGGGAGGCTGAGGCAGGAGAATGGTGTAAACCCGGGAGGCGGAGCTTGCAGTGAGCTGAGATCCGGCCACTGCACTCCAGCCTGGGTGACAGAGCGAGACTCTGTCTCAAAAAAAAAAAAAAAAATAGATAAATAAAAAATAACCTTCAACTTTTCCAGCCTGCAATGATCTCACATACTACTTTTGATTCCTCCATGAGTTACACATTTTATCCTTTGGTCGAATATTGTTTTTGCACATATTAGTTGCTTTATTATATCCTTGACCAGATATAAAATACTTGGGATAATAGAAAGCACATAGTAATGTCCAAGCCAACTGGAAGTCGAAGACAGATTCGACTACTTTCCAACAATGTGAACGATATCAAATCATTTGAATTATCTGAGTCTCACTGATTTTCCAGGAGGCTTGTAAGGATTACTAATAATGTGTTCACTATGACACTTGACACATATATTTAACAAACATTAGTTCTTCCTCTGTGCCAAATCTTTTTTAAAGCCAAAGACTTTTAAGAAGCTTCTACCCACCATGGTACTCATTGCACAGTATTATCCTTAAGAAGAATGTAATTATAACTTGTTGAATCAAATAACCTGAAAAAATTTCTTTAGTGACGTTATTCAGTCATCAATTACATAAACCATATTTTTAGGTACTTCAAGCATTCAACAGATATTTATTGAATTGGTCTGTATGTGCTGGCATTGTCCTAGTCCACGGGGATACAGTACTGAATGGAACAAAAATCTCTGCCTTCCTAGAGAACACATATGTAACAAATGATGAGCAGGTAAGAAAGATGCCTATATATTACCACTTGAAACATAACCAGGTTTTAGCATTTTAGAGGCTAAAAATGATGTCAATTTTCATAATGTCATTAATACGTTATAGAGAGTTGTAAAAAAACCAATTTCCCCATAGTATCTAATAAAATAATTTATTTTTTTCATTTTGAACTAAAATAATCTTAAGAATATTTTTCCTTTTACTTCTGAATTAGCCTCTATACACAAATGATGAGTTACTGGTATATTAAGCCAAAAATTAATGGGCATCATTACGGTAAATGCTTGATTTGTCATAAATCAATGATCACCATTGTCAATTTGTAGCACCCAATAATTTTTCCAGTTGTGCCAAGAGAGTTTATAAATTATAGAAATCATAATCCATTTTTGTGAAAATAAATATAATTTATTCTTATGATTACCAAAATTTCTGTGGAGATAATATCTACTTCACATCCTCTACTGAATCCCTATGCCCTGATGGTTCATTTAAGAAAATACCATCTTAGTATTCAAACTGGTCCTTTATTTTTGGTTCTTTATTCACTTAAATTTTTTTTTTTTGTAATTTAAAAAGTTGTATTTATTGAGTACCTACTTTTTTTTTTAAATTATACTTTAAGTTCTAGGGTACATGTGCACAACGTACAGGTTTGTTACATATGGATACTTGTGCCATGTTGGTGTGCTGCACCCATCAACTTGTCAGCACCCATCAACTCATCATTTACATCAGGTATAAAGCCCAAAGCCTTCCCTCCCCCATCCCCCCTCCCCATAATAGGCCCCATGTGTGATGTTCCCCTTCCAGATCCAAGTGATCTCATTGTTCAATTCCCACCTATGAGTGAGAACCTGCGGTGTTTGGTTTTCTGGTTTTGCGATAGTTTGCTGAGAATGATGGTTTCCAGCTGCATCCCTTTCCCTACAAAGGACACCAACTCATCCTTTTTTATGGCTGCATAGTATTCCATGGTGTATATGTGCCATATTTCCTTAATCCAGTCTGTCACTAATGGACATTTGGGTTGATTCCAAGTCTTTGCTATTGTGAATAGTGCCACAATAAACATACGTGTGCATGTGTCTTTATAGCAGCATGATTTATAATCCTTTGGGTATATACCCAGTAATAGGATGGCTGGGTCATATGGTACTTCTAGTTCTAGATCCTTGAGGAATTGCCATACTGTTTTCCACAATGGTTGAACTAGATTACAATCCCACCAACAGTGTAAAAGTGTTCCTATTTCCCCACATCCTCTCCAGCACCTGTTGTTTCCTGACTTTTTAATGATTGCCATTCTAACCAGTGTGAGGTGGTATCTCATTGTGGTTTTGATTTGCATTTCTCTGATGGCCAGTGATGACGAGCATTTTTGTCATGTATCTGTTGGCTGTATGCATGTCTTCTTTTAAGAAATGTCTGTTCATATCCTTTGCCCACTTTTGGTTGGAGTTGTTTGATTTTTTCTCGTAAAATTGTTTGAGTTCTTTGTAGGTTCTGCATATTAGCCCTTTGTCAGATGAGTAGATTGCAAAAATTTTCTCCCATTCTGTAGGTTGCCTGTTCACTCTGGTGGTAGTTTCTTTTGCTGTGCAGAAGCTCCTTAGTTTAATTAGATCCCATTTGTCAATTTTGGCTTTTGTTGCCATTGCTTTTGGTGTTTTAGACATGAATCCTTGCCCATGCCTATGTCCTGAATGGTATTACCTAGGTTTTCTTTTAGGGTTTTTATGGTTTTAGGTCTAACATTTAAGTCTCTAATCCATCTAGAATTAATTTTCACTTAAGGAGTAAGGAAAGGATCCAGTTTCAGCTTTCTACTTATGGCTAGCCAGTTTTCTCAGCACCATTTATTAAATAGGGAATCCTTTCCCCATTTCTTGTTTTTCTCAGGTTTGTCGAAGATCAGATGGCTGTAGATGTGTGGTATTATTTCTGAGGGCTCTATTCTGCTCCATTGTCTACATCTCTGTTTTGATACCAGTACTATGCTGTTTTGGTTACTGTAGCCTTGTAGTATAGTTTGAAGTCAGGTAGCGTGATGCCTCCAGCTTTGTTCTTTTGACTTCGGATTGTCTTGGCAATGTGGGCTCTTTTTTGATTCCATATGAACTTTAAAGCAGTTTTTTCCAGTTCTGTGAAGAAAGTCATTGGTAGCCTGATGGGAATTGCATTGAATCTATAAATTACCTTGGGCAGTATGGCCATTTTGATGATATTGATTCTTCCTATCCATGAGCATGGTATGTTCTTCCATTTGTTTGTGTCCTCTTTTATTTCACTGAGCAGTGGTTTGTAGTTCTCCTTGAAGAGGTCCTTTACATCCCTTGTAAGTTGGATTCCTAGGTATTTTATTCTCTTTGAAGCAATTGTGAATGGAAGTTCATTCATGATTTGGCTCTCTGTTTGTCTGTTGCTGGTGTATAAGAATGCTTGTGATTTTTGCACATTAGTTTTGTATCCTGAGACTTTGCTGAAGTTGCTTATCAGCTTAAGGAGATTTTGGGCTGAGATGATGGGGTTTTCTAAATATACAATCATGTCATCTGCAAACAGGGACAATTTGACTACTTCTTTTCCTAACTGAATACCCTTGATTTCTTTCTCTTGCCTGATTGCCCTGGCCAGAACTTCCAACACTATGTTGACTAGGAGCAGTGAGAGAGGGCATCCCTGTCTTGTGCCAGTTTTCAAAGGGAATGCCTCCAGTTTTTGCCCATTCAGTATGATATTGGCTGTGGGTTTGACATAAATAGCTCTTATGATTTTGAGATACGTTCCATGAATACCGAATTTATTGAGAGTTTTTAGCATGAAGGGCTGTTGAATTTTGTCAAAGGCCTTTTCTGCATCTATTGAGATAATCATGTGGTTTTTGTCTTTGGTTCTGTTTATATGCTGGATTACGTTTATTGATTTGCGTATGTTGAACCAGCCTTGCATCCCAGGGATGAAGCCCACTTGATCATGGTGGATAAGCTTTTTGATATGCTGGATTCTGTTTGCCAGTATTTTATTGAGGATTTTTGCATCGACGTTCATCAGGGATATTGGTCTAAAATTCTCTTTTTTTGTTGTATCTCTGCTAGGCTTTGGTATCAGGATGATGTTGGCCTCATAAAATGAGTTAGGGAGGATTCCCTCTTTTTCTATTGATTGGAATAGTTTCAGAAGGAATGGTACCAGCTCCTCCTTGTACCTCTGGTAGAATTCTGCTGTGAATACCTCTGGTCCTGGACTTTTTTTGACTGGTAGGCTATTAATTATTGCCTCAATTTCAGAGCCTGCTATTGGTCTATTCAGGGATTTAACTTCTTCCTGGTTTAGTCTTGAGAGAGTGTAAGTGTCCAGGAAATTATCCATTTATTCTAGGTTTCCTAGTTTATTTGCGTAGAGGTGTTTATAGTATTCTCTGATGGTAGTTTGTATTTCTGTGGGATCAGTGGTGATATCCCCTTTATCATTTTTTATTGCATCTATTTGATTCTTCTCTCTTTTCTTCTTTATTAGTCTTGCTAGCGGTCTATCAATTTTGTTGATCTTTTCACAAAACCAGCTCCTGGATTCATTAATTTTTTGAAGGGTTTTTTGTTTCTCTATCTCCTTCAGTTCTGCTCTGATATTAGTTATTTCTTGCCTTCTGCTAGCTTTTGAATGTGTTTGCTCTTGCTTCTCTAGTTCTTTTAATTGTGATGTTAGGGTCAATTTTAGATCTTTCCAGCTTTCTCTTGTGGGCATTTAGTGCTATAAATTTCCCTCTACACACTGCTTTAAATGTGTCCCAGAGATTCTGGTTTGTTGTATCTTTGTTCTCATTGGTTTCAAAGAATATCTTTATTTCTGCCTTCATTTTGTTATGTACCCAGTGGTCATTCAGGAGCAGGTTGTTCAGTTTCCATGTAGTTGAGCGGTTTTGATTGATTTTCTTAGTCCTGAGTTCTAGTTTGATTGCACTGTGGTCTGAGAGACAGTTTGTTATAATTTCTCTTCTTTTACATTAGCTAAGGAGTGCTTTCCTTCCAACTAAGTGGTCAGTTTTGGAGTAAGTGTGATGTGGTGCCGAGAAGAATGTATATTCTGTTGATTGGGGGTGGAGAGTTCTGTAGATGTCTATTAGGTCCCCTTGGTGCAGAGTTGAGTTCAATTCCTGGATATCCTTGTTAACTTTCTGTCTCATTGATCTGTCTAATATTGACAGTGGGGTGTTGAAGTCTCCCATTATTATTGTATGGGAGACTAAGTCTCTTTGTAAGTCTCTAAGGAGTTGCTTTATGAATCTGGGTGCTCCTGTATTGGGTGCATATATATTTAGGATAGTTAGCTCTTCCTGATGAATTGATCCCTTTACCATTATGTAATGGCCTTCTTTGTCTCTTTTGATCTTTGATGGTTTAAAGTCTGTTTTATCAGAGACTAGTATTGCAACCCCTGCTTTTTTTTGTTCTCCATTTGCTTGGTAGATCTTCCTCCATCCCTTTATTTTGAGCCTATGTGTGTCTCTGCATGTGAGATGGGTCTCCTGAATATTTAATTGGACCATTTAGTCCATTTACATTTAAGGTTAATATTGTTATGTGTTCACCTGATCCTGTCATTGTGATATTAGCTGGTTATTTTGTTCCTTAGTTGATGCAGTTTCTTCCTAGCATCAATGGTCTTTACATTTTGGCATGTTTTTGCAATGGCTGGTACTGGTTGTTCCTTTCCATGTTTAGTACTTCCTTCAGGATCTCTTGTAGGGCAGGCCTGGTGGTGACAAAATCTCTCGGCATTTGCTTGTCTGTAAAGGATTTTATTTCTTTTTCACTGATGAAACTTAGTTTGGCTGGATATGAAATTCTGGGTTGAAAATTCTTTTCTTTAAGAATGTTGAATATTGGCCCCCACTCTCTTCTGGCTTGGAGAGTTTCTGCCAAGAGATCTGCTGTTAGTCTGATGGGTTTCATTTTGTGGGTAACCCGACCTTTCTCTCTGGCTGCCCTTAATATTTTTTCCTTCATTTCAACGTTGGTGAATCTGACAATTACGTGTCTTGGAGTTGCTCTTCTCGAGGGGTACCTTTGTGGCGTTCTTTGTATTTCCTGAATTTGAACGTTGGCCTGCCTTACTAGGTTGGGGAAGTTCTCCTGGATGATATCCTGAAGAGTGTTTTCCAACTTGGTTCCATTTTCCCCCTCACTTTCAGGCACACTAATCAGACGTAGATTTGGTCTTTTCACATAATCCCATATTTCTTGGAGTTTTGTTCATTTCTTTTTCCTTTTTTTTCTCTAGACTTCTCTTCTCACTTCATTTCATCCATTAGATCTTCAGTCATTGATACTTTTTCTTCCAGTTGATTGAGTCAGTTACTGCAGCTTGTGCATTTGTCACGTATTTCTCACATAAAAGTTTTTATCTCTGACAGTTCGTTTATGGCCTTCTCTGCATTGATTATTCTAGTTATCCATTCTTCATTCTTTTTTCAAGATTTTTAGTTTCTTTGTGCTGGGTACGTAGTTCCTCCTTTAGCTCTGAGAAGTTTGATTGACTGAAGCCTTCTCCTCTCAACTTGTCGAAGTCATTCTCCATCTAGCTTTGATCCATTGCTGCCAATGAGCTGCATTCCTTTGGAGGGGGAGATGCACTCTAATTTTTTAATTTCCAGCTTTTCTGCCCTGCTTTTTCCCCACCTTTGTGGTTTTATCTGCCTTTGATCTTTGATGCTGGTGATGTACTGATGGGGTTTTGGTGTGGGTGTCCTTTCTGTTTGATAGTTTTCCTTCTAACAGTCAGTACCCTCAGCTGTAGGTCTGTTGGAGATTGCTTGACGTCCACTCCAGACCCTGTTTGCCTGGGTATCAGCAGCAGAGGCTGCAGAAGATAGAATATTGCTGAACATCGAGTGCTGCTGTCTGATTCTTGCCCTGGAAGCTTCGTCTCAGGGGTGTACCTCAGCTTGTGAGGTGTGAGGTGTCGGTCTGCACCTAGTGGGGGATGTCTCCCAGTTAGGCTACTCAGGGGTCAAGGACCCACTTGAGCAGGCAGTCAGATCTCAACCTCCATGCTGGGAGATCCACTGCTGTCTTCAAAGCTGTCAGACAGCTGTCAGACTCCACCCAGAGGTGGAGTCTACAGAGATAGGCAGGCCTCCTTGAGCTGCGGTGGGTTCCACCCAGTTCGAGCTTCCTGGAGGCTTTGTTTACCTACTTAAGCCTCAGCAATAGCAGGCGCCCCTCCCCCAGCCTCTCTGCCACCTTGCTGCCAGATCGCAGACTGCTGTGCTAGCAATGAGGGAGGCTCCGTGGGCGTGGGACCCTCCCGGTCAGGTGTGGGATATAATCTCCTGGTGTGCTGTTTGCTAAGACCCTTGGTAAAGCACCATATTAGGGTGGGAGTTACCCAATTTTCCAGGTGTTGTGTGTCTCAGTTTCCCTTTGCTAGGAAAAGGGATTCTCGTCCCCCTTGCACTTCCCAGGTGAGGTGATGCCTAGCCCTGCTTCAGCTCTCACTGGTTGGGCTGCACCAGCTGACTAGCACCAATTGTGTAGCACTCCCCAGTGAGATGAACCCTGTACCTCAGTTGAAAATGCAGAAATCACCCGTCTTCTGTGTCGCTCACGCTGGGAGCTGGAGGCTGGAGCTGTTCCTATTCGGCCATCTTGCTCCCGACTCATTTAAATTTCTATAAATAAAGAAGGGACAATCATGGGAAAAAGGAATTACAGAATGGAAAATTACAGAATGGAAAAAAGGAGTACAGAATAGAAGGAGATAATCAAATTTTACAGGTCCCTTTCTCCACCCTCAAACTCTCCTACTTTGCAACAGAAGTATCTACTTTTTCTTGTTTATATCCATTTCTTCTAGATTTTCTAGTTTATTTGCATAGAGGTTTTATAGTATTCTCTGATGGTAGTTTGTATTTCTGTGGGATCAGTGGTGATATCCCCTTTATCATTTTTTATTGCATCTATTTGATTCTTCTCTCTTTTCTTCTTTATTAGTCTTGTTAGTAGTCTATCAATTTTGTTGATCTTTTCAAAAAACCAGCTCCTGGATTCATTGATTTTTGAAGGGTTTTTTGTGTCTGTCTCCTTCAGTTCTGCTCTAATCTTAGTTATTTCTTGCCTTCTGCTAGCTTTTGAATGTGTTTGCTCTTGCTTCTCTAGTTCTTTTAATTGTGATGTTAGGGTGTCAATTTTAGATCTTTCCTGCTTTCTCTTGTGGGCATTTAGTGCTATAAATTTCCCTCTACACACTGCTTTAAATGTGTCCCAGAGATTCTGGTTTGTTGTATCTTTGTTCTCATTGGTTTCAAAGAACATCTTTATTTCTGCCTTCATTTTGTTATGTACCCAGTGGTCATTCAGGAGCAGGTTGTTCAATTTCCATGTAGCTGAGTGGTTTTGAGTGAGTTTCTTAGTCCTGAGTTGTAGTTTGATTGCACTGTGGTCTGAGAGACAGTTTGTTATAATTTCTGTTCTTTTACATTTGCTGAGAAGTGCTTTACTTCCAACTATGTGGTCAATTTTGAAATAAGTGCGATGTGGTACTGGGAAGAATGTATATTCTATTGATTTGCGGTGGAAAATTCAGTAGATGTCTATTAGGTCTGCTTGGTGTGAAGCTGAGTTCAATTCCTGGATGTCCTTGTAACTTTCTGTCTCGTTGATCTGTCTAATGTTGACAGTGGGATGTTAAAGTCTCCCATTATTATTGTGTGGGATATATTTAGGATAGTTAGCTCTTCTTGTTGAATTGATCCCTTTACCATTATGTAATGGCATTCTTTGTCTCTTCTGATCTTTGTTGGTTTAAAGTCTGTTTTATCAGAGACTAGGATTGCAACCTCTGCCTTTTTTGTTTTCCATTTGCTTGGTAGATCTTCCTCTATCCCTTTATTTTGAGCCTATGTGTGTCTCTGCACATGAGATGGGTCTCCTGAATACAGCAAACTGATGGGTCTTGACTCTTTATCCAATTTGCCAGTCTGTGTCTTTTAGTTAGAACATTTAGCCCATTTACATGTAAGGTTAATATTGTTATGTGTGAATTTGATCTTGTCATTAAGATGTTAGCTAGTTATTTTGCTCATTAGTTGATGCAGTTTCTTCTTAGCATCGATGGTCTTTACAAGTTGGCATGTTTTTGCAGTGACTGGTACCAGAACCCTCTCCATGTTTAGTACCTCCTTCAGGAGCTCTTGTAGGGCAGGCCTGGTGGTGACAAAATCTCTCAGCATTTGCTTGTCTGTAAAGGATTTCATTTCTCCTTCACTTATGAATCTGGATATTAAATTCTGGGTTGAAAATTCTTTTCTTCAAGAATGTTGAAGATTGGCCACTACTCTCTTCTGACTTGTAGAGTTTCTGCTGAGAAATCTGCTGTTAGTCTGATGGGCATCCCTTTGTGGGTAACCTGACCTTTCTCTCTGGCTGCCCTTAACATTTTTTCCTTCATTTCAACTTTAGTGAATTTGACAATTAAGTGTCTTGGAGTTGCTCTTCTCGAGGGGTACCTTTGCGGCGTTCTCTGTATTTCCTGAAGTTGAATGTTGGTCTGCCTTGCTAGGTTGGGGAAGTTCTCCTGGATAATATCCTGCAGACTGTTTTCCAACTTGGCTCCATTCTCCCCATCATTTTCAGGTGCACCAGTCAGACCTAGAATTGGTCTTTTCACAGAGTCCTATATTTCTTGGAGGCTTTGTTTGTTTCTTTTTACTTTTTTCTCTAATCTTCTCTTCTCACTTCATTTCATTCATTTGATCTTCAATCACTGATACTCTTTCTTCTAGTTGATCAGATTGGCTACTTAAGCTTGTGCATTTGTCACATAGTTCTCGTGCCATGGTTTACAGCTCCATCAGGTCATTTAAGGATTTCTCTACACTGGTTATTCTAATTAGCCATTCGTCTAATCTTTTTTCAAGGTTTTTAGCTTCTTTACGATGGGTTCAAACTTCCTTCTTTAGCTCAGAGAAGTTTGATCGCCTGAAGCCTTCTTCTCTCAACTCGTCAAAGTCATTCTCCGTCCAGCTTTGTTCCATTACTGGCAAGGAGCTGCGTTCCTTTGGAGGGGTAGAGACACTCTGATTTTTACAATGTTCAGCTTTTCTGCTCCGTTTTTTCCCCATCTTTGTGGTTTTATCTATCTTTGGTCTTTGATGATAGTGACGTACAGATGGGGTTTGGGTGTGGGTGTCCTTTCCGTTTGTTAGTTTTCCTTCTACCAGTCAGGACCCTCAGCTGCAGGTGTGTTGGAGTTTGCTGTAGGTCCACCCCAGAACCTGTTTGCCTCTGTATCAGCAGTGGAGGCTGCGGAAAAGTGAATATTGCTGAACAGTAAATGTTGCTGCCTGATCGTTCCTCTAGAAGTTTCATCTCAAAGGGGTACCCGGCCGTGTGAGGCATCATTCTGCCCCTACTGGGCGCTGCCTCCCAGTTAGGCTACTTGGGTGTCAGGGACCTACTTGAGGAGGCAATCTGTCCATTCTCAGATCTCAAACTCTGTGCTGGGAGAACCACTACTCTCTTCAAAGCTGTCAAATAGGGACATTTAAGTCTGCAGTGGTTTCTGCTGCCTTTTGTTCAGCTATGCCCTGCCCCCAGAGGTGGAGTCTACAGAGGCAGGCAGGCCTCCTTGAGCTGTAGTGGGCTCCATCCAATTCGAGCTTCCTGGCAGCTGTGTTTAGCTACTAAATCCTCAGCATGGCAGGCACCCCTCCCCTAGCCTTGCTGCCACCTTGCAATTAGATCTCAGACTGCTGTGCTGGTAAATGAGCCAGACTCTGTGGGTGTGGGACCCTCTGAGCCAGGCGCAGGATATAATCTCCTGGTGTGCCATTTGCTCAGTTGGAAATGCAGAAATCACCCATCTTCTGCGTTGCTTACGCAGGGAGCTATAGACTGGAGCTGTTCCTATTTGGCCATCTTGGAACCACCCCCAATAAGTGTTCTTTCTATATTGTGGAAACAAATTCTCTTTTTTTTCTTTTTTATTTTCTTTTAAGTTCTGGGATACATATGCAGGATGTGCAGATTTGTTACATGGGTAAACATGTGCCATGGTGGTTTGCTGCACCTATCAACCCATCACCTAAGTATTAAGAATGGCATGCATTCACTATTTTTCCTGATGCTCTCCCCAGCCCCTGCCCTCCCCATATAGACTCCAGTATGTGTTGTTTCCCTCCCTGTATCCAAGTGTTCTCATTGTCCAGTTTCCACTTCTAAGTGAGAACATGCAGGGTTTAGTTTGGAAACAAAACTCTTCATCAGATACATGTTTGGCAAATATTACTCTCAGACTGTAACTTGCCTTTTGCTTATCACTACGATGTCTTTTGAAGAGCAAAATTTTTCTTTAATTTTAATGAGATCTATAATGTTTTCTTTATCATGTATTGTTTTTTGTGTCCTAGCTAACTTTCCTCAACCCAGGGTCACATTAATTTTCTTCTATTTTTTTTTTCTGGAAGTTTTATATGTGTGACTATTACCTTTGGTATTTTTATTCATTTCAAATTAAATTTGTGTGTAGTATGTGGCAAGGGCGGAGGTTAATTTTTTGTGTATGGTTATCTAACTACTCCAGCATAATTTGTTCAAAAGATTATATTTTGGGTTGCTTTGGTGACTTCATTGAACATCAATTGATAAGAAGGAGCCTATTTCTGGGATCTCTATTCTCTTCCACTTAGGTATATTTTTACCACACTGTTTTAATTATTGGAGTTGTATATTAAGTGTGGAAATTTAGTAGTAAAAGTCCTTAAACTTTAATTTTTTTCTAACCCATTTTGCTATTCTAGGTCCTTCACATTTTAAAAATAAACTTTACATTTAGCTCATCAATTCTACCACACATAGAAAAACTTACTGAGATTTTACTGTGAATTGTGGATTAACGTGTAGAAAACTAACATTTTGATGTTGACTCTTCCAGTCTCTCTATTTATTTAGGTTTTCTTCAATTTCTCTCAGCAATATTTTATAATTTTCAGTGTACAACTTTTGCACATATTTTGTTAACTTTATTCCTGAATATTAATAATTTTGATGGTGTTGTAAATGCTATTGTTTTTAAAGGTCAATTTCTACTTCTTGCTTATAGAAGTACAATCCATTTATTATGCATACTTTATATTCAGTAACATTAATATACTTATTAATTCTAGTGAGTTGTTCTTATAAGTCAAATAGAGTTTTCTGTATAAACATCAATATTAACTGGAGATAATACAATCTTATGTCTTCCTCTTGTCCTGTCTAAGGCTTCCAATATGGTGTTTAATAAAAGTGTAGAGAGACGACATCCTTATATTGTTTCTAATCTTTTTTTTTTTTTTTTTTTTTTTCAGACGGAGTCTCCCTCTATCACCCAGGCTGGAGTGCAGTGGTGCAATCTTGGCTCACTGCAAACTCCGCCTCCAGGGTTCACACCATTCTCCTGCCTCAGCCTCCTGAGTAGCTGGGACTACAGCCACCCACCACCATGCCCGGCTAATTTTTTTGTATTTTTAGTAGAGACGGGGTTTCACCATGTTAGCCAGGAGAGTCTCGATCTCTTGACCTCGTGATCCGCCCACCTCGGCCTCCCAAAGTGCTGGGATTACAGGCGTGAGCCACCACACCCGGCCCCGTATTGTGTCTAATCTCAGGGAGAAAACACTTAGTCTTTACCATTAATTATGATACTAGCCACAAGTTTTTCATAGATATTTATTATCTGATTGATAATAAATCAATCTTGGCTCACTACAACCTCTGCCTTTCAGGCTCAAGTGATTTCCTGCTTCAGCCTTTCATGTAGCTGGGATTACAGGTGTGTACCACCACATGCTGCTTTTTTTTTTTTTTTTTTTTTTTTAAGTAAAAACAGGGTTTCGCTGTGTTGGCCAGGATGGTCTTGCACTCCTGGCCTCAAGTGATCTGCCCACCTCAGCCTCCCAAAATGTTGGGATTACAAGAGTGAGTCACCACTCCCGTCCTATTCCTAGCTTTCGGAGAGGTTATTTTTTAGTTATCAATGGGTATTGAGTTTTGTTAAATTTTTTTTCTGAATCTATTAAGACTATCATATAGTTTTTGTTTTTTAACCTGTTAACACGATGGTTTGAGTAATTTACATATGCATACATTATAGGAATTTTAAATATAATTCATGCATTTATACATTTTGTTTTATAACGTTCTGTTGACACTTAATTCTTTATCTTGGTTATTTTTTTCATAATCAACACATTATAAAGATCTACCCTGCTTTTTAACAACTAGCTAAAATCCCATTGTATGGATGGACCACAATTTATTTAATTCTTAGCACATTTATAAACATTTAAGTCATTTCCCATTTTTCTTGCAACTATAAACATTGCTGTGATTAATACTCCTAGCGGTGGAATTCCTTCATTCAGGTGTATGAGCATTTAATAGTTTGACAGATATTACCAAATTGCACTTCAAAAAAAAGTCTCAAAAGGTATTTTTACCTATAGGTATCGAAAGTATCTTTACTTTCACTAATATTGAGAACTAACAAATGTTTAAATCTTTGCCAAGATTACAGGCATTGTATTTTTTAAATTATGTGGTTCTTTAATTACGTATTTAAGAATGATGGGGAATAATGTTATGCTATCAACCAAATGTTGATTTGCTATTCTAACTCCAGAAGGTTGGGCACAAGTGCAAGAATAACAACAGCTACTACTTGTGAAGCATTTACCATGTGCTAGACATTGCCCTAAGCACTCTTTTCATATTATAACATTTAATTGTAATAATTCTGCATTATTTTAAGATTATGTTATAATCTTCATTTTACATATAATTACAGAGATACATAGAGAAAATAAGATACTTGCCTAACTGCTCAGCAGCAAGAGGAGACTCCTCTTATTTCTCACATGTTGAAGCCAACCAGCAACTGTTCTAAAATGCCAATCCCAATGAGTGGAATAGGAATTAAAATTCCAGCTTCAAATCTTCCTAAGAGTAAACTAAGGAGTTAGCCAGATAATATCTTTAACAACTCATTGTTTCTTAGGCTAAGCATACCTTTTTTTCATTTTTTTCCTAAACACAGGTGAAGATGCCGCCAATGACTGATTTCTCTGTTGTATTTCTAAGCCTTAAAAACAAGTGCTCAATCAAATATCTAATAAGAGTGTTACAATGATAAACGGTTTCATTTACAGACCTCAGTACTTCCATACCCAACTCATTAGGTTTGAAGTGGTACAATTAGAGCAGTGTGGGGGATGGTCTGGGGATGTGCGGATCAGAATGCTCAAGGGAATTGCAATTTTAATTTTAATTTGTGGGATTTCACTTCCGATTTCTTCTCTGTTCACTTCCAATCAGAGCTGCAAACTGCTTTTTACTCACCTTCTGCAGCATTGTATGACTTCCCTGAGGAACTTACACTTGTTTTCCTCTCCATTAATGTGCAATTTCTCCTCCTGTTTCATTGTGTAGAGCTAAGAAGGTGAAGTCATTGAAAGCGCCCCTTTCTTTTCACTCTGGTAAATAAGGAGATCTTTTTTCATGCTGACAGTGGGGTCTCAGAGGCCAGACTCTGTTTGTACCAGAAACTTGCTTTTCTAAACCTCAAAACACTTCACCATATGTTCAGCTCACATGTTCTCCTGGCTGGTTAATTTAACCCATGCAAGGTTCCTCTGTATTTGCCGTGAGCACTGGGGCCATAGCCTGCTTGTGAATGATTATTTATGGGGATGTAAATTCACAGGTCACTTGTAGTGACCTCTGGGTGCTTCACTGAACTGTGACAGACACCTCTGTGGAGTGAGTACAGAGGAAAGATATTTCAAATTTAAAGATGAAACACAATACACAGGTCTGACACCTAGGGTTTTATTTAGTTCATATTCAGTTCATAAATTTTAAGCAATATATGCTTCTAAAAATTATGTATTTCTTGTATACATTGCTAATACTTAACCTGATCCAAAATATCAGTTTACACAAATGCATGTAATGCTACTAGGTAGCACAGATATGAGGCAAATAATAATAATAATAGAGGTAACAATAAAACTAAAGTAAGGAATTAAAAAAGCATTGTTCCCAAAATTTATACCATGCAATCCTACATCATTGCTAGAGATAAGTCATCTATGTGACTCTAAATTTTCTAGCAGCCAAAGCAAAAACTTAAAAAAAGCAAATTTCAAAATTTACTATAGACATATAGTATAAACTTTCTAGTTTCTTGGCAGTATATTTTACACAATAATGAGATCTGATATAAATTTCTCCTGGAACAGCACATTGATGGGGTCTCTGTAACAGAGTTCTCTGTGAGATTATAGTGATCAACCTCTTCAGTCATGGGTATAATCAATATTAAAACTGATTTTTCATATTCCTGAATGAAGTTTAATCTCTTTCATATCAATTACAATTTAGTAAAAGTAATTTTAGTAAGATGGGTCAAAACAATGTAGTACAGGTATTCATCTCTCTGATATATTTTTTGTTCATTTAAGAACAGAATGTGAATGATGCAGAGAGAAAAAATGAAGGGAATATGAAAAAGCTAACCTGGAAATATTAATTCCTACAAACAGGCTTGATTATAACTGGTAAACAAAGAATTATAGGTTATGTTCTCCAGCACAAACTGGGTGCAGATATGTTTTGACAATTAACTGAAAGAGAGCAGAGTTAATATTTAAAGATATTATTAAGAAACGTGTTGTTGGTTTTGGTCTTCATTTATTGCTTCCAGACCTGAAGTTACAACAGGCTGAGTGGAGCTGGAATGAGCCTGTGTGTTGCTCAAGCTGTGAAGAGCCAACTTACAGAAGAGGTGGAGGAAATATGACAGGGCTCAAACAGAGGCTGCTGAATTATAATATTTCTGAAGGCCCTAAAGTATGCTCTTTCTTCCCCCACCCTCTTGCCCCCGAGCCAGTCAGGGATGAGATTGGCAGAGGACTATTACTACATCCCTTCTGCTTTCCGTCATAAACCTGGAACACTCTAGCATGATTAAAGAGATTCAAGCAATGTACTCAACTCCAATTCTTTCTGAATCCATTCTTGCCAAGAAACTATAAGGTGGAATATGTGAGTCTTTTTATTAAATAATGGTGATTTTGAAAACTTGAGAAAAGCTGTGAGCCCTCTTCCCCCTCCGCTCAGCACTCCAAACACCCCTACATATTATTTTGTGCAATTTTGGAGGGTTTATATAATCCCTGATATCCAGATTAAGAACTTTGGTTTTAAAGGCCCTGCTATTTCTAGGAAAGTCCAGACTCTAAATGGTCCTGCCGTTCCTTCAGATAGGACGTGCTTTCGTCTTCCCTTCTCCACTCTATTCCTGCCATTTCCCTGACCCCAAGCAAGACCTTGAATACTTCAGTTTCTTAAAATATGTCATGCTCATCATGCCTCAGATTATTTGTTTATACCCTTTCGTCTGTCCTTTTTTTTCCTAATTTTTCTGGTGAACTCTCACAGAGCTTTCCTGAGCCAGCTCTGAAAACTAACTTCTCCTTAGTTGTCTCTCCCCACCCCTCAGGATTGCTCACTTACCTCTTTACTCACAGCATATTGCACCAACTTCTATACAGCATGAGTCACTCTATTCTAATTATTTGTTTGCATGTGGATCTCCTATATTGGAAAGTAACTTATAAAAACATTAATCATTTCTTACTCACCTCTGAAGGTGTGCAGTGGCATGATCTCAGCTTGCTTCAACCTCTGCCTTCCAGGTTTAATCGATTCTCCTTGCCTCAGCCTCCCAAGTAGCTTGGATTACAGGCGCATGCCACCATGCGCAGCTAATTTTTGTATTTCTAGTAGAGTCGGGGTTTAACCATGTTGGTGAAGCTGGTCTCGAACTCCTGACTTCAAGCAATCCACCCGCCTTGGCTGTGATTACAGGCATGAGCCACCGCACCTGGCCCCAAATTCCCATTACTTTAGAAAGCAGAGGCTCTGAGAGACATTTATGGAGTCAAATGCTTTTAGAGATTCTAACTGAGATGATTTTGGGAACATGACCCTGTTTGGAAAATTGGTTTGGCCAAACATCTCAATGTATTAGGAAGAAATATTTACAAGGAATCTGATTTAATTAAGGTACACTCTTCAGGGTTTAATGCTAAACACTGGAATTACTGGCTTGGAAGTGTTACAGGAATATCTAACACCATAAGATTTTAAAAGATGACTTATTTATTCCCCATACTCTAACTACACAATCATCAGTAAAATTAGTTGGAATATTTTGCAAGTGGATCATGGATTAATAACTATATATTCTTCCAGATTTTTGTAAGGAGGATCTTCATTGAAAATGCTGCAGTGTGCTGTGTGACGTAACAGAAAGAGGAAGAGCTTATTCTCAGCATGCCATCTCGTAGGTGTTTTTAACCTCTTGGAGGCTTCAATTATGAAGTGGGCACAGGTGTATGGTAAGGATTAAATGAGATAAGGGTGGGAAGATGAATAAGATGTTTAGCAGGAGCAGCTGAGTGACTTCTTTAGTGTTGTCTGTTCTGACTGCAAGAGATATGCTGGGAATTCAGGGTATCTGTGGCGGGGCAAGATAGAAACAGTGGCCCCTGAGGATGATGAAACCTAACACTGGCCTATAAGAGCAGAACAGCCACTAACTCTTTCTACAGAACTATGCCAGTGCTTTAAAATCTTCCTGGAGTAGTTAACATTTAGAGGGAGTCAGTAGGGTGGGAGGAATATACTACTACTTTGGATTCAACTCTTGACTCTGCCTCAAATTAATACCTAGTATTTTTGAAACTTTAATAAGGTGATAAGCACTCTGTGTGTGTGTGTATGTGTGTGTGTGTAGAGTTTTATCTCATTCTTAGAACAACCTCATAGAAGCATAGTATTGCTTTGTTATGAGTATTTTTCATTTCACTGGTTAGTAGCCTGAGGCTTAACAAGGTTAAGCAACTCATCCAATGTAAGATAGCTAGTAAGAGGCACCTGAATTTGCATTCCAGGTCATTTAGGACATAACCACATCACTATAGTATCTCTGTGATTGTCAGTAAATTACTTACTATTGTTGAACTTTAGATTCCTTGTCAGTGAAATGGAGGTCAGAATTTCTCCTTCCTGTCTTGTTCTGAGATTTAACTGAGGTAACGCATGAAGAGTGCCTCACCACAGCCTCAGGATCAGTACAACTTGTTAAAAATAAAGATTGATCTCATAGTGGAGTGCTTGTTTGTGTGTTTGTGTGTGTAGGGGGAGTTCTCATTTCAATCTGAGGAGTGGGAATTTTTTTTTTTTACTCGCTCATGTGAAGTTGCCAAGTGAGGCTGACTGCCAGTCATCAGTCAGCACGGGTTTCTATGACCAGCCCAGGGCTCAAAAGTTGGCTGGGATGTGCAAATCAGTCAGGCTCTGAGGTAGGCAGGGGGTTCCATGGTCCAGGATGGCGATGCAGTGAGGTAGTTTGCACCCACTATTTGTGCCTTTTAAGGAACCTATAAAGAAAAAAGAAAAACCTAAAATCCATTGCCTGAATTTACACTTTGCAGACTCAAGAAGTGGGAGAAAGGAAGTGGCCTGGAACAAAGGATTTGTTATTTTTTCCTCTTGCTTCATGAATACCAAGGCCGTTATTTTTTCAGTCTCTCCCTCTGCCTCCCACCCATCCCCCACCGACGCATAACCCACCCTGAGGCACTTGTTTGGAAAGACAGCGAAGTCAGTAAAGATGCACTTCTATTATTTAAATGCAAGTGTTTCAAGGATTCTCCCTAAGTGGTGAGATAGATAGATACACACGTGTACACACACGCACACGTGCACACACACTGGATTGCTATGGATTAATTAGGATACACATTCCACACTATGTCCCAGATATAATAAGAATTTAATTAGCCTTCAGTATTATGTTGTTGAGAGCATACAGAATTAAAAATCAGATATATCCAGTATAAAATTCTAGTTCTGGCATATCTAACCACTGTCCATTCTTTAATCTCATATAGCCTCCATTTTGCTTCTCTATAAAATAGGAATTATATCTATCTTGCAGATTTCACTTGCTAAGTTATATAAAGAATATAATGCAATTAGAGCAGTGTCTAAATCAGCAAATGTTGATCGCTTCTCTACAATAGGTATTTCTAATAGAGTCCTCAAACATTTTACCATATTGATCATCACAACCACTCAACCACCCCACCACCAACCATTTTTCTGTAATGTTCTTTTTCATTTTTGGGGGGATATAGCACTTGTTCTCTGCCCCTAGAGGAAGGGAATTCCTTTCTTGTGCTCTCAGTCCATAATATCCATTTGATAATCATAGTTTTTACTGCTGTGGAAAGAAAATGAGCTGTGTCCATGCCAGAGTATGAGTGCCTTTTAAGTGTCCCACTTCCTGCAGCACAGATCCTGCTCAGTGGGAAAAGGATTCCCTACTGCATTTACAGCATTATGGTCATCTGATTTCTTGAACCTCTAACTCGACTATTCCATGCTGTTCTTTTCACTTCATTTTCTTGACTGCCCTGGTTACCAATTTTTCACTTTTTCTAGCATTTAATTCTTGTGTTATTCTTTAGCACTGAATATATTTCCAGCCCTCTGGCAATCTTGGATATCTTTTTGACTGAATGTCTCTCAAGATAGATGGAACCAAGGTGCCGTATCTGGGGCTGGAGTAAAGCACGAAGCTGGAGTAACCAGAGGGACTGTGCTTCGGAAGTGGAATAAGATGCTAGGTGGGACCTTCCAAATCAGTCAGCACTCCAAAGAGGATGGACTCAGAATGAGGATATGAAACACAGCATTGCAGGTTCCATAGAGATCTAGTAAGAACGGACAGTAAGGGTTTGCTTCGGAGTTGGAGAGTGGGAGGTGTAACCTAGAACAATTCCTTTCTGAAGAAAGCAGTGGCTTTTTATAGGGTTTCTGTGGCCTTAAAATTGTTAGAAATAAAGCAATTAAAGAAACATTGTGTGTAGTAGACATATATGGTATTTTCTGCTCAATACTCCATTTCTAGGAATCACTGCTCCACCCAAAGTTATGTTTGCAGTGGACGTAGCTGGGTGTTTTTCTTGTTCCTTGTTTCCTTTTTTTTTCCCTTTTTTTTTTTCTGTATATGTGTATGTATGTAACAAACCTGCACATTGTTCACATTAACGCTAGAACTTAAAGTATAAAAAAAAGGTAAATAACTCAAGTAAATATTGGCAGAGAAATGAACCTGTAATGTACTGAAGAGGAAATAACAAATAGTCTGAAATGTATGAAAAGATGTTCAGTCTCACTAGAAAATAAAAATGGTAAAATATCATTTTCACTCATCAAACTGGTAAAAATTAAAGATGCTTACTTCATAAAAAACAGAAAGACAGAATCCTGCTCTGTTGCCTAGGCTGGAGTGCAGTAGGGTAACCTCTGTCTTCTGAGTTCAAGCGATTCTCCTGCCTCAGCCTCCTGGGTAGCTGGGATTACAGCTGTCTGCCACCATGCATGGCTAATTTTTGTATTTTTAGTAGGGACAGGGTTTCACTGTGTTGGCCAACGTGGCCTCGAACTCTTGATCTTAAGTGATCTGCCCGTCTCGGCCTCCCAAAGTGCTGGGATTATAGGTGTGAGCCGCCGTTCCTGGCCACCAGGTATGTTTTAATTTTTTTCTGACCTTTGGCATTACAAATGGACCTAGGGAAAGGAATCTAACCCAAGCTGCGCCAATGAGCCCCTTCCCTGGGACATTTGGACGTAGAGTTTAAAGTCTAAGAAATAATGCTGAGGATTTATCTTAGATAAGTTTTTTACTATGTGCAAAAAAAGAGGCAGCAGTCAATCTTTAGAGAAAGAGAAGAACGAATAGACACACAGAAAGGGACTCTCATGAGATATTCCAGTATATTTATAATAGCTTATTTTTACTTACAAATAGTTCTAGTTAAATTTTAGTTTTTGAAATAAAATAACTAACTCTAAAGATGCCAAATAAAGTGCACCTCTGAGCCGTTGCTGAAGTCATTCTTCTGAGACTACCTCCCTTCCTACTCCACTTTACCTTTTATAATCCATCCATAAATGTCTCTCCTTCTCTAAATAGCCCTCCCTGGCCATACCTAATGTTAGCCTTTTGGAATGCCTCTTAAATGAGCAGTCTGATTAAGTTCTTGATGGATTAAATATAAAAAGGCTTTTCGTATTTTGTATTTTTTTTTACTTTGAGTGTGATCATTCAACTTCCCTCAGTAATTTTTGTACATTTAACTTGAAGTCAGATTAGTTACGTATTAAAGCACAAAATTCTCTATATTCTCTATCACAGAAAATACTTCATTAAGCACCTAATCATAGAGATTTTCGTTATCAAGGTACAGAGGAGTAAAATATTTTATTAGAAATATTTTCACTACCACAGGACCTAATGTTACCTGACAGCCTGCTTTTGGCCAATTGTGGGTTTAGGTATATGCTTTTGAAAGACAAGGGAATACAAAGAGGACTAAAATTGTGTGCTTGGTTTCAGTACTTAAATAAAACTCAGAGAAATTAATTTGGATTTTGGATTCTACAAAGCAGTATTCTGGATAGCTCTTTTGTCTCTGCCCAGATTTCAAAATGGTAATAACACTGGCCTAAGAAACAGGACACACACACATGCATGCACACATTCAGCTCTGGCTGTGTCTGAGGTAGCATTATGAATGCAACTGCTGGACCCAGTAGTGAGTATTGACAATAGGAGACGGGACACAGCAGACGGTCAGCACATTCACTCAAATGTCAGGCAGCGGCATCATTAACATACTGCAGTGTCCAATAACTCCAAGCTCCCCATGGATGGGGACTGTGCAGGAATAATTACTTGGACATCACATGTACTTCATCACTTCCAAATTAGATTTTACTAATCCACCGCTTTATTTTCAGGGTAATCTCATTAGTACAATGGTGTTCCCTTTTTTTTCTTTCAATGCCTTGGAAGATTTATTGCTTTGAACCAATGGTAAGATTAAGTGATTGCCAAAGGACATATTATTTTAAGATTTAAACTAATTTAAGTGGGGCTGTGAAAATCTATTTATTCTTCTTCCTCATCCCCCACACCTTAAGAAATATTTTAGAGTAAAAAACAAATTACATCTCCATACCTTGATTTTCCTTTTTTACAATACAAATAAAACCTTGTTAAAGAATGCTGTTGATTTTCTAAAAAGGAAAGGAAAGATCAACTCATTGTCATATGCAGCCTGTCCTTTTAAAATATGTATACAGAAAAAAATGTCTATTTTCAGTGGACACTTTGTTTTGTATATTCTAATATTTCTCCATTAATAAGAGGATAAAATGAATGTTCTTTGTGGGTTTTGTTTTTCCATTTGTGCTGACCCAGAAAAGGTAAAGTTAGAGAATTCTGAAGGAGCTATAAATTCCAGACCATGCCAGATAGGAATCATTTTGTTCTTCCATAAGGTTATTTCAAAAAAGTATTGTTTTAATTGACACAACATCTTATGATATCATGGAAAACAAGACAAATTATGATGGAAAACTACAAAACAACCCACAATACCTTGCTTCTAGATTTATTTTATTAAATGTACTCAGGGTATTTTCCTGACTAGACACATACTTATCCATACCTTACACAATTTCACACCTTATCTAATTTCCATATTAGAGTCATAAATGTGTGATTAATGATTGACTGAATGACTGTTAGCTATCTGTAAATAACTAACAGATATGAAGTTATAGCAATTAGTTGCATTCTTTTTGCAGAGAGGTTTTTCACTACAGAAGCATCTAAATTATCAGAAAAATGTCAAATATTTGCCTTTCACATAAGACAGGCATTATAGTAGGCATTGCCATTGCTAAAATAATTAAGATTAGCATGTTTTCTCTCCCCATGGTACATAAAAAGTTGTGAGTGAACCAGACAATTAGATGCATGGAAATTATTTACTAAGATGAGTAGAGCCTTTTCTGCAAATTCCTAGGAATTTGTCAACGAATTACCCCCACATGTCCTATACTGAGAGTGTTTGCTAGGACCTTCTCTGCCATGGGAAAGAAAATAAAATTTTGGAAGACCTAGCTTTTGGTCCTGGGTCTTCCAGTAATTAAAGTTCTGATTTAGGGAAGAGCTCCCAGGGTTCAGTTTCCATGCCTGCA
Organism: Chlorocebus sabaeus; assembly: GCF_047675955.1. Classification (NCBI taxonomy): domain Eukaryota; kingdom Metazoa; phylum Chordata; class Mammalia; order Primates; family Cercopithecidae; genus Chlorocebus; species Chlorocebus sabaeus. The sequence continues at coordinate 42,292,472 of NC_132904.1, read as the reverse complement.
TGATGAAGAATTGAATTTAAGTGTCTTTGTTTTTAACTTCTATTTTAGGTTCAGGGGTACATGTGCAAGTTTGTTATATAGGTAAACAAGTGTCATGGGGGTTTGTTGTAAAGTATCTTTATGAATGTTTAGAATTCAGAAAAACTCATAATCTTAGTTACCTTTCCAGGTTATCTCTCCTGCATTTTTACATGTACATGTAAGACCATAAAATCCAAGATAAGGAAAAGGAGAAGAAAAAGAGAGTTAACCATAACTAAGCACCTGTTATGTGGCATTGATATTTCACAACAAAATAGAGGTAGAGTACTCTGCATGGTTTATTAACCTTACGTGGCAAGGTCTGCTACGTACCCCAGTAAAGCTGAGACCCAAACACAGTTCTTAAATGATGACTCACTCATGATGGCTTTTCAGCTGCCTACACATGGAAGCAGGAACAATGACTCAAGACAGAGAAGACTTCCCAGAACCCGTTGACAGATAATTTTTAAAGGCATATAAAATAACTGTATTTGAGAAAATAAGTACAAAAAAAACCTAAATTCATATAAACAACAACAAAAACTAAAGAAAGTCTTTGGTTGAGGATGTCCCTTTCCTAAAAGGTCGTTCTTTTACTCCTACAGTATAATTACTCTTTGTGTCTCTAAGGGTAACACTGTCTTTCACCTGAGAAAAAGTTTCACACTGACAGCATGGTACACAATCAGAACAATGACTGGGGCTGGGTGCGATGGCTCACGCCTGTAATCCCAGCATTTTGGGAGGCTGAGGGAGGTGGATCATGAGGTCAGGAGTTCAAGACCAGCCTGGCCAAGATGGTGAAACCCTGTCTCTACTAGAAATACAAAAATCAGCCTGGCGTGGTGGTGGGTGCCTGTAATCCCAGTTATTCAGGAGGCTGAGGCAGAGAATTGCTTGAACCCGGGAGGCAGAGCTTGCAGTTAGCCAAGATCATGCCATTGCACTCCAGTCTGGGTGACAGAGCAAGACTCCATTTCAAAAAAAAAGAATAGTGACTGGGATCTAGGGAGAAGGGCTATTCAAACTGGTTTGATGATAGCATCATTTCTCGATACTCTGTAGCCCAAACAAAAGAGTTGACTGCATTTTCCATTTCTAGCTTGTTGCTATGGTAATACAGCTCAGTTCTTTTCTAAAATATGTTACATAAAAATGGTTGTTTTATCCACCTTTTGTAGCAGATGGTGACAACTTTGAGTTGTCAGCACCTAAACAGTAGTGGCAAAACCGCAACTAGGGAAGACATACAGGTCAGAGATCCATGAGTGGTGGGAATGATGTCAAATCCTAGTCACCTAGACTGGGCGTCTGACTAAGGTGGCAGACCTGGCAAAGACTGAAGAGGAGGCAGCACCAAGAAACTGGGGCCCACGACCAGGAAATCCAAATATATTTAAGAGTTCAGTGCTCCATTAGGTTGAGCAGTCCCTTGAATGACTGAGCTCCATAAATTCACCCTGACTTTCTTAAAGTTTTATTTTAATAACTTTTGATTTTGTAATGATTTTGGAATTAAAGAATAGTTGCAACCATAGTACAGAGAGTTCCTGTGTACCTCTTGTATGAGTTTTCTATGACTTTTATAAGAAATTAGGAGTTTTCTATGGCTTGTGTAACAAACTTGGTGGTTTAAAATTACGTGAATTTATCACTGTACAATTCTGGAAGTCAGGAGTCTGAAATAGCGCTTATTGGGTAAAATTAAGGTGTTGCCAAGGCTCCGTTCCTTCTGGAGGCTTAAGAGGAAAGCCTATATCCATGCTTTTTCCAGCTTTTAGAGGCTTTCTGCATTGCTTGGTGTGTGGCCCCCTTCCATCTTCAAAGCCAGCAACAGCCAGTCAAGGTTTTCTTCTATTGCGTCACTCTTGACACTGATTCTTATTTCTCCCTCTTCCTCATTTAAGAGGGAGATTATCTTGTGTCTACCTGGACAAACTCATGATTATCTCTCTATCATAAGATCAACTGATTAACAACCTTAATTCTATCAGCTACCTTGATTCTCCTTTGCTAGATAATTTAATATACTCACCGGTCTCAGAGTTTAGGGCATGGACATTCTTCAGAGACCATTATCCTGCTTATCATACCCCTTATCCAAATTCCCTCATTGTTACCATTTTACTTTACCCTTGTACATTTGACAAAACTAAGAAACTGACATTGGTACATTACTATTGACTAAACTTCAGACTTTATTTGGATTTCACAATTTTTCCATGATGTCCTTTTTATGTTCCAAAAGCCAATCCACAATACCACATTTTATTTAGTTGTCATGTCTTCTGGGCGGAGTCTCCTCTAAACTAGGAGAATTTCATAGTTTTTCCTTCATTTTCATAATTGTCTCAGTTTGAGGAATACTGAAGGGCACAGGGTTTTAACAGTTCACCTCTACTCTGAGTACATCACATTTCTTATTTCAGTCAATGAGCAAAAACAGAAGGGCAAAATATTTGTTTAACTTGCCAGAGCATCACATTCCAGCTTTGCAGGGGTACTCTGGTAAACTGCTATTATGATGATTGGACTCCTTCCAAGCAGTGTCCAATCACTGGCTCTAAAAGAAAAATAGAGTTCCAGTGTCCAAAGCCAGGCCTTCCTGGAGTCTCTTTTATTCATTATGAAAATATATAGTTTTCCCAATAAAGATATAGCGTAATATAACTCAATGAGAATAGGACTTGAGATAAAAGTGTATACAATGTTTTTCACTTGTTATTAGTGCTATTCTTCTTGTTACTTTTAAAGAGTTTATTGAGAAATTAGAAAATGCAAATAAGAAATAAAGATTTAAAACTAAATGAAATCCATGTAGAAATAATTCTGTAAACACCATGGTATATATTGTTTCTGAATAAAAAAAGAAAATTATGATTATGTAATACTTAAGGCTGATCTTCTTTTTCATTTATTATCATCTCAAATTTCTTTTAGTGTTATAGCAGATATTCCATGTTTTAGATATACTTAAAAGTACTTTGATTTATTTATGTATCTGAGAAATAGTTATATAGTTTATCTCTAAGTTTACTGTCATGAAGATACATTTAGATACATTTTGTGAAATACCTAACTATTCCTTTAGGATAAATTCTCTGTGGAAAAATTTCTGCTATGTTAGGTTGTTTTGGGATGACAACAACTCAAAATCTCGGAGACTTAAGACAGTGGTTTGTGATATGAGTCATCAGGGTTGCTTGGGTTCTGCTTCGTATTGTGTGCTCTGGAACTAAGCTGTCAGAGAGTCATTCTCTTGGACACTGCCACTTATCAAGGCAGTAAGGAGAGAGTAGTGAAGCACATGATGACTCCTGAAATTAATTGGCCAAATCAAGTCACGTGGTCAAGTCTGACTTCAAGGAGGCAGGAGGGTATAAGCATCTCATAGAGAGAGATACCTTGTCAAATGGCCCTCTATAATGGTTTCACTGGTTTATATTTCCACCAGAATACATGAAAGTGGTGATCTCCACACAACTTTGCAAACACTGCATATTACCATGTTCTTATACTTGCCAATTTAACAGGAAAAAATAGTATTTTATTTAAAGGAGTTACCTTTAGTTGATAATTAATAAAGAAGGCTCCAGCTTAAATTTAGTTTTACATTTAATGGATGTGAGTCCTTGAGTAAATTAGCTAATATCTCCAGCCTGTGTTTACTTTCTATATAATGGAAAGAATAATTTCTTATTCAATTATGGTAAAGATTAAAGTTGATATTATATAAGATTACTTTGTAAACTCTAAAAGGTTTTTAAAGGAGGAATCTATTTAATAATCCTCTACACAGTATCAAATGTCTAACAATAATAATAGGAACTGCAACATTACAGACTGAGGGGTAGAGGAGTGATCAAGGCATTGTAATCAAATTTCTGGTCCCATGTACACCAGTCATAAGTTCTTCAACTGTTAAAGGATTATAATACTCTTCCTGAAGGGCTATTCTGAAGATTCAATAAAAACAAATAATATAGAACATAAAATAGATAATAAAAAACATTTATCACTAAAGATAATATGATAGTCAATAAATATTTACTGAGTGAATTGTATTATCACTGTCATTTGAAAGCAATCATGAAGCTAAAAAATGTTTCAAGCTCTAAACTTTTCAAATTTGTCTTTTGTGGACTTCACTTTGTCTTAAGGACCCGTTAAGCATGTCTTTATAAAAGCTTTGTTTAAAGTAGCATTTAACATTATGCATTAACTTACTAACATTTAAAGATAATTGCTATAGCCAGCATATCTTCAAAGAAAAGGAAAATTATATTAACCGTAGAACTTTTATCCATTAAATATGTCTCTTAGTGGAAGAAGAACTAGTGAATTCTTTATGCACAATTTGTCCTGGGTAACTTTCCATCATAATGCACAAGGACACATGGTTCATTATAACTTTCATAATTGTTCTTTCTTTTGTTATTTTAATAAGTGCTGGTGGAGATCACAGATGCCAAAGATAGAGAAGAAAATGGAATGGGTTGACTTTTCTAATCGTTCATTCATTTACTCATTCATTCAGCCCCTATGTGCCAAGCATTTATTCTGTGCCAAGCTCTACACTAAATGTTTTAGATGCATTATCTTATTGAATCTTCCTAATAAATTCAGGAAGTAGGCGTTATGATAATTTTAACTTTTATGAAATATGAACCTAAAATTGAGTGAGTTTAAGTGATTTGTTTATGATCACAGTTGGGAAGTGGCAAACCCAAGGCTAAAACTGAGATCATATCTTTTCAAAAAGCATACTCTTAATCACCATGCTATGCTACCCCAAGGCAAAGGCATTTTAGGAAAAATAATAAGTATAATATTTCTAAAGACTACATGTATAAGGTGAGAGGGAGAGCTAAATATTATTTAAAGCTTTTACCCTGCCTAACCAAGATGATATGGGTTACTGAACTGAATTTATATCACCGAAGACAAAGGTTTAACTTGGTAAATTTCTCAAGATATGATCAAGTCAACCATTACATTTATACTCTATCTATATCATACACTAAATTCCTAAGTAAAACATGTTTAAAAATACAACTTGGTTGCTTTTATTGGATCTTGGCTTTTTTGTTTGTTTGTTTGCTTGTTGTACTAGTTCATAGGTAAATATGAACAAAAGCCCATTGAGCCTTTGGACATGGAATTAGCAGTATAAACTCACTTTTAATCTTAATCTAAAAATGCACCCTAATGCCATAGAGAGTCACAGTCCTTTGATGACAATTTCAAGCAGCATAAAAACTAGAAATACATTTCATTTTTAACTTTCCTCCTTTGGAAATTATACATTAATGACTTGATATTTCTTGATTAAATAGACATACACCTTTCTGCCACTGAGAATATAATGATAAATATTTTTCTCTTTGATAATGGCATGATTACAGTGGCATACTAAGGCCTGCCAGATAAGGCAATTGATCACATACTCTATTTTCTGTGCCACAAGTTTCTAAAACCAAAATAATTTTTCAAAGTATTACAGCTTTATATAGCTGTAGTACATATATTTTCATTGATCTACAGTATTCCACCATCAAAATATACCACAGTTTATTTAATAATTATTTAATCAGTCTATGGTTGATCGATATTTTGGATATGTCCAGTTTGGGATATTAAAATAATACGTCTACAGATATTCTTACATGTGTCTTTCTGTTGGATATACGTATATATAGTAGAGCTATAGATAGATAGATAGATAGATAGATAGATAGATAGATGATAGATAGATAGATAGATAGAAGACAGATAGATATCCTGTCAAGAAAATAAAGGCTCCTTAAATATATTTTTTTGAAAAAATGAAGAAGGAAGTGGACATAAATGAAAACCTACAAAATACATTGCAGAAAGAGCATAAACTTCTAAGTCAAGTATCTAAACTATTTTAAGTAGAAAAGTAAAATTATTGGAAATAAGTTTTCATTTGGTCAAAGGGTACAAAGCTTCAGTTGAGCAGGATAAATACACTTTGGAGATCAAATGTACAGCAGAGTGACTATAGTTAATATTATTGTATTCTATACTTGAAATTTGCTAAACAAGTAGATTGTAAGGGTTCGTGCCATACACAAAAAAGGTAGCTGAGATAATAAAAATGTTAATTAGTTTGATTTGTGGTCATCATTTTATAATGCATATGTACATCAAAACATTACATTGTACACCTTAAATATATATGATTTTATTTGTAAATTATACCTCAATAAAGGTGGGAAAAGTTAAAAGAAGGAAAGAAAAAGAGAAACAGTAAAGAAAATTTTAAAAAAGGAAAGAATAAAAAAGAATAGGAAAGAGAATAAGAAAAGGAAAAGAAAGAAAAGGAAAAGAAAGAAAAAAGCAAAAGAAAAGAAAATTTTCAGCAACAAAGTGTAGATAATGAGTTATAATGGAATAAGCGAAATGAGTTAGCAGACAACAGGAATGATCCCACTGTGAGCTGTTGAGTACTTCTGCCAGGAGGAGTAAGAGGGAAAGACCGATGAAGAAATATACAAGGAGACAGACTCTATGAGATTAAGCGATGGATTGATGATGAGGGAGAAGTGATTTGGTAGATGAAAGGTTGAGGGAGAAGGAGGTAATCATAATGAATTGAACATTTGGTGAATGCTAGTCTGTACAGAGAGGGGAATCCTGGAAGAAGAGAAAACTGGCTAACAAGAAGGCAAAGGTAACGAAATTATAAATTCATTTTTGGATATCTTGAGTGTGAGAAAACTTTCTAAAAAGGATGGATGAATCTGAGGTAAAAGAATGAGTATGAACTGGACGCTTAACTTCCAGGTGCAATGGCTCATGCCTGTAATCTCAGCACTTTGGAAGACCAAGATGGGAGAATTGCTTGGGCAGGAGTTTGAGACCAGCCTGGGCAACAAAGTGAGACCAAATCTCTACAAAAACAACAACAAGATATATATAGCCAGGTGCAGTGGCAGGTGCCTGTAGTTCTCTGCTGAAGTGGGAGGATTGCTTGAGCTCAAGATTGAGGCTGTATTGACCTATGATCACACCACTGCACTCCAACCTGGGTGACAGAGTGAGACCCTGATTCAAAAAAAGAAACAAACAAAAAAAAAAAACAAACTAGACCAGTCGACCAGATGAATAATGAATAGCAAATTTTTCATCTCATTTTCTGAATAGAAGAGGCTATGTGTGTGTGTATACATGTGTGTTTGCGATGCAAGAGATTTGGTAATCAACAGACCTAAGTGGGGTAGAGGTTGCGTATGGAGATAAAGTGGAAAATACTTTATTTGTATTCGCATTGTGTTTGAGGTTTCAAAGGCTCTAAAAATTTTGCTCCATTCTTCCCCATAATTTCCCTTCTCACTGCCACCCTTCTTGTTCAGAACCTCAGAATCATAAAACTATGTTCCTCAAAAGGGCCCTTAGAAGTTATTTCTTCCAATCTCTTCAATTTTATAATAAAAATTTGGGACTAAAAGAGGATAAGGGATGTGTCCAAAGTGCAGAATTAGATAGATGGGAATCTGAGAACTGTACCCTGGTCTCATTTCTCTTGGCCTTTCTCCCTTAGATAGCAAAATTGACTTCTTAAATGTTCCCACCATGCCCAATTTCTTGTGTTTTTCAATCCATGTTATCTAAAGTCACTTAACTTTTTGACAATGTCAGTCTGTTTAAAAGGCTTTGCATCCTTTCTCAGTGCCTAAAAAATAAAAGACCATATTCTTTAGGCTAGTATTTGAGGCCCAAATGCAAAATAACTTGATCTTTCATTCCTATAATTAAATCAAGCACAATAACTTGCCATTTCACAAATGCATGCAGCCACTAATGAGGTCAGTCCTTCATCTTTATCTGGCCAAACCTCTCTTACCTTTTAATGCCTTCTCTACATACCAATTACCCTATGAATAATTTCCTTATCCTTCTAAATTATGCTTCTTTCTGAGCCTGTTTCTTCATCAGTGAAATGGGGATAGTCACACCAAACACACAGAATTGTGCTAAGGACTACATTGTGTATACAAAACTTCCAGCTTAGAGCTTGTCATGTAATGGGCTCTCAACACATCTTCAAACTCCTTTTTTTATTTAACCCTCACAGTTCTGTGTGGTTTCTTTGTTGCACCCCTGTATTTTATATTTTCTGAAGTTACATGTGTGCTTGACTTAATCCCCCTGTTTATCTAGTAAATATTTCAGGGATAATAAAATTTTAAGGACTAAGACCATACCTTATTCTTCTTTGTATAGTATCATCAGGCCCTAAAACTCTGTCCGGCATTATCTGCATGCCTAATAAATACTTGAATTATTAACTGGAATTGAGCAACTCCCCAGTACAGGATGTCTTCTCAGTTTCTAGTCCCAAGCCGTTGAGACTTGCTGGTGATTCTGTTATACATGGGACCAGTTTGAGGCCAGAAAATAATCAATCCCCCACACCGCCCTGCTAGCTTTCTATCTGCCCCTAAGCATTTTTCACCACAGCAGTCATTTAAACCCTTTCAGCTTTCCACAAATCTCCTGCTTCTCTACCTTCCACCTCACTCTATCCATGACCTATGCCCTTTTATTTCACAACAAAATTAGAAACTCTATTTCCTGCAGCCTCATCCATCAGTTTACTCATATTACCCTCACACTACTTCCCCTCACTCCATCTTACTTCCATTTTTGTTCTCCCAAATGGACTAGTTTTTGCTCCTCTTATGTAATACTGATTTCTTCAATTCTGTTCTTGATGTCTGTGCTTTTCCATTTGCTCAGATGTATTTCCCTACTAAATGCCTTCTTTTTCTTCCTCATCTCCACTGACTCCTTTCTATCAACATTTGAACATACTTAGCTGTCTCCAACCTTTAGAAAGTAAATTATCCCTTGATGCAGAAACATTATAAGATACCATAACATTTATGCTGTTTCCCGTCCTGAGTCACCTACAAATATTGCTCCTTTTGTCTCATGTGCCCCACAACCTATCTTTAAAGTCTACCTTTTGCCACTACCACTCAAATAAAAATGTTCTGGCGAGGGTGCCAGTGGACTCTTTACTGCCAGATCTGATGGATCCTCTCTACCCATGGAACACAAATAATTGCCATAGCACTCTACTGACACTGCTGTGGCTTCCTTCTCCTCGGCCTGTCCCTTAATGTTGGTGTTTCCTAGATCTTCAGTTCTTTCCTTTCTCTCTGGGCTCTCCTAAGTGATCCTATCATTTCCTGTGACTCCATAGACTTTCTATATAATGATGACTCTAAGAGCTAAAAATTCAGACCTGATCACTCTTTTGACATCCAAACCTCCATCTCCAACAGCCAGTGCACCATTTTCACGCATCCACAGCACGTCACACTCCCAGCATGTCTAATAGGGAAACTCATGTCTTTCTCTTTCCTCCTTACAGCTCTTTCTTCTCTCTCAGTGTCCAAATCAGGGTCCTTTTCCTCACTCTCCTACTCATCACATAGAATATGTCAATTCCATCTTGTTACTAAACTCCAGTCTGTGCACTTCTCTCCATCCCCATAGTCACAAACTTGTTTCAAGGCTTTAGTTCTTTGTATTTGTATTACTGTATGTGTTAGCTTGCTACGGGTGCTATAACAAAATACCAGAGATGGGGTGGCTTAAACAACGGAAATGCATCTTTTTCCATAGTTCTGGAGACTGGAAGTCCAAGACCAAGGTGTTAACGAGGTTTGGTTTCTTCTGAGGTTTCCCTCTTTGGCTTGCAAATGGCTGCCATCTTGCTGCATCCTCACCTGGTCTTTCTTCCATGCACGCACAGTCCTGATGTCTCCTTTTGTGCCCTAGTTTCCTCTTCTTATATAAGTCAGATTTGGTTAGGGCTCACCCTAACAGACTCATTTTAACCCCTTTAGAGACGCTATCTTCAAATATAGTAATATTTTGAGGTATTGTAGACTAGGACTTCAACATATCAATCTGACAGGGAAGAGAGGCACAATTCAGTCTATAGCACTGTGATAGCTTCCATATTGGTTTCCTAGGACAGCCATAAAAAATAATCACAAACCCGTTGGCTTAGAACAACAGATATTAATTGTGTCACAGTTCTGAATGCTAGAAGTATAAAATCAAAGTGTTGGCTGGGCCATGCTCTTTCTAAAGCCTCTAGGGGATGATCCTTCAAACTTAAAATCTTTCAGTGGATCCACAGAAATGTTTTACTCTGGATGAATTATGGCGTACAAACCCTCTGTAATCGTTAATCTGTCTACATCTTTATCTTTGTCTTTTGCTATCACCCTTCTTATACTCCTTCTCTTCATTATTCCACTAAAAACACCTCCTGAACAGTGTTCTATCACAGTTGCTGCCTTCTCTCTGCCTAGGTAGCTCAGCTAATCTTTCAGCTCAAATTCAATCCTTACCTCTTCTAGAAAACTTTCCTTGACTACCTCTCTATTGTGGGGAAGTGACTCATATATTTTTCTAGCTTTTCTGGTCTCAGCCTTTCATAGAATTAACCATTACATATTATAATAATCTGTTTATGTGTTTGATCATCCATTAGACTGTCAAGACTTTGAAAGTAGAACTTGAGTCTTGTTACCAATATGGGTACTTGGCACATACCAGGGATTCAAGAAAAGCTTACTGGATGAATAAATGGTGAAGAAAACACTGTTATCCATAGTTGTAATTAGGTAAATTTATTTGATAGAAAGTAATTTAAAATGAAACAAATAATATATGGAATCTGTTGTGGTTAAACCCCATTACAAAATGCTGTTATACCAAAGGAATTTTGATAAATAAATATTTCATTGGGGATTCTTACATGCCTTAAAAATCCATTCTGGTAGGGAATGATTGTATTTTGAATGTAATCCAAAATGTTTCCAAATAATTTCCCAAATTATTTCAGATTGAAAATCTGGGTGAAAGATTTGTGTTGGAAATTTTCAAAACAAATTTTACCTTTGCTTTTCAGAGACTTATTATGCGCATTACTTTACTTAGTTTTCCTGCCTTCATAAATTATTGTGTGAGTCTTATAATCATGGAAAGTATTAATATTTCAAATCTTGGTTATTTGTAGTGTAAGAAAAGGCAGAGAAATTAAATGTAATGTCATTAGGTTCTCATTTTACTTCTGCAGAACACATCCATCTGTAGGAAATACAATTATTCTTCTTTATATTAGTTCTTTCCTTAACAGAAATTAATGACCCTGTAATTCAAAACTTTCCCTTAAACTTAGATGACAACAACTTGAGGACTCTACTAGCCTTCTGATTTTTAGTTAGTTGTGTAAAAAGGGAAAATAATGGCATTTTAATAGATTAACTCACATTTTAAAAGCTCTAAAGAACTGTACCAATCCTTTGTAAAGAAATGCAGTTTATTTTTATGTATTAATTTAATAAGCACACAGCTTCCTAAATGTATAAATTCTAATGTTCCAATGGAAAATCTTTTTACTTATGTAAACATGTGTATTTGTCACCAATGACATCCTCTTTTCCAAATATTAATATATCTATTTTTAAATTATTGTTATTTGAATAGAATGATGGTGGTTAAACTTGTTTGTATGTTAATTTTAAAAGAAAGCTCATAACGTTACATTATTAAACATGAACCTTGTTGAAAACATATTGAAGCTACCCTTCATCAGATAAAGAACGTTGCCTTCTATTCCTAGTTTGCTGTCTTTATCATAAATGAGCTTTGAATTTTTCCAAATGCTTTTACTTCATCTTTTGAAATGATCAAGTTTTATCTTTTAAGTAAGGTGTAGGTCGAGTCAGTTTATGTAGTAGAGTATGTATTTTAATCAGTTAATATAGTGCATTATATATATTTTTTCTCTTAAAGACGAGTGTGTTTTGTTTTAGTTTTGTTGCCTGCTGATAAAAGTCACTTCAACTCTTTTGGTTTGTCTTTGCCTGGTATAGCTTTTACTATCCTTTAAACTTTAGCTTTCTCATGTCCTTCAATTTACATGTTTTTCTTGTAGATAGACTATTCAGTAGCTATTTATTGAATGTCCCCTGGAAGCCATATTCTTGGTTAGGTACTAGGAATACAATGAAAAAGAGACATTAGGTTCCTGATACTCTGGAATGTACATTGACATGAGAGAAATAAATACACAAGTACACAATAAGTAACTAAATGGTTATGGATTGTGATCAGTACTATGAAATACAGAAACAAAGTGTTAGCATAAATGATAATGGGTGTAGACTATCTAAGATGGGGTGGTTAGGGAAGATGACTAAGAGGAGCCAATGTTTAAGCTAAAACCTGAAGAACAAAAGTCAATCATGTGAAAAGGTAGGAAAATCAAACATAACCAGAGGGATAAGTGCACATAGACACCCTGTGCCATCAAGAACTTGTCATGCTCTAGGAATATGCATATCAGCACCCCTAACTTCAACATTGTAAGTAAGGGATTGGTGGGTCCTAAGAGGATATGAGAGAGAGAGAGAGAGAGAGAGAGAAAGAGAGAGAGAGAGAAGGGAGAAAAGACACTGAATATTTGAGTCATAATAAAGAATTTTTATTTAGGTACAAAATCTTGAAGGTTTTTTTTTTAAATGTGTCATTTCTGACTCAGGTGTCTGAAAGTTCACAATAATTTCAATGCAAATATTGATTTAGTGGTGGTGGAGAGATAGGGAAAGAAAACAGAGATTAGATAGGATGCTAATTCAGTGGTGATGCCGGTGGCTTGGATCAAGTTGGAGATAGCGGGCATATTTGGTACACATTTTGGATGTAAAACCAATAGAATCTGCAGGTGTTTTGGATATGAGCGTAAGAGACCATTCAGAATCAGGCATGTTTCTCATGGTTCTGACTTTAATACTAGGTACATTGTGGTAACTTTAACTGAAATGATGGTGTGTGTGTGTGTGTGTGTGTGCGCGCGTGTGTGTGTGTGTGTGTGTGTGAGAGAGAGAGAGAGAGAGAGAGAGAGAGGGAGAGAGAATATTTGTTTTGGGGTGTATTCATGTGTAACTTCTGGGAAATGGTGGTGGAAATAAAGAGATCGATTTTTGACACATTATCATTGAGAGGCCTTTGAGACATCCAAGTGGAAATGTCAAGTTGACAGTCATAAGTCTACAACTTAGAGAAAGTGTATATACTGGAAATATAAGTTTGGGAATTGTTATTATACAGAATAGTGGTTAAAAGTATAGTTTCAAATATAGACTCTCTGGGTTTTAATCTGGTTTTGCAATTTACTAGCTGTGTAATTTTGGGCAAGTTATTTAACCCATCTGTATTACAGACTTGTCATCTGTAAAATGATAATAATGATGATAGCAATGACCTTATGTAAATAAGCTAAACGCAAAGCACTTAAAAAGTTTTTACTTGTGTTAAGCATAAATAAATATTAGCTGCCAAGATCACCATCATCATTATTAATAACTCTATGGGTAACCTTTCTTGCTTAAAACTTTCTTTTTAATAAAAGTGTCCTGGAAATATTACTTAACTCAAAGATAATGATGTTCAAATAATAAAATTTAAGCAGAAGTAAGCATTTTAGAAGGAACTGCTATAGAAGAAATATTTTTGGAAACAGGGTATTTTGTAGCCTTCAGCAAGAATGCCAAATCCACCCTAAAACCTAGCCCGTCAGTGCCAAGAACATAGTAGGTGTTAAGATGATGTTTACAGACTACATCATACTAAAATATATTAATAATAGTTTGGATTTTTAAGTTGTGTACTCCCTAGAGTTTTCCAGGAATTTGTAAAGTACATCACTAGCTCACTGATGTGTTAAAAGGATCTTTCGCCAAATTTCATACCAGGATTTTGTGTATTTCAAGCTGTTCTGTTACACTTGCCAAACAGGCTCCCTCCTCCACATCCAGTACCAATTTTTAACTCAAAATACACATCAAAAAGAATGACTAGTTACAATTTTGGCCACTGAATGAAGTCATCATCCTTGTCTGATTCCAACTGAATTTTTTTTTCTATAAACTAGGGGTCCTGGACTGTGCCTAATCTCTCACAGACATGAGAATGTTTATGTGATAGAATTATCAAATCGAAAGAAAAGATGAGACTCTATCGTTGAAGCTCGGTCACTGGGTTCTCCACGCTGGTAATAAATATTCTGGTGCACTCTAGTGGTAGAAGGAGATAGGCTGGAAGATGGGGAGGTGCAGTGGAATTAGCAGTAGTGATTCTTATTCTGGACAATGTACCAACAATTGTGGATTTCAAAAAATTGCCAATGGGATATTTCAGGTAAATGGTAGAATTCACACGTGATCTTGCTCCCTTGTTCCTCTCTACCCAGAAAATGTCTGGTGGATAATGACTGCATTTCTTTAATAGGTAGAACACCACAATTTAAAAAGAAACACAGTGTGTGTAGCTCAAAGCTACCTATCTTTTACGGTCATTTTATTTTTCACAGGAGCGGAGTTCTTTGCTGTCTTCCCATAATGATGGTAAGAAATAATTTTCAACAGGAACTTTCATGTTCTATATATAGTACATGTATGTGAATAAAACAAACGAAGTTTATAAATGCAAATTACATATTTGCACACACATTGATAAATGTCAATTTTAGATGTTTTTAAAATTGCATTCTGCCTCATTATCATAGCTTTGACTTTTCCTCTCTGTGAGTTAATTCCACAGCTAACTCCCAGGGCTCTGATCATTCATTCCCTGGCTCACAAAATCTTCCTTTTGGTGCCTGTTCTTGTATTTTCTTGTCACTGTTAACCTTTTTTCTTATAATTTGTATTTCAATAGATTGTTTGTATTGTATATTTCTGGGAAACCCAGCTGTGCTCCGGTCATCTCTGTCCCTTCCACATCACCCAGCACAGCACCTGGTGCCTAATGGGCATTCTGGAAATATCTGGTGAGTGAACAAATTCGTGAACAACTTGACCTGTGACTTTAGAGACTCATGATAATGATGGATTATATCCACTGGTCCAAATCCCACTGAAGGCCCCAGTTAAGTCTCAAAAACTAGTTAGGAAGGAGTTTAGAGCTCTTCAGAGCCATTTTCTCCTTGGAAACCAGGTGTCGCACCAACAAGAGCTGATTTCACACTTATTTTCTTCCTTCTAAGCAAGGACCAGAATGATCTTCTCACTTGTGCTACACCAAGGGAGAGGTAAAAATTTACTCAGACAGTCAGTGTCCAAATTGCTTCAGAAATTAAAATGTGTGTGTGTGTGTGTGTGTGTATGTATAAAAGGGGAGAAAGAGAAAAATACTACCAATATGCGTTCCAGTAAAAAGACCTCAGGTTTAAGAATCTGAGAACTGAGATGAACACTCTGTAACAAAGTCACCACAGGTCTGAAGCAAGTAATGGAGCATCCCTATTCCCACTTGCCCTGTTTATCAAACAGAACCATCATACATAGAATCAAATAAAACCATGGATGTGATGTGCTTGGCAGATGTAATGGTTCTCCAAGGGTGGAAGCTTTTTAAATTTAAAAGCATCTGGCCTTTGGAAATGTCATGATGCAACTTTGTGGGAAATATTTAAATTCATTCAGTCACTCATTGAACAAATATTTTATTGAGCGTGTATTATATGCCTGGTATTCTTTCAGGAATAGAAAATACAATCATGAGCGAAACAAATAAGCTTCCATCTTACTGAAATTTATATTACAGTGAAAGAAGAAACAATGAGTAAAGAAATGAATATGAAATATATGAACATACCAAATTCATTGTGGTGAAGACAAAGCAGGATAGAGAATGACGGAGGATGCAATTTTTTATATCAGATGGCCACGTAAGTGCTCTCTGCAGTAGTGACATTTAAGCCAAGACCTGAATAAAGTGAGAGAACTGTGTGAGTATCTGGGGGAAACAACATCCCAGGCAAAGGAAACAGATAGAGCTAAGGCCCAGGGTAGAAGAATGCTTAGATGGGCCCAAGGAATAACAAGAATGTCACTGTAGGTGAAGCGAGTAAGAAGGTAAAATATAGAGATGAAGCCAGGGTACCGATTATGTAATGCCTTGCAGGCCAGGAAGTGATTTTTTTTCAAATAATTTTTTTAAACAACTTCAGAGTTACAGAAAAGTTGCAAGGATAATACAGATAGTTTTCCTATACTTCATCCCCAGTTTCTCTTATTATTAATCTTATACTAGTCTGGCACATTTGTCACAACCAGAATACTGATGTTAATACATTATTACTAACTATAGTCCATATTGTATTCAGATTTTCTTAGCTTTTACATAACAATCATTTTTCTGTCCCAGGATTTTATTCAAGAAGTCACACTGCATTTAGTCATCATATCTCCTTGGGCTTCTCTTGGTGGTGACAGTTTCTTAGCCTTTCCCTGTTTTTGATGATTTTTAAGAGTTTTGAAAGTACTGGTCAGATATTTAATAAAATGTCCCTCAATTTGTGCATGTTCAGAATGGTTTGTACATTCTTGACAGGAAGACCACAGAGGTAAAATGCTCTTCTCATCACATTGTATCGGGAATACCTGTTACTAACATGACTGATCACTGACGTCTATCAGTGGTCACCTGACTGAGACAGTTGTTGTTGAATGACTGTAAAGTAATTTTTCCTCATTTTCATACCATACTGTTTACAAGGGAATTACTATCAGCATCCCACACTTAAGGGACAGGTTGTTGTGCTTTATCTCCTTGAAGGAACAGTATCTAATAAAACCTATTTGGAATTGTTCCTCACGAAAGGTTTGTTTATTATCTCCCATTTATATGTTTGTTCATTCGTGTATTTATATTATTGTAGACTCATGGATATTGACTTTATCTTTTGGGATATAATACAATACTACATTACTTATGGTGGTGGTCACTTTGCTCCAGCTTTACCCATTGGGAGCTTTTGTTCTTGGCTCCCTTTGGCATACCTACGTCATTTTGTTTTCTGAGTCATGGAGAGACTTTGATGCTATTCTAACGCCAGTGGAAGCCATTGGAGAGTTTTGGGAAATGTAGTAACATGATCCCATTTATATTTTATAAGAATTCTTGTAGCTGCAATGTAGAGAATAAACCACATTGCAAGATGCCAAGAGTAGAAGCAAGGAGCTCCAAGAAAGTGATAATGACTTGGAGAAAGCTGCAACAGCAGAGGTGAGAAGGAGAATTTGGGGATATAATTTGTAGGATGAGCTTACAGCATTTCCTCATGTATTGGATGTAGAGCAGTCAAGAGTGACTCCAAAGTTTATGTCCTAAAGAATTGGATAACTGGTGATGTTATTTATATCTATGGAAAACACTGAAGAGGGAGCAGTCCTGGAACTCCAAATAATGCATAAAATACATATAGCGCAGCCAAACTAAATAAAACTATACTTAAAAGAGCAATTGCTTTGAAAACCTTGTTTTGACTTGTTTCTGTGAGGGAAATCAGCATCATGATTCAAACACAGGCTCCCGGGCCAAGAGAGGCAGATGGTAGCTGTTCCTCAGGCTCAGGCTTAAAGAGAGGAAGGGTTTTCATTTATTTCTCTGAAGATAGTTTCCAGTCTTTTCGTTTATAAATATTTCTCTCAGTTTGTGAATGTGCTCTTGTTTTGTCTGTGTGCATTCAACTCTGATACCCCTGGGTGATGTAAGCCATTTGGGAATCAAACAGCTCACTCTGAAAAACAAATTGAGGCAACCCTAAAAACATAAAATTGTCCTTTCCAAGGAATAGGAATATTGAAAATGAGAATTGATTTTGGGAGTCTTGGGCTTTGGATTAAGGATATTATATAAATTGCCCAACTAGTTCATGAGTAATTTTTTCAGCCAACAGGTATTTGCTGTGAACCTATTGTATACAAAACCCTGCCTATTAAATAATGGAAAGAGTTGAGGCTCTCTAATCACCCAGGGGTGAGATACTGTGCAGAAGGATTCTAGCCTAATGCCTGGCACCATAAGCATCTGATCAATGGAACCTATTATTATATTATGTGCCATATACTTGTATATCTTTGAACTTTGAACATGCTGCTTTCTCAATCTAGAAGATACTTCCTTCCCTTCCCTGGCTTATAAACCTCAACTTGTTCAAGATGTTGCTCTAATGTCACCCTTCACTCCTGTAATCTTCCCTTTTCTCCGTATTCCTCATTGCTAAGCTCTTAGTTGGTTCATATACCAACCAGCAATGTCTTCTACACTTCATTCTTCTACGTTTCTATTGAGTTTTTTCCCTATACGCTCATACACTTTTACCATTATTAACTATGTATTTTTCAATAAATTAACTTTCTATTTTACTTAATTCAACTTCATCTTATGGAGCAATACTCATAAAATTATGAGCTCAGGGTACTTACTGTATTCTTCAACAAATAAAAATAACTATATACTATTAATGACTGTAAATTATAAATAATGTTTATTGTTTGAAATACTATCAAAAATCATTTCTCATACCACTAGTGTAAGGAATACCATGCTTTGGAAACCATTAGATTATATATTTGTTAAGATGAAACAAATTATGATGAATTGTTTCTAGATTGCTTTAAATAATCCCATTTCTTAGTTTCTCCTTCTATTCATACTCTTTGCCATGTGACTTTGTAGTGCTGTTTCCCTAACTCCTGCCTTCAGGCTTGCTCATGTGACTTGCTTTGGCTAGTGGGTTGTCGGCAGTGACATGGTGTAAGTGAAGAATTGCAGGCCAGTACTAAAGAGCATCAAGTGAAGTACCTAGGGTGAAAACTATAAGGGAGGGGTCATTTTCAGGGTTCTTGAAAAAACTGTTAGACTACTTTCTTGCATTTATTTCAAGGCTATGACAAGAACATGCCAACTGATCCCAGGAAAAATATGAGAGAAATGTGGAGCAGAGCTGCCTTACTAAGTTATGCCCAACCAATAGAATAGCCCCTAGCTAACTGGCAGAAGCATGAACAAGCCAGCCAAGATCAGCCAAGTGACCAGCCAACTCTTAGTGGACCCACTGATGCATGAACTATAAGGGTAACTAAATATCAGTTTTAGCCACTGGCATTTGTGGTATTTGTAATGCATTGATTAAATTCACATATTTTCAGTTCTATAATTTGAGCCCATTAGAGGGAAGGATATTTTATGTCTATACTCAACCAGTACCTAGCACTCAGGAGATGCTACGAAGAATATTAAACATAAATTGATGCTATTATGTTATATAGGTGATTGTCAACAAAAGTCACACAAATTTCCACTTCAAAGTACTTGTATTTGCTCTTTCTTATACCTGGAAAATATTTTCCTTGATATCCACAGAGCTCTCTCTTGCCTTCTTCAATATTCTACTAAAATTCTGTTATCTTATTAGAAGCCCTTCCTGTGATAGGCATGCTGTCTACATTATCACTCAACCCTTGTCATCACTCTACCTGTGATTCTTATCCTGGTATAAGAATGTTGTTATTCAACTGTTTTCATATATTTCTTGATACCAAGACTGCCAAGAATGACATAGTATTATAGCTTTTGTTTTCTGAGACTCCTTAAAACACTGTACCTGCGTTACGTCATATAACACTGAAACAAAGTTATAAGGTAGGTGTATCATCATTTTGCAAAAAAACAAATTGAGATTCAGAGAGGCTATATAATTTTCTACAGTAACACAGCTAACAAAAACCATCTCTTCAGCCTACATTTGTTTCCTTCTCTTCCACTAGGAAGCTGTCACCTAAAATTCTACCACCACAAGACAGCAATAATTTTTACATTTCTATGCTCTTTTGTCATGTGCATCTTTTCCTTACAGTTGGCACAAATAAAATTTCATATTCCATAGTTCACCTAATATTATAAATATTATTACTATTGTTACTCTATATGTATTGGTTGACAAAAGGAAATCATTGAGTGGCTTCCCTATTTTTAGACGTTAATGTGTCTTACAGTTTCTTTCTTTATATATTTTATGGTTTTGATAGATGTTAATCACCAAATTATTTTTAAATGTGTTATATCAATTTATTCTGTGACCAGTGGTGGATGTACAAATTTTTCCATGGTGGCATTAAATATTACTATTTTTAGTTGTTAAATTGATGAACGTAGATGTAAAGAACATTGCTCTGTTTTTCCACCTGTAGTTTTTTTGTTATTTATTTGTTAACCTTATTTACACATTCCTTTTTAATATTTTTACCTTTGTGAGTCTTGTATTTGTACTTTCAATCTATCTATCCATTGTAATCTTGAGCTTTTTTTCCAACAACTCGTTTTTCTCAGATTTGAATTTGTTTAAGAAATTCCATACCCTATCGTCTCTGTTTTGCATTTTGCAAAATGTAAAATGTTACACTGTAAATAATTATTTCTGTAGTGCCTACTATATTTATTTTTAGGAAATAGTATTTTTTAGGCAATATGTTTTACACGGATCAAAGAAGTTACACTTGTTTATAGAGTATATTTCCAAATATGTATCACTGAATCTGCTTGTGCTATCTTTTTGTCAAATCAATTCATTATTAATGAGTCCTCTGCAATTTATAAATAAGTGAAGTATACTGGCACTTAACCATCTTCTTTTGTAAACACTGATTGAAACAACATAAAATCATATTAAAATACATAGATACTTTTTAAGAGCTATTCATTAATGGGATTGAATAAAGAGTACTGATTTATAAATTTCATGCCTAAATATCATTTTTCTAGAAGAAAAATACTCATTTCTGAGTTACTATTCACATGTATTTTTAAATCTGTGATTTTTTATTTTACCTCAAGCTAGATCCATCTCCCAAGAATCTCTTTCTAGATGCTGTGTGACAGCTTTAAAGGTGTTATGGTGGCAATTAACTAACTCAGAAGTTAAAATAATACCAACCCTTTCCTAAATCCTTGGATTTGAATGTTAATTAAGCAATTAGATGCACAAGGGACAATTGCCAGATGATGCCTCCTGGTAGTTAAGTCAGCAGACAAAATTGATGAATTCTATTAATATTGTGTCCAAATTAAAAAAAAATCTCAAGCAGCCTAAAATGAAAACCAGAGCAGCAACACAAAAGCAATCTGAGAAATAAGAGATTTTTAGGTTATGGGAAGGGGTCTTTTTTTATTCTTATGGGAGTGTTGGTGAATGCTGGTAATGAAACATAAACAAGAGCTAGTCATGCAAGCTTTTCGCTTGTGAATCAATTCAATTAACTGCTGATTTGAGCAAATCCTCCAAAATGGAGCATCAGTTAAAACCAAAATCATGAATTACAGATGAAAAGGCTGTTTGGATTGTATGGATGAATGACTTATTCTGACATGTTCCACCAATTAATGAGTTTCCCCATCTTTGTGTAATCCAGACTAGATTTTCCAGTCAAAATCTTCTTCAACTGTAATTGATCACCTTCCCCTTTGTCTACCCATCCCCTCAACATTGACCCATCAAGCCTAACCTCGGGAAGGACTCTGGTGTAATAATTTTATCATGCAGGTCTCCAAATGTCCTACTTTCTAGGTTTATGGATAAAATCTTTGGTTGGAGGGGTGAGGGTAGTAATACAGCTACACAAATTTGTGAAAAGCACCATCTTTCATGATGTGGCGTTGCTATACTACGGACAAATGACCTGGAGAGGGAAACCCAGGCTTGCCACTTCGGGAATAACCCACACGACCATATGTAGTGGCTCGAAGTCAAGAGATGAAAAATAAATATTGGATTGAAACATTTTCTCTTTTGAAAAGGAGTGAGATGCCCTAAATGCATCATTTCCTTGGGAAGGGTCTTTTTGCCTACTTGCTTATGCCTGAGGTATACATCCCCTCCCTCAGTAATTCCAACTCTCTAACATGGGATAGATGGGGACGTGGGAAGAAGAGACACTGACTACTTAACTTCGATTTTACCAACTGCTTAATTAATACTCAAGTTCATTATTTTAGAAAATTAATGACTCCCACCCACCCCACTTCCAGGATAATTTTGACACCATCCCCCAGGGACTGAGAATTTCTTAAATGGAGATAGTTGAGTTTCCACCAATAATTCATTTATCTCACCAGGGTTGAATGTAAGATTTATGGTAGTACTCTTGTCATCAGTAGAACATGCCTCTGGTTTGGATTTTCTCTCTGTTCTACCTCTCAGGAATCCAAAGGCATTGGTAGATAAACAGAGCCAACAGAGTCAGAATGATGGAACCTGATACCTGGAAAACCTGGAATGGTTCTTGTAGAATTATGTGTTGGTCAAAGACTGTCATATTAAATAACTATACTTTGTAAGGCACTAGTCTAAACCATGCAGGTAATACAGAGATGTTTATGACAGGGCTGTGATCTCAAGTAGTTTGCAATGCAGACACTGCAAAAGGTACACAAATGAATAAAGTTGCAAGGACTGGATAAAATAAAAAATATTGGAACAACTATGGAATTAATCAAATACCCTCAAAATACCAGTGAAAATGATACTGTTAAGGAATACTTTTAAAGTTCCCTCCCCATATACAATATGCTTCATTTTATAGAGTTTGCCATAAGCTTTGGGGTAAGAATAGAGGCTAGACAGTAGCATTGATGGAGAAAATGATAAATGAGCAAACCAGAGCAATTAATCAGGGCATTAAGTGAAACCTGAGAGGTTTTTGGGTAAGCAAACTATCAAATCGGGGTCAGGGGAAGGCAAAGAGTGCATGACTACCATTTGTCTATCTTCATTAGACAGGTTGCAATAGACAGTCACACTTAAAGTACACCAGTTGGCACCAAAGTTAAAAAAAAAAAAGGAAAAAACAAAAGAAAAGTTAAAACAAAGACCAAGTATATGTAATATCAATCCTCTAAAATCTAATTTTCAAAACGAATAAAAGAGATGCCGGCCAGGTGCAGTGGCTCACGCCTGTAATCCCTGCACTTTAGGAGGCTGAGGCAGGCAGATCACCTAAGGTCAGGAGTTCGAGACCAGCCTGGCCAACATGGTGAAACCTCGTCTCTACTAAAAATACAAAAATGAGCCAGGCGTGGTGTTTGGCACCTGTAGTCCTGGCTACTCAGAAGGCTGAGGCAGGAGAATGGCTTGAAACTGGGAGACGGAGCTTGCAGTGAGCTGGGATTGTGTCACTGCACTCCAGCCTGGGCAACAGAGCGAGACTCCATCTCAAAAAAAAAATAAAAAAGAAAAAACAGAACTGCCTATTTTGAGGGAGCTTTCACTTGATGTATCAGCCAGATAATTTTTGGAGGATACAAAGCCAATTAACTTCCCCTTCTTTACCTTCAAGTTCAGAAATAAGTGAAAAATAAGACATGTGGAGAATATTGCTTAGGTATGTGGCTAAATGAGTTGCTGATATTTCACTGATGCATTAGTAAATAGATTACCCCACCCACTTGTGACTCAACTGGACACCTGTAGCTCATCTTCCTAGTTACTAAAGACAGACCCTGTCTAGTAACCTTACTGGATATTAGAAAGCGGACTCGAATGCCATTTATCTGCATAGACACATTGCAGAATGAACAGAGAAAGAACTGAGCATGCTTGGTTTCGTTACCCATTTTAGCACTCAGATAAAGCACATCTGATTCTGGAAGGATTTGGTGATGGACAGGAAACTGTCCATGTTAGTTTAGCTCAAGTCCTTCAGGACCACCTCATAGGTTAATCAAACCTCACCTTACCGACTAATCAATTATAGGACTCATTGAATAGTGTGAGAAAGTATATGGGGTTCTTGATGCATCTAAAGACAGGAGAAGAGAGTATTTTACTGACAATAATGGATAATAAAAGACACACTCACAGAATACTTACTCTACCCAACATTATTCTATAAAATATGTGCACATTAAATCTAAAGTTCTAAAAAATCCCATGCATTTGAATTGCCCCCACTATATAGATAAGAAAAATGAGATTTAGAGAGGTGAAATAATATCCCCAAGGTCACATAACTAGTAACTGGCAGAGCCGAGATGAAGCCAGCCAACTTGGGTGCTCTTATTCATCAAGATATCTCACCTCTCACCACGAGCGACAGAGGAGAGAAAAAGGAGAAACAGTTTTCCAGTGTTCCCGATCCTCTTCCACCTTCTTGAAGATGAGCTGAGGCAGAAGTCCCCCCACTTTTATTTAGGGCAGTGAAACAGTGAATTTGGTTTTCTGATCACCAACATTCTCGATCCCCACAGGACCTTACTATCAGCTCCATCTCATGAACAACGAGTAAGGAAGAGTTGGAAGCAAGTCCTGAAAGCTTCGCTTATTCTCTGACATCCCTCGGGAAGATGCTAATAAACCTCGTTTCTCACAGCTACTTTTTGTTGCCCATTGGCTCATTTTTCATCTGATTTTTGCATTCTTACTATGTCACTGGGTTTTTGAGATGATAATCTGTGTGAAAGCTTTCAAAGGAAAAAAGAAATCAGCCACTATCTATTTTGTGTTTTGTTTTCCCTCCCTGGAAACTTACTTTTGAGACCGAAATATTTGGGAAAAAAGTATTCAGAGAATAAAAAATCATAAACATTCTAAACATATAAGCCAAGAAAATAACGTGTGAGTTTGGGAGGACTGAGTGTTATGGCTTCGTAATGTTTATTTTAGTGGATCCTGGGCTTCTACCTCTAAGGGCTGATTGATCGATCACTTCTTCTTTTTTTCTCCTTTTCCTTAACAGGTTTCCCTAAATATTTGGCCCATAAATCAAATGGCTATAACATTAATTATTTTTGACCTTTGGTGTTAATTGTCAAAAATATCTCCTCCTAAAAATTACTGCAACACTAACCCTTTCTGGTTGGTATTGGTACATGAGTAGGCGAGTGGCAGTTTCTTATGTTCTATGATTTTATGAAGGTTAGAAAGCCAACATCACAGCCCACACACACCAAAGCTAAAAAATGCGACTCTAAGCTGGAAGACTCAGTTTCCTCTGTTTCTGCCAACACTCTTCTGTGTCTACTGATGCCTCCTCTACCCTCCATTACTCAGGAGCAGTCTTTCAATTTCTGAGCCAGTACTGGGAGATTAGAGGAGAATGAGGGAAGGTAACTACTATGATTACACTTGAGCATTAATAGTGTGTCAGGTGGTTTGTTAGGCATTATTCATAAGATAAACAGTATCAGCTCACTTTTTACAGATGATAAAAACAGAAAACAGGAAACAGTTAAACAGTGTCAGAGACTAATGGGACTAAGAATTATGCCATCACTAGGACAACCATAGAGTCTGGTTTTCCAAAGACAGTTCCAGGTTACACTTGACATAATTATTATGTTAATTATTAATAACCCGTCCTTTTACTCTCTAATGTGAGTTATAAGTTCACCTAATCATCCTTATTGAACTGGAGTACTGTGGCACCAGCAATGCTCCTGGGTCCTCATGTCCTTGAACCCCTTTTTACCTCCTACCTAGAGTCTTATTTGCTTCCAGTCAGACGGTAGATTTCACACAAAACAGGATGGCACCTAGATGTTCCTGTAGAGACTAAATTATGGTTTATACTCATCCTGGATTGAGCTAAGTTTTAAACCTGAGCATTGGCTAGTTTGTACCACAATAGTTTCTATTAGTTATCCTATCTAGCAGACAAACCTTCTGTAAAACTAGGAAACTGTTTTACCCTGTTGGAGTTCAAGTAATCCTACTAAAGATCTGGACCAAAATCTTGGCAACGGACTAAAATTAACTCCCTACTGCCCTGGAAAAAATTTGGGCAACATTTTTCATATGCACAAGACCCTCCTGCTTTTAGTTGCAGTCTGACCCTCCTGCTTTTATTTGCAGGTGTAAAGATGAAGATCCCATACTACCACTGGAAGAAAAGGTCTCTCTATATGTCAACAGGGTGATACAAGGGGTTGTAAACACCAAAATGCTAATGAAATCCTGGGCTACTATGTGATCCTTATGTTTAAGTATAGGATGTGGCAGGCTCATTCTAATGCTACTGATCAAAAATATCCTAAGAAATTCTCTTTTAAGGAGAAGGGCCCCTTAGGATATTAAGATGATCAAACAACATGTAAGGAATTCTTTCATTCATTCAGCAACTATTGAATGTCTATTATGTACTAGGCACTGTGCCAGTGCTGGAGATACAGAGTTCTCTGTTCTGTAGAGAAGAGTCTAGTAGGGGACTGTTGTGGGCTGAATGTTTTGTGTACCTTCCTAAATTCATACTTGGAAGCCCTAACCTCCAATGTGATGATATTAGGAGGTTGACCTTTTGATAATTAATTAGGTTTAATTGAGCTCATGAAGATGGAGCTCCCATAAAGAGCCCTTATTCACATCTCCCATTAGCGCCCTTATTATAAGAAGGAAAAAAAAATCCCAGATATTTCTCTCTTTGCCATGTGAGGACACAATGAGATGGTGGCTTTCTGCAAGCTAAGAAGTGGACTCTCACCAAATAGTGAATTTCCCTGACTTTGATCTTGGCCTTCCCAACCTCCGGAACTGTGACAAATAAATATCTGTTGTTCTAGCTACCCAGTTACGGTCTTTTGTTACACCAGCTCAACTTGACAAGTACATGAGCACAAGCATTCATCTAGGAGTCACACAGATATAGAATTACAGACCATAAGAATAATAAAAAATGTACACTATGCTTTTAATAGAGTATATTGTTGGCCCTACAGGCAGTACATGAGAATGCTTCTCTGAGGATGTGACAAACTGAGTCCTGAGAGACTGGTAACAGTTAACTGGGTAAAGGATGAGGGAGCCTTTCAGGATGGGGAAAGTGAAGGCACTGAGGTCTTAAACCAAGAGGTAGAAACCCATCAGCTGACTGAAAGAAAAGCTAAGCCAAGGAATTTGAATATGTAGTCTAGAGAAGAGCAGGGTACAGTGGTGGGATGGGAGTGGGGTGAAGTTGAGCAAGGTGAGAGTTCCAGATAACTTGTCCTATGGAAGAGGGACTAGACTGAGACAGTTCCATTGTGTGACAGCCATAAAATGATATTTTAATTTAAAATAAGGAAAACGTCCTGCTTCTTGAGTCAGTGTTTTGAAGGCAGTGTCTGTGTCCAGAGCCATTTGCATGTAGGCTGTATCACAACTTGGTTAGCATTTTGTAGAGATGATTCAGAGTGTTGGAAATGCTGAATATTTAAGTTCATCTCATTTAGGAGGTTTTGTGAATCACTTACTTTCAGTTAAAAAGAAAAAGCTAGCCTCAGGGGTAAACATCTGATGAAGGTACATACTATTAAAAATTCCCCAAAGACAAAAGAATCTTGGAAATTCTTTTCCAATAAGACAATTGCAAACTTTTAGGAAATATCAGTCCTGCTATACTTGTAGAGTCCTGAAAATACAGCATTTACATTTTTAAAAAGCCACCAGCACATTTAATTGTATTGTGCTTCACTTTACTGTGATTTGCAGATATTGCTTTTTTTAAAAAAATTGAAGGTTTGTTGCAGTCTTGCTTTGAGCAAGTCTATCTGCACCATTTTTCCAACAGCATGTGCTCACTTTGTGTCTCTGTGTCACATTTTGGTAATTTTTACAATATTTCAGACTTTCTCATTATATCTATTATGATGATCTCTGACCAGTAATTTTCGGTGTTACTATTGCAATTATTTGGGGACACCACAAACCATGCCCGTGTAAGACACAGTGAAATGTAGAGGAACTTAATCCGTAAGTGTTGTGTGTGTTCTGACTGCTCCATGGGCTGGCTGTTCCACCATCTCTCTCCCTTTCCTTGGGTGTCCTTATTTCCTGAGATACAGCAATATTAAAATCAGCCCAATTAATAATGACCTCTAAATGTTCAAGTGTAATGACCTCTAAATGTTCAAGTGAGATGAAGAGTTGCACATCTCTCACTTTAGACCAAAAGCTAAAAATTATTAAGTTTAATAAGAAAAGTATGTTGAAAGCTGAGATAAGTGGAAAGCTAGACCTCTTGCATCCAGATAATTAGTCAAGTTGTAAATACAAAGGAAAAATTGATGAAAAAATTAAAAGGGCTAATCCAGGGAACACAGAAATGGTAATAAAGTGAAACAGCCATATTGCTGATATGGAAAAAGTTTTAATGATCTGGATAGAAGATCAAACCAACTACAATATTCCCTTAAACCAAAGCCTAATCTAGATCAAGGCCCTGACTGTCTTTAATTCTATGAAAGTTGAGAGAGGTGAGAAAATTGTAGAAGACAAGTTTGAAGCTATCAGAGGTTGGTTTGTGATATTTAAGGAAGGAAGACATTTCCATAACACAAAAGTGCAAGATGAAGCAGCAAATGCTGATGGAGAAGTTCCAACAAATTATCCAGAAGGTATAGTTAAGATCATTTATAAATGTGGCTACACTAAAAGACAGATCTTTAATGCCAATGAAGCAGCTTTCTATTGAAAGGAAATGACACCTGAGACTTTCATAGCTAGAGAGAAGAAATCAATGCCTGGCTTCAAAGCAGCCATCAACATGGAAGTGAAACTCTTCACCAGCACAAACGTGATTCAGTGACAGCTCAATATTTTGAGTGACAGCTCAGATAATTGTTAGCACTTTTTAGCAATAAATTAATTTTTAGTGAAAATATGTGCATTGTCTTTTTAGACATAATGCTATTGTACACTTAATATACTCTAGTATAACTTAAACATAACTGTCATATGTACTGGGAAACCAAAAGGTTTGTGACTCACTTTATTTCAGTATTTGCCTTGTTGTGATATTCATTTTGTTGCAGTGATCTGGAACCAAACCCACAATATCTCTGAGGTATATCTATATCTTTTTCATTGCTTTTCCCCTCTAACAAAAGATGTCAAAACAAGGAAAATCTTGCTGTTGTCTGTGATTTGTGTCAACAACATGAGTGCATCCCAAGTGTGATGACGAAACAAGAGTATGAACAGATAGCATCAATCTGTCCTTACAAAATTGTGTTTATTCAACTGTTGAATACCCATGTGATCAAACTTAAAACTATAGATTGCCATAAGGACTTTGCAAGGTATATCTGTTTTGATAAGCCTATTCTTTCCTTTTAATTCATCTCCTTTTTGTTTGGTAATTTTAAATGATCTGGGATTTCTAGAATTTTCTTTGATTGTGAATTGTAAGTGTGCAGAGCCAGACTTGCTGTACTGCCCATTCAGTTATTGCTGTATTAGGGAACACTTTCTCTTGCAAAAGCAACAAGGAAAACAAAAAAAGTAATATTTTTATTATAAAGCACAAAAGTGCTTTGTAATATATATAATTATACTATAAAGCACAACAGCCAATTTTAAAGAACTTCTCTTTTTATGCATATGTGTTTCAGCTAACTCCACGCAAAAGCCCTGTGTGCCTTTTATAGATTCCCATAAACATTTCTGCAAGCCAGACTTTGGTTTTTACAGAAACATGACACGTTTTAAATGCCTCCTAACCACACATATGTGAAATACACACACACAAACACACACACAGACTAGTCTGAAGCCATACCTAGTTTATATCATCCTTATTGATTGAGGGCCCAATCACCTGAAAATGGCTGAGATATTTTTTCCCTGGCTCTTACATCATAGGAGACACAGGTTTAGATCCTGTTAAAAGAGAAGAAAAATCAAGTATTTTCCATGCATAACGTTTTGCATCTATACCTTTTGTTTTCCCTGTATCTCTTTCACTGGGAGAGCTCCTTTAAAAGTCTCAGATATGTTGGAATTATCTAGAAGTTCTCAGTAAATAAACTAATGCATCAAAGCACCATAAGATGACCTTCATTGCCTTTCTTATAACCTTTCCTGTAAGCCTATATTCACATCAAGCTCCATATAAAATGTAAAGTTTCATTTAATCAGAAAATCTTTTAAAATATTGTCTTATAGTTCTAGCTCGGAAGTAGTATTGAGGATGCAAAGATAAATGTAATTTTGCTGTTTTGGGGTAGCTTCCTGTAAGGAAAGACTGGCAAACACACAATAGTTAAATGACACACAGTGGCAAATACTAATAGAAGTACAGTATGAATAATATGCATGCCAGAGATTCTTACTCCTTTTTGGGTCATGGACCCTTTTGAGAAAATGATAGTCTAAATTGTTTAGCTGTTGCTATATAACAAATATTTGACTGATTGCTTAGCAGTTCAAAACAACGAATATTTATTATCTCATAGAATTACTGAAGGTCAAGAATTTGAAAGTGGCTTAGCTGGATGGTTCTGGCTCAGGGTCTCTCATGAGGTTGTAGTAAAGATGTCAGTTGGGGTTACTATGAGCCGAAAGCTTGACTGGGGCTGGAGAACATGTTTTCAAGATGGCTCACTTCACATGGTTATTGGAAGGAGGCCTCAGGGAGTTCCCTATGGGTTATCTCAGAAAATTTTGTTTTTCAAACACATGGCTTCTTCCTAGGACTGATCATGACAGGGCAGTTAGCTCTCCTCAGAGCAAGTGATCCGTGAAGGAGATAAAGATGAAAGCCAAAATGCTGTTTATGACCTACCATCAGAAGTGACATATTATCCTTTATGCAGTATTCTACATGACCTCATAAAATATGGAAGACTACAAAAGAATATAAATACCAGGAGGCAGCTATTATCAGAGAATAACTTTAGGGTTGACTACCACATTCTCCATGAACCTCTTCCCAGAAGAATGCTTCACAGACCCTGTATTAAGAAACCCTGTAAGAAAAGAGGACCAAAAAAATAGCAGTGCGTGGGGTGGCTAGAAAGATTTTGCAAGAGATTAATCGGTGGGTAGAGTTGACAGGTGGACACTCTAAGAAGGTGAAACAGGAAAAGCACAAATACATGAAAAAAAGTCACCCTGTATTTGGGAAACAACAAGCAGCCCAAATGATTAAAGTATAGGGAGAAGAGAAGATAAGAGTGTGGATCAGATCACAGAAGACTTTAAAAGCCACGTGGAGGACTGCAACTTTTATTATTCATTGTGGAGACCCTGTGAAGTTACGCAAGGACCTGATTTACAAAACCCAATTTATATTTTATAAAGATCATTCTGGTCATACGTGGAGATAGAAAGCACAGAGATCAATTGGGAAGCTATCACTCCAGTACAGAGACAGAAAATCATAATGATGTGATCTGGGGCATAAACAGTGGGAATGAAAAGAAGAGGTTGTTTCCAAGAAGTTGTTTGGAGGTAAAATGTATAACAATTGGCAATTAATTTGATGTGAAAAATGAAAGAAAATAATACATGAGTGAAGCTTATGAGCTGTTGCTTTGGACAACTAGCGAAGTGAGTTAGGAGAGGCTCTAATTGCGAGATGAAAAAGTACAAATACGAGTTTAAGGTGTCTTTGGAATATGCAGGTAGCATACCTGGTAAGTATTTTCCAAAGCATATTTACCAAAAACTAGCCATGTAAAAACTTCAAAAAATAAGTTTCCATGATTAAATAGGTTAGGAAATAGTGTAAATATTATGCCTTAGAAAAAATTTTCAATACACACCAATGCATTAAAGATCAAAGGGGTTTTGATTGTTTTGTTTTCTCTAGTAGAGAGAACCATATATTTTCAAGGTAATGTTTCACAAACGTATTTGACAATGGAGTCTTCCTTTTGGGCAACCTCTGTTAACATAGTGTAAATCTAGCTTTCCGCAGAGTAATTTAGTTTGTAACAATTTAGTTTGCCCAACTCATCACTAAATGTCCAGCAAAATTGCCAATAATGACACTCTAACAATGCAGTTAACCTACTTTTTAGCTTCACATAAATCATAATGAAGTTTTCCAGAAACGATTTGAATTTGAATTGACAAAGAAAATCAAACTGATTTTTATTCTTTTAGCTTTTTCAGTATTTTCAGTTCCCTCATCATAACTAATACACAGTAAGGGTTTTTAAACTAGGTAACAATGTTGTAACTTCAACTACAAAATATATACTACCGATGAAATTTACCAAGATTTAGTCTAATACAACAGTTATCTGTTGCTATATAACAAAGGTTTGTTCCAAAGCACTATATAACAAAGGTTTGTTCCAAAGCACTGTCTCATGTTGAGGTTTTGAAATGGAAAAGACATCATGGCCTTGGTGATAAGTGATATTTCAGACAAGGTTTTTCAAGCGAGTGCTGTTTGTAAGAGTCTGACAACACACTGACATTCAGGGTCTTTTTGGGGTTCTGAGACTCCATGTGTAAGCCAAGGAGAATTTTTAGCAAGGCCGACTGCAAAGCTGGAAATCCAAGATGGTTCCTGAAGCAAAAGAGAAGGTGTTTCTTCACTCGTAAATAAATGCAGACACCAAAAATTACCCCAGGGAAAACAATTTGCTCCCGGCATATAGTGTTTTTTAGGCTTCAGGTTTCACATTATTACCTCAAGTAACTCGATACATTATGTAGAGAAGCCACAGTGCTGTGGTTGAGAGTACAGCTCTGGAGGAAAGTGTGATCTGGATGAATCCTAATCGTGCTCTTAATTGATCTGGAACTCAGCAAGTAATGAAAACTTGTGCTTATTTTCTCATCTGTAATGTGGAGGCAATAACGCCTAGTACAAACAAACTTGTGAGAATTAAAAGAATAACTCTTATATGCCTTAAATTAATACAAGCTATTGTTATCATAAGCAAAAATGCTAGTTCTCCCATAAAATGTAGATCAATCCAATACAAAAAAATATGTACATTTCAATGTGGTAATGAATTAAGGACAATAGCTTAGACTCGAATCGTGTTTTCAAGTAATTAAGCACTTCCACATTTCTTAGCCCGTTGATAATAAAACACACTTCTCTATAGAGAATCATGTTAGTGAATCTGTGTCCAGCGGCTGGTGGGAAAAGGGTAAGCAATCCAGGCAAGCTTGGGACCGACAGCCATTAGTGAAAAATAACAGATGGTGTCTCATTTTTTGCTATAGGCAAAGAGCCAAATGACATGACTAAATAGAAAGACAGCCTCAGAGGACTGCATTTGGGCTCCTACTGAGCATGGAGCCTGAAAGGCAGGGACATTTTTAATAACCTTTCTTTGACAAGCTTACAGCCATTTAATGCCTAAACCTGTCATACACATCCAGCCAGGAGAACAGGCCTCCAGAGAAAACTCCACAGCACACGGTCTTACCTCCCTGTGAAAAAATAAAAATTGCACACACACATAAAAAGAAAACATTATACAGCAAGGTCACCAAATACGAAGTTTCCATTTAAATAAAAACAGCCATTCCCCCTCTCAATGGTAACCTTCTAGACCTGCTCCCCATTCTGCATTAGATTAAATGCTAGGTTTCCGACCATTCATTATTCAAATAAAACAATAGGGGGCTCATGCCTGCTGTAGCTGAAATTTCAGTTCAGTCTAATTAGAAGGAAATGCAGTATAAATTATTATGTGCTGAAAATCTACACCAAAAAAAAGAAAGAAAATGAACTCATAATTCTTTATATATTGGGTTTCACTTTTTCATCAAGCCAAATGAAACAGCAAGCAACTGTGTTTTTTTACAAACAGCTTTTAAAGTAAATGGAAAAAAATCAGTAATCATTTTGATTAAAAATCTTTATTATTCCACTATTGTAATATTCAGCAGCAGTGAATGATTGATTCTGCAAAAAAACGTTCACTATAGCAAAATTATCTAATAAATTGTATTTGTTTTCCAACAAGTCAGCTAGTAAGAGCATTAGTGTGGACATGAATTTAATTTTCCCTTGAGTCCATGGCTTCATTTTGTCCCAGCTGTTTCATTTTCTTCTCATCACCAAATCATTTTATTATAATAACTCTCCATGCCTTACTTTTCTATAGCCTGGCATAAATACAAGTACATTGGAGACACTTTCATGCTGAGTAGTAGTTTGGAAGTTTGCATTTAAATCTCACCTTAAATGTACATTTGTCAGAGGAAAGAAGATAGAAAAAAAATTTGAAAAATATCATTTCACTTTACTTAACTATATTATGTGACAAGTAATTTACAAGGATTGCAATGGGGGAAAATCACCTTTATAAAAGCAGTCATAATATCTGTTTAGTTCTACAGACTAATTGAATTAAATACATTAAATAGCTGCATTCATCACCATTTCTAGAAAGACCAAAAAGAAAAAAAAGGATACGTATTTTTTCTTTTGAATCTCTAACGCCAAAAAAAAAAAAAAATCACAAACTGAAAATACATGTTTGTTTGTAAATTCAATAAGACTGTAAACACCATGAAGGAAGAGCTTTTTCTTGTTTACCACTGTAATTTCCACGATACGTATGCATGGAAGGCATTCTATGACTCTTTTTGCACGTTATGACATTAGCAGCCAGAGTCGTAAAGAACTATATAAGCACAGTAAAACAATTGGAGCAAGTTAAAAGACACTTTATTATGCCCATATCAGAACGAGTCTGCCACTGAAAAATGTGAGTCCCAGTGGTGGAAAGGAAAAATATTGAAGCTCATTCTCTGATCAGTAAAATTTTTTGAAACCCTACCATTCACCTTTGTCCTCTTATTCTTTCCTTTTAAATGATACCCAGGTTGTCTCTTCCACACTCCCACATAACCCAGGACACCCATGGTTACACTGGTACCCCACCTCATGACGCCACTCTTACTACTTTGATGAACCAGATGTCCACTCTGTTGATACCGCTTCTCTTTTCTGTAACCTCTCCAGATTGTTGTGTTAACATTGCTGCTTCTGGTGCAAGCTATATAGTAAATCTTCAGAAAATGAGTGTTCAATAAATGCATGGACTGCTTTTGTAGTCAGAAATGCAAATGTTATTTTTTTAAGTCATTCATTCACATTGTGAATCTTGAAGAAAAAATTTTAAGGTTTTTAAGGAGCTTGCAGCCAAACTGGGTTATACATGCCCAACAGATTTTTCTGTACAAAAAATAAGTATTCTAACATTAATTTAAAACATGCTATTCCAGTAAGATGCAATAACACATCCCATCCAAGGGGGGTCAAGACACACATGGCCTCTTAATGCTAAGAGCCTGGAAGGCAGCCCTCTCCACATCTACTTTCTGTGTAAACTGCACAGCATCAAGAATTACTTTATTAAAAATAATGTAAGACAAAAAATAAGTACAAATATATATGTTCCTTTCTTGTCTCTTTTCTGACATTCAAATTCCTGGTTACCTTCTAGACGTCTCTCAATATTTTTATATCAAAATGCGCTTTCTCTTTTGGGCCTCATATTATTTAAATGTATTGCTTATCTTAGTTCAATCTGATTTACAGTAATGTTTTCTCTCTTACTAGAGTTAAAGTGCCTGAAGTGCAGGCCAGACCTATGTGTATTTATCTTTATGTCTCTTGGTTTAATACAATGCCCAGTCACATTGCCTAAAAAAGGTGGATTTATTGAGAGTCAAACAAGAACCAGAGTACTCTGCCTTTTCTATGTTATGGAGGAACTCAAGGATTAGAACGTGTTCAGCACACACCTATAGTATCTGCTTAAAATATATCAGGTTTATAGATAAATTTTTCATATTTACTCTTTGCATACTGAATATAATAGCATCGCTCTGATGATGAAACATAACTGGTTTTATTCATGAAAGATAATATTTGTCTTCGGACTGTATCCTAATGTTCCTCTGGGAAAGAGCCCAAGTCCTTTTTATAGGCTTGCATTAAATCTGAAGGAATACACAAATATACTAATGGAAATTATTAATTATAATAAAACCTCATGGATGTGTGTTGTTTTACCGTTACAAAGCTAGTCCACATCAATTTTTCACCAGAACCCTTTACATTAAGTTATTTAATTAGTATATATTTATTGAAGCCTCACTCTGTGCCAGGTACTGTGCTAAGTGCTGAGGATGTATGAATGAATCAGAAAGAGAAATGTCCTGCCCTCACAGAGGTTATGATCCAATGAGACAGATGAGGTAGATGTGGATTAATTAAATATTCATAAAAAGCAAATTAAGTGCTATAATGTTAGAATTACAGAAAGATAAAGGGATGTATGTTAGGTACTTTAATTTTTTTAATACTTATATTCACTTTTTTAATGAAGGACTCTTCATAGAAAATGGTAATTTTCTGTTACCATTTGGGCTAAGCACAGTTTTAAATCGTTCTGGAATTATAGAGGCACTTCCCGTTACGTCCCTCAGGGTATTATGTTAGAAAGTGGAGCTTCCAAGCTTCTAATGATGATTAAATAAAATAATGTGTACATAGCACTTGGTGCAGTGTCTAGAACACAGTGAATTTTGTTCTTCTTGGCCTTCCATGTGCCAAGCAATCTCCTAGGTGCACTAACTTTGGCATTGTCTTTAATCTTTATACAAAATGAGATGGATATTAATTATCATGATCATCCCCACTTTATTTTTTATAATTTTTTACTTTCAATTTTTATTTTAGGTTCGGGGGGTACATGTGCACGTCAGTTATGTGAGTATATTGCATGACACCGAGGTTTGAGGTACAAATGATCCCACCACCCAAATCATGAGTATAGTACCCAATAGGTAGTTTTTCAACCCTCACCTTCCCTCTCTCTTCATCCCTGATAGTTTCCAGTGTCTATTTATCCCATCTTTATGTTCACATGTACTCAGTGTTTAGCTTCCCCCTATAAGTGAGAAAATGTGGTATTTGGTTTTCTGTTCCTACATTAATTTGCTTAGGATAATGGATTTTAGCTGCATCCATGTGGCTACAAAGGACATAATTTCAGTCTTTTTATGGCTGCATATTATTCCATGGTGTCTATGTACAACATTTTCTTTTTTTTTTTTTCTTTTTGACATTTATTTTAGGTTCAAGGGTACATGGGTAGGTTGGTTATATAGGTAACTTGCATGTCATGGGGATTTGTTGTACAGATTATTTCATCACCCAGGCAATAAGCATAATATCTGATAGGTAGTTCTCTGATCATCTCCTTCCTCCTACCCTCCAACTTCAAGTAGACTCCAGTATCTGTTGTTGTCTTCTTTGTGTCCATGTGTTCTCAATGTTTAGTTCCCACTTACAGGTGAGAACCTGAAGTATTTGGTTTTCTGTTCTCGTATTAATTCACTCGAATAAAGGCCTCCAGCTGCATCCACATTTCTGAAAAGAACATGAACTTGTTCTTTTTTAGGGCTGCATGATATTTCATCATGTAAATGTATCATATTTTCTTTATCCAGTCTACTATTGATGGGCATTTAAGTTGATTCCATGTCTTTGCTATTGTGAATAGTGCTGCTATAAACATAGATGTGCATGTATCTTTATGGAAGAATGATTTGTATTCCTTTGAATATATTTCCAATAATGAGATTGCTGGGTCAAATGTTGATTCTGTTTTCAATTCTTTGGGAAATAGCCACATTGCTTTCCACAATGGCTGACCTAATTTACATTCCCATCAGCAGTACATAAGCGTTCTCTTTTCTCTGAAACCTCGCCAGCATCTATTATTTTTTGACTTTTTAGTAATAGCCATTCTGATTAGCGTGAGATGGTATTTCACTGTGGTTTTGATTTGTATTTCTCTAGTGATTAGTGATATAAAGCATTTTTTTCATATACTTGTTGGCCACATGTATGTCTTTTTTTTTTGAGAAGTGTATTCATGTGCTTTGACCACTTTTTAATGGGATTGTTTGGTTTTTGCTTATAAGTTTCTCTAAGTTCCTTGTACAATCTGGATATTAGACCTTGGTTGGATGTGTACTTGGCAAACATTTTCTCCCAATTTGTAAGTTTTCTGTTTACTCTGTTTGTAGTTTCTTTTGCTGTACAGAAGCTCTTTAGTTTAATTAGGTCCCACTTGCCAGTTTTTGTTTCTTTGGCAATTGCTTTTCACATCTTCATCATGAAGTCTTTGCCCATTCCTATGTCCAGAAAGCTATTTCCAGGATTATCTTCCAGCATTTTTATAATTATAAGTCTTACACTTAAGTCTTTAATCCATTCTGAGTTGATTTTTGTATATGGTGTAAGGAAGGGGTCCAGCTTCAATCTTCTGCATATGGCTAGCCAATTATCCCAGCACCATTTGTTGCATAGGGAGTCCTTTCCCCAATGTTTTTTTGTAGTTATTGTTGACTTTGTCAAATATCAGATGGTTGTAGGTGTGTGGCTTTATTTCTGGGCTCTCTATTCTATTTCATCAGTCTGTGTGTCTGCTTTTGAACCAGTACCATGCTGTTTTGGTTACTGTAGGCTTGTAATATAGTTTCAAGTCAGATAACATGATGCCTCCAGCTTTGTTCATTTGCTTAGGACTGCCTTGACCATTCATGCTCTTTTTTGGTTCCATATAATTTTTAACAATTCATTAATTCATCCTATCCATGAGGATGGAATGTTTCTTCATTAGTTTGTGTCATCTCTGATTTATTGAGCAGTGTTTTGTAATTCTCATTGTAGAGATCTTTCACTTCTCTGGTTAGCTGTATTCCTACATATTTTATTTATTTTGTGGCTATCTTGAATTGGATTGAGATTTTGGTTTTGCTTTGAGCTTGGATGTCATTGGTGTATAGGAATGCTACTGACTTTTTTACATCAACTTTCTATCCTGAAACTTTGCTGGAGTTGTTTACCAGATCAAGGAGCTTTCAGCCAAAGACTATGGGTTTTTCTTGGTATAGGATGATATCATCTGCAAACAGGGATACTTTGACTTCCTCTCTTCCTACTTTGTTGCCTTTTTTTTCTTTCTCTTGCCTGATTACTCCAGGTGGGACTTCTAGTATTATGTTGAATAGGAGTGGTAAGTGTGGGCATCCTCGTCTTGTTCTTGTTCTCCAGAGGAATGCTTCCAGTTTTTGCCCATTCAGTATGATGTTGGCTGTGGATTTGACATCGACAGCTTTTACTATTTTGAAATATATTCTTTCAGTGCCTAGTTTGTTGAGGATTTTTAACATGAAGCAGTATTGAATTTTATTGAAAGACTTTTCTGCATCTATTGAGATGATCATGTGGGTCTTGTTTTTAGTTCTCTTTATGTAATGGATCACATTTATTAATTAGTGTATGTTGAATCAGCTTTGCACGCCAGGGATGAAGCCTACTTAATTGAGGTTGATTCGCTTTTTGATGTGCTGCTGAATTCAGTTTGCTGGTATTTTATTGAGAATGTTTGCATCTATATTCATCAATGATATTGGCCTCAAGTTTCCTTTTTATTTTGTCTCTGCCAGGTTTTGGTATCAGGAAGATGTTGTCCTCCTAGAATGAGTTATTGAAGGATTCTCCTCAGTTTTTTTTGGAATAGTTTCACTAGGAACCAGCTCTTCTTTATACATCTGGTAGAATTCAGCTGTGAATCCTTTTGGTCCTGAACTTTCTTTGGTTAGTAACATTTTATTACTGATTTGCTTGTGAACTAATTATTGGACTGTTTTGGGATTCAATTCCTTCCTAGTTCAATCTTGGTAGGTTGAATGTTTCTAGGTATTTATCTATTTTTCTAAGGATTCTAGCTTGTGTGAATTGAGGTTTTCATAGTAGTCTCTGAGGGTTGTTGTTTTTTCCCCTTGGGGTCAGTGGTAATATCCCCTTTGTCATTTCTAATTGTGTTTATTAGGATCTTTTCTCTTTATTTATTAGTTTAGCTAGCACTTTATCTGTTTTCTTATTCTTTCAAAAAACTAACTTCTGAATTCATTGATCTTTTGTATGGTTTTTTACATCTCATTTTCCTTCAGTTCAACTCTGATTTTGATTATTTATTGTCTTCTGCTAGCTTTGGGTTGGGTTTGCTATGGTTTCACTAATTGCTCTAAGTGAAATGTAGGTTGTTAATTTGAAATCTTTCAAATTTTTGATGTGGGCATTTAACACTACAAAGTTCCCTTTTAACATTGCTTTATCTGTGTCCCAGAGGTTCTGATGTGTTGGATTTTTTTTTCTCATTAGTTTCAAAGAATTCCTTGATTTCTGTCTTAATTTCATTGATTACTAAATAGTCTTTTAATTTCCATGTATATCTATGCTTTTGAGCAATTTTCTTAGTATTGATTTCTAATTTTATTGTGCTGTGGTCTGAGAGTGTTGTTGGTATAATTTTGTTTTCTTTTTAATTTGCTGAGAAGTTTTTATGGCCAATTGTGTGGTCTGTTTTACAGTAATGTACCATATGCAGATGAGAAGAATGTATGTTCTGTTGGTTTGGGGTAGAGAGTTTTATAGATGTCTTTCAGGTTAATTTGGTCAAGTGTTGAGTTCTGTTCCTGAGTATCTTTGTTAGTTTTCTGCCTCAATGATCTGTCTAATACTGTTAGAGGGGTGTTGAAGTCTCCCACTATTATTGCGTGAAAATCTAAGTCTCTTTCTCAGTCTCTAAGAGCTTGCTTTATGAATCTGGATGCTCTTGTGTTGGGTACATATATATTTAGGATAGTAAGATCTTCTCATTGAATTGAACCCTTTACCATCATGTAATGACCATCTTCGTCTTTTTTTTACCTTTGTTGGTTCAAAGTCTGTTTTGTCTGAAATTAGCACAACAACCACTGTTTTTTTCTGTTTTTCGTTTGCTTGGTAGATTTTCCACCATCCCTTTACTTTGAGCCTATGGGTGTCTTTGCATGTGAGATAGGTCTCTTGAAAACAGCATACCATTGGGTCTTGCTTCTTTATTCATCTTGCCACTCTGTGCCTTTTAATGGGTGCATTTAGCCCATTTACATTCAAGGTTAATATTGATATGTGTGGATTTGATCCTGTCATCATGTTGTTAACTGGTTATTATGCAGAATTGTTTGTGCAGTTGCTTTGTACTGTCAATGGCCTATGTACTTAAGTCTGTTTTTGTAGTGGCCAATAATGATCTTTCCTTTCCATATGTAGCACTCTTTTCAGAACCTTTTGTAAGACATGTCTGATGGTAATAAATTCCATCAGCATTTGCTCGTCTGAAAAGGATGGTTATCCTTTGCTTATGAAGCTTAGTTTTGCAAGATATGAAATTCTCAGTTAGAAATTTATTTATTTAAAAATGCTGAATATAGAAGAGATGCCCCCAATCTCTTCTGGCTTTATAGGGTTTCTGCTGAGAAGTATGTTGTTACCTTTTGAGATTCTCTTTGCAGGTGACTTGACCCTTCTTTTTAACTATGCTTAACATTTTCTCTTTCATTTCAACATTGGAGAACCTGATGACTATGTGTCTTGGAAATGGTCTTGTGTAGTATTTTGCAAGCATTCTCTGCATTTCCTAAATTCGAATGTTGGTATCTCCAGCAGGGCTGGGAATTTTTTCATGGACAATATCCTGAAATATGCTTTCCAAGTTGCTTGTTTTCTCCCTCCTCGTTTTCCAGGATGCCAAAGGGTCATAGATTTGGTCTCTTTACATAACATCATATTTCTCAGAGTTTTTTAAAATTATTTTTATTCTTTCTTTTTCTCTGACTGAGTTAGTTCAATGAACCAGACATCAAGCTCTGAGATTCTATACTCAGCTTGATCTATTCCACTGTTGAGACTTGAGATTGCATTATGAAATTCTTATAGTGTGGTTTTCAGCTCTATCAGATCAGTTTGGTTATTTATGATAATGACCATTTCATCTTTCAGCTCCTGTATTGTTTTATTGTAATCCTTAGATTCTTTGGATTGGGTTTTGAGTTTGTTATGAAGCTTAACAACCTTCATTTCTATCCACATGCTTAACTCCATTTGTGTCATTTCAGCCATTTCAACCCAGTTAAGACCCCTTCCTGGAGAACTACTGTAATCATTTGTCAGAAAGAAGACACTTTGGCTTTTTGAGTTGCCAGAGTTCTTGGGCTGGTTCTTTTTCATCTGTATGGGCTCATATTTCTTTAATTATGGTGTAATTTTATACAGTCAGTTGTTTTCGGTTTTGGATATTTTCAGAGGGTTGAGGCTTTGTGCAGGGTCTTTATTTGTAGCTGAATTCTTGCCCTTGGTTTCACAGTGGGTATATTAGCCAACTGTTTTTGATGTTGAATTTTGGGCTGTGATCCAGTAGAAGAAGCTTAAGCCTAATGGCTGGTAGGTAGGCTCTAGCTCAGCCACGTGGCTCCTCTGTTTTTTTGGGTTTTTTTTAATGACTGCAGCCCTGCTCTCTCTGAAAGCCTGGACTGGCTCCTCTCTCCCACTCAAGTGCTTACTGCAGATCTTGACTTGGCACTCACAGGCAGCACATTGCAGCCCTGGGGTGAGCTCAGGCTTTATATCCCCTCTCCAGCTGGGAGGCAGCAGGGGAAGGGACCTTGGCAGTGGTTGTGGCAGAGGGCTGTTACCTTGTCTCTTGGGGCTCCACCCCAAAGAGATGTGAAGCAGCTATCAATCAGTGTGATTGGCGTGGAGCAGTGGGAGAGGTTGCCTGGTAACAAGGAAAGGCGGCAGGGACCTCACAGGGTTGATCAATTGGTTTCTGCTCCTTAGGGCAGTTACAACTTGCTGGAGGTGTGATTAAAGAACTGAGGGTCTTTGCTCCTTTTCCAGTCTAAGGGCAG
This sequence comes from Chlorocebus sabaeus, assembly GCF_047675955.1. Taxonomy (NCBI): domain Eukaryota; kingdom Metazoa; phylum Chordata; class Mammalia; order Primates; family Cercopithecidae; genus Chlorocebus; species Chlorocebus sabaeus. Next base: position 42,250,066 of record NC_132904.1, on the reverse strand, counting down.
CAAGGGCAGTACCCTATGGTAGTGGTGGAGGAGCTTTCAGTTGCCCCTGGAAGCTCCACCTCAGAGAAACACAGAGTGGCTGCTACTGGGAATGTTCAGATAGGAGTTGAGGAGACTGCATTGCTGGCCCTGCTTAGTGAAGAGGGGTGGGGTCGAGGGTTCATAAGAATGAGAGACTGGGCTCATCTTATGGTAACTGAGTAAAAGCCCTCAGGCTCTTTGTTTCTTTCCTTGACTGAGGGCAGCAGCGGTGTAACTGCTGCCATGGCAATGGCAGCAGCATTGTCCATTAACTCTGGGAGACCCTCCCTAAGAAATCACAGAGCCACTGCCAGTGGGGATGCTCATCCAGGGGTGGGACAGCTGTTCTGTGCTCCCTAGCCAGGGCACTGCCTGGTAAAGAGTGGGTGGTGGAGCTTCACAGAGAAGAGAGATGGGACTCCTATCTGTATGGTGGCTACAGTATTCTGAAGGTGCCAGCATAGCGTCCAGGTCCTTTGACTCTTCCACAGCTGAGGGTAGTAAGGTTGGTATCACTGCAGTTGCAATGGCAGAGGGTTTGTGAGTTGTCTTGGGAATTTCCTCCTCAAAGAAATGCAGAGCTACCACTGAGTGAAGTGTTTAGGCAGGGGCAGGGTGGTTGTGCTGGGGACCCAGGTTGAGAGGCACTGCCCAGTGAAGAGTAGTGGGGGTGGGAACCCCATGAGAAACAGTCTGGCAGCTTTTCCATAAGGCAGCTGTGCAGTGCTGAGGGTCCACGTCAGTTCCCAACCACAACATTTTTGGCTGAGGCTGAGGGCAACAGGAATTAAGGCTGTAGAACAGTCAAAATAACAGCCTGCTACCTCTGGGAACTCCGCCCCAGGAAGTCCAGAGCTGTCATCAGCCCAAGAGCCTAGGTGGGGAATGGCTAGAGTCCTATGTTGGGTTGCCCTGCTCAGTGAGAAGTAGTGGGGATGGGGATGTGCTTGCAGAATAGTCTGGCCATTTTTCTGTAAGGTGGCTGCTCTGTGCTGGGGGGTCCACACAGCCTGAGGGCAACAGAAGTGATGGCTGCAGAGCACCAGAAATGGCAGTTTGCCTCTCCTTCCAGAAGCTCTGTCCCAGGGTAATGCAGAACTGCTCCTGACCCAAGACCTCAGCCCTTGCTAGGGTCCCTGGCTAGTAGACCTTACCCTGTGAAGTGCAGTGGAATAGGGCCCCTGTCCTGGGATAAGAAAGGGAGCCTGGCCTCCCCCATGGCTGGAACTGCAGTCACTGGTGCTGGCCTGCTGGGAGATCCAAGGACCCTGTGACTTTGCATGTGCCTGAGCTGCAGCTTTGCCCAGACTCCACGTAGCTCCCTGTGTCAGTCTGGAGGCCCCAGTTTGGGGACTTATGGGGGATCTCCTGAGCCCAGGCTTGCAAAGGTACATGGCAGAAGTGTGAGTCCCCAAGGGCTCTCACTCACTCACCATTTTCCCATAGTGGGGGTCCTCCCCTGGCTCTGTGCCACTCCCAGGTGAGCAGATGTCCTGTCTCACTCTTCTCTGTTCTCCTTGGGTCACATTGCTTCCTTGATGAATCCTGTTGTTTCCACCTGGATATTCCAGTTGAAGAGCTAATATTTACTCAACACTTCTTTTCTCTCTAAGTGACAGTGGCATACGCTAGCTGCTTCTATTTAGTCATCTGGCTGGCACAAACAACAGTTTCTTTATACAGTCTACCACTGATGGGCATCTAGGTTGATTCCATGATGGTAGAATCATGGATAGTGTTGTGATAAACATATAAGTGCATGTGTCTTTTTGATGGAGTGATTTTTTTTTCCTTTGGATATATACCCAGTAATGGGATTTCTAGATCAAATGCTAGTTCCAAGTTCTTTGAGGAATCTCTAAACTGCTTTCCACTGTGCCTGAACTCATTTGCATTCCAACTGACAGTGTATAAGCATTCCCTTGTCTGTGCAACCTCACCAACATCTGTTATTTTTTGACTTTTTATTAATAGCCATTCTGACTAGTATTAGATGGTATCCAACTGTGGTTTTGATTTGCATTTCTCTAATGATTAGTGATGTTGAGCATTTTTTACACGTTTGTTGAGTGCTTGTATGTCTTCTTTTGAGAAATATCTATTCATGTCCTTAGCCCATTTTCTAATGGAGTTATTTGTTTTTTGTTTGTTGAATTTTTCAAGTCCCTTAAGCAATTGTCAGGTTCATAGTTTTGACTATTTTCTCCCATTCTGCAGGTTGTCAGTTTACTGTACTGATAGTTGCTTTTGCTGTGTAGAAGTTATTTCATTTAATTAGGTCCCACTTGTTAACTTTTGCTTTTGTTGCAATTGTTTTTGAGGACTTGAAAATAAAACCACACATCTACAACCATCTGACCTTTGACAAAGTTGCCTAAAAAAGAGCAATGGGGAAAAGACTCCCTATTCAATAAATGGTGCTGGCATAACTGGTTAGCCATATGCAGAGGAATGAAAATGGACTCTTAGCTTTAACCATGTACAAAAGTAACTCAAGATGTTTTATTTTTTCACCCTCAGGATTATTATTCTATTCCTTAGGGTCATGAGTTCTTAAGCATGGGCTAAAAAACACTGTGGATATTTATTAGTCTCACTTTTTAATTCTTTGCTTTATCATATTAATAATCTTAGGATGGGTTATACAGAAGTTTTGAACATGCTTTCTGAACAGCTGGGATATTGAAGGCTGAAGGCACCTGGAAAGTTCAAACAAGATGCCCTAGGAGTTCTTTACTAAATTTTACCAAGTTGATCATGAAATACCAGTATGATTCAGAGGAAAAACACAAGAGATACATCATCACAGTTTTGTGTGAAATTGTGAGAGTTGTTTAACCTCTTTCACCTTCAATTCCTCATGACTAAATTACTATCAATAATACCTACCTTGCAACTTTGTAAGGAGGACAAAACCTAGAGTTAGTCTCAGATACTCCAAGATGGCAGCAAAAGGGCCTTTTCTCATGACACAAGGTAGCAGACATTTTCCCCTTAATTTCTCATCCACATGCAACTCTTCTACCTTTTATTCTTTTTAGAGTGACCACATGTCTTTTAGTAAATATCAAGAGTGTTGTTTCAGTTTAAAGGTTGGGGATCCCAGGTAAGACAACTGTGGTAGTCCTAATTTGAGGTCAGCATAAATCACTAAATGTTATTTACAGGTTATACAAATGCAATTATGGATTATCACACACCCCAAAGGATTCCAAAAACTGTATAATATATCCTTCAGTTAAATGATCTAATTTGTTAAAATCAGCATTGCTTTTTCACTAAGAGCATGAGTTTTGGAATTTGACCTCCTAGTTTAAATTTCACCTTGTCTATGTACAATCTTCATGTTAAGTTACTTAACCTCTCTGAGCCTCAATTAACTTCTCTCTCTCTCTCTCTCTGTGTGTGTGTGTGTGTGTGTGTGCGTGCGTGTGTGTGTGTGTGTGAAATAGAGATAAATAGTTCCTACTTCACAAGATTTGTAAGATAATTAAATATAATAACACATATTGATACTCAGTACATTTCCTGGCACAAAGAAAAACCCAGTAAATGCTAACCATTGATGCTCAAAGACATACATTGCTGCTGAGGACAAAGGGCCCTTATATCCCATTAACAGTTTACCTGGCTCACTTTTTCATAAGTAAACAGCCTACGTTCTCCCTTTTCGTTAGATGAATAACTCCCAAATAGATCCCTGAGCATCATGGGATTATGAAGTGTATTTATGGTACAATTTATAAAATGATATTGATTCACTTGTAGCCCATATTGAAAGGTATCTCAAACAAAATAAATCTGTCTCTCACTCCATCTGACTATTCTTCTGGAAGGAGCTAAAACTATATTGTTAATTAGACATAATTCAAGTTTCTTCTCTATTGTAAATACGTTCTTGTCAAATGCCTTAAAATGATATATTTCTTCACCTTCAATGACATTGTGCTTTGGAACTTTGTTCCAGATGGTCTCTGGAATTGATTTATTACATTTTATATGTTAGGAAATATATTTTAAAGCATTTCTGTTCAAAGCTCCTATGTCAAATGAGTGGGGACTGGGCTGAGTCCCTGGGTGTTTTCTTAAGAATCAGCCACCATTACTGAGCAAGACGTCATCAGAAAAACCCTGGCATGCTCAATCAATGCAACACAAAGCCTCGGTGGGTAAGTTAGAAGTGTTCTGTGTGGAATGCTGTTTATAATATCAGCCAGTTCTTGTTCATGCAAAGCTGTAACTAAACTATATCCTCAAATCCATAGCAAATAAACAATGAGTTATGGTTATCATGAGTGTATATTTCATTATGTAATTAGCATTGCTTATCTTCAATGTCATAAGCAGAACTTTGTTAAATTAATGAAGAAGTTGAGATAATAGGACCCAAATGTTTTCATACTTTTCATTCTATAATTTATGACTAGGACTTATATGTGGAATCAGGAGAGAGAAACAGGATAGGTTAGGGTTAAACACCCAAGGACTCATCCCAGTCCCCACTCATTTAACATAGGCGCTTTGGATGGAACTGCTTTGAAATAATATTTTCCAATCTATGAACTGTAAAATACATATACAATTTAAAGCTTCTATTTCCCAACACCAAGTACCTTTCCCTGAAAGTAACATTGTTCATACTAATAGCTTCTTACATATCTTTCCAAAAAATGTGTATTTTAGCATATACATAGATGCCTTTAGTTGGAAAGAATCATATAGAAAGTTATGTCATGTTTTTTCCACTAGTAAGTTATGAGGGAGACCATCCATATCAGCACAAACAGATTGACCTCATTCTTTGTTAAGGTTATATATTCCCTACTCTGTTTTTTTCTATTTTAGGGCTATATCAAGGTATATTTAACATGTATATTTAACATGGTCCCATAAAGGGACCATGCGGTTTTATTTATTTATTTATTGAGACGAAGTCTCACTCTGTTGCCTGGGCTGGAGTGCAGTGGCACGATCTCGGTTCACTGCAAGCTCCGCCTCCTGGGTTTACGCCATTCTCCTGCCTCAGCCTCCCTAGTAGCTGGGACTACAGGCACCTGCCACCATGTCCGCCTAATTTTTTTTGTTTTGTTTTTTTTAGGAGAGATGAGGTTTCACTGTGTTAGCCGGGATGGTCTCGATCTCCTGACCTCGTGATCCACCTGCCTCTGCCTCCCAAAGTGCTGGGATTACAGGTGTGAGCCACCATGCCCAGCTGTGTTCCCAGTGATTTCTTAACACTTAACTAACTCTTGGTGTATTGCCTTATTCTTCTGAAGTACATCTTCCAGTAGCATCCTAAGAAGAGAAGCAGGACAAAAAATTGTCTTCTATCCTCACTCATTTGGAATATCTTCACCACACCATGATATTTGGTTGATAATGTGGCTGGATACATTGGCAATATTAGCAAGTACCCAAATTTTACTGGCTTAAAACAAAACCATGTATTACATGATTCTGTTATTCAGGAATTTGGGCTGGTATCAGCTGGGTGGTCCCTTTGGTCTCGGCAAGTCTAGGCTCTTTTGCCGTAGTTAGCTAGAGGTCAGCTGGGGGGTAGAAGATCGAAATGGCCTTATTTATATGACCCAGACCTTGGTTGGGACAGCTGGCACAAGTGGACCTTCTTTCTAGATTGTTCTCCATCCACGTGCAGCGAGTTATTCATGTAGTGGTGGTCACAGAGTTCCCAAATTCCACTTTTCTTGCATTATAGTGGCTAATTTACTATCAGCTGAAGCAAGTCATATGGCCAAGCCCAGAGTCAGAGAAAGGACACTCAAAGTTACACAGCAGGGGGGCATGAATTCAAGGAGGACAAGAATCTATGGTTGTTTTTCCCAGTCTATCACATGATACAGTCTGGCCACAAACATTCTATATTCTTTTATTCTATATAAAATGTCAATCCCATTCTAGAATCCCTAAAATGCCATCCTATTGTGGCATCAAGCTTGAAGTTCAAAGCCTCCTAACCTACACAATATGGGGTGTAACTCCTTAGGAGTGGCTCCTCTTGATGTACATGAACTAAAAATTACAATTTGCCTGATCCCCACAAACCTAAGTTACAATGGTAGAAAATGGAAGTCAGTATTCGTATTCCAGTGGGAGGCACATAGTATCACTGCTTCATTATCATTCTGAAGCCTTGTAGAGCATAAGCTGACAGGTTGCCCTACATGCAGGCCTGGAAATATTCTTTGAATAGGAGTCACGTGGTTCCTATTGAGTGGCTCCTCAGTACATTGCCCCTTACCACTTCCTCTGAATGCTTCTCTGGTTCATTCTCCTCCACATCTCTTGACTCCGAACTGTGGGCTTTTTGCCCTCTGAGAAGTCCTTTCTTTTCCATAAAAAATAGATATCATTTGCATCTGTGTTACTTTCTTATTCTGTTTCCTTACAATTAAAATTTGAAGGTCTGAAGGCCTTTTGCAATTTAAGCAATCTCAGTTACTTTTAATTCAATATGGTGCTGATACAACTCTCTTTAAAACGTTGTGAACTTCCTATGTTTTTCACATCTGCTCTGTATCCCAAAGCCACATCTGTCCCTCTTTTTGTGACATGCTCTTTGTGCTTTTGGCATTTCAGGAGGCTGCAAGACAATACCCTTTATATTCTTAGAAAGGCTAAGAAATACTCTTTCATCTGGCTAAGAAAGTCTTTTGAACATAATCTTAAATATCTCAAAGATAATAATAAATGACTTTATAGCCACATCTTATTTGATCTTTGCTGCCAGGCCTCATTTCATTTAGAGAATCTTTTTGTAACTAAATGATTGGGGAAGATAAACATTTTTTTTTCCAGTCCAGCAAGTTCTGTTCTCTATTTCCTGTAATAAATTCTGACTACAAACTAAGCAGTTTCTTGTTTAGTTCAGCTCCTTATTCTTGTACTTGATCATAAGCAATGAAAAGAAGCAGTGACACTTATAAATTTTTGCTTTTGCAAAGTCCAAACTTGTATTAGGTACATTTTCTACCTTTCAAATCAACATTCTTTCAGTTTGTTACAAAAGACCGCAGTAACGATTTCCTCACACATGTGCAGCCTCTGGGATAATCTGATCACTATTTTTCCATACTTTGCTGTGTCACTATACTGCATTTCCAGCCTGTACCCATCCACCCAATCAAAAAGTCAATGTAATATGTTTTAACTTTTCTTATGGCAACACTTCATTTCTAGTTTCCATTTCTATATGATTTATCTCTATTATGCAAAAAGCTGCCTTAAACTATGGCATTAAACAACAACTATTGGGCCTGGCATGATAGCTCAATACTAGGATACCTGTAATCCTAGTACTTTGGGAGGCCGAGGCAGGTGGATCACTTGAGGCCAGGAGTTCGAGACCAGGCTGACTAACATGGTGAAACCCTGTCTCTACTGAAAATACAAAAATTAGCCAGGTGTGGTGGTGCATGCCTGTACTCTCTGCTACTTGGGTGACTGAGACATGAGAATCACTTAAACCCAGGAGGTAGAGTTTCCAGTGAACCAAGACCTGCACCCCAGCCTGGGCAACAGAGGGAGACTCTGCCTCAAACAAAAACAAAAACATAACACAACAAAAAACAGCCACAGTATAGCTCAAAATTCTTTGAGTCTGTTGCACAACTTAGTCTAGGGTATCCTAGTGGGTTTTCATATGCGTTGCAGATTATGAGCTTCATGAAGAGAGAAATTTTGCTTGACATCATTGAATATCCAGTTTCCAATATGCTATATTGAACATATCACATGCTTATTGAATGTTTTCTGAATGAAGAAATAAAAGAAAATTTATTTTTAATAGTAGATAAGAGGGTAATTTTGAGTAGAAGGGTGTCTGTTCTTTTAAATGGCATGTACCAGGGGATCAAAACTCAAATGCCTGAAGGAAACTGGTAGATAAAACAAATGAGTGACCCAAAACAGGTCTAAGACAAACAAAACAAACCCAAAGAGAGAGGTGGTTCACAGGTCACTACTTTGAACTAACAGGTAAATCTTAAGCTGCTAATGTTAACCCATGGTTCAGATATTTAGCTCCTAATTCAAAGATCTTCTGGTACATCATAAACATTTTCATTTTTGTGTTTTCACAGAAGAGGATAATTTAGGAACAACTTTCTCTGGATACAAGGAATTATAAAATCAACAGCAACAATATTTAGTATTAGAAATGATTTGCTTTGTTTCAGTTACCATGCTAATAGTCCCTCATTTGATCTTATGAAGTAGGTAATATAGTTTTTTGCACTTTCAGATGAGGAAACTGAGTTAAATAACTTGGCCAAAATGTAGTTATCAGTATTGAGATTTAAAGTCGGATTTAGCCAACTACAGAATTGAAGCTGTAAAAAAAAAAAAAAAAAATTATCATATGGTCCCAAATCTCAAGTCCTAGTAGATATCGTTCCCACTTTCTAATCCAAACCTGCACAGGCAATACAGGCAATATACAATTTTTAGACAGAGGACTCAGACATGTCATGATTCGTATAGTCTCATAATTTAAGGAGAATGATAGCCTGTTTTATAAGTAGATTTTAAGGATATTTTTGAATTATATAAAATGTTTTAATAATGTGAGTGATTTTGAGTGAATAAACACTAAGAACAGGATTTTTTAATTTATAAGTGAATCCAGATCTTAGAAATAATTCAGTAACATATAAAATGTCCATTGTTTTGAATATAGTTACAACATTTTTATTGATCAGATTTTTCTCCTCCTTTCTGTTTTTCTAAAAACTTAGCTGAACAGCCGATCAGTTGCTCTTTTTCTGAGATATAATAAAAAATTACTTTCATTGATGTCTACAAAACATTTCCTTCTGCACCTATTGTACTTTAAATGGAAGTCAATGTTCAAATTGATGACTCTCGGCAATATAACATTACTATCATCAAAGATTCAATGATACCACCACACTTACCAAATCAACCTCTAATCAGAAAAAGAAATCTAATAAAAATACCTCATAACTTGAAAAATGTAAATACATTATTGGGCACTTAATAAAAGGATTATAAAAATAAGGGCAAACCCTGGAGATGGATAGACAGCAAAGCCATGAATCTGGAACCCAAACTCAACAATGGAAAGTCAACACTGGGTATGGTAGAATGTTCATTGCCTTGGCCAGAAATATTGGCAGGAAAAATAATGACTGTTATGAGAAAAGTCTAACCCTGGGAGAGAATTTTCCAAGGGCTATGCCAAGGTCTATAATATTGCTATTATTTTCTATATAAATACATGTTCTGTAAAATGGACCTAGGGTGATTTGATATGAAGACCCAATTCATTAGCAATATCCAATAAATAACAGCTGTGACATGAACCCTCACAGAGCATCTAATCGTGAGTCACATTTTACTTGCAACATTGGCTCTAACTAGAAGTGTCAAGTTATTAGTTTTGAGATTTTATAGACTAGTTTTAGTAGATTCAATAAGCTGAAGGATATATGGTGGTATTGAAACACCCTTATGGAATTTTCCACTGAGGCCTAACTGAAGATAATCCCAGGAACTACATATTATAATTCATGTATTCAGGCATATGTATACATTTTGAGAGAGAAAGAGACAGCATCTGTCTAAGGATTTATTTATTCATTCAGTTAAGGAATATTTATTAAATTACTATTATATGGCAGACCTTGTTTTAAGCCCTGGAGAGACAAATGGAGAACAAGAAAGACAAGACGTCTCCGTTCTTGTGGAGATAACATCCTAGTGGAAGGAGTTAGGAGACATTCAACTAAAGCAATAAATGAATACTTTCTTACGTGTAAAGTGAAAAAAAAAAGAAAACAGAATAATGTGATAGAAAGGAACTGCTCAAGGGCTATTGGTATCTGATTTCCAGAAATGCCAGTTAAGGTAAAGACAGGGCTGGGACCAAATGTCAAGAAAGAGCCAGACGATGGGTACAAAATTGTAGTTACATAGAATAAATAAGATCTAGTATTGGAGAGCACAACAGTGTGACTATAGTCAACAATAATTTATTGTACATTTTAAAATAACTAAAACTATAATTGAATTGTTTGTAACATGAAGGATAAATGCTTGAGGTGATAGATATCCCATTTACTCTGATGTGATAATTACACATTGTATGCCTATAACAAAATATCTTATGAAACCCATAAATACATACTCCTACTATGTACCCACAAATATTAAAAGTTGCAAGTTATTAGAAAATATTTTTAAAAAGAAAAGAAAGAGCTGTCCATGCCAAAAGCTGGCTGCATAAAATATGCTTACTTCTTTTTGACCCACCTATGGTTTTGTGGTTGACTTTTACCTACTTTTTTTCCATGTAACCAAGTCTGATTCCCAAGTCCGAATCTTGAAACCTCATACACAATCCATGGGTAACTACCTGACTGTGAGAGTTGATAATATTTAAGTTACATTCTTTTGGAAGTAAGATGCCTTGCCTTAGCAGTGTATTAAGGCATATGATGAATATAAAGTTATAGAAAATATGGAATAGGTTCTCTAAGAGGTTGAGGAATGACAGATTGACTTGTATAGCTATAAGAGCACTTTAATTTTTCAGACAGAAAATTAATGTCATTTTATCTAAGGGGAATGAAATGAGTTGTAAATCCATTGTTTTACTTCCTTAAATAGCCTGTGTATGGTACAAAAAATTTTTAATCAAAAGAAAAATTTAATCTTAATGGGAAAAAAATGAGAATATGAATACTTTTATTAGCACATTTGATTTTGTTATTAAGAGCTACATTATATATTTCTGAATTGTAAAGTAGGGTTTTGGTCAGCCTAACATTGTATCTTCTTAGTTGTTCAGATTGGTGTCTCAAAATATTACTCTGAATTATCCAACTTTGCCAGTCATTAACAAAATTGAAATTCCTGCCCAAATCATCACCAGTTATCAGAGAAATAATTAAATCAAGAAAAATTAGGATGTTCTAAAATTTCCAGAACTTATCATGGAAAGTAGAATGAATAGAAGATACTTTTATTAATTATTCATAAGTTTTTCCATAATGACTAAGGAAGCAGTATACATAGAAATTGAAAAATTTTCCATTCTTGCTGTCTATGATTTCATCACCAACTTTTTCTGCAACTTTCATTTCTGTACTGGAAGTTCTCCTCCTACTTGTTTGCCAGACATATGAAATTGGACTTAATAATTTGACATCTTAACTTCCTTTATAATAAATAAAATAAGAAAATAAAAAATGTGAAATTGTTTTGTAATCATTAAGCCATTCTTGGTTTTGTAGCAGGGTTCTTGGAAACTAGAGTGGACTGTGTCCTATTCTCTATATTCACTCATTCAACATGTTTTTCAGCTTTCTTTTATAGTGCTTTCAGTAGACAGAGTTAGCAAAGGTGAAAATGAAATTTCTCAGACTTCCTTACAGTTAGAGTTCTAGATGTAACGTTGGTTCTGCCAATCAAGTGAACCCTGAAAGATAGTAAAGACCTGAGACACTGATTTTACTGTTGAAGACCCAGCCAGTGGATTACGGGTCTGAAGCCAACATTTCTTGCAAGTTCTTCTTGACTTCCATAATACTGATAAGCAATGATTTCCTGGAGACAATAATGTGGTACTCATAACAGCTTTCCAATTGGATTATGAATAAGATAATATAATACTAGAGTCAGTAATTAGTATGTCATGTTCTGATTCCTCAGCTTCCTGATTGTAGAAGACAACCACCCCTTCATAAACTATTTTGGCAGTGCATTCTGGGAGTCTTTCCTAGAGGACCAAGGCTAAAACTTGGCTCCTCCAGCCTTTTTAGTGATTTTACAAGTACCCAACAGGCTGTTTCAAATCTCTTTCTGTTCAAAGACCAGCTAGAGTTAAGTTTCCAATTTGGGCTAAGATGAAAGATGGAAGTGCTAATTAAATTTGTTACTTCCAACAAAATTCAATATTCCTGAACTTTTTATGGATGAAGGCAGAGATTAAATGCCAAAACTGGTAGATGTGTATTATTTTAAGTGTAGAAAAATATTTTATTTTCATTAAATTATTTTTTCCATTTTTTCTATTAAGTTGTGAGAAAGATCACTTTATAATTCTCTCAGTTAAATTCCTATTCAATATCTTCAACTCAGTCCTGAATTTTGGTGGAGTTGTTCAAATTTCAGACTGACATGTGAAAAATTTTACTTGGAAAAACGTGTTGTAGACTTTTTATAAGGAAGGAGCTCTCAGCTCTCCTCTCATGTTAGGAAAAAAAAAATTCTCTTTCCAAAGGGAAATATATAGACACAGATATTTGAGTATCTAGATTACAGACACAAGTTGGGCCTTATTTACTACTTACTGGCACCCATGTTCATGCTATGCTGCTGTATGGGTAAATTAAGTCTTCTTTCTTTAGAGCAGACCCAACCATCTCATTCTTTGCTTCTCATTTCTTTCCTGCATGCTATGGTACTGTCATTTTCTCCAGCTCAGAGAAAAGCTAAGGGTAAGCTTTCAATTTTAGCTAAAATGAAAGATGGGGACTCTATATAGATCTCAAATCTAAGCTGACTTCCCGACAGAGCTTTATCAGAATACCACAATTATACCAGACACTTCACAAGCTAACAATACCTATACTGCTATTGTTTGAATGTGCAGTTTTCTGTGAAACTTCCTGGAACATAGACAAGGCAATATTTAGTTGTTCTTGAGTTCCTGATGATCATATCACCAAACACTTAGCCTTGGGTCCTAGATAGAGGAGTGGGGAATAGAGGTTTTTTTTTTTTCATTGCTCCATTAGTAATCTGGAAGTTATATGGATATCTGGCAGCTCCAAACTTGGACTACAAAATGGAAAGTAATGGTCTTGCATGCCAAGATATATATATTCCTGCTTAACATGATAATATTTGCATGAATCCTTGACCTAGTTGGTTAAAGACAGTTTTAGAAGTGTCAGGTATTCTACTTAAATCACAAGGGAGTTAGCAAAGCAAGTACAGAAATAACTAAGACTCTATCACTTCTTGAAAAAAAAAAAAAAAGAAATGCTTTATTGAGTTCTCATTATTTTTAATATTATTTTACATTTAAAATAGATACTGAGTTTTCATTTTAAGCTGGTATATTAAGATGAAAACAAGCTTCCCCACTGCTTAATAAACTGTGGTGCATACCTGGTCAGTCAAGTACATTTTTATCAATTATAAACAAAATGAAACAGAATGCTCTTCTGTCTCACATTGTAAACAAATGCTAAAATGCTAACATCTTTTTTAAAACATGAGTAATTTTGGTCTACAATCCAAGGTCAGATGCTGTTTTAAAATATGTTATAAATACACATATATATGTATACACACATATACAACAAGATCCAACTTTTCTAGATAGGAAACCTCTTCATCGACTATATGACTATATACTTTACAATGGTTTGTACAATGACAATTGAGCGAAAATTTCGACCTATTTCATTTGGTTGACTCATTTGGATTCTAACTCAGCTGTAAACACTTTAAAAGTGGGTATCAATTTTATTCCTTATACTTAATTCAAAGTTTGCCCAGAGTAAATTTCAGTAAAATTTTGTGGCGTTAACTGTCAATTTAATTTCCATCTAGGTCAATGTCTTCATTGACCTAGTGTCTCTCAAACTAATGTAAATATGATTGCCTGAGGAGTTTGCTACAATTCACATTCTAATTCAGGAGATCTAGAGAGAAGTCCAAGATTCTGCAATTCTAATCAATTCCCAGAAGATTTAAATGCTACTAACACTGGGACCATATTTTCAGAAACAAAAGTCTCACTCGCTCCTAAGAGTCTTATTTCCGTGAGCCAATGCCACATAGTGGTTAAGAGCATGAATTAGATGAATTAGGGTCAGAGAAACATTAGCTCACACTCTATCTCCTGTATTTATTAGCTGAGTAAACACAGGAAAAAAATAATCTTTCTGTGCTTTAATTTCTTTATATGTAAAATGCTGACAATAATAGTATATTTCATATAGGTGTTATGATATTTAAATGAACTATTATAGAAAAATACTGGCAGAATGGCTGGTATATGGCCAGCACTCAATAAATGGTAGCTATGTATTCTCCTATTTTTTCTTCTTCCAATGCCTGAGATTATACTTTCGAAGAACTCTTTGTAGGCTAAGCGAGTTTAAACCTCAAGCCTAATCTTGCCAAGTTTAATTCTCTCAGACCCCTTCAGAAATTGACGGCAAATGCAGGAGACCCAGAGTTGTAAGGTATAACTGAGTGAGAAAGCAAAACTAATGAAAAACAAAGAGAGAATCTAGATAGGAATGTGGGGGTTATTACTGAAAAAGGCAATTTTTAGAGTAAGATAAAGAATTTTAAAAGGGCTAAAGAAAAGGACATAAAGAGCCAGTGTATTTGATGGGGAAACTTGAAAACCTGCAGAAAATATAAAATGATATTCAAAATGCTTTTGTTTGCCATGTCTTAGGTCACCTTGCCTAGAAGACAGGTCTTGAGACAAAGATGCATAGTAAGTGGTACAATAAGGAAGTGCTCTTGAGGAAACCAGCAAGAGCATGTGAGCAGCTGACTAGAGAAAGGGAGAAATTCCAGCAAGGGTGAGCTTTCCAGCAAAGTATCACAGAGGAAATCTTCCACAGAACATTCAGGGAATCCCGGGAGTGTAAGTTTTCCTTCAATTTGTCCTGATTTGAGGAAACGGAGCTGAAGTTTTCTTCATTGGTTATAAGCATCCCAGAGAATTGGGGAAGACATAAAGTGAACACCCTATACACTTCTAGCTCTTCACAGGGGCTGGCAAAGCAGTTCCCAGTACCTGAAGACAATTTTGCAAAAAGAGTCACAAGTCTTCAAGGTTCAAATTCAAACCTGACAGAAAGAAAGGAGACTTAACGACATAAAAATGAAAGATGCCAGCATACTAAATATCACATTACAATATAAACTTTATTGATTACACTTCCCAGGACAACCGTTAACAAAGAAAGTAATTATTTGTCTGTGACTCTTTCAATGCCTACAGCTTCTTATTGTGAGATACTGCATGGAAATGTCAATGTTTCCAGCAAGTTAGGCTTATTTTTCAACATGAGCTCTTTATTTAATTTTATTTCTGTTTCTTTTTTTTTTTCTTTAAACCTACTCTTCAGCAGCAGAGCGAGGGAAAGCAAGCAAGATGACGGAAGTGTTAGTAAGCACTACCAGCATAAATAGAAATTGGAACGAAGGCCAGCTATAACCAAATTGCTTAAAACTTAGTGTTGTAGATGAGAGAGAAGAACGTCCAAAAACCATATGCCACAATAAACAAAGTATTATACTAAAAATATGGTTAACCCATATGACTTTTAAAAATTGTTTGTCCCTTTTGTTTGCATTCCCGCTTTCTGGAATGAATAAGCCATCGTGAAAGATGTAGAACTAAATCAATGCTATAATGAATGATGTCCAAAATAGCTATGCAAATGTATGTTTCCTAACTTGACTGCCAGAAATTTAGAGGCTGAACATGGAAGAAGTGTCTTAGGGTAAAAATAAATTAAAATGTTCTGTTAATTGAAGAACTCAAATCTAGTTCCATATTTCACATTGCACACAAATTGAATCTAAAGAGAAAAACTAAAAATACTGGAATATATTTTCCGTACTTGTTACCAAAAATGCTGAAATTGGAAGAAAGGGGGGATTGCCTTTTCCAGGAATGAGAAATGTAGAACATTTTCTTCTGAAATGTTGGAAGTTTCGTTATACGAGGCAAGATTTAAATTAACCCTTAAATAGCTGAAGCTTAATAAACCAACACCAAAATATAGGTGTATAATTAGTTTTCTCAAACAAAATATTTTATATACAGTAGGACAAAATAATTAATTATAAATAATGACTGGCAGAAGTAACTGACTCTTTTTTAGGGTTAAGTACTTTAGAAACAAAAGGTACTTCAAAATAGCACCAAAATATTAAAATAGCCGGGAAAAAAATTTAACAAGAAATGTTCAGAAACTATAAAGGAATAAATAACATAAAGGACAAAATAAATACAGAATACAAAGAGGATAAAAAGTCTCTGAATCAAAGGAGAGAGAGAAAATTTTCCTAGATGGGAAGACTTACAAATTTTAAAGATGCCACAAACTAAGATATAAATTCAACCACATCCAATGAGAAAGTCATTACAATTTTAGATGGATTTTGGTATGCAAATTCTAAAGTCCACCTGGAGTCGAAAACTAGAGGGAGTAACTAAAAAATATCTGGTAAAAAATAGTGCAAGGAATATTTTCTTACCAGATATCAAGTTACATTATAAGCATATAAAAATGAAAACAGAATGATTTTAGTGAAGAAATAGATTAGTCAAACAGAAGGAAGAGTCTAGAAACGTTTGGATGTGAATTTTAGTATTTAAAAAGTTAGTCGTTAGAAAACCCAGGAACAGAAAACCAAAAACCATATGTTCTCACTTATAAGTGGAAACTAAATAATGGGAACCCATGGAGAGAAAGAGCGGAACAACAAAAACTGGGGCCTACTTGAAGGAGGAGGGAACGAGAAGGGAGAAGATAAAAAAAAAGAACCAAACAGTTGGGTAATATGCTTAGTACCTCGGTGACAAAATAACCTGTACACCAAATCCCTGAGTCACAAATTTACCTATATAACAAACTTTTACGTGTACCCCTCAACCTAAAATAAAAGTTAAAACGTTAAAAAAAAAAAAAAAATTAGCGTTGCAATCCAGTGGAAAGCTATTTAATATCTCCATTTGCACCCACTACAGGCAAAAATAAATCCCAGGTAGATTAAAGATAAACTTAAATAAATTAAATATAATGTTAAAAAATATGCATACATAAGATGAATGGACAAAGAAAATGTGGTATGTATTTACCAAGGAATACTATTCAGCCTTTAAAATCAGGGCAATTTCATTATTTGCTATGATATGGATTAACTTGGAGGACATTGTGTTAAGTGAAATAACACGGGAACAGAAAGACAAACACTGCATGACCTCCCTTATATATGGTATGTGAAAAAGTTGAAATAGTAGAAACAGAGAGTAAAATGGTGGTTACCAGAGGCTGAGGCATAGGGAATGAGGGAAATGTTGGTCAACAAACACAAAATTTCAGTTAGAACAAATAAGTTCAAGATATCTATTGTACATTATGCCAACTACAGTTAAAAACAATACATTGTATATTTGACCATTGCTAAGCAAGTAGATTGTAAGTGTTCCCACCACAAAACAGTGATAAGTATTGAAGTAATGCGTATGTTAAGTAGCTTGATTTCGTCATTCCACAATGTATACATGTATCAAAACATCCTGTTATATATGGTGATATAATTAGGATGTTTTGTCCCCTCCCCACAAAATCTCATGTAGAAATGTGACCTTGTGGTGGAGGTGGGGCCTAGAGGGAGGTGTTCGGGTCACGGGGGCAGATCCCTTATGAATGACTTGGTGCTGTCCTTGCAGTAACGAGTGAGTTCTCGCTCTGAGTTCACACGAGATCTGGTTGTTTAAAAGAGCCTGGCAACTCCTCCCTTTTTCTCTTGCTCCCTCTCTCGCCACGTGACCTGCTGGCTTCCCTTCATCATCCATCACGATTGTAAGCTTCTTTAGGCCCTCACCAGAAGCAGATGCCCACACTATGCTTTGTGTATAGCATGCAGAACCCTGAGCAAAATAAACCTATTTTCTTTATAAATTATAAACCCTCAGGTATTCCTTTATAGCAATGCAAATGGATGAACACATACACCATCAATATATATGATTTTTAGTTGTCAAATAAAAATAATAAAATGATATCTGAAAAACAATTCATATAGCAGCATTTTAATATAAATAAACAGAAACCTAAATGCTCTTAAAATGAGCATAATCTATATATATTCTAAATATATATATTATGATTTATATAATAACATATAGTATATATAATGATCTAGCCACATAACAGAATAATATACAGCTATTAGAAAGACAAAGCTAGATATGGATGAACAAAGACTGAAATATTTTCAAGATATGTAATTAGATGAATAAACAAATTACTGAACAATATGTATAATATCACTGAGAGTTTTTAAACAATCTTTTCTGCTTAAAAGGATACATAGCTAATTATTATAAGTAATTACCTCTGCAAAATGGAAAGAAGCTGGGTATAGGTGATAGTGGCAATATGAAGAAGAACGCCACTATTTTTGCTCTCTATATGGGTTTACATTATTTTTGAAATTAAAAAAAAAAGATATTAAGAACACCCCCCTGAGTTGTGAAAAGCAAAGGCATACATGAAGTCATGATGAAAGGTGCCAGCCGCTGAAATTCCTCGCATGGCCACACTCTAAGATCCTGAGTTGGAGACTACAAAATTCAGCAAGAGTGAGAAAGTGAGTCTACAGAGATGACAGTCAGCCAAGGCCAGCACAAGCAAAAATGTGAACTATCTTTGCTGGCACATATGGCATTCCCATTATAAGGGCTTATTCAGCCAAAAGTAATAAATTTCATTTTAAACTAAAAAGCAAAGAAGAAAGGATAACCATAATCTTTGCAAAATGTACATGATAAAATGTGATCATTCTGGCATAATATACAGAATGCATTTTATATAAAAAGGAAAACGTGGAACTAATATAAATAAATCATGTTTTATAAGTTATTTTCAATTGACTGCTTCATATGGATCTACCATATGAGCCTACACTTACACCTTATAAACATGAAAAAAAACCAAATCAGCAGGAGGGATTTCTTTCTTCAATAAAAGAACCATATGCCAGCTAAAAATTAAAATAATCACATCCACCTATGTTATTCTGAAACTCTGTCCCTGCTCAGTAACAGAACTGTAGCAGAACCATACCATCAACTAACGTAATGGTGTAGAATAGCCTTTACTTATGATGTAAATCAAAAAGACAGCTAAGTAGAGGCACTTTCTATTACTGGTTTCATCAACTGACAATCTACACAGAGAAATAAATATTCCTAACGAAAAGTTAGAGGCAGCCTGTGGTAAATATATGCTGTACATGTCCCTTATCTTTCATCCCAGTGGAGCTGGCAGAAACTAATCAGCAATTGCTGAGTTCCAACATGGTCTCAGAATCCTTCTCAATTCAACAAGTCAGGCAGTCACTATCAATCAAATAGAATTCTTGCCAATCTAGAGGAAAGTAAAGAAATTCCATTTACCATTTAAAACTTTATCTCTATTCCAACACATTTTGTAGATCAAGAAATTTGGAATTGCTATTGATCTTGATAATTTTATAGTTTTAATAATCTTGATAGTTTAATTTTCATAGTGTATGAGAGTAATAAGAGAATTCAATTCAATAGAAAAGTATTTTCATTGTAATTCTCACATGATTTTGGCATTACACTTACTGTACTATGAGTTAAATAGAATGTTAAGAATTCAATCTGTAACCCAGTATTGTTTTAGACCTCTATACTGGAAAAATAAATTATTTTTTTATTTTCTTTTTAAAAATAGTTTTGATTTATACTTTCAAAGATAAAATTATTAGTCTTTTTCTTACTGTATAATAACTAAGAATAACTGAATATCTGGCATGTAAAATTTTGTACTTTCCAAGGTTCTTGAGAGATAAACATCATTTTCAAATATCTCAGAAAAAAAGCAAAGTTTAATACGAGGTTTTCATCTCTTCTGGCTTTTATCATTTTAGTGGCAGCCCTTAAATTGTTATCACAGCATTTGTACTTGCTTTCCCTTTATTTTAATACCTATAGATAGAAAAAGAGAACTTGATAAAGAATTTAGTATATTGTTTATTTATGCAATAACAAGTTAATAAGCAGAATTTTGTGAAATGTAATAAATCGAATAAGTAAAAGGTTATTTGATATAAAAATAAACACTTAGCAAACGTATAACTTAAGGTGCTGGTTACATTTCCATTGTCAAACCTGATTATTTATTAAATTCTGCTAATCCACTTAGTTTTAGGCCTCATAGTTGTGATTGACAAAATTGCTTTTTAAAGCTTTATGAAATAACCAACTAAAATTTTATAATTTTGTATTCCATTGTTGGAACCTGGAATAATTTGTTAACAGTTTTTGCAAGGGAACAAATCCTATAATAAAAGTGTTTATCATATGCATTTGTTAATTTCTTATTGTGATCGGAGTCTTACACTGTAGAAGTTACAGTAAGTCACCAATTGAGTGAAGAATTAAATGCATGAATGACAAAATGATTAAGAAAAACATAATTCATTTGATGAATAGATCATATGTATTGAGATAGACATTTGCAGTCTTTAATTGAAAGGATAAGTAAGTATAGCACATTATACTTTGATATATACAATTTATTGTGTGTATTTATTATGCACATTTATAATGGTGCCATGCCTTTTTTCTTTCTCTATTGCCCACATAGTCTTCCAGCTGTTTAGAGAATCTTAATTGTTTTATTAGTGAAGTAAGACTAATAAAGTTAATTATAAACACATTCTACAAAATGCTGACTGTATTTCCTTGATTTAAATTTGCATATTTGCCATGTTTAATGTGGTGATGAACCTTTCAATAAGTGGCTTCATGTAGTCCGGAAACAGAGTAGGGGAGAACTTGTCTCTGATTTACAGTAGTTTAAATAGTCTTCTTTAGCTAGGTCTGTATTCTAGGAACATAAAGATGTAGCTAGAACTGTATGTAGACAACACTCACTCACACTTAACACTGAATACAATGGTGAATTGTCTTCATGGCTTCACCAAAAACTACTTCACCAATTAAAATATGAAGAGATTTGACAAGTAACATACATAAGTGGAAATTTGGGACCAAAAAGTTTTCTTGCATTCTGCACTCTGTGTTAGTCACACATACTCAGTAGAAGTATATTATTTCTCACATAATCATTCTGGTTTCCTGGAATAGTATACATAATGATCAGATAATGAATCAAAAGCAAAATATGTGTACAATACGAAAATGAGTTTTATTAACCACACTTTTTAAAAATTAGGACACTCTTGCTTGATGACTTGTGATATAGAAAAATAAATTAGGACACAAAGTCCAAATAATTTATTTTGTTAGATATATTTTAATAGGCATTAATGTTTCACTTTAAATGTTATTATTTATATTGTTGAACTGGCTTGGTAATTTATTCCAGACTGACAGATACATTAGTAGTACAATTAAGCCAATGCAGTGAAAATTCACTGCCATTAATTTAAGTAAAAAGCTTTATAAAAGTCTAAATTTGAAAAATACCCCAATCTACAAAAATGTGTTTTATATGTAAACTAGGCTATTTATGATATTAAACTAAACTGAAACATAACAATTTCATTTTAATTAATAAATGTATATATTCACTAAAAGACTAGAGAGCCAATAATTTCAACTCCTGCAAATGGCCCCAGGAAAATATGATTTAATATAATTCAGTTATCATTTATTATTGAATTAACATATTCTAACAAAAGTACAGAAAAGGCATTACATTTATTATTGGAGGTCATCATAACTTTAGTAGCATGCCATTGTATCATGGCTAGAAACCAAAAAGTAAAAATACTTTACATTTCAAAGTTCTTAG
Source organism: Chlorocebus sabaeus (assembly GCF_047675955.1). Classification (NCBI taxonomy): domain Eukaryota; kingdom Metazoa; phylum Chordata; class Mammalia; order Primates; family Cercopithecidae; genus Chlorocebus; species Chlorocebus sabaeus. The sequence continues at coordinate 42,228,443 of NC_132904.1, read as the reverse complement.
TTTTATTATTACAATTGTTTAATGGGAACCATAGAATATGAGAGTAATCAGAACACAGAAATTATTGTCCCAAGCGAAAGGAAATATATTTGAGAAGGTGTTACTTATTAGTTGCAAAACACAAATATATCACATAAAGACAAATGACAAGGTTAGGAAATTCATAATCAAAATTTTCCCAAATCTGGCCCTAATAATACTAGTGCCCTGAGATGCTGTGAAAAAAATAGTCATGTAGTCTTATTTGTGAGAAATATCATATCTCCTCTCTGTTTATCTTTTACGTCTACATGTGTTTGTCTACTTGTATATATGTTTGTGTGTTTATTTCATATCTGTCTTCCCCATTAGTCTATAAATCCATGATACTTGGATCCCTATTTATTTTATTCATCCCAAGAAACAATAAGCTCTCAATAATGTATCTTAAACTACTATTAAAATATCTCCCAAATAGAAATAAATGATGTATACTTACATATTAAAGGTTCTAGCTAGTTCTTCAGTAAAGAAAAACAGAACAAAACTATTTAATTTTTAAATGCCCATTTTGCAAGTTGTTGAACATCCTTTGAAATTAGTGTTCACATGATTCATTTGGAGAAATTAAAATGTTAAATTAATTGCAGGCTTTCAAGTCTGGCAAATAATGTAGTCAGTATTAAATGTAAAGGTAAGAGAAGAAAAAATGGCTATGAGGACAATTATCCAAATCAAAATATATGTTTAAGGCAGAATTTATTCTGTAATCTATTTTGGCATTAAGTAAGCTGTCTGAATATGGTTATTATATTCCATGGATACAACTTAATTTTTGATTATTTGAATCTCATACACATATTGCTAACTATATATAAGCAAAATACTGCCTTTATACTGTCTTAACTTGTATATTTTTCCCATGCATATGCTAATCTAAAGTATATCTAAATTCTACCACATAAGTCACGTTAAGTACTATGCTTTCCTATGATATTAGTAGTTCCTACATGATAACTGATAATATGGTAGTACTTCTCTTGTATGAAGATAATACATCCATATAACTGACTAAAATGTACATTTTTTATTTTGATGGAGATGCATCCTTGGGTTCAATCTTCTAGATTTTGAGATAAATCCACTAGATATTAAGTGTATGTGTGTGTGTGTGTGTGTATTTTCCCATATGTGCACGTGCCTTTATATATTTTTCTGTTGTTATTATAGCTACACTTACCAACAGTAATAGATATACTTATTTGTAATTTAGGGTATGAACTCCAGTAGCAAAATACTTAGTAATAAGGCAAAATATTGTTTCAACATTTCATCAAAATTTATTCAGTGGATATCTCAATCAAATCAGTAAATCCTCGAAAAGTAGGAATAAATCATTTCCTAAAAATCCATTAAGTGTAAATGAAGTAAAATTTAATTTAAGGTAATTATATCTTTAAGAACTAATCTCATAGTGTCCCCCACTTGTGTAAAAAATATTATACATGCAGAAAATATGTTTCCTAGATCTTAATAAATATAATCCACTTCTCTCTGCATTGTGAAGTCTCTCATAAGAAATTACATCTTTTATTCTTTTCTTTTTGCATAATTCTTAGAAAAAGTAAGTTACTAGACAACTGCTTCTTATGTAGTTTTTATACACAGAAGTCTTAATGGATGTTAATTTTTATATTCCTATATTTTATAAACTTAGCATAATTCATTTAATATCTACATGATCAGAAACATATCTTTCTGTCCACCTCCTAGAATTTTATCAGAACATCTCAATTTGAATTAATCTTTTTTCCTCTGTATTTTCACATATGTTCTTTACTACTCTACCTACAATTACTTATGATATCTTCCTCATTTGATTGGATGTTTCTGGCAGCAAGAAAATCTCAAAGGTAGCACTTGCATTGCTACCTATAGGGACCAAGATAGAAATATCTGCATAATTATTCTTTCTTATTCCCCACTGTCCCCACTTTCCTGAAATTTTACACAGGAACTATTTCTTAAACATTGACATGTACTATACACTTTTTATTAAAAAAAAAAGGTGCTACTTGATTTTTTATGATAACAGTTTTAATAATAGTTTATTAAGAAATTAAGCTATAAACTCCAGGAGCAAAATTCTTAGTGATAAAGCAAAATATTGTTCCAAAATGTTTCATCAAAATTTATTCAGTGGATATGTCACTCAAATCAGTAAATCCTCCAAAAATAGAAATGAATCATTTCCTTAAAAACTATTAGGTGTAAATTAAGTAAAATGTAATTTAAGGTAATTATTTATATCTTTAAAAATAATCTCATATTCTTTCCCACTTGTGTGAAAAAATATCAATTTGGAATTTAGACATTGTATTAGTCAGGGTTCTCTAAAGGGACAGAACTAATAGGATATACATATATATGAAGGGGAGTTTATTAGGAGTATTAACTCACACGATCACACGTGAAGTCTCACAATAGGCCATCTGCAGACTGAAGAGCAGGAAGCCAGTCGGAGTCCCCAAACCTCAAAAGTAGGAAAGCTGATAGTGTAGCCTTCAGTCTGTGGCCAAAGGCCCAAGAGCCCCTGGCACATCACTGGTGGAAGTCCAAGAGTCCAAAAGCTACAGAACTTGGAGTCTGATGTTCTAGGGCAGGAAGCATCCAACACGGGAGAAAGATGGAGTTCGGAAGACGCAGCAAGTCTCTTCATTCCACTTTCTTCTGCTTGCTTTATTCTAGCCACAGCTGGCAGCTGATTCAATGGTGACCACCCAGATGAGGGCGGGTCTGCCTTTCTCAGTACACTGACTCAAATGTTTGTCTCCTTTGGCAACACCCTCAGAGACACCCAGGAACAATACTTTGCATCCTTCAATCCAATCAAGTTGACACTCAATATTAACCACCACAGACACACTTTATTTTCTTTTAAAGTTAAACTGAAAATACATGAGAACACTAATATGTGTAATAAAAATTAGCATACTTTTTACAAACAAACTGAAACCATAATAAAATTCTAGCTATTTTATCAGTTCTTAGATTATCATCTGTACTTTCCATTTGGGCTGTTCTTGGATATTGCATATACATTTTTAGAATATCAATAGATTAATAAGATATATATGGTGCAGAGCTGTGCTATTTACAGTAGCCTAGCCTCTGGGCCCATGTGACAGTACAGACTATATGTGTCAAATTATCTTTGTCATAGAACATTTCATCATCACCAAAGTTCTGTTGGTCAGTGATGGTGTAGAGAGTTGAGATAAAAATTGCTGCAGGAACTAGAAGTTATACTTTTTCTGAAGTCACAGTGTTGTATATAAATAATTCAAAGTTTTCCTTTTAGTCTTCTCGATATTTCAATGACAGAAGCAGCCATTAATTGCTAAATATTGTTTTGTGCATCTTTCTGACAGATGTGACAGGGATGTGACCTATTTTTCTATGTTTCTTTGAGGCATGTTATGCTCTGAGTCCACTCTGGTACTATGCCATTAATTCCCAAGATTTTATCACTCTCTCAGACTCAAATATTTTACTCTGGTTGAAAATCTAATATTTCAACTTGCATTGTATAAACTAAATTACTTTTCATTATGACTTGCTGCCAGAGAACAAGAACCTGGATTAGGCAAAGCTTACTGATATTGAGTGGTTTTATCATGAGAAAATATATTAGAATACTCAGTGCTCTCTCTCTTAAATTTAATATGAGGTTTTCTTGCCAATGTCTAAAAAACACTAGCTTTATAAGTTCTCTTTTTTCAGAGGACACTTCCTGGTGGTTATTTTGCACCCTCTTTTTCCTTAAGATTCCACTTACTCCCTTTTATTCTCATTTAGAATGGATGATTGTGTAATATTTGTCTTTACTGCGATCAAGGTTATCTACCTGTGCTTTCACATAGAAATCTTTTATAATACCATTTGCTTCCACACCTTCTTGTCTGTAATTCTCTCCCCTCCCTGCTGTTGTAATCCTAGATGAATTGAAGGAAAGCCTACCTTCTGCTCTAGAATGACTGCTCCACTCCTTGTTTTTTTAATCCTATTCACTCTTATTCTTTCCCTCCTTGTTTAAAAATTCTATTCACTCTTATTCTACACCCAGTTAGAATTATATGGTTGCAGACAACAGAGATTATCCCTGGTCAATCTACATAAAAGATAATTTATTAAAGGGATATGTATTCTTCACATGTAAGAATAGCTGGAAAAAGTAAAAATAAAAATTGGAAAATGGCCAAAGAAACAGGAAACATCTAAGGATCTAGACACTCAGCTCAAGCCTGTCAGAACACCAAGATCAGGGTGAACAGGGAGAGCAGAGCACCTTAAGCAGAGCTCCAACTGTATACAAATAAAAAATATACTTTTCCTGAAGTAAAAATAAGGTTTTGTTACCTGGAGAGGAACTGCATGCTGGAAGGCATAAGCTAAAAATGTCCGCTATACTTCCCTTTCAAACATGCACAAAACCATTTTAAATATGCACATGCACGCACACACACCGCTGAAAAATATACCATTTGCCCTCTTCCTCCCTCCTCCTCCTCCTTCTTCATCTTTGTCTTCTTCTTCTTCCTCTTCTTCCTCTTATTCTCTCATTATTATTAGCAGTAGTAGTAGGATCACGGTTCCATAATAATATATAATATGTATTAGTCATTGAACATTTATCATATGCAAATACTGTTTATCTTCACAAGGACTCTGGGTAGGTTGGTAGTATTATGATTCTCAGTTTTTGTCAAATGAAAATTAACCTATTGCTCAATAGGTTTCCAGTTTGCATTTGTCTAATTTTAAATACTGTGTTGGACACATTAGTTAACAGTAAAGTTGTTTGCTATGGTCTGAGTGTTTGTGTTCCCCTAAAATTCATACGTGGAAATCGTAACACAAAAGGTGATGGTATTAGGAGGTCATGAGGGTGGAGCCTTCACTAATGGAATTAGTTCTCATGTGCCTGGCCTCTTGCCATGTGAGGCCCCATCTATGAATAGTGACAGACTTTGTTTAAGACTGCAATAGTAGTATTACAATAGCCATAATCATAGTAAGAATCTCAGTGGGTGGAAAATTACTAACAGGAGACATCAAGGATAGGAATTCTTGCTAAACTGGCCTAACAGGAATCTTGCTAAAGGCTGGTCAAGACATCAAAGGTGAATGATAATAAACTTCATCTGATATCATGGGTAGGGGTTGACTTAGCAGGATTATTTGCTCAGACTGGGCTGAGTAGGCCAAAAGCAGGTGGAGGTGGGGGCAGTCCAAGCCGAAAGAAGGCTCAGAGAAGCGTTACTAAAATTTGGTCAAAAGGTGAATCTTTGGGCTTTGTCCAAGTCACACATTTTAAGTTGTCCTTTTCTCTCTGACATGGTATGTGTTCAGAATTCAGAAAAAACAAACAAGCCAAAAAAAAAAAAAAAAAAAAAAAAAAAAAAAGACTGGCTGTAAACACAATGAATGGCAATATTGTCAGTGATTTCTTAAAAAAAAAACCCTTCCCCTTAGCAATTTCTGGACTCAGTTAAAGCTTAGCAACATCTCTCTTTTGAAATAGTCTGAAGAACAGATTAGGAAGACAAACTCTCAAATATTATCCTAGCTTCGAAACATTATAAATTCCCATTTATTGGAAGTTACTAGGATGGGGCGTGGTGGCTCACGCCTGTAATTCTAGCACTTTGGGAGGCCAAGCATGGTGGATCACCTGAGGTCAGGAGTTCAAGACCAACCTGGCCTACATGGTGAAACTTTGTCTCTACTAAAAATACAAAAATTAGCCAGGTGTAGTGGCAGGCATCTGTAATCCCAGCTACTGGGCAGGCTGAGGCAGGAGAGTCTCTTGAACCCAGGAGGCAGAGGTTGCAGTGAGCCAAGAACGCGCCATTGCACTCCAGCCTAGGCAACAAGAGCGAGACTCCGTCAAAAAAAAAAAAAGAAACAAACAAAGAAAGTTATACTATAATTGTGTTATTGTTTAAATTATTTATTATATGTAATTATATCTCTGAGAAGCCATTGTAAAACAGTTCTTTTCACTCACACCACAGTTTCAGAATAGAATATTTAAAGCAGAGCAAACAAAGGTATATTTACCCAGTTTAATGTAAAATAGGATACTTGAATAATGATTATACTCTTATTTCTTTCTTTTAATCACAGCACTGTTGCATTTTTATATATTTTTCCATAACTAGGACATCAAAAAGGTAGAGATTTATTTGATAACAATAGGCAGTGTTAACTGACATGTTATCTTTTAAAATATGTCAGTAGTTCTTAATTTCTTGTTGCAGAAAGGTCACAATTATTTCTACCTTTCTATCAATCTTTCCTGACTCTAAAGAATATTTAAAAGGAATTCGGTTTGGTATTTCTATGTCAAAGTTACAGACAACTTATTTTCAATTCACACATCTAATAAGACAAAGTATGTTATTTTCCTAACTTTTTAAAAAGGAAAACAACTTCCGGCTACATAAATAAATTTTATGTTCAAAATGTTTGATTAATTATATATAATTATATATAGCAACATACACATATTCACAAATAGTTTGTTTTATGCTTTAGCTAATTGCCTTTTTTCTCTAGCTTCTCTCATCTTTCTGTCTTCTCTTGTTATGATGCATAATAGTGGTCCGCAGGGAAAAATGTATCTGGTAACTGCACAATTGCTGTCATACAAGGCATAAATCAGTTTCATAACATCTACAGGCTTACATTTAAAAATCACTAAATCAATGCCCTGCTAGTGAGTATGAAATTAATGTGTCTGGTCACCTTGGCAATGGTTATTAAATTAATTTGATGGTGGCTGAAATTGATATATTTTCTTAACTGCATTCAAAAAGATTATTTTTAAGATAAATGTATGGCATTTTAGTATATATAAAAAATTATATATGTTTACTTCTTTAATACAACAAAAGTTCAAAAAAGAAAGCGAAACCAAGACCATATCCTACTATCTAAAATAATGATCATTAAGTTAAGCTGAACTAGCAGATCCTTTTCTATGCATAGCTGTATGTATATCTATAGATGTGGCTATAGATGTTGATAGATGTGTAGATAGGGAGTTAGATAATAAGTAAGTAGATAGTTAAAGATAGCATTATAAAAATTGAATTTAAGAAAAAACAAAGTACAACTTTAAAAATTGATAACACATATCTGTTTACTATAAGAGATATTAATGACTTAAAGTTCTCCTTATGGATGATATATAACTGTCAAGGTATAGTCAAGAAGACAAAACCTATGCCAAGTGGCCCATTAGATGGTTAAATAAGGGAAATTTAATGTGAGCAGTTAGTTACAATAATCAAAAAAGTGGCACAATTTAATTATTAAAAAGGTTGAGAAGCCACCACCATTCAGGGACAAAGAAGGAAGTGGTTTTTCAAAGCACAGGAGCCAGCGCTGCTTGGATGGAGGAAGCAGGCACTACAGAGGCTGTTCTTTGGGAGCTGGGATCACATAAACACAGTTACTGCCAGAGATGTCACCCAAAGCAGAGAAAGAAAGGAGTATCTTGGCTTTTCCCCACCTATCAATCTGCCACCTCTGATTCCCATTGGCCAAACCTAACCGAAAGTCCTGGGTAAAGAAGCCTAAGAAATATAGCTTATAGAAATTAGCTCCACGACATACGGAGCAGACCAATGGCAGGGGTGAAAAATAGACCTGGAAGCCAACAACCAAATTACTAGATAAATAAACTCAAAAGATTATGACAATAAGAAGGGTTGGTGACTTTTGTTAATTCCATATTTCAACTTTAGACAGTATTGACTTTTTGTCACAAAAGATGAACAAATTATCACTCCCATTTTCTCCCTCTTCGTTTACCTCTATCTCACGTTTTTTTTAATCAGTTATATGTTGACTACTGGGCCATAATTTATAATACACATTATGCCACACACACACACTCACACACACGCACGTTTTAATAGGTTCAATACTTACCACTAGGCTTCCTACATACTTATGCTCCTTAATTTGATAATTCTCATAGTTGGCTGCATTTTAAGTATTTCTTTAGAAATTTTACTTACAGATGGCCATGCACGATGACTCATGCCTGTAATCCTAGCACTTTGGGAGGCCAAGGAGGGTGGATCACGAGGCCAGGAGATCGAGACCATCCTGGCTAACAAGGTGGAACCCCGTCTCTACTAAAAAATACAAAAAAAATTAGCCAGATGTGCTGGCAGGCACCTGTAGTCCCAGCTACTTGGAGGCTAAGGCAGGAGAATGGCGTGAACCCGGGAGGCGGAGGTTGCAGTGAGCCGAGATCTCCACTGCACTCCAGCCTGGGAGACAGAGCGAGACCCCCTCTCAAAAAAAAAGAAAAAAAAAAAAGAAAAGAAAAGAAAAAGAAAAAAGAAAGAAATTTGAAATTTTACTTAGAGATGAGGTTTTCTGAGTTCCTACTTGAAATCTTGCCTCTTTGAAAATGACTGTTGCCACAATACTTGAAAGGAAGTAAGGCTGGATGTAAAATTCATGACTCAAATTCATTTCCCCAAAATAGTGCCCATTGCTCGGTAGAGGACAAAGCCTCCTCCATTTATCTTTTAGTTGGCTTTTTGGCTAGATTGCCTATATAAGTAGGTTATTTTAAATTTATTTCTAAATTTCCTAAGTTCTCCCATGATTAATATGTGCCTCTTATCTTGTTCTTGAAAAAGTAATCAAGACTAATACAATATTCCTGCAACACACGCTCCACCAGCACCTACCATCAGAGTATATTTATATTACTTATTATCTTGTGGCATTCAATCTTGCTGAGGGGAAATTTTAGGCCAAATTGATCTTTTTCTTCGTATGTGACTCATTTTTTTCCACCTGGTTCTCCAAAACTTTTTATTTGATCATTGAAGTGCAATACTTTAATCAGCATATTTGCTTGATATTTTTAATCATTTTTTCCAAGAATGTGGCATGCTTTTTCATTCCTTAGTTTCGGTGTTCTTCTTTTCGTTTTTTTCTACCATATCTTTGAATAGTTTTATTTGTTCCATTTTCGCAGGGGTTGGTTGTCTTCTTCAAAGATGTCAAGTACCCTTATTTTTAACTATCTTTATCCATCACATTTTTATCTCTCTAATTTCATTAATATTTTAATCTCACATCTACCATTTAAAAATTACTGTGATTATCTCAAACCTTTCTCTAAGTCAGCACATTAAAATCTATTTATTATATATTCAGAAATGATTCACCATTTGTTTTAGTTTTGCAACCTCTCTTTATTGTCATGTTGTCATTGAGTTCATTTTTCATTGAATTCCTTAACTTATGTTTTTTACAGTATGAAGAATCACTGGGGAATTTTATCCTTTTCCTTAAGTTATGTTTTCTTCAAGAACAGTTTCCTTTTTGTTTATGACAAACTAAACAAAATTTGTGTGTGTGGTGGTGGTTTGCTTGCATATTTTTCTTATCACTCCTTTTCTGTCCAAACATTCTGCTTACTCTTATTGAGTAGCCTTATTGTTGGTATCTGTGAAATAACAATATACCTAAGCGGCCAGGTGCGGTGGCTCACACCTGTAATCCCAGCACTTTGGGAGGCCAAAGTGGGCAGATCACGAGGTCAGGAGATCGAGACCATCCTGTCTAACACAGTGAACCCTGTGTTTACAAAAAAGTAGCCGGGTGCGGTGGCATGCACCTGTAGTCCCAGCTACTCAGGAGGCTGAGGCAGGAGAATTGCTTGAACCCTGGAGGCGGAGGTTGCAGTGAGCCAGATTGCACCACTGCACTCCAGTCTGGGTGACAGAGCAAGACCCTGTCAAATGTGAATTCAAAAACTTTTAAAATGTTTTCCCATGAACCCTGGGTCAATGGCCTACATGTAGCCAATGATTGAAGTAGAGGAAATGACAAAATTTTGGAAAGAATAGTTATAATCCTCTCTCCTTCACTTACTAATTGAATGAACTTGGACAAGTCATTTAACCTTTACAAACTTCTGTTTCTCATTTACAACATAGAGATAATGCTATTTATGTTACCAGGTTATTGTGGTGATTAAATAATATCATAAAGGAAAAAACCTAACAAAGCAAATAGGAGATGCTCAATAAATATTAAACTCTCTCCCTTTGGGCCCCAGGACTACCCATGACCCGATGTTTTGTTCATTTTAATAGAAACTAGTTGGTTCCATTAGAAGTATCATGAATATCTTAAGAAAAAAGTGACTAGTGACTGTATGAGGCCCAAGAAGTTGTATTCTCATTTTTAATCTTAGCTCCAAGAACAACCACGGTTTCTTCTCCTCCCTTTTCCTAGTATTTAAAAAAAGTATAAATTTGCCCAAAATTAAAGTTAAAAAAATTAAAGATGAAGGTTAAAAAAGTAGAAATTTACCCAAAATTAAAGGTAAATTCATACTAGTTTTTCCATTGTACCTGAAAGATACACTCCAAAATCTTCTTATTTGTTGACTTTTTGGATCTATTTCTATTCTACTATGGCATTACAATATTTTGACAGCCAACATTCCTGTAATATAATTTCTTACAATTTCCACTAAGTAAAAAGCGCTTATTTCTTTGGGGAAAGAGAACATATCACTTAGCACACGGATATAAAATAGTATCCCAAACATGTTTTTCTAAACATCTATTGTGGTTGTTTATCTGTTCTTGGATTTGCAAAACCTGGCTCTGCATGTTAAGAGTGCAAGTCTGGATGACTGAGAACATAAAATTAGATAATAAATCCCATAACGAGGAAAAATTATATAACAACATTAATCCAGTCTTTCCTTAGAGAACAGATTAAAATCATTTTCTGGAATGTGCATAGGAGTTGGGAGAAGTTTTGAAAGAGAAGGCAAGACAACTTGAATATGGATAAGGAAGTCTGTTTCTAGTTTTACCTTTCCTTAGAGTCAAAATCATAAAGAGATTATAGGACATGCTCAATAGGTTTGGCCATCCAAAAGTCGAAGGAACTTGAGAACTTTTGTGTCACTTTCCATATGGAACTCTGAGAGGAGAGAGTCATGAAGAATCGTTCATGCTATCACGTAGGCAAGGCAAGTCTGAGGAGATAAAGGGCCTCAGATTTTTTCATCTCTTTCCCTTTTGAGTTTTACTTCACTTCCACAGAACATTGGCAAGACGTGACATGTGTTTTGCATACTTGAGAATTGAGGGCCTGTATGCCTAATGCAGTGCAGAGGAAGGAGGGTATACGTGGGGAACCATTAGCATCAGCTGGACATTACACAGTCTCAAGTGTCATCTGGATGAAGGATGTGGCTACTTATGGTATCAGTACTGCCACTCGTAGTTAAGGTGTGGGCATATTCTTTAAGGAGTGACCATCAAGATCTCCATGCACTGCCTGATATGATTTGGCTCTGTGTCCCACCCAAATGTCATCTTGAATTGTATTCCCATAATTCCCACGTGTTGTGGGAGGGACCCCCTGGGAGATAATTAGAATCATAGGGGTGGTTTCCTCCAAACTGTTCTCATGGAAGTGAACAAGTCTCACAAGATCTGATGGTTTTATCAGGGGTTTTCACTTTTGTATCTTCTACATTTTCTATTGCCACCACCATGTAAGAAGTGCCTTTCACTTCCCACCATGATTCTGAGGCCTCCCCAGCCATATGGAACTAAAAGTCCAATTAAACCTCTTTTTCTTCCCAGTTTCAGGTATGTCTTTATCAGCAGCATGAAAACGGACTAATACACTGCCCAGGCCAAAAACACAGATAAATGACACCAATAGAAGAGTGCCACAGGGCTCTTGAGCTGAAATTTCCCATGGAATATAGGGATAGAATGGGGAGTCTTTACTCAAAAAGACTGTGATTTAAACCACCAGGAATTTTCTTACCTTAATTTGGTAAAATAATGTTTTCTGCAATAAAAAGCAGTCAGAGTTTGAGAGCTAAGTTCAGTAGGAAAATAAAATTAGAACTCTACACATGTGATAATATAATCTGAAATTTTAAAATGGCTGTGAAAATAAGGCATTTACTCAAAAAGGAAAAGATTTATAATTCCCTAATAAGCTCTTATTTGAAAAATGAAAAAAATAAGTGTAGCTCATCTCAGAGAGTTGTTATAACAATTCAGTATATTAGTATATGCAACTGAGATGACTAAATAAATATTAGCTATTTTGTTATAATTATAGATTATAACTAACATCATGTTGATTTTGATATATAATCTTGCTTTATACATCCAGGTACTGCATAGGGTAGCATGAGTCAACACGATTTTTTGTATAATTTGCCCATTTGAAAATCTGATGAAAGCTGAGGACTGCCCCCTATAGAAGAGAAAACATGGACACCAAATTTTGCATGTAATTTCAGGAGTTCAACAGTAATACAGGTTCGTCATTTGAGCCTCTAAAAATCATTGAGCCTCTAAAAATAATTGGGTCCCATGTGGAAAGTCCCTGATTTTAACATTACAAATAACATCTACTAGGGCATTTAACCTTCGAGGAGGTATATAATTTTTTATTTTTGATAGAATGAATAAACTTGTTTCATCAAAATATCTTACTGGACAATGAGAAAACACTGAAGTAAATACAAAAACTAAAAAAACTCAATGGAGGAGCTTAACAACAAAATGAAGACGACAGACGAAACAGTGAACTTGAAGCTAGAACAGTAAAAATTACCCAACTTGAACAAAAGAGAAAAAATAGACTGGGAGAAGGGGTGGAATTCATGAACAGAAACTAAAGGACCTGTGGAACTAAAACGAAAGATTTAACATCATGTCAATGGAATCTAGAAAGGAGAAAAGAAAGTGGAGCTAAAAAAATATTCTAAGAAATAATTGCCGATATTTTCCAAAATTTGGCAAAAGACATGCCTACAGAATCAAAACGATAAGCCAACTCTAAACAGAAAAAATGGGTGGAAATCCAAACCAAAATACATTAAAATTACACTTCTGAAACTGTGAAGAAAAACTCTTAAAGTGGTGAGAGAAAAACGACATTTTAACAATAGAGCAAAAATAATATAAATGACAAATTTGTCAACAGAAACCATGGATGCCAGAAGGAAACGGTACAGCATTTTCAAATGCTGAAAGAAAAGCAGTGTCAGCCTCCAGTTCTATATATGGTTAAATTATCCTTCAAAAATCAAGACATTTGGCCGTGCGCGGTGGCTCACGCCTGTAATCCCAGCACTCTGGGAGGCCGACGCGGCCGTATCACGTGAGGTCTGGAGTTTGAGAACAGCCTGACCAACGTGGCGAAACCCTGTCTCTACTAAAAAAAAAAAAAAAAAAAAAAAAATTAGCTGGGCGTGGTGGTGGGTGCCTGTAATCCCAGCTACTCAGGAGACTGAGTCAGGAGAATCCCGTGAACCCGGGAGGCGGAGGTTGCGGTGAGCCGAGATCTCACCATTGCACTCCAGCTTGGGCGACAGTAGTGAAACTCCATCTCAAATTAATTAATTAATTTTAAAAAAGACATTCTCAGGTGAAAGAAAGCTAAGACAATGTGTCACCAACAGACCTCCTCTAAACAAAGACTAAAAGAATTTTTTAACAAAATATTCATGTTTTATTGAGAGAAGATGTAGTTATTATTTATATGTAAATTGTGTAAATAAGAACAAGGAAACTTAATGAAGAGTTTACCCAAGATTTTCAGAGATAATTTTACATTATAAAAATAAGTCACTAAAGAGCCCGTTTAACAAGTTTTTAAATATATTCCCCCTTTTGTCTCCATACTCTTTAGTTCCCACACCATGAAAAATATTGTTTTTTTAAATTTTATTTTGCTCTTAAATAGAATTATAAATGTCTTTTAATTATAATTTTGTAACAGTAAGTATAATATTCCATTTATATAACTAGATTATAAATATGAATATAATACCTTTAACAAATTGCAGAAACTATATTCTACCAATATCCTGCCCTGGATAATATGTATAATGACAAGCAGTGAAATCGTTTTTAATCTACAGGGGCCAATTTGCTGGTGCACTGCACAAGGTTCAGTGCTTTCCAGCTATAATTAGAAAATGGTGTCTGCTCTTGATTAGTTTTGGTTACTATAGCAATTCCATATGCAACCTATGTCTGCTGACTATTGAACTATATCGTGTATCTTCTGTAAATTGCTCATTAGTCACTTGTAATTTATTTTATGTTTTCAACAACAATTTCAAACTGGCAGTGTCAGAAACACATGTTTTTACAATTATTGGAAAAACAGACGAACGTCCACCTTCAATCTCACCCCCACTCTTGGATATTCAGGTTTATGTAAACTACTGAATATTTTTGTAAATCATCAAAAAATATGAACATGGTTTTATGTTTCTCTATTAGAAAATACAAAATAGATAGAAAAAATACTCTTTCTACCAAGAGTATTTATTATAAAATTAAGAAATCCCTTTATTTCTAGAAGAGATTATGAAATGATTTATAATCTGCATTGATTTTACTATTCTGATTTTGATAGCCAATTTTTTCATGAAAGATTATTTGAAATTCAATTGTGCATTTAAATTCAGTTAACATTTTGAAGGTGCCTAACATGCCTGAGATTAGCAAATACTTCTATCCATTCTTTTCCATTGGTGCATGTATATACAATGAAAACTAACGGCATTCTATTTTCTTATTCCATCTTGGCATATTGTCAGTGCTTATAAATATATGCATAACCTCACACAGAATATCTTACAAAAAGACTATTGATATTATGTCAGATGCTTAGTATAATAATGGATATTTTAACAGCTATTCCACAAAGCTTTGAAAAATTGTGGAGGGTAAAAATCCAATATTGATCTGTACATATATGTGTCCTTTACATACTGCTTTCCAGAAAGATTTTCATTTAAAAAAATGAGAAATTTGGTTAACAAAATTTAAATATATAAACTATGGAAATTGGTGTGTAATCATTTTAATGCATTAAATCACATCCTGACATATAGTTGGTTACCAAATTCTTATTGAATAAATGAATGAGTAAAAACTTGTGATATTAATATAAAATTTAAAGGTTGTGTATAAAGTGAGAAGGCTTTGTTTGTAGTGATAAACAAATAAATTTGCTTTTAGAATAAATTAAACATTGAAGTATAAATCTGAATTTTAAATAAATGCTCAATATTCTGAGATTATCATAGACCTCATTTAGAGATTGATACTACTTGTATTACATATAAATGTAAAATAGAATTTGATTATTCATGTTATATCCCTGCACTTATAGTTTGAAATCATTGCATATAAAAATTTTTTAAGATTTAAGTCCTGATCATTCATGAGTTAAAAGAATAAAACCACAATGGCGCTTTAGAACACTGTAAGCTATTCTGAACTCCGATCTTAACCCCAATATTAAGAGTAATAAAGCTCCAAGAGACAGTTGTATACACGTTAATTATTGTAATGATTCAAGCTACTTTTCCCTAGGGACACCATATTTCTAAGCCAAAAGGGCATTCTTAGCCCACTATGACAATTAGCATCTGATAAATGATGCTACTGCCACACTTCTAATATAGTGATTGATCATTTTCAATTTATTCCTGAGAGAAATCAATGGTTCCTTCCTAGAGCATTTACATTAATTAATTTATGTTAATAATAAATACCCTATATCCACAATTTCTTAGGGAAGATGGGCCATTCTATTTATAATTGGTTTCTACTTTAGAGCTTTGATATATTGTTTCAGAGCTTTTAACATATATAAAAGAGCTATAAAGATCAAGAAAAAAATGGAAATTTAACCACAGCAACTAAATCTTGACATTGATAAATCTTGTTGATCCAACTCAAATGCAACAAAGAAGATTTGGAAGATTTTTCAGATTGTTGGGTGGCAGCATGAAAATGTTACCATGTATTGGGACCCCCACTCTTCTTGTGTGAGTTTACACTCTTTGTAGCCACTACCAAAATGACTTATGTTTCTTAGAGATATGACACAGAGGATGATGCTCTCATCAAATTTCTAATTTATTCCTATTCATAAGCTACTTAATGTATGTCAGTCATAGTATGAGGGGCTTAGATGTTCAATAGTTAGCAAAAGAGAGGCATTCTCACCCTCCCTGAGCTTATAGTCCAGTGAAAAAGACAGACACAAATGAACAGGAAAACTATAATTAATAGAAAATGGGCTACCTGAAGAAAAATATCAGGATGAAATATATTTAGACAGAGATGTTATAGTGAGAAGATAAGGTTAAGCTGAGAGGTGAAAGACCTGAATGAGAACATTATTGACTGAAGGAATAATGTAAGCAAAAGTGCTAGAACAGGAAAAACAGAATCTGTTTATTTCAAAAACTGAAAGAATGTGCATGTTTTTGGAGTGTATGGAAAGGAGAATGACAAGAGATGAGGAAATAAACATATGTAGAGAAGGAGAGTATACTTTTAATCTTGTAAGGCAAGGAAAGAAAGAAAAATGGCCTTTATTTAAAGTGGAATGAGAAGCCACTAAAGGGTTTTGAGTAAGTGACTGAAATCATAAAATTGACTCTATGAAAACTACTTTATTCTTTCATATATTTATTTAACAAATGCTTTTTGAGCTTTCACTTTGTGCTAAAAACTGTTCCCCACTCTTCGGATATATGACCAAACAATACAGACTAAGTACCCTCTTTTTAAGGAGTTTACATTCTATAGTGAGAAGGCAGAAAAAAATAATAAATAAAATAAACAAGGAAATAGTAAATTAGTAGGTAATGATGAACATTTCTATGGAAACAAGAAAGAATGGAACAGTACAAGGAGGATCATGAATGGGGATGGGAAAAAAGTGAGCAGGATCTCTGGTAGTGGGGAAAGTTGCTATATTAAACAGAGTACTTAGAATAAGATTCAACGAGGTGAAAGTTGAGCAAAGATTTGAAGTAGGTTAGAAAGTTAGCTAACCAGGTAATGGGAAAAAGAGTTTCACAGGCAGAGAGAACAGCAATAAGGCAGGGCCATGCCTGGCATTTTCTAAGAGCAGCAAGGAGGGCAGTGTGGCTAGGGCAGAGGGAGTTAGGGTAAGAGTAAGAGAAAAGGCAGAGGGGTACAAGAGAAAGTGCTGATTATATAAAGCCTTGTAGGACAGTAGAACTCGATAAAAGGAGATGCCAATGCAGTATTTTAAGGAGAGGAATAACATGATCTGTCTTATATTTTAAATTACCCTAACTGCATTGTTCAGAATGGATGGTAGAGAGACCCCAATGCAGTCAGGACCTGATTAAAAAGCTACTATCTACCACAAACTAAAACAATGAGATACCATTATATACCTATTAGAATGGCTAAAGTTCAGAACGCTGACAACACCAAATGCTGACAAGGATGTGAAGCAACAGAAACTTGCATTCATTGCTGGTGGGAATGCAAAATGGTACAGCCACTTTGGTGGACAGTTTAGCAGTGTCTTACAAAACTAAAGATACTCTTACAGTACAATCCAGCACTCGCATTCCTTGGTATTTACCCAAAGGTGTTGAAAACATGTATTCACACAAAAACTTGCACATAGAGGTTTATGAAAGCTTTATTTATGACTGACAAAAGTTAGAAGCAACCAAGACGTCCCTCAGCAAGTGCATGGATAAACTATGGTACATCCAGACAATGGAATATTATTTAGCACTAAAAGGAAATGAACTATCAAGTCATGAAAAGACATGGAGGACGTTTACATATATATTACTAAGTCAAGGAGGCCAATTTGAAAAGGATACATTACTGTAGGATTCCAACTATATGACAATCTGGAAAAGGAAAACTATAGAGACAGTAAAAGGATCAGTGGTTTCAATGATAAATGGGGAGAGAGGAAAGAATAGGCAGAGCATAAATAATTTTTAGCACAGTGAAACTACTCTCTATGCTACTATAATGGTGGATACATAATATTATATATTAGCCTAAACCCATAGAATGTGTAACACCAAGAGAGAACCCCAACGTAAACTATGGACTTTCAGTGACATGTCACTCTAGGTTCATTAATTTTAATAAACATACAATGTTGGTGGGAATGTTGATAATGGAGGAGTCTATGCATATATAGGGGGAAGGGTTGGGGGAATCTCTACACCATATGCTCAGTTTTGCTGTGAATCTAAAACTTCTTTTTTAAAAAGCCTATTAAAAAAAAGAAAAAAGCTATTGCAGGAGTCCAGGTAAAAGATGATGGTGGCTCAGACAAGGGGTTTAGCAACAGAGATGATGCAGACACATTCTGAAGACATTTGAACTAAAAGCCTGGCAGTTTGGACACAGAACAATAAAGAGAGGAAAGAAGAGCAACTCCAGGATTTTTGTCCTGAGAAAACTGGAAAGATAGAAGTGCCACTAACAGGGATGGGGAAGGCTGCAGATCAATAGGTTTGGCACGTGTTTAGTTTGAGGTATCCAAGAGGAGGTATTTAGCATGAAATTGAATATACAGATCTGGAATTTGAGGAAAAAGTCCGGGCTGGAGAAAGATCTGAGTCACTGACACATGGATGATGTTAAAGTCATGGAAAGGACAAGATTATTTAAAAAGTTCGTGTATAGAGAGAAGAGGATGAAGGAGTCAACTTTGGGGCACTCCAATATTAACAGTTTATAGAAAGGAGAATATTGAAAAGGAGTTATAATAAAGGTAGAGGAATATTAAGGAACTATGTTATTCTGGAAGCCAAATGGAGAAATTGTAATAAGAACAGAAGCATCAATGATGTAAACTTTTGCTGATCAACTAAACAAGATGAAGTCTGAGAACTTACCAATGGATTTAGCAAGGTAGAGGAAACTAGGTGTCCTTGCAAGGGCATGTTTGATGGAATTGCAAGGTCAGTGGGAGAATCCAGATTGGAACAGTCTTAAGAGAAAATAGAGGCTTTCGAGAAACCTGCTGCAATGGAGAGCAAATAAATGAAGCAGGTATTTGGTATGTAAAGTGGGAACAGATGTTTTGTTTGCTTTAAGTTGGTAAAAATAGTGGCATGTATGTAGGCTGGAGTGGTAAGAAAGAAAGAATTTCTGAATCCCTGATCTTGAGTGCTTGAAGAGGTATGAAATCTAGTGGGGAAGTAGAAAAAATTGGCTTAATATAGAATAACATATCACTGAAAACAAGCAGAAGATAAAGCACATAGGCATAAATGTTACTATAAATAGATATTGTGGTGAGAGACTAAGTTATCTTCCAGTTGCTTCAGATTTCTCAATGAATGTCACTAAAATATCACTACCTGGGCAGTAATGTGGATTACGGATTGTATAGGTGTAATAAAGAAATAAGGGAAAACAGTCAAGACACAGTTGCAATAATCTGGTGGAGATATGATGACTGGGACCAACGTGATCATATAAATTATCAGTGAAACCATGGCACCTTAGAGAATAAAAGGGACGCTTATAATAATTATGCTTGGAGAATAGACATATCCCAAATATTTCCTGAGCAAATAAAAATACATGGTTAACATATCCGATATGAAGGTGATGAGTAGAAACAAAGAAAAGGTGACATATGTTGACGTAATGGATATGGTGCTTAGGAGAAAGAAATAATTTAAGGATAATTCCCAGGTTTCTGGGTATTTACTGAGAAACATATGAGGATAAGCAGGCTTCTGTGGATATATGTAGAGTTGTTTTGGGTTTTTTGTTTTCTGTTTTTAATTTCTGTGGGTACATTGTAGGTATATATATTTATGGGGTACCATGAAATGCTTTTCTATAGGCATGCAATGCAAAATAAGCACATCACGGAGAATGGATTAACCATCCCCTCAAACATTTATCATTTGAGTTATAAACAATTGAATTACATTCTTTAAGTTATTTTAAAATATACAATTAAATTATTGTCGACTATAGTCACCCTATTATGCTATCAAATTGTAGGTCTTATTCATTCTTCCTAGATTTTTGTACAAATTAACCATCCACACCTTCCCCTCTCAACCTCCCACTTCCCTTCCCAGCCTCTGGTAACCATCCTTATGCTCTCTATATGCATGAGTTCAATTGATTTGCGTTTTAGATCCCACAGATAAGTAAGAACATGTGACGTTTGTCTTTTGGTGCCTAGCTTATTTCACTTAACATGATGATTTCCAGTTCCACTCACATTGTTGCAAATAACTGTATCTCATCCTTTTTATGGCTGAATAGTGCCCCATTGTGTACATATACCACATTTTTTATCCATTCACCTGTTAATTGACACTTAGTTTGCTTCCAAATTTTAGTTATTGTAAACAATGCGGCAACAAATATATGAGTACAGATATCTCTTCAATAGAATGATTTTCATTCTTTGAGGTATATACTGTATTAGTTCGTTTTCACACTGCTAATAAAGACATACTTGAGGTTGGGTAATTTATAAAGAAAAGGAAGTTTAATGTATTCACAGTTCCACGTGGCTGGGGAAGCCTCACAATCATGGCGGAAGGAAAAAGTCACTTCTTACTTGGTGGTGGCAAGAGACAATGAGAGCCAAAAAAAGAGGTTTCCTCTTATAAAACCATTAGCTCTCCTGAGACTTATTCACTACCATGAGAACAATATGGGGGAAGTTGTCCCATGATTCAATTATCTCCCACCAGTTTCCTCCCATGACACATGGAAATTATGACAGCTACAATTCAAGATGAGATTTGGGTGGGGACACAGCCAAATCATATCATTCCACCCTTGGCCCCTCCCAAATCTCATGACCTTATATTTCAAAACCAATCATGCCTTCCCAACAGTTACCCAAAGTCTTATTTCAGCTTTAACTCAACAGTTCACAGACAAAAGTCTCACCTGAGACAAGGCAAGTCCATTCTGCCTATGAGCCCGTAAAATCAAAAGCAAGTTAGTTACTTCCTACACACAATGAAGGTACAGGCATTGAATAAATACACTCATTCCAAATCAGAGAAGTTGGCCATAATTAAGGGACTAAAGACCCCATGTGAGTCCGAAATTCAGTGGGTCAGTCAAATCTTACAGTTCCAAAGTGATCTCTTTTAACTCCATGTCTCACATCCAGGTCACATCAATGCAAGAGGCAGATTTCCATGGCCTTGGGTAGCTCTGCCCCTGTGACTTTGCAGGGTACAGTCCCACTCCCAGCTGCTTTCACAGGCTGGCATTGAATGGCTGTGGCTTTTCTAGGTGAGGGTGTAAGCTGTCGGTGGATCTACCATTCCGGGGTCTGGAGGATGGTCACCCTCTTCTTACAGCACTGCTAGGCAGTGTTCCAGTGGAGACTCTGTGTTGGGGCTTCGGCCCCACATTTCCCTTCTGCACTGCCCTAGCAGAGGTTCTCAATGAGGGTTCTGCCCCTACAGCAAACTTCTTCCTGGATATCCAGACATTTCTATACATTCCCTGAAGTCTAGGTGGAGGTTCCCAAACCTCAATTATTGACTGTTAATATTGGAGTGCCCCAAAGTTGACTCCTTCATCCTCTTCTCTGTATACACGAACTTTTTGTGCACCCAGAGGCTAAACACCATGTGGAAGCTGCCAAGGCATTGGGCTTGCACCCTCTAAAGTCACAGCCCAAGCTGTTCCTTGTCCCCTTTTAGCCATGACTAGAGCCACTGGGACACAGGGCACCAAGTCCCTAGGCTGCACACAGCTGGCTGTCCCTGGGCCCAGCCCACAAAACCATTTTTCCTCCAAGGCCTCTGGGCCTGTGATGGGAGGGGCTGCCGCAAAGGTCTCTTACATGCCCTGGAGATATTTTCCTTATTGTCTTGACCATTAACACTTGGCTTCTCATTACTTGTGCACATTTCTGCAGCCTGCTTGAAATTCTCCTTAGAAAATGGGTTTTTCTTTTCTATTGCGTCATCAGGCTACAAATTTTTCAGACTTCTATGCTGTTTCCTTTTAAAACAGAATGAGGCCAGGCGTGGAGGTTCACTCCTGTAATCCCAGCACTTTGGGAGGCTGAGGCGGGCAGATCATGAGGTCAGGAGATCGAGACCATCCTGGCTAACGCGGTGAAACCCTGTCTCTACTAAAAATACAAAAAAAGTAGCTGGGCATGGTGGCTGGCGCCTGTAGTCCCAGCTACTCGGGAGGCTGAGGCAGCAGAATGGTGTGAACCCCAGGAGGCAGCACTTGCAGTGAGCCGAGATTACGCCACTGCATTCCAACCTTGGCAACAGAGCAAGACTCCATCTCAAAAAAATAAAATAAAATAAAATAAAATAAAAAACAGAATGCTTTTAACACCACCCAAATCACCTCTTGAATGCTTCCTTGCTTAGAAATTTTTTCTGCCAGATACCCTAAATCATTTCCCTTAAGTTCAAAGTTCCACATATCACAAGGGCAGGGGCAAAATTTCACCAATTTCTTTCCTAAAACATAGCAAGAGTCACCTTTACCCCAATTCCCAACAAGTTCCTCATCTCCATCTGACACCACCTCAGCCTGGATTTCATTGTCCATATCAATATCAGCATTTTTGTCAAAGCCATTCAGTAAGTCTCTAGGAAGTCCCAAACTTTCTTACATTTTCCTGTCTTCTTCTGAGTCCGCCAAAGTGTTCCAACCTCTGCCTGTTATCCAGTTCCAAAGTCACGTCCACATTTTCAGGTTATCTTTACAGCAGCGCTTCACTCTACCAGTATCCAATTTATTGTATTAGACTATTTTCACACTGCTGATAAAGACATGCCCCAAACCGGGTATTTTATAAAGAAAAAGATGTTTAATGGACTCAGATCCACATGGCTGGAGGGGCCTCACAATCATGGTGGAAGCTGAAAGGTACTTCTTACATGGTGATGGCAAGAGAGAATCACAGCCAAATAAAAGGGGTTTACCCTTATAAAACCATCAGATCTCGTGAGACTTATTCACTACCATGAGAACAGTATGGGGGAAACTGCCCCCCACGATTCAATTATCTCCCACCAGGTCCCTCCCACAACACATGGGAATTATGGGAGATATAATTCAAAATGAGATTTGCATGGGGACACAGCCAAACCATATCAATACTCAGCAGTTGAACTGCTGGGTTATATAGTAGCTCAGTTTTCGGATTTTTGAGGAATCTTCAAACCTCCATAGTGGGTATACTAATTTACAGTCCCACCAACAGTGTACAAGGGTTCCCTTTTCTCTGCATCCTCACTAACACTTGTTATTGCCTGCCTTTTTGATATAAGTCTTTTAACCAGGTTCAAATAATATACCATTGTAATTTTGATTTGCATTTCTCTGATGAGCAATAATGTAGAGCACCTTATCGTATGACCGTTTGTCATCTATATTTTAAGAAATGTCTATTCAAATATTTTGCCCATTTTTGATTGGATTATTAGATTTTTTTTCTATACAACAGTGCATGGAAGATAATTTTTCTATGGATGATGCAGGTGATGGGAGTATGGTTTCTTGTTCAACAGGCATTAGATTCTCGTAAGGAGAGCACAACCTAGATCCCTAGCATGTACAGTTCACAATAGGGTTTGTGCTCCTATGAGAATCTAATACTGCTGCTAATCTGACAAGAGGCAGAGCTCAGGCAGTAATGCTTGCTCACCCATGGCTCAACTCCTGCTGTGCAGTTTGATTCCTAACAGGCCATGGACCAGGGTGGGGAAAGGGCTTTTGGGTTTGGGACCCCTGCTATAGAGTTATTTGAGTTCCTTATATATTCTCATTGTTAATCCCTTGTCAGAGTGGTAATTTTACAAATATTTTCTCCCATTCTGTGGGTTGTCTCTTCACTTTATTGATTGTATCCTTTACTGTGCAGAAGCTCTTTTACTTGATGTGAACCCATTTGCCAATTTTTGCATTGGTTGCCTATACTTGTGGGATATTGCTGAAGAAGTCTTTTCCAAGACCAATGTACTGGAGTTTTCCCCCAATTTTTTGTAGTAGTTTATTAGTTTAAGATATCAGATTTAGGCCTTTAATTCATTTTGATTTGTTTTTTATATATGGTGAGAGATAGGAGTCTAGTTTCTTCTCTTACATATAGATATCCAGTTTTTCCAGCACAATTTATTATTGAAGAGACTGTACTTTCCCCAGTATATGTTCTTGGCATGTTTGTCAAAAATAAGTCTGCTATAGGGATTTTTTTTAATGGGTTCTCTATTCTGTTCCATTGGTCTATATGTCTGTTTTTATACCAGTACCATGCTATCTGTTTTGGTTACTATAGCTCTGTAATATAATTTGAAGTTAGGTAATGGGATTACTCAAGTTTTGTTCTTTTAACTTAAGGTAGTTTTTGATATTTTGGGTCTTTTGTGGTTCCATATAAGTTTTAGGTTTTTTTTTTCTATTTCTGTGAAGAATGTCATTGGCATTTTGATAGGAATTTCATTGAATCTGTAGATTGCTATGGGTAATACAGACATTTTTAAAATATTGATTCTTCTACTCCATGAACATGGAGTACTTTCCCATTTTTTTGGTGTCCTTTTCAATTTCTTTTATCAGTGTTCTATATTTTTCATTACAGAGATCTTTTCATTTCTTTGGTTAATTCCTAGATATTTAATTTAATGTGTGGCTACTGTAAAGGGATTACTTTTTTATTGCTTTTTTATATTGTTTACTGTTGGCATATAAAAATGTTACTAATTTTTGCATGTTGATTTTTGTATCCTGCAACTTTACTGAATTAGTTTTAATTGTTTTTTCATGAAGTCTTTAGGCTTTTTAAAATATAAGATTGTATCATCAGCAAACAAGGATAATTTGACTTTTTCCTTTACAACTTGGATACACTTTATATCATTCTCTTATCTGATATCTCTAGCTAGGACTTTCAGTATTATGTTAAATAACAGTGGTGATGGTGGGCATCTTTGTCATGTTCCAAGTCTTAAAGGATGTGTTTCCCCAATTCAGTATTATACTAGATGTGGGTCTGTCATATATGACTTTTACTATGTTGAGGTATGTTCCTTCTGTATCCCGTTTTTTGAGGGTTTTTATTATGAAGCGATATTGAATTTTATCAAATGCTTTTTCAGCATCAATTGAAATGATCCTGTTGTTTTTATCCTTCATTCTCTTGATATGATGCATCATATTGATTGATTTGTATGTATTGAACCATCCTTGCATCACAGGAATAAATGCTACTTGGTGATGACGAATGCTCTTTCTAATGTATTATTTAATTTGGTTTGCTAGCATATTGTTGAGGAATAATATGCATCAGGGATATTGGCCTGTAGTTTCGTTTTTTTTTTTTTTTTGATATGTCTGTCTGGTTTTGGTATCTGGGTAATATTGCTCGTGTAGAATGAGTTTGGAAGCATTCTCTCTTCCTCTATTTTTCAGGATATTTGAGTAGTATTGTTAGTTCTTCTTTAAATGTTTGTTAGAATTCAGCAATGAATTCACTGGGTCCTAGGCTTTTCTTTACTGGGAGAGTTTTTACTGCAGCTTCAATCTCATTACCTTTTATTGGTCCATTCAGGTTTTGGATTTCTTCCTGATTCAATCTTGGCAGTGTGTATGTATCTAGAAATTTTCCCATTTTTTCTAGATCTTCCAATTTATAGGTAAATAGTTGGGCATGGTGGCTGGCGCCTGTAGACACTAATGATTCTTTGAATTTCTGCAGTATCTGTTTTAATGTCTCCTTTTACATTTCTGCTTTTATTTATTTGGATATCTTTTTCTCTTAGTCTGACTAAAGTTTTGCTAATTTTATTTAACTTTTCAAAAAAACAATTTTTTGTTTCATTGACATATTTTTTTGAAATTTCAATTTCATTTATTTTTGTTCTGATCTTTATTATTTCTTTACTTCTACTAATTTTGGGTTTGAGTTCCTCTTCCTTTTCTAGTCCTTTAAGATGCATTGCAATATTGTTTATTTGAAATTTTTCTTGTTTTTTGATGTAGGCACTTATAAACGTCCCACTGAGTACTGCTTTTTGCTGTATCCCATAGGTTTTGGTATGGTGTATTTCTATTATCATTTGATTTGAAAATTTTTTAAATTTCTTTCTCTATTTCTCCATTGACCCACTGGTCATTCAGGAGCATATTACTTAATTTCCATGTATTTGTATAGTTTCCAAAATTCCTTTAATTATTAATTTCTAATTGTATTCCATTCTGGTCAGAGGAGATGCTCGATGTTTTTCAAGTTTTTAAAAAAATATTTTAAGACTTGTTTTGTGGCCTATTACATAGTCTATCCTTGAGAATGATCCATGTCCTGAGGAAAAGAATTTATAGAAATCTAAAGAATCTATAAAGATCTGTTAGATTCATTTCGTCTACAGTGCAGATTAAGATTGAGGTATCTTTACCGACTTTTCGTCTGGAAGATCTGTCTTGTGCTGAAAGTGGGGCATTAAAGTCTCCAGCTATTGTATTGTGGCTTATGTCTTTCATTGGCTCTAATATTTCCTTTATATATCTGGATGCTCCAGGGTTGGGTGCATATATATTTAAAACTGTTATATCCTCTGACTGCATTGACCCCTTTATCATTTTAGAATGACCTTCTTTGTCTCTCTTTACAGTTTTTGTCTTGGAATCTGTTTTGTCTGATATAAGGATTGCAGCTGCTGCTCTGTTTCTGTTGGCATAGAATATCTTTTTTCACTGCTTTTTCAGTCTATGTGTATTTTGTATGAAGTGTGTTTCTCGTAGGGGACGAATCAACGGGTCTTGTTTTTTCAACCATTCAGCCAGTCTATGTCTTTTGATTGGAGAGTTTTGCTCATTTACATTTGATGTTATTATTGATAAGTGAGAATTTATACCTGACATTCTGGGTGCTTTGTAATCTCTTCCTTATTTCTTTTCTTCCTGTCTTCAACTAGTGGAGGTGATTTTCTCTGGTTATATGACTTAGTTTCTTGCTTTTTATTTTTTGTGTATCCATTGTATGTTTTGTGTTTGTTTGAGGTTACCATGAGGCTTGCATATACTATCGTATAAGTCATTATTTTAACCTGATAATAACTTAACACTATTTGCATAAACAAACAAGCAAAAAGAAAACTAACAAAAGTCCTATGCTTCAATGTTATCCCCCTCTTTTTAGCTTTTTGTTGTTTCTATTTATGTTTTATTGTATTGGTTATGTCTTGAAAAGTTGTTGTAGTTATCATTTTTGATTAGTTCATCATTCAGACTTTCTACTTAGGACAAGAGTAATTTACACACTACAGTTACCATGTTATAATACTCTGTGTTTTTCTGTGTACTTACTCTTACCAGTGAGTTTTTACCTTAAGAAGATTATTTGTGGCTTATTAGTATCATTTTCTTTCTGATTGAAGTACTTTAGCATTTCTTATAGGACAGGTCTGGTATTGATGAAATCCCTCATTGTTGTCTATCTGGAAAAGTCTTATTTTATCTTCATGTTGGAAAGCTGTATTCACCAGATTTACTATTCCAGGGTAAAGACTTTTTTTTTTTTTTTCTTCAGCACTTCAAATATTTCATGGCACTGTCTTCTGGCCTGTAAAGTTTCTAATGAAAAGTCTTCTGTCAGACATATTGGACCTCCGTTATATATTATTTGCTTTTATTTTGCTGCTTTTAGAACCCTTTCTTTATCTTTGACCTTTGAGAGTTTTATCATTGAATGTCTTGAGGTAGTCTTCTTTTGGTTAAATCTACTTGGTGTTCTATAACCTTCTTATACTTGGATATTGATATCTTTCTCTAGGTTTGGGAAGTTTTCTGTTCTTATCCCTTTGAATAAAGTTTCTCCCTCCATCTCTTTCTCTACCTCCTCTTTAAGGCCAATAACTCTTAGATTTGCCCTTTGAGGCTATGTTCTAGATTCTGTAAGCATGCTTCATTACTTTTTATTCTTTTTTTTTTTTTTGTCTCCTCTGACTGTGTATTTTCCATTAGCCTGTCTTCAAGCTCAATAATTCTTTCTTCTGCTTGAACCATTCTGATATTAAAGAAGTCTGATACATTCTTTAGTACACTAATTGCATTTTTCAGCACCAGAATTTCTGTCTGATTCTTTTTAAGTATTTCAATCTCTTTGTTAAATTTATCTGTTAGAATTCCAAATTCCTTCTCTGTGTTATCTTGAATTTCTTTGAGTTTCCTCAACATAGTTATTTTGAATTCTCTGTCTGAAAGGTCACATATCTCTGTTTCTCCAGAATTGATCCTTGGTGCCTTATTTAGTTCATTTAGTAAGATCATGTTTTCCTACATGCTGTTGAGGCTAGCAGATGTTCTTCGGTGTCTGAGAATTGATGAATTAGGTATTTATTGTAGTCTTCACTGTCTGGGCTTATTTTTAACTGTCCTTCTTGGGAAGGCTATTCAGACATTTAAAATGACTTGGGTTTGTGATCTAAACTATATTTGCATTAGGGGGCACCCCAATCCCAGCAATGTTGTAACTCTTGTGGACTCATACAGGTGCTGCCTTGATGGGTTTGGGCGAGATCCAGGAGAGTTATCTGGATTACCAGGCAGAGGCTCTTGTTTCCTTCCCTTACTTTCTCCTAAATATACAGAGTCTCTCTCTCTGTCTCTCTGTCTGTCTCTCTCCCTCTCCTGAGCCACCCGAACCTGGGGATGGAGTGACACAAGCACCTCTGTGTCCATCACCACGATGACTGCAGGAGGTTAGACCTGAAGCCAGCACAGCACTGGGTCTCACCCAAGGCCTGCTTACAACTCCCTTTCTACTGTCTATATTTGCTTAAGGCCCTGGAGTACTACATTCAGCAGATAGTAGAGCCAGCCAGGCCTGTGTTCGTCCGTTCAGTGCAGCAAGGTGCCCCAAGTCCTGGGTGGGTCCAGAAGTGCCATTTGGGAGTCAGGGATGAGAGTCAAAAACTTTAGGAGTCTATTTGATGTTCTAAAGTACTGCAGCTGAGCTGGCACTCAAGGCACACAAGGCAGTCCTTACCACTCTCCCTATACCTTTCTAAAGGCAGAGAAGCCTCTTCCCACAGCCACTGCCACCCCAGGCCGTGAGAAATATTGGCAGACTACCTCCGATGTTCCCTTAAGGCCCAAAGTCTCTTAGGTGTGTTGTGAATGCTGCCTGGCCCGGGACTCGTCCTTCAGAGCAGTGGGCTTCCCTCTGGCCCAGGGCAGGTCCAAAAATGTCATCCAAGAGTCAAGTCCTAGAATCAAAGACCTCAGGATCACACTTGGTCCTTCCCTCCCCTTGTTGGTGCCCAAAGTGCAGGAAAAAAAGTCCCCTTTACTTTTCCCTCAGCTTTTCTCAAGTAGAAGGAATTTTGTCCCCTAGCTACCATGGCCGGTTATGTACTGAGTCTCACCTGAAGTCAGCAAATCTCAGAGGCTCACCAAGGCCTTTGATATAGTACCTGGGCATCACTGCTGGTTGTTCAGGGCCCAAGGGTTCTTCAGTTAGCAGGTGATAAATGCTGCCAGTAGAGGGTCCTTTCCTTCAAGGCAGCAGGTTCCATTCCCTTCTGGCCCAGGGTGTATCTAGAAATGTCATCTGGGAGGTAGTGTCTGGAACAGGGGCTTCACTACTTTGACCAGTCCCTTATTCTGCTGTGGCTGGGCTGGGATCCTACATGCAAAACGAAGTCCTCCTCACTCTTCCCTCTGTTCTCCTCAAGTGAAAGGAAAGGGTCTCTTTTGGAGACACGAGCTGTGCCACCTGAGGTTAGGGGAGGAGTGATGCCAGAACTCCCTTGGCTGCCCCAGCTGGTTTATCAGTATGCCGTGTGCCCTTTCAGTCCATTGTCTATGGGCCTAACTCAACACAAGGACTTGCCTAAGAGTTTATGACCTCGACTGCCTTTCAAGTTTACTTGGAGGCACAGACTGCTATAGCCTGTAGCCCATGTTGGTGAGATCTGCAGGAATTCAGATTCCCACTAGGGCTGGTTTAAATGTTCCCTCTGTGGGCAGGATGAGTGTGGTCCGGTTTTCCTTTCTGCTGTAACAGGACAGCACTGAATTCATTGCTTTACAATTGCTGTGTTCTCCCTCTCTCAGTGCTCAGAGGCTGCTGCTTCCTGGTGTGAGGAAGGGATGGCATTTGTGATTCAGGGCTGTTTTTAAATCACTTCAGTACCTCTTTTACCAATATGTAGTTAAAACCAGGCACTATGAGTTCTCACCTGATTTTTGGTTGCTATGAAGATCTTTTTTCTGTATACATGTCTTAACTCAGTGTCCTTGCTGGGGAGGCAGGGGAATGATTGGTTTCTGTTTGGCCATCTTGCTCCACCCTCTCTCTGATATTTAGAGTTGGTTTGGGTGTTTGGTATGAGAGGCTTGTGAGACATTCAAGTGGGGATATTGGTCCTGAAGCTATGATGAGATCGCCAGGCTAAAGATATAAACTGTGCAATTCATACCATATAGGTAGTATTTAACGCCACAGAAATGGATGAGATCATACGGGGTGAGAGCACTACACAAAAGAGGCAGCAGTTATTAAACACTGAGAAATCTTGAATATTTAAAGGATGATTAGAAGAAGAAGAGACAAAAAAAGTAGACTGTAAAAAAATTGCTGGAGAGGTAAGAGGAAACTAGGATAGAGTGGTGTCATGTATGTTATAACAATAGAATTCCAAGCCCAGTTTCAAAAAAGAGAGGATAGGCCATGGTATTGAATGCTGCTGAGAAGTCAAATAACTGAATACCAGAAAACTGTCTGATATGGTTTGGCTCTGTGAACCCACCCAAATCTCATCTTGAATCGTAATCCTCACGTGTTGAGGGAAGGGCCTAGTGGGAGGTGATCGGATCATGGGGGCAGTTTTCCCCATGCTGTTCTCGTGATAGTGAGTTCTCATGAGATCTGATGATTTAAAAGTGTGGCACCTCCTCTCTTCTCTCTCTTTCTCTTTCTCTCTGTCTCCTACAGCCTCGTAAGGAAGGTACTTGCTTCTTCTTCACCTTCTGCCATGATCGTAAGTTTCCTGAGGCCTCCCAGGCCATGTGAAACTGTGAGTCAATTAAACCTCTTTCCTTTATAAATTACCCTGTCTTGGGGAATTCTTTATAGCAGTGTGAAAATGGACTAATACAGTGTCTTTTGAATTTAGCATCATGCAGGTGATTGGTGAGCTTGACAAGACTTATTTCAGAGGAGTGCTGATAGCAGAAGTTAGTTTGGTGTGGGCTAAAGGGAAAATGAGGACTTCCACTTTTAGCAAATCAGTAACTAGATATTCCATAGGGCCCAACTGCTACAAAACAAATAGATTCTCAATATAACATTCTTTGAATGTTTTGTTGGAGTTTCAGAAAATAAAGGAAATTTCCAAGCCACCCCTTCATATCTGTTTCTCCAAAACAGGGAGATCTGAGTAGTAAGCAAATAAAATTTGGAAAATATGCTTTGAGCAAAACGTAAGGTAGAAAAACTCAAGCCAAAACTCTTACAATAAACCAAAGTAGTCCTAGGTTAGGGGGGTTCTCTATTTCTCTAGCAGAAGCATTTAAATATGTCCTCATTGGGCAAAGAATACCCTATTTAGACTCCTAGGTTTACATAGACTATGACCAAACACATGCGAATTTACAATAAGAAATTACAAAAGATGTAAAGAAATAAACTGTCATGAGAATCAACAGAATAGGTTTAGATTCCCAATACTTCAGGTTGTGATTATTAGATGATAAAATAACAATGATAAAAAATGAAAATAGAATCACAAAAAGCCTGCCATATGAGATTATTAAAAGGTAAACAGATTAGGAGAAAAAAAGCCAATTAAGACTTTTAAAAAAATCACTGAAATTTAAAACTCAATTGATAGCTTAAACCTCAGATCAGACAGAATTACCAAGACTATACCAACACTATTTAGGATTATAGGCAATGTTGATGACATAAGACATCTCAAGCAGTGTTTACAAGACAAAGTTGTATTCCTCTCCTATATTAACAGGACAAGCTACGCAGGTGGGCTCTGTTTTGCCATTCTGTACATATGACTTCATCTTTGGGTCTACAGCAATTGTCCCAGTCATCTTCAGCCATCTGGTTCAAGGTAGCCGCAAACTAGCAGCAAATTAACTTTCCAGCCCATAAAAAGGGAGAAGCAGAGCATTAAGGGCAAATCATTTCAGATTTGTAGAGAATGAATAGTAAGTTGTACATATCACTTCTGCTTATATAAAAGTAACCAAAACCTAGCATTATGGCCACATGTAACTGTAGGAGAAACTGGGAAATTTACTCTCTGAGTGGCCATTTTCAGCTAAAACATGGTGGTAGGCTAAAATGAAGATGGGGAAATTTATCTTGGGATATAACAGCAGTTTCCAGAGCAAAATAGAATGATATGGAGATAGAAACTGGAAGAGACAGGTTACATGATTTGAGTAGTGTGAGAAGATCTGCTATAGGCCTGATCAAAGTTACAGGAATGATTTAAAAAAATGGAAGAAAGGAAATATTGGGGAAAAAATGGCTGGAAATTTTTCAGAATGAAGAAAAACGCACATCCACACATAAATGAAACACAACATAAAACAAGCAAGAAAAACATAAATTTACAATTAGATATTCTGAAGTGACTATAGACACTGAAACCGGGACCACCTTAAAATAAACCAGAAAGAAGAAATCACTTACAAAAGAACCACAAGTAGATGAATAGCTTTCTTAATATCAACAATGGAAACCAGAAAAGAGTTAATATCTTTAACATGTTAACCTCAAATCAGGAACACAGCAAAATTACCTTCCAACAACATCAACAAGGAATGATCTTTGTAAATAAAAACTGAGTAAGTTTACCACCAAGAGACCTTCTCCAAGTGAATTTGAGGTACAATCATGGGAAACAAAATTGTTAAACCAAAACACTGGATAATAACTTGAGAGTTTAGAGATAAGAGATCAGAGTTAAAGTTTCCTAAGGTCCATCGTATCATTAAGAGGAGGGTTTAGATACTAATATTAGATATTTTTAAGTTAAATATGATAAGTTTTGAGAGTAAAAGCATGGGTATAGAATATAACATCCTAACTGGTAGAGGGGAAAAGATCATGAAATAAGAAGGCAAACACATATTTAGTCAATTAAAGAACTGAGAGAGAAATGAAACAGAGAAATCAAAGGAAGTGGAAAGCACAAAATAGGATAGCAGGGAAAAGTCCAATCATATAGAGTTAATATATGACAATGACAATAGACAAAAATA
This sequence comes from Chlorocebus sabaeus, assembly GCF_047675955.1. Taxonomy (NCBI): domain Eukaryota; kingdom Metazoa; phylum Chordata; class Mammalia; order Primates; family Cercopithecidae; genus Chlorocebus; species Chlorocebus sabaeus. Next base: position 42,195,294 of record NC_132904.1, on the reverse strand, counting down.
GACTTTAAAGCAGAAAAGCAGTCACTACAAATAAAAGGTTCAATTCATTAAGATGATATAACAATTGTATATTTGTTTTCATGTCATAAAATTGCTCAAAATACTTAAGATGATAATTGATAAAATTTCCTGAAACAGTGTTACAATGGGAGATTTCAATAGTGCTCCCTCATTTGATAGGACATAGGGAAAAAAACACAAAATAAATATTTCTAGATGTTATAAAGAAGTTATCAAATATTCTATTTTTATAGTCTTCCTCTCACTTTTCTCTCTCTCAGTGTATGCATAGATTCTTAATCTTTTCAAGTCTTTAAGAGAAAGTATATAAAGCTCTAATGCTGGTTTCATTTATTCAAACACTAGAAGTATCTACCATACCCTGAACACTATGCTAGGCCCCTGGAAACAAAATAAATAACCGATACAGTTTCCACTTTCATGTTGCTTTTGTTTATACCCTTGGGCATTTTACTTAATCTTTTAGCTTATATTCATAAGAATACAGTTTTGGTGTGAAGATTAAATAAGATTATGTATGTAATGTACATATGGAGACTAAAAGAATAATAAATGGTAAGTATAAAATAGATTTTAAAATGTTATTTAAGTCTATTGTCAATCTTTATAATTGCATTGTAAATCATAGTGTGAGATACCACTGCAAATATAGGGAAGTAAGTTCACAAACTTATTTTCTAAAGCTAAAGCTAATATTAGGCCTTGCTATGGTAGAACTCTTCACTGGGTTCTTTCTTAAAAAAAAAATAATTTCATGTAACTGACAGGAGGAATTGTCTTTATTCTTGCATTAATGACAAATGTAATCTACAAGATGGCCTTCATGGATTAGAAAAAGGAATCTGACCACAGGGAAAAAGAAATTACTGGTTTTCACTCAAGATTATCTAGAAAAGTGTATTTCCTACTGGAATAATAGTTTACCCCTGGGTTGTACCACAGAATGAGAAATTCTACAAGATTATACAACTCTTTTTCCACAAGATTACACAGTTCTTACTGTTTTTATTCTATTCTGGAATTAGAAATTAACTTTCTAAATACCATTTTTTTAACCTCCAAAAAAATCCTGTTACCAGCTAACCTGAATATGGACAAAAATATCTTGATTACTGTAAAGTTCTACCTCCCTAGTAAAAATGAATAAATTGCCCTTAAGTTTGGTTACTGGAAATCACTACCAGCTATGGAACACCCAGGTAAACTAACACAACCAGGTTCCTACATGCAAAACAAATATTCTAAACTGTTTCCATAGGGCAGCCACCAAGGGAAAAACAAGGACATTTAACTTATTTTAGTCTAAACACTTCATTTACATAAAAGGCAACTGTGGTCCCAAGTTTGTGATTTATTAACCTAGTTAACGGCAGAAGTTGCACTAAAACCTGGATCTTCTACTTAAAACGTTTCTTTTGGCTGGGCGCGGTGGCTCACGCCTGTAATCCCAGCACTTTGGGAGGCTGAGGCCGGCGGATCACCAGGTCAGGAGTCTGAGACCAGCCTGGCTAGCATGGTGAAACCCCGTCTCTACTAAAAATACAAAAAATTAGCCGGGCATGGTGGTGTGGGCCTGTAATCCCAGCTACTTGGGAGGCTGAGTCAGAATTGCTTTAACCAGGGAGGCAGAGGTTGCAGTGAGCAGTGATCGCACCACTGCACTCCAGACTGGGCGACAGGGCAAGACTCCGTTTCAAAAAAAAGTTTGTTTTGATTCTTTCATCATCAAGCATTAATTTGATATCCAAAGGCACATATTTGTATTTACTGTGCTTTAAACATTTGTCGGTGAGTCAATGCTTTAAATGGACATACTATGTGGTGACTCATTTTCAGAGTAAGAATTTGCAGAAAATGAGAAACAAACTTTATTAATAATACAATTTTAATGCATACTAAGGCTGGTTAACTGGCTAGAATACTTAGAATACTAGCTTAACAAGGCCAAACTCTAGACAGGCCAATAGCTTTTCAAACCAACATTCCTGACACTGTCACATATTGGTTGGTTAAAGACAACTCTTCACTACTGAGGGACGGAAAGAAAACCTAGAAAAATAAACCATACTGAAAGAAAAACGGTATTTTGTTTGTCACCTTAAAGCTCCTTTTTCTTTAAACGGTACATATATTTTCAATATTCTTACAAATGGGCCTTCTATTAACAAGCAAACTATTGCTAATTCCATGGCTTTGAGTACTTCCAATCACTTCCCCTACCCAGCAAATCCATGACACTACATGCCAGTTACTTTGCACATTTATAATTGTTTAATAAACTATTCAAAATTAGCATCTAAAATAATTATACTTTGGACACACGAAGGCATATATTTGGTGAGAACATTGTAATTTTCATTTTGTAAACTATATATTCTATACTCAAGTAATAATAACACAGCATTGCCTATACAGAACTGAGGCCTGGGCTGAGACCCAAAACTTGTCTTTTCCTAAATGCACCACTCCGCAGAGCTAATAAGAGGTCTGTCCAGATGCTAAGACCAGGTACTTCGAAATCTCCATCCTGCGCTTTACAGGTCTCCAGGGCAGTTAGAACTTTATCTTTCAGAGGTGGAGGGGCCTGACAGAGGCTTTGAAACCTATTGTGCAACTCCTCCCAGGGCACATCTTGGGACTCAGTTCCAACCCAAATGCCTTTCTGAAGGTCATAGTGCAAACGCTGACCCCAGTCTGTTAGCAGACCCAGATAGACAGGAGACAGCGCTGGGTGGCGGCTAGTCACTAAAGTCAAAAGCCCGGCTGGGAGGGCGCGACAAAAGGCAGCAAAGACTTCCGAATTCCCCAGAAGCCAGTGGACTAGCGCTTGGCTCCCCTCTCCAGGTGTTTTGTGGATGCTGGGTTCCGACTCTTCTTGGGGCCGGGGAGACAAAGGCGGCTGCAACAGCGCCACCGCTATCACCTTCAGGAAGTTGTTCTGAGGCAAACGCTCCCACAGGCTGCTGAGAAATCTGGCGGGACCCTCCGCTTCGGCCTTCCCCACCTCCTGCAGACGCTCCAGCAGCAGCTCCGCCTGGGTCTTCATCAGAGAGTCCTCCTGGAGATTCAGGTTCTTTCTATAGCCGTTGAAGCGCAGCATGTGCACCGCGGACCCGCAGCGGGCAAGGCGGGCCAGGCTCTCTTGGAGCGTCTCCTCATCAGCGTCCGGGACGCCCGGGCCCGGAAAGAGTTGCTGCACCAGGTGGTGACGAGCTGCATCCCCGAGGGCCTGGTTCTCCAGCAGGCGCAGAGAGAGCAGGACATCACAGTGACCGAGGGCCTGGAAGTTCGCCAATCCCGGAACTGGACCCCGCCCAAAGCCGCCCTCTTGCCGCCACTGGTTGTGCAGCCGCCGCTCCAGAGCCGTGCGAATGGGGCCGTGCCGACCAAAGCGCCGATGGATGTGGCGCAGGTAGCGCGCCCACTGCAGGGCCCGGCGCACAGTGACGGGGTCCCAGGTGCGGACGTGGGCAGTGCGTGAGACCGCCAGAAGCTCGGAAAAGCGATCCAGGTGCTGCAGGAGGGATTCCATGAGGTGCGCGAAGGCCCTACTTCCGCTTTCACCTTGGAGACAGCGACTCTCTGTGTACTGATTGGGACATCCGTGAAATGATACGCCTTTCTGCAATGCTATTGGTCGAAATGCATGTCAATCTCCTGGCGTCTTTAAACGTGTTCCTCGACTGGGCAACTTAAAAGCCTTAATACTTTTACTTTCGCCACACGAAGAGGTTCTTCTTAGTGGAGGGAGAGCGGATGTAGGGCATCCTACCGAGAATTTCCGGAGCCCATATGCGAGATGATGCCAGTCATGAACGTCTCTGCACTTCCTTTCGCTTTGGAAATATCCTTAAGTAGAACTTTTCTGAGCTTTGCCTAAAACTAGAATCTGTGTTGAGGTTTTTCAAAATTAAGTAACGCCAGAGACATACCGTGACGTGAGGAAACGCTCTTAAATGAAATTTTAAGATCTATTTGAGAAACATGTACTAAAAATGTACTGACGTCCTATTAATGCCAGGCGCTATGCTACATTCTAGGCCTTCACATTGTCCTTTCGTTATTAGAACTGAAGCCCTGATTATTTGAAACAAAAAAAAACTTTAATAATTTATTAAAATTTGCAAAGGAACAAAATTTTACTTCACAATTGTACATTTCGTTTTCGTAATTTTTGGGACAAAATAGCTTAATTGACTCTTCTGTCACACAAATAATCAGCTGAAGGAAATGGCGTTTAAGAGCATCGAACAATAATAAATGTTTGATTAAATAAAAACTGTGAGAAGAGAGTAGGGAGGAGAAGGTCCTATGTCGCTCATTGATGCACTTAACAAACATTTGTCAACTCCTAGGAGTTACATTGTGTACCAAATGCACAATTCTTACTAAAGTTGATAATATAGTAATTCGTTTGAGCTGAATTTCTTTCTAGTCCTACAGACAGTCAAAACTATTCGAAAAAGTGGGAGCAAGGTGTTTTGTTTTGTACTTTAACAAAAAGGGGAAGAGAAATTTAAGAGGGGAAAAGTCATTTTTCATTTATTAAAATAAGCATTCCTACACCTTTTAGAAAGTAAAGCAGTCATGTGCATGCTGTTAATTCAAATTTATGCATTTATTTATTTATTTTGAAAGGGAGTCTCATTCTGTCGCCCAGGTGCGGCCAATTTTTGTATTTTTAGTAGAGACGGGATTTCACCTTGTTGGCCAGGCTGGTCTCGAACTCCTGACCTCAAGTGATCCTCCCGCCTCGGCCTCCCAAAGTGCTGGGATTCCAGGCGTGTGCCACTGCGCTCGGCTATTATTTGATTTTTATTAGTTATTTCAAACTCGTATTTGGTCCTGAAATGGTTGTTTTATTTTATCCTAAGGATACTACGAATCTTAAAATTATTTTTGTTGGCTACTAGAAACTTAGAACCAAATGTGCAGCCTGCCTTTAGCAAATGTACAGGCATCACTAATTATTTATTCTTATATTGAACACCTATTATGATACATAGTATGAGGTGCTACAGATGTAGTAGTTAAATAAATGCAGTCCTAGCATGAGTGGAAAAGTTCATGTTGTACGGTTTAAGAGAGACATTAAATGAATAACCTCAAATGTGTAGGAGGATGAAATTGAGTAGGGTCACCAAGTGATAGGAAAGTCTCTTTAATTACTGACTTTTCAGGCAGGGGACAGTGGCTTACGCCTGTAATCCCAGCACTTTGGAGAGCCAAGCTGAGGCAGGTGGATCACCTGAGGTCAGGAGTTCGAGACCAGCCTGGCCAGCATGACAAAACTCTGTCTTTACTGGGAAAAAAAAAAAAAAAATTAACTGGGCATGGCGGTGCACACTTGTGACCCTAGCAAATCGGGAGGCTGAGGCAGGAGAATAGTTTGAACCCAGGAGGTGGAGGTTACGGTGAGCCGAGATCGGGCCATTGCACTCCAGCTTGGGCGACAGAGGAAGACTCCCTCTCAAAAAAAAAAAAAAAAAAAAAAAAGCGGGGGGGGAAAGAAAAGAAACGGACTTTTCAGTTGAAAGTTCAAAGCTGAGTGTTGAGAGGAGCCTTCAAGGCTACAGGAATCCTTAATTTTTTTTTGCAGGTATCTGAGTTGAAAGAACCAGGCCTATTTAAGGAGGTAGAAAAATCCAAAAAAGCTTTGATTCAAAATGGGGATGACAGTGTATGGCAAGAATTATGCAGATTAACTTTAGCTTCATACCTTTCTACTTATGTATTTAAATCTTGATTTTAAATTCTTCCTTGAGCATAGTAATGTATAAACTCCTACATATTTCAGGTTAGTCTATTTTCATTAACTAAAATGTCTATGAAGTTCCCCCCTGTAGAAGAAAGAAAAGCCTAGGATTTTAACCTATATTCTTGAGGCAGGGTGGGTAGGGATACAAAAAATTATAATGCAAAGCAGGTTTTATATATTTTGAAAATTTTAAGAATGTTGCTATGAAAGACTAGAGATAAACTGACAGGAGAATTCTCAGAAGACTACAGAGGACTGATACTTGATTTAGGCCTCGAAGTATTTGAACAATCATGGGACAGAAGAAAATCCAAGTGAGAGAAATAATATAAGGTAAAATATATGAGAACACAAATGTGTGTACTGTGTGCCATGAATACCAGGAACAGTCTCCCTCCTTTTGGTTTTGATCCCCAAATTCCTTGAATACAGTAAATTGGGGGGAAAAAAGGCCAAATTTCAGCAGATTTTATTTTTATTTATTTATTTTGATTTTTTCTCTTTGGTGAAGTTTTCAAATATTGTAGCTCATAAAAATTTTTTTGTCCTCTTTTCATTAACAGACGTCTTTTTTTTCTTTTTTGTTTATTTTTATTTCAATAGCTTTAAGGGTACAAGTGTGGATTTTGGTTACTTGGTGGAATTTTATTGTGGTGAAGCCTGAGATTTTAGTGTACCCTTTAACTGAGTAGTGTATGTTGTACCCAACATGTAGATTTTTATCCCTCACCCCATCCCACCTCCCCTGCTTCCAAGTTTCCAGTGTCCATTATACCACTCTGTCTGCCTTTGCATACCCACAGCTTAGCTCCTACTTACAAGTGAGAACATGCAGTGTTAGGTTTCCATTCCTGAGTTACTTCACTTAGAATAATGGCCTCCAGTTCCATCCAAGTGGCTGCAAAATATATTATTTCATTCTTTTTATAGCTGAGTAGTATTCCATGCTGTGTGTGTGTGTGTGTTTGTGTGTGTGTGTGTGTGTGTGTGTATGACTTTTTGTATCCACTTTTCAGTTGTTGGGCCCTTATGTTGGTTCTGTATCTTTGCAATTGTGAATTGTGCTGTGATAAACATATACATGCAAGTGTCTTTCTGATATAATGACTTATTTTCTTTGGGGTAGATACTCAGTAGTGGGATTGCTGGATCAAATGTAGCTCTACATTTATTTCCATACTGTTTTCCATAGAGGTTGTACTGGTTTGCATTCCCACAAGCAGTGTATAAGCATTCCGTTTTCACCACATCCATGCCAACATCTATTTTTCGACTTTTTAATAATGACCATTCTGGCTGGAGTAAGGTAGTATCCTTTTCCATAGAGGTTGTACTGGTTTGCATTGCCACCAACAGTGTATAAGCATTCCGTTTTCACCACATCCATGACAACATCTATTGTTCTTCGACTTTTTAATAATGACCATTCTGGCTAGGGTAAGGTGGTATCCCATGGTGGTTTTAATTTGCATTTCCCTGATAATTAGTGAAGTTGAGTACTTTTTCGTACATTTGTTGGCCATTTCTGTATCTTCTCTTGAGAAATGTGTATTCATGTCATTTGCTCACTTCTTAATGGGATTATTTTATTTTCTTGCTGATTTGAGTTCCTTATAGATTCTAGATATTTGTCCTTTATCTGATGTATATTTTGCAAATATTTTCTCCCATTCTGTGAGTTGTCTGTTTGCTCTGATGACTATTTCATTCGCTGTGCAGAAGCTTTTTAGTTTAATTAGGTCCCACTTATTTTTGTTTTTGTTGCATTTGCTTTTGGGGTCTTAGTCATGAGTCTTGGCCTCAGTCAGTGTCCAGAAGAGTTTTTCCTAAGTTTTCTTCTAGAATTTTTGTGGTTTCAGCTCTTAAATTTATGTCTTTAATACATCTTGAGTTGATTTTTCTTAAATGATGAGATATAGGGATCCAGTTTCATTCTTCTACACAGGGCTATCCACTTTTCCCCACACCATTTATTAAATAAGGTGACCTTTTCCCAATTTATGTTTTTGTATGTTTTGTCAAAGATCAGCTGGTTGTAAGTATTTGGCTTTATTTCTGAGTTCTCTATTCTCTTCCATTGGTCTGTATATCTACTTTTATACCAGTGTCATGCTGCTTTGCTTACTACAGCCTTGTAGAATTTGATGTCGAGTAATGTGATGCCTCTAGATTTGTTCTTTTTGCTTAGGATTGCTTTGGCTGTTCAGGCTGGTTTTTGGTTCCATATGAATTTTATGATTACTTTTTCTAATTCTGTGAAAGATAATGTTAATATTTTGATAGGAATTGCATTGAATCTGTGTATTGCTTTGGGCAGTATGGTCATTATCATAATATTGATTCTTCCAGGCCATGAGCATGAGGTGTATTTCCATTTTTCGGTGTCATCTGTGGTATCTTTCAGCAGTGTTTTGTAGTTCTCCTTGTAGAGATCTTTCCTCTCCTTTGTTAAGTAAATTCCTAGGTGTTTTTTTTTTTTTTTGCAGCTACTGTAAAAGGCATTGAGTTCTTGATTTTATTCTCAGCTTGGACACTATTGGTATAAAGCGGTGTACATTGCTTTGGTAACCTGAGACTTGACTAAATTCATTTATCAAATCTAAGAGTCTTTTGGAGAAGTCTTTGGGGTTTCCTAGGTATATTATCACATCATCAGCAAACCGAGATAGTTTGACTCCTTTTTTTCCAATTTGGGTGCCCTTTATTTATTATTTCTCTTGATTGAGTGCTCTGACTGGGACTTCCAATGCTGTGTTGATTAGAAGTGATGAAAGTGGACATCTTTGTTTCGTTCCAATTCTTAGGGGGAATGCTTCAACATAAATGTTGGCTGTGGGTTTGTTATATATGGCTTTTATTATTTTGAGGTGTGTTTCTTCTATGCTTAGTTTGTTGAGATTTATGTCATAAAGAGATGCTGGATTTTAATGATTGCTTTATCTGCATTTATTGAGATAATCATGTTGCTGTTATTTTAATTCCATTTGTGTGATGAACCACAGTTTTTGACTTACATATGTTGAGCCATTGATTCATCCCTGGGATGAATACCACTTGATCATGATGAATTATCTTTTTGATGTGCTATTGGATTCAGTTTGCTAGTATTTTGTTGAATATTTTTGCATCTATGTTCATCAGAGATATTGGTCTGTAATTTTCCTTTTTGTTATGTCTTTTCCTGGCTTTGGTTTCAGGGTGATACTGTCTTCATATGAAATAGGGAGGATTCCCTCTTTCTCAATCTTTTGCAATAGTTTCAGTAGGATTGTTACCAATTCTTTGAATGTCTGATAAAATTTGGCTGTGAATCCATCTGGCCCTGGACTGTGTGTGTGTGTGTGTGTGTGTGTGTGTGTGTGTGACAAATTTTGTATTACTGATTCAATCTTACTGCTTGTGATTGGCTTATTCAGTATTTTTATGTCTTCATGATTCAAGCTAGGAGGGTTGTGTGTTTCCAGAAATGTATTCATTTTCTCTAGATTTTCTAGTTTGTTTGCAAAGAGGTGTTCTTGGTAGTCTTGAAAGATATTTTGTATTTCTTTGGGGTTGGTTGTAACATCTCCATTTTCATTTCTAATTTAGCTTATTTGGATCTTCTCTCTTCTTTTCTTGGTTAAACTAGCTAATAGTCAGACAGTGACAAATTCCCTTAGCATTTTCTTGTCTGAGAAACAGTTTATTTTTCCTTCATTTATGAAACTTAGCTTTACTGGTTACAAAATTGTTGGCTGATAGTTATTCTGTTTAAGGAGGCTAAAATAGGACCATAGCCCTTTCTGGCTTATAAGGCTTCTGCTGAGATGTCGGTTGTTAGTCTAAAAGGTTTTACCTTATAGGTTACCTGATGCTTTTTTCACACTGCTCTCGGAATTCTTTTCTTCACATTGACTTTAGATATCCTGATGACTTTAGGTCTTGGTGTTGGCCTTTTTGCAATGCATTTCCCGGGAGTTCTTTGAGCTTTTTTGTATTTGGATATCTAAATCTCTGGCAAAGCTAGGGAGGTTTTCCTTAATTATTCCCTCAAATAAGTAAGTTTTCCAAACTTTTTGCTTTTTCTTCCCCCTCAGGAACATCAATGATTCTTAGGTTGACGCTTTTACATAATCCCATGTTTCTTAGAGATTTTATTCATCTCTTTTAATTCTTTCTTTTTATTTTTATGTGATTGGGTTAATTCAACCTTGTCTTGTCTTCAAGTTCTGGAATTCTTTATTCCATATGGTCTAGTCTAATGTTAAAACTTTTCCCTGCATTTTATAATTCCCTAAATGTGTCTTTTGTCTCCAGAGTTCTGATTTTTTTTTCTTTAAAATATCAATCTGTTTAGGAAATCTTTCATTCATAACCTGATTTTCTTTTAAATTTTATTGTGTTGTTCTTCATCTTTTTCTTGTATTTCCTTGAGGAACTTAATAATCAACCTCTTGAACTTTTTATCTGGTATTTTAAAGATTTCATTTGGTTTGGATCCATTGCGGGAGAGTTAGTAGAATATTTGTGGTGTTATAGACTCATGTTTTTACATATTGCTAGAATTATTTTTCTGATTTCTTCTCATTTGGGTAGACCATTTCTTCTAATTATTTTTTGAATTTATTTTTTATTCAAATGTGGTTTTTCAATTTCTATTTTTCACTCTTGAGGATGTGACTTTAATGTTTATAGTTTATTTCAGCTCTTGGTGTTTTCAATGATGAAGAATCTGTATGAAAAATCTGTACGAACTCCTTGGTGTGATGGCCTTCTCAGATACTGGTTATAGTAGCAATGTGCTCAGTGTGTGAGCAGGTTCACTGTCTCCTGTGGGGCCAGAATGACAAAGATGTCACGAAGCTTATTTTGTTCCCCAGTGGTGTACATTAATTCATTCAGTAATTTATTTATTTTCTCAGTATTTTATTCACTGGGTTGAACAGTTCAGGCTTCAGGCAAGTAGGAGGTATTCATGGGTAAAAACAGTCTGCAGCTAAAGCAGGGGTGTAATGCAATATCCGATGATGGACAGAGGTCCTAACCTTGACAGAGGCATCTGGAGAAGCTTTCAGTGAAATGCACTAAGGTCTTTTCATGGTGAAGGGAGGAGCCACTGTAGTTCCCCAGCCAGGCCCAGGAAAGTGATCCAACTCCCAGTCACACTCCTGACCCAGTGTTCCAGCTATTCAGATGACACAGGCATCCCTTTTCTTCTGCAGGAATGATGATGTTACATGTAGAAAAGGACTATGACTCTATCCCTCACGTAAGTCTGAACCTGGAGGACACTCCTCCTGTGGGGATGCAGTCACCCTGAAGTGTTCCAGGAAGCCTCTCTACATGTGCACCCATGCCAAGCTCCTGTGGGAGAAGCCACAGCTATGTTTGCAGTGATGGGCAAGAGGAAGTATATTAGTCTGTTTTCAAACTGCTGATGAAGACATACCCATGACTGGGCAATTTATAAAGAAAAGAGGTTTAATTGATTCACAGTTCCACATGACTGGGGAGGCCTCACATTCATGGCGGAAGATGAAGGAAGAGCAAAGGGATGTCTTACACAATGGCTAGCAAAGAGAGAGTGAGAGCCAAGTGAAAGGGGTTTCCCCTTATAAAACCATTAGCTTTTGTGATACTTAGTCACTCCCATGAGAACAGGATGGGGGAAACTGCTCCCATGATTCAGTTATCTCCCACTGGGTTCCTCCCACAATATATGGAAATTATGGGAACTACGATTCAAGATAAGATTTGGGTGGGGACATAACCAAACCATATTAGGAAGAAAAAGTCTTCTTCCCCAGGATGCTTCATGAGCACCAGGGCTACCTGATGGTTGGAGTAGAGACACAAACTTTCTCCACTGAGCCCTGCACTGTACCTGTGCCTTTGCTGAAATAAACTTCCCACAAATGGACAGTTTTGGGACTAAAGGCCTGCAGTCTGGATTCTTTGGTCTCACAGGGTGCTCCCTTGATATGGTATATTCCCACTTCCCCTAGGAGGAGGGATCCCTGAGGGCCAAACTACTGTCAATCCTGCTGCTTCTCTTCTGGTTCTAGCCACCCAGTGGGGCTGCCATTCTCCAGGATGGTGCTAGGGAATGTCTGGAAGGGATCCAGTGATAGGACCTGTTCTCTAATCTCCCAGTAGTGGGTACCAGCAGAAGTTCTGATGGGGGTGGCAGGGGAGTGATGTAGACTCTGAGATTTTCTTGGTTATACATAGCCTTAATGCATTGCTATTCTCAAATGCCAGCTCTAGTAGTAATTTGCTGGTCACGTGAATAGACTAAAGACCTCCTGGTTACCCAGAGTAATGCAGGCAGTGGTGCTGAGGTCATCCAAAAGTTTTCTCCTTCAGGGGAGCTGTGTTTTTGTGCCAACAGATGCTGTAATGGACTGTGTCAGTTGGCCTCCAGCCAGGAGGCAGTGCTTGCAAAAGAGTGTCAGCTGCAGTGATTGTGATGGGATTTGTGCTTATCTTATGTTACCCAGCGTAGGTACTGTGGTGTCTCAGGCAATGGGCAGGGTCATGGGACTCCCCAGAGCCCCTGCCCTTTGTGTTAGGATACTAGGGTAGATGGAGGTGCAAAGCCAGGTGGTGGTTGGGTCAATCAAGTCCCACACTCTGGCCTCCCACATGCCAGCATAAGCAGGAGCTCTAGTGGAGATCAAAGGGGAGTTCTGTGGCCTCTGAGGGAACATTCCAGGGAGGAGCACAGCTGCCTTTGTTGTGCAGAAGAATCTGTATGGTGAGCAGTGGGTAGTCAATAGCAGTAAGCCTCACCTGGCCCCTACGCACTTGTCAAGGCACATCTCACACCTGCAGTGTTCCACTTACAGCAGCTAACTGGGTTCCAGATAGCCTGTGCTCAGCACTCAAAACTGCCCCAGGCCATAAGCCTTCCCTACCAAGACAGGAACGCTGGCTTTCAGACCACACCCCTCCCTGTCTGCCTGCAGAGCTGGAGTGCCCAGGTCCTGCACCTGTGGCTTATAGTACTTCCCACTTGTCTCAGTTCTTACCAAAGTGGTTCATCCCTGTTCAAGATTATATTGTGAATCTCCACTGGGAGCTTCTTTCAACCTGTGACTGCTGCCTGAGTTAGCTGGCTTACTTCTGTGAGGTCCCCTGTGAGGTAGGATTTGGAATGGCTTTCCTCTGTCTCCACTGGAGTCTGGGAGTGCATGCAAAGCATGTCCTGATGCTGCTCCTTCTCATATACTCCTCACCACTCACTAAATCAGCTCCAGTGTTAGATAGGGTTAAGGCCTTCCTCCATGGCCTGGGGCAGGTTCCCCAATGGGAGTATATATCATGGAGGCAGTCTCACCACTCACATTCTGGGGACTCACAGTTTTCTGCCTGACATGTGGATTTACCATGGAGGCAGTCTCTGCCCACTCACACTCTGGGGACTCAGTTTTCCACCTGGCTTAGGGGGTAGGTTGCTGCCCACTGCTTCTTTCAAAGGGTCTATGTTTTTGTTTGCTTGTTTTTTGTTTTTCCAGTTTTTCTGTTAAATTCCTGTGTTGCTTCTTGGAGAAAAGTTCACAGCATGAATCTCTACACAGTGTTTTGTCTTTCTCAGTGGGAGAGACATGCTAACAACGCCTCCAATCCACCATTCTGGAAAAACAGGAGGTTGTATTAAATTAAGATGTCATTCAAACGATAGGAGTTAGCAACACAAACAACTAAGGATCAGAAAAAGATACTTTCACAAACAACCTACCTCATGGGCCCTGGTAAGGATTAAATGGGATAACAAATATAAAATGCCACAAATATAAAATTGTGGCTGTCTTTTAATATGAATTCTACCGCTTACCCACCCACATTGCATAACAGCCATGCAATTTGGGATACTGACCACAGCTCAGCTCAATGGGGGATTCGATCATTTTGAGCCAATCATGTTAATTCAATCCCGTTCTAATTCAGTAATTAATTCAAGAACCTAGCCTTAAGCCAATCAATGTATAGCATTCTCTAATGTCAGAAATTTGTTCAGAAATATCCATATGAACTGAATTAATTTTAATCAATTAGGCCTAGAGGATCTAGTGAAAACTTTTATTACTTTCTTCAGTGTTAGTACATGAACATTAATTAATTTTAAGTTAGCCATAAGAGAATGTTAGAGTATACAGGCTTAATATCAAACATACTAGATACTTTCTCTCTTCCTCTTTACATAAAGAGGAAGATATATGTGTTATATACATAGTTATATATGTTATATATAGATGGTATATATGTCTAATAAGTATATATGAACACATTTTATATAAAAATTTGTTACCTATTTATATTATTTAAATATAACAATATACAATATTTATATTAATAATATAAATAACATTGTTAATATTAATATATATTTATATCAATAATACATTTAACTATAATAGTAATATTTATATTAATATATTGATATAATATAAATATTTATATTATATTGATATAATATTAATATATTATGTTTTTATTATACACTTAATAATTAATATAATTATATTAATATATAATAAGTTATATATTAATATATGAATATAATTATATTAATATAATTATATTAATGATTATGTATTTTATATATAATATATAATACATATATTTAATATATGAAATATATTTATATATAATTATATTAATATAATAACACAATATATTTATATTAATTATATATTATTTATATTAATATAAATAATAAATGATAACATATTATGTATTATTTATACTAATATAAATAATATATTGTAGATAATATATATCAATACATTTAACTGTATTATTGTTTATATTTATTAATATTATTGATACAAATACTTATATTGTTAATATAATTATCTTATTAATTATATAATTAAAATATATAATATATAATATATAAATATATTTTATGTATTAATAAAATAATATATATTGCATATAAATATATTTTATATATTAAAAATTATACTATATTTTAATTATATAATTAGTAATATAATTATATTAGTATTAATATAATGATTTATATTATAGCAATAATATTAATATAATATAAATGTTAATATAGTTAAATGCATTATTGATATATATTATTAACAATATATTATTTAAATCATTTATATTATTAATAAAATAATATATTATTTTATTATTAATATAAATATTGTATATTATGTTTATATTAGGTAATATAAAAAGGTAATATAAATTTTTATTTAAAATAATGTTATATATTTATATATACTTACTAGACATATATAACATCTATATATAACATATAACTATATACCATACATCTTCCTTTATATGTAAAAATTATATATGTATTATATATGTAATTTATATTATTGATAAATTATATTACTATAATTTATATTATAGTAGTATAATCTATATGATATTAATATTAATACAATTCATATTATATTATAATTAATATTACATAGTCATGTATTTGTAGTAATAAATATTTATTTTTAAATGTAAATTAGTTTATATTTATATATTATTCATATATGTAAACTATAGATTTATATATAAATTACATATATATTTTGTGTATATACCTGAAACCCAAAGCTGCCATAGATATCTCCTTCCCCAAACCAAGAAAATCTCAGAATCACAAATAAAAATTGGATTAAGACAGACCTTAAACAAACCTGTTTAAAATTATGTAACCTTACATGTATTCCCAAATGCTTTTTTTTTTTTTTTTTCCCAGTTTCAGTTTTACTTTCTGTTGCTTTCATTTAAATGCACCCAAGTATAAGCCCTTTGGAATACTGTGTGGTACAAATACTCAATGAGCATTGGCTATTGTTGTTATAAATATTACATAAGCCTCCAAAGTTTACATCTTCCCATGTCTTCTCCCTATTCCACCACTGCCAAATGTAAAAGGGCAACCACTAACATCTTTATGGGCTGTGGTGGAGGAAATGTCACAACTTGCTGCTGCAACATGTACTCTGGTCCTGAGAGGTTTCTAAAAAATCTTGTCCAATGGACTATTAGGACTTGAAAACTTGAGTTGATTTCATTCTCTACATTGAATCTAATTTTTGTTGTTATTATAACACTTTTTTTGTTTTTTTTTTTTTGAGACAGAGTCTCACTGTGTTGCCCAGGCTGGAGTTCAGTGGCGTGATCTCGGCTCATTGCAGCCTTTGTCTCCCCGGTTCAAGCAATTCTTCTGCCTCAGCCTCCCAAGTAGCTAGGATTACAGGTACCTGGCACCACACCTGGCTAATTTTTGTATTTTCAGTGGGGACAAGGTTTTACCATGTTGGCCAGGTTGGTCTGGAACTCCTGACCTCAAATATCCTCCTGGCTCGGCCTCTCAAAATGCTGGAATTACAGGCATGAGCCACCGCACCTGGCTTGTTATTATTTTAAGATATGCAAGAAATTATAGGACACTATGCAACTGATGGACCAATGAAAACAAGTTATTCTGATGTTTTTACTCTGAACAATATTATATTTAATGACATGCACACTAATTACAGCTCTCTGCTTGATGAAATAATATTTCTTTATATGAACAAATAGAATTGGACTCCATATCTTCAAACAAGGCAGTCATAGAGGGTTTTTTCCTCATCCAGAAATCTACTTTTTGGGAAATTTTTTGATGTGTTGGCAATCACTCTGAGGGTAAATATTATAGGTGGTGATTATACTGATACCAACTCCACTTCACTATCTCAGTCAAGTCAGGGATAAGGTTAGGTCTTTCTATGTGCTTTAGTAGCAACTATAAAGAGCAAGCTGGAGCAATTTTTTAATCGAGATTTCTAATAGAAACTTTGCAAACATATTTGCCATGTTTGTAGTATTGCAAACTATCTTTCTGGAAAAAAGCTTTCCATATTGCTGTAGTTTGAATGTCCTCTCCAAAACTCATGTGAAATTTAATTGCCAACATAATAGTATTGGAATGGAAGACTGTTAGCAGGTGATTAAGTCACGTGGGCTTTGTCCTCATATAATATTAAGTAAATGGTTAGTTAGCCCAGGAGTAGGTTTCAGATAAAAGTAAGTATAGATCGATTTCCTCTCTTTCTTGCCGTATTTCACCATGTGTTGCCTTCTGCCATGTTTTGAAGCAGCAAGAAGGTCCTCACCTTGGACTCCCCAGCCTCCAGGACCATGAGCCAAATAAATATCCTTTCTTTCAAAATTACCAGTCTGTGGTATTCTGTTATAGCAGCAGAAAATGGACTGAGACATAGATCTTAGTCGTATTTACTTGTAAAATCATGATTTCTTCATTTCATTGATTTCCCTTACAAAAGGGGAAAATCGCCAAATGAATTACAATGGATAGAAGACTTTATGCATGTAAAATCTGGTGATTAGGTTTTCAGTCTTGCATCCTATGATATTATAACTATTCCCTGATCAAACTATAAATGCCATACTAAATCTTTAAAAAAATTAAATTTATATTTTAATGGGGAAAACACACTAGGTTTACCTTTCCTACCATTAGAGTTATTTTCAGTAGGCCTTAATAGACTGTAACTAGACAAAAAATTTTCTGGTTCCTGAGCATTCTACTTCGTGTACAGCAGAAAGGGTTACAAGTGTATGCCTGAGATATCGATCTCCTTTACCTTTGGGGCATATGAATGAGGTCTGGGACATGACTGTCATTACTGAGATGGAAAGAGATCCTTTAATCCATCCTGTGGTCTTCTTTAGATATTCATTACCACCTGGACATCTATACGCTAGCTAGAAAGGGCATACATTGCAATCCATCATAGACGAAGGGCCCATGAAGTTAGTGGAAGAATTTCAGATGTCCAAGAAGAACATAATAGAACCTAGTGAATTCAGAGGAAGGTAGTGGAAGAGGAATTTAAAGACAGAATTTCCTTGTGGGCACACATCTAAATGTTGGCCTCAAATCTGTTTTCACAAATTTGAGATACATCTTTTTAGTTCCAGTGAGTGTGACTTTAAGTGGCCTTAAAGCCAGCAGCAGAAAGACCGCTATAATAATGTATGTATATTCTACAAATTCGAGCTTCATCAACGCTTTGAAATTTGTGATATGGAAAATGTTGTTTGAATTTAAAATGTATTTACATCATCATAGTAATGTTTAACATTTTATTGCTTTTGTAAGGATAGAAAAGAGCTTTTATTTAAATGTAATCTCATTTCTTATAAACCTTGAATGGCTTTATAGACATTCACAAAATAATTTTACCTTTTTTGTCAACAACATTTCTCTATGAGAGTCAATGGAGATTCTCAAGAATATAAAGAGAACGTGTTTAAAAGTCTTGATCAGGAATTGTAACTGACCACTTCAAACATAAAAACCAATGTGAAAAAAATTGCATTCATGAAGCAAGCTTAATTTCTCTCTTAAAAATATGAGAATTCTAGATGTTGGGAATTTTTATATAAATTGTATATTTAATCACCTGTATTCATATTATCATACAAAGCAAGTGCAAAAGAATTTATTTCACCACGTATGTATGTATGCCTCTTAAATGCTCATTGGTTGACTGCCTATGCTTTGGTCTGAAAAAGTTTGGGAATTACTGTTCTAATACAGGCATTCTAACACAATTAGCTAAGAAAAGAGGGCAAAAGAAAGGGCATTGTGATTCAAATTAGCGTGTCCTAGATTTGTGTAAATAGGACTGGGAGAAAGTAAGTTAGCTAGTTAATCTCCATTTGTTTTTCCCTCTTAGCTTCTTCTGTTTCTTCTGTTTTTCCCGCCTCTCTGAGCAGAGGAGTGAACTGAGCTTTACTGACTGTGTGAGGCCTTGTTCCCTTGTGCGCCGGCTTTTTTTTAAATTGACCAAGGGGAGGCATTAGCAAAAAATTAGGACTGAAGGGGAGAGATTAAGGGTTTTTATTCACTGGTCTCGGCTAAGGTTCCAGGATTCTGGTTCGTTCTTTCTATATATATATAGATAGATTATATAGATAGATAGATAGATAGATAGATAGATAGATAGATAGATAATATATATATATAAATTCAATGACATGCACACTAATTACAGCTCTCTGCTTAATGAAATATTTCTTTATATGAACAAATAGAATTGGACTCCACATCTTCAAACAAGGCAGTCATAGAGGGTTTTCTTTATATATATATGTATTTATATTCTTTATATCTATATAAACTATATATATAAATATACTTTAAGTTCTAGGGTACATGTGCACAATGTGCAGGTTTGTTACATACGTATACATGTGCCATGTTGGTGTGCTGCACCCATTAACTCGTCATTTACATTAGGTACATTTTCTAATGCTATCCCTCCCCACTCCCCCACCCCACAACAGGCCCTTCTGGAAGTCCTGTAAGATGTCCCCCAGACTGAGGTAACACATATTATTCCTTGCAACTGTAGGGGCCTCCTGATGTTGCTAATTCCTAACTGCTCTAACATACCTTTTTGATTCCCTTAACCCTACCCATGCTTCTGTAAATATTACTCTATTAAATGGTCTTAAAAATCCCTGCTGAATGTGCTTTTGATTCCTGCCAGGAGCTTGACTGAACTATCAGCCATTCTTATAATTAATATAAGTTAGTGAGTCATAATATTATCCATCAGTGTGTTTTCAGAAAATGATGAGAAGTCTAATACAGTGATTCCCAAATACCTGTCATTACCATGCAATGTTGCCAATCTATGACAAAGTCATCATTGTTACAGTAATAAATGAAAAATATATGACAGAACAATATGAAGTGTTTTCATAAAAGTAATTAAATAAATTGAAGGGGAAAAGCATTTCTTATAGTGTGGGAAGTGGTGGAAATATTTGTAGATGGACTAAGATTGTGAAGACATTAGAATACCTTGCTAAGGAAGAGAGTCTGTGTTCAATTGACATTCCAATTTTACTGAGAAATTTGAAGCACAAGAATGATAAGAGTATATCTGTTATAAAACAATGTAGAGAATTGATTACTGCTAGCTGGAACAACTGAATACAGATAGAGGATCGCTGGAAAAATATTGCAATAGTCCTCATGAGCAAAATGATGGCTCACTACAGCAGTGGCAGAGGAAATATTAGGAAGTCTTGATAGGATGGTGCTGAGATTTGAAAATTTTGATGAAGAATAAACAAATCTTAATGGAGAGAAGAATGAGAAAGATTATTCTGCATTTTCTCGTTTACGTGATTGGGTGAAGCCTCTTTACCTCTGGAATTGAATTAGTGTTGATTTAGACTGATGCCAGTAATTAGGAAAAAGAAAACAAAATTCATAGCAGAACATTGACTCAGTGGAAATTCTTATAAACTTGTTTTTTAATCACAGACTACTGTCATTCCTCACACTCTTTAAGAGCCCCTGGATAAGACAATTATAGAATATAATAGATAATTAGTGGATAATAAGGTATGCACAAAATGTCCAGAAGACATCTGGATTATTTTAAATCAGCAATCAATACCAGCTGAAAGCTTATTTTATTTTGTCAGTATCTTGTAATTATGTTAAAAAGAGGCAGGAGAATGACGTGAACCCGGGAGGCGGAGCTTGCAGTGAGCCGAGATTGCGCCATTGCACTCCAGCCTGGGCGACAGAGCGAGACTCCGTCTCAAAAAAAAAAAAAAAAAAAAAAAAATGACATCTGAAAATTTACATGGAATATAAAGAACAAGATAGTTCTATCCACTAAAAAAATGATTTTATGTTCTGGCTAAATTATCAATATGTTTTATAGGTATGCCATAATGTGGAACCTTATCTATAAATTATTCTAGACCCATTGCCTGCTCTGTAGTTGGGCTCAAACTCAGGAAGGAAAAGGATGTTAAAACAGCGGCAAGACCAACATCTGCGTAGCATTTTGTTCTCTTACTCTTGAGTTTGAGAGACTTTCACGACTTCTTATTGCTCAGTGCATAGAATCTAAGGTCCTATGTTTGTTTCCATTTTTATATTTTGGCTCCACTTTATCTCTTCGGTTTTGCTTTCTAACTTTTTTTTTCTAAATAACTTTATATAATAAAGTTCAAATAAATGAATAATGGGAAAAGTATAAAAAGCCTCCAGCTTTGGTTGGTTTGTTTTATTAATTCATGAGATTTAAAGGCAGATAGACTTGGTTCAAAGTCTACCATACAACATCTTGAATTCATGAGAGATGAGTTATTAAAAACATGGATTAAAATATAAAAAAGGAAGATTTTAAACAAGAAATTATCCTCTTCCTTAAAATAATTGTCAGTTCAATGCCCAGAATCTGAGCATTTAATTTGAAACCTCTTGCATTGCTAATATTCGGAAACTACTTAAATACTTGAGTTAGTCCCACTGGAAGGGGCTTCTATGACTTTACCATTTTTACATTTTTGCCACTGCTTGGACATCTGTTTTTTTTTTTTTTTTTTTAAAAAAAACAAAACAAACTATATAGAAGGGACAACAATGGCAATCATATTAACAGAAATTATTTTGAAACTTCCTATTAATATACAGATAACCCACATATCTTCTGTAGTATGTAAGTGTGTTTTTGTGTAGTAATAAATGGGAAAAACTTATTAAGCAGATATTTGAACTAAATAAACTAAATTTATTTTTAAGACTTCATTTTTCTTTTACAATTGATGATATTTTTCTAGTGTTCAAACCACAAAGAAAAAAAAAAATACAGACCAGGCTCTGTTTTTACTTTTGAATAAGAAGTTGCATTTCATATAGAAGAGCTCTATAATAATGTCTGGATGCCTTTATTTTTATCCAGCAGTTATCAGTATATTGCTATATACCTGCCAGGAAGGACATTTTTTTTTCTGGTTCAATAACTGTTTAAGTGTCTGTTGTTCCCATTTTCAAATCTCCGAAACTTTTATGTGAATTCTTTCAGCACATTTTTTTCATTATTTCCCAACCTCCTTTTTTTCTGGATGGCTGAAATTTCCAGACATATAACACAAAATGTCTTAAGAGAATTAATATAAAAAAGCTAAGAAAATGTAAAGCAGAAAAATTTGCATGTACATTACCTGTATGTAGACATGTAAACTCATTTTTAATTTCCTTTAAAAGATAATAGATGAATCTAATTTTTCTTATTACTCTTTCACTAAGTAGCAATTATGATATAAAAGGTATCAGGAAATTTCTTTTTTAAAATTACTTCCAGACGTAATCTGAGTAGTTAGATTGGGTTAGTCTGTTAATATCATTAATGTCAAGGAGCATTTTCCCCAGAGCTCCCTAGCATTTCAAAATAAACTGGCTGAAATAAGCCAAATAAGTGATTTAAAAAAAAATTGCAATATCACAGAGGCATTTTGTTAGAATGTAAAAATTTTTTCCAGTATTGTTTTTATCAGTTAATTTCCAAATATAAAGGGAGGCTTTACAGAGAATATTCTATCAGATTTGAGAGAACCACTCTAAGGGAATAGAGAGGTATTTGAAGTCAAAACTACTATAGCTTACATTTCTATTCCCTTTGTTCTTTTGAACAGACTAATAAATGCTATAATTTCTGAATTTGCATATATTATTTAAACAGATATGTTGAGTGAAAGCTCCTACTTGCTTTTGTTTGTTTTTCGTTTTTGAGACAGTCTCCCTCTGTCACCCAGGCTGCACTGCAGTGGCGTGATCTCAGCTAACTGCAACCCTCCACCTCCTGGGTTCAAATGATTCTCATGCTTCATCCTCCCAAGTAGCTGGGACTACAGGCATGCACCACCACGCCTGGATAAATTTTTGTATTATCAGTAGAGATGGGATTTCACCACAGTGGCCAGGCTACTCTCGAACCCCTGGGCTCGAAGTGATCTGCCTGCCTAAGCCTCCCAAAGTGCTGGGATTACAGGCATGAGCCACCACTACCGCTGCCTATTTCTTGTTATCTTAGAATAAAATGTGTCTTCACCTTCTCTCTTGTTGATATAACTAGAATTTTCTATCTTATTGATGCTGTACATAGAGGAGGAGAAGTACACAATGGAGCAATATCACTGTTACCAGGATGATGGTTGTACCTGGATCCATTCAAAGACGTTTTGTATTCCATAGCCAATTCTGCATATCATAAAATGCCAAGAGTTAGAACAAGTCTAAATTACAGAGAGAATTGTAGGGTAGAAGGAGGAAAGCAGTGATAATAATAAAGGCGAGATTAAAAGTATGTATATATGGCCAGGTGCAGTGGCTCACGCCTGTAATCCCAGCACTTTGGGAGGCCGAGAAGAGTGAATCAGGAGGTCAGGAGCTTAAGAACATCCTGACCAACATGGTGAAACCCTGTCTCTACTAAAAATACAAAAATTAGCCGGGCATGGTAGTTTGTGCCTGTAGTCCCAGCTACTCAGGAGGCTGAGGCACTAGAATCGCCTAAACCTGGGAGGCAGAAGCTACAGTGATGTGAAATCGTGCCACTGCACTCCAGCCTGAGTGACAGAGTGAAACTGTCTAAAATATACATATACACAGATATATATACAGATATATATACACATATATAAATACATACATACATTTACACATATATACATAAACATATACATATACACACATATATAGATATAAATACACATATATACATATACATATATGTATATAAATATAAACATATACATATATGTATATAAATATAAACATATATAAATACATATATACATATATACACATAAAATTTTTCAGGCTAAATTTATTTAGTGGGAAATATTGAGAAAATTTTCAGAGAGATGTTGTTCTAAATAATATTGTCATTAAAATATTACAAAGTTAGGGATCACAGTCAATGATATAATTCCAAACAAAGAATGTCAAATTTTATAGTGAAAATTTTTGTTAGTAAAAATTGTAAATTTTGAATTGTGACATTATAATTTTCTAGTTCAGATAAAGTTTTCTGTCTTGGTGTTCTTAGTTGCAAAAAATGGTATTTGTTTCATTTGCTTTTTTTTTCTTTTCTTTTTTTTTTTTTTTGAGATGGAGTTTCGCTGTTGTTGCCCAGGCTGGAGTGCAATGGCACGATCTCGGCTCACCGCAACCTCCGCCTCCTAGGTAAAAACCATTCTCCTGCCTCAGCCTCCCGGGTAGCTGGGATTACAGGCATGTGCCACCACGCTCAACTAATTTTGTGTTTTTAGTAGAGACAGGGTTTCTCCATGTTGGTCAGGCTGGTCTCGAACTCCTGACCTCAGGTAATCCAGCCGCCTCTGCCTCCCAAAGTGCTGGGATTACGGGCATCTTTATTTACTGAGAAAAAACAATTTGATTTTCTGTCTTCTGCTTACCAGGAGAATATCATGTCATATCTGTAATTCTGTATAATGAGAACTTATTAAGGGAAATGCTAAATTCTTTTCTAGCTCTCTGATGTGATAATTTCAATTAGTTTGTTTACAGATTATACTTAAAAAAATAGCTTAATTTTAGCAGAATGACTTAATGTCTTTACAGTGTGCTTTAGGATCAGTTTACCTTTTATTGCCTATGCTGGCTGCCAAATTTTCCTTTTTATGCTTTACAATTTAGAGTTTAGCATACACCAAATCTAGCACTTGAATTCTAGCATTCCAAATATTTTCAACTTCCAGTCGATCTATGTGTTTTTGAATTTTGTAATCTCATTTGGTATATAATCAAGGAGCATAAACTATGATACCCAGATGACAGGGAGTTGTAAGGACTTCTGACAGCATTAAAGGAAATATGCAACAGAAACTTTTAAAACAAAAATCTACTTTGAGAAAGGCATGGTATTTTAGAAACAGAGAGCCATGACATTTGCCTCTGTTAAATTGTATTTTTATGGCATTTCTTTTAGAACTTAATCCAGAAAGCAAAAACCTACTTCATACACCATCCACGGTAAATGGCTTAGTTAAGTGGTATTGACACACAGCTTGCTTTGTCATTCTTATAAACTTCTCTCCCTCCCTCCCTCCATCTTCCTTCTTTCTTTTCTTCTCAATTGTGCGTGCTTTCTTTCTTTCTTCCTTCCTTTCTTCCTTCCTTCCTTTCTTCCTTTCTTCCTTCCTTTCTTTCTTTTTCTTTCTTTTCTTTTCTTTCTTTCTTTCTTTCTTTCTTTCTTTCTTTCTTTCTTTCTTTCTTTCTTTCTTTCTTTCTTTTTTCTTTCTTTCTTTTTTCTTTTCTTTCTCTTTCTTTCTTTCTCTTTTCTTTTTTCTTCTCTTTCTTTTTTCTTTTCTTTCTTTTTTCTTTCTCTCTTTCTCTTGCTTTCTTTCCTGCTTTCTTTGTCTCTTTCCCCTTCCTTCCTTCCTTCCTTCTTCCTTCCTTCTTCCTTCCTTCCTCCCTCCTTTCTTTCCTCCTCTCTCCTTGCCTCTTCTCTCCTCTCCTCTCCTCCTGCTTATTTTTCTCCTTATGTATACTCATTTGCTTCTATATCTGGTCAGAATAAGACTCATCGATTGCAGAGTACCAATATTCTCACATGTAAGTACTTAGAAAAAAAGAGAGCTGTTATCATTTAGTGTATGGGAAGAATTTAAACAAGAACTGTGCCTCAGGCAAGTCACTTAACTTTTTATTAGATAATTACGTTTCATTGTGAGGACTCAATGAAATGTTTGCCAGGCACCTAGCGCAGTGACTAGTACATTATCAGTGTACAGTTAACATTAGCAAGTAGCAAAATAGTGTAAATAGCAAATATGGTGAAAAAGGTATCAATAAACTTTCTTGTTTTTAATCACTTCCAGATCTATATGAAGACTGGAAGATGAAAAAATAATGTGATCAGGATGCATTTGGGAAATAATCTGTTTATTCTTTCAATCAATACTCTTGAACCTGCACTATATGCTATACTATGTTCTAGGGATACAATAATGAATAAAATAGAGTCTGCATTAGCAAAACATAGTCTAAAAGAAAAGAAACTTCAAATGGTGGACAGTCACAGTTAGGATTGAGACACTAGGTGTGGCAGTTTTAAACATGTCTTCAGAATTATTTGACACTCCTTGTCTGGAGAGAATGGGCTTGTGACTGATTTGATCAATAAAGCATGATAAAAGACATGCATTGTGGCTTCTGAGGCAAAATCCCAAAAGGCCATACAGCTTCCACTCTATTCTGCTCACTCTTAGGGCCCTCCTTTAACGATGCTTTTTCTGGGAACCCCCCTCTATAATGTAAGAAAATTAAGTCACATGGAGAAGGCTCAGTCATCCCACACCAGGCACCAGATATGTGAATGGTAAAGCCCCCAAATTATTTTGATTCTTGAATGTTGAGGTTTTCCCACCTGACGTCCCAAGCACTGTGGGATAGATGTAAGCTATCGCCACAATACAGTGCTTTGTCTGATTTATCTGATGGAATCCATGAGCAAAATAACTTTGTTGTTGTTTTATATCACTAATTCTGGGATGGTTTATTTCACAACAGTAGTAACTGGAGCATTAGGTGATGCTTAAATAGGAGTGCTTAATTCAAAACTAGGCTAAAGACTATGAGGTCATTATCACTTAATGATCCAGGGATATTTTTAAACCCCTCTAGTTGAAATTATTTAGATAATTTTTTCCTTCCTTCCTTCCTTCCTTCCTTCCTTCCTTCCTTCCTTCCTTCCTTCCTTCCTTCCTTCCCTCCCTCCCTCCTTCCCTCCCTCCCTCTCTTCCTTCTTTCTTTCTTTTTTCCTTTTCTTTTGTCTTTCTCCATCACCTAGACTGGACTGCAGTGGTGCAATCATGGCTCACTGCAGCCTCGAGCTCCTTGGCTCAAGCAATCCTCCCACCTTAGACTCCTGAGTGGTTGGGACTACAGGCATGTGCAACAATGCCTGGCTAACTTTGTAAAGTTTTGTAGACACAGAGTCTTGCTGTTTTGCCCAGGCTGATCTTGAACTCCCAGGCTAAAATAATCCTCCCATTTTGGCCTCCCAAAGTGATAGAATTACAGATGCAAGCCATCACGCTTGGACTGTTTTAAGTAAGAATAAAATGACATGCAAGAACTCATAGGTCCAAATGACAATCACTTATTATTTACCTGGTAAAGAATATATTCCTTCCCCAGGTAGTATCTCCCTGAAATTTTATTATAAAACTAAAAGAACATAAAGAGTTACGGTTAACTTGGAGCTACATACTAGTCTTCATGATTAGAAAATGAACATTTTCATCAAAGAATGAAATACGTAGTGTGTGATGCTTAAACCTGAATTAATAACCAAATCTGTCAGAAAATTGAATGGAAACCTTAGTGTCGCTATTAAGAGTCCAAACGTCTTAAAATGGTGCTCAAAACCACCTTAAACCTGATCAGAGCCTCCTCTCTCCCTCCCTACTGCCCTTTATCTTCTGATCTCCTAAGTTCTTCAGACTGTCTGTCCTTTTCTGAAGACTATACATTTTCAGACCTCTGGGCTAGGGCTCAATCACTTACTTTATCCTGACAGGGCCACTGAACCTTGCCACCTACCCTGATTCCCAGAGGCATACTTATCTTGCCTGTCTTTGCTCTCCCATAGAACGTCATCTCTATTTATATGTAGCAATTATTTGATTCTGCATTAGGTTATGTTTCCTTCACCAATGGAAAATTCTTCAAGGACAATATTCTGTCTAATTCATCTTGTATTCCCACAATGCCCAGTTTAGCTACTCAATAAAGAGTTCATAAATGTTTAAAAACAATATGAAAAAAAGGAAACATTCCAAAAACATTAGCAGAATCTCCACCTACTCTTCACTGATTCAAAAATTTGATCCAAGTATTTGAAAAACAAGAACAAAAACAACAATCACTGCACTTCGTTGAAGTCATAAACTTCATATTGTGGAAATTGCCAATTTTCTTTGGAAAAAATTAGTGTCTCTATTCATGAAGGCATCTGTATTGTTCCTACACATAATTTGGTTCCACTTATAAAATCTGCCTCAATGAAAAATATTAATGTATGATTTGGCAGGGCTCACAAATGTCTTGTTTGCTCATTCAGCAAATAAATTAAACCAAACCGTAAAATGTAAATCATATTCTTCCTTCATACAGAGCCTACTTTTATTTCTTTACTTTCTATGTGTCTAGACTGAAAATTAACACAATCTTTAAGGATTAATATATGCGATTTTATCAATTATTAAATAGTTCTGAGGAAGAATGATAAGCAAACATTTTGTCTATAGTATGTTTTTATACTTCCTGTTCCTAGTGGGTCATACATTCTTCCACTGTTTCATAGAAATATTCTCATTCACTAAAAAATAAAAATATCTTTTTGGGTGGTGTCATGTTGTCTGAGTAAAACTGTGGACCAAATGTATTAATGAACAAGGGACTAAAATGTTTTAAAACAAATTGAATTTTTCAATTTCAGTCATACCTATAATTTCTACAAATCTTAAAACCACAGCATATACTAGTTGCTGATGTCTCTTAATTCTTGACTTATATTTTGGGCGTTTAAACTTGGCTATGTTTTCTGAAACCTGAAACTTTTCATCATCTCCTTCTGAGTTGCAGCAACATATGTCATTAATGAAGGGAGTTGAGTAACTTCCCTTGCTATTGTTCTTAAATCAACACATGACAGACACCAACACCAATTAGAGAGATCTGCCTAAGGCACAGAATGTTGAAAAAGATATCTGTTGAATGAAAGAGGGTTGATATAAGAAAAGAAAAAATACTACAAAATTGTGTGAAGGATAAATTGAATAACTATAAAAAGAATATTCAGATATTGAGGAAAACAAAGTACAATGCCTAATCCAAGTAAGCTATAAAGAATTACTGGAGCTTAAGAAAAACTTAAAAGCACCTAGAAGTAAACCGTATGCTTTCATGAGTCCACAATCAAAAGGTAAAGCAACATTAACATGTAAAAATCATCCCCAAACTTATATTAATAACCTGTAAGATGTATGAGCTGGAGAAGATTGCTAGTAGTGGAAATAGTCAAAGGCAGGTCATATCACAGTGCACATGACACAGAGATATTGCTTATTACTTTCTCAGCGATAGTGTTTGTCATGACGCGTGTGTGTGTGTGTGTGTGTGTGTGTGTGTGTTAAGGAGGCGTACTTATAGCACTTACGTGCTTTCATGCTGTATGCTGAATATTTTCATTTTTACTCTATTAAACTTCATATATTTTACACATGTCATTTCTTTAGCTTTAACTTTTATGATGTGTTTTGAGATAACATACAGAAATTTCTGATCCCAGTAAGTATGATCACTATATTTCATAGAGAGAAGACAGTGGGAGTGAAAGAACTTCGTAAAAAGAGGAAGGCAGTGAAGTAGAAAGAATCTAGCAATCAAATAAGAGGAGAAATTCTGAAAGTGTGAATAAGATGAAGAAAGCTAAGTGGTCAGTCTAAAAACAGACTTCTTCGTCCCTTACTGATTTGTAAAACTTAAAGATTCTGTTGATGGTGGGACACAACACATTGACACCTGATAGATGAAAGGTAGGACTCTTTGTTACCTCTCCAAATGAGAAGGCTGTCAGAACCACACAGGGGTTGGACCCTGGGACAGGGTAACAGCAAGCTGCAGCTGTGGAGAGCAGCTATGTATGGCAAACAAGGTGGGGTTAGCTGGTTTTCCCCTCCCTGTGGATTTGCTAATTTGAATAATTCTGAAGACTCTAGAGCAGAGGGTCTCCCCCTAGTTTTCTGATATTTGGTCCCAGGGGAGATTAAGGTGAGTGTGTAGTGGCTCAGAGGGTGAGAACTCACTAAGGGAAGTGGTTGGAGTGTGGGCTTCATTGGCTGTTCCTGCGTGTGTGTGTGTGCCCTCCCCCCCACACACACACGCACACACACATACACGAAGTAAAAAAGAGCTGAATAAACTCTAAATACAAACAAGACAAAGAAAACAGAGAAAGTAATAGGGAAGAAAAAAATATATGTTTGCTCCTGAACAGAAGATTCTTTACAAGGTTATTTTCTTCTTTTAACCTGCAGGGTCATGACTTCCTGACATGTCTAGAACTTCCTCACATGTCTAGAACTTCCTCACAATCCTCTCCAGGTCTTTTGTTGTCAAACGGGGCAGCTGACTTATGTGAGCATCAAATCTTGGCCCACAATCATGTATTAATTTTAATGTGTTTTATTAGAATTTAAATTCACTTCACAATTTAGTAATGAACTGAGTCTCCCACACAGTTGTGCAACAACTGGTAAACAATTAGAACTATTTATAATTTCTACTTTTATGTAGGAATTCGCCACTATTTGGTGTCAGAAATTTAAAACAATCCAGATGTATCTGTGAGAAGTGGTGGAATGTAGGCAACTGAACACAATTTGCATTTTGTCTTTTTTCTTTTTTTTTCCCCGTTTTTGAGACGGAGTCTCACTCTGTCACCCAGCCTGGAGTGCAATGGCACAATCTCAGCTCACTGCAACCTCCACTTCCTGGGTTCAAGCGATTCTCCTTCCTCAGCCTCTCAAGTAGCTGGGATTACAGGTGCCCGCCACCATGCTCAGCTAACTTTTAAAATATTTTTAGTAGAGGTGGTGTTTCATCATGTTGGCCAGGCTGGTCTTGAATTCCTGACTTCAGATGATCTGCCTGCCTCAGCCTCCCAAAGTGTTGGGATTACAGGCGTGAGCCACTGTGCCTGGCCTTTGCTTCTAAAAGACTCAGTTAACTTTGATTTACCCTCTTCCTGTGCCCACTGACCACACGATAGATCCCTCTAGTTATCGGATACGCATCTCAAAATTAACTTGTCTAGAACTAAAACCCTGATTTTCATTCCACTGAACATGAGACAAGACAAAACAAAGCAAAACAACTTCTTCCCATCTTTCCCATTTCATTAAATGGCAGCATAATTTTTGCAACCTCCTATCCAAAAAAAAAAAATCTAGGAGTTTTCCTTGTCTGTTTCTCACACCACATATCCATCTATCAGCAAATCATAATAAAATCTAAATCGTAATTTAAAATAATGAATTATATCATGGATGATGTATGTTTGTAGAGTAGGATTGAATGCTCACATAATTCACCTGCTTTTTTAGAAGATGAGCATCCTGAGAAAGAATAAAAGAGAAGAGAATAACCACTCAAAAGATCTCCCTGACTTTTATCTCCTCTCCCCTCATTTATTGATTCTGCCATGGGAGTTTGGATTATACTCCTTAAAGATGCAATTCTAAATACCGTAAGTCTGAATGTTGAAATTACGAAAGCCAACTTGTGGGGATGAGATTAGTGTGGTTTTGGTTGTATGCAGCATAGTTGCATCATGTTAGTAGCATCATATTAGATGTAACTATGATTTTGTTATTGCCTCTTTTTGGAAATTAAGTATAGTTTAAGGAGATGCATATGGTTGCTAAATTGACAAGGAGTAGATGTGTGAACTTAATTTTAGGTGTGTCGATGTGACTGAATTAAGGAATACCTAGAAATCTGTTGAAGTTTTATTTTGGGTATGTCCATGATGGTGTTTCCAGAGGCAATTAATGTGTGAGACTAGATGGTCTAGGTAGGGAAGATCTTTTACTGTTAGCTCTGATAATCTAATCCAACTCCGGATCTTGATTGGTATGTTCTTATTCTGCATCTTATTTTGAAGTCAAATTTGTTTGACTCAATTCCTAGTCAGCTTATTATTAAAAATAGAAATGCAACCCCTTCCCTTTAAGAGGCACTTTGAGTCTCCTGGCTATTCAGCCTGCTTAGGCTTGGGAGCTAGTTAAGAAGACATCTTCCCTGACCCCCATCTATCCTCGACTGATACCAAATCCAAAAGAAAAGAGATTATTTCTGTGTAGGATTCGAAACCTTCTCGTGACTTTTCCTGGTTAAAAGTTTTTCCTCAAAAGCCTTCTTCAGTATTCTTTTCATGAGTTCCTTCTCATACTTCTATGAGGCATCTGACTTCATTCTCTGTGATGCAGAAACTTCAGTACAGGGGGCAGCTCATCTGGCTTGGAGTTCAGATACCTGACAGAAACACACTTCTTTTCAAAAATGATTTTTTTCTCAAATAATTTTATTATCACATTTTAACTTTTAAATATAAAATCCTTCTAGTTTTTATCTAAGAAATTTTTAAAAATGATATATAGACTCCCCACACCTCCTCATAAAGAAACAAAAAGAAAGGATGGAAGGAAAAAAGGAAGGAAAAGAAGAAGAGAGAAAGGAAAAAATGGAGGAAAGAAGGAAGGAAGAAGGAAGGAAGGAAGGAAGGAAGGAAGGAAGGAAAGAGAAAGAGAAGGAAGGAAGGAAGGAGAAAGGAAGGAAGGGAGGGAGGGAGGGAGGGAAGGAAAGGGAAGCTCTGTTGCTTCAAATAAGTTGCTTGAAGTTGCTTCCCATTTGTGTTGGGAAATGAGCATATTTTCAAATCAGTCAGACTCAGGCATGAGTTGAAATCTTATCTATGCTGCTTAATAGATATATGCCATTAGGTAAGCTTTTTAAAACCATTTTTTGTTATTAGAATGAGCTCCTGGAATGCAGGGAATGTGGCTTCATTTTGATACAAGTGCCTAATGCAGAGGAGGTCGGAGAATAAATGAATGAGTGAACCAACAAACCATCAAGCCACTGGATGTCTAAAGAGAGTAAAATGGAATGGTAGGAAGCAAGGAGGAGAAGACTCAGAGAAAGGATGTATAAGATTCTCTGAACGTTTGTATTTTTAATGCTGCTAATATCTTTATCTTAGGGAATTGTTTAATGAGTCAATAAGAATATTTGGGTGCTCACTTAACAGTAACATACCTAACATTCATTTAAAACTTGCTATATATCAAACAGTAAACTATTTTACATGTATTAACTTGTATAACTCTCAAGACATGCCTATGAGAGAGTGGTATTTGTTAATCTCACTTTACAGATGTGGAAACTGATACTGAAAAGGTAAAATCATTTACTTATAACTTTTAGCAGACAGGCGAAGAAGCTAGAAGTGGACCCTGCCTGATTTCATCCATGACCAAATCTGGACTCCAGATTACTCTGCTAACTGTAGTGACTACTATATTACAATTTACTATGCCTATTCCTGGAGAACTTCTGTGGGGATGATGGCTGGTGAAACTTCTTTGCAAATGACTCTAGAGACTCAGTGACTACTGTGATCATAGCAGAATGGCAATATTCCTTTATGCTAGGAAAAGCCCCACTGACACTGACACCATCCTCGGACAGTTCTCTCACTTTGGGCTTGGAGTACTGCCCTTTTATAGGATGCTTCCTGATCCATTATTTGGAGCTACAAAAATGCTTTAACGAGATTACTTTAAGTGTCATATCTCTAAGTGCTTTGTATAAATTAACAGCTGGAAAATATTCCGTATTTGTGACCTATGTTATAGTTATAATAATGGAAGTTTCAGCAAACTTCTCATTCTTCAACAAAATAATCCTAAATTTGAAATTATCAGCGTACTTAAAAATCAGTTAACAACTGGAACAATATCTAACTGCGAGAGAATCCCAAGAAATGTGATACTAAAATCTCACTTGTAAGTAAATTGTGCTAGGAATAAAGATGCAAAATTAATAACTGGTATTGTCTTTACAGAGGGATCTCCATTGAATTTTCCTTTGATGAGCACAGTTCTTGCTGTATCCCTTCTATCACCCAATGGCCCCCACTTTTTCCTCCCTTGGATATGCAGTGGTTTTGTGATTTATTTATTTACTTATTTATTTACTCAATTATTTGGCAACCTTAGGCTTGGTATTGTGATAAAGACTTGAAATATAAGGATGAATAGCCTAGTCCTTACTCTCTAGGACTCACAGTTTGGTAAGTGAGATAGATGCATAAGCAAATAACTGTGATGCTACATTATAAGTGAGAAACAAAAGAAATAGCAAAGTGCTCAGAGCAGTGAACATAGAGTCACAAAAAAAATCTCTACCAGAGAGATCAAGAGAACCACAAAGAAGGTGACAATTAAGCTTCTCCTAGAAGAGTGAATCAGATTTCTTCAGAGGGAGACAGTGAAGGTGAAAGATCATTTTGGTTAGCATGAGCAAAGGCTTGAAAGTGTGAGGTTCTAAGATGTTTGGGATGTTGTGACATTACATCGCATCAAGTCTACCAATGACAATACATAAACATATCTGTTTCATACTTTATAATGAAACCGTCCATTAATTGAGAACCTACCTCACTTTTTATTGATTTTCCCCTTAGTTTAGTTTCCTTACAGTCAGATTTTTTTAAAAACTGTAGGTCATAAAACAAGTTTAGCAGTTCTCTAATAGCATTTCTTTTAAATTGAATAGCATAGAAGAGACTATAATAATGTCAAGCAGAAAAATATCAGAGTGCAATATAATAGGAAAGTACGTAATGTTTTGTGAAACATGTTTAGTTTATTTGTGTCTAAGTGTGTTTCTATGCGTCTGTTCCATAATGTATTTCATATTGTGGGTCACAATAAAAAAAAATTTGAAAGCCACTGCAGTAGTAATATTTTCTATTACTTTTCATTGCACTCTTGTTATATTGGTTATGATTAAACCTTGAGTCCAAATGAACCTTGGTTTTTAATGAAGTGACAAGTGACACAGACTGACCTCATTTATAAGCCTGGCACACAGGCAAGCATCTGTTTTAGTGAACTCTAGTTACATTTTACCAGATGAAATGCTGCTAGCTTCGGAGTGAAACTATCATTTGTAATGTTATTTTAACATTACTTTTCTATTCTGAGTTCTAAACTGTTAAATTACAGACAATATGTAAAGATATAACCAATTAGTTGTATATTTTCTGAGACACCAGCTTCTTCTAAAATAATCATTCGTTTCTTTCAACAATTATTGTCTACTATATGTCTAATGATATTCTACATGCTAGAGATATAGTGGTGGAAAAGACAAGAAAGGTTGTTGAAATAAACATTTTACATTAAACATTTATATTATACTTGAGGTACTTGTGATTAAAGTGACATGACATAGACTTTTTTAAGATTTAGAAGCAAACTACAAGACATACAAATAAAGAAAACTTAAAACACCTTCAACTTAGACAACAGACGTCACACCACAGCATGTACTGCATAGGATATTTAAAACTAGATGAGGCAGGGTGTGGTGGCCCATGCCTGTAATCCCAGAAACTTTGGAGGGTTGAGGTAGGAGCATCATATGAGGCCAGGAGTTTGAGACTATCCTGGGCAACATAATGGGACCCTGTCTCTGCAAAAAAAAAAAAAAAAAAAAAAAGATAAAAAATTAGCCAGAGTTGGTGGCTATATTAGTCTGTTTTCACTCAGCTGTAAAGAGCTACCTGAGACTGGGTCATTTATAAAGAAAAGAGGTTTAATTGACTCACAGTTCTGCATGGCTGGGGAGGCCTCAGGAAACTTACAATCATGTGGGAAGGCAAAGGGGCAGCATGGCATGTCTTACATGGTGGCAGGAGAGAGAGAAAGAGAGGGGAAGTGCCACCCTTTTAAAACCATCAGGTCTGTGAGAACTCCCTCACTATCATGAGAACAGCATGGGAGAAACTGACTCCATGATCCAGTCACCTCCCACCAGGTCCCTTTCTCAACATTTGGGGATTACAATTCTAGATGAAATTTGAATGGGGACATAGAGCCAAACCGTATCAGTGGTGCTCACTTGTGGTCCCAGCTACCTTGACACTGAGATGGGACGATCGCTAGAGCCTGAAAGGTCAAGGCTACAGTGAGCCATGGTCACGCCCCTGCACTCCAGCCTGGGTGAGAGTGAGATACCATCTCAAAAAAAATAAATAAATAAAAAACAAAAATTAAAAATAAAACTAGATAAGATAAATGGCATATTTCATGAAATGATTTTTAATCTATTTCTTATGTAAAAATTAGAAAACGTATGCTTATATATAACATGATTTGCCAAAAAATGAGTCTTGCACAGGAGGGAATTAATATTTATGCTACTGTTGTGTTGTACTTAAAAAGTTTAAAGTTCTCCACTGAGAGTAAAGTAATAGATTTTTTAAATTGCGTATTAGATGGCGAGTAAACCTTGAACTTTACATATGAAATTTCTTTGATTTATCCTTTGTAATTTTATATATGAATGGTGGTGGAAAGTAATAGCATTTATCGTTTAAAATTTCAGAAACAGTCTGTTTTTATTCGTAACAGTATTTGTAATTACCGTGCTAGGATTTATAAAATTTATTCTCTTTGCTTTATGACATTAAAAAACTATATTTCAAAATATGTCAATTGAAGGCCTTGTATTATAGAGTAATATGCTAGGTTGGGAAAAATAAACATATTTGACCTCACTGAGGAAGTGTTTTAACAAAATGTAAATAAATGTTTTAAGTTATTATTACATATATTTCTTCATGTATTTTTTAATACTATTGTATGTCTTCATACTGCTTTCTGTATCATTATTCTCACTTGCTTCCCAGGCTGTCTTTTGTCATTTTTAATTGCTCCTTGGAAGCTGTTTAGGAATATAAGTCTTTGTTGGTCACTTCTGGAAATTTATTTTACCAAATTTAACCCAGTGTCTATTTGTGTTTTTCAATTTTTTCTCAAAGTGTCCTCTAACCTCAATTATTTATTGCAGGTTTGCTTCACTTTTAAGAGTGAGTACTACATATATTATTTTCATTTGGGGGAAAGACTGTGAGAGAAAAGGAGAGTTATCTACATAGGAGGAAAAAAATAATGTCTTTATTGATCATTTTTAAACTCAAAATTTAAGTATTTCTTAGAGAAATGAGAAAATTCATGTTTGAGACAATGTTGAAAGTTTAGAATGTGGGACACACATAGTAACCCAGAAACTTCCCATGTTAAAGTCTTCTAACTATGATCACTTGACAATAAAAGCTAAACTGTTTAAATCTAGCTTGACTTTTCTTTTTAATGGTGTTAAGTTTCAAGGATATATGTAAATATTTTTTCATCTTATTAAGTGAGGTATTTGCTTCCTTTGCCTTCACATGAGATAAGCTATAGTTGCTTCAGTTGGACATTTTCCTAAGGTGAACAGTTTGGGTTGAGTCCACACTAAGCTAATAAAATACTTAGACAAAAGATAATCTTTGATAAATGTATCAGTGAGTGATCAGAATATATAAATAGAAATATCGATTTTGAAAAACACAAGATAAAAATCAAATGGGAATTTTTACATATGCTAAAAAAATTAAAATAAAAACACTATATTCGTGTCTCTTCAGAAATCTTTTGTATTACTTCTCTTTTGTCACAAAACAAAAATTATTCAGCGCAAGTCTTAGATGTTAATGAAAGAAAAAACACATTCTTTATTTCTCCTGGTATTTTTCTTTTGGCTCTTTCTGAGAGACAGAGGATCTGCTATAATGCAAAATTTAAGGCCAAAAAAAAAAAAAAAAAAATGCCTGGAAGAAATGACATGGAGATGTAAGCCTCCTTTTCTTTCCCGCCAAACTGTATTTAGCATTGTTCCTGAATGAACAAAAACATTGCCTTACTCTTTGCTTTTTATAACACCAATAATGAACAATGTGACAAGAATATTCATATCTGGGGAGAAATAGGATGCAAGATTTTGAAAGTTCAAGTTGCTAAATTTTTTGAGCTCATTACATATATGCATAATTCTTAAATTAACATTTATTGGCTGATGATGTTTTGATTAGGAAAACTTATCAAGAACATTTGATTTTTTACTAAATTGTATATGTTCAGACACTCAAAATTCTTTGTTGGGGCTCTAGGAATACTCAGATCTGATCAAATTTTAGGAAATTTTATCATTCAGATTCGTTCACTAAAACTCATCAGTAACAAGTTCTGTATGTTTTGTTGTTATTTATGTTTATCCAAGCTGTTATGTAGAGCTCTTAAAAATGCTGTTTCTCCTTAAAATTAAGAATGACTATTTCTTCCTTCTTTTAGAAAGCTGAGGAGGAAATGTGGAGCTGATAGCTGCAAAACCAAATTAAACTAAAATAAAAAGTTTGGAGTTAGATGACTCCAAACTTTTCAGTCTGTTTTCTCTTCTTTATTACATGTATTGCCACTAGGAGCAAATAACTGATGCAGTTTCTGCCAGATAATAGCAATAATAAATGTGAAATGTGAATAATTTTTTAAATTATATCTAAAATCATCTACATCATTTAGCTATTGTGGATGTACAGGTAGTTTCTATTTGGGAGTGGGGCTAGGTAGCTCATCATTATAAAAACGGTATCCAAGCAAGGATCAGAACACCTGTGCTACTGCCATTGTAAACACTGGATGGCAATATACATGAAACTGATGAACATGAGAACAAAACAAAATAAAAAGTGTAATACGTTTTATCTATGCTCCGTGGGAAGTGGTAACCTGTGGCAATCAGTACACTCAACAAGCAGTCCCCGCGCATTAGAGGTGAATCAGACACTTGAACATCTGTCCACTTCGTGGAAGACATTTCATCTCAGAATACACGTACTAATAAACAACAGTTGGAGACAATTGTCTCTGACATTCAACATAATTCTGAGCTGAGGCTGAGAGAAGGAAGGGTGGAATTGTATTTCCTTTGGTAAAGCAAAAACAGCCGTTAAGTGCAGCCTCTTCTAAAAATCTGATATTTAAAGAGAATCATAAGACATCAAAATGTTCAATTTGGAATGAAGAGTGGCCGAAGTTACTGGAAAGCTCGTGCCTCCGTCTGCAAAATCACTGGCCAGGAAAGCAAAAACTTTTCCAACACCCAATTTTAATATTGTGCTAAAGCTATTGACTCTGTTAAACCTCTAGAGTTAAATATGATCCCCTCCCCACCCCCCACCTTTTCTCTCTTAGGTTAGTGTTTGGGGGACAAGGAGGGGGCTGGAGCTTGGCCCCAACCTCGGAATTGCTGCCAAGGGTTTGTAATACAATCTCTCCCCGTTTGAAGGGTAAATCAGTGTCAATTGCATTTGCTGTCCACCAGAAAAAGTAAGCATTTTACTTCCGCTCAGTCTATGAGGACTGATGAAATGTAGGAAATC
Source organism: Chlorocebus sabaeus (assembly GCF_047675955.1). NCBI lineage: Eukaryota > Metazoa > Chordata > Mammalia > Primates > Cercopithecidae > Chlorocebus > Chlorocebus sabaeus. The sequence goes on along the minus strand of NC_132904.1, from coordinate 42,156,597 downwards.
TGTTTCTGGCAGGGAGAAAAAATCGTTTTCCCAAACAGCACTAAAAGGAGCCATCAGAGAAGTATGAAGAAGGGTAGTGCGGCTGTAGCTGCTGCCGCTGCCGCCAAGCTGGTGGGGTGCGGGGATCGGCTGCTGCAGGACCTGCGCCTGGAGGGGGCCGGCCCCGAGAAGCTGCAGGAGCCCAGCCCGGAGCCCAAGAGCCTCTGAGAGCCGCCAGCAGCCCAGCTCGGGACGCGGGGGTGAGCATGACTGGCTGGCCCAGTTCTGCGCCAACGCCGCCGCAGCGCGCGCGCTCTGCAGCCGGGGCTCACGGGAGCCCCTGCCTGTCTGCTGCACCCGGGGCGGCGGGGGAGGGGAGAGGTCATTAAAAAATAACCTCAGTAACGAGGCGGGGAAGAGTGAAGAGCGGCAGACAGTTGTACAGGCTTTTTCTCTAAGAGTGGGTATTCGCTGCAGGGGGTGACTTTCTGATTCCCTGGAAACAACCATGTGTTCCTTATCCCTATTGTGGAACACCCCAGATGACCGCAGCGCGTAAGCCCGCTGGGGTGGCTCTGCAAACCAGGGACAGAGTGAGGATTTTTAATGAACACATCGATTATAAATGTACACATATGCATTCGTGCACAAGAATATCTGTAATGCATGCTCAGCATTTCCTATTATGGGGGCGGCGGGCGGTGGGTGGGATGGAGCCAGAATGGTCTTCAAGAGCTGATCCTGAATGTTTTACTTCAGTCGTTGAGGCCAGAGTGGGAGGAAAGAGCACCACATGTGTGATCTGGGGTGATACTCACTGTTTGTGTCGGATAAGTTTGATGAAGTTAGGTTTTATGTGAATAAACAAACGCTAGCCGATATATATCAACACACTTTGGGAAGATTTTGCATGGTATTGTTCTTTTTGTTCGGTCCAAAGTTGAGACTGGAATCTGAAATTGTTTGGGGAACAAAGGAGGCAATTTTGGTTTGGAGACATTATTTACACTGGCAAAATTAAATTCTGTCAACTCAGTATGGTAAATTACCATTAACTTAGCCCAAACATCCAAAGAAGTTTCCATTGTCTTGAATGAAGAGGGAACAAAAGCGAGAGTTAACATATTCTATTTCTACATTCCAAAAACAATTGAGGTTGGGGGAGGGTTATTAATTATTTTCCCAGTTAACCTTTTTGAAACCACAGTCTTTACCTTCTCCATCTTCTTCATCTTCATCCTCTCACCTCTGTGATCTTCTTACAGTGAAGTGTTTGCAAAACGTTATTCTTATAAAATCATCTCCTCCAACCCTCTCCAACAAAGTAAGATCAATTGTGTATGGGAGTTCTTATGCCAAGGAAATAAGATCTGCTTGTGCACAGGAACATCCATTAGACATTCTAGTATTAAAATAAAGGCTCGGATAGGTTGGATGTGCCAGTCTGGCAGAGGAAGAACACCTTTCCTCCGCACTTATCCCCTGAGATTCACAGAGGCAAGGTAGATAACAAGCCCTGTGCTCATTGCTTCTTTACCCCAAACCTTAGCAGTGTGGACACTGATTAACTGCAGCTGGGGTCTGATTCGCCCAGCTTGACTTTGATATTGATCAATGAACTCCTTCTCAAGGAATGCTTTCCTCTAACTGCGGTGAAGGTGGTGGCTCTGGTGGTCCTCTCCAACATGGGTGTCTGGGTTTTGACTGCCTAAGAGAAGGTAAGGGACAGATGGATGAGGCATGGGACAGTGTGCCTTTGCAATGCACACTGGAGACTTTGCACGGGGCTGCCTGCGTGGTCCCTCACATAGAAAAGGTAGCTTGGATTTCAGCCTGAATGCTACTGCAGTTTGGGTTTATTTCATTACTTTACTGTTAAACACTATACTGTGGAGTTATGGACTGTGGTTTACTGGGAAATAAGTTCACATGGCAAAAAATTATTTCACCTGGTGCAAAAGGTCATGTGATTGCCCTGGAATTTTTTTAGCATCTTGGTTAGAAACTTCAGTTAAACCTCAAACTTTCAAGTATGGTGAAATATCTGGTCTTATATTAACCCTAAGTATGTTGTGTGTTACTTAAAAATCTTACTTCAAGACTGGAAGTCTGCACTGAAGACTCAGGGAAACTTTGGAAAGCTAAGTTACCTTGGTTGAAACGGCATGATGAGGCTATAACTGTTTACAGAGAGACTCCTGTTTAAAACTTCAGGGTATGTTGTGAGGTTAGTTTGGTATCTTTGTGGTTTTGATATTAAGGTCCAAACAGGATCCAACTGGTTCTTTAAACCTGAGCATCTAGGAAGGTTTCCACTCAATGTTTTTTGACTAGTAAAATGAACTGGAGTAAAAGTAGAAAATAATATATTGTCAAAATTAAGTAAGAGGCTTATGTAATTTTCTGTATTAAATGTTTTCAGGGTCAATACCATTAAAACTTTGCTAATTTTACTCCCTTATGTGAGACCATGTCATATACGTATATATATTTCCACAGAATGTAGAACCCTGCTGGTTCTTAACTACATTATAGCTACCTAAAACAGAAAGATTTATATTTAAACAACAGAAAAGAATTTTCTCATGAATTGAGGTTTACCTAATCAACTCAGATAAGATTTTGATGTAAATCCTTAAATATTCTAGTTGTTAATATTGTTAATAACTGTCAGATGGTTTTCTATTTTAATTATGTTCCAAGCTAATCTGGTAGGGGTTAAAAAAAACTATGCTAAATTGTTTGAAAGGATGGTTTAGTATGATTTTTTTTAAACTTTAAAATATCCCTAACAACATGAAAATATAGAAAAGCAATTCTCACTCAGTTTTTTTAAAGCATAATTTGAGAAGAAATTGTTATTTGTAACTATACCATCATTTCACCGAAGACAAATCAAGATGGGATTGTGGGATAAGAAAGAACTCTCTAAAAGGGAGTCAGCACTATACAAAATTAAGAATCACAAGAGATGAGTAGGATACTTTTAATAATTATGACTAAACAGTCTTGTTACTGTGGACAAAATATCCTCTTAGGCTACCAACCCCTTATTAATAACGGGGAGTTTGAATATATTGTTATTCTAAGGTTCCTTTGAATTAAAGATATTTATTATGGAATTAGATAAACTACCATTAAGTGTCATTTTGCTTTATGTTTAGTGCTTTTCAATTTGTGGATAAATTGCTCTACTGAACCTGAGGTGGAGGTACCATTACAAGGTCTGAAATTGCCTTCCTGTTGAAATTATGGACTTTATTTTCTGATTAGAACTTTATAGTAAGATTTTACATCCCTGGCATTGGTTGAAATTGTGTATTTTGTGAGATACTATTAACTACTCAAAATGAATCACAAGAGTAAAGAACTCACAATGATGAAAGAGACATCTAGAACTTTCCTGGGTAGTTTGTTCTTTGAGTTCAGCTAGAAAAATGGCATTTTCTCTTTCCAGATTTTGGAAGGGTATTCAGTTTGGAGCACTGTTTATTTTTAAAGGTAACGTGACTGACTGATAAACTATTTCCTCAGTGTTTGACACCTGTAACACATGAAACTGAACAGATGTAAGGACAAGTGCTGCAGATGAGAGCAAAGGTTACCTTTAGGGAGGAGACCTTTGACTGTGGGTTGATTAGGATTCGTTGTTTTCAATGTTCACAGTTGAGTCTGTGTGTGTGTAGACGGGGTGGCGGTAGTGATGTCCTCTCACACTTACTTTGAGAGGTATATAGCATTTCCCTATTAACTGATTAATCATCATCTTAGGGGTAGCATTCTTCTCAATATGAAGAAAACTTGAAATAATCCATTATCTGTTGTATCATTAATACATTTATTTGTTCTCCCTCTTGTCCTTTGTCTTTTCTTAATGATTTAGAGTTCTATAAAATATTCCTATTTTGTCACAGAATTGCTTTTCTTTTTGGGATAAGTCAATAGAAGTTTTATTTTGGCACATTTCTGATGGTGATCATTTCTATTTTGCTAATAAAAATATATTGAATATTAAATATATGCCAAGCATTGGCATAAATATTTAATCCTCACAATTATCTTTAAGGTTTTGGCCTCCCTTATATAGAGTAGAAAACACAGGTACAAAGAGGAAAATTCATATGACTAGAATAGAATAGCTACTAAATGGTTAGGTAGTGGAGCTATTATTTGATCCTGGACTTCTCATTCCAGTTCCAATATTCTATCCATTATTCAGGCTTCTAAGTGAAATCTCATAGCAGACAGAAGTGTATATCATTTCATTTTTTTGGCTTTTCAGTTGCTTTTCTATGTCATATCGCAATGCATTTTCTCTAACATGTCGGCACAGTCTAGAGATAAGCCAGAAATCATCTTGGTCATAGTCAAAGCACACCTCTAGGTGGCATGGAAGAATACTTTTTCTTCAGAGTCAAAACTGATGTCTTCAGTGGGATTCTGGGACAACAAACTAGACAGAGTCTTTAAACATGTGATATTTTACTTACAAAGTCATTTTTTTTTTCTTTTTCTCCTGGGCTATTTCAAGTCTCATCATATTCATAATTGTTATTCCAGAATCACTTCTACTATGGAAAGAAAGAAAAAATATATACACACACAGTCTTTGAAGGATTTAGTATTAAGTTTCTGCATGTTTTTCTCTTTAAGTTTTATTTTTCTGAATTCCTAGACCTAAGGGTTGGTTATCCATTTTAGGAAGACCCAGAAAGCTTGGAGGAGCCATAGAAGTATTTGAGTCGTTACTCTTCTTTTTAAAGTATTGACTTTGTTTAATAGTTACCAAAGTTACTTATCAAGCTTTTAAAATACTTGGACTATATATACTTTATTGGAAACATCATTCAGTGTTTAGGCACATTATACAAAAAGGTTTTTCTTTCTTCCTAACCTCACTGTTTTCTTCAAGTCTGGTGAATCATCAGTCACTTTATTTCCCACCTTTAAAAGTTACCCCTTGGCATCTCTTGTGGTTTTGAACACTTTTGAATGAATTAAAAAGAACTGAAATGATCTTTTTGTGTAGCTTGTTCTTTAGGATGTAATTCATCTGATCCATATTGACTAAACATTTCTTTAAAAAGTTATAAGATGGGTAAAATTCCATAGTGATCTTTTTATGGGAATAATATAAATTAATTTGACCTTTCTTCACCACAATATAATCATTGTAGTTGGAAACTACTTCACCAAGGGGTAAATTCTCCATACTCCAAATTTTGATCATGCTAGCTGAATCCATTTTCATGTTTCGTATTCATGGATTAGCCAAATCTAAATCCAAGACCTCCATGTATTGACTTTCAGCCAAACCGTTGAGTCATGTTAAGTTTGGCAGTGATTTGAAATGTGAAAAAAGGATCAGGAGAAATTGGATTGAGAATCTGAATTCTTTTAAAGGATCAGGAGAAATTGGATTGAGAATCTGAATTCTTTTAAGAAGGGACTTAAACAGAAGAGTCCTTATCTATGACAGTGACTTTAGGTTTCTACATATTTGACATAAGTCTAATTGTGTAACTTCTATTGCATGTTAATTACTCACTAAGCCTTCTTTCTCTCACCTCTGTCTTGTGGGAAAATGTAACTGTATTTTTGCTTTTTTTTTCACCACTAAACTTTTGACTGTATACAAAGTAGGAAAATAAAAATTGCCTAATTATTCTTATTGTTTTTACTTAATGTTCATCTCTAATTATTAGAAGGTAGTTTGAGTTAGTTTTCTGGCAAAACACAGGACAGAGTACATGAGAAATAAATGTGCCACTGTCAAGGAAAATAAAAACTTCACTGTTTAGAGGTTTTGAGGGAAAGGATTGTGTCCTTCTGGCTCATTGAAATTGTTACATGCCATTAGGCTTACTGTAAACTATCCCTTGATAAATTCTTTGCTGGACAATGAGCTTAAGAATCTGAGGTGTCTTCTTGCTTTTGTAGAGCAAAATAGGACTCTGATGCTTAAATGGAAGTTGCAGAGCACATAATAGGGTGTAGGTAAAGTTACTGAACGGCCACATCTCACTTTCAGGAAAGTAGTGGGAGAGATTGTGTCTTGAGAAGAAAGGCATTTTAGAGGTAACCCTTTTAAGATTTCAATTAGTTATTTCAGTATATGAATCTCGTGCTCATATGTATTACTTAAATGTTTCTGAGGCTAGCTGGCATATAGGAATCTTAACCAGCTACAGGGAGATGTTTTGTTTTTTCTGGGACTAGACATATATTTTTTTAAACTGGGGCAGAAAATGCTTTAGGTTTTTGGTGTTTAATCACAGAATTTGGAGAAAACTTTAGGACTGTATATGGATAATGTCATTATTAACTATGAAATAATAAAAAGTGGTGATGTTCTGATTCCCCTAATGACAATCTAACAACATATAGCAAGGTATATTAAAAGCAGTTCACATTTATAATGGTTGAATTTATATATATATATATATATGAACATATATATGATGTTTTCAGAGAAAATTTATGGCATTTTTTTGAAAAAATTACTCGAGAGTAATTTAATTATAAATGAAATTGTACTTTTAAATAGTGTACTTATGATACCTTTTAGGTACTTACTCATGCTCCCAACAGTCTTTTCTATCGCTACAGCAAAATATTTGGGAGATGCTCCCATTTTGCATTTTTCTAAACACCAGTGTCTTATTTTTTCTTCAAAAGCAATATTTAAAAGAAATTAACTTATGTTAAGTGAATTAGAGTTTGAGGTTACCTGGAAAGGAATACTATGTAGAGTTTCAAATGATAAAACCAAAAGGAGAATGTATAACTTATTGGTAACTTTAAAATGCCATAAATACTGGAATATCACTGAAAACCCCATGATACCATATAAACATTACTTCTTGCCTATTGTAAATATTTTCATTTTCATTGTCATGCAGTCATACTGCATCTGGTTATTTCATAAGCATATTTATATACAGAGTAGAATCCTACATGTTGTTAAACATTATGACTATTATATTAACTGCTTCATTAGTTCTTCTGTAGTCTTACATCCTATAAATAATGCATACAAAAGTGCTATAGTCTGTCTGGGCATGGTGGCTCACGCCTGTAATCCCAGCATTTTGGGAGGCCGAGGTAGGTGTATCACTTGAGGTCAGGAGTTCAAGACCAGCCTGGCCAACATGATGAAGCCCCATCTCCACTAAAAAATACAAAACAAACAAACAAATAAACCAAAATGCTATATTCAAGGCCAACTATATATTCAAATACCTTTTCTACAACCCAAGTAGGGGATTGCACTATTTCACAATATGGTCAGGTTAATGAAAGCATCCTTGTTTTTATAGGTGTAAGATATTTAAGTACTTCTACTCTAAAGATAATTTCAAACAAAACCCTGCATGTAAAACAAATACAGTGGTAAGATAAAAAGCAAGAAAGAGAAAGAGATTATTGTAGCGATAGCAGAGGACAAACAAACACCTCTGGCAGCATTTGTTAGAACTATGGTGCAGTTCTTGGGTTATCATCAATATGGGTTCTTAACTATTCCGTTTTGTAAAAATGTGTCATTACAGGAAGGGTAGTGGTCTTGGGAATACGAAGACTCAGGTTCAAGACTAGTTCTGTTATGACCTAGCCATATGATCTTGGTGTAGTCACTTATCCTCTCTCTCTCTCTTTCTTTCTTTCTTTTTTTTTTTTGGTTCCTTTGACTGCAAGAGAGAAGTGTGGTAGAGAGTCTTTGGGTGTACCTCTTCCCCCGCTTTTTACCCAGTTCTCTAAATTGTGAGTCCATGATTGCTTGGCCGTCTCCAAAAAGGAAGTGATTTGCTTAACATTTTAGGCTACAATATTAAAGGTAATGATCATGTGTTTACAGTGAGTTGTACAAATGCTGTTATTGCTAGTGTTCAGTTCATAAAATTTGGTGAAAATCTATGGTTTTAAATAGTAGCCAAACAATAGGAGCTAACAAACTGGACACTAACATTTTACCATTTTTTTGTGTTTCAATAAATGGAATTTCTTGCTTAGAAGCTGGCTCTTTCCAAGTATATTGTTTCATACAAACTTGGAGCTTCTTGTTTGATTTTCTATTTGACCTTTGATTACTGCTGTTTTCCTGCTAAGTGGTTGGCCAAAAGTGAGAGGGCCAGTACAGATAAAGCAAATAGTGTTTCATGGGGTTTAATAATTAGCAAACTGATCTGTCATCAAAAAACTCATAGATCCAGTTCATTATAATGTCATGATGACAACATTTTAGTGAGAGAAGTGTGTATAAAAAGCAATTGCTCTTTTGTTTCCAAAACAGGTATTACAAGTGGATAAATAATGTGCACTGCTCTGAGCCCAAAGGTACGCAGTGGACCTGGCCTCTCTGATATGCATCAGTATAGCCAATGGCTAGCCAGCAGACATGAAGCTAATTTGCTACCAATGAAAGAAGATCTGGCCTTGTGGTTAACCAATCTATTAGGTAAGGTTATAAGATCTCATTTTGTGATCAAAGATAACAGTTTTTGTTTTATTTTTCCTCCTGTAGTGTCCTTCACCTAAGCATGTGATAGCACCTTGGAAAGAAAGACTTTTACTATTTGGCATTTGCACTGGGGAAACCTGAGGCAGGTGGAAAATTTTAATGAATTTCTCACCGTCTGTCACATTAACTGTGCTTAGTAATTCCAATATGATGCACTCAAATGTGGAAATATGTGGTCAGATTGCTTATTTTATCTATATGCTGGTCTGATTTATTTTTGGCTTTTCTTTCATGCAACTGACCAATTTGACCTATTCTTTTGACATTGTACACAGGCCACAGTGTCTGTAAAATCTGGCTTCTAAATCTGGATTTCTTTGCCCTACTTTTACAGCACACCTTCTAAAACTGCTGAATACTCAAACTCAGGAACAAAATCATATATCCTTTTTCCAAATGAGCTGACTGGAATCATCTAACCCTGAACTAAAATTTTTCTTTTCCATTTGCTTTTGTTTTTAAGGTCTAGTCTAACAGTACTTTTGCTGACCTCATGCTACCTCCTTGTAAAGATGCCTCTCCTTTTGTTGCTGTTGTGCTTTCATATTCACGGGATAAAATTTCAACTATGTGAAAAATAAAACCACATATTTAAAGGATCGTCATATATAGCAACACTATTTCCACTAAGTTTTTTACAGAGAATAAATTTAATTTAAATGTGAGAAAAAAGATCCCTGTAGACTTTATAAGATATAAGATTTGAGCATTGAGTAAACATAGAACTTGCATGCAGCTTTATCATTTGCAGGGGAGATTTCATCAACACTATTTTATTATTTAAAGAATCTGTCAAGGTAAGGGCTGTTATCCTCATTTTCTAGCTAATGAAACTAAAGAGCTTAGGAAGGTGCACCCCGTCCATCTGAAATTTTAGCAATTTTTGGCAGGGGTTTAGCACATTTTATCAGAGTTTTGCTTTCTCTCCATGGCTCTGGATTTTTGCATGGCTTTTGTATTTATTTATTTTTTAGTCTTTATCCTAGGATTTCTTTATCCTATGTTTCGTTTTTCTTCATGGTGTGCACACAATTTTGGCAACTCTGTAGTCTAACCAACGCTACTGAATATGGGTATGCAAATTGTACCCTTCACCAGCAAATAGTGAGGTCACAAAAAGAAGACACTCCCCAGAAAGACCCTTTACGCTGCTATGGAAGTCTCTCCTCCAGAAGGAAGGGGCTACACCTTTCAGCAATTCATTCATGCAGAGGACCTTTTATCTCCATCAAGGAGTGGGAGTTATTTAAGCCTAAACAGATGGATTTTTCTCTCTCTCTTCTGTCTTTTTTAGGTTCACTAATGATTACTATATTAGGAATTAATTATTAAATTTGAGCTATCTGTTTTCCGATGTAGGCAATCACAAGTATGGTAGTATAGAATAAAAGTTAAGAGCACAGGCTCTGGAAATAGACTACCTGTGTTTGAACCCCAGCTCTGCCACTTGGTAGCAGTGTGATCTTGGGCAAGTTACTTACCTCTCTTGTGCCTCATTTTCCTCATCTGTACAGTGGTAATAACAGTAGTAACTACTTTGTAGGGCTGCTGTGGGAGTGAATGATTAAAATACGTATAGTACTTTGAACAGTATCTGGTCCTAGTAAACACTATATTGTTTTTGTTATACTACTTATATAGTTCAGTGAAAATTTGATTTTGTGCATAGTTTTTTTCATTTTTTTTCAACGAACATTTGAGTGTGCAGCAGCATAAGCATTGGTAAAAAATCAACTCTGGAATAAGAATGCCTCAATTCAAATCTTGATTTTATCACTATGTGATACTGGGCACGTGTCTTATTGCACTGTGTCTTGGTTATATAATCTGTAAAATAAATACCATAATAAAACTGACCTTACAGGATTGTTGGGGGTTTGAATGAGATAATTGCCTTTAGAAGAAGGTATGGCACATAATCAAGCAGTAAATAATAACTATTATGATTATTGTGTTCCAGACAGTCATCTAGGTACTGAAAGATAGTGATTAAGAACAGATGTAGTACCTATTCTTGCAAAGTTTAGAGTAGATTAGCAAAAAAACACAGTAAATAAGTAAATGAATGTATAATCTATTACTTGTTATAAACACTAAAAGATACAAGTTGCAATTAAAATGTAAATTGAGGTAGGAGTAGGGCAAAGGATCAGAGGGCTTGGGAAATCTTCTTTATGGGAATGTATATTTAAACTGAGAACTAAGATTAATAGCTAGCCAGACCAAACATGGGGTAAGAGCCTTTGCAAGGAGGGAAGGGCATGTGTTGAGGTAGGAAGGAGCTTGGTACATTGCAAGAAATGAAGCAAGTCTAGTTTCAACAGAAAAGAAATAGAAAGAGAGTTTCATGAGACATGTTCAGGCTGGATCATATATCACTTTGAAGATCATATTAAGGAGCTTATAATTTACAGTATGATCTATGAGAAACCATTGAGATGTTCTAAACAGAGAAAGAGTGTGATTAATTAGAGTATAGCCTGCTTATAAAGGTATGCTATAATATCCTATGACTTGTCATCAAAGGCATTTTATTTAGTGAGTGTGGTAATTTACAAGGCAGCTTGATCAGTGTGAGCAGCCCAAGACAGCCTCAAAGAATAGAGAGTCAGTGTTTGTAATGGAAAGATCCTTGGATTAAAAGTCAGGAGACCTGGCTCCTAACTGGGCGTCAGGAGACCTGGCCTCTGGTTCTGGCTCTGCTACTTGGTAGGAAACTTGCCCAAAGTCACTCAGCCATCTTTTCTGGGCTCAGTGTCTTCAACCATAAAATGAAGGGGTTGAAGTAGATGATCTCTAATGTCCTTTCCAGATCCCAAAGTCTGAGTTTTAGGAAATCCATCTCTTGAGACCCAGTTTGGGGTAGTTGAGAGAGTCATCAATATACATAAACAGGGAGGAGATTTACATAAATGAATGACTTTTTTCCTTCAAATTAAGACTTTTTTAATGTTAGTAGTTATAACACAAATGCAATTGATGACTTGTGAAATTTTCTCAGAAAAGGAATCCTAAAAGAATCTCAAGATACAGTAAAGTTTAACCTTTGAATTGACTTCAGTTCATACAAAGTAGACAGATAATAGACTTCAAGTCAATATTCTCATCGCAATTTGATAAGTGGACTAATAACTTGAGATTATTAAAAAGTGGTAAAACATTTGGAGGTAGAAAAATGCATTGTGTACTAGAATGGTGATAATAAGGAGGGAAAGAATAAATTTATGGTTATGTTAGAAGATATTTTTCTTACACTTAGGTACATTTAGTACTCACATACTTTGGAAATAGAGCAATTAAAGTATATTTTAAAATAATTTATTATTGGCTGTTTTGTCACTTCAGAAATATTTGCAGATTTTTATTATGCCACTCTTTTTCAAGTCTTGCTTTTTATCTACTTGAAAGAGATACAAAGTAAAAAACATAAAAAGAAAATGGCTTGAAAGCAGCTTCAGAATTGATATATCTCCTCTGAATTCCTAACTGAGGTAGAAATTTACATGTTAAATTAAAGTTTTTAATTAGATGTTGCTGTTGTGCCATTAGAGTTTACTTGTAGAAAGATTTTTCTCCTTATTTCTAGTATGCTTGTCTAAAATGTAATTTTTTTCCTTTTATGTTTTTCAAAAGGAGTATTAATGATGTTCTAAATGCAGATATTTCTGATCCTACATATAAACTGTCTATTAAAAATGGTTCCTTAAAGAATACTCCATTTATATTCTGATATTTTGATGGATCAAAATGATTCGATGGAGAAGAAAGTGATTTTATTAGTTCATAAACCAATGTTCATATTCATGTAATGTATGTATGTATTATACTGTCATTTCCCAGAAATATACTTACTTAATCAGTAATAATAATAAATATCATTTTAAATTCCTAGGCATAGGATTAAAGCATCAACTGCAAACTTTTAAGCTAACTGAAATTTATATATTAGAATATAAAATACCAGCTGTCTTGTGATGTTAACTAGTTAAAATGAATAAATAGTTTATAGTAGCTGGGATTTATCTAGGGGGTAGCACACATTAATTAATGAGAAGATTATCATGTAATATTTACTGACTATTTACATATCCTTAGATATATCCACTGATCTTATAGAAAATACTCTTTGCAGTCCTAGTATGTTTTTGAATAATGACTGGCACCACAGAGCAGTTTTGTGACCAACATTCAAAAAAGACAGCAAAACAGTCATGAAGATCTTATCGTCTTTCTTTATAAAAAGTTTCTTCAGCCATTGTTGCCTATTGTACATTAAATATACACATTTCATTTTTATTTTAGGTCTTTTGCTATTTTTGCTCATGAACCAAATATTGCTAATCTGTTATTTGACTATGCCCTTAGGGTATATTAGAACATGAATTGCATATGTAAATAAATCTTGAGGAAATTTTTAATTGTCATTGTGAGCAAACAGCATGTTATTACATTAACAGTCCTGGATTATGGCAACCACCCATTATTCAAATACATTAGGCATATTCTACTACTTTTATAATTATTATTATTATTTTTTTTTTTTGAGACGGAGTCTTGCTCTGTAGCCCGGGCTGGACTGCAGTGGCCGGATCTCAGCTCACTGCAAGCTCCGCCTCCCGGGTTTACGCCATTCTCCTGCCTCAAGACTCCCGAGTAGCTGGGACTACAGGCGCCCGCCACCTCGCCCGGCTAGTTTTTTTTTTTTTTGTATTTTTAGTAGAGACGGGGTTTCACCGTGTTAGCCAGGATGGTCTCGATCTCCTGACCTCGTGATCCGCCCGTCTCGGCCTCCCAAAGTGCTGGGATTACAAGCTTGAGCCACCGCGCCCGGCCTAGGACTTTTGAAGAATATTACTGGCTTGGTTTTGATTATATACTAAAATAAATGTTCTCAAATTGTCTATTTCATATGTATTTTTAATTGAAAATGATGGCTTGCCTTTATTTTCAATTAATATTTGTCTAATGCTGTATAAATTACATGGGAGTGTATTTCAAAGAAAGGATTATAGTTGTTAAACATCAAATAAATTAAAATTGTTCTTAAAGCTTATAGATCTTTAGGATATAGGCATATGTGTTTGGATAATGCAGGGACTTTGAATACATCATCAGATATATTAAAAATCAAGTTATGCCGAATTGATTTTACTTATATTTAGAAAATGCATTGACAGTTGATATCATGGTTATATTCCCCTTCTCTGAGCTTTGTGCATGCATACAAAATAAAATGCAGTTGTTTTCTACTTAATACAAGCAATATGTAACATTTCATTATTTTCAGTTATTCTTAAAAAATAAAATTTTCATCATTAAACATTTAAGCACCTATTTATTAGGGTTGCTGCTGTCAAATACAGCTACTATCTAATGAGTTTGGAACAGCTTGCTTTTCTTTTTTCTTGTGGCCCTTTTGCCAGATACTTATTCTGCAGGGTTCTCATATTCTTGGTATAGCCAACAAAAATTCCGTAGGATGGGTGGTATCTTGTGTTAGTTCAAAAGCTTACAGAATCACCTTCATGTTCACAAGTTGACACCTTTCAGAGCAGTTATCCTAATTTTGTATGTGATTTGTGCAGCAGAACCAGCTTTATATTTTTTGATGTAAATTCAGGGTAGACACTTGAAAATTAGTGTGAAGCAGGTGCTGGTCTAGGGATTTTGCGTATAATGAACTGTTTCCTATCTTACAACCTTGAAACTGTAGACAGCATATGAACCACTTTGAATTCTCCAGTTAGAAAAATATATTTGTATTGAGAGGTACAGTGGGGATGAAAATAGAATTTGATAGTATCTGGATCATCTTTAGGGATTAAAAATATACCAACTTTCTTCTTCAGTGAATCATGCCAAGTACCAGAACTTGCCTGAATGATATTGTTAGCCATTCTCCAACCTACAAGGTGGATTGCTATTCATTTTTCAGCACCACAATCTTCAACCCCAAGCTTTTATTTTTTTTCTCTTTTTTTCCTAAAGAGGTTTCTGTGGTGTTTCTACATAGAAAAAGACAACTGCAAGAGGGATAATTCATAGTCATGGAAAATAGTCATTTGTGTATTCAGCAAATATTTAAGTACTCAAGCATAGTGGCTAAAAGCATAAACTCTGAACCTAAATTGCCAAAGAGCCAAGTTCCTCTGCCCGCGAATTAGGTGACCTGAGGCAGGTTACTTAATCTATACATCTGTATCTGTAAAATGGATATATAGTAGCACCCACTTCACAGTTTTCTTGAGAAGATTAAATGCATTAATTCATGTAAAATGCTTAGAACAGTACTTGACATATAATAATAACTCAACTGTTAAATATTATTATTAGAATTCTTTAGAAATTTAATACTGCTAATTTATTGGGAAGAAAACATTCTTTCTCAGCAACTTAGAAGATTAAAAGGATTATTTTTTTCCAGGTGGCCCCAGTCTAAAACACTTTATAGACTGATATGTAAATCTTTACAAAAGTTATGGCAAACATATTTCTGGGAGGAATACACTGATGTGTATGTGTGTGCATGTTGATTATAGTTGCCTGGCAAAAGATTTCAGGCAGATGTTTATATCCCACCTTTGAGCTATAATGTTTTAACAGAAAGCGACTAGCCACAATATTTAATCAAATTTCCTGATTTTGATCTACTGGCAAGTTGTCATTCTTGACTAAATTAATCATGTGAAGATTAAATATCACAATTATAAATTCAGGAAACAAAACTATTACTTCTAGACTAGGATACACTAGATTAATGTTCGAACCAATGGCTTTATGGACCAGCACTGGTCAGGACTTTAACATGCTTTAATTGTATCTATTTATTGTTCTTTCTTTCCCTGCAAACACCAACCACAATGAAATGCTAGGGTTAGGGAAGAAATGATTTTCTGGTGCTAAAATCACACTGTTTCCAGTACGTGTAGTCTGATGTGTTAAACCAGGTGCACAATTTAAATTACAGAAGATCTGATTCTGTTTAACAGAGATATTTACCTATGTATGACTTTTACTTGAGAAATTGTAATTATTTCTACATAGCCTGTTCTTAAGAATTTGCCATAGATAAATTCAACTACTTTTATATTGTATTGTTTTTTGAAAAAAATACTGTTGATATTATTAATATTAATGCAATAAAGAACTAGATAATATATCATCCCCATATAAAGATTATGACTGATTTCTTACAATCACACAGTGATTGTAATCATAAAGTATATATTTAATAATTTTTAATCATTGGAAGGAAAGTATGTTACACATCAAGTTATTTATAAAAGTCTCAGACTTATATTTTTTCTTCATTTGAGGCAGTACATTTCAACTATAAAGTATGTAATAGTCTGTTTTAGCCAAAAAAAACTCACCTTTCAGAGCTATAAAATATACAGAATTGAAAGCTGACACCTAATATATTTTTCATTAGATACAGATGTTCAATGTAAAATTCTTTTTACAAGTATTCATGAAAAACAGGATAACTAAAAAGATATAATGCATAAAAAGTAAAAATCATACCTTTTGGTAAACTGTTAGTGGCTTTTTAATGAAAGCTATTTTTTTCTTTTTATGATTTACGTGTTCTTTTCAGTATATTGTAAACATCTTATAACTTAAAATTATGAATGGAATCTTCAAACTGCCATAGAACTTAATGAAATAAAAATACATAAAGATCTATTAAAAGTGGAAAATCTTGCAAGTAGTTTATAAAGAAATAATTCAACAATTTAAATTTTATCTTCTTTATCTTAAAATTTAAATTTATTTGAATAACACTATAATTAAGAAAATTATTTCTAATATTTACTTTCTGTAATTTTGTGAAATAATTTTGTTATTATTAAAAAATGCAGCCTGGCGTGGCAGCTCATGCCTGTAATCCCAGCACTTTGGGAGGCTGACGTGGGCGGATCACTAGGTCAAGAAATCAAGACCATCAGGGCCAACATGGTGAAACCCTGTCTCTACTAAAAATACAAACATTAGCTGGGCATGGTGGCATATGCCTGTAGTCCCAGCTACTTGGGAGGCAGAGGTTGCAGTGAGCCGAGATCATGCCACTGCACTCAAGCCTGGCAATAGATCTTGGCAATAAAGCCGAGATTGCGCCACTGCACTCCGGTCTGTGGCTAGTCACTTTCTGTTGGAAAAAAAAAAAAAAAAAAAAAAAAAGAAAAGGAAAATGAAGGCCAATATGATGAATACACAATACAAATTCTGTTATGCTGGCTTTTTGTATTTTGGCATGCTACTTTCATTTCTGAACTGAGCTGCACACAGTTTTGAAATAAAAGTTCTGCTCAGGCTACCTGTGTGGTGAGTATTTAAAGCTACTGATGTTTTTCCACCTGCAGAAGTCATTATTCTAATTGGGGGTCAAAATATGAACTACCCAGTAGGGGAAAAAGAACATTTGTTTAAAAAGTAATTCTTTGTCCCTAAGACTGCCCCCCAAAATGGAAAAAAAAAAAGTCATTTTAAGCAGATGTTTCTTGAAATCCAAATATATTAGATACTGTGAGTTTAACTTAAATGGTAAATGGTTCATCTGTTGTTCCAGCCGGATTTTATTTATTTATTTATTCATGAGACAGAGTCTCACTCTATCGCCCAGGCTGGGGTGCAGTGGTGTGACCTCTGCTCACTACAACTTCCGTCTCCCAGATTCAAGCCATTCTCCTGCCTCATCCTCCCAAGTAGCTGGGATTACAGGCGTGCGCCACCATACCTGGCTAATTTTTGTATTTTTAGTAGAGGCAGGGTTTCACCTAGTTAGCCAGGTTGGTCTTGAACTCCTGATCTTAAGTGATCTGCCCACCTTGGCCTCCCAAAATGCTGGGATTATAGGCATGAGCCACCATGCCAGGCCGCATTTTCAAATAATAAGAAAATTATTTCACAAATTTACAGAAAGTAAATATTATAAATAATGTAAGTAGTTTTCATATTCCAGGTAAAGGAGAAAATTAGGGATTGTGCAATAAAGGTGTCTGGAGAACGCCTCAGTGAGGACGGTGTTTAGCAATCTTAATTTTAGCAGTGAGCATGGTATGTATTGGAGAGAGAAGTTGAGGACAGAAAGAATAGCCATTGTTCTTGTTGCTAGAGGTTTAAGTATCACATTATGAAGATTTTTATTAAGGTTATGGCATGAGAAATAGAAGGAAGCTTGAATCTGTAGGACTTCTGACTAATAATTTACAGAAACATAAGGCAGGAAAATGGAATATTCTGAAACTTAGATTAATAGGAAACAAAAAAGGAGAGGGCTTTGAGAAAGATACATTTTGAAAGAATATATAAGAAAGCAGTGCGGTAGCAGGATCTCAGCTCACTGCAGCGTCTGCCTCCCAGACCCAAGCCATCCTCCTACCTCAGCCTCCCAAGTAGCTGGGACTGCAGGCATGCACCACCATGCCTGGCTAATTTTTGTGTTTTTGTAGAAATGGGGTTTCACCATGTTGCCCCATGGCTGGTCTGTAACTCATGAGCTCAAGTGATCCACCTACCTCGGCCTTCCAAAATTCTGGGATTACAGGCCTGAGCTACTGTGCCCAGCCTACCTGTATTATTTTAATCAGGAAAACCATTTCAATGGAATCTAGAGATATGGTTTTATATATTGGCCATGTTATTAAAGTTCCCAATGGTGGTTTTTAAATATATATATATATGGCTCTATTTTAAATTAAAGAAAATTGATCTGGCTGAGTGCACCCCAGATTACATGACTGTAATCCCAGTACTTTTGGAGGCTGAGGCTGGAGGATTGTTTGAGCCCCCGGAGTTTGAAACTGCAGTGAGCTATGATCCTGCCACTGCACTCCAGATTGGGTAATAGAGTACAATCCTGTTGAGAGAGAGAGAGACCTATGTTGTTCTTGTAGTCAGACGTACACCTAACAAAAAATACTTGTTCTGCATTATGTCCTGCCTTATGGGTCAAAGTAATTGAATGGGCCATTGAGGATGAGAATGGAATGATTAATGGAGGCCAAATTGTGAAATCACTGGTAAAGCTGGTTCTTTGAGTTTTGTTGGTTAGTTTTCATTCCCCCTGATTACTAAATGATGGAATTCTTTTACCCAGGATATCATTTTGCCACCTTTAATATGAAACAAAACTTTTATGCAGTTAGCACTATGTTATGAAAATATTAAATGCTGAAATTCTTGCAACCAACAGAAGATAGAAAATTCCAAAGAAATGACTATTTCTGGTAAGCTCCTATCCCAGATACGTAACTCAGCTAGAATAGCAATTTTAGTAATAAGATTGTGTCAAATATTTTATTTAGTGTGAATCTGACATTTTGATTTTCTTTTTATAATGCTTCTTTTTGTCATTTCAGGGAAGGAGATTACAGCCGAAACTTTTATGGAGAAGTTGGACAATGGTGCCTTGCTCTGTCAACTTGCAGAAACTGTGCAGGAGAAATTCAAGGAGAGCATGGATGTTAACAAGCCCACAAAGGTAAAAGATCCCAATGCAAAAATCACTCTTAGGTGGTAGATTACATTTATAATTACTTATAAATTGTGTGTAATTAAAAAATTTATTGTGAACAGATGCATCAAGGTCTATACTAACAACAAAGTACAAAGGGTTCTTTTTAATTAAGTAACGTGTTATTTGCAGTCTAATTACATAAATTGCATAATCCTTTTGGTGAATCTAATTAAATAAAAGCTTATGAAAAATGATGGTATTAAAAGAGTGTTGTATATAAACTCAATGAATCTAAAGTATTGACTAAAAACTTAGCAGAGAAATAATTGTGTCATTAGGCAATGCACAAATCTAGCCAAGAAAGATTTACTGAATAGATCTTTGTTTTCAAAAATATTATGGCAGAATACTAGATCAAAATTTCTGGACTGTAATTTTTTGTTTATTCTAAATAATAGTACCATTGAACTAAGTAAATTTGGACAAATTATATATTTTATTTCTAACTACTCAGATTTCTTTTCTCCACATTAATTCTAATATTCTTTTCTAGTGATTATAAACACTTGATGAAAGTATGGTGTTTGACTTTTTTGAAGAAAACAAGAGAGATTGTACTTAATTTTTAATAGAGAATGAAAATAGATATAAAAAAATATTAAAATAATGTTGACTAGGCATGGTGGCTCATGCATGTAATCCCAGTACTTTGCTTTGGGAGGCTGAGGTGGGCAGATCACGTGAGATCAGGAGTTTGAGACCAGTCTGGCAAACCTGGCCAAAACCCATCTCTACTAAAATAAATAAATAAATACATAAAAAATAAATTAAAACAATTTAGCCCAGCACCATGACACATGTCTACAATCCCAGTGATGCAGGAGGCTGAGGCAAGAGAATTGCTTGAACCCAGGAAGTAGAGGTTGTGGTGAGTAGAGATCACACCATTGCACTCCAGCCTGGGTGACAGAATAAGACTCTATCTAAAAAAAATAAAATAAAATAAAAATAAAAATGTTGAAGACAACTTACTACAGAAAGCAACTGTTAAGCCTTTTCTGCAACTCTAAGAGAAAAAATAAAAGGGGTGTGTGTGTTTGTGTGTGTGTGCGTGTATGTGTGTATTGCCACTGAATTTATTTTTTAGATATTTTATATTACTCTGTATTGTATAATATACAAAACCTTCCTCTATTTTTTTAAATCTTAAAAGCAGCTCTGTGAAGGTATTAATTAATTAAGTGGCTCCCAAACTTTGCTGCACATTGGAATTACCTGAGCATCTTTAAGAAAAATGCTGAGAGCTGGGCTGGATGTGATGGCTCATGACTGTAATCTCAGCAGTTTGTCAGGGCAGGCAGATTGCTTGAGCTCGGGAGTTCAAGATCAACCTAGGCAACATGATGAAACACCATCTGTAAGAAAAACACAAAAAAATTAGCAGGGAATGGTGGTGGGTTCCTGTAGCCCCAGCTATTTGGGAAGCTGAGATGTCAGATTCACTTGAGTCCAGGGGGTTGAAGTTGCAGTGAGCCGAGATCACAACACTGCACTCCAGCCTGGAAGACAGAGTGAGACCCTTTCTCAAAAATAAGAATAAAATAAAATAATACTGAGACCTGGATCGCATGCCTTAACATTCTGATTTAATCCCATAGGGTGAAACCTGGGCACTGGAATTTTTAAAAAGCACCCCAGGTGATTCTAATGCGCAGCAAAGTTTGGTAACCATGAATTTCTTTTAATTTTCTCCTTGATTGGATGGTTGAAGACTCTAAGTAATTTGTACAAGATTGGCTAGTAAATGACCAATCATGAAGTTGATACAGGCAACTTTGCAAGTTTAATGCTGTCTCATTTTGGTTCATTATGGGTAGCCCAGGAGTGAGGAGACTGTTTATGAAAATGCTTTGTGTCAAGCTTAATGTTAGGACACCAATTTTTCTTCTGTTCTCATTTCCATCGTGATGTAACCGGCCTCTACATCAGCTACTGATGAGAAAATATAATGCCAATAAGAGGACAATTTGTATAGAAGGTTTACTGTAAAGCAATGAGCAGAGGGAAATAAGCTGTGGTGCCCAGACACTTGAAAGCATTACCTTCACATTACGAGGTTCCTGAAACCCGTATTGCTTGTTTTTGAGGATGGAGAGCCCAGAACCTCAGTGTTAAGAATCCTTGAATCCTCCAGAGTAATAAAGATTAACCAACTCTATTAAAGCCATTGTGCGGTTTTCTGGTTTTGCTTTGTTTGTAAGTCTTTGCTTTTTTAAAACAGAAGCAAAGATTCCCAAATAGATTTCTAATTGTAAGACTCCAATGTAAGATAACCCTAAAGCATTAGGCTATAGGTCAAAGGCTTTGACATTAAGTGCATTTTGCTTGGGTTCTAGTTTTATTTATTCATTGGACATGTCTGAGCCATAGTTTCCTTATCCGTGAAACAGGATTAATACTTAGGCATGCATACCTTCCATAGAGCATTGCACAAAATGGGGCTCTTGATAAAATCTCTTTTTCCTATGTGAAAGATAAGAGACCCTTATAAGAATTTTCGATTAACTATAAGAAAATAAATATTTTATCGTCTATGGCCATACCACCCTGAACATGCCCGATCTCATGTGATCTCGGGAACTAAGCAAGGTCGGGCCTGGTTAGTACTTGGAAGGGAGAAAATAAATGCTTTATAAATGTTTGTATTTAGCATGAGAGCTGCTATGTGCAGATATGTATACATTTGCCCCAATCTCCATGATAATATGTAATGTTGAGGATGTTTACGGATCGAAAGTTATGTAACTACTTTCCTTTTAAACATTTATTTCAATATTATAATTTTTATAATAAAACTATAAAACATAAAGAAACAAAAGAATATTTTTCAGTTAGTAGTAGAACTGCAGCAAGTTATTAAACTTGAAATAGTTCTGTGAACCTAGGCAATTTTGTTTGACTGAATATGAAGCTAAATTTTTTTTCAGATTGTGATAAAGGTTTTAGTATAAAACCTTAAATGTGTTACTTGAAGAAGTGCAGGTTTAAAAATACTTATTGTCATCTCACCAAAAAGTCACATGCACCTGTGTGTTCATAGCAGCACTATTCACTATAGCAAAGACATGAAATCAACCTAGATGCTCATCAATGGTGGACTGGATAAAGAAAATATGGTCCCTGTATACCACGAATACCATGCAGCCATAAGAAACCAAAATCATGTCCTTTGCAGAAACATGGAGGCAGCTGAAGGCCATTATCTTAAGCAAGTTAATGCAGCAACAGAACCAAACACCACATGGTCTCACGTATAAGTGGGAGCCAAATACTGAATACATATAGACACAAAGAGGAGAACAAAAGACACTGGGGCCTACTTGAGCAGGAAGGGCGGGAAGAGGGTGAAGGTCAAAAAACTACCTATTGGGTTCTATGCTCACTATCTGGGTGATGAAATCATTTGTATACCCAACCTCAACAAGGTGCAATTTACACATGTAACAATCCTGCACTAAAAGTTGAAAAAAAAAATACCAGTTATGACCTCACTTTCACTGCTCAATACATCAAATTTGATCTGAAGTAAAAGTTGACATAGTTGCTCTTGACTGAATTGCCTTCTGTGTTCTTAGCAGCATTTATATATTCACAACTGACTGCCAGTAATATGCAGCTTAAATCAATAATAACTTGTGCCTTACCATATGAAAAGTGCAAAGATCACTACATTTTCTTTTCTGCCTTTTATAGTAAAATTTTAAAAGATGAAAAGCCAAAACGTTAGTATGTGTATCTTCATGGCTACTATTGTTCATAAATATACTTCTGTTGAACTCAAGATTTTCAGTTCATTTTTGGTCTAGAAACAAACAAAAAAAAATGTTATGAGATTGTAAGCATGTTGATATTATTAAATCTAAATACAAATTTAAACAATAATGGATTTACTACAACCCAGGTAATTAGGATTACAGTGAATATTTCCCATGAGAAAAAATGAGGCTTTAAAATTGAGTTTAAATAGTCTGGAGGTTACAATATTAAGTCTGCTTTTACATGTGTTTATACTCATGAGTTCATGTATGGTTTGTATAGAATTATTTCTCATTTTGGCATTTTGAAGTTCCAAAAAAATGGTGGCGAAAATAGATGCATTAGTCAATACATTCTCTGAATTAGTGAAACTGTGCATGGGGAGATGTTGAAACAGAATTACTTTTAAAAAATTGACAACAAACTTGATCCCATCCAAAGCCATGCCACAGGAAGCTCTCTGTAGTTTTTTTTCTAGCAACTTTAATCTTATCTCCTCATTTTCATAGCAATATTTTTTACTTTTCCTGGTTGATAGTTAATTTGGAGATTTTACAGCTGTGTAAACAAATTTGAACGAGTAAGTTATGCCTGGTATGTGTGAAGTATGTCTATATTAAGGATGATTTAAATGCTCTTAAATCTGAAAGTAAATTTTAATAAATGTTAGTTCACATATTTAATATTTTAGATATAAATCCATGACTCTTTTATATCCAGCTTTGGTTTGATAAAATGCTCTGAATGGAAACAATTCTGTCCTATGATTCTTTCTTGCAGACATCAATAGATCAATTTAAAAATAGCTTCTTTGTGTGTGTGAGCTCTAAGTAGTTAATCTTAGCTTTCGTGTAGTGGGCCATTTTCTAACTCTGCATGAGAGCAATGCAGAGACTTCGCAGACTTGGGCAGTAGATGGGTGGAAACATTTGAGACCAGTGTGCAGCCGTTTAATGTGTAATTTTATTTAATTCATTTGTATGCAGTATAATATTATAAATTCACTGTAATTATAAATCTCAATATTTCTGGAGTTGAGAATGTTTAAAGACAAAAATGTAAATGAAACGAATCTTTGCAGTATCGTTTTAGGATGAGAAAACCAAACCAAATGGCAAGTTTAAGGCTAAGTTTTATGCTTTTTGGCTCTCAGCTACCTGATCCAGTTGGCATCTCTAATCAAGACAGGGGAATTGTTACATTTATGCATGAACTTTCTTTTCCTGGTGCAAATAGTGTTCCATAGTACAAACCTCTTCCTATTGTATATTTGCTCTCTCTTTTTTGTTTTCTCCCCTACCAATCACAAGTTTGCTGATTTATGCAAAAGACTCTCTCAACCAAGGGGCATTAGTGTGGGGCAAGACATTCAAAAGGTTTAACCTTTCTTTTTCTACTAATTTTCCTTTGCATTTGTCTCGTTTATTTTGAGTGTCTTCTTCAGACATCAGAGTTTCTCTGGGTTCAGAGCTTCCTCTGACTTCAAAGAACCCTGGGTGGTTAGATCAAGTTTGAAGCAGATGAAGGAGGGGGGAAAAAAGAAGTTCTGTTACCTAGTAGAATGCTACATTATGCTCCAAGGAAGGAACTGAACATTAACCGTCTAAATGTAGAATCCAGTCCTTGTTCAGGAGAAAGAACATCCTGCAGATAGAATGCCTGCAATGCATTTGCCCATCAAGAGTACTTGGTTCCTTGAGCTGCAAGATAACAATACGTCAGGATGTTGTTTTGTGCCCTCCGGGAATTAAATAAGACATAAAGATTAGAGATTTTCTTCTCAGAAAAATCAGTAGCACTTTGTGTTCAGAGAACATCTTATCAAGATTTAATTCTGAGAAATCCAGATATTTGTGTTTACTGCTGATCACTCTGGCAGAACAAGAAAGTATGGTAGATGCAATAAAAGGTTTTGTATGAAAAAGAAAATAAAATCTCAGCTGTGATTATTCTGGAGTCATTCGTTGCTGGCTATACAGCTAAATGATTTTATATCCCTTAAAAATTTATTTTTCTAAATTGCAAACATAATGCTAGAATTAAACAGAATATATTATGATGAGATGGGAAGAATATAGGTGGAATGATGAGGAAAGAAATAATTTTTTATAGGTATGTTGCTACCAGAGACTAAAGGAAAAAGAAAGTTAGTGGTAAAGTCCAGTTCCTCAGGGTTTGTAAAATATAGGTAAAATATATTTAAGCTTTAAATACACTGAATTTTTAAAATTTTTTATTTACTTTGTAATTGCTTCCTCAGGTTGAATTATTTCTCAGTATAAAATTAAATCCCCCCATCACTATTTTTCTAAGTCTGATCAAATAGCCAAATTATTCACCTCCAAATCAGAGACAATGAAATGTCTTGCTTAATTTCTTTTTCTTTTCCCCGAGAGTGTTTCTGTTCTATACCATCTTCCAGAGATATGCCTAAATGGGATTTCAATGCCATATCATTACATGTTGGTATATCATACAGAATAAAAAGAATAGTACGTAAAGGAACTTGACTTTTTTCAAATAAAACTGGTCACAGGAGACTTGATACGGGCTACATTTGCAGTTGGCGGGGGGCACGGAAAGCAGCAATGTGAAAAAGTGGGCAAGATAGGGAATGAGTGATGTGCCTATAGAACTTATTTAGATCTTAATGTCTAATTGAGCCCATCCCATACATGGCACTTGAACTTGTAAACCCAGAAAATCGGAGACAAGTCTCAGTTCACTTAGAAAGCTTATTTTGCCAAGATTGAGGACGTGCACCCATGATACAGCCTCAGGAAGTCCTGATGATGTGTGCCCAAGGTAGTTGGGGCACAGCTTACTTTTATACATTTTACGGAGACATGAGACATCCATCAATATATGTAAGAAGTACATTGGTTTGGTCTGGAAAGGCAGGACAACTTGAGGCAGAGGCAGAAAGACACGAAGTGGGGAAGATGCTCCAGGTCACCAACAGATGAGAGACAAACAGCTGCATTCTTTTGAGTTTCTGATTAACCTTTCCAAACGAGGCAATCAGAAATCCCATTTATCTCAGTGAGCAGAGATATAACTTTGAATAGAATGGGAGACACGATTGCCCTAAGCACTTTCCAGCTTGAGTTTTCCTTTTAGCTTAGTGATTTTGGGGTCCCAAGATATTTTCTTTTCACATATTCAATGATAAAGTAGTGCTGGGCACAATAAAAAATATGGCCCAGTAGATCACATGGCAATAAGTTCATCATAAACAGTTAATGTTTCATGATTACTGGTTCCCATGGTAGAAATTCAGTCTCCATCAGACAACAAGAACAAGCGAGGAACATTTGAATCGTGCCCTTCCTAAAAGGGCAATGTTCCTACCTGGCCCCTACTACTAGACCCAGAAACTTTGTTTAGTTGGCAGAACCCCCTTTCTGCATTTTCATGACATTTATTCTCTACCCTCCAGAATGTGTGTATTTTATGAAACCATCTGGTTTGCCTACTATTCTTGCTTTCCAGTATCAAATCTCCAATGTCAAATATCATAAAATAGTAGAGGAGCTTGATGACCTGTGATGTTGAAATATCCATGGTCCCTGTCGGTTATGTCACAAGGCTGGAGATGGTGTATAGGATAGTAAGAGTTCTATTGTTACTGTCAAACATATGCAAACTGATTCTGGAATTTTCTACTTATTAGAATAAAGAAAGTTGCATTCTCCAAACCAAGAGAGGAATGTCAAGAACCAGGATATTGAGTGATACACTTCATTGAAAAGAGCACATCTGTAACAGCGATTCTGATTAAATATGTTACTTCATTGTAATCTCCCTGCTGTTTCCAAGTCGTATCAATCTTTTTTTTACTGATTTTCATTGAGAGGTGGTAGAAATCACTTTTTATTTTTTTTTGCAATATTCAGGTCATTAATAATTGCATGAATCTCTGACTTTTTAAATAGGTGTGCTTTTTTTATTTGATCCTTTTACCACAAAAGAACTTATTCCATGTGTCAAAGATAAAAATTAGGACAATTGTTGAGAATATCCATGCAAATTATGCACTCAGGAAAAACTATAAAAATAACATCTAATGTTTGCAAAGGTGTACTAGTCATAGTATAAAGTAGGTTTAGGTAAAAATTCTCACTGTGACCTGATTCCCCACAAAGCATTTCCCCTTTCTGAATGCATAGTAAACAGATCAGGTCCCTTTGGAGATTAGAAGGAAGCTTTACATAAAGACTTGAGATCATTACTGCCTTCATTCAGTGAGCTCTGGATCTATAATTTGGCTCTAGTCTGAGAATTGGGCAATCAGAAGATTCTCTCATATTGTTGCTCTTTTTGTTATACAAAGAAAACCAAATATTGCATGTTCTCACTTATAAGTGGGATCTAAATGATGAGAACCCATGGGCACATACAGGGAAACATCACACACTGGGGCCTTTCAGAGGGTGGAGGGTAGGAGGAGGGAGAGGATCAGGAAAAATAACTAATGGGTGCTAGGCTTAATACCTGGGTGATTAAATGATCTGTACAACAAACCCTCTGACACAAGTTTACCTATGTAACAAACCTGCACTTACACCCCCGAACTTAAAATAAAAGTTAAAAAAAAAAAAAAAAAAAAAAAAAAACCAAGAATTTAGGGAGCTGACTTTCAATTTACTTCCCAAGGCCCCATGATTAATAAACCATAATCAGATTTCCTGTGCTTTAGGTCATTCTAGGAGATCTGATTGGCCTCTCCAGATTGTGTTCTATCCATCATATCCACTTTGCCTCTGGAAATTAAGTGCCAACACGTGTTACTGCTACCCTGAGAATTTCCATTCACACTAAAATGAGGAAGCTTATTTCAACAACAGCTCCTGAGACTTTCTGAAGAATAATGTCACCTTAAAATTTTTGAAGCTTTCTTCATCAACTTATTCTTCATCCTTTAGTGGAAAATAGAGCCTCTTGGGCCTCACTGAGTGGCATAGTGAAAAGTATGCTTATGTGAGGTATTCACTATAGGTTGAATGGAATGTGGAATTTTTTCTTCAAGTTCTTAATTCCTTTATCTATATCATACCAAGTGATTCCTGGCCTTTTTGTGTCATTTAATGTAAGCTATTGTTGAATCTACCTGTGTATTAGCAAATCTAGCAAACTTTAATAGGGTCATTCCTATTGAATTGGGGACATCTTTTTAGTCCAGTATGAGTAAATTAATTTTGCTGATTCTAAAATTACATTCTGCTCTCCTCAGACTAATGCCCTCAAAATTTATTGCAAAGACAGCAAAAAGAAAAAAAAAAGAAAAAGAAAACAAAACAAAAAATGCTCTGCCATATTATATTTAGTGGCACTCAACATTTTAAATGTATATTGAGGCTTTGTAACTAGTTATCCAGGGATTCCTGAGCTTTACTGTGACATGTATCTAAATTAATCCTTAGCCAGGCTGCAGTATTTTGACACCTGGTAGAGGCTGTCAGCAGTGGCTTAAAAAAGTGTGGGTTTGGCTGGGTGCAGTGGCTCACCACTGTAATCCCAACACTTTGGGAGGCCAAGGCGGGCAGATCACTTGAGGTCAAGAGTTTGAGACCAGCCTGAGCAACATGGTAAAACCATGTCTCTAACAAAAACATAAAAAATTTAGTCAGGTGTGGTGGTGTGCACCTATAATCCCAGCTACTTGAGAGGCTGAGGCAGGGGAATCGCTTGAACCCAGGAGGCGGAGGTTGCAGTGAGCCAAGATCATGCCACTGGACTCCAGCCTGGATGACAGAGTGAGACTCTTTCTCAAAAAATAAAAATAAAAATAAAAAAAGATTCTTTATTCTGTGGCTAGCTAAAATTTAAGGACAGAGCCATTGTTTCAGAACTGTCTAAGTTAATTGATACGCTTTTCTTAACCTGGTCCAGGAGCATACTGGATGTAGAGGAATCCACCATGTACCCTCCCTATTTCCTGGGAGGGTATGCTTGCTATTTTCTTTCCCAACTTGTCCATTCTTTTCATGTCTCTGACTCTCTTCCCAAGAAAAGAATGTTAGTCCCTTCTCATCTGAGACCAGGATCTGGCAAGGGGACAGGATTTTAGCAAAGGACAGGAAACAGTAGCAAATGCAAGTCATATTATTCTGTAAATTCCATATATCACAGCTCTTTAGTGGAAAATTCTTTTGTATGCAACAGTCACAAATGAAAGAAACTTGGTGATTTCTCTAAATTTGACAACAGAATATTTGTCAAACAAATTTGAAATAAAGAAAAAATTTCAAAATTTTGTGATATTCACCAATAATGAGCTGTGAGTTTGAAAGAGATTTTCCTGATTATTAGAAATTTTATCCTGATTAATCATGCTAAAGGAAAGATTCCTATGTATGTATATTTTTCCTATGTAAATATTTCTAAAACATTGTTTTAAGAAGAGGTGACCAAAAAGTTTAAAATAAAGATATTTAAGAAAATGTGAAGTAGCATTCATTCATGCAGTTAATTAATAAGAAATATTATGTTAGTTTTCTGTGCTTTGTGATGGCTCTAGTGTTTGCCATCTTTTAAAAGTTATTAATTTCTTGTATTTTTTTATTATGCTAAAATATTTAATACCATATCTAATTTTATATTTATAATTCTGTTCTTTTTTGTAAGGAAAGCCCCCAAATAAAATAAGCTCAAGACCCCACAAAAACTGTTTCTTTTCTAGCCCCTGTGTAAATGGTATGGGCTGCTAGCTTTCTATTCCACAGTTGTGTTCCATTATCAGTCTCAACACCAATTCCAAATATAAAATATTTTTCTGAGTCTTGACAACTTAACTCCATACTCTAGTACCAAATAAATTATTGGAAAAGATGAATTTATTGAGATAAATTTACAGAATGAAGGGAGAATTCTGAATGGAGTAATGATCTCAAGTCTTTACTGTACTGCTTCCTTCTAATCTCCAAAGGGATCCAGACTCTCTATTACGCATTCAGGGAAGAGAAATGCCTTGTGGGGAATCAAGTGACAGGTAGATTTTTTTAAAATCTAAAATTTTTGGAAAAGATGAACTTATTGCCAAAAGAATTTATTGGAAAGATATGGGGGTACCTCTTAGAGAGAAAAGACATGTGAAGGAAAGTTAAACTGGACTTTGAGGGCTTAAGAATTAGACTATTTGCAAGGATTATGCAGCAGAGATCCACAGTCATTTCAGGGTACCGCTGTTAGGGCAAATAATTTCAGACATTTTTTAGAGAGGGCAGCTGAACAGAAATGGTTAATAGTTTAAACTCAGTTGTCACACTACCTGGGGTGAAATCGTAACTCCTCCTCTGTGCCTTAGTTTTCTCATTTGTAGAATGTAGTAATAGTTGTAACTACCTCATTTAGTTATTATGGGGACTAAGTAAGTTAGTATGCACAAGCACTGAGTGGTACCTAGTACATATGGGTGCTCATTAACATTTAGCTATTAACTTTATTGTATCATTCCTCTCAAGACTAAAATTTCAGCAAGAAAGAGCTTGATTAACAGCCAACATTCTGACTAGATCATGGCTTCATACCTTGACTGCTCAGACTGAATAAAATGAAAGAATGAAAGTGTACCTAAGGAAAATTAATATACTCTTACCTAAGAAGGGAAAGGATACTGGAAGTGTAGAGATGCTCTTGCAGTCTCTACACTCTGTATCTGTAGATCTGGCCTCTCTCTTATGGTTGCTCTCTATCTGCATGTTAACCACTCTTTCTTGTACCACACTGTTGTACTTAGTTGTTTCCTAGTCTTTATCCCTTTGCTGGACTCTAAGATCCTTGAGTACATAGTTTATGTTTTATTCATCTGTGAGTCTAACATAATGCCTAGCATATAGATGCTCAGTAGACATGGTGTTGGATGAATGAATAAATACATGGCTCGATATGGATATTTACTTTTAGATCCAGAATACTATTATCCATGGATTTTAGCCATCTTTGATTATTAATCCTGAAGACTTTATTCTCGTTAAGTTTGAAATTCCTCCCTCTGCCTGTTTGCTTAGCTCAAAAGCCTTTGATGTGACAAAGCATGAGGAGCAAATCTGACTTTTCAAGTAGGAAAGATGGAAGATTTGAGAATTTTAGAATGGTCTAGGGAAAGAACAAGGATCTGAGGATGTTAAAAGCACTGACAAGAGATTGGCTGAAGTAACAGACCATGGGGATTTAAACTAGTTAGGAAAAAGTGAATCTTGGAGAAGGTTAATCATTTAGTTAATTGTAAATGTTATCATATAGTCACATGATGTATTATTTGAGTTCGGAGCATTATATAAAGGTAAAAATTAGGATAAAAATGAGCATATTTATATCCAATGGTTCATTCAGTTTGGGGATTTCTTTTCAAGGCCTGATTATACTGCTTGCATTATAAAATAAGCATCAGATGTACGATAGCTAATAGTTTCATGAATTTGCTCACCATTGAAAATTAGGAAGAAAAATAATTGTAGGGCTTTTAGGTAACAGGTTCTCAAGAGATGTTTTTGACCTGAAACGAAGTGCTGTGTCTTTCAATGACTCAAGGAACCATAAAGATGAAATCATTTTTTTTTTCTTTTGCATCTTTTTCCCAATAACTGCCTCTTTCGCTCAATAAAATAGTTGGTGAGGGAAATGAGAATATTAGAACCTTTATTTTCTCTCACAGCACCTAATTAGCTGTCTGCCAAAGCACTATTTAACAACCAATGTAAAAATACAATTTCTTTAAAACTGCAGGAGAGAATCAGAATTCTAGTACTTAGGAAAACTGCACAATAAATCCTGCTATCGACTTTCTGAAAATGTGTTATTAAACAATGGGTAACTCAAAAAGGAGTTAAATATGATCATGGAGTACAGCAAGTTCATTTTATCAATCTTGTATAATATTGAATATTACCATCTACAAATATTTTATGATAATTGAGTCCTACTTATATATGTTACTTTAAAATTGGATGGTTTGAGTATATATTAGCAACAAAAGATGATGTTATTGGCTGTGGGTGTTAATATGCATTTGTCTTGATGGTGAGAAAGATAGTTGTGATTTAAAGAGTGTGATTTAAATATAGAATATTCTCAAGGAGTTTACTCTCTATTAGGAAGAAATTTGTTGTATGTGGTAATGCATAGCTTGTGAGATCAAGCTTAAAAAAAAAAAAGTTGAGAAAGGACTGGGCACGGTGGCTCATGCCTGTAACCCCAGCCTTGGGAGGCCAAGGCAGGTGGACCACCTGAGTTCAGGAGTTCAAGACCACACTGGCCAATATAGTGAGACCCCGTCTCTACTAAAAATACAAAAATTAGCCGGGTATGGTGGCAGAAGCCTGTAGTCCCAGCTACTCAGGAGGCTGAGGGAGGAAAATCACTTGAACCTGGAAGACTCAAGGTTTCAGTGAGCCAAGATTATACCACTGTACTCCAGCATGGACAACGGAGTGAGATTGTCTCAAAAAAAAAAAAATTGGGAAAAAAAATTAGTTGCAAGCAGTCACAGGTCTTAAGAAAAAGGCATTATTTTATTATGGGCCTTAAATTAAAACAGAAGTTAAAAGATATAACAGTACATACTGAAACGTTTTCACACTTTTAAAATTATTTTAAGTGTGTCCTATCTTCTTAAATCAAAAATGATATTAATTAAAAATGAAAATACCTGCCATATAATATAAATACAGGCGCCGCACATGCATTGCAATGTCTAAAGTGCTTATGCATACACCTATTACAATGATTTTTAAGTGGGTTTAAACTGATTAATTTGACCATTCTGACTACCCATACATTATCATTTTCTTTACTGTTTTTATTATCACAAGGTCAAAATCCAAATTAATCTCATTTATTTGTTTTCAATGAATCATAGAAGGAATTGTCTCTCATCCTTTTGATATATAACTCTAGAGGTGGGTGGCAGAAGAAGCCAGTGTCTAAGATATTGGGCAGAGGTTCTTTAGGAATAATACTTAAAAGAGTATGAAGTTTGTTGAACTATCTGTAGATGGAATTACAAATAGAACAAAACTACTTTATGGCCTATGTATTTAAAATTATTTGGATAAGAGTATATAGGCCCTAGCAAAATGAAAAATGACCATATGTAAAGCCTGGAAAGCCTTTGTAAAAAACACTCGTGTTTGAGATAGCTTACTTTTTACACCCTAAGAAGCAAATGGCAAAAGTAAAATTTATTTTAGAATTTCCCTTAAATTATAAGAGGGTAACATAAAATCTATCATCTTCATGTTTGTCTCCTTTCTTATTTGTTGTAGGCCAGTAGCTGCTAGTCTTCTCATATGAGCAAAAAGCCATTTCCCCAATTCTAATGTTCTCTTCATATTGGGATATGCTCCTAATAAGGACTTTGTGCTGAGATGTGGGGAAGAGTATATCTAGCCCTATTCTGTACTATGCTGAGAATCTACATAGTTCAGAGCAAGGAGAAGAGATAGGGAAAGACCAGGTGTTGGATTCTAACCTAGAAATTTGTCTAGATTCCAGAGGCTACTACATTTATATGAATCTGCTTATAAAGGCCCCCTTCAAAATTGTTCTTTTTGCTTATGAGCTCAAACCATAATATATTATTTGGTAGTGTAAATAACTGTTGCATTAAAGGCATATGAAACATATGACTGAAAATAAAATATGTTAAATTGAAACTCCAGAAAGTATAAAAAGAAGAAGAACAAATTCTGGATTGAAAAGAGGGAGGTTCACACACACATGCACACACACACATTTTTCATCTACATGATTTCCTAGCACTAGCACAGTGTTGTCCCTTGAGCATAAAAGTAAACCTGACTGAATTTTTCCATGATGATATCATCCCTTCTACTTACAGTCTCACATCCTGCACTTAACAACATGCAGGCACATCAGTAAGACAAGATTGTAAAAGGAGTCTAACTGGGGAACTGTTTTCATGATATTTGATAGCACTAATTGTGGTCACTGCTTTCAAAGCACTGTGGATGTAGAATATCATGTCAGGAAAAGTCACTCTCACCATATGGAAAATGGAAAATTAATTACTTTAAAATGAGCTGTTACTAAATGTGTTGGAGAAACTCAAGTCTTTGGAACAAATCAATAATGAATATGTATGCTATTTCTTGAAGGGGAACTTTCATAGATTTTATATTAAGAGCCTTTTCTAAAAGGCTGAAATTTGGGGAAAAGAGTTGCTTTTTCATTTAAAAATGTCTGAGAATTGCTAGGTAATTTAAAATGTAAGCACTCACCATATTTATGTGTGTGTGGTCCAAGGTATGTGGTACTGGTACATTACAGAGTAATGGAATAATGTTTTTTAGATGAGATAACTGAGTTTACAGTATATAGAGCTCTTCAACTGTGTCTTAAGCTCTTAGGGGCTGACTACATGAATGCCTTCTATTGTTTGACTTAGCAGTTTGAAAATGCATTACATATCATGCATGAAGCCTTCTAGTATGTGTTTTGTGTTTATATTAGTGGGCTGGTCATGTCTAATTTCACACCAGTGTAAGCTGCTTGTCTAACAGATGGCTCGCTAGCATTGCTGTTTCATATAAGAAATAAAAAAAAAAAAAAAAAAAAAAAAAAGATAATTTGCATATCTTGAAGCCAAAAGAAACAAACAAAAATCCCAGCTCAATCAAAAATTGTTAAAAAAGAATTAAATCGTTGAAGTGACAAGGAAGAAAAGAACCTGAAAATGAAGGTGAAACAATTCAATAAATTCAGAAAGTCTTTTGAGAGTCTGTTTTGTAGGTGTTATGGAGGATGTGAAGCAAATAAGTCATAGATTCTTTCTTCTAGGTCAGGAACACTTAAGTGCTTTTGTGCCGTGTTATTTTTGGCACTTGGGTGAAGCCTGTGGATCATTTCTCATCATGCTATTTTTAAATACATGAAATAAATACAAAATAAAAGGAACCAACTTTATTAAAATACAGTTATTTCAATATTAAAAATCAACATTAAAACACAAATTTAAAATAATATGCTTGTATTTTTAAAAGGTTAATCTGGCATTGCTTCTAATAAATCCTATAGTTATAAAGTAGAGAAGAGAGTAAACCCAGTATTTCCAGATATCAGGAACAATTGTAATATGAAATAAAAGCTTCTACAATTTTTACTGATGAGAAAACTACTGTGATTTTTTTGTCTACATTTATAATTGAAGGGATATTAAACTTCAAATACAAACTAGTGAAAATAAACATACTTTTCTTTTTTTTTTTCCTCATCTCAAATTCATGATTCTCCCAGAAAAGGACCCTTTCTTGTAGTGAGGAGTGTTGTAGTAAGGAATATTCTAATAAACAAATAACACTCAGAATAAATGGATTTTTACAGAATAAACAAAATGCAGTGGGAAGATTAACACAGGAGAGATTAATCTTTACTTATCTAATAAATGTGTGTGCAAACATATATGTGAGGAACCAAACCATATGTTGTTCTATGTTGTTATATTTGCTACATTTAAAATTGTTCAAAGATTGAAAAGTAGATATATGATCCTTTTTTTCCACAGACTTAATTAATGTTATCTGATATGATAATAAAGCAAACATTTACTTAGTATTTACTTCGTGTCATTCAGAGTAAGCTTTTTACATGTATTAAATCATCAAATAATTTAAAACTCAAGATAGAGCTTGCCACTTCTTAGCTCAAATTTTTTCAAATGGCACGTCAACTTTCTTGGAGAAAAAGCCAAAATCTATATGACAGCCTATAAGGCTCTATATGCACTGTTCCTTGGCAACCTTTCTGATCTCATTTATTATTAACTTGTCCCTTACCTGACTTTGTTGCAGCCACACTGGACTCCTTGCAATTCTTTGAACCTGACAAGTAGGTCCCATCTACCACAGAGCCTTCACAATTGTTCTCCTAGCTTCTTAGAGTATTATTTTCCCAGGGATGTGTATGACTTGCTTTTCACTCTCTTCATGTCGCTGCTCAAATGTCACGTTTTATCTGAGGCCTTCCCTGACCAACCTATATAAAGAACCTTTCAAGAATGCTCTTCCAGACTTTTCAACTGCCAAACATTTATTGAATGCTAACTGTGTACAAGATCTGATAAATAAAAGAAGAGTAAAGCATTACTGGGTCCTCCCCAAGAACTTGCAGTCCAATTAGGTACATAAAATATGAACATATAGTAATACAGATATCAATGGCAAGTGCTAAATAAATGATACCCACCAGTGGTTCTCAACTTTTGTTTAACCTTAACATACATTACAGTGATAACATTCCATTGATTATTCAACATATGTATATTGAACACCTAAAATATACAGGGCAAAATATTCAATGCTCACATGCTTCATGCCTTTGTGGATTAGCAGGGGATAATAACATTAAGCTGGTAATTAAAAAGTATGCAAACAGTGAATTTCAACTGCTGTGTATAGATACAAGAAAGTGTACATACATGACCAGCTTTAAGGGGAGGACCTAAACTAGTCATGTACAAAGGATATGTTAGATTATTTTGGAGCAGAATGAGAATAAACAAGACAGAGAGGGAATACAGAGTGTGCCAGATACAGTAAATTGCACACGTGAAAGCCCTCAGATGTGAAGGTGCATGGTGGCTTTGAGGAAGTAAAGGAAAGCAAGTATGTCTGGAGACTAGCACATAACTCAAGAGAATCGAGAGATGAGACCAGAACTAAGTCTTGTTGGATGCTGGCATTTATCTTAAGTATAATAATATGCCATTAAAGTATTAATATTTTAAACAGAAGCATGATAGACTCCTTTAAAATGACAACATTAGCAGTATAGAGAGTGGAACTAACTACCCAAGTCAGGAGGCTATTTCCCAGCTCAGATGACAGATAATGACCACTTATCCTAGGGTAGTGGCAGTGGAATGGGAAAGAATAGATGGTTTTGAGGTATATTGAGACCAGGTGGGCTTGTCAGAGCTTGGTGATAAATTGGGTAGAATGGGTTAGGGAGATTGGTCCGGAGTTTCCTACTTGAGGACACAGATGGATGGTGGTGCTTTGTTTTGCAATTGGAAAGGCCACGGAAGAGTAGGATTGGGGAAACATCGTTGTTTCTTACACACATGTGCATTCTATCTTCACGAGTACCTGAGGGTTATGAGCCTTGTTGGCTCCCTGTCACGCCACTCCTTTCATTTCTGCTCAAGGAAACGTAAACAAATGAGTAAGGAGGTGCTTTAGACGTAAACTTGAATTTTCTTTGACCTAGTCCTTGAAAAATATTTCAGTTGTAAGCTGTTAAGATCTATACTTTTAAAAGTAACAAATGTTTATAGACTTGCCTCTCAGCTGATCTAGACACACCATTGTTTAGACAGACCTCTGCTGATATACATAGTAGGTTCTTGTAAGGGTTCAGAAACAGTTTGTCTAAGTGCTCGGGGAAGTTTGCATGTCAGCAATGGAATTTAAATTGTCCAAACATGGTGCAAATAAATGTACAGAGAAATTTGTGGCAAATGCAATATAAACATGTAGTGACTGAACCAAGTATTAAAGCTGGAAAAATGCAAGCATGTACCAGGAATAGTGAATAGAAAAACATGGTTGACGTGGATCACATATGGAGAGAACGTTTGGCACACAGACTGGTGAAGCTCACATCTCATAACTGTAAGACTTAAGTATTTGAACTTTTTTTTTGTAAGCATTGAGCTGGAGAATGAGAGCATTAAATTTAGGAAGATTAATCTGAGGTTGATGTATATTCTTATTAAGTTGGAGAAATTTGAGGTAGGAGACAGGAGGATCGTGGAGTAAAGTTTCTGCATTTGTTTAGATCTGAGATGTTAAATGGTCTGAAGTTAGTGTGTCAACATTTGATTAAAAGGGGCAGGGTAATTGAAGAGATATTTATTGGAAAACAACAATGAGCTAGATTGGTGATTTACTGGGCACAAAAAGAAGGGATGAAGGAAGAATCAAAGCTACTATAATTTTTGCAATTTGAGACAATATGATGATTAGGGGACAGAACAAAAGAAGGAAATTCTGTTTTTGTGGGAGACATATAATGACTTGATAGATGTATTGAATAGCAAGATATGTAGGTAGATATTACAGATATTTTTGAGATTGTGTTTATGTTTTTTAGTGATTTTTAAAATCCCCAAATTTTCATTGGCACCCCAGACTGAATTTTATTTCAATTACTTTAAATGTCCTTTTCTTCAGTTTTCTAACAAACATGTACCTAAATTTTACCATATGCCAGTCATTATTTCAAGAACTTCTGTTTAAACTTATATAACCCTCATAGCAACTTCATGATGTAGATGCTATTATTATGCTATTTCACAGACGAAGTTAATATGCCTTATGTCAACACAACTAGTAATTGAAAATCCAGTATTCAAACTCAGGCAGTCTGGTTCCAAATGTATTTATGACCACTCCATTCTGCTGCCCCTCACTATATATGGAATATATGCCTTAGCTACAATCATATTTGTATTTATTCAATAAATATTTCATAAGTACTATTTGATGGGTTGTTACATTAGGTGCTAGGGATAAAGTGGTGAACAAAACCAGTCACTGTTCCATTCCTCATGAAGCCTACAGCCTAAAAGAGAGATAGTTGTTAATCAATTAATCATATGAAGGAACTTGATAGCAGGAGCACTTAAACAATGTGGATTTTACCCAGGTAAACTGAAGTGTAAGGGGTGGGACTTGCAGTTATTTGGGTGAAGAAGTATGAGAAGAGCAGAGAGGACACATAATGTGCAAGAAGTGTGTGGTGGGAGGCAGATGGAGAACATGCAGGAATTGGAACAAATGCTAGCATGGCTACAGGAGACAGAGGGCCTATGGTACTAGAGCAGACCATGTGCAGGCTAATACAAACCATGGAAGCCACATCACAGGGAGCTTTGTCTTTATCCTAAAAGCACTGGGAAGTCATTGAAGATTTTTAAGCAGGGGAAATCTCAATCAAATTTTCCGTTTGAACACCCTAATTTGATTAGACTGTAGAACTCAGAGGTGAATGCACAGCATGGTAATGAAAAAAAAAAAAAAACAAAACAGAAGATATTGTAATTAAATCACCATAGAAAGGTAAAACATTTGTCTTAAATGTTTATTTTTTCCTGTGTATATGTGGGCTTACTACAGTAATTACAGATGTAGTAAGATAACTAATAATCAACTCTCCTCAGGGCATTATTTGTAAAAGTAATTAAAAGTCGACATGTATTTGAAAAAAACATTAAATTAATTGAAGATAAGCTATTATCTAGGATTGGTATTAGGTGCTTTCTAGGATATCTTATTTAATTCTCAAAACATGTTACAAATGTTAGGCCTTCAGTTTGAAAGGTTAATTAGATTAAATTGCTGTTCTTGGTTATTATTAGTGCAGTGACATTAGCAGCCAAAAAAAAAAAAAAAGTTTCCCCTAAAATCATTTAGTAATCTGTGAGCCACTAAAATAAATTCCTTTCTTGGAATCCATCTGTTAAAAAATCTTTGAACTTTTGAAAATACTTATCTCATATATAATTTACAGATGACTACCCAAAAGTAGTTTTGACTAAAATATTAGAGCCAGAGACTCTGAACTCACAATTTGCTGCCAATAATGATAAATTATGATGTCATGGAACATGCAGAATATTTGTTGGAAATGAAAAATTCAAGATATATATATATATATATATATATATATATATATATATATATCAAAGTTTCATACTCCTAAGAAAGTTACTCAACTGTGGAAGAGACAGAAAAACTGATGCACATTCTCAAAAATAAAACTATCATCAATTTGATTGATCTATAATTAATAATAATTTCTATTAATTGTATGGAGAATCTGAGGATTGTCATACCTGCTGTCTCAAACTCCTTCCTCTTTCTGAGAAATCTTTCATATTCCATTTTGTATGTCACTTTTTCTGTCTTATCACTCAGCTATGACTTAAGGGTTTCCAAGATGAAAGTGTCAGGAGGAAAAGAAATCAATGTTTTTACTTCTGCAGAAGTATTATTAATTTTTTTCCTTTAGTCTCTCCTTGAGAGCAATGTCATAATTATTTTTTCCAAAGTCTATGTTACTTCTTAGTTTAAAATGTTAAAATCTACAATTCAAGTAGGAAAAATGGCAGATAGGAGACAGGACTAACAAGCAGCTCCCACTTAGATGGACAGAACAGTGTCTGGAGATTCACATTGTGAACTTTTGCTCCAAGAACCATCACAGGAACAAATCAGGAAAACAGAAATAATTCAAAGACCCTTTGAAACAAGCAGCTTGCTTCTGCAAATGCCATGAGACAGCTGAAAAAACTATGAGTTCCCAAAGTGTGTGGGGTAAAAAGTCAGCCTCTAAACATATATCCCCACTGTGAACTGAAAAATACTGATCATGGGAGAAGGATTTAACCTTACCGAGAGCCAAAACAGATTTAGGAAGCCAAATGAAAGATAAAAGTAGAAGAAGCAGTGGGGAGGAGCCCCATAGGCACTTCCAGTCTTCAGCTTAAGTCCAGGGAAGCCATCTCTGGCCTTATCTCACAGAGGTCCTTGGGGAAAGGAAAGCAGCTGGTGGAATTTGGGAGGTGCACAGGGTGAGGTAGACTCCTAGCTTAACTTTGTAATAATTTCAACTGAGCACAAACTTTCCTGAGCAGAATCAGGGGGAGAGAGGGAGAACAGGAAGTGCAGATACAAGTACAGAAGCCACAGATGGTGTGGGTAGGCAGGCCAAGGCCTGAGAGCCCTGCTTGCTTTCTCAATTGGGATGCTTATAGCCTGGGGCAAGATCTCAGCCCTGCCCACAAGCTGCCTGGATATAAACTTAATGCAGTTGGGGAGGCACAGTGGGAGTGAGACTGGCCTTGCTGACTATGTGGCATCTGGGTGAGCCCTGTCACTGCCAGCTTTCCCCCACTTCCTTGGTGACCTGTACAATGCAGCAGAGGCAGCCATAATCTCCCTGGGAACATAACTCCATTGGCCTGAAAACCACCCCCAAACCCCCACAGTGGCTGCAGCAAGTCCTGCCCAAGGAAAGTCTGAGCTCAGGTCCACCTAACTCTGCTCCTACCTGATGGTTTTTCTCTACCCACCTTGGTAACCAAAGACAAAAGACATAATCTCTTGAGAGCTGTGTGACCCTGCCATCACCTAAGAAACCTGAGCACTCATCTGGTCAATGTAGGCAAAATTATATCCCTCTTCTACTGCTATCCTCCTTTTACTCTCTTGAAAGCACCACCTCCAGGCTGGAGGCCAGCCAACTCAAGTCATTACAGCAACTCATAACAGAACAACCTTGCTTCGAAGCAGGAAAAAACAACAGCTAATTCTACCACCTGACACACCCTGGCTAACCAGAGGTCCTGAGTCTGTCCACATGACAACTTCACTGCTAGCATAACCAACACTCAAGAAAACCAGTGCACTAAACAAAACTATAACCAAGGACTCCCACAGAGTCCACTTTACTCCCCTGCCATCTCCACCAGAGCAGGTTCCGGTATCCACAGCTGGTAGACCTGAAGATAGATTGCATCACAGGACACTTTGCAGACATTCCCCAGCACCAGCCTAGAGCCCAGTTGCCCCACTGGGTGGTTAGATCCAGAAGGGCAATAACAGTCACAGGAGTCTGGCTCTCAGGAAGCCCTATTCCTAGAAGAAAGGGGAGAGCGCTGTATCAAGGGATTACCCCATGGGACAAAAGAATCTGAATAGCAGCCCTTGAGTTCCAGATCTTTCCAATGAAACATTCTATCTAAATGAGAAGAAACCAGAAAAGTAATTCTGGTAATATGACAAAACAACATTCTATGACACCCACAAAAGATCATATTAGCTGTCCAGCAATGGTCTAAACCAAGAAGTCTCTGAAATGCCAGAAAAAGAATTCAGAAAGTTGATTATTAAGCTTCTCAAGGTGTCACCGGAGAAAGATGAAAACCAACTTAAAGAAATTAAAGGCTGGAAGCAGGGGCTCATGCCTGTAATTCCAGCATTTTGGGAGGCTGAAGCAGGTGGATCACTTGAGGTCAGAAGTTCAAGACCAGACTGGTCAATGTGGTGAAAACCCATCTCTTCTAAAAATACAAAAAATTAACCAGGTGTGGTGGCTCAAGCCTGTGGTCCCAGCTACTTGGGAGGCTGAAGCTTGAGAATTGCTTGAACCCAGGAGACAGAGTCAAGATTGTGCCACTGCACTCCACCCTGGGCAACAGAGTGAGATTGTGTCAAAAAAAACAAAAAACCAAAAAAAAAAAAAAAAAAAAAAAAAAAAAAGGAAAAAGGAAAGAAAGGAAGAAAAAAAAGAAAAAAGAAATACAAAAAACATATAGGATACAGATGAAAAAGTCTCCAGAGAAATAGATATCATAAAGAAAGGAAATCACAACTTCTAGAAATGAAAGACACACTTAGAGAAATGCAAAATACACTGGAAAGTTTCAACAATAGAATCAAACAAGTAGAAGAAAGAATTCAGAGCTCAAAGAAGTCTTTTGAATTAACCCAATATGATGAAGACAAATAAAAATAATTTTAAAAATGAGCAAAGACTCCAAGAAATTTGGGATTATGTTAAATGACCAAACATAAGAATAATTGGTGTTCCCAAGGAAGAAGAGAAATCTAAAAGTTTGGAAAATGTATTCGAGGGAAATCAAGGAAAACTTCCTTGGTCTTGCTAGAGATCTAGATATCCAAATACAAGACGGTCTAAAGAATACCTGGTAAATTCGTCACAAACAGATCATCACCTAGGAACGTACATAGTCATCAAGCTATCTAAAGTCAAGATGAAAGAAAGAATCTTAAGAGATGAGAGGCAAAAGCATCAGGTAGCCTATAAAATAAAACCTGTCAGATTAACAGGAGATTTCTCAGCAGAAACCCTGTAAACCAGAAGGGGTTGGGGTCCCATCTATAGCCTTCTTAAAATAATCATCAGCAAAGAATTTTGTACACAGCAAACTAAGCTTCACCAAAGAAAGAGAGATAAAGTCTTTTTCAGACAAATGAATGCTAAGAGAATTCACCACTACCAAGCCAGCAATATAAGAAATGCTAAAAGGAGTTCTAAATCTTGAAACAAAACCTTGAAATACACAAAAATAGAACATCCTTGAATCATAAATCTCTCAGGACCAATAGCACAATGAGAAAACAATGAGAAACAATAACACAATGAGAAAAAAAAAAGCGTTTTCAGGTAACAGCTAGCATGATGAATAGAACACTACTCTGTCACATCTCAATGCTAATGTTGAATGTAAATGGCTCCACTTGAAAGGTACAGAATCGCAGAATGGATAAAAATCCACAAGCCAAGTATCTGCCATCTTCAAGAGACTCATCTAACAAATACGTACTCACCTAAACTTAAGGTAAAGGAGTAGAAAAAGATATTTCATGCAAATGGAAACCAAAAGCGAGCAGGGGTAGTTATTCTTATATCAGACAAAACAGACTTTAAAGGAAAAACAGTTAAAAAAAGATAAAGAGGGACATTATATAATGTTAGAAGGATTAGTCTAAAAGGAAAATATCACAATTCTAAATATATATGCACCTAACATGGGAGCTCCCAAATTTATAAAACAATTACCACTACACATAGGAAATGAGATAGATGGCAACACAGTAATAGTGAGGGACTCCAATACTCCACTGACAGCACTAGATAGATCATCAAGACAAAAAGTCAACAAAGAAACAGTGGACTTAAGCTATACCCTAGAACAAATGGACTTAACAGATATTTACAGAACATTCTATCCAACAACTGCGGAATAAAGATTCTTTTCTTTAACACCTGGAACATTCTCTAAGATAGCCTACAAAACAAGTCTCAATAAATTTAAGAAAATTGAAATTATATCAAGTACTCTCTCAGACCACAGTGGAATAAATTTGGAAATTAACTCCAGAGAGAACCCTCAAAGCTATACAAATACATGGAAATTAAATAATCTGTTATTGATTTCATTGTGGACCCAAGGATCAAGATGAAAATTTAAAAATTCTTTGAACTGAATGATAACAATGATGCAACCAATTAAAATCTCTGGGATTCAGCAAAAGCAATGCTAAGAGGAAAGTTCATAGCATTAATTGCCTACACCAGAAAGTCTGAAAGAGCACAAATAGACAATCTATGCTTATACCTCGAGGAACTAGAGAAACAAAAACAAACCAAACTCAAACCTAGGAGAACAAAATAAATAACAAAGATCAGAGCAGAACTAAATGAAATTGAAACAATGACAAAAAATACAAAATATAAATGAAACAAAAAGCTTGTTCTTTGAAAAGATAAACAAAATGGATAGACCATTAATGAGATTAACCAAGAAAAGAAGAGAGAAGTTCCAAATAAGCTCCAGATAGAAACAGGTCAGGTACGGTGGCTTACACCTGTAATCCCAACACTTTGGGAGGCCAAGGTGGGCAGATCACCACGTTAGGAGTTGACGATTAGCATGAACAACATTTTGAAACCCTGTCTCTACTAAAAAATAGGAAAATTAGCCGGTCGTGGTGGCACATGCCTGTAATTCCAGCTACTCAGAAGGTTGAGGCAGGAGAATCACTTGAACCCCGGGAGGTGAAGGCTGCAGTGAGCCGAGATTGTGCCATTGCACTCCAACCTGGGCTACACAGTAAGACTCTGTCTCAAGAAAAGAAGGAAGGAAGGAAGGAAGGAAGGAAGGAAGGAAGGAAGGAAGGAAGGAAGGAAGGAAGGAAGGAAGGAGGACAAAACAAAACAATAGATATTTCAACCGGTAACACAGAAATACAAAAGACCATTTAAGGCTACTATGAACAAGTTTA
Organism: Chlorocebus sabaeus; assembly: GCF_047675955.1. Lineage (NCBI taxonomy): Eukaryota > Metazoa > Chordata > Mammalia > Primates > Cercopithecidae > Chlorocebus > Chlorocebus sabaeus. Next base: position 42,111,992 of record NC_132904.1, on the reverse strand, counting down.
TGCACACAAGCTGGAAAACCTACAGGAGATGAATAAATTCCTGGAAATATACAACCCTCCAGATTAAACCAGGAAGAAATAGAAACTCTGAAGAGACCAATAACAAGTAGCAAGATTGAAACAGTAATTTTTAAAAATGCCAACAAAAAAAAGTTCAGGACCAGGAAGATTTACAGCTGAATTTTATCAGACATTCAAAGAAGAATTGGTACCAATCCTACTGAAACTGTTCCAAAAGATAGAGAAAGAGCGAATATTCCCTAAATCATTCTATTAATCAAGTATTACTCTAATACCAAAACCAGGAAAGGACATAACAAAAAAAGAAACCTACAGATCAATATCCCTGATGAACATAGATGAAAAAATCCTTAACAAAATATTAGCTAACCAAATTCAACAGCACATCCAAAAGATAATCCACCATGATCAAGTGGGCTTCATACCAGGGATGCAGGGGTGGTTTAACAAGTCAATAAATATGATACACCACATAAACAGAAGTAAAAACAAAAAACATACAATCATCTCAGTAGATGCAGAAAAGGCATTTGGCAATAATCCAGCATCCCTTGATAATTAAAACCGTCAGCAAAATTGGCATAGAAGGGACATACCTTAAGTTAATAAAAGGCATCTATGACAAGTGTTTTACTGATCAGGGAAAAGTTTAAAACATTTCCCCTGAGAACCAGAACAAGATAAGGATGCCCACTTTTACCTCTTGTATTCAACATAGTACTGGAAGTCCTAGCGAGAGCAGTCAGACAAGAGAAAGAAATAAAGGGTATTCAGGCTAAGCACAGTGACTTACGACTATAATCCCAGCACTTTGGAAGGCTGAGGCAGGCAGATCATTTGAGGACAGGAGTTTGAGACCTGCCTGGCCAACATGGTGAAACATTGTCTCTACTAAAAATACAAAATTTATCCAGGCGCGATGGCACACACCTGTAATCCCACCTACAAGGGAGGCTAAGGCACAAGACTAGCTTGAACCCGGGAGGTGGAGGTTGCAGTGAGCCAAGATCACGCCACTGCACTCCAGCCTGGGTGACACACACAGCAAGTCTCTGAAAAAAAAAAAAGAAAGAAAGAGAAAGAAAGAAAGGAAGGAAGGAAGGAAGGAAGGAAGGAAGGAAGGAAGGAAGGAAGGAAGGAAGGAAGGAAGGAAGGAGAGAAAGAAAGAAAGAAAGAGAAAAAAAAGAAATAAAGGGCATTCAGATTAGTGAAGAGGAAGTCAAACTGTCGCTGTTTACTGATGATGTGATCATATACCTAGAAAACCCTAAAGACTCCTTGAAAAAAACTCCAGATCTGATTAATGAATTCAGTAATTCATACAAATCAATGTACACAAATCAGTAGCACTACCATATACCAACAATGGCCAAACTGAGAATCAAATCAAGACCTCAACCCCTTTTACAGTAGCTGCAAAAAATAATAAAATACTTAGCAGTATACCTATCCAAGGAAGTGAAAGACCTCTACAAGAAAAACTGCAAAACACTGAGGAAAGAAATCATAGACAACACAAGCAAATGGAAACACATTTCATGCTCATGGATGGGTAGGATTAACATTGTGAAGATGACCATACTTCCAAAAGCAGTCTACAAATGCAGTGCAATTCCCATCAAAATACAATCATCATTCTTTACATAACTAGGAAAAAAAATCCTAAAATTCATATGGGACCAAAAAAGAGCCTGCATAGTCTAAGCAAGACTAAGCAAAAAGAACAAATCTGATGGCATCACATTACTTGATTTCAAACTATTCTGTAAGGATATAGTTACCAAAACAGTATGGTATGGTATAAAAATAGGGAAATAGACCAATGGAACAGAATATATAACCCAGAATAAAGCCAAATACTTACAACCAGCTGATCTTCAACAAAGCATACAAAAACATAAATTGGAGAATGGACACCCTATTTCATAAATGGTGCTGGGAAGACTGGCAAATCCCATGTAGAAGAATGAAACTGGATCCCTGTCTCTCACCTTATATAAAAGTCAACTCTAAGATGACCTGAAACTGTAAAAACTCTGAAAGATAACATCAGGAAAAACTCTTCTAGACATTAGCCTAGACAAAGAGTTCATGACCAAGAACCCAAGAACAAGTGCAACAAAACAAAGATAAATAGATGGGACTTAACTAAAAAGCTTCTGCCCAGCAAAATAAGCAATCACCAGAGTAAACAGGCAACCCACAGTATGAGAGAAATATTCACAAACTATGCATTTGACAAAGGACTAATATCCAGAATCTACAAGGAACTCAAACAAGACAGCAAGAAAAAAATTGAATAATCCCATCGAAAAGTGGGCAAAGGACATGAACAGAAAATTCTCAAAAGAAGATATACAAATGGCCAACAAACACATGAAAAATGCTCAACATCACTAATTATCAGGGAAATGCAAATCAAAACCACAATGTGATGCCACCTTCTGCAAGAATGGTCATAATTTAAAAATAAAAAAAAGTAGATGTTGGCCTGGATATGGTAAAAAAGGAACACTTTTACACTGCTGGTGGGAAATTAAATTAGTACAACCACCACGGAAAACTGTATGGAAATTCCTTAAAGAACTAAAAGTACAAGTACAATTTGATCCAGCAATCCCACCACTGAGTATCTATCCAGAAGAAAATAATTCATTATATGAAAAAGACACTTACACACACATGTTTATAGCAGCACAATTTACAATTGCAAAAATATGGAACCAGACTAAATGTCCATCAACCAAAAAGTGGATAAAATGTGGTGTATATATGGTGTGTGTATATATATAATGTTATATATATCATATATATATAATGTTATATATATCTCATATATATATATATAAAATGGAATACTATTCGGTCATAAAATAGAGTGAAATAGTGGCATTCACAGCAACCTGAATGGAGTTGGAGACCATTATTCTAAGTGAAGTTACTCAGGAATGGAAAGTCAAACATTGTGTGTTCTCAGTTATAACTGGGAGCTAAGCTATGAAGATGCAAAGGCATAAGAAAAATATAATGGGCTATGGGGACTTTGGGGGAAGGGTGGGAGGGGGTCGAGGGATAAAAGACTGCACAATGGGTGCATTGAACACTGCTCAAGTGATGGCTGCACCAACATCTCAGAAATTATACCTAAAGAACTTAGCCATGTAATGAAACACCACCTGTCTCTCCAAAACTATTGAAATAATAATAATAGTAAATGTTACACTCTTTCTGTTACTCCTCATTATGAACACTGAGATTTCTATTTAAATTTTTTAGATAGCCTCACCAATTGACTTAATTTTAAAGTGTAGAACTAGACTTTTGGAGGTTTTAAGAAATTAATCTCAGTGTGTTCATATGCAAACGATTAGTTGGGAGAACAGAAGCTTTTCATAGTTGATGATGATTCCATGTGGATGGATATATAAATTAGGCACACAGTATATAAAAATGGAAGGAATGCATTTGTTGTCAAACTTCCTGTACTTTCTCCTTTGGGAAGCATTTGTTGCTTCTCAAACTATCAATGACATAGTAACCTTTTTGCAGACATTATTTTAAAGCTTTGTTAAGGTATAATTAACATGTAACAAAAATTACATGTATTTATGGTGTATTTGTGATGTTTTCATATATGTGTATATTGTGAAATGATTAAATCAAGATAATTAAAATATTCATCACCCCACTTACTTTTTTTGTGATGAGAACATTTAAAATCTTCTCTCTTAGCAATTATTATGTGATACATTGTTATTAATAATAGTCACCAGGTTGTACAATAGATCTCCAGCACTCACTCATACTGGCTGACTGAAACTGTACCCTTGACTAGCATCTCCCAAGACCTCAACCCCTTTTTCCTACCCCTGGCAATCACCGTTCTTGTCCCTGACTTTATGAGTTCAACATTTTTAGATTTCACTTATTAGAGAAGCTTTCAGTTCACAGCAAAATTGAGTGGAAAGTGCACCAGAATGGTATATTTGTTAACAGTCATTGAACCTACGTTAACACATTGTCACCCAAAGTCCATAGTTTTTAGGGTTCACTCTTAGTGTTAAACAGTCTGTGTTTTTACAGATGACATGTATCCAATATAGTATCATACAGAATAGGTTCACTGACCTAACAATTCTGTGTATTCTACCTTTTCATCTGTCCCTCCCTGCTGACCCCTGATCTTTTTACTGTCTTCATGGTTTTGCCTTTTCCAGATTGTCATATAGTTGGAATCATACAGTCTGTAGTATTTTTTAGATTGGCTTCTTTCACTTAGAAATATGCATTTGGAGTTCCACCATGTGTTTTAATGGTTTGATAGCGCCCCTTTTTCTTCTTTTTTTAGCACCAAATAATCCATTGTCTGACTTTACCGTCGTTTCTTTATTATTCATCTGCTAAAGGACATCTTGGTTGTTTCCAAAGAATAGAACTGCTATAAGCATCCATGGGCAGATTTTTAGTAGATAATGTTTTCAACTCCTTTACATAGTAACTTTTATTGTCCATCTTGTAAGCCTGAGGCTTGAGGACTAGGTTTGACCTTCATTTCAAACATCAGTTTATATTATGCCAGAGATGATTTCAGATAATTCAAAATGCTGTACTTATTTGCCAACTTTGTCAGTTAAGTGATTAATTTCATGATTTCAGAGGAAGAAGGGTGTACTAAAACTCTGCTATGAGAAACTTGTTTTATATTTCCTTTTTATGCATGTGAATATTCCTGTGGCATTACAGCATGCATATTGCACTAAAATTTTGATGTAAGATGCATTCTATATAAAGTGGAATTTATCTTGGAGACGGAAAAAGGAGAAAGGGTCAATTTTGGTTCAAGCTTACTGTGTTCAACTGTCCTAAATCATAGCTCACTGCTTGAGGCATAGGGTCTTACTGGAGAGTCCCCAGGAGAGGGTTAGGGTACCACAAAAGTTTTTTTTCCTTTTAAAACATTTCTATAATTTTTATCTTAAAGACTATATTTTCATCATTTATCAAGCCACTTGGTTGTTATAGTTAGACACCTTGATACTATGAAATCAGGAAGGAAATAATTTTATTGAAAGAGATTATTTTTCTATTAAATATACAGTGAAACTAAAAGTAGCAAGGGGATACAGGCAGAAACATTAATTTCATCATGGAAAGAGTGACTTTATTGCCTGCCTATTTGAACAGTACACTTTATATACCCTTTGGAAAAGAAAAAATATTAGTTCTTGGCAAGCCTCGTGTCTTCATTTATTTATCTCTTCTGTTTTATATCTCAAATGTCTACTTGATGTAATCAAGGGGAGTAGTATGACTTAAACTTTTGTGAAGAATGAATTATTTAAACTACCAGTATTAAATTTTCAGTTCACACAATGCAAGGGAACTAAAGATACCATTCTCTCAGTCTTTTTTCTTCTGACTTGAATAGGTGAAAGAGAATATATGATTCTTGATTTTAATGCTGCCTGGACAAACATTTGGGAGATAAATCAAATGCTGAAATATATTACCTTCAAGGCATTGGTGGGCTATAATGGAACAATTGAAAGTGTAGGAGCATAAGAGACCAAATGATTTGGTTTGAACTGTGCATAAGTTCAGTTTCTTCATCTGGAAAATGGGGCTTCTCTTACCTACCCAATTCATTTAGTGGTGTTTTTTGAGAATTAAATAGGACAATTCATATGAAAGTAAATGTTGTGTACCTAGAGCACTGAAGGCACTTACAACACGAGTACCCTCCTCCCTACTCCCACCGTAACTTTCAGAAAACAGTAAGTCAGTACCCCCTGTGTGTAAAGCACCATATTTGGCACTGTGGCAGTGTAATGCTAAATAACCTGGTTCTCCAGATGCAGATTATTACCACATTATAAATAGAATTAGTTATGAATGCGCTTCATGACACCATAACTAGGACATACTGCACCATATATGTACAATATTTGAAAATGATTTTCATGTTTGTATGTCTTAGTAACTACACCCAGGGTAACTACTGGATTTGATGGGAGTTGAGAGACATGGAGATGATTTAGGAGGGAAGCTAGTCAGGCAGTCAAACACCACACTTTATAAAACTCCAAATTATAGCTTCACTGTCCCCCCATGAATGTGCTGTCTAATATGATAGCCACTAGCCACATGTGGGTATTTAAATTTAAGTTGATAGATGAAATAAATGCTTAAAAGTTCAAATATTCAATAGCCACATGTGACTAATGGCTACCATATTGGTTAGCACAGATATAGGATATTTTTATCAATGTAGGAAGTTACATTAGAAAACTATTCAGAAGCTAAGGTTCAAATTTAGGGTAAAGATAGGAAGAAGTAAATTATTTGGTAGTCTATTTCTGAATTCTTATACCCATAATGGAAATAATGCAATGTTGGCAAGAAAATATGAGAGAAGGAAATCACAGATATTCAGTATGTTTTTACTTGCATTGATGACCTTTTTTGAACACTTACTAATACACTTTAATTAATTTGCACCCCAATACATATAGTCAATTGGGTGTACATCTTGTTTTATGAACATCATATAGCAGAGGAGACTGAAATACAGATTTTAAGTACATTTACCAATCACAGCATGAAGGGAAATATAGCTGAGTTTGAACTCAGGTAATTGGACTCCAGAGCCCTACCTGGCAACTAATCTGAAAAGCAGTGGATTGAATTAGTAATAACAGCCTTTAGAATAAAATTTAATTTTTTTCTATTTATTGTCACCTATCTTGGTTGTTTCCTGATGGGAATGGGAAGGGCCCTTTTGGAATGCATAACTGTTCTCTTATAGGTCAACCAACCAATCTATCAGTATTTTAGAAGCTATAAGTATGTATGTTGGATTAATCTTGTTGAGAGATAAAATCAGTAGAGTCTTGATATTAGAAATTTTACTGTTCATCCTGTTGACTGCTTGCACACAATCCCAATAGCTTATTGGTAGTAACTTATCATTTTGCTAACACAAAATATTGAATCCTACACTTTGGACACTATTGTACAACATAGCATGACTCTTGCTAGTGAGTGAGTGAGACTAAATTTCTGTCCAACTTAGGTTCAGCTTGACTGTTTTCTATTCATTATTCATATTCAGTAACTTTCAGAAAAGGTTTGAAGGTATTAAATTTTTCAGTTAATGCTTTTCTGAATTTCTGGAAGGCATTTTATGCATGGTTATCCCATTAACTTAGTGAATTTTGGAGGCCTGGGAACATGTCCCTGGGGGATGTAAAACTTCTAATACAGAGCATTTGGTCCTATTCTCAAGTCGATTATGATCTAGTTTGAGGAGGCAGTCTAGCATTCATTCATTCATTCATCAATTTGTTTTTGAGGACATAATATTGTCTAAAAATACTTTACTGAGTAAACAAAGATAATATATATTTTAAATGTTGTAGTTATTTGAAGAATTGAGCAGTTAATACTGCTCAATATGCTAAATAAAACTAATATGGAAAACATATCAGGTGAGCTATTGAAGATTCTCTTTTAAATTCCTGATGAGCAGAGATCCTTATTTCTACTTATGTGATGGACTTGATAGGACAAATGAGTGTGACTTTAAAACATCCTCAAATGAAATGTTTTATCTGGATGAAAATTGGAAGCTTCTATTCACACTGTTTACTACTTTCCAGTCTTCAGCTGGCATGGGAACACTCAATTTAACAGCTCTTCCTCAGAAGCAAACACCCCATAAATTACCTAAATGCCAAGTATTTAGATCAGGGTTACTGCTAAATTCTTCTACACTGGGAATTCTCAAGTTTTGCAGTATCAATAGCCAGCATTCATTTTATTTGTCTTAAAATGACTTTCCCATCTTCCAGTACGATTGCATTGAATTTTAAGTAAATACTGAGATTCTGGCATATGATAGGTACATGACTTTGTAAAGGGAAAATAAATGCTATTTTCATTTACACGCTTAGTGGTTGTCCTTGTAAATTCTTCAAGAGTGGGCTGAATGATACTTGAGGGCTTGTCACTTGTGCCTGTTCTTTCAAAATGTACCCCTTGGTGGATTAAGTGTCAAATCAATCTCTTGCTTCTTCAGTGCAAAATGGATATTTTGTTCCTTTTTGCCACATAGATCATGTACCTCATGTCATTTAGCAAGCCTGTAGCTATGTGACTTATTTTATACTTCCTAGATTACAATTTTTACCTGCAAACTCATATTGGTTTGAAGTGGTTTCACATGTAGTTTTTCCTGCCCACCAGGGATATAGGTGGTAGATCTTAAAGTGACTCATTGTTTGGATTTAATTATGTTCTTTTCCTAAACATAGTTTTTGCCTTATTCGTGTCTTTAAAAAGCTTTACCATCATCTCTTGGAAATTTTATTCAGCAGATTTTTAAAAAATATATTTTGACTGACATAACTTGCCTACTACTTTGATTTTTTTTAATTTGGTAGTATTGATAAAATATAAAAGACACTAAAAATCCTATTAGTTGTTTTGGAATTATATAAAATAAGTAAATGTTCCTTGATACATCAATCAATTCCTTTCCTCAAAGGCAGTTACTATCAATTATGCAGGTCCTTCTTGAATTATTTCTAAATCTACATTCTATAACTAGGTAAATATTTATATATGTATCACAATATATTTACATGCAATTTAACTTTATATATGGCCAATTATATTGCATGTATATACACACACACTAATGTGTACACATGTACATACATCATAAAATGATACATTATGGAACAAATATCTGTTTCCAAATTTATTTCTGCTTAAGAGTATATTCTGAACATATTTCTGGTTCAATATGTGTACATATGTTGTACTTTTATGATTGTATAGAGTTTCATTGTATTTATATATTATATGTCATTCCACTAGCTCTCTTGATGTGTTTTTGTTTTTTTCCTATTCAATCAGTGTTGCAACAAATATACTTGTACATATATTTTAATCATGAATGCTATTTTATGTGTAGAATATATTCTTAGAAGTGAATTGCTAGACTTAAGGAATTTATATTTTAATTTCAATACATGCTAATTAATGCTTATGAATACGTTACAAGGGAGATATTATACTACCCTATTTCTGATTGTTTTTATAACTCATCTAGGAAAGCATTCTTTTGAAAGCCATTACTTGATATCTGGGCAAAATCATTTAAGGAAATATTGTTATATAGGTAACCCTATATATGGTTTATATAGCTATAGTGCCTGAAGTATATATCTGTGTATTTATGCAGAAACTTTGATTGCATCTATCCTAAATCAAATTCGAGTTGCAACAAAGAGATGGATCTTTGAGATTAGACAGACGTGCATTTTGAGTGACGTAGTAACTGAATGTTTTAAGTTGTTATGTATAATCACAAAATCCCTGGAACTCTAGTAAGAACTCTAGTAAGAGTTGCATGTTGGCAGGACTTCACCAATCCACCTAAGCCACTATTTTATTTTTTATTACCATCCTTGTAAATGAATTCAACAATCAACAATGTTTTGGTTGTATTTAAGGGTTCACTGTGAATATAAGAAAGATTTTATAAATTTAAATCACAAAGTGCCTCTCCTTTGATTTTTTTGCTTGTTGAGGCAAAGTCCTATGTAGCCCAGCTCACCCAAAGGCATGGCTCATTCTTTCACATCACAAAGAATTACATTCTTTAGTTTCATGGAATGTCATGGAAATAAGTTATGTTCTATTAAAGAAAAAAGATAACACTTGGTATGGTTCCAAGGGAGACTTCCTGCTTAAAATTTTACAAGATGGTTAACAGAAAACTCTATCCAGTTTCACCCCCACCCTTATCTTAAGCACTTTCTTATCCCAGAATAGAAATGATGCAGAAAGTAAACAATGTATTTCAAGGTCAGATAGCAGAGTTCAGACCAGAAATATGTTTGTATTATATACTATTGCTATATCCTGTGGTTTAAAAGAAAATAGTCTGGAAAAAAGTCTGTAGAACGTTAGATTTTTGATAGAACATCTCACTTTGTCACCTAAGTTGGAGTGCGGTGGCATGATCAAGGTTCACTGCAGCTTCAACTTCCTGGGCTCAGGCAATTCTCCTGCCTCAGCTCCCTGAGCAGCTGGGACTACAGGTTCACACAATATCTGGCTAATTTTTATTTGTAGAGATAGGATATACTATGTTGCCCAGGTTAGTTGCAAACTCCTGGACTCCAATCTTCCTGCCTCGGCCTCCCAAAGTGCTGGGATTATAGGCATGAGCCACCACACACAGCAAATGTTATCATTACATTATTTTTAGCATTTCCCTTTCTTGGTATTGATGATTGAGACTTGTGATGTTAAATAATTCCGCTGCTCTCTTTTGACTTTATAATTCTTGTATAATTTTTACAATATGTGTTTATACCTGTAAGAATGCAGGTGTATATATGTTATATGTGTATCATATTCATATCATATATTTGTGTTTCTCCCATTCCTCTTTCACCAATGAGAAATACATTCATAAGTACTTTGTGAAAAATACTGATAGAATGCTTAGATGAAAGGGAAGGCCATAAAAATTATAGAAGACAAAGAGAAGCGGCAGCCCGAGCCAAGAAAGGTACTTAACTATCTTTCCTCCTAGGTACGAAAAAGAAAAGGATATATGCTTGCAGGAACACATTTTCAGTCCCTTACTGCCAGGTTAATTGCATAGCAGTATATTTCCTTTCTAGGGTTCTTCACAAGCCTATTTATTGGCATGAAGTCATTCCAAAGCATTTTGTTGAAAACATGTTTTTAAAACATCATTGTGCTAACTTTGACAGATTTTTCCTAGAATGAATTTCTTTATTTTTCAGAATCTACCACTGAAGAAGATCCCATGCAAAGCCAATGCACCCTCGGGCTCCTTTTTTGCCCGAGACAATACAGCAAATTTCTTATCCTGGTGCCGAGATTTAGGGGTGGATGAAACATGTCTATTTGAATCGGAAGGTTTGGGTATGTATTTCCTTGAGAATTTTAGTTGATAACATACTCAAGTTATCTTCTTTGTCAGTATAGCCATCAAAAAGTTTTCTGTATGATGTCATTTTGCAGATTATCAGCTTAAAAAGTCTGAGTTTGTTGAAAACTTTCAGGTTTGCTGCTAACTTGATACTTTGAAAATAGAAAAATGAATATGCCCTCTTACTATTGGTTACCTCATGGATACAAGAATAGAAACAGAAGTAGCACAATTCTTTCCAAGTTAAATATAAGGGCCATTAGTGTAAAACTGTGGGTATTTGGAAAACACAGGGCCAAATTTTACCCCCAGACTTTGATCTGGATTAAAGGGTAGCTGTGCATGTTCTAGCCATAGAGAGCACTCTTGTCTGTTCACCTCTACAACAGTATGGAAACACTATTGCCCATAAGCTCTACCTTTATTGAAACTACAGATTATTGTTCATTTATTTATTTTTTAGTAAGTTAAAAATCAGGCAAGTTAACAAGAGATTGATATCATCAAAGATGTTGAATTAAAAGACAGATACCTTAGTGCCTACACCTACTGCGATAACTGTCTAGATTTCTGTAGTTGTGTTCTGATTGGATTTTGGCAAAGTCACTTCCAAATCGTAGAATAAGCTTATTTCTTTGGAAGAAAACATATATTGGAGCATTCAGTGTTTCAATACCACTCCATATACTAGGATAAAATGTTGAAACTTTCCATGTAGGCTCCACCACAGTACAACTCGAATATGTAAAATAATAGGACTAAAGGCTCATTTTTGCAAAATGCAACCAAGTTGAGAAAGGAGACATCTAGAGAGAAAACCTTTGCTTTCTTTTTGCCTGAAGCCTTAAAAAATCGACTTAATAGGTCATACAATACCGAATATTAATATCAAAGTAAGCTGAGCATCCTTCAGAGAGAACAAGTATACAAATTACCTTCCAAACAGCCAAAATGCCTATTGCCCCTAAGCCCCATTCCCATGTGTAACCTAGGAAATTTATGGAAACAGCTGAAATCTTACTCATTTTATATGCTTAAGGAAATCTGTATTTGTTCTCAGAGGAGTTGGTGTGATATGGCAAAGAAATACCATCAAGTTTCTGAAAATTCTCTTAGCAAAGATGGGAACAGCATAAATTTAGCCTGGGGGAATATTCTAGACCTGAATTTTAAAAAAAGGAAACAGAATAATCTCACAGTAGTCTGCTGTATACAATAGTGTGCTCATGAAATGCTCAGTAAATAAATCAGCTTTTGATTATTATTACCATTTCCTCATATCAAAGTAAAAAAATTTGGTGGAAGATGTGTGTGTGCATAGATAATACCTGTTTTTCAGTCCTGTGGTTAATTTACGGATCAATTTTAACTTTCAGGTTTGTAGGAAACCATGTGAGTAGAGGATTATAGGAAGGGGGCATAGGAGAATTATTTGCACAATTAACTAAAATCACTTACAAGATCTGGTAAATGTTAAGATCTTGTAAAAATATATAGCCATAAAATCAAATCTTAGTAACAAGTAGTACACTCTGCATGTGTGGACAATTAACATCACGATTTAGAATTCTACAGTGCCTCTGAATTGCCAAAGAACAATCACATGGAGAAACTATCGTTAATTTGCTAGTCTGTTCATTGTACAATTTTTCATTAAAGAATTATTTTCTCAGTGATTACTATAGGCTAATTTGGTTAATAAAATCTATGAATGTAAATATGGTCTTGTCTTATTTTCTCATTGTCCATGACTTCTTTTGTTATTCGAACTAATAAAATTTTCCTGTGGACACTGAAAAGAATCCATCTAATATTAAATCCTCTCTGCTAGAAATAGCACTATAGGTGAAGGTTCTAATGGGTATTTACTTTGATGGCTTTTAAAAACCTCATTCAAATAATAATACATTTTACCCTAAAATTATAAAGTTTAAAGCAACTTATATAATGACCCTGGTACATAAATGCATACTCTGTAGCAAACAAAATTATGTTAGGAAGAACTTTTAGATGCCCTACTTCTTCAGCCTGTTTGAAAAAATATATTCTGACATTATAAAAAGTCCATAATTTATATTATACATATATAATTGTACAAAAATTTTTGTATACTTTTTAAAGGCTATAAAAATTTAAAAATCATTTGTAAACTTCTCAGTACCAAGTTAAATTAATTAGTTAGGTTTTCCAGTTGCTGCTCAATGAAAAGATACATTTGCAATTTCTCCTGCTCAGAATAGAACCCAAAGTGATATATAATAGGCTCTAAGGATGTAATAGAAGGGGGTCAATATTATGGCATTGACTTTAGGATTGGTCAGAGAAAGGAAACAGCTGTGCTCATAGATGTTCATGATAATCAGGAGGAAGCACAATAAGAAGTTCCATTTCCACAAGTGGAACCCTTTCTCCTTGTTTTCATTATCATTATTATTATTATGATTATTATTATTCATTGTGGGTGAGGAAGAGATTGAGTCGCTGCTGATGACTTTGGACTCTACTTGCAGAATTGACTTTCTTGCAACAGTAACACTGTGTCCTCTGCTTGATGTCTTTTCACACTTCACTTTTGAAAGGAAATTTAGGGCAAGGCTTTTTTTTTTTTTTTTTTACCTCAAGATTTCATTTCAGTGGCACAGAAGATGAAGCACATCCTTTGTGTCCTAGTGTTTTGAACAGCAAATAAAATGAAAAGATGCTCTGATGAACAGGAAAAAAAATGTGTTTGAATGATAAAGTAGATCACTGGAGAGTGTGTATGAAGAGGCTTCTGTGTTTAGCTGTTCAAAGGTCTTTGCCTGCATAAAGCATCCTTATCTTTGTGGCAACTGATATGCTACCCTCTGTTGCAGTGCTTTTTTGTACAAGTATTTGTTAGAGGATCTTGATTCACAACTCACTGTTCTCTTTTCACAACAGCTAATGACAAGAAACCTCAGTGGGTGAGGGAAGGTGTGCAAGGGATGAACTGGGGAGAACGGAGAGCAACTAATTCCATATGTTTATGTCATGCTTCTTGTCTTTTTTATGCTTGGCAGGTAACTTCCTATGCCACATACAGGGTTTCACCTGCAATTTATACTCTGTGGAATTCTTTACAGATAATTTTTCCTCGGTAAAATGTCAGTTCTTAGATCATATGTTCGCTACATCCTGAACTGTTTCAGAAATAAACCTATAGAAAAGTGGACATGAAGAACCTATTTGCAAAAGACTTATAAAAATCCAATTAAGATATTAAAATGTTGGACACTTTAGTAATAAGGTAGATGTGAATAAAAGCTATGAAAAAATAGCTAAATTAAGAAAATTATATAGTTAGTATTGGTAAGTATATATTACATCAGAATCTTCCATACATTGCTGAAGAAAATTGGAAATTGGCATGCTTTCTTTGGAAGGCAATTTGATATTATATATCAAAGACCTCAGAAATATTTATACACTTTGATTAAGTTCTTCTGCTTCCGAAAATGTATTAAAAGGCAATTAGTAGAGATAGGAACCAGAATGTCTACTGAAACATTAACAAAAAATAGCTGGAACCCATGATATTTGGTAGCAGCTTAAACAAATTGTAGTCATCCATAGATACCATCCAAAGATAATATTCTTGAAACTAAGGATATGGGAAAATATGATATATGATTAACATGAGGTCACCCGTTTGTGTCTATATGTAACAATAAAATTTAATATTCAGACTTTGAAAGAAAAATAAATAGTAATTAGGTTGTAAATTATATCATTTTCTTTAATTATCTATTAACAAACAAGATAGTGAACAATTATGGCATGTAATCTGAAACATGAACAATTGATTTATATTATGCAATTGGACCAATTAGCCTAGAGATTTATTGACATAAAATTTTATACATCAGTATATTAAAAGGATTTTTCACATTGTTGAAGTTAAACTGATACTTTAAGTGATTACAGAATTCTATGTTGTATCATAACAAAGGTTTTTGCGTGGTCTGCGGAGCATGTTGTAACCAGAAGGGTCTACATATAACCCTCACTCTGACCCCTGCTGTTCAAACCATGTTGACATACAAGTGACAAGAGAAACATTTCTTTTCATTACTCTGATATATTAAGATGAATAACAGTTTCATTCGATTCCTTTAAAATGTTTAGGATTGTGCTTTAAGGTAAAAAGATGAGCATAAATATTTTGAATTCAGAAGTATGTAGTTGATCAGTCTATAAACAAAATAGACCCCAATAATTATTTCATAAGAAATTAATTTTTAGTGTAGAGTTAAAAAATATATATCTATAGAAGGCTCTAGGTGTGAAAGCATTTATATTTTCAATTTCACCAAAATGTGAAAGTTATTGGACTGTATTAATGAATAATCTTGCTAACAGTAAATTTAGTAATTTTTCAAATGTTCATTTAAATAAAAAATTTAAGCACGTTTTCTAAAATGATGTTGAGTGTTTTTATGGGGCTTAGCTTTACAATTTAAATTAAGATCAGAAATCTATACTTTATTTTCAAGCTTAAAAAGAATGTTCAATTATGAATCATAAAATTGATGGTTTTATGTCATTTTTTACTAAGATATTTTGAGTAACCATTGTCTTAAATTAATGCTAGTCTTTCTGTACAGTTTATTATTTGTAATTTACATTGGCCTATCAATTTAGAAATTGTCAAGTTAACTTTTTTTGCTAGAAATTTGTTTATTTCGTTTTATTTATATATATTCTGGTGAGCTGGGAGCTGGAGAAAAAAGGAATGGGGAACTACTTTAAAAATACACACTTTTTTTGCTTGCTATAATTGTGTCAATATCATTATGTTATTGGATAATTATAGGACTTGGAATCCAGTGACTATGCTTCATCTATTTCTCTGAGAAAGAATCTACTCAACAAGAAAAGGGTTTGCTATCTGCGGTGTAGCATGCAAATGTGTGTGATTTGTTTGAGTATAACTTTAAAAACTTTTTATTTTCTGTGTTTGTGTTTGCTGTGTGGTACTGTCTTCTTCTGATGCATCATTCTGATGAGGAATTTTATGAATATTTTATTTTTTTGAACATTGGCCAGCATTTTGCTTCAGAGGCAAACATTGTCTACCTGAAGTGAAAAGGTTTGTGTGTGGATTTTTAAATGTTAGCATTTTCCATTTCATTTCTTAAAGTCACATGTTGCATCAGAAAAAGAATCTATGCCTGCCTTTAAGTGTTTGATAAATCACTCGTTATTCTTGTTTTTGTCTATATTGAAGACTATGAGAGTATTTTTGTGGGAAAAAAGCTATATTACTTTTATTAGTATTAATTTACAAAAATAATTTCAGGCTACTCATTCAGCCCTGGATTATTTATATTCATTTATTTCCCAGGATCATTTTCTTTTAGACTTTTTGCTTTTTAACACATTTTTGTTTTATGAAGTTTAGCATTTGAATTCACTTTTACTCTGGAACTCAGAAAACCCTTTTCAAATCTGGCCCTCTCCCCTATGCCAGGGAAGATGCAGGAGGGAGCAATTAAATCCCTTGCCCAATGTTACACAACTTTTAAATGGCCCAGCTACAGTTTGAATTCAACTCCAGTCACCTTCAAAAATCATGCCCCATCTGTTATAGAAACGTATACTTTGTCTGCATTCATTTTAGATGTTATTAGAATTATTTCAAGCAAAAGGAAAAAATATACACCAACTTAGAAAAGACTCACCTCTCATTACTGTTCTGAGTGATGGTGGCTTAATCCATTATTTTAACCTGGGCACTTGGTGCTAGAGAAAGAGCATTCTTTCTTCCAGGATATTTCTCAACTCCGGGGCAAAGGCAATGAAATACGTTCTACTCTGTAGGGTTTCCATTACTGATAAGATTATGAATGGACGCTCCTTGTTCAAATGATTTATATGGATGCCATATTCCATTTTAAATCATTTTTACTGGTGATTCTGGGAAATGTGGATACTCACACATATGATTATTGAGCTTGTGAGATTCTTCTTTGTTTGCTTTTTCCTTCTTCTCGTTAGCCTCAGATCAGTTTTATAGCCCCTAAATTTCTATCCCTATTTGACGCCTACATTTAACCTCACAGATTTTTGTGTGGGTCTTACTCAGAGTGACATGACACAGAAAGTAGTTTGTGACTGTCTTCACTTTCTTGGGAACCATGAAAGTTTTTATGTATCTTACAGATTCTGGCAGGAGAGAAATGCCTATAATATTTATTAAGGGCTAATCTAACATTCACATTATTTCCCCTCCATTTATCATCATCATCATCATCATCATCATCATCACCACCACCACCAACACCATTGTTATCCTTCACATTTGTAGAGCATGTTACATATATCAAAGCACACTTAAATATTTTCAGCAAAACAGATGTAGGAATGATAACCTCTATTTATTATTATAACATTGATTGATACAGTACTTATCAAACTTTATATACGCATCACCTGGAAAATTTGTTTAAATGTAGTTTCTGATTATTAGAGCTGGATAGGGCCCCAAATCTGCATTTTTAACAAGCTCCCATGCCATGCCAATACTGCTGGTCTGTGGGCACACTTTAGTGCAAGAGAGTAACATTTATTGAGTGTTTGCCAGGTACCAAGTGTTCTTAACTGTATGGTTACCTTATAAAGAAGAGCAAGTAGAAAACATGGCACTTGTTGAAGAAATTAGCCTTAAGTAGAACCCAATTCTTCTGACCTCTAGATTACTATTTCTTCTACAATACCACTCTCCTTGGCATATTAGAAGCAATTCTCTACTCTGGGAAAGTAGGCAGTCATTAATTTATGATATTCTTATAAGTGAACAACATTTATCTAAAAGTATATTTTTCAAGTTTCCTCACTAAATAAAAGGTTAAAAAGCAATTTTCTTCAACATTACCATTAATGTTATAACTTCTAGTTATATAGAAACCAAATGGACAACACGATTTTTCATGCTTTCATTTCTTTGCCCATCTGTTAAAACTTAATATATTTAGCTAAACTAGACATTCATGGTCCAATGCATTTTATCCTTGCAGATTCTGTGACATTGAAATTCTACCCTCTTGCTTTAGTGGAAGGCCTCATTTTCTATTCCTGGGGCTAGCAGCATTCCATTTGACATTTGATGCCCATGAGATTTTTTTTATAGAATCTAGGTTATGAGATTGAGTCTCTTGCCACATATTTTTAGAATGGAAACCTGTGTTACTTTTCCCAGAGGTGTTTTACATTATGCTTTTCTTGAAATGGTTTTGATTATTTAAAAAGAAGCCGCCAATGATAAAACCATTTCTGTAATAATCACCATTGACTAGAGAGCTCTTTATTTGTTCTGAAGAGAATTTGTTCAGAGGAAAGCTACAGCAAACCTCTCTTCTACCCCTAACTCAAAGCAAAAGGCTTCGTTAATGTTACAATGATAAAGTGGGGAAAATTTCTCCTACTATAAATTTTAAGGTAACTAGACGCTCTTTTGAAAAAGATAAATGATGAAATGTGCTTAAAATGACTAGTACATATGACTGGATGCAACGGCTTTAGTACAAACACAATACAATGAAAGTTCCCTGTCTAATCATCTTGACAAAGGTATACATTCAGTTATTTTATCTTCTAAAATAGACAATACATAATCAACATAAATAATTACTAAAAGTGAACTCTACTAAATTTAATCACAAAGGAAAATTAAAGGCAAGATATTTGGTGTTTCAGAAACTGATATATGTCCTAATGCAATTGTGACTTGAACTTTATACTTAGCATCAACTTGTAATCGCTGAAGGATATCTGCTTTATATTTTTATATGTTGGCTAAATTGACTCATTTGACATGAAATTTTATTAAATTTAAAATTAGCTATATCTGATATAATATAAAAGATAAAAATTTAATGTATACTCATTATAACAGAATCAATTGAAATTATATCTCGTAACAGTAATCTTTTCTTCATTCCAGAGTTTCTCTCACTGTCTAGTAACTGACACATTATGATGCACAAAAAGTGCCTATGGGGAAAAAAGTGAATTAATGTTAATCGACTAAACCAAATAAAATAATAATAATGAAAAGAAAAAATATAAAACTAACATTGGGCAGGTATTTTCTATATGCCAAGTACTGTGCTAAGCATAACAGTAAATATTATTTTGTTTAATCATCACAAAAATATTATGAGGTGGGCATTATTATTTTCCTGCAGAAAAATGTGATTTTGTAGAATAACCTCCCAAAATAACATGACCAGCAAATATTAGTGCTCATACTCACACTCAGAGCTTTGTGGCTTGAATTACACAGCCATTATACTCTTTTCATCTATTAACTTTAGTTTAGAACTTGCTCTAGTGCCACAACAAAAGTCACCTTTTTAGTATAATATAGACACTACATACAGACATTTGAATTTAAATTTTATAGCAACAAGGTAAGAGTGCTTGCTTTTGCAATTAAATATTTGCATGATTTAAATTCTTTCCTTTTCTAAAGATGCTAGGTAAAATGTTAGCCTTTATTCAGTTTGTTCAGCATCACAACACCTATCACCACCACCATATAACCATCATCTTCCTTGTCTTATAAGGCATAGTAGTTACTAAGGCCTTTCTCTGTTCTAAGTATTGAGCTAAGTTATACAACTCTACAGATTTATCTGAGTCATTGCTTAATGGTCACCAATCATTCTTTTTTTTTTTTTTTTTTTGTCCATTAGTGGCCAGGCTTGGTATATTCATTATTTGAAAAGCTATTAACATGTGAGGTAATACTACAGATGTGCTTTAAAGCAATGTTATTGCTTTATGAAAAGGTGATATTTACACAAAAAAATTGAAAGTAAAACACCATTTTTCTGTTAGCATTTTCCTAAGTGATGCTGGGGAAGAGGTTTATCTGTCTTAAATTTTAATGGGCTGATTCTGTTAAGGAAATAAAATGGAGAATCATGCAGTTTCTTCTCAGTTTGCCAAACTGATTTTCTAATGAGTCTATGATAGAGTTGATATTGAGTTTTGGCATGCAAAAGCTGTTTTAAATTGATAAATGAAGAAGCAAAGAAATACACAATATTGATGCATCCTACATGTGAAATTGTCTTTCTTATAGCACTCACATTATTATTTTTCTTCAGAATGAATTTGATTTTCCAAATTAGTACTCAGAATATGTACAGTAAGTTGGTTAAAGAACCATTATTATCAGGTATTACCTTTTATAGTTGGTTATTAGCTGCACATTGACACAATTTAGTCAGTTAACTAATAGTTTTTAGATTTTGACACTCTTGTCATCAAGAAATGCATGACATTGTATCCAAAGCTCTTGATGCTACAGCCACTGCTTCACACAGCTTTTACTTAGGTTGAGAGCATTAGCTTTAAAAGTCCTCCTCTCCTCAGTTTTTACATACTTTTTTCTCCCACTCAAAACTCCCTTTTGTTATTTTGTACCATGGATATGTTAAAAAAAAAATCTGAATCGGAAAAAAATTGATGATCTAGACAGGAAGATCCATTTTCATTTGTTTATTTCTGTTTTGTAATATGTGTTATTGTTCTCTGTATGAAATTGATGACTGTGTGATATTACAGCCCTTAGGTTGCTATGTGCTGGAATTTATTTAATATGCTAAACCTTATGAAGTTGATATCATTCTAGCCACAGTCAACTTGTAGTACATTTGAAACTGGAGGTAGTAAATATCTTCATTTTAAACCCTTTTAATTAAAAGTAATTAAGAATTCCCTAACTAGGACTTTGTGACAATTAACTAATGGTCATCTGAATCTAAAATTTGTATTATCAGTAATAGAAATATCTTGCAATTCAGATTTTCCATAATTAGTTGTGCGATTTAAAATTTAATGGTGGCATTAGAATTCTGGTAGGATTCAAATTTATTTTAAAAGCTTTAAAATGCCATTTTATAACCAAATAATAATCCATTTGGATATCTCCCTAAAACTAAATGAAATCACATACTTTTACAATCAAGTAAAAGTGTTTATTCTATTTACTACACACACACAGCAAATTCCACTGTGCTGTCACTGGATCAAATAGTGCCACTATCATAATCTGTAGAAAGAAGGAATTAGAATATTTAAGTTAAGTGAATAGACTAACACTGGCAAGTTAAATTATTACAGAATTCTGTGTTTAAGAATAAAGGCAATATTCTCTTTTTCTTAAAGTCTATCAATAAACAATCAATAAACTAATATTTTCTTTTAGAATGTTACTTATCAGTGTAAGACTGCTCTCAGTGCAAATTTTTTCCAATGTCTCTTCTCTTTATTCAGTGCTGAATAAAAGAATATTGTAAAAATCCCCACATTTTGCTTAAAAAAGAGAATAGTACGCTCTTTTACATGCTCTTCTTGTAGGCTTGACAAAAACAAGTATGATTTGTCAACGTTACTGAATGTCTATCAATAAAGCAAATGCACTAATTAATCACACTATAATAGAAATATCAATTCAAAGTATAACCTTCTGATTTGCTTTTGTGCGGGCAAAACTGGCTGATGGTGCATTGGTACATATTTACAAAATTCAGTCAGTTGAAACTGTTTCTTTCTAAAGTATTATTTAATCAGATTTGATTCGAAGGGTACATGAAGTGACAGGGTCTCACTTTGACATTCATCTTTGGAGGATAACAAAAGAATGTAGTATAAAATGTTTATCCTTATTTCATTTTTTTCCTGCTAAAACCACTGTTGGAGGTAGGCCCATAATATTAAAATGGCTAGCCCTTGCTCCATAGTTGTGTTTTGTGTTTTTAAATATCAATTATTGACAGATATCATAATTACAGCTACATAGGTATCCAATATTGACTTACCAATATTAATTAATTGAAGAAAACATTTTTAGGGTGAGATTTACCTGGGGTGAGAGTTCCTAAGACTAATAGCTTTCAAGAGGAAGCATAGGCAGAGTTTTGAGAACGAATTTAAACTTTTAGTAGAGCCAGGTGAATTGAGGAATGCGATGGGTTCTATGACTGTCAGAATGAAGACTAGATCCTTTCCTGGGAGCATGAGGGATGAGGGTCATTGGCAAGCCAGTTCTGTTGAGCTGCTTATTCCTTCTGTTGTAAAGGTGTTTGCCTCTGTCTTGTCTTTCAGTCCTCCACAAGCAACCCAGAGAAGTGTGTCTCTGTCTGCTAGAGCTTGGCCGGATTGCAGCCAGGTAGGTCAAACCACTGCAACTATGTCACGACACAGACGATTTCAGCATCCAAGCAACACAGAAGCTTGCTGGCTTTTCATTGCTAATGTTTAACCTGGATGTTGAGAAGCTACTCATTTGCGAATGATAGTATGAACTTCTTTAGGGCAGCAGTTGACCAAACTAAAAGTGTGCCACCAATATTCTTAACCTCAAGATCTTGTTGTCAAAGCCACTATGTCTAAGCATTTGCTAATATCGTTTAACAAAATACATTTTCCCTCCAAAACTTTCCTGGGGGTGGGGGAGGACATTGTACATGCAGTTTTATATGACAGTTCTCCTTAGTGGAAGTCTATTCCCATATTCTGTGTATCTTCCTCCTCTTTAACCTCCTAGCTTCCTGTTTACTTTTAAATAATCTTCAGCTTCCCTTTTTATTCCTTTTTTTTACTTTCCCTCATTCAACATTTTGCTCTTTTCGTTTCCACTTCTGACTCGGATGATAGTTTTAAAATTATCTATGTTTTTATTAGAAAAAGATATAGAATGTTATCCTTATGTAGAAGCCTCTTTGAAACCTGTTTTTTCCTGTAGGAAGGCAAAAGAAGAATTAATTGCAGAAATCATAGCTAAATAAGCAGAGGAAGGAACTCTGTTAGCTAAACCTACTTGCTTTGGTTTCATGTTTTCCCATTTATTATATTGCATATACCATCAGACAGGGCTTCTGACCAGTCCGTGAAGCCCAAAGAACAAGAAATGAAGATACAAACGTTTGAAGAAGTCTTGATGCAAATTAGAAATTTAAGATTAATTAGAAAATGGTTTCTTATCCACATCTCAGTATACTTTTAGGGTTGAGATCAGATGAACAAGTAAGATAAAGTCAGAACTAACACTGAATGAATATTCTCAAAGAATGTGTTAATAAAATCAAGAAAAAAATGGGTGAGCACACCAGCAATTTACAACATGGCTAGAAAACTTGCTGCCAATTAATAGACCTTTCTTTGATCCAATAGAAAATTAACCTGTAATCAGAATATGTAACCTCAAGTTCTTTATATCATCATATCAATACAATCTTTGTGAATTGTGCATCGGGTATAAATTTTATTTTGCCACAATAATTGGGTGTGCAAAATATCGCTTTAATGTTTTTCAATTCAAATTGAATATTTTTGAGTCTTACCTCAACAGGGAGTAAAAAAACCAATTTGAGACATGTGAAGATTTTTCTATTTACCTCACACTCTTCCCAGTTAATTGTGGGAAGGCCTCTGGGGAAGAACTCTCTAGTCTTGGTGCTCTCAGATATCCACTGCGCAGGCAGAGTTCACACTTGTGGCATCTGGCTGTTTCTTAGGACTTCGTTCTCTATCATTGCTGCCACATACTTGGGTTCTGTGAAGGAGCAGGATAAAGATACACCTCTTGCTTCTAGGACCCTGCCACACCTACTCCCCCACCAAACCTTGGGGCTTCTGGCCTGGAAGACAAATGGCCTTGAGTCAAGTGAAAACCAAGGACTTAGCATCTATCGCTTAAGAAAGGGGAAGTTGGCCGGACCCCACGGCTCACGCCTGTAATCCCAGCACTTTGGGAGGCCGAGGCGGGAGGATCACGAGGTCAGAAAATCGAGACCATCTTGACTAACAGGATTAAACTGCCTCTACTAAAAATACAAAAAACTAGCCGGGCGAGGTTGTGGGCGCCGTAGTCCCAGCTACTCGGGAGGCTGAGGCAGGAGAATGGCGTGAACCTGGGAGGCGGAGCTTGCAGTGAGCGGAGATCGCGCCACTGCACTCCAACCTGGGCCACAGAGCGAGACTCCGCTTCAAAAACAAACAAACAAAAAAGAAATACAGATTGTCTAGAGTTCCTACTTAAAGAGAGAATAGAGAAAAAAACTTCTTTTTTGTTACTTAAATATTCTAAATATTTCATCAGATAAGCATCTTGCTTCTGAAAGTTGTGATACAGAAGTAAACACACGGGGTTATTCTATCTCTAGAATTAGGTGAAGTTTATAAATTTTCCTCCAATTTAAGTTTATAGCATTTGCCTTATTTCTGGATTTTATTTTATATATTGTTATTATATATTATATCACATGAGCACTCTGATTAGGGAGCCCGCTGAATAAATATTTTAATCATAGGCAAGCCATCAAAGAGCAAGACAAGCTGCCCAATTATAAAATGCCTTTAAGGATCACCTTTCCTCCAGCTCTGAGTCTGGCATAAATTGTCCCTTGTTACAGGATGTACAACAAATTAAAATCTTGGTAAATGAAAGTGAATTATAATGGCCTTGTCATTTTCAAGGTGATACATTATATGAAGGGTTCCTCCCACCCAAATATTTTAAAATTGTGATTTGGGGTTGTTCCATTTCTGACCGTGCTTCATTACCATGCAACCTGATAAAAGTAGTGATTACTCACTTTACCAAAAAAAAATTATGGATTTTACAAAAGAAGATCCACAAGGATTAAGATACCCCTTACATTAAAATATTTAATTTGCAAATTTGATCTTTTATCTTCTTTACTCATTTGGATGGTGTGAAGTATTGTGTACTTCCAGCAATAAAAATATCCTAATAAGTTATTCATGGTGCTATTGTTGTTTTAGTGTGTGACGTGATGATAAACAGTTGAATACCAGTAGGATAGATTGAACATTTAAGTAAGAATGTCTAGGTTTCTCTCTGGATACATTTAAAGTTTTTTTTATTTTGATGCAAATTCAAATGTGTTTTACAAACAGCAACCCAATAAACCCAGATCTTACTGTTTTACCCCTGTGTTGAAGCATAATTAGTTGAAAGAAAAAAGGGAAATTTCTCTTAATCTAATTTTACTCCTAAATTTTGCCTTACATACATTAAACATACATCTAAATGCTTAAATTTGTGCTTCTCACAAACCCATAAAGGATTATACAAATTAATAACTTAAAGCAGTTTCAGGCAGAACTAGAACTGATTTTGGGAGCGCTCTCAATAATCAACAACAGTAATTTGCACACAGAGCAGATGAGTTTAAACCTTAATGAAGTCTCCAGTACAATATTGTGAGTTTTGTGTTTTTCATCATTGAAAGACGATGTATTCTTATATTTGATTCGAAACACTTTTCCAGATTACATAAACATAATTTTAAAACCATAAACATAACTTTGGAAATGATTCCCAGTGAATTTCTGATTCTCTGCCGTGTTTTCCTCTCTGGGGACACTTAGTGAAGCTCCTTTGCAAGCTGTGGGCTTCTCTGAGTTCTGAGATGGCTGAATGAGACCACTTATTTTTGTTCTCATGGGTAAAACTTCCTTTATTTTCAACTAAATAGAGCTATCATCACTGGAGAGTGAAATCCCTCTGCTAATATTTCGGAAAAATATCAGTTTCTGAATATAAAATATGTGTTTGACTTGTGAAAAGTAAAACTCTGTATAAAAGCAAGTTAATAAAACCTCAAAGGTATTTTTAATGGCAGTGCTTTGATATTTATTACTGAAAACAAAGTTAGTATAAATTCAACATTTTTGGACTGTAGAATTAAAATGATCCTTATAATAGAAGTAAAAAACAACTTTTGATATTTTCGTTTGGGGTCATAATCAATAATCGTGGTAGAGTGGAGTTTTTTATGATTTTTATTTTTTAGTATTTCCTTGATTTGGAGCAAAATTTATGACCATTTAAAAGAAATATACTTTCTGAACATTTTCTTTAATCTCTCATTTTAATTCATGGTCTTATGAAAGGAAAAGTTACTTAAAAGAAAAAAATGTTCTTATACAAAGATGATTAACTGATCCATCCTATTTAAAGCACTTGAGCTAACTGCTGAGAACATCATATACTTTCACATGGTTGAAATTTCCTTCCAAATCTAAATCAATCTTTAAATTGCTTTAAAACAGAAGATAAATGAGGAAAAAATTATCTTGCAAGAATCTATAAACTGTCTGTTATATGCCTTTAAAAGGGCAGTTTCTTGCACTAGGCTGTAAAATTTGTTCCTCTAACCCTAGTAAAATAGGATCCAGATGTCTTTTGTTTGAAAACTCTAGACTACTAAATAGTTTGAGTAAATTTTCTAGTTCAGGTCTCAGTTTGGGGACTTAGTTATTTTACCTAGAGCTCGAAAATTGTGTCAAGTGCCAGAAAAATGAGAAATCCATTCCTAAAACCTCATCATAAAGTCATTAACCATAAGACCTGTTCCCTATCACTTTTTTTCAAAAAAAAAAAAAAAAAAAAAAGAGACAAGGGTATGTTGCCCTTTGAGTATTCACCCTACTTTCATATCACTGGGGTATAAAGGTATGAGGATATGATTTTAGTAGAGTCGACCTTCTTGGTCTCTTTGGTGCGACCCTTAATTTGTTGGAGAACAACAGCTACTCCATCCTAAAACTCTAAAATCTTTGTAGTTGGAAGGGAGTGGAAAATACTATAAATGTGTAAAAACCTCATAGACAAAATAAAAATGTGGAGTGGTATAGAATTCATGGAAACCAGAATGAAGCAGCCTTTTGGAGAACAGAAAAAAGATCTATTTGATGACTAAGTTGGCTTGCAGGTGCAAGCCCCCAACCCAAAGGGAATTTTGTGATTTACAATCTGTTGACATCTCCAGACAGACAGGAAGCCAATGAATTGTGTTTAAGTATGCATTTCAGGACTGGCTGACTGTACCTTAGGCAGTTTGAAGTATTCAAAAGCCAATATAAGCAGAGATTTGGGACTTAGTGTTGATTTTTTATGTTCAGTGGCATAACTAATTTTCAGCATTCCCAGATAAAGAAAAATCTCCAGAGAAAGGTTTTCCATGTGTGACTTTGTTACCAATTTTATTCAAACCTAGTCTACTTTGTTTATATTGGACATAGAGCCAAGCCTGTTGTTACTCTAACATATTTATTATTATTTCACTTAGTAAAAAAATTTAAAAATTATGCAATCTTTCCCTGAAAGGGGGCATGAATCCACCTACAATTACAAATGAAATCATATTTTTCCAATTCACCTAATTTAAGTTTCAAATATGATATTTTCACTTATGGATGACTTTTATTTGGCTGTGACTTCTCATGTCTTAAGTTACTCTAGCCTCACTACCAAGTTTATGTTATACTCTTAAGAACATTATACATAACCAAATTTTATAGCTTCCTGGAACTAAGATGGCAGAAAAGTTTACAGAGTTCAAAAGGGACTGCTTGCCGAATTTTATCCAGTGAGTTAGTAGCAAAGCTGAATTTATAACTTGATCTGCTAAACTCCAGTACTGAGATTTTTCTGATATTTCACAATTCTAGGGAAATTTATTTAAAAAATACCTACAGTAATTTTTTTGGTAAAGAATATAACAATATTACTTTGTATTTTAACACCTTAATTTTGAAGTCAACACGATGTCATTCAGTGGTATAATATATTCTAAAAACCAAGAATTTTAGCAACAGAACCTTAGTGCTGCAGTTTCCAGGTTGTGCAACACTTAATTTGTCGATTAACTTATCAACAATCTCAGATGTTGTGCCATGTGTCAGACACTATACTAGGCACATAAAGTATACTATTTTAATTCCTTCTAATAATATTAAAACATAGAAATTAGAATTTCCATTTTATATTTGAATAAAACTGAGATTCAGAAATAATATATGTCAAGATATCCAACAATGTCAGATGCATGGAAGATGTTCAGTAGCGGTTGCTTTTCTAAGATTCTTCCTCTTGCTTCCCTCTCTCCACTGCTACAATAGATCTTGAGAACAGGCCATTTTCATTTCTACTTTTCTGATAGAAAAATAGACTCATCAAGGTTAAGTGATTTGTGAAATTTTAGAAGTAGGTTATAAAGGAAATAGAAGAATAAGAACAAACTAACCCCAAAGCTAGCAGAAGAAAAGAAATTACTAAAATCAGAGCATAACTGAACAAAATTGAGACCCCGAAATCCATACAAGGAATCAATGAAACCCAAAGTTGCTTCTTTGAAAGGATACCAAGATTGGTGCACCACTAGTTAGATTAACAAAGAAAAAGAGAAGATCCAAAGAAGCTCAGTCAGGAATGACAAGGATGACACTACAATTGATCCCAAAGAAATACAAAAGATCCTCAAAGACTATTATGAACAACCTATATACACAAACTAGAAACCCTAGAGGAATGGATAAATTCCTGGAAACATACAACCTCACAAGATTGGATCAGGAACAAGTTGAAACCCTGAACAGAACAATATTGAATTCTGAAATTGAATCAGCAATAAAAAACCTACCAAAAAAAAAAAAAAAAAAAAAAAGCCCTGGGCCAGATGAGTACGCAGCTAAATTCTACCAGACATACAAAGAAGAGCTGGTATCTATTCTACTGAAACTCTTCCAAAATTTAAGGAATAGGGACACCTCCCAACTTCATTCTGTAAAACCAGCATCACCCTGATTCCAAAATCTGGCAAAGACACAATGAAAAAAGAAAACTACAGGCCAATATTTCTGTTGAACACAGGTGCAAAAATTCTCAACAAAATAGTAGCAAACTGAATTTAACAGCACATTATTCCTGGAATACAAGATTGGTTCAACATATGCAAATCAATAAATGTAATTTACCACATAAACAGAATTAAAAACAAAAATCATATGATCATCTGATAGATATGGAAAAAACTTTTGATAAAATCCAAAATCCCTTTATGATTAAAAAAAAAAAACCTCAATGAACTAGACATTAAAGGAACCTACCTCAAAAGAATAAGAACTATCTATGACAAAACCACAGCCAACATCATCCAACTTCATACTGAAGCAAAAGCTAGTCAAAACTGGAAGCATTTCCCTTAAGAACAGGAATGAGACAAGGATGCCTACTCTCTTCACTCCTATTCAACGTGGTACTGGAAGTTCTAACCAGAGCAATCAGGCAAGATAAAGACATAAAATGCATCCAAATAGGAAAAGAAGAAGTCAAATTATCTCCCTGCAAAAAAAAAAGAAAAAAAAAAAACACCTAGGAATACATCTAACTAAAGAAGTGAAAGATATCTACAAGAAGAACCACAAAACACTGCAGAAAAGAAATGATAGATGAGATGACACAAACAAGTGGAAGAACCAATATCGTTAAAACAACCATACTGCCCAAAGCAATCTATAAATTCCACACCATTTATATCAAACTGCAGCTGTCATTTGTTATGGAAGTAGAAAAAAGTATTCTAAAATTCGTTTGGAACCAAAAAAAGGAGCCCAAATAGCAAACACAATTTTAAGCAAAAAGAATAAAGCCAGAAACATCACATTACGTGACTTCAAGCTATACCCTAAGGCTACAGTAACCAAAATAGCATGGTACTGGTACAAAAACAGACAGAACAATGAAACGGAATACAGAAGCCAGAAACAAAGTTGCCTACCTGCAGCCATCCGATCTTTGACAATGTTGCCAAAAATAAGCAATGGAGAAAGGACTCTCTTATTCAATAAATGGTGCTGGGATAATGAGTATCCATAAGCAGAAGAATGAAACTGGATCCATACCAATCACTATATACAAAAATTATCTCAAGATACATTAAAGATTTAAATGTAAGACTGCAAACTATAAGAATTCTAGAAAAAATCCTGGGAAATACTAGGATTTCTAAATACTAGGAGTAAATCCACAAAAACAATTGCTACAAAAACAAAAATTGACAAGTGGGAACTAATTAAACTAAGGAGCTTCTGCACAACAAAAGAAATTCAACAGAGTAACAAGCAACCTACAGAATGTGAGAAAATATTCACAAACTACACACCTGACAAAGGTCTAATGTCCAGAATCTATAAGAAACTTCAGCAATTCAATAAGCAAAAACAAATAACCTCATTAAAATTTGGGCAAAAGACATGAACAAACACTTAAAAAAACATACAACTGGCCCCAACACATACAAAAAAGTTCTCAATATCACTAATCATCAGAGAAATGTGAATCAAACCAATAATGAAGTCAGGCACAATGGCTCACACCTGTAATGCCAGCAGTTCAGAAAGCCAAGGCAGACAGATCACTGGACCCCAGTTGGAGATGAGCTCCACCTCTACAAAAAATTACAAAAACTCCACTTTTACAAAAAAATGCAGAAAAAAAAAATATTAGCCAGGCATGGTGGCATGTGCCTGTAGTCCCAGCTACTCAGGGGGCTGAGGTTGGAGGATCACTTGAGCCCAGGAGGTCAAGGCTGCAGTGAGCCATGATCACACCACTGCATATCCGCCTGGGTGACAGAGCAAGATCATGTCTCAAAAACAAACAAACAAACAAACAAATAAACAAACAACCCACCAGTTAGTGGTGAAGCTGCTGAGACAAGGGAAGACTTATACACTGTTGGTAGGGATGTGAATTAGTTGAGCCACTGAGGAAAGCAGTTTGGAGATTTTCCAAAGAGCTTAGAACCACTATTCAACCCACCAATCCCATTACTAGGTATACACCCGAAGGAAAATAAATCATTCTACCAAAAAGACACACGCACTCATGTGTTCATAGCAGCACTGTTCACAATAGCAAAGATGTGGAATCAATCTAATTGCCTATCAATGGTGGATTGGATAAAGAAAATGTAAGATATAGAATACTATGCAGTCATAGAAAAGAATGAAATCATGTTATTTGCAGTACCATAGAGGCAGCTGAAGGCCATTATCTTAAGCAAATTAACACAGAAACAGAAAACCCAATACTGCATGTTTTCACTTATACATGAGAGCTAAACACTGGGTACTCATGGACATAAAGATGTGAACAATCGACACTGGGAACTCTAGAGTGGAGAGCAAGGGAGGGAGGAAAGGCTAAACAAAAACTACTTATTTGGTACTATGATCACTACCTGGGTAATGGGATCATTTGCACTCCAGACCTCAGCATTATGCAATATGCCCATGTAACAATTCTACACATGTACCCCTGAATCTAAAATACAAGTTGAAGTTATTTAAAAAACAAAAAAATTAAAAAGTAGATTAATGGAGCAGTTAGTTCAAAATCTAACTCAGAGAAGAATGAGAAATAAATCTTAGTGTGAGTATTGTTGGTACTTGTCAAGAGCAAGGTAACCAGATGCTGTCTAGAATTCAGCATAATCAATGATTACTAGAAAACTAAAAAATAAAAAAATAAAAAAATGTGCTCTAGTTTTCGACAAAGTTAAAGTCTTCCAGATTAACTTTTTTTGGTGAAGCATTTTTGTACATTTAATACTTACATGTTTTATTAAAGCCTTGTGTGCAGTTAGGGATTCAAAATCATAAGACTGAATTCATATTAAGAACCTTATTTTCATATGAGAATAGAGGAATTTTTTTTACATTCAAATGGTACCAATTAGGTAATCACCCTGTGCCCAGGTCTATGTGAGATGCTTGTGATTCTTGGAATGAGACAGACAGTGGTCTCGACCACTACAGAGTTTGCAGTCTAGCATGTTTCTGCCATTGTCCTGTCCCATAAACTATTACCTATGTATGAAACATTAGAAATATGTTCAATGGTGCCTACAGCCTTTTAGCTAGTGATATCGATGTAAGTAAACACGAATCTGTGGACTAGAGGCTGTTCTCAAAGCAGTAATTGTTCAGTAGAATTGAGCTCACTAGACTGTTTTGTTTAAATTTTCCATCTCTCAAAGGGCTCCTAACACATAGCACCCCTCTTTACTATCTGAATTCTGAAAAAATAGAAAATAAAAGACTTACATATCACCTTTACAGCTAAAAAGATCCAAGCTGAGAGACATGCTTAGTGTCTTTAACAGAGCTCCAGAATTAGGCCAATTAACTGCCTAGTCACAAGCAAAGTGGGGGTCCATGTGGAGGGCTCCTGGTGGACAGCTTCTTCTCCAGAAGAAGTAGGGTAAACTAAGTAAAGCATGTTCAGTTTATTCTTAAATTTACTGATTTTATAAATCCCTTTACGTCGTAGCGGATGGGTAATGAAGCAGAAAAGCCAGGAATAAAACTACTTCAGCATCCACTGCAAAAACAAAACACCAAGAAGAGGGAAATTGCTTTCCCCTAGGAGTATGTACTGAACGTATGTGTAATGGTATCCGTTAAAATAATAAGCCATTAGAATAGGACAGTTATTTAAGGTACATCTAACGATGTTTTCATATACTGTTCAATAAGAGGTACAAAAACATATTGTCAATGTATTATCTACCTATAGATTATTTACTTTGTAGATTAAAAAATAGATAAAAAGTAGATAATAGTTGATTTTTAAAAGTATCTATTTTTATAACCCTCCAAGTGATTTTCCCCCTCCTTTTTAACACCCAATCACCTGATTAAAGTCAGAGAATCTGCATTTAAGTCTTTATCCTACTCCTCACTAGTTATATATTTTCTCTAGATCTCTATTGTTATCTGTAAAAGGGTGTAAATTAATGACCCCCAAAACCCTTCGCAACTCTCAAATTCTAGAATTATTGTGGGCCTTCTAGGTACAGTTGATATCTACTTAGGAAACCAAATCTAATTTTATATTTAGGTAAAGAAATACATGATTACAGGAGATAGTAACTATGTCTCTCCCTTTGAACTTTTCTGGCATTTATAATTTGCAACACACATTTTTTGTACCTTGTTTCTCTAAATTGTGTCTCTTTCCTCTCTGCTCAGTTGTTTCCCAACACAATATATGTGCTTTCATTATGCTGTTCCTAGGAGCATAACCTATGACATTGTATAACCCATAGTACATTGTTCTGGGCCCATAGAAAATATGTTCAAAGTTAATTCTCTCCTGCTAAATCATTTAAAGATGTTTATTTCTGGGGATTGCTGTTTGCAAACTTGACTCTGACCCTCTGATTGTATTTCTATTTTTAACAAACTTAGGTTCAAAATAGTTTAATTACAGCACTAATATCAGTAAAGCTGGTAAATGCGAATGCTGACGACCAAATTTTACATGGTTATTCATGTTGCTGTTTCATTAATATACTGCATTGAGTGTTTTTATTTATTTTTAGTATACTATATGTGTCCATATATGTGCACATATGAATGCACAGCAGGTATACGTGTTTTTCCTCTGCTTAGAAGGATGCTAATTCAAGAGCTTACCATTTCAATGCCAGAAAAAAAGTGAATGTTGTTTTTAAAAGTCAGCAATTTACTCCCATGGTGCTCGTCATCAAATGTAATATACTGTAATTTTATCATTATAAGTTATGCATGTGTAATGATCCAGTGTCTTTTTAAAGGTATGGTGTGGAGCCTCCTGGTTTGATAAAATTGGAAAAAGAGATTGAACAAGAAGAAACACTTTCTGCCCCTTCTCCTTCACCTTCTCCTTCATCAAAGTCTTCTGGAAAAAAGAGTACAGGAAACTTACTGGATGATGCAGTAAGTAAAATCAGTCAGACTTCTTACCAACGGTTACTCTCTCCTGCACTACAAAACATAATCTGTGCAATCTCATATCAGTCTAATCTTTACCTATATCAATTTTCTTGAAATTTATTTTAAGCCCATATGAAAAACTTTGTAGTCCTACAATTCATTTTGAGATTCAAAACTGAACTAATTGTTTAAAATAAAGTGTCACTTAATGTTGCAGAGCAATATCTAAAACTTTAGAATAGTAAGTCAGCTCCCTGAAAATTGTATTTGAAAACATGAAAGTCTGTTTGTCAC
Organism: Chlorocebus sabaeus; assembly: GCF_047675955.1. Classification (NCBI taxonomy): domain Eukaryota; kingdom Metazoa; phylum Chordata; class Mammalia; order Primates; family Cercopithecidae; genus Chlorocebus; species Chlorocebus sabaeus. Next base: position 42,078,100 of record NC_132904.1, on the reverse strand, counting down.
TAGATCACGATTCCCACTTTCACAGATAAGAAGTCTGAAAACAAGATCTTGAGGATTGTTAAAGAAGGGAAAGTAAGTATGTGATAGAGAAGATAAGTGCCTTTTATGGACTACCATTGTTTTTCAAGTGCTCTCATATATGAAAGGCAGGTTCCATCTTGAGGAATGGAAACATAGAAGTTGAGTAACCTGCTGAGGGGAGGGGAGGAGCTTAGATTCCAACAGAGTTTTGTCTAACTCTTCAAGGTCCCTCTACTTAGCAGAGTACTTGAGTCACAATTTTTTGTAGTTAGGAAATGTTTTAACAATGCTCTCAGAATCACAGTAAATTGTTTTTAGGTATAACAGCAAACACGGTGAATTAAAACTCTCAAGGTACCTTGGTTGTCTGTTAAGTAGTTATTGGTTATGAAAAGTGGTGTGCTTGAGTATGTGTATGCATATGCCCTCCACACATATATTTTAAGTGCAAATGTAAAAAATATTAATAAAGGAGATAAATCATGAGTGACTGGGATGTTGTTTATGCAAAGTTTGTATTTTGGGAGTTGTAGTTGCTTATGAATTTTATAGAAAATCTCTATGCCAGAGGCATTAGACTGACACATATCTCACATATACGGAGAGAGTCCTTAGAAACTAGCACCAACCACAATGCCAGCTGTAAAAATAGGCAGAACTGAAAAGGACTGGTTGTCCATAGCTGTGAGTTTCTTCCTTTAGGATATGAGCAGAAAAGAGCTGGGAAAATGGTTCGACACTACAGGATGCAGAAAAAGAGATTTATCTGACTTTTGCTTTTCCCCATGTGACACTATAAACGCTATTGCAGACTTAGATGAGCCAAAATATAACGGTTTGTCTTATAGATTAAGAACCCTCATTTCTTTTAAGGGCAGCAAACATATTAGCTCTTAAAGGTATCTTAGCCAGTTTAATTTGGTTTCTTCTGGGTAACTGTTCAATCACTCGGGAACTAAAGAACAGGTAAGACATTTTGATTTAATACTACTGAAAAGGATTTTAAAATCACATAACTTTATCAAAGAATTGGTCATATACCTTGCTTTTCATAGTATTTCACTTTTTATTTTGTAAGGAAATTGAATAACATTATATTAATAGTAGATAATGGTCTATTGTTTACATATTGATGAGAATATTCTTTCTTCTCTGTCAATTATATGTTTTTGACTAGACTTACTTTAGGGCAAGATGTACCTCTAATCTTTCTGTTATAAATGTATTTCCCTGGGGCAAATATACTTGCTTATAGTCCATTTCCTCTCAGCTATCACCTTCATTCATTTTTTAAAAAAATACCTTATAGTCAGAGTTCCAGACCACTGAAGAGTATCTGGCTAATGTCCCTCTTAATCTCCTATTGAATGAATTACTGTATCGAATGAATTTTTTTAGTCCTGAAATTATGAGATCGCTTCCTGGTATTTGACACTGTTGACCACTCCATTCTTGAAATGCATCTCCACAACATTTCCGCTACCAGAAGGATCAAACTAAACGCACTTTGGATTTGATTAAAATTATATAGGGTTCCCTATAACATCTAGGGTGAAACCCAAGCTCGTTCGCATGTCATATAGTCCATTGCCCTCCATGTTCTGGCCTACTGTGTGTTTTCTGGCTATTTTGTCTGCTGCATTTGTCCCTGCATTTTGATGTAGCCATTGTTGCTTTCTCACCATATTTCTGCCTACTCACCTATTACACTACTTTTAAGCACCTTTCCATCTTTTAAAATTAAGGTTGTGCTACCTCCTATATAAAGATTTTTCTGGTATCTCTCATCCCAGGTATACTTGGCAAATTATTCTTTGGTGTTCCAAGTATTTGTATATATTTAATGAAGCATTTACCGTATTAGGCACAAATATCCTTTCATCTCAAGGTGCAGACCTTGTACTCAAAGACAAGGACCATATTTTATCGATCTACATCCAGTACCATGTTTGTTGGATAAATTATCGATGTAGCTAATCAAAGTTTAACCTTCTCCCTTATTCTATTTATCCAAATTGGCCACATGCTCTGAAAATGCATGTACCTTTCATTTCTATTGTAACTTTGTAGAGGGAGGAGATGCTGCCACTTGAAGCTATTTCTGTGAACCTAGAAGTAGCTAGGATGATTTTCTTTCTTCACTAGCTTGTCTCATATCTGGCAATCCTTGGGATCAGGAGAAAAAGAAGAGAAGGCAGGAAGGTGGTAGGAAATCTATGAAAAGGATTTCAGAGTTAAACCAATACTCCAGTTCAGAAAAAGAGAATGAGGTACTTTCCATACAATTGTAAGCTGTAAGCCAGTCAGTCAGTCCATGGTGGTTCTCCCCTACTCCCAAATTGTGTGCTCTCAATTGAGAACAATGGAAGGGATTTCACAGGAACTTCAAACCTTCTTTAAAGTTTACCAGAGTTTAGAACATAACTATCTGCTTAGTTAAAATTTTTAATTGAATGTAGGAAATATACAATGTGGATATTTCTGTGCCTTTGTCAGCTAGAATACTATGTTTCTCAAGTCTTTAAAATGGCATTTTTCAAGGAATGCTTGATCAAAGACACCATGGTTAAATTAGTTGGAGAAATACAACTTACTATAGTCCTCATCTAGAGTCTGGTGATATAGTTTGGCATATCAAAGACTCTAGTGAGTTCCATAATAAGATCTTGTTTAACCTGGAATCTTCCAAACTTATTTGACCACAGAAGCCTCTTGTTCCTTCATTTTGCGCTGGAGAAAACTGCATTGAACTATTTGCATTCTGTTTGATAGGTTTTTTTTTTTTTTTTTCTGAAGTGTTTTATTTCAGGAACTGTGGAACAGAGAGAAAAGTAATTTGAGATTCACTAACGTTTTAAATCAGAAATTAATATATCTAATATAAAAGGAAATTGTTCCTATAGTAACCACTTCACTGCATGTGAGGCATATATAGCAGTTGGGAGTTGAAATTGATGTACCCCAACATGGGTTTTAGAATAGAAATATAAAATAGAGATTGCTTGCAGAGTTTCTGCATTTAGTTAATAATATTGGCTATTTTTACTCTGGGAAAGCTGTTATCTGCCACCTCAAAAAAGAAAAGGAGGAGGAAAAAGAGAAGAGGAGTAAAAAAGGGGGGAAAAACAAGAAATAAAAATAAAAGAGAGAAAGCAAAATAAGCAGATCTGTGTTATTATATTCCAGTGAACAGTTTCAGCAATAACTGCCAGTTTTGAAACCTTCAATGTTTCTTCACATTTCTTTGTTTGATACTTAGGGGAATAGTGGGAAGAAATAGGTGACCATTTATGTGGAAAATATATCACCTTCTTTAATCAAGATATCATGAAAGAAACACAGTGGTGTCCATTCAGATTAATTTATTCTCCAGATGTCCTGATAGAGTGATTCAACTGTGATAAAACGGTGGAGTCAGGTTTAGTTCTCCTCTTCGCTGGGCTAGTTCTCACACAATGAGTTGAATACAGTTCTCAGAAATCATTCTTACTTTCTTCCTCTTCTCCATCAACTTCCTCAGTCTGGGGATGAGAGATAGCATAATTCTGAGTAATCAGGCTCCTCTTGAAATCCCATTTCAGCAGAAAACTGGCTGGGTTCCTAGCCAAAAAAGAACACCTGCCAGACTGACTTTTCCCTAGGTAATGTAAGAAGCATAGATGTCATCAGTCACTGTTTACTTAACAATATATTTCCACTGGCCACAGTCTGGCCTTGTTTCTTTCATTTCTGCTTCCACCTCTCATACAACTACAAAAACAGCCCTTGATTTTTAAAATCAACTCCATTTTCAAAGCTAGAAAGGCATTAGAGAAGGGCAGGCCACTTGAGAAAATGTTTCTTGTATTTTACTTCATTTGATACCAAGAGTTACTGTCTTTTGTCTAAGAACACTGAAAAATGGAAATACTTTCCACACAGACTTATGATTGCCATTTTTTAGTGGAGGAACCAGTTGAACATCAATTTACTCTGTGGTTAATTACCACATGGCAGCAAAATTGTGCCAAGCATGATCCTCCTAAAGTTTAGGCCTCAGGCCATGTGCTTTCTTGATGCTGTCAGTCTGATTTTCTTCTGGATGATCAACCCCTCCTCCCAATGCCCCTCCATTTCTTCATCCTTGCTTTCCTCATGGAAGCCCTTATTTGTGGTGAAAAGAAAAACTGTACCACTTCTAGCAATGGCATAAACATAATTTACATATATATACACATATTTATATTTAAACATATTTTAAAACACATATAGAAAGAGATACACATAGAAAAAACACTGAAAACAGGAACTATAGACAACATTCATTGGTCCTGTGGCACTACCCTCAGTCCCAGAATGTGGTTCTGCATTATTGGAAGGAAATGATATGATCATTATTCAACTTTTGTACATCTTGTTTTATTATCATCGTCCCATTAGAAATAACCTTTCAAACAATTTCTTAGAACCGAAGTCTATTAGTACTGGGGTGAATGTATCTATGGGCCAAGTATAAGAAGATAGAACAAACACAGAACACAAAGTAATTGCCCTAATCACTAACTTAATGTTAAGTAGTTTTCTCACTTTTTGATGAAAGCTATTTCTAAGATTCTTTGAATCCATGATTATTTTGTTCCTCTAATTTCCCCCTGTGGCCTGTATAGATTCATGTTCTTATTTATCTATTTTGTCAATGTATATTTAATGAATATTTATTTGCTGTTAAGACATGCTTTATATCAATGATTTTAAAATATAGTGAAATACCATCTTAACTCTAAAGGAACTCAGTCTAGCAAGAAGACATTAAGGTTAACCACTAAATGAGATACAATATGCTATGATAAAAATAAGTACCAAAAGCTATAGGTTTATATGTCAGCAGAATTAGGGACAGCAAAAGGGACTGATGGCAACGTATATATTAAAGTTGGTTCTTTTGTTCTTCCCCCCCCGAAATAGTGTTGATTCTCTTTGTATACATCCTCATTGAGTCATAATTGCTTATGAGATAAATTTAATTTCAGGGTTTTTTTTCCTTTTTTTGGTTATTCTTCCAGTGTCTTATGCTTCCATACTTTCTGGAACATTTCTTATTCTAGGAAAAACAAGTTGTTTAATTCCTTTACATTAACATGCAATTGAGTTCATGTTTTACTCTCTGCACAGTTTTTGCTTAGAAGGCTGTTTAAAGCCAGAAATTTAATTATTTGAAGGAATGATTGCATTTCTTTCGTGACATAAATGTAGACACCATGACATCTTCGTGGAAGAATTTCGGTGAGGAAAATCCAGGCTAATTTCTAAATTTGTTCTATCTAGCTTCTAAATGCAGGCTGCACATCATTTATAGCTTTCTGTTTCTTCCATAGAAACTTTTCCTCAAGACACAGGAGATTATTGTTTTGGATCGTTTGGTTGGTTGGTTAGTGAAAGAGCAGACAGAGTGGGTGGTTCCTAGTCAGGGAAAACATAAACATTAAATTGTTCCTAAAATCATAGGCTATTATATCATCTTCTAGTTATCACAACTATTCATAAGTTTGTGCACATATCATTTAGATTATGTATTTTTAAAAGAGTGGAAGAATAGATATAACAGGGAGGAAAATCTGATATTCAGGCATCGATTACATAGAACACACGTAAGCTGTAAAACATGGTCGAAGAAGGGTTTGATAGGTAGGAATTACTGAGATGGAATGAGTTGCAGGGTAAATCTGAGTAAATGAGATTAATTCTTAGAGAAAATCTTAGAGTTCAAAATAAGGTGAAACAATAGTCTCATAAAAAAAACAACAACTTGTTAAATTCACACTCAATTTATTTTGAAACTGGGTAACATTAATATAATTAAAATTATACTGAAGTAACATAAACTCTATGTTCACATACTTTCTATTCTAGTTTTCAACAGGTTGACCTTGACAACCCAGATGTGCATGGTCTTTTCAGTTCTCCAAAAGTAGGAACCCAGCTGATTTATATTCTATAATTTCAGTTGATTTCCCGCTCATTATCCTCCAGCCTCGTCACTGTCATTAGCTAGCTTATGCCTTAGTGCAGTCATTTGCCTTCAGATGTCTTTGGGACCTGAACTTTACATAGTTATGATTTAATGTGATATTCCTATGCTCACATAATGTCCATAGATAAAGAACAAGTTTAAAGTCATTAAGGGTTCAGCGGCAGTGGAGTCCTTGGAGCAAATTAACACAAATGCAACCTAATTAAGAAGAATGAATTTGCCTGCTCTTCTATTTCAGGTGAAACGAATTTCTGAAGATCCTCCTTGCAAATGCCCAAACAAGTTCTGTGTGGAGCGGCTCTCCCAAGGAAGATACCGAGTGGGAGAGAAGATCCTTTTCATTAGGGTAAAGTTTTACTTTTCACTTATTTTGTTCTTTATGGGAACATTCAGAATTTGAGTTAGGGGAAATATGACAGATAAGAGCAGGAACTTCCATATGGTGCTTACATTTAAAGATACATGGTATGAATTTTTTTTTTTTTTAAGTAGCATACATTATAATGTTCTACTGAAGGCTAAATAGAACTGTTTTCTCTTTGTACATATACCAAAACACATACACACCAAAGACAGGTGGAGATCAAATAGAATGAAGAAGCCTTTCCATTTGTGTTCTGTTTTGCTAAGAATCAAGATAATTTAATCTCTCAAAGCAAGTTTGTGACTTTTACTAAGACCAATAATTCTTTTTTTAAAAAAAAATAAGAAAATGAAAAATAGCGATACATTCCTAGAAATCGGCAGTTGAAAATAAAAGTAATTTTCTGCTTTATGGTTTAGTCATTTCTAAAGGAACAGAGGTTGTGATATTTTTAAGAAAAGCTATATTCTTTCCTCAGTTGAAAAAGTTAAAAAATATCTTGCTGATTTGTAGAACACAATGATTTGAATACGTACATCTAGTACCAGCAATGTGTATTCTCACAATACTCAAATCTGCAATGACTCTGTTGAAATATTGCCCTTGTAAAGTTTTCTTAATTTCTACTTTTGACCAAAACTTATTTGTATAACAGGTCTTTTTAAAGACTCTGCAACATGTAGTTGAAAAAAGAAAGTTTAATCATAATTTTAGCCTTAAAATATAATGTTAATGATTTTGAATTTTAATCTAATTTTAGATTAGTGTTTACTAATATATTTCTTAATTTTCCAGGAAATAATTGCTGTTCTGCTTTGGAATAGCAGCAAAAATGATATAACAATGTGTTATTATTAGGGGTATGAGATCTGGGTAGATGGCCTCCCTAGGAAAGGCAGTTGTCTGAGTTGCTTATTGTTTTTTTCTTCTTTATTGCAAAGATAGCACACATATTTTGTTAAGTCAAACTGCCTGCTGTCACTTAGTACGTTAAATAATAGTGATCTAGAATCTCCACAGATGTGTTTAAATTTTACCAGGTTGACCTTTCTCAATTGATAATCAGTCTCCTTTAGAATATTAGGCTCCAGAGCTTAGAATCAAAACATAGGGAGTCATTTGTTTAAACAGTTATTCCTTTTTGCAATAAAAGTGTTACTAAAACACATGATTAATAAATTATATACTGCTCCCTCCAACGTAACCTATTATCTTCAGTCAAAATATATGTATTACATATGTTTATTTGCATCTGAGCTTTCACATGCAAATTTAGTCATTCGTCAAAGACTTTAATGTCCACATTTATGAATAACATGTTTTTATAGTCCTTACTATATAAGACAGGTTTTTCATTGTTCCATTTTTCTTTTCAAGAAATATTTATCTTTTGATTAAATCTATTCATGCATTATTTATAGAGAAATTGAGATTTGCTGTACTGAAAAAAATTGTATCAAATTTCTTAGGGATATTAATTTAATAGCAACTGATACATAAGAACATGTTGTGCACACTCAGTTTCTTCTAATGTTCCAGGTGAACCTGCAATAAGAGTTAACTGTGATGTGGTTATTCACTGATTAGCCCAGCAAGTTATGGCATCATGCTATTATGACATGTTTTAGAATAGTGTATTAACGAACTTTAATCATTTATTCTCTTGATTTTTGTACTATCCACATACAATTTTACTATTTTTATAACATTTCCCTCTAAAATGAAATTTTTTAAAAATTTAATTTTTAATAAAGATAAATTTCTATCACTGCCTAAATTACAAACCAAAACTATTTGTCAAAAAAAAGAAAACATTTTTGAACATATGTTGATTGAAATACTTATCCTTTGACTTGTCATGAGTTCATTTCCACCCTGAAGGAGTAACATGATTCAAAAAAGGCTTCTCTCTATGTGTCTGGTTATCCGTGGAGGCTTAAAAATTAAAATTTCATAGGCAGGTCACATGTGCCTTGAATTGCATATTTTTCCCTATTTCCTCCTCTATGTTAACTAGAGAAACTAAAAATATCTCCTTGATGTGCATATACATATGCTAGTACTTTCGATTTGTGATAGGGATTGTCATTCTGCTCCAACTCATTGTAAGAAATTGGCAGTTACTACTCAAAAAATCTCATAGGTATTGAATTTGTTTTCAAATGATCATATGGTTGTCGCTGCTAATGTTTTACCTGTATTTCCTTGAACACCTGGATTAAGTAGTAAGTGACTGTAGTCCAATTCTCACACGTACTAGGTGAACAACTGCCTCATAGTGTCTTCACTGCAGTTCTTGCATTTCTTAAATTTGCATTTTTCGCATGGGCATATTTTAAACTTTGTCACATCTTTATAGAGGCTGCCTAATATGGTCATATTTACTGGCAGTATTTATGTGTAGTATTCTATAAAATATACATGCAATAACATATACATTGTGTCTTAACATTTGTCCCCTAGTTAGCTGTTCACCCTGAGAGCAGCAGTGTATTCATGTGGTCATAATGAACATGCCAAATGCAAAGAACAATTCAGAGTCACTTAAAGCTAATGAAACTGTTTACTTTTACTTAAAGATAAAACAATTATCAGAACACTAACTCAGTAAGAATTATTCCTTAGAAAGTCATAGATATGCCGGGTACAGTGGCTCACGCCTGTAGTCCCAGCACTTTGGGAGGCCGAGGCGGGTGGATCACCTGAGGTCAGGAGTTTGAGACCAGCTTGACCAACATGGAGAAACCCCATTTCTATTAAAAATATAAAATTAGCCGGGCTTGGTGGGGCATGCCTGTAATTCCAGCTACTTGGAAGGCTGAGGCAGGAGAATCGCTTGAAGCCTGGAGGTGGAGGTTGTGGTGAGCCAAGATCATGCCATTACACTCCAGCCTGGACAACAAGAGCAAAACTCCATCTCAAAAAAAGAAACAAAGAAAAGAAAAGAAAATCATGGTCTTTTGATAAGCCTGTACCTAACACAGTTAACTCTTGACTGATGCTTAACTAAGCCAGAGTTAACAATTCCATTGCTAACCACCTTACAAGGTTTGTTGACAATACCTACTTTCTGTGTCAATTTATGATTATGTATGTATATGAATGTATCTTCCCTATATATTCAAACAGATACAGTAATAACAACTATGAATGAAAAAAATAAGAATGCCTGCAAATTTCAAAGGAAGACTCAGGAAGATATTTTCTGCAGAGAATATCTTTACTAAGCATATGTCTTGTCTGTGGATTTCTAAAAACCAATGTATGAATAGATACTTCACATACATGGCTATCTAATGTGTACTTATGTATTAATAGAGGCGTGGATGTACTTTTGTAGACAGGCTTGTTTAATTTCATATTTCTCCATTTACAGGTGAGGATTAATCCATGCCTAAATATTAAGAATCCTTTAGTACAAAGAAAAACCTCTGAAGATTTAGGCAAACATCCTAATAATCCATTGCCAAATGGGAATTTTTTTGTTTCTAGCTTATGAAAAATAATTTGTCAAAGCCAGATTTTTGCCCTGTGCTTTCCAAAGAGCAACATTTTTTTTTTGAACTATCAAATGCAGCTAATTTTTATCTGTATTGTGTACATGCAAATGTACTCTCCTCCAAGATATAAATATTTCAGTTATTTTTCAGGGACTTTGAATTTGGAGAGCGATGATAAAACCTTGCTGATTTCTGCAGTAATAGAGATTTGGATTATTCCCGTTCAATCATAATACATATCTTTGAAATGTAAATAGGTGAATCTTGGGACTAATGTCTTGATTTCAGGGAGGAGAGAATTTTCTCTTGTTCATTTGTTTATTCAGTCAGTTGGTATTTATATAGGCTTCGAGTATCAAGAAGTCACTTGGCAATACAAATCCGAATGAGCCTGTAAAAAGGGACTTCAGAAATATGTCTTAGATGCAATAATAATGTCTGTGTTATTTGACTTATCAATTCCAGTTTGATGGCTATGTTCTACCTAAGTACTCCAAGTTGGAATGCAGTGCTGCAATCTCAGCTCACTGCAACCTCCACTTCCCAGGTTCAAGTGATTCTTGTGACTCAGCCTCCCAAGTAACTGGAGTTACAGATGTGTGCCACCACACCCAACTAATTTTTTTCTTTTTTTTTGTATTTTAAGTAGAGATAGGATTTCACTGTGTTGGCCAGGCTGGTTTCGAATTCTCGGCCTCAAGTGATCCGCCTGCCTTGGCCTCCCAAAGTGCTGGGATTACAGGCATGAGCCACCGCCCTCAGCCTCTTCCAACAGTAATTTTTAAAATGGCCACAGATTAGCAGCATCAGCATCATCTGGAAACTTGTTAGAAATGTAAATCATTGGGGCTCCCCCAAGACTTACTAAATCAGAAACTCTGAGGGCAGGGCCTAGCCACCTGTGTTTTAATAAGTCCTCCAGGTGGTTCATATGTGTCCTGAAGTTTGAAAATCACTTTAGAACAATATATAGGAAGGGAGTCAGTGCACCAACTACACAACTCAAAATCATTTGCATGTCTGATGATGAAAGAATATTAGCAGTCAGGTGCTAAAAATGATCATTTTGAAGACTTTTATGTATTGTTGGAAGGAAATACTTAAGATGTCATTGTAAGTGAAAAAATAGGCTTTTAAATTATATTTACATATAAAATAACTGTGTAGAAATGATTAGCATAAAGACAAAGAAAACGGGAAACATAGAAAATAGTTTTTATTTGTCAAGGACATGGAATTATGAGTGATTTTTTTCTGTTCTGCAAATTTCTGATGATCATTTAAAAAATATGAACTCTTTAGGATAAACCAGCAACCAGATACAGTTAAAAATTTGAGAATAAATTAAAAGCCCTCTGAAAGTTGTCAGGTTAATTAGCAGACTGCTCATTTAAATGGTCCTTTTGCTGAGCTTCCTATCTTCCGGAAAAGGGTGGGGAGGTTTTTTTGAGTCATGGTATTATTTAGACTACAGAGAATTATTGCATATTTTTGTGAACTTGTAGCATATTTTTCGTTAGATGAAGCTGTCTTCCTTTACTATTTTCTCTCTCCATTTTGGAAATTGATGTTGTTTAGGATTAGCACCTGGAAATATGCAAATGTTTACTGTCTGGATAATATGCCTTGTCTTTCCTTATCTTTGCAGACCCTATCAGTGATCTACATACTCAGATTTTTCTCTACTAATCATTACAATTTTAACCGTTTGGTGTTCCATTCATTTAGGGCTCAGTTTTTAGTGACAGGAAAATAACCTAATATGATAAACTTATCTGTGCTAATTTATGAAATGGATGCAGACAGGCCTGGTGAATAGAACATCTATGGGATAAGGTCTTCACACTTAACTAAGCTGCTCTAATGTTCTGATAATAAAAATTTCTGACAAAGTAGCAGCCAGTGGGGTCACATGTTGTGAGGTAGATGACATTTTGTGCTTCTTGGTTTGCTCACTAATGTAATGAATACTTTTTTACTTAATTGCAATTTATCACTACCCTAATATTGCACTTTAGAGTTGTTCAGAGTGTGTTCCCAAGAATAATAGTTCCAGAAGATGTTCAAAAATATTATTTGTAAAGTTAACATGGTTAAGAGTTGAAACAGGTTTCTTTAATTGCTCTTATTTACTGATAATTGCCTTTGTTAGTCTGAATCAGAACACTTGATATATCTCATTATAACCTCCCAAACTCGTGTGGAAAATTTTGTTGCCATTTCCGTTTTACAGATGGGGAAACTGAGACACTGAGGTTGAGTAACTTCTCAAAGTTCTAAAGTAATAAGCATTGGAAGTGGACACTAAACCCTGGCAGCCTAACTCCTAAATGTATACTCTTTACCACTAAACAGTATTGATCACTTTACCTGGAATTTCTTGGACAGTTCAAAATACTAATGTGATTTGTAAACTCTTAGAGGGAAATATATTGTTCAGCATTTTCCAAATGTATTTAACCATAGAAATAGTCTCCCTCCCACCTTTCTTTCCCCCCAGATCATCTTCCTGTGCTAGGAGGTCATGAAAACATAGTTTTAGAAAGACTGTCAACTGAAGCAATTGGAATAATTTGTAACATAGAATTTATATTGAAAGTTTTCCACCTCTTGCCACAATTAAAACTCATATATTTTTAAGGTATTAAGGAATATTTAATTTGTACTCATTTTTACCTTCAAATTCCATTTGGAAATGATTTTCAAGGACATGACTGGAAAACCTTTAAAGAAAAGACAGCTAAAATTTAATAAGGATCATTTGTTCCAGGCATTTTACCAGCTGCTTTATGTTTATATTTATATCACAGGATTCTTTCTAAACCATACAGCTTGGAAATTGTTTTTATCTTTTTGTTACAGGTGAAAAAATAAAGTCTTAGAGAAGTTCTTAAGTAAGTAGTAAAATAAATAAAAGTCAAAGCCCTGACTTGCCAAACCTACAACACATTCCTCTCTAAGCTGCTGCCTGTGGCATGTCCATTAAATGCAAATATATTATTCAAAAGTTAGTCCTCTAAAAATAATCAACACAACTCAAAATCATTTGCATGTCTGATCATGAAAGAACATTAGCAGTTAGGTGCTAAAAATGATCATTTTGAAGACTTTTATGTATTGTTGGAAGGAAATGCTTAAGATGTCATTGTAAGTGAAAAAATAGGCTTTTAAATTATATTTACATATAAAATAACTTTGTGTAGAAATGTATTTTTTATAATATATGTTATAATATATTTCATGCTCAACCATAGTAAAGTATTTTTACACCATTTTTACTTTAAAAGTATTCAGTATCCAAAGGGCATTCAATTGCATAATCAATAGTGCCTAATGTAAAGATATATAATATATTTGCCTGACTATATTATGACAGGATAAAACATATGATACTATTTTTGTTACTGTATGATGGACACTATATAAAAGCTTTATGTGGTCTATCTCCTTAATAGGCAAAATTAACTAGCATTCTATAATAAGACATATTGGTATCTGTCCTGTTATCTTTTCAATACAAATCAGAAGATAATTCTCCCATATTGCTTGTATAGTCTTGTTGAGTCTTCTCTTGCTAATTGTAGTTTTTTTTTTTAAAGTATATTGGTATTATTTCAAGACATTTTCATAGCAGAACTTCACAGTTGGGTAAAATAATATGAAATTCCATACTGACCCTCCAGTGGCTTACGGGTAGTTTTCTAGTTAAGAAATATGAGTACTTGAGGGGCCTAAAGAAAAGACAATGAATAATTTAATTGGAAGTCAGCAAAGGGATTTGAAATGTTATGGTGTTACCTCCTTTGTACTACTTTTAAATTAAATCATCACCGATCAATAGAAAGGTCACACACATTGTTATTGACTCTGTGTAATTTCTTCCTTAGCATAAAAATTCTTCAGGATTATGCCTGTGTGGTAAAAATCAACTCTCTGAAACAAACCAAGCAAGAGAGGCACCAGAGCTCGGTTGCTATAGCAACTGAACTTGGCAGTGTCTTCTGGGACTTGCTCTAAGGAAAGGTCCATGATAGTGAGTGATATTACGTTCTTTTTTGCTCTTATGACACATGCTGATTTACTGTGAGTAAAACATAGCATGGTTCAAATTTCACATTTTTCCTAGTGATGAAAAATGGGCTGTTGTGTGAAAATGTAAAGGAGTTTTAAACAACTAGCAAGGAAGTTAAAACCTCCATTTATCCTTAGTGGAAATGCTGCAGAAGCAGCCATTACTCAGCAGCTGAAAGTCAACAATTCATTAAAACACACACACACACACACACACACACACAAGTCATCTAATTTAGCAATGTATGAGAACAATGAATACAATTTTAAAATTACATTAATGCCTAGATTTGTTTCTAGGGGGAAAATATGGGTGTGTTTGTTTCCGAGGTATATAAAAATCTCAGACATTTATAGTGCTCTAAGCCATAGTAAGAGAAATATGAGTGCTATTAATACATGAATATTTCCAAACTCAGTTTTCCCAACTGCCTCAAAACTAAACACTAATTCAGGAAATGCAAGTAATAGTATTTTAAATGTGTTCAAATGCTTTTAGCTTTTAATTCTTTTATGTTTTTGCTTCACTAAAGACACTCTCATTTGTTTTGTCATCCATTGATGACAGTTTGGTAAAATGTATCTCAAAGGACTTTGCAGATATTGATAAATACTCTTAACCTATAGTGTCTAAGAAAGGCATATGTTTTAGATAAATGCAATTTAAGTAATAACTAACCATTGCTGTAAATAATTCAGGTACTTTTTTTTTTTTTTCTGAGAGTTACCCTTTCAGGTTGAAAACCTTTAAAAAATTTTTAAAAATTCAAAACAAACTTTGTTAAGAATTGCACCCTGAAACTACATCCATTTTTTTAAAAAAGCAAGAAAGACAATGAAATTTGGTATTTATTACAATAGTTAAAAGTAATGGCAAAAACCGCAATTACTTTTACACCAACCTAATAATACATCTGGGCAGTTTTCTATATTCTAAATTAAGTTAGATAACTCATTTCTTCTTCCACTGACATATTAAATGTGGAAAACAGTAAATAAATAGAAGCTCAAAACCAAAAATTATTCTTCATTAAAAACTTACCACTATAGGCCATTTAGTAATGAGTAGATTTTTCAATAGTGTCTACCTTCACTTGCCCTGATAAGCATTCTTACTCATCTCCAACTCAGTTAGCAAAGTT
Organism: Chlorocebus sabaeus; assembly: GCF_047675955.1. Taxonomy (NCBI): domain Eukaryota; kingdom Metazoa; phylum Chordata; class Mammalia; order Primates; family Cercopithecidae; genus Chlorocebus; species Chlorocebus sabaeus. Next base: position 42,062,992 of record NC_132904.1, on the reverse strand, counting down.
TACTATGGTTTTAAGTTGTACAATACACATGCCACCTTACTTTACTTTGAATAATTTTCTTTTGCTGTTACGCTGTATCTAGAATCAACGTACAATTGCTTTTTCATTGGCCACAAATCAAAATTATATAAACTAAAGGAAGCATTGAAAAGTCAAATGACTTCATTGAAAAAACTGCACAGCTTCTATAATCTGCATTCAGATTTCTACATTGCTATGGCCTTCCTGCCATTAAGATAAATTTGTTCCATATATGTGTATTTTATACCTAATGATGTGTGTGTATATATATGTGTATATATACAGTGTATGTATATATTATACAGATAGACACACACCTCCATACACACAAAAAAAATACAGAAATATATGTGTGTATAGTGAAAAGCAACAATATAGTAGAGAGTTGAATTGGTCCAGTGATTTGGCATTTTAACTGATTTTAACAGGGATCTCAGGTTGATTTTTCTGCAACTGAAATTGAAATCCCAACTTAAAAATGTTGCGGAAAAATCCACCTTTTTATCCTATATTTATATATACATTTACTGCATTAGGCCATTATTGCATTGCTATAAAGAAATACCTGAGATTGTCTGGGGGCAGTGGCTCACGCCTGTAATCCAAGCACTTTGGGAGGATGAGGCGGGCAGATCATAAGTTCAGGAGATCAAGACCATCCTGGCTAACACTGTGAAATCCTGTCTCTACTAAAAATACAAAAAATTAGCCAGGCGTGGTAGTGGGCACCCGTAGTCCCAGCTACTTGGGAGACTGAGGCAGGAGAATGGAGTGAATCCGGGAGGCAGAGCTTGCAGTAAGCCGAGATCGCACCATTGCATTCCAGCCTGGGCGACAGAGAGAGACGAAAGAAAGGAAAGGAAGGAAGGAGGAGAGAGAGAGAGAGAGAGAGAGAGAGAGAGAGAGAGAGAGAGAGAGAGACCTGAGACTGAGTAATTATAAAGAATATAGATTTAATTGGCTCATGGTTCCGCAGGCTGTACAGAAAGCAGCATCTGTTTCGCAGGAGGCCTCAGGAAGTTTCTACTCATAGTGGAAGAAAAAGAGGGAGCAGGCACTTCACACGGTGAAAGTAGGAACACGAGAGAGTGGGAGGGGAGGTGCCACACACTTTTAAATGACCAAATCTTCTGTGAACTCAGCGATAACTCACTTATCATCAAAGGGATGGTCCAAGCAATTCATGAGGTATCTGCCCCCATCATCCAAACACCTCCCACCGTGTCCTGGCTTCAACATTTCAGCATGAGACATGGGTGGGAGACAAATATCTAAACTGTATCATACACTATTTAACACTCACTAAATACTTTCTGTGTATCTGATGTCTAAGTGCTTTCCTTGGATTTTTTTTTTTTTTTTCCAACTCTCACAACTCTTTGAGGTAGGCACTGTTGTTATCTTAATAGTAACAATAAGGAAATTAAGTGTTAGAGAGTTAATTGCTTGTCAGAGATTATACAGTTAGTAAACGTCAAAGCCTTTATTTGAATTTAATGTGTCTGATGTCAGAGCCCCCAGTTTTAATTATATGCTATTCATTCCACTTCAGACCATATAGACATTTGGCATGTCATTTTGTAAGTATTACTGCTCACCTTTTAAAATCCAATAGTAATTTACCTATACTCAATGCATGGCTCCTAGTTTGCTTATTCCTTTGCCTTTGTGCTTTGGCAAAACAAGGAATTTAACAGCCAATCCCTATTCTAGTGTCAAAAAAATGAAACAAAACAAAACAAAAAAAGCACCCAGGAAATAGAATCTTACAAAACAGCCTCAATAACAACAACAACATAAACTAGAAAACCCAACAAGAATAGTTCAGTAGTTCAGTATAGTTCAGTATAGTTGTTGATTTTCTTTTCTTTACTTGAAAAGTCTTCCAGAAACAAAAATTTATTCTAGGAATGAAGAAACTAAGGAACATTTACAATTTACTACAATTATAAACTTACATTTATGGCCTTTGGTCAGTCAAGATTAAATCCTCTTAATTTCATTAGGCATGGAAGGATTTTCTGAGCATGCTATGGTATAGCGTAGAGATGAATTTGCATTTTGTATCATTGTTTACTTTTATTAAAGGGTCTAAACTGAATATATGACCAAGTGCAAACTGAAAACGTTGGCATAGCAACTAATGCTTTGAAAGCAAGTTTCCTAAATTTAAGCGTCAAGTAATTTTTACATAACATTTTTTCTTAACTGTTTTTGTCTTGTTTCTTGATAGCAGTACAGATATCTTTCTTTTATATTGTTTGTAAAGTACTTTCATTTTATACATTATCTCAATTTAGCTTCATTAGTACTCTAGGACAAAAATTAGTGTGATTGTTAATTTATAAAACTTATGGATGAGGAAACTGCAGCTAACAGAAATTTAGTAATTTTCCTAAAGTAATCCTGTTAGTAAGTGATTGATCCAGGTTTAATTATATTATGAAAACTTTATGTCTAAATTGTATATGATTTAAACTTCACACAATAAAATTTCCTTTTGAAGTTTTTTTTTTTTTTTTTGAGATGGAGCCTTGCTCTGTCCCCCAGGCTGGAGTGCAGTGGCGCGATCTCGGCTCACTGCAAGCTCCGCCTCCCGGGTTCACGCCATTCTCCTGCCTCAGCCTCCTGAGTAGCTGGGACTACAGGCGTCCGCCACCAGCCCGGCTAATTTTTTGCATTTTTAGTAGAGATGGGGTTTCACCGTGGTCTCGATCTCCTGACCTTGTGATCCGCCCGCCTGGGCCTCCCAAAGTGCTGGGATTACAGGCGTGAGCCACCGCGCCCAGCCTGAAGTTTTTTTAAAAAAAACTTTATGTAAGTGAAAGTAGTTGCTCACTGTGTTTTTGATTTTGGCATTGCTTTCCTTAAATTCCAAAGTAAACAACGCATAGTAATGTCTACTCGCAATGTTTGTAAGATTTTTCTTTTATCTTTTTGTAGACATCCTGACAAGAATATTTCTTGGTTTATATGTTCTATACTGATATGTGAATGATTTTTTTGCAAAGGGGAAAGAAATGAAATAATTATGCACAATACATTTTGTTATTGAATAATTGATGTCTTCTAGTTGCCAAAGAAAAAAACCTGTGAAATAACTGTCATATAAATTGTCTATAGTTCTCCCATGGGCTCAAGTTGCATAAGTAGGATGTAGCTAGATTCATTAAGAAATATACTTTGCGCGTGTGGCCATTTTGAGTTTGTGTTGAACATAGTCAAGCGTGGTGGAAATGCTGCTGTTACAAGATTCACTATGATAAATTAGGACTCATTTAGTGCTATCTTTTTCATAAACTTAGTGAGTTAAGTTTCTATGTGACTGGTCATTTTAGAGCTTGCCTTGCATTTCCCTTTAATACTTGACATTTTGAATTTCACCTCCTCAGTGAAAACACATAATCTTGGTCCTGGACCCAGCAGGCACCTCCTTCATCTAAACGGCCAGTTCTTCCATTGCAAGAGGCTTACTGATTCACATTCAACTTTTAGTTCACTGAAACGGTGTATTAACATTTTCATTTGAAGGCTCAGTGTACAGTGTTTCATGATATAATCTGCCATCTTGTTAGAAGCAGAATAAGATCTTAAGGAGCTCTTTATGTAAGTTTTGGGAGGAGCAGTGTGTGAAAATTTGGGTTACATATTGTCCTAAAGATATATTATTCAATTTTCTTTATAAAGAAATTCCAAATGTTATTAAAACAACAACAAAGCAAAATGACAACAAAAACCCTGGCAAGTTATTTAATGGCATTTTGTCTATTTCTTTAAACAAACACCAGCAATAAGAAATCACTACATCAAGGTGTTATTCATCTCCCAGTTGTAGCTTTCTTTTACATCACTATCTCTTTTACACACCAGCTTTTCATGCCAGCTTCTAATCTCCCAGCCCCACACTCACACCTTGCCCTTCAAACACTCTTGCCAATTATGGAAAACTGCCTTCTCTCTAGCAAGTTTTAAGGGACTACAAACTCTGTGGGAACAAATTATTTGAGACTTCACCTTGTAATGGGCTTCCTGACCTTTTGTTGTTGTTGCTAAACCAACCTATCCAACGTTTTATTAGTTGCCTTTCTCAGAAACTGATACCTTGGTTCACAGTCTCTAACTTTCACTCTCAACATAGTTCATTTATCATATTTTTCCTAAAATCTAGCTTCATAGACTATAGGGGAATGCAGAGACAATTGAATAGTCTTTCTAAGATCTCATTTAAAGGCAGATAAAGGGCAGGTCTTATTTCAAATTTGTCTTCTAACTTTTGCATTAGGCATAAGGTCTCTAAGAATTTCATTCCAGAACTGTAACATGCAGACAAAGTAACACATTAATTTGTCATCATCTACCAATGTGTTATGCATGCTAATGTTACTCAGTCCTGGACTCTATTTTGATAATCAGGCTAAGATCTTAAGGAACTTTTTATGTTCCTAATGAGGTCCAGGGTTAATAGAAAAAGTATGGAAACTCATATGGCACACAATTTTATTCACATCACATTGCCTGTCCACCTGGTAGGACTTAACCTGAGGTGGGCTTTAGCATTGTCCAGGGAGACACTTAGAACCACAAGATATGTATCACAAAACTCCTCTCCCATGTTGATGTTTACAAAACACCTTCATACCTCCTACTATTTCTCTAACAACCTACAGCCAACATGACAAGCAGGTAGGGGCATGCATTCTAAGGAGCACAGCAAGGAATAACATGTCCAACCTTGAAGATCTTATTTATCCTCCTGTATTTCCCCAACATCTTGTAACAAAAATAAATCCACCAATAAGTACTGAAAGAATTCCAGATGAACCTGAAATTTAATTGACAGCTTGGCAACAGCGACATGAACAGTCTCTTCCCTCATGTACAGCATTCATAGATCTGATAGATAACATGTATACATATATTAACTAGAGGAAAAGTGAAGATGAAATATTCTAAAGACAAAAGGGAAAGTAGCCTTAAATAGTAAATTTTAAATATTACAGCCATAATACTAGCTAATCATGGGAGGGGAAACAGTTTTCCCAAAGATGACTTAACTTTTCATCCTGATGCTTAGTCAGAAAATCTGAAACATGTCCTTTGATTCCTATTGAAAGCCTTTCAACAAATTACCTTTCAGATAAACTGTCTCCTTGTGAGTTTGGAATCTCTAATTTTGAGTTAATCTCTCTAATTGTGAGCTTAAGATGCTATCTAAATTACATTTTTAATTACAGCAAAAGAAAGCGGTAGAGTAGAAACGAGTGCCTCCTGTGTCATATAACCTTCTGAGGGTAAATATTAGGTTGGTACAAAAGTAACTGCAGTTTTTGCCATTGAAACAAATTGTAGGCATGGAATATTATGCAGCCATAAAAAGGAATGAGGTTATATCCTTTGCAGGAACATGGATGAAACTGGAAGCCATCATCCTCAGCAAACTAACACAGGAACAGAAAACCAAACACCGTATGTTCTCACTCATAAGTAGGAGTTGAACAATGAGAACATATAGACAAGGGCAGGGGAACAACACATACTGGGGCCTGTGGGAGTAGGGGAGGTGAGGTAAGGAAGAGCATCAGAACAAATAGCTAATGCATACAGGGCTTAAAACCTAGGTGACAGCTTGAGAGGTGCAGCAAAATACCATGACATATGTATACCTATGTAACAAACCTGCACTGTCTACACAGCTACCCTGGAACTTAACTGAAGTTTAAATAAATAAATAAATAAATAAATAAATAAATAAATAAATAGCGATCGTAGGTTCATTACTTTCATAATACAGTGGTAGGGCCTAGACAGGAAGCAAGGGGCCAACATGAGTGAAGTGAGAGGGAACTCAGAACAATATAGTAGGATATTTCCCCAAAGTAGAAAGTTTTACACTGAAATTAAACATTTCATTTACTTAACAATTTTCTCTAGGACTTTATTAGACATTCTCTAGAGTCTGATATGTTTCTCTTGTAGAATTGAGACACAGACTTGATATCTGTCATCTTAAGCAAAGAATATTTCCTTACAGGTATCTTTTATTTTGGAACAGGAGACTAAAACCCCAGAAGAGAGATAATTCTAACATGTATTTCAAACTGCCAACAACCAATGTAACCGGTGATTCTCAGAGTATATATGTCTCACATATCGTTTAATATGGATTACTATGCAATGAAACTTCACTATAAGATATGAAAAATATAGAAATAGTTATTCTCATTGTCATTCAAAAGGCTTTTCTTTAGTCTTGTCACAAAAGATCACAGTTTGCATTTTTAGGTGGCGTTCACGTACCTTTCTTCATTGAAGACGGAGAGCATTTTATGAACTTAATATCTTCTTGTTTCAGTAGGGTCTTCATGGTTGTGACTATATCTCCACAGCCAAAGCAAAGCAGACATTTAAGGTAATTACTTAGATAATTAATGGGCAAATCTCCACTTTGCTTTCACTGTGGTGCCTTGGCCTTTAGTCAAATGAGGGAAGTTGGGCACTCAAAAGTTCATATTTTACCTTTTTTTCATGAGGTACTAAAACACTGTTTCTTCTTTTGATTTTCCCATGATACTTTTTAAAAATGGCAATCTCAGATTTATTGTGGGTGGTTAGAAGACAGTAACTTAGTAATATAATATTTGTCATTTTCTTAGTAAAATTCTTGTGCTCCAGGAATGTTGAGCTTACTGTTAAAAATTGTATAAACCTGGGTTTTAGCTTCTGTATGCAATATCATCTTGGTCTTTGCTTTCAAATGTTTGAAACAATACATTTATAGAATAAAAAATGAAACACCATATAATTTCAGAATGTCCCATTTCTACTCCTATTTGTAGTTTAATGCAAAAGGAACCTCATGGACCTCTACCACATTTCTGCTCCTGACACCATACTAAACTTCCAGATGTATCAGACATGTTTTAACACTTCAGTATGATGAAAGTTAGAGAGGATAGAAGTGGAACTTGATTTTGATGTACTGAGGTTGAATTGCATGCAGGAAAACTGGCTCATTTTTAGTTTTTAAATGTTAATAATTGTATCTAGAAAGCACAGTTTACTTGAGAAAGTCTTGTCTCTTATAATAGTTATAAGAGAAACCCCATGTTATAAATTCTACTTCAAACTAGATGAATGTATCTTGAAACTACATTATGAGAATGTTTAGATTTCTAAAAGAGCATGGTTAAATGTATTTCCTTGTCCATCATTTATTTTGTCATTCATTCATCACATACATGAGGGTGTGCTATTTGAAAGAACTGTTAGAAATCTTGAGGATGTGATTTCTTTGTAGGTTCTGTGTCCTTGGAAAGATAATGCTTAATAATGTAAATATCGGTCATATACTACTAATTATTTTGACAGTTCAATATAGTTTAATTTCTTATCCCCATTAATAATTGACAAAGACCAGATGTGAGTTTCTGAAAATCTTCTAAAATTCCTTCAACAGACCTGCAAATGTGTCGTACAAGATGCAAGTATAACTCAGTTGTGTGACAGAAACACCAGACATGACTTTTCTTGGAGCTGTTGAAAGGCATTGTATAGACTTATGAAGCAAATTACTTGTAAATGAACATGAAACCTAAATCTGTGGAGCTAATCTGACCATGACAGCCCTGAGCCCCATTCATCACCAAAGTCAATTGAACCCCTCTTGCTGGCTGGTGTTAAGTTTCCCCCTTTCACTATTCAGGTGTCACTTGGTTAAAGAGGAAGATGTTGGCTGACAGGTTTTCTTCATATAATATGAGTACCTCTGTTATTTTCACTACTTAAATTGCCGCAGTTCTCCTTGTGTCTCATAAAAGTATTGTTTTTTGTTTTTTACTTTTCATCAGTATCTTTTAAAGGGGTGTGTGTATTGGACTATATAGACGAGGTGGCATTTTCTAAAACCCTAGGAATAATTCTTATTTTAGAATAAATTTCAAAAAAATATCGCTAAAGTTAGTATGATTTCCGTAGGCATCATGGATTTTATTCTGGAGGTTTGTAATGGAGTTTGCGTGATAGTTTTTTGAAGGCAGTTCAGGTCTCCATTTGGAGGGGCTAAAAATCATGCAGAGTTCTCTTCTTTCCTTTCCTCTGCCTTCCATCTTTTCCCAGAGATGAGTATAAGGAGGGAGGATAATTTGCTAAGTTTTGGCAGTAGCATCCCCATTTTGATTTGTTTTTCTTTCTAAATGCAGGTATCGAATGACAGCATTGGCATTATCCTACTTAAAGTTTAAATGCAATAAAATCAAGAGCAAAGCATGCTTCCTACATTTCTCACACTCTGCAATGCCCAAAGAAATAATTTGGAGCTGAGCTACACCAGTGGGCTCTTTTTCAGTCCTAGAATAAAGAGAGGGACCTTTAGTGTGTATAACCCCTTCCACAGTCATCTCTCCTTCCACTCTTGAACTCAGGAAGTTCCAGGAGAATGCTAAGAAGTGCAGGCTTTCTCATACCTTGGCACCTAGGGCTGAAACACCTGGAGGCCAGCAGAGGCTGCATAGTGCCAACTTCTTAATTCTTCCTCCTCCTAGAGGCTGCAGTCTTCTGTCTGTGGTCACGGTTCATTTTCCCAGTATTCCCCAGAATAACCTCAGTCCTCTGGCCCTTCTGACTTTTGGTAAGGAGGCTTGCCAAGATATCTTCACTCCTGAGTCTCATTACCCACATCTGGGCCCAGTTTTCCCTGCCTAATTTCAAGCACTTTTCCAAGGATGGAACTTATGCTCCAGTCATCTTTGCTCTTTATGTCCAATGTCACACCTCAATCTTAATCTCTCCTCTTTGGAACACCATCAAGTCTTGCCAGATCTGTACAGGGCTGGAATTGGCACTCTCCTTGGGGCTTATTCACTATGAAATATTTTCTCCCTGAAGCAAGATTGTCCTTTCTACTTGTTTTTGTTTGCATTTCTCAGATCAGTTTCTTTCACTTGATCATCATTTCAACATGATCTCCTTCCTGACCCCCCTTCCACAGCAGGTTATAAAAAAAGGTGGCAAAGACCATTTTAAACATTTAGATTCCAGCAATTTTCACATAACCAGAGGCTAGTGAGGGAGGCATTGGTGTATGTAATGTGCTTCCCAACTGGCATGTGCTTCCTAGACATTCCCAATTAAATACATAAGAGCTCCGTTTTTATTTTATGTGCACTTTTATTTTATTTTATTTTGAAATGGAGTGTTGCTCTTGTTGCCCAGACTGGAGTGCAACGGTGCAATCTCAGCTCACTTCAATCTCTGCCTCCTGGGTTCAAGCAATTCTGTCTCAGCCTCCCAAGTAGCTGGGATTACAGGAGCGTGCCACCACACCCGGCTAATTTTTGTATTTTTAGTAGAGATGGGGTTTGACCATATTGGTCAGGCTGGTCTTGAACTCCTGACTTCAGGTGATCGGCCCTCTTCAGCCTCCCAAAGTCCAGGGATTACAGGCATGAGCCACTGCGCCCAGCCTTTTGTGCAATTTTATGTTCAATGATCTCCAAATTTATTTACTGTTACAAGTGTTTATCTAAAATAACCCAGAACTGTCTCAAATTACTAGGTATTAGAGCTACTACAAATGACTTATCTTCAAACATGATCTCTTTCTGATTTTCTTAAAGTGAAGAACAAGACCTATGTTTTGTGTTTGACCTATGTCAAAACAAGACCTATGTTTCATGAAAATGTAGTTAGTATGACATTTTAAACAAGGCATTTTCTTAAAGTAACAACTCCTAGATTTTTTTGGTAGCAAAGCACTTGAAGATTAGGAGACCCAAACTGAATTGCATGAGCAAGTACTAAAGGCAGTATTTGGTATGTTGACTTTAAGAACTGAGATTATGTTTGAGGAGATACCAACTGAACATCAAACTTAAGGTAGAGATTTTCCTTTCATGAATCTTTCATGCAATACATTTCTTTTGGTTAGATTTGGGGTTGAAGTTGCCAGTAGAGTTTACCTATCATATTCTTTTTTTTTTTTTTTTTCTGTTAATCTGGACGTCAAGAGTCAAGAAAGGGTATTTGCAGAAAGTAATGTTTGAGATGTGACTCAAAGAATAAGCACATGTTGGCTAAACCAAGTAGAAGTGAAAGTGTTTCAACCAGAATCAGAAAGAAAGGAAACAGCATACAAAAAGGCCCAGAAGTAACAGAGGTGGAGATGAGGGGAAGAGAGAGAAAGAATGAGACCTCATCAGAACTGTAGAAGTGCAGCCTTGAGAACAAGAGGAGGAGTGGGCAGCGAGGGGCTGGTGTAGCAAAGGAGATATGATGCCAGGCAGACACACAGACCCAGCTCATGGAGAGCTACCTGTATGATGAGAGCTTTGGCTTCATCCTGAAGGCAATAAGGAAATTCTGAATAATTTTTAGACAAGGAGAAACATGAGTATATTGCATTTTAAATCATCCAGGTTGTAGTGCAGATAATGAATTGAAATGGTATAAAGTTGGAGAAATAGCATCCCACCGTTATGGCTTGGAGAGTGTGTAGGTCAAGAGAGTGGCAACTCAGCCTGGGAACCTATCTCATGAAATTCCAGATATGTATATTATTATCTGCTGGGTGAGGCTTTCTATCTTGGTGTTTTGGTTATTTAAAATGGAAACACCGTTAAGTTCATCTTTGTCCTGCAAACAATAACAGAAAAGCAACATGTTGATTTTGGCTTATTCTGATACATATGCCTGGCAGGGAGGAATTGACTGGGTTTCAAAATATTAGAATTTCTGCTTGTAAATGCCTGGTTTCTTCGGTGAGAATTTTATGTAGAATAAAATTGTGGGCTACTCACAGAAACTAAAAGAGAGTGACGGGAAATAGTATTTTAACTTTTTACCACTGTAGTGAGTTTTTTTTATTTTGTTATTTAAAAAAAAAACAGGTAATATCAACTGAAAAGAGTCAAATAAATTAATAAAAAGCACAGACTGGTGCTCCTAACAAGTTTTTAGAAATTTGTTACCCTAAGCTCTTATTCTCCAGATGTTATTCAGATTCTCAGTTCTAGGTCTGCCTCATGATTTAGTACATACCTCATTTATCATAGAAGAACTATAAAAAATATAGGGCTCTGCCCACAGTAAGCCTTTCATAGAGACCAAGACATTATATTAAAACTGTTCCTTGGGCCAAGATCCATTCTGGAGCATTCTTTGGCCATTTACAAATTTCTTTACATGAGTTCATTGCAAATATACCCAGAAAACATTGATTCCAGATGTACGGCTGAGTTAAGAACTTTGGGTACACGTTAACACAATTTATTTACCTCCTATTATGCCTGTTGATTGTCAGTAGCAGAGAGTAATTACCTACTATGTGCCTGGAACTGGTGTCGTGAATTGAGCAGTGAACAAAACAGTCTTGCTTTTATGTTCTGGGAGTGGGAAGACAGAAATAAATACATAGACCAAGGGGGCCAGATATAACTATTTTAGGCTTTGTGAGGTGTATGGTTTCTGTTACAACTACTTACCTCTATTGTTTTAGCAATGAATTTGCGTGTCTGTGTTCCAATAACACTGTACTTACAAAAATAGAGTATGGGCCAGGTTTGTTCTATAAGCCATATAGTTTGCTGACCCCTCACATAGATCATTAAATAAGGAAGTTCATCTTATCTACTAATAAGAAAGAAAATAGGACAGGAGAATATGGAAGGCAGTAGTTGTGGCAGCTTTCGCCAGAGTGGTTGTGCAAGACTTTTTTTGTGATTGGGTTAAATCAGTGTCCAAGTGATTGAAGAGCAAGTTGTCAATATCATCTATTTATCATCTATTTACCGTTCTCTTAAAATTATGTATAAAGCTATGAAAATTAAGTTATATATCACACGTTTATAGGAGGTGGGAATCATATAGAACATGCTGACATATACCTGGACTCAATAATTGTTGTGCTATTGTTGAAGAGAGTTTCAGATAATATCTTTCTCAAAAGTTCCAGGCTTCTTTAATTCATACTTCCCTCTGAATTTCCATGGCATTTATTAAATGATGAGATTCACTTAGCCCCGAGAAAATGTAACATTGGTTAGTGTATATTTTGTGTATGCTGACCTGAAGTGTGTGGGCAGTGTTATATATTAGTTTCTAAATTGGCCTCTCAGCTTGGCATTCTTCTGTCGTTGGCATGTCCTAACCATTGAATTACCATTTTATGAGGATCAGAAAAGTTAAAAGAGAGTGCAGCTAGGATTCCAAGAAGAGGTGGCTCAGATTGATAATTTGCTTTCACAATGCATGAAAACTTCCTATGTGGAAAACATTAGCTGAAGGAAAAGGAGAGGCTTACTTGTGAATCTCAAGTGATCTCTCTAAGATTTGTAGAGTTAGTTGTTTTATGTGTACTGTAGTTGTTGTTAAATCCTAAGCCATACAACAAATTAAAGAGTACAAGTTTATGAACATTGCTCTGTGTCTTTTGGCTCCCTTTGTTGATGCATGTGGAATAATCTGTCAGACAACAGGTGTTACCTCTTGTATATAAGGAACTGGATAGAAGCTATGGCTTCAGACCTCGATGATCCAGTTTAAGAAAGACTCAAGAGTTAATTACACAAATAAAATAAGACAAAATGAAAAGTTCCATGAAGCAGCATTATTTAGAGTACATATTCATTCAACAAAATTGTGCTGAGTACTTATAATGAGCTAGATATTGTTCTAGACACTGAGGAATTGTGACAAATAGGATCAATATGATATAGATTTATCTGGAAAGCTTTCAAAGAGAAGGTAGAAATTCACCAGTGTCCTGAGAAGTATTTGGGATTTTAATTTGAGAGCGCCATGTTAAAAGGTAAGCATGGCAGAGGAATAGGAAGAACTCGAGGTCTTGTCGAACTATGAGCACAATTAGTTTGACTGGAGATTATGTAGAGAATTCCAGTGGGGAATAATGTGAGAAAGGTAGGTTGGAGGCAATTGTTGGAGGGCCTTGATAAAGTCAAAATTTTGGTATTTTAACCTGAAGGCATTACACAGCAATTGGAGATACTGAGCAATAGCATGGTAAATTGAAGTTTAACCCAATTAATCTGACAGAGATTTGTATGTACAATTATAGGTGGAGCAGAAAGAAACCAAAGGCAATTCTGCCAATTAGGAGGCTATTTCAGTTGTTCATATGCTATGTGCATTCACAAAAATAGTAGAATGGGAAAATGACAGGCAATGTTAGTGGTATTTTGAGGGTAGACTTGATTGGCTATTAATGGAATAGAGGGAAAAGGTGAAGAAGAAACTAGAATTTTGAAAATAGTGATTTCTTAAAACAAATAACTCCTCCCCAAGAAAAAAATTTAGTTGAAAAGAAATCTTTCTAGCTTAAAAGAGTTTCTGAGGTGAAATGATTCTGTCGTCCACTTGCTACATAACCTTGATCAAGTCTCTGTGACTCATCTATGATGCGAATTATAATGCTACTCATTTTTAGAGGGCTGATTATTCATTCAGCTGATATTCCATCAATTATTGTCTAGCTCCTGGGAATAGAGTGATGAATGAGACAAGGTCCCTGCCGTTAAGTATATTTTCTTGTGGAGACAGATTCTTTCTCAGTGAGCAAATATACAGGTAATTTTGAGTTCTAATAAGATTAAACCATGAGTTGAAAGGAAACATTTGATTCAATGTAGAATAATAGGGCTCAGGAAGGGTTACTTTGGGTAAAGCTTGAAGAGATGGCCTCTCCAAGGAAGTGATATTTGAAGTGAGATGTAAATGATGAGAAGGAGCCAGGCTTGTGAAGAGCAGGAAAAGCAGTTCAGAGGTAACAGGAAGAGCAAGTGCAATGGCTGGCTTATTTGAGGAGCAGTGTAGCAGACTTTTTAGGAAATGCACATTTACAAATGTAATACTTAATTGTTAGCCTGTGGGTAGAAATCATAGCAGATTTAAAAGGGTCACATGCCCTCTAGTGTCCTCTATGGCTTATTTAATCCTGTTAATAGGCTTTTCCAAGTGCCATGAAGAATGTTGAAACTGTGTATGTGTGCATTTGTTCTGTGAAATGCATTACTATTTCTTTATGTAGGAAACAGAATTCTGAGAAGGCAGCTCTGTTGAAGAGGAATATATTTATTTATTTTTGTAAATGAGAAGGAATGGAAACAGAGGGGAACAAGAAGTGTTCTGTTGAGAGGGATGACTTGCATATTTTGATTTGGTCTGTTCATTCTTATATAAACTAGGGCAAAACAATGACCCCATTAAGGTTTTTTTTTTCACTTCAGTGTTTTTTTGGGGGGGATAAAATAAAGCAAAAAAATAGAATCAGGGAATACTTTGATTCTGTTGTGTGGGTTTAAATTCTATCTCTCCACCCACAAAAAAATTCTGAAAAATGGTTCTTGGAATTTTTTTCTTCATGATCCCTAGTAATTGCCCTCATTTTGTGCCCATCTCCCTAGTTTTGGAGATGATGGGGAGATAATAGAGAAAAGAGTGAAAATGTGGGGATGGTGGCCACCTCTACACCTATGTCTGAGTTCTTGTTTGTTCTGTAGCCATATTGGTCTTCTCTTTTTTCAGCACAGTGTGTTGTATCTTGTTCAAGGGCCTTTTGAAATACAATACCTCAGCTGGGCACGGTGGCTCATGCCTGTAATCTCAGCACTTTGGGAGACTGAGGTGAGCACATCACTTGAGGTCAGGAGATCCAGACCAGTCTGGCCAACATGGTGAAACCCTGTCTCTACTAAAAATATATAAATTAGCCAGGTGTGGTGGCATGGGCCTGTAATCCTAGTTACTCGGGAGGCTGAGACAGGAAAATTGCTTGAACCCGGGAGGCGGAGGTTGCCGTAAGCCAAGATCGTGCCACTGCACTCCAGCCTGGGCAACAAAAAGTGAAACTCTGTCTCAAAAAACAACAAAAAAAAGAATTACAGTAACTCTTTCTGGGATGTACCTCCCTTCTCTATCCATTGTCTAACATCTCATTACAATTTTTTTTAGTGGTTACTCCCAATGTCCTGTCCTACAACTAACCAACCTTCCTTCCAAAATTAGGCCACTGTTAGATTAGGTCTCCCTGTTGAGGGATACTGATCCCAAGCACCCTGTAATTTTCTTTCATGACGTTCATGATGTCATAATCTTTGCTGTGTTTTCTTCCGTTCTTTACTGCTTTTGACCTTAAGGGTTGACTTGGAGTTGATTGTTACTCTCTTCCCAGTGCAGTGTACTTTCTAGTACATTGCGTGGTATATATGAGTTGCTTAATAATTATTTGTCAAATGAATTGAGCTAAAACAAACAGGTACTGTTTAGATATAATACAGGATTTTGGGAAGTCAGGGAACTCTGAAAAGTAGAAAAGTAATTTCACTAGCTAGGGTTAAGATTGGCTGTGAGGACTGGACGTGGCTCACGCCTGTAATCCCAGCACTTTAGGAGGCTGAGGCGGGCAGATCATGAGGTCAGGAGATCGAAACCATCCTGGCCAACATGGAGAAACCCTGTCTCTACTAATAATACAAAAATTAACCAGACGTGGTGGTGCATGCTTATAGTCCCAGCTATTCAGAAGCCTGAGGCAGGAGAATTGCTTGAACCCGGGAGGCAGAAACTGTAGTGAGCCAAAATCGTGCCACTGCACTTCAGCCTGGGCAACAGAGCAGAACCACCTTGGATCATATGTGACTGAGACCTACCACTGTCTCTCTGTCTGGGCAACACAGCAAGACTCTGTCTCAAAAAAAGATTGTAAGATTGTCTTACAGAAACAATCTTACAGAAACAATCAAGCAGTAGTTACTTAAACAACAGTAACAGAAAACAATCAAGCAGCAGTTACTTAAAGAAGATAAAAGATTGTTTCTTCACCATAAAGTTCCAGGGTGGTTTGATGACTCGAAGTCCCCACAGACTCAGTTACTCCAGCTCAGTACTCTGCCATCACTGGTGATAGGTCTCAGACACATATGGTCCAAGGTGGTTCTGTGTCTCAGGCAAAAAGATGGAGAAAAAGATGGCTTTTATAAGGAATTGCATGTTTTTCTGATGAAATGTATTGACTTGGAAATAGCTTAATTCTAACTTGGATTCAGGATTAAATTCAATCAGCCTTCTATGTCTGTAAATTTCAAAAAGTATGACAAAGTAAATGTGGTTCAGAAATTTTAAAAAGATAATCACAGCATCTTGACCATTTACAAAGCAGAGCATTCTGAATTAGGGCATTTGACCTCATAACATCCCCCAAAACTAGATAGATTAAGAGGTGAGAACCTGAGAAAAAAGCAGATCTGAGTAGAGACAGACAACTTATATGTGATAGAGTCAAGACTGAACCATGTTTGTCCTATGTTAAGTCCAAGTTCTTCATCCTGTTCCCAAGGGCATGTCAAAGCCTGATATGTAAAGCTATGGATGAAAAAAGATGGATCGCCTAAGTGTCTTTCTGGTAAAGTAGGCAATATAGAAAGGGAGCATGCATTATGATATTTTTATGGATAGCTAGTATTCTTAATCGTAGCTCTTAGCGAAATTGCTTATAGAGTCTTGCTTAATTACTGCAGCAAAACTGGAAGTTGCAGAGTGGCAGAGTCTGCTATCCTTTGGTAAACAAGGGACAGCCCACACACACTACAGACATCCTGTGGTCCACACTGTATTGTCACTTAGCAACCAAGAGGAGATTTCTTTGTATTCCGAGCTATTCACTGAGGGTGGGGGGGGTGCGGGGGGATCTCCTAGAAGGCCCTTCAGAACTAGGCCACGTAGAGAGTTAGATTAAATGAAACTCAAGGGTATTATGGCTTTTCTCACAGAATATCTATATCCTGACATGTTCCTGCCTCTGCTACTGAAGCAGGTCATGTATGAGTGCAGCTGCCACTCAGCCTGATTTAGATGTTTTCACTCACAGGTTTAATTAAAATTTCTAGCAAGCACCATCTATCATTTCTGTTTTGTAATTTTTTCTCTCTGAGAGAAAAAAGTTCAGTGCTCATGACCTCTTGCATGGTTATGGTGCCTTTCTTTCTGTAGGAAGAGATTAGTAACCCCTTTAACAACATATAGATTTTCATTGGGAACCTTGATTGAAAGAAAATCGTAATTGTTAGTCTGTGTTTTGAACTAAAGATATGTGGGTAAATTCCCTGAGGTTTATTATTGACCCCAGTGTAATATATTATATGGTCCAAAAAATATAATATTAGCAGGAATTGTTTTTTTATAATACTGTAATGTAACAAAGCAGTTCCCCTCTAGGACTGTCTAGATCCCTGGGTCTTGTGCTTATAAAAATTAGGATTCATAGGTTAATTTCAGTGTTTCAGAAAGCACAATGGAACTTGAACCTTTACCAATAGCTAGGTTGCATTGACTCACCAAATAACATACTTTAGGCCAAATTAATATAAAAATCGTTTCTTCCCACTAATCAGTTGATGTTCTGCATTTCATATATTTTTTCTTAATTAAAATGGGGACCAAGTTATTTATTAATGAATAACATCTGCTGATAAAGTCTTTCAGCATGGTATGTGAAAAATAATGTAGATTTTGGAAGGAATTGTAAGGTGGAACCCTGGTCCTGACTGTTTTGTCACTTTGAATAAGTTATGCAACGATTGTGGGAATGAATTCCCTCATCTATATAAAAGGGATTAATGATATTAATTAGACAGATTTGTTGTGAGAGTTGGAGAGGACACCCAGCTCATAACTAGCACATAGTAGCCTAGCCTCTTAATGATGGAGAGTTATCATCAGCAGTAGAAGCAGCAGTAGCATCATTATCATTCTTTTTCTTTCAAAACTGGAAGTTTAAAAGAAAAATAAAGTTAAGAGGTTCCTTAGCTGTGAGTCAAATGGAAAGCACTGTGTTTTGTCTTTCTTTTTCAACTTTTATTTTAGAATCAGAGACTGTATGCGCAGGTTTGTTACAAAGCTATATTGCCCAGTGCTGAGGTTGGGGTATGACTTGAACCCATCATCCAGGTAGTAAGCATAGTATCCAACAGGGAGTTTTTCAGCTCTTGCTCCCACATCCTTCTCCCCTGTAGTAGTCCCCAGTGTCTATTGTTCTCATCTTTATGTACACATGTACCCAATATTTAGCTCTCCCTTATAAGTGAGAACATACAGTACGTTGTTTTCTGTTCCCATGTTAGTTCATTTAGAGTAATGGCCTCCAGCTGCATCCATGTTGCTGCAAATAATAATAATCATAATAATGTGATTTCGTTCTTTTTTTTTTGTTGGCTGTATAGTGTATATATACTATGGTATATATGTACCATATTTTCTTTATCAAATCTACAACTAATGGCCACCTAGGTTGATTCCATGTCTTTGCGCTTGTGAATACTGCTGCAATGAACATACACATGCATGTGTTCCTTTGGTAGAATGATTATTTTCCTTTAGGTACATACCCAGTCATGAGATTGCTGGGTCAAATAGTGGTTCCACTCTTTGTTCATTGAGAAATCTCCAAAGTGGTCTTCACAGAGGCTAGACCAATTTACATACCCCAATAACATTGTGTAAATGTCCCCCTTTCTCTGCAACCTTGCCAACATCCTTTTATTTTTGACATAACAAAGCCATTCTGACTGGTACAAGATGGCATCTCATTGTGGTTTTGATTTGCATTTCTCTTTTGACTAGTGATGATGAGCATTTTTTCATGTTTGTTAGCCACTTGTTTGTCTTCTTTTGAGAGGTGTCTGTTCATGTCTTTTGTCCACTTTTTAATGGGGCTATTTGTTTTTTGCCTGTTGAATTCTTTAAGCTCTTTATAGATTCTGGATATCACACTTTTTGTTATCAGAGATATAGCTTGTGAATGTTTTCTCCCATTCTGTAACGTGTCTGTTTACTTCCTTGATAGTTTCTCTTCCTTTGTAGAAACTCTTTAGTTTAATTTGGTCCCACTTATCAATTTTTGTTTTTATTGCAGTGCTCTTGAGGACTTACCCATAATTTCTTTGCAAAGGCTCCTTATGATTTGCCATGTGCTTTTTGTTCCTGTTACTCCCACAGGCCAAGTTTTCCAGTGACTTTTGAAACAGTTTGTACCCCTGTACAGAGCCTCTCTCTGGCCCTTTAAGGATCCCACTTACTTACTTTTTTGAGTTAGCACGCCTATGGGAGGAGTGGAAATTCTTTATTTGCCCTTTGTGAGTTTTTACTCCAATCCCCATGTCAAGAAGGATATTTCCTAGGTTTTCTTGTAGGATTTTTACAGATTGAGACATATTTAAGTCTTTAATCCACCTCGGATTATTTTTTGTACATGTGTAAGGAAGGAGTCCAGTTTCGTTCTTCTGCATATGCTTAGCCGTTCCAGCATCATTTATTGAATTAGCATCTTTTCCCCATTGCTTGTTTTTGGCAAGTTTGTCAAAGATCAGTTAATTGTGGGTGTGTGGCTTTATTTCTGCGTTCTCTCTTCTGTTCCATTGGTCTGTATTTCTGTTTCTATACTTGGACCATGCTGTTTTGGTTACTGTAGCCTTATAGTATAGTTTGAAGTTGCGTAATATGGTGCCTCTGGCCTTGTTCTTTTTGCTTAGGATTGCTTTGGCTATTTGGACTCTTTTTGGTTTTATATGAATTTTAGCTTTTTCTATGTCTGTGAAAAATGATTGGTAGTTTGATAGGAATAGTGTTGAATCTGTTGGGAAGCAGTGTTTGAGTACTCATGAAGTCAAGACTCAACTGATCTTTGTTTGTATTTTCTGTTATAAACTATCTTGGGAAAGTAATGATATCATTTAAGGGTTCCTTGTCTTCAACGATAAGAAGGAAAGCTTTGGATTGATAATAGTAAGTTACTAGTAAAGTTAACTAAATTTCAAGGTACTTTCTAGGTCAGATAGTTCATATTCCTTACCATATACCAACTTCCCCAGGTCTGCTACAGATGGTTTTTTTTGGCAAGGCATGAATCCTCTGTAACTCTAAATTTCCTTATCTATAGAATGGATATAGAAATAACTGCCTTCCAAATGATTATACATTAAGAGCCTGGCATATAATAGTCATTGCTCACAATGTAAATGGTAGCTGCTCACTCAGCCTTTCCCCACAAGCAAGGTTTCATAGGTTTTTCACCATCCTATGCACATTTATTGTATATGCTCCAAGTTGACTATATCCTTCCTCCAGTATGAGCCTCAGAATCAAACCCAGTCCTACAAATATGCTCTCATAAGTAGCCTAAATCCTCTGCGTATCTTCTGTCTTCTATTTTATGTAGAGGCATTCACTTTCATTTCTGAGACATTTCTCCTGTCTCTCTTTCTACCTAGTTTCCCCAACTCATTGTTGCTTTCAACTGTAAGATCTGAGGTCATGGTTTAGATTCATTTGAAGACCATTTTGCATCTTCTGGCATGGCTGCAGAAGGTTCCAGTAAACCTGACACAGGCAAAATCCTGTGGTTAAATTGCAAGGACGTCTTCAGTCTTAGAGGACAAAAAGAGGAAAAACAATAGCAAAAATTCCAGTGTTCCTCCATCACACTCGACGTATTCCAAATCTAGAGATTCTGAAGGCCAAGAACAACTTGTTTGGTCTGCGTGAGTCGTGGATGTTTTGTCATCTAAGCCCGACGTACTCTGCCACACTTTAACATCATTGCTGAGGGGTAAAAAACAGAAACAAAAATCCCCCCATAGCACTCAGAAAGTGCATCTTTATAGTCTGTATGGAAGAAGAGGGTCAGTGGCACAGAGCATTTGATGCCCTACCACCTCCTCTTTTTCCATTCATCCTGAGTGAAGGAAGAGTGTCTCTTTTCTCCCACTCCTGCCTAGCCCGTCTAATTCACTGTTGCATTATCCTCCTTGGAAAGTGCTTTTCTGGACTCTTGACACATTCTTACTGTATCAGAGCTGTGCTTAACCAGGAAGTGCCAGATGGCACTGAATTGCTGGCTACTTAATATTCAAGAACAATATTACATACAGAACAGAATAATGTATGTGTTGATTAAAGGACTTTGCTGATGTCTTGGGAATCAGGAAATGCCCCAGTCACCTCCACAGCTGTGCCTTGACAATTTATGCAGACTACAAGTTTTGTGGGGGACTCTTTGCTAAGCATGTTTCCACCTTTTTTTTTTTTTTAAGTATATCTTCAGCACTTGGTTTTTTGCTCTAAGCTGCTTGCCATTCAAAGTCCTAGATATATGCCACTTTCATTGAAAAGATTGTTTTCTAGTGTCCTCTTCCTCGTCTCTCTCTTCAGGATTGTACGTCTATAAGGAAGTATAGGGCAAAAACTGTAAGCATAGATAGCTGTGCTTTTTTTTGGGAGAACTGGCATTATAATTCTGGAAGATGTCAGCATATTAGCATATTCAGGAATTACCTACATGATGATATGGACTGTGAGTAATATGTAGTTATCTGAAATTGTTTCAGAACATGAAAGGATATAATAAATGCAAAGCATACTTCTTGGATAAATCCTTCTAAAGGACTTAGTTTTCTATGGGGAGTTTTGGTTAAAATCCAAAGCAAACCAAGCAAAGAACTACCCTTTTATTGTTCTATCTGTCCAAAAACAGATTCTGCTTCTGTGGTATCCACCTCAGAATGGCTTAAAATGTTCTTAATTATGTCTCATAGTTCTGTTAGAACAATCACAAAGCTTACCAGGCTTTTATTTGTGAAAAGAGATTTATATTTACATGAGTTGGATTTAAAAAATTGTGAAAATGAACTTCATCCAATTAATTTGTATTATTTTTAAAAACAATTGGCCAGATAGAAATACTGGTAGAAATTACTGAGAATGTCTTGAAGTGGGTTTTTGAAAATTAACCAATAAGATCAACTGCATATCTCATTACCTAACAAGTCATCCTATGTCCATTCATCTACTTATTTATGGATAGATAAGCGTTTATCCACTTATTCATGCAGAAAGAACTTATCACTGTCCACTATGCAAGGATTGGTGTTCAGTAACAGTAATATAGGAGAGTATTAATAATAAGTCGTATCTCAAGATGTGTCTTGAACAATTTGCTGAATTTCTAGAAGATAATCGGCAATGTAGTACAGAAATGATTGTAATTTTATCTGTCATTTACTTCTATGAATGTTGGCCTTGTGTGGAAATAGACAAAAACAGATACCTGTCTCTGACAATGAAGTCACAAAATTGACCACCAAAGTAGATGCAAATGAGCAGGACATTGTCAATGTTGGTGAGATACAAACTTGTATCTCCTTCAGTGCTAAACATCACACTATTAGGTATTAGATATTTTCAGTTTTATTTTTGAGAACTTTTTCAGAAAAGTGAGAAAGGCTTCTACTACTACTTAAAATCTCATTCTCATAGTCGCTACTATGAGATATATATCACTGCTATAGCAATATAGATTCGAACGATGCATATTAGAATCACATGGATAACTTTTAGAAAACTACCCTCCGTAAGAAATTCTGGTTTCATTTGTCTGGAGTGAGGCCTGTTAATCCACATTTTAACATGTATTCCAATAATCACTTTCATTTCCCCACGTGAATTCTTTTTCCTCACCACCATGAAAATACACAATTGTTCTTAAAACTGATATAATAGATTTTTGAGCATTTGTCTATATTTGGTGCGAGAGAATAGACACTAATGAAACAAGATTCCTTTCTCTCAAAAAGCTCCCAGACTTAGAGTTTTCTGAAATGTATGACGTGAATCCAGGCTCTGTAGCTATTTATGCTGTGTGACCCTGGACAGGCTACTCAATCTCTCTGATCCTTGGCAATTAAACTGCAAAGGTAGAAAGCAAATATTTTTCTTCATAAGGTTGTTAGAAGCATGAAATGAGATCAAGTGCTCAATAGAAAGTAATATTGTTCCTATTATCCAGTATTTATTATCAATTTCATGTGCATAACTTATACAATTAAATGCAATATATGCAGTTCATGCACATATACATAGTTATGTATACATAATTGTTGTGTGTATATATGTATACATACACATATGCACATTAAATATTTGTTACTTTCACACAGAGAAACACATGTGCTGGAGTGACAAGTAGATTTATTCCGGAAAAAAAAAGAAAAAGAAAAAAGGGCAGCTAAATAGTTTTTAGCCCAGTAAAATGCATTGGAGACATTGGTGAGAAGCGTTGGGGGAAAAACATGTTTGCTTCTTTAGTTCCGATAGAATTTAAACAATGCAGCACTACATTTTTATTCCGGGACAAACCCACGCACTTAATGTGCTGCTGCCACCTAGTGCTTAGATTCAATAACTACTATTTTGCTCTGCGGGTTTTAATGTCAGGTATTCAGGGTTGGAGAGCAGCTTGGTATTTTGTTAGTTATTTTGAAAGGAATCTTAAATATGGTTGATATATGTTTGTGTTAGTGTATTGGTTCACCTTTCTTTTTAGAGTGTGTAATTTTGAATAGCTTCTGGCTTAAGTGGAATGGTTTGTTGGCTTCTTGCTTGTCATGTAGCTCATCTTTTTGAAAGCTGCCGGAGTGCCTCTGCAACATGAAATGGTGTGCATTTCCTTAAGTTTGTATTTAAGCAAGACACTTCTGCTCTGCAAGAAAAAGGAATGTAGCACTAAATCTGCTCCATTTTCGCTGTTATTATGTTATAGTAAAATGTTATAGTGTGAGTCTTGCATGCTAATTCAGCTCATGGTAGTAAAAGTGGCACCAAAAGGAAAGCCCAAGAGACATGAGAAACAAAAAATTATCTCTGAGATGTAGAATATGAGGAAAATATGTTTTTATTCCTTTGACAGGAAAAAGTTTCAGTGTGATTTGACTTCTTCATATGAACAATCACATGATATAGAATAGTATTTTTTCAAACTCAGGCTCTTGACATTTTGAATGAGATGATTCCTTGTTTGGGGGCTGGGGCTGCCCTGTGTATTGTAGATTTCGTTGCATCGCTGGCCTTTACCCATTAGATGCCAGTATAAGCACCCATCTCCCTGCCCCTTCTTGTGAGAACCAGAAAGGTCTCCAGAAATTGTCAAATGTCTCATGGATTGAGAACCACTGATAGAAAAGCACACTATGGTAATTACAGATCAAAAGTGATTTTTATATTTTTAATTAGTCTAGGGTTTGTACTAATTGGGGACAGAGCTTGTGTGATGCCTCAGGAATTGCCAGCAAATTCAAGCTATTTAATTACTTATTCCTTCATTTATATGTTTGAGAGAGACAACATCATATAATGATAAGTAGCATAAGTTTGAATCTCAGTTCTGCCACTTACTAAATTTTGTGATTAAATAATTTGCTATCTCTATTGATATTAAAATCTAAAGTTCCATTTTCTTCAACCATAAACTGGAGATAATTATTGTGTTTCCTTCACAAAGTAAGTGTAAAAATTAAATGAGATATTGCATTTAAAGTCCATATCACAGTGTCTACCAATTAGTAATTACTCAGTAATTAATTATCATGTAATAGATATTTTAAATCCCTCTATGTGCCAGGAATTGTTACAGTTACTAGGGAAAAAATGATGATTTATCCATCATTTCCCAAAGTAGATCAGTGTAGTGGGAAAATATTTCAAATATGGTTATATATATAATTATCTTGATCACTACTATAATAGAGAAGAAGTACAAGATCCTATGATGTGTCATTGTTATTAGGATTGACACCAATTCATTGGAGATGCCTTTGGGAATCAATGCTAGTCAGTAGTTAACTGGCTGAAGCAGAAAAAGTTCAATTTCTTGGGGCAGTATGCCTAGATTTCATATATATATGTGTGTGTGTGTGTGTGTGTGTATCTCATATGATATATATTTTAATGTAGTTTTTGAAACTAGCAGAAAAGTTATATCTATATATATAGATAGATATATAGATATATATTTTACTTCAGAATGCTGACCGAGTTATAAAACAAGTAAACGGTTCATTATAACACATTAATTATGAGAAAGCATGTTTATTTTTCTAACATGGCATGATATATAAACATGGTTCTCCGAGTCTGTTCTGGAAATCATTAGAAAGACAACATATTTGGTAAGCACATTTTCCTTCTGTGTCTCCCTTTTCTCCTCTGTTCAATGGGTTATGTGTACCCCTACCTACTCTACCTACCTAACACATGTCACAGCCAACGGCATGATCTCTCTCTGGGAATCAGTGGTGCATCCCGGGAAAACGATAGCAAAAATCTGGTGGGAAATTGGATGAGAGTGAGGTAGCTGGAACACCGTGAGAAAGATTCTAGTAGCTACACCACCCCTGGTGCAGTCAACCCTCTTTAGCCTGGACCACTGCAATAGCATTCAGACTGGCCTCTCCTATCCCTCTCACAGTTGTGTTAATAGCGAACTACTCAGTGCTGTGTACAGAGCCATGCTGCTTTACATTTCTGTCCCTCTGCACCCAATTTCCCTCAAATGGAATGCATTTTTATCCTTTTTCTCCAAAAAAGTCCTACTTTTCTTTAATGCTCGTATCATTTCCTCCAATGAGACATTTTCACAAAACCTATTGCCCTCAAAGACTAGGCTGAAAGTATCCTCAATGTTTTTTTGTTTTTTTTTTTTGTTGTTTTTTTGTTTTGTTTTGTTTTTTGATAGAGGCTTGCTCTGTCACCAGGATATCTTTAGTAGATACAGGGTTTCACCATGTTGGCCAGGCTGGTCTCGAAGTCCTGACCTCAAGTGATCCGCCCATCTTGGCCTCCCAAAGTGCTAGGACTACAGGTGTGAGCCACCACACCCTGTTTTCAGTATGCTTTCTTAGCATCCTTTATTAGAATAAGCTTAACAAAGATATATTATTTTATATATATAGGTAATATAGATTATTAAAATTACATTATAATGAGAAATTTAAAATGTACATGCAGAGAAGACCTATTTTTTGCTTCAGAGTATCAAAGATAATTGAGAAATAAAACAGCTATGTAAATGGACATCAGAGGATAAATAAAAATAACACTGACAGCATAGATAAAATCACAAAGGTGAAGAAATTCTAGCAGAAATGGCTGCTATCAGAGACCAGATAAACTCAAAATGAAAAAGAATAGATTAGGCAAGATTAAATCCCCTTCCTGAAGACCTGTTAGGGTAACGGATAGAGAAGAAAAAAAAAATGGTAAGTGTGAGATTTGAGAATGAATTTATGGTGAAGATGCTGAGAGACTGGATAATGGAATTTCTTGCAACACTGAGTTAAAAATCTAGAAAAGGTATAGAGGGGATGGAGGGATCTCTAAATGGAGAAATAGGCAAAAATAAAAAAGGGAGAGGCAAGCCTTTTAGGTGATGACATCACACATCAGAGATTACCACCAGGTCTGTGGTATAGATGGATAGCACAGTTTGCAGTTCTCAGTGCTGAGGTCTTCAAGACCTGACAGACATGCTTTTTGCAACTACTTTTAGAAGCTAATGGGCCAAAGATGAAATATCCATTTCCATTACAGTATATGTGTTAATCATAATATACAGGAAAAGAAAGAGGAAGGATCTTAAAATCTGGAGGCTGCTAATGTGACTTGAACGTTAATTAATTTTCTTTTTCTGATCTCACTAAAATAAGCTGGCTAGATACTAGGGAGAATGAATCACAAAGTGGCAGAAAAGAGATATGGGTGAACTTAAAAGATATTGGAGCCAAGGAAAGAGGGCTTTTAAGACAAATGAAGGAATGAACAGAATCAGAGTAAGTTACACTGTTGCCAGCTTTGCCTCCCTACACATATACTATGGATAAGGGGATGACTTCATGAAGCCAAAGTGGTGGCAACTTAGGAATGGTTTTGTATACTAGGCCCTTATATAAACAAGCACATCACTGGAGGCTGAGCTGAATTGAAAACAAGGTATTAGGAAATATAGGTTAGACTTATCAATGAGGAGTGAATATTGGTGTTCCTTCGACATCATTTTTTAGCTTAAAATACAAAAGGCCCAGGAAGGTGTTTATCAGAAAACTTACAGTTTCTCACTGACACAAAGTGATATGGGTATGCAGGGAAAATTCTGAAATATTAAAGATATTTGTGCAAGCAGGAGCATATCATTGCACACAGTGGGTTACTGGAGAAAGAAAAGGAAGTGGCTGAGGGATCCACATAGCTGAAGATTTGTGCCATAGTTTGTCATAAGAAAACACACATCATTTGAGAGAGGTGGACTAAACGAATAGAAAGTAGTTCCAGTATGCCAGCTGGGCCCTAATTAGATAAACAACATCCTTCTAACAATAGTTGAAGGAAAAAAGACATGGGAATGGGATGGATGTATATTTTTTATATCAGATGGGATAAATTTATATACATTTTTCTCTACTACATGTGTGCATATAGGAGACCTGTACACACATATATGACAGACTTCAGGAAATCATGAGAAAAAATTATAGAAATGAGAGAATAGAAATATACAATTGTGGAAATACAAAAATAGAAGATGAACTGGTGACAATTTTTAGTGTAAATTTTGAAAGGAATAAAGTTACTAGCATTTCTAGAGGCAAAAGTAAATTTAAGAGCAAAGAGTCAACATGGGAGCTTTGGGAGTTTATGTCTAAAAAGTGGCTGAATTTCAGCAGGCAGTTTGTAGTGAAAAGCTCCTAGGGCATTCGTTATGTGTGGCTTTTATAAACAGCATTTGTGTCATCCTCCGTATGGAGACCTCTGGGTGGCCCCATGGAACAACAGGCTCATTTATAAGTCAGCATGTGACCAGCTCTGAAGCTAGGGTGGATAGACATAGTCAGTGATGAATTGTTTAATTCTTCTGGACTTCATCTTTAAGAAGACTGAACAATTTGGAAGTGAGCTCCAAGCGTCACCTACTCATATTGGAAAATGAGTGATGGAATCAGAATATTCAGTAAAGAAAGACTTTGTAATTCAGAATAGGTCAAACAATTTAAAAGACATAACAAAGATCATATGTATGGAAGACAAAAACAGGGATTACAAAGAGGCCATGGCTGGGCACAGTGGCTCAGCCTATAATCTCAGCACTTTGGGAGGTTGAGGTGGGTGGATCACCTGAGGTCAGGAGGTCGACACCAGCCTGACCAACATGGTGAAACCCCATCTCTACTAAAAATATAAAAATTAGTCGGGTGTGGTGGCACACACCTGTAATCCCAGCTACTTGGGATGCTGAGCCAGGAGAATCTCTTGAACCCGGAAAGCAGAGGTTGCAGTGAACTAAGATCATGCCACTGCACTCCAGCCTGGATGACAAGAGTGAGACTCCATCTCAAAAATAAATAAACAAATAAATAAATAAATAAATAAAAATTTTAAAAAGAACACAATTACAAAATGGGTGGATCACGAGGTCAGGAGATCGAGACCATCCTGGTTAACACGGTGAAACCCCATCTCTACTAAAAAATACAAAAAAATTAGCCGGGCGTGGTGGCAGGCGCCTGTAGTCCCAGCTACTCGGGAGGCTGAGGCAGGAGAATGGTGTGAACCCAGGAGGCGGAGCTTGCAGTGAGCCGAGATAGTGCCACTGCACTCCAGCCTGGGCGACAGAGCAAGACTCCGCCTCAAAAAAAAAAAAAAAAAAAAAAAAAAGTCAGTTTTACATATAGGTAAATGAAATTGGTTTGTAATTTTCTTCTATGTTCATTAACTGTTCAGATAGTAGGAAAACTTTATGATCATTAAAGCTTTGAAAGAAGTCAACTAGTATAGTCTGGGCAAAAAATGATTGAGAAACACAGAGTTAGAGAAAGAAGAACACTTTGTGCCCCAGATAAAATGTTTGGAGCCTATTAGATTTATAGGGAACAAAATGATGAAGCTATGGAAAGTGTGAAGAGAAATAGGAAAAACAGGGAATGATGATCTTGGGGAGAAATTTTCTGAGAAAGAAATACGAAGGCTTATAATTATTCAGAAGTCAGAAGTATGTTATAGAAAGGGGAAGATAAAACAAAGGAAAAGCAATACAGATAGCAAAGCTCTGAGTCTTAATTCAGTCATGGCCTTGTCTGAGGATATTATGATGGTTGTGTTTTGTGATGGGAGGAGTTCAAATAATGTGTAATATGAAAATAGTTTAAAAAGTAACATTAAAGGATAAAGTGAAATGGTATAAGAGAGGATTTTGTAACCATAAAGTGCAATTAAAATGTTAGGAAATGGATTTGAAATTGGGTGGCTAGATTGTGCCTAAGGTCTGAGGACTCTTCCATTATCTGCTACTCCTGAAGTATGGTGGGGGAGGGGAATAGATCATTATTCATCCTTACTTTTGTAATGATTTCAGGTAAAATTGCATCTTTATATAGTGAATTGTATGACAGCATGCCAGCTAGTCTGCACAACAAGAATAAGGTCTTCATACTAATAAAACAATTTTTTTTCAGTGAAGAAAAACATTTTCTTAATGTAGACATTTTGGAAATATTTCTGTCTTCTAAGTAGCTGAGCTGAGCATTTTAAACCCAATTTTATTTTTTTGAAGAAATACATATATATTGTTAATAAAATGGTGCTATAAGACTTATGCCCTCAAAACAGCAGACCTGCTCCTCCTTTCTTACCCCTTTCCACTCTTTTTTTCTCCTTAGTTCTCCCCAGAGACAGCTGTTATGGCTGTTTCTTCTTGTATTTATCTCCAAGCTTCTAAATTATTCACTTACTCTGCTTTATCTTAGTTTTAAATTTTAGATATTTTCTATGGCATATTCATGAACTCAGTGTAGCAGGAGTAGGGAGATGATGATCTAGCCATCTTTTCTCTCCCCTTCCCCCACTCACCACACATATTACACTTCCTTTCTTTCTACTTGCTCAACATCATTAGCCATGCCATAACGTTGGTCAAATCATTATTCAGCATTTACTTTATAATGATCATGTAAATATTACAGTGTACTATGATTGCTCTTCCTTTTTGAAATAATTTCAGTTTTTCTTGAAGTCAATAATTCTTCATTGTGTTGTCCTAAGTATGATGAAAAGGCCCTTACCAGATCCCCTTAGGGAAGGGTAGGACCCTCACAATAATGTCACAGGCAAACATGCCAGTGAATTTCTCCATTTCATTTCCGGTCCTCTACATTTCTCCAACCTGATCTCATAGTGTCACCCTGAAACTTCTCTACCTTGTTCAGTTGGATCCCTTATTTACTGGATCAGAGTCTTCTGTAGATGACTCCCTCAATTTCCAGAGCTCATCCTGAGAAAATCAGTAATTCATTCATCCAACATATATTTATTCAACATCTATTATGAAACCAAAAGGGTTCTAGGAAATAAGGATATATCAGGGAACAAAACAGAAGATCCATGACTCTCTAAGGACATCATATTTATGTGTGTAGTGTGTAGGCTAGCCATATAAAATACAGAGTGCTATATTCCATTTGAACTTCAGGCAACGAATACTTTTCAGTAGGAATATTTTCTAAATATTGTAAAGGATATACTAAGAAAATTTAATTTTTTATCTGGAATTAAATTTGACTGGGTGTCCTATATTTTTATGTGCTAAATATGACAACCCTAACTGGGAGAGATTAGACTGTATACCAGAAAACCCTGGTAAATAAACAGCATGGTAGAGAGTGATCAATGTCATGCTGCAATGGGGAAGGAGAAGCAGAACAGGGTAAGGCAGATTGGGAGTAACAGGAGGAGGGATAGCAATTTTTACAGGGTGGTTAGGATAACCCTCATTGAGAAGATGAGATATTAGCAAGGGCATGAAGGAGGTGAGGTGCTTACTCTGAGGTTATCTGGGAGGAAAGATTCCAGACAGAAAGAACACCAAGTGAAGAATATCTAGAGTGGACCTGAGTGTTTAGGAAATAGGGACACCAGTGTGGCTGTCACAGAGCATTTGAAGGGTGCAGTGGTAGGAGATGAAGTCAGAGAAGTAACAGGAGTCCAGATCCCCTAGGAAATTTAGGTTATTGGGAGAACTCTGTAGTTTACTCCCAGGGAAATAGGGAGCCATGCAGGGTTTTGAAGAGTTATGGCATGAGGTGACTTCTCTTTTAACAAGATCCCTCTAGTTGCTCCATTGAGAATACACTGAAGGGCAAAAGTGAACGCCCAAAGACAAATTTGAAAATTGTTACAATAATTTGGGTGAGATCAAAGAATTTTGGACTAAGGAGACAGCCATGAAGATGGTGAGAAGATTGGATTCTAGATGTATTTTTCCTCTACTATTTTACCGTGAAAATTTTCATACACATAGAGACGGTAATAACTATGTAACTACCAAATGGATACTGCAATGAAATTTTTGCTGTATTTGCTTTATCATATATTTTTCCTTCTCTCCATCCTCTGGCTGAATCATCTGCCAGTCAGACATTTCTCTGATTCAGTTTCTGCAGAGATAAACCTTCAGTCTCCTGCTGTGATGACACAGTCTCTGGCATAGGAAATCTGGGGTGGGGACATAGTAATTCTGGGTGCTAACCAATCCTTATACCAATTTTCAACCCATTCTACTTTATTAAACTGCATTTTTCTCCTCACCTGATGGAGGTATGATGATTCTAAAGCCTACGTTTTCTATAGTTTCCAGGCATTGCTTTGCTTGCTTCTTTTTGACAGCTGCCATTTCAGGCTTTGAGTTCCACCTCTGTCCTCTTAGTTACAACTCATTTGTTTTCCAGCTTCTAAAAATGTATTGCTCTTTGTTCTCTATCATTTTATCCTCTCAACTTCCCTTATCCTTTGACTTTGTAACATTATTCTTTCCTTTTCATTTGAGTAGGGTTTTAAAAGGAAGGAGGCTCATATTTTTAAATATTTTACCAATAGAAAAAACCGAATATATTTAGTAATACTTAATTTTCCATTGTAATATCAATATACTAAAGGCACATTAAAACCAGTAGCAAAGTAATAGTTTTTCAGAGTATCTAGGTTACTAACTCTTTTGTTGCCTTTTAAGACTCAAGAGGACATCAGTTTGGAAACCACTGTTGTGTACCACCATCATGCAGTGTTAAACTTTGGCTCTCCCAGTCCTTACTTATTCTAGCCTATTTGTTGGATTTTGGTGTTAGTGTTTAGAAGCAATAATGGAATTCCGATTGAATCAGGCAAATGTGACCCTGTCTGCTTAGTAGAGGGAATGGTTTTTCTTCGCCCTATGGAATCCAGCTTCCCTTCCTAAATAGGTTATTACATCTTTGGAGTGGGTAAATTCTAATTTCACTCTGGTATAGACCAGCTACCAATCCTTCCTCTAACACCAAAATTTTCTATCTCATTGCTTTCACTATGCTGACTGTTCTATAAAATATTTATTATGACTGTCTTCTCTGTCTGAAATGGTGCTATACACTGGTAATTAGATGGAGACTAAGCCTTCTTAATTTCATTTGATGCAGGGCTGGGAAAATGGAGACCTTACATAACAAGGAGATGAGGACTGACAGGCAGTTGGCGTTAAGTGCTCCTACACATATTTCCAAGAAGATGCAAATGGAACTTCTCACCAGTCCATCATCATATGTCACTTACTTGCTGCTTTTCCCATGTTTGCTTCCAGAAAGAGGCTAGTGAAAGTCATTTGTCTCTACAATGAGCCTGCTTTATGAAGCTGAATTCCCTCCCCCACCAGAGGGAGACAATTATAGCAAGCCAGGAACTTTTTTCTGTTCAGTTCTAATAGCCAGAATATTTCTGACCCAAGTCCCTGTCCATGTTGGGAGATTGGTTCTCAACATCTAGGGCACTATAGTAGTTCACCCTTCAAATAAAGGTTTGAGGATGACATTCACCCTAATGTATGATTTATCACTGGAGACAATGCCTCACAACTGGGCATCAGAAGACTAGTGCACTGTGTGTCCTTGAGCTACCCACTTAACCTCTCTGAGGCTCTATTTCTCTATCCAAATAATGGTAACAGTAATACTTGCCTACTGAGCCACTGGGTAATTGTGATAACAAAATTAAATAGGAGGAAGTACTGTCAGGATTTTAATAAGATTTCATTTTTGAATGTGGGCTCAAGGGCTAAGCATGCAGGCTGGCCCTAGCTTTCAGCATTTTTGTATGGCCAAAACAATGAGGTTCAGATTCAAGTAAAGTGTTTCAAGCATGTAAATTGTTCCAAGCATGTAAAACACCTTCTTTATTGTGGTTTTGGAGTTCATTCCCAGTTGGGCAATATGACCGTCAGCAAGGACTTGATAAAATGGCAATATGTATCCCTAAAGAAAAGGGGTGTTGCCCATGGAAAGACCTTTGATAAAAACTCAGGTGGCTCTAACCCTTGGCAGAGTCACTTTAGGATGTATAGTTGAGTAGTAATGAGTATTATCTGAATCATAAGAGACTTTCAAATCTAAACTTTGTTGCTTCTAAGCTGGGTGACCTTGGGCAATTCACTCAACCTTGCCGAGCCACTGTTTTCTCATTTTTAAATATGGACATAATGCAAACCACTTAGAGTTGCTCCAAGGATTAAGTTAAATAAAACCTTTAACAACCTTATCATTATCAGTGGCAGCAGCAGCAGCACAACATTATTATTTAAAAATAACAATAGCAGGTTATTATTGAGTCTACATTATGTTCCAGGCACTGTTTCTACATGCTTACACATATTAATATCTGTGTGTGAACAATTATGGGGCGAAGGAATTACTATAGTCATTATTTTGTGGATGAGAAACTGAGACACAGATTAAATAAATTTATTCTGGTCATACAGCAAGTTAGCAGTCTGATAAAGGAAAAACAAATAGTAGCTTCTGCTTTATTTACTGTTATTTATCTCTCTGAAGTTTTATCTAAGGAAAGGGTATAATAGGCTAAAGGACTATTGGGAAGTTAAAATGAGATAGTAAATAAGATAATAAATAAGAAAAATGCTTGTAAACTGTAAAATGGTAATTCCAGAAGCTTGTTTATTTGGGTTGTGATTAACTATTTATAATTGCACATAACTAGAAAGGTTGAAATGAATTCCCCACCTTTGGCAAGGATGTCTTCAAATGTTATTTGTTATTAGTAGTGCCTCAGTTTGCCCTGCTAACCGGTGACCTTATCAGTTATCTTGAAAATGCTAGAATCAAGCTTTCAACATGGCAAACTATCCATGGAACACCTGCTGTCTCACTCCTCCATGTGTTAAGGTACCTCAGGCAAATAGCTGAATTCCCAATTGCCCAATTTTGAGCATATGCCATTTCAGAATAATAGTAGACAATGACAGAGTCTGTTGTCCTCTAAATTAATTTAACATTCTTCCTCTGGAGAGCAGATGACTGCATTCTAAAAACAATATTTTCTCTCGGGTTATGATGGCTTGTAAAAACACACAGTGAATGGGGTTGACAAGAAGGTGTTGGGAAGCATATGATATCCCAGGAGACTGAACAGATCTAAATTTAGGTGGGTTGTCTCTTCTAGGCAATTGGTGTCAGATACCATTGCCTCTTAAAAGGATGACTTCAGTGAAGAGCAGTTAACAGATTATGCAGAAACATGAGCCTCTGTGGTCCATTAAGTGGGGAATCGTTTAATGAGACCCAGAGTTGTACTGAGGGAACCATGGCACTTAAGCATTAAAAGAGAGAAAAGGAAGGGGTGAAAATTTTATGAAGCAATTTATTACTCCTGTAAACCATGTTTTTTAAAAAATGCATTCCAGGTATAATAAGAATTTGTGAATGAAGATCATGAAGAGAATAATGTACTTAATTCACTATGGATTCTGTCATGGTATTTGTTTCTTCTCTTTTTGCTTCCCATTTCCCCATTTCTTCTTCTTCTGTTTCTCTCTTGATTCTCAATACAATCTCCCACTTTCTTATGCAATTCCTGTTATAGCTTCAATTTTTGACCCAAAACTATCTTTCTTTCAAAGAGATTCTTGAAGCAAAACTTGGTGTCTGAATTATCATTCACACACAGATTTTTTTTTCAGACTTCTCTTTCTAAATAAGGGCACAAACCATTTTACCTTTCCCTTTCTCCTATCCTTTCATAAATAAGCAATGCAGATGTATTTTATAAAGGTAGTGTTGCTCAGAATGGGGCATTAGTAAGTATTAGTGTTGTTCATCCAGTCGTTTAGCACGCATTTATTCATTTAATATTCATCTAGTAAGCATTGTGTGCCTGACACTGTGCTAGGTCCCCAGGGTATGAAATTTAGCAAGGAATAACCTTGCCTGCCACTCAACAAATATTTGTTCAATGGTCAAAGGAAGGGATTCACTTTAATTCACCTGGTGAATGTGGAACAATTCTCTGCATGTATAAAGGCAGGAAACTTTCTGGGGATTTTAAGGAGTTCCGAATATCTATGGAGTGAGTAATTTGGAGAGTGGGCCTGGGCTCAGAAGGTAGGACTACATACAGTATAGTACAGTTGTGCAGTGCACATCCTCAACAGTAATACATGGTAACTCTGGCATAGTGAGAAAGAATGTGGGAAAAGAAAATAGTAGCTGGGCTATAAAGTGCTTTGTGAGCCAGGTTACTTATTCTTATGGAGGGATGGGGGTAGTGGTAAAAGAGAAGGTTATCAGAATTGCTGTCAAATTTTCCACATTATGTATGCTTCTGACCACCATGGAGATGCTGATATCCTCCCCTTACCCTCCCCACCCCCACCCCCCACCCCCGCTTTCCCAGGATCTTTGCCACATTGCTAATTTACTGTGAGTCATATTTCTCAGGTGAGCTATAGCTAAGAATGTCTGAGAAACACTAGACAATGGAGAGCCACTCACAGGTTTTTAAGAAGGCGGTAGCATGTTCAGATTTTCCTTTGAGGAATATTACTGTGGCTCTGGAGTAGAAGGTGGATTAGTGAAGAGTGAGAGATGAGGGGGCATCCTGCAGAAGAGCGTTCACGTCCTCAAGGTCTAATGACATCTGTGTTCAGAGCACTTGACAGATATTCCTGCTGCCCTCAGATTTCAGGGCCACCAGCGCACGATTAGAGACAGAATGAAACAGATTTGTCACTGTCATCCTGAGAGGGCGATGACCTGATGCATTTCATACGAATTACGATTTCAAACAGACACGGACATTCAAGCAGATCTATGCTGGGGAATTAAATAAAGCTATAAAATATAAACGTGAACCTTTTAATTTAAAATTATCATCTAAAAGACATTTTCTGTTGGGTAGTTTTTATTTTTGTTAGTGGTTTTGCTTGTTTGTTGTTTATGTAATATAGCTAAGATATATGCAGCTTGGTTATCTTAAAAAACAAGTATATTACCAATAAATGCACATTTTTTCCTGGCTCTCCTATGTGGCCATTACTTTTTCACTTAGTAAAATATATGATTTTCTGTGATCTACATGAATGTAGGCTTTGCTTTTTCAATGAAAAGTGAGTTGATATGCTTCTGTTTCTAAACACAAATGTTCCCAAGAAAAAGGAAAAGATATTCTTCTTTTTTTTTTTTTTTATTGCTTTAAGTTCTTAACTCCATATAATGTGATTCCAACCTATCTTGCTAAACTACATAATTAAGACGGGGGGAGGACTCCTTTCTGAAATCCCGTTATCACATATCATAGGAGCCAGAGCACTAGACTCCTTGATGCTGCAGTGACCTCCCCAAGACCCATAGGAAGTTGCTGACTGATCATTTCTACAACTTACAAAACTTTTTATTATATTCTGAGTTAACATGGGAAAGTTAACTTCTTTCATATCAACTTATTTTTCCCCTTTGGATTAAGTATCTGGATGAGCTAAGAAACTTGATTGGGGTTGGGGCATGGGATAGGTTTTTTTTTTTTTTTTTTTTTTTTTTTAATGTTAGGAAAATAAAATTAAAAGATAGCACTAAAAAGTAGGCATTAAGTAAACATATGATAGTCTCAAAAATGTGTATTCAATTCAGTAAAACATAGTGACTTACCTGACATGATGTAAATCACTGCTGTTTCAATATATTAAATGATACACCCACCCTTAAATATTACATTCATTATTAGGAAAACATTGTTTTGTTTGTTTGTTTTTGTTTTTGTTTTTTGAGACAGAGTCTCACTCTCTCGCCCAGGCTGGATGGAGTGCAGTGGTGCCATCTTGGGTCACTACAAGCTCCACCTCCTGGGTTCACACCATTCTCCTGCCTCAGCCTCCCGAGTAGCTGGGACTACAGGTGCCCACCATGATGCCTGGCTAAATTTTTGTAGTTTTATTAGAAACGGGGTTTCACCGTGTTAGCCAGGATGGTCTCGATCTGCTGACCTCGTGATCTGCCCGCCTCCGCCTCCCAATGTGCTGGGATTACTGGCGTGAGCCTCCGCGCCCGGCCAGGAAAATAATTTTTGAAATAACACAGCTCCTTAATTGTAAGGTCATATGCTGGTTTGGGAATAAAAATGTGGTTTCTAACCTGGCTCTGGTGAACCACCTTTGTGACCTCTCAGACTGTGCATCTGTGAAATGTTGCCAGTGACCTCAATGTTTCTTTTTATCCTCTTAATTTCAACAGGGGGTATTTGTAGATTACTGGGCACATAGTAAGCACTCTACTATTGTATGACTCTGTCATCCAAGGAAACACTTTCCCTCTTAGTGTCACATATGAAGAGGTTTTCTAATTAAAACACATAATTAAGCATCACAGTAAGAAAGAGTCATGAAACAAAATGCTCTTGATTAAGAATGGGAGTGTTTCTTCTCATTACTGAGAGAAAATATTTTTTTTTAAAAAAAGCAACAAAAAGACAACTTTGAGGCATGTTGATTCTTTCCTCAAGGAATGTGTGTCATTAATAGAAACAAAGAAACGATTTACAGTGTTTGCAACAGCCTGATTATGCTTATAGAACTTCATTAGGGCCACTGGGATAAAAGCTGAGATAAGATTTTGGTCACTGTCTTTTTCCCCCCTTCAGAATTGAGAAATTTTGCTTAAGTCAGTAATGGATCGCCTGGGCTTTGCTATGATCAGAGGCACAGTAATGAATGAAAACAGTTGTTCAAAATGGTGACAGCCATAATAAAACTAACAAGCAAAAACTACTGCTTTGCAACATATGATGTTGGAGGCTATTTGTAGCAACTCTTGTGTTTCTTATCAACAACAAAAATAAAGAAAAATAACAACAACATAGGACTCGATATTGAATGTAGTCATGTACTGTATAGCTATGTTTCAGTCAATAAGAATGGTTCTATAAGATTTTAATACGGATTTTTACTGTGCTTTTTCTGTGTTTGGATATGTTCAGATATACAAATACTTACCATGTGTTATAATTGCCTACATATTCAGTACAGTAATTTGCTGTACGGGTTTGTAGCCTGAAAGCAACAGGCTATCCTATATGGTTTAGGTGTGTAGTAGGCTGTACCATCTAGTTTTGTGTAAGTACACTCTGTGATGTTCACATAGTGGTGAAATCGCCTAACACACATTTCTCAGATTGTGTTCTCATTATTACGTGTTGCATGACCATCCTCAATTGACATATGCATTGATGCTACTGGGCAAGAGCCGCTACCTTTTGGAATGAAGAACAAAATGTTCAACTCTATGAAGCATTAAAATTAAAAAAAAAAAAAAACCAGTGAGATACACACTGGACAGAAATCAAAGCCCCTTCTTACTTATGCCAACAGATAACTAGATATGAATGTATTCCATCGTGTTACCTCACTTAACACATTTACTTCTGAAATAATTAGGGCTACTTGAGGATAATCTTCTGAAATTAAATTTAATATTTATTTAAGATTTATTAGGACATAAGCCTATGACTCATTTTAAATGAGCACAGTTAATCTGCTTACACTACTTACTACTTCTAATAGTAGTGATGTCTTGCCTGTGCTGAATTACCACAGGTAAGTAACCAAGCATGGATGAAAACCAAAATCTAGCAGGTATGGTTTAATGGAATAAAGGATTCTTGCCCTGTTCTGCTACTGATTTGTTGTGTAATCCTGCCTAAGTTGCTTAAATTCTCAGAGCATCAATATTCCTGTCTATAAAAGCAGTAATACTGATAATGACATTATAGATTAGATAAAGTGAGTACAACTTGTGGCAGTATCAAATGAAAAGAAGTATTATATGACAACAATATTGACCCTGTTCTGAGCTTGCATATATGAGATTCTAGAAATGAAGACTACATCATCCCTCTCTTCGGAGAGCTCACATATTCTGAAAAGGGACATACAGGTAAATCAGCAATTGCAATATTGTGGGATGCATGTAACAGTGAAATCATGTGGAAACTAAACTACACAGCAAGGAAAGATTCACTTATCTGGGGAAGGAGATGACCATGGAAGATTTTCCAGTTGGGGGTGACGTTTTGAACATCAGGGCTAGGGCTAGAGGTACAATTTGGAGACAAAAGTAGGTGGTAGTGGAAACCATGAGGTTGCAAATAGAGAGTGGTTAGAGTCAGAAAAGCAGTAAACAAAGGACAGAATATGTTGGAATGGCAAAACTTAAAATGTAGAAGAAATGTAACCTATCAAGGAGTCAGAGAAAGAACAAGATAGGTAGTAGGCAATTCAGGAGACATACTTGTCACAGGTAGTCAAGAGGTGGGGAGTTTCAAGGAAGGAGTGGTCAACATCATTAGATACCTTACTTGACAGAGTTATCATGAGAAATAAAGTTTAAGGACCACACATTGTATTTGATACAGTAGATGCCATCTGGCTCCCTTTCCCTGTGCAGTC
Organism: Chlorocebus sabaeus; assembly: GCF_047675955.1. NCBI lineage: Eukaryota > Metazoa > Chordata > Mammalia > Primates > Cercopithecidae > Chlorocebus > Chlorocebus sabaeus. The sequence goes on along the minus strand of NC_132904.1, from coordinate 42,023,337 downwards.
AGTTAAGAGGTATGGGGCAGAAGAAAAGTGTACTGTAGGTTATACCGTGATGAGCAAGTTAGAAGTGAGGACACCAAGTGTGAATGTAACTATCAAGAAGGTCAGATGTAAGCAGAAGGTATAAGAATAAGAGTAGAAATTAACGAGAGTTAGAACATAGTGGGAGGAATTGAACTTGGACAGGAGAACTTCTGAGATAAGAAAGGTGGAGTAAATGATAAATATAGATTCAGGTATATTGGTCAGTGGAGGTGTCAATAGAGGATGCATGTTTGATAAAGGTGAAGTCATCAGTAGGCTGATGGAGGGAGGGGGACAAGTGGTGTGTTTGAGAATAATAGATAAAATGGGAAATGGAGCTGACCAAAACTAAAAGTAAAAGAATCAATTAATTGCAATTGACCTAATGTCACTAATCTGTGAGATGGAAGAGTTCTTGGATGAAGTATATAATCTTCTTTCTAAACCAGCTCAGCATCTGTGCTGGAAAAGCTCATTGTAGTGCAACCATTCTAGGGAAAGGGAGGAAAGAGTTTGAATAATAATAGCAGGCTAATTCGCTTTTAGGTTAAACAGTGGGAGTTTGGTTTATGGAGATGGAGGTGAGTGTTCAACTTTTTTTTTTAGATCGGTCACATATCAGAAAAGCATGGAATTTTAATCTCTATAATCAGGGCTATAAATCTCTATGACAGTAGTATCTTTTATAAAAACGAACTTATATATGGATCCTCTTCTATTTATCTATGTATTTGTTTAAATTGACAGATAAAATTATACATATTCATCATGTACAACATAAAGTTTTAAAGTACATATACATTGTGGAATCACTAAATAGAGCTGATTAACAAATGTATTACCTACATAGTTATCATTTTTGTGGCAAGAACTCTTAACATCCACTCTTTTTGCATTTTTTTAATTAAGGAAGGATACAATATATCATTCTTAACTATAGTCACCATGCAGTACAACAAATCTCTTGAACTTATTCCTCCTAACTTACTGTAATTATATATCCTTTGACTAACACCTTCCTATCCCCCTCACCCACCAACCACTCCTGCTTCTAGTAACCACCATTCTTTTCTCTACTTCTATGAGATCAGCATCTTTAGATTCTATATATGAGTGAAATTGTTACAGAAAAGGGGTCTGGATCCAGACACCAAGCGTGGGTTTTTGGATGAGTCCACAGAGTAAAAGTGAAAGCAAGTATGTTAAGAAAGTAAACAAACAAACAAACAAAAAATGGCTACTCCATAAACAAAACATTCTTGAGTGCTGCTGGTTGCCCATATTCTGGTTATTTCTTGATGAAATGCTAAACAAGGGATGGATTATTCATGCCTCCCCCTTTTGGACCATATAGGGTAACTTCCTGATGTTGCCATGGCATCTGTAAACTGTCATGGCACTGGTGGGAGTGTAGCAGTGAGAATGATCAGAGGTCGCTCTTGTTGCCAGCTTGGTTTTGATGGGTTTTGGTTGGCTTCTTTATGAGCCATATTTTGTGCTGACCTTATCCTATATCTTATCCTATGAATTATCCTGTGAAATATCTCATTCTATGACTTAGAATGCCTTAACCATCTGGGAATGCAGCCCAGTGGGTCTCAGCCTCATTTTGCCAAGCCCCTATTCAAGATGGAGTTGCTCTTGTTCACATGCCTCCGACAAAATCATATGGTATTTTTGTCTTTCTGTGCCTGGCTTATTTCAAGTAACACAATGTCCTCTGGGTTCATTCTTGTTGTTGCAAACAACAGGATTTTCTTCCGTATTATGGCTGAATAGTATTCCATTATGTACATATACTACATTTTCTCTACCCATTCATCCATTAATGGACGTGTAGGTTGACGCCATATCTTGGCTATTGTGAATAGTGCTGCAGTAAACATGAGAGTGCAGATATCTTTTTGATACACTGATTTCATTTCATTTGTATATATACCTAGGGGTGGAATTGCTGGATCATATGGTACCTTTATTTTTAATAATTTGAGGAATCTTTGTGCTGTTTTCCATAATGGCCGTACTAACTTGCATTTCCATCAATAGTGTGTAAAGGTTCCCTTTCCTCCACATTCTTGCCAACACTTGTTATCTTTTGTATGACCCTAATATCTTAATCCCATGCTTGAAACCTCTGAACAGCTTAGCCACTGGCTTTCTTAGCAAATTTTAGGTTACTGATTAGCAAGGTCTAACTGAGACATCAGCAAGAATAACTCAGAATTGAAAATCTGTTTTCTAGAGTATATCCTCAGACAGGGCCACCTATTTCATGGAGAGAGTTTGTAAGGTTTGCTGTGGAAACATTATAATATTGACCTAAAACCGTTCCATCTCCCGAGAATAGCCAAAATGAGGCATGAGGAAAGGTAATGGATTCCACAATTACTCCTCTTCAATATGAAATCAATATTCTTCTTTGAAGATGTAGAAAGTCCTTTCTCTTTTAAGTATCATGGGTAAGTACATGAATCATGGATGCTCACACCCTTGTCAAATACAGCATCAAGGAAGCATTCAGTGAAAGGCAATAGTATATTTATGTATGTTGTCATTTTTTTCAGTGTAGCTTAGAAACATGAAAGCAAAGAATAAAGGAAAAAACAACTCCTTCAAAGAAAGAGAGAAGCACTTTACAGTTCTGATAAATTTTTAAGGACCCAAGCTGCAGAGCACTGACTAGGTCCATAGAGAAGATCAGGAAAAATATAAACTCTCTTTGTAATAATTGGAAAATCCAAACAAACTACTAAGGCTGATACCTAAAAGAAATCTTTCAAGAGAAAGAAACCTCTGATATCTGATTTTGCTATTAGTAATGTCCCATTCTTAAGGTGTCCATATAAAGCAGTGTCTCATGTAAAGTGTTTTATAGGAAGTTGCATCTGTTTCTAAAAGGAAAACAATTCTCTAATTTTATGGATTACATTTTTAAAATGTAGGTATAAATTGTCTGTTCATTATTTCCTTTAAAAGCCTGGGAGTAGAAGGAGGTCATCTCATACCTTTGGAGAAAAACACCTCTCCAGTTATTGCCTACAGAACCACAATCAAAGGGAAATTGTTACCAATATACCAGAAGTTTGGTCTTTGTCCTATTGCTCTCCACGTAGAAAGTCAATCACTGGGCAATGAGTGTTGCCAGGAAAGAAGGCTTTTTCAGGTGCTGCAGCTGAGAATGGGAGATCAGTCCCAAATCCATCTCAACTGACTAAAATGAGGGGTTTATATAGCAGAGAAGAAATGTAACTATGTGTGGGAAAACAGGAATTAGGGATGGGTAAGGAGGAGAAGTTGGTTACAAGAAGCAGGTGTTCCCTTAGGCGATGGGTGAGGGGTCTGGCTCCCATAGTCCAGACGTGATGATCTGGTAAGTTTCAATTGCTTCACACTAGCTGGGAGGCCTGATGACTGATTTTCTGAGAAAAGAACTCAGATAAGACAGTTTTAACTTTCTCAGATTTTAAGACTGGGAGGGTCAATGTCTATGTTTATTCAAAAGAAATCATAAACATCAGTTCTATGGGACCCTTGGGCAAGTTTCAAAAGGATGAGATAATCTCATGAAAAACCTAGATTCGGGGTTCAAAATGAGAAAACAACAAATATATCCCTCCACCTCACAGTCACACAAAATCAATCAACAAAGCTGTATGCCTCCTCCAACTGTAGTTCTTATTAAAGGAACTTTCACATGATGAAGCTAGACTTTGGAGATGGATGTTATTCACAAAAATACAATTATGTCCATTAGACTACTCTTACAAAGGCAGGAAAGTAAACCTAGATACATTGTAAAAGTATTTCCTGCTAATCCTCCTCTATTGACTGTGGTAAGAATATTGGACTGAAACCAACATCTGCAGTAGAAAGGATGTGGAAGAAGAAGTGAGCACAAATTTAATTCCTGTATTATTCATATTCGATATGGGACTCTGTTCCATGCTGTATCCACTTTGCAAAGTACTATTGATTCATTAAGAAATTAGCAAACTGAATATGTGCCTAAATGGTCAGTATACTCCAGGCTGAAAAGTGTTTCTGTCACTGCTTCCTAGAATTGTTTAAAAACCGTTCTCACTGGCGGTTCTTTCTGGTTGAAATGGCCTGCTCATAAACACTGAATTAGACTTGGGCATTTTGCCAGGGGCATTGATACCAAGAATGTTTGGAGACAAGACTTAAATGTAATTTACAGAGCTAGGAGGTGTCAGAACTTCAAAATAGGCAAAGTTGTTCTCTCAAACAGTGGTAGAAAGAATCCAAGTGTTATTCTGACACTGGCCTTTGCAGTTTTTGTCCCAGTGAATTCAAGTTTTGGAAGCTGGTGGTAGTAAAACACATGCAGAAATTTGTAGGAATATGAATATGTGGATAAAATTATAAAAGCCCTAGTTGATTTTATTTATTTAGTAAAAGCTGTCATGAGAAAAGGACTAGACTGGAGTCAGATGCTAAGAACCTGGCTCCAGTCCAACCTGCCTCCAGTTAGGTTCTTGTTTTACAGATGCAGACACTGAGAACCAGATCTTTGATTTGATTTGCTTAGATCCTAAGATCTGGTTCTTAGTGTCTGCATCTGTAAAACAACATGGTACTGTGACCAAAACACCAGGGGTTAGGTCCTCTTGCTTGCTACATAGAAAGCTAATCACTAAGACAATGAGTATTGCCAGGGAAGGAGGCTTTATTTGGATGCTGCAGCCAAGAAGAACACATCAGTCTCAAATTTATTTCACCAATCAACTAAAATTCAGGGTTTCTATAATGGGGAAGGAATGTAGCTACATGCAGGAAAACAGGAATTTTAAGGAGGGGCAAGGAGTCTGGCATTTAACTGTCTGGTGTCATCTGTTCCTTGCCTAAAGGTCAGTTTGCTTAGCAAGAAACTCGGATAAGACAAATTTAAGTTTCAAGTTTAAGACCAGGGAGGGTCAATTTCTATATTTATTATTGTTATTTTCATTATTATTATTATTGTTGGAGATGGAGTCTTGCTCTGTCACCCAGGCTGGGGTACAGTGGCATGATCTCGGCTGACTGCACCCTCTGCCTCCCAGGTTCAAGCAATTCTCCTGTCTCAGCCTCCTGAGTAGCTGAGAATATAGGTGCCTGCCACCATGCCCAGTTAATTTTTATATTTTTTTCTTTCCATTAGAGACGGGGTTTCACCATATTGGTCAGGCTGGTCTCAAACTCCTGACCTCAGGTGATCCGCCCGCCTCAGCCTCCCAAAGTGTTGAGATTACAGGTGTGAGTCACCATGCCCGATCATATTTATTTAAAGTAAATATTAGTTCTGTGTGACACTTGAGCCAATTTCAGTGCCACTGGCAGGGCCAGGAAAGGCAAAGTAATTACAAGCTAAACCCTCTTTTTATCTGCTTTATGTTTCAGGGATTCTCACTGAGGTTTTGTTTAATGAGTACGTTCTGATGCTAAAATAAGTTTGAAGACTTCCAACTGGAAGATGTGTTCTAAGGTCCTTTTGCTACTGAAATGTCAGAGGTTCTGTCTAGGTCCTGCTGCTCACTGCATAGAACGCCAGTCACTGAAACAATGAGTGTTTCCAGGGAAAAAGGCTTTATTCGGGTGCCGTGTGATCAGTCTCAAATCCATCTACCTGATGGACTAAAATTAAGGGTTTATATAGCACGGAAGATATGTAGCCTTGAAAACAGGAATTAGGGAAGGGTAAGGAAGAGGAATTGGTCAACAGGGAACAGATGGTCTATTAGGCAATCACAACAGATGAGGGGTCTGATGTCTCATTGTCCAGATGCGGTGATCTGGTAAGTTGCAGCTCCTTGATACTAACTGGGATGCCTGTTGGTTGGTTTCCTGAGAAGGGAACTCAAATAAGACAATTGTAATTTTCTCAAATTTTAAGACTGGGAGGGTCAGTTTCTATATTTATTCAAAAGAAACCACAAACATCATTTCTATGGGACAGTAGTGCTGGTTTCACTTTCTATTCTAAAATTCTTATACTCAAATGAGAATAACCAGTAGAAATACATTTAATTCATTTAAATCAAATAGTTTTAATTACTATTTTTCATTAAATTTTTATTAGTTGGCACAATATTTGATTTTGAAAACTGCTTCATGTCAACCACATAAATGAAGTTCTATGAAACCCCCAAATACATATGCAGAAATTTTAGATACAGGTAGATAGAAAGCAGGTCCAAAACCTTTATCAAAAGCTACATGAAAGTGGTAAGAACACAAGTCATCTCCCACTGTCTGGGAGTCAAAAAAAAAAGTCTAGATCTCAAGCTGACACCAAGTAAGAAGAATTGAAACAGATTTTATAGACTCTATGATGTGACTTCCCAGACTTTCTCTCACAATCACATCCTCTTCCCAACATTACAGTGCCCATATGTATCCATAATATTTTGGGCAGGAGAGGGTGTCAGCAGGGTCTTTGATGATTGTGCAACATTACCTCTTAATATTAAATTTTCTGATATTTGAAAGAAGTTGATGACAAATTATTTGGTTTTCCATGTCAAACTGCCATAACATATTTTTACTAGATACAAAGAATCATGCATTCTTCACATTTAAATCAATAACCTTGTTAAGTTGGAGCTCTAGATGGCTCCTGGGCCTAGGGGTAAGTTGTTTGTTTGTTTTCAAAGACATATTCTACGATAATTAGGAAGAAAAAGAATAAAGAAAAACATAAATATTTGCCTATTCAAAAACACTTTGCCTTCAAGGGCTCAGACAATGACTGGGGAAAACTTCAATAATTTTTTTAGTGCATTTTTCCATGTTATTTTGTATTGAGTATTTGTCTGACTCTTAGCATTATAATTCATTAGCAGACATTTCCATGATCTTTAAAACCCTGATTCAGAGGGGAATAACCCACTGGGAAAAATGGAGCACTAAGCTGAGTCAGTAGGCAGGAACCAGAGACAGTGATAAGAACTGTAATAGAACATCAGATGTCAGAGAGAAGCCTCCAGACACATTAAACCAAAGAATTATACATAGGTGCTGGTTCCCATAGCACAGCAAAGCTGGGTTCTGGAGTTGTTTACCTTTAATTCACTTCCATAGAAAAAAAGGACTTCTTTCATAGACTATATGCTACCTCAGACATTGTGCACCAAGTAGAAAAACAATGGGTCATGAAATCCAAACCAAAACACTAATTTCACTAGAACCAGGGGTTGATTCAAGATAGTATAAGAATTTTCATAATGTAACACTTTTGATATTTTTTCATTTCAGATGCTGCACAACAAACATGTCATGGTCCGTGTGGGAGGAGGCTGGGAAACTTTTGCAGGGTATTTGTTGAAACACGACCCCTGCCGAATGCTGCAGATCTCCCGTGTGGATGGCAAAACGTCCCCTATCCAAAGCAAATCTCCAACTCTAAAGGACATGAATCCAGATAACTACTTGGTGGTCTCTGCCAATTATAAGGCTAAGAAGGAAATTAAGTGAAACAAATTGGTCATGACAAGGGGACCCTCATAATGGCCTGTATCTGCTTCTCCAGTATAGTCAGTTTAGTTCATATGTTCTGAAAACTGTTTTGGAGAAAGATAGACAGAAAAATGTCATCATATTGAAAAATGTTCAAAGAGTAGCACTATTTATTTTTAATGCTTCTGTAGAATATGACCTATTAAAAGAAATTCTAAACTCAAATTTAAATTAGCCAAATTTTAGGCAAATTATTTCTTAATATGCAAACACAGTATTTAGAACACAAACTATTAGAAACACAATTCTAATTAAACACTATAAGGAGAGAACATTTAGGATTTGCAGATAAGTCAACAGAAAGTGCCTGCTTTACATCCATGAGTAAAAGCACCCCAGACATTTTTATAACTGATTTTTATGCTGTTTTTTTTTTACATTACATTTTTGATTAGTGTGATAATGTGCTACAAAAAAAAAAATATCCAACAGCACTACAAATAAGTACAGAGTATTCACAATAGTAATATGTTACTGGAAAGGCCACTTCAGAAAAGTTTACATTCACTTGGAAGTTTGCCTTAAAGTATATCTCTTATCTGTGACCAAATATCTGGGGTACTTTTAGAAGTTTTCAGTACACCCCCTTAGAGAATAGCTTATGAGTTATTTCTCACATTGCTGAGCACATAGCTGTGTTTAGAATGATCTAGTGTAATTCACACATGAGCTGACATACGTTGATACTTTGATGAGTAAATTGTACAGTCAAAATGTTCATTGATTTCATGTTATTTCAAAGCATTTTCTTATTAAAAATATATCTTCAGTTAATCCTATTTTGCTATGCTTTCTAGTAAAGTAAATTCACCGTAGCTAATGATGTTACAGACTCACGTATACCCTTGTATACCTGGGACAGGGCTGTTTTATACCAATAAACAGCAAAATATTGTCCTTACTCATTCAAGAATTAAAAGGATATATTTTAAAAATGTTATCTGTCTCTAAATCAATGCCTCATTCTGAAATCAAGTTAATTTTCAAATGGCAACTTTCTCCAAGAGTTATAAGAAGAATCAAATTAGGGCTCCCTGGCACTTCTTCACTTTGGGAGATGAGTGATGGTGGTGTTAGTCTTCCTTAGTAGAGAGTTCAGGTTTTATTATTGGTAGTAACGTAAGTGCTGCTCTGAGTATAAAAAGGATAGCTGAATAAGCATATTTATTATCTCACGTATCTGCAGTCAGACATTCGACATGGTTTCAATAGGCTAAAATCAGAGTGTCACCAAGGCTGTTTTCCTTTCTGAAGAGTCTAGAGGAGCATCCATTTCCTTTCCTTTTCCATCTTCTAGAGGCCACCTGCATTCCTAAGCTCCATGATTTCCTTCCTCCATCTTCAAAATCAGCAATGTAGCATCTCTATGACCCGTATTCTTTCTTCATATCTCTTTCTCTCATAGGTTAGAAAGGTTTTCTGCTTTTAAGGATCACACGATTAGATTGGCTCTACCTAGATAATGTATTTTAAGGTCATTAACTTGAGCACATCTAAAGAATCCACTTTGCCGTGTAACATAACATATTCACAGGTTCCAGGGATTAGGACATGAACATATTTGGTGGAGAGGGAAGGATTATGACACCCATGCCACATCTAAGATGGTCTTTGAAGTGTCACTGAAAACATGGTCACAACTGCCACTGGAGTCTAGCTGCTAGTCAATCAGCACGAACCAAGGATGTGAAAAAAAATTAGACTATATTCAGCCTCTTACTCCTTGACTCCTTATTGAAGACTGGCCAGGACATAGACAAAGTAGGTTTATGTCACCTTATTCTCAGCTAGATGTAAGATCCAAGGAAGGACAATGGAGAGATGGGTCCAATAGCCAATGAATAAAGAATTAAAAAGTCTAAGTAGTCTAGAAATCTGGCAGCAAACAGAGTGGAAACATCTCAAACCAGAAGTTCAAGTAAATAGTAAAAAGGCCACAGTGAGAAATAATATCAACACATTGAGCAGACTAGGCTGATTCTGAAATTAAGTGACTCACTGCTATCATATTCAGTGTCTCCTGATGTGGGTGGGGACAGAATAGTACCTACAGGATACGTGGTAAAAGTGCTTGAATCAGAGACATATAAGGAATTATTTCAGGAACACTGAGAGGTATTCATTTTCACTGTTAAGAAATTACTTGGAGGAACTGTTAGCTGTCTTGTCTACAGATTGTTTTGTACTAGTGAAAAGAATAGAAGCAGGGAGAATGAGGAGAAAACTCTGGATCACCAATGTAGCTCAAAGGAAAGAGGAACTGTATTACAAAAATGATTCACGACACAATGCCCACCTCATAATGTACTTGACACTTTGTCACTGAAAAGACAATATCAACTAGAGTTGACTTCCTCAAAGATGTTACCACAGGAACATTTAAAAACACTGGGTGAGTAAACTAAATTTAAACTTGTTTGTGATTAATTAAATATTTTCTCAGATTGCTCTCTCTGGATCATGTTGTGGCTATCTTTGTCCTTAGGGTTTCTGAAGACCATTGACTGTCTCTCAGAACAGAGCATGAAATGAGTTTTTCTAGATATGAAGAAGGAAACCAACTACATCTCTAATATGTAAAATATCTTCAGATTAACCATGAAGTTATGAAATCTTATCCTCTCATTTTGCATTTTAAGGGCCATAAGGCATCAGAAAGTTTAAATAATTTGCCTATGGTAAAACAGGTAATGGCTCTAATTCCAATGCTCTTCTTTTCTTAGAATTCTATTTCATGACTCTTAATCAGAGTGGGGTAAAACAGGTCAAATCTCAATCCCAATTCATAGAAACTCAAAAGTGGAAAGATAAAAAATTATCTCAAATCTTCTGATTTTAGAGTTGAGGAAATTTTCTAGCTAAATTTCCCCAAAGTTAAACATCAAAGTTAAACATGCATCTAAAACTCAGGCCTTTAGATGCACAATTAAATGTTATTTCTATTATCTCTAGTGTCAAAGCCTTTGTGCATAAAAGGATCTTAGTAGCGAGAGTTGGAAGGTGGCTTGAAGTATTGAAGACTAATGGCCTGATTGATAACTGCTGTTCACATTGCTATATCATGTGTTTATCTCCTATAAAAGTAATTCATATTATTTTTGGGGCCCTTTGGGAAATTTATTTTTGCCATTTTGAGAAATATACAACTGTTTTCTAAAATGGGTGGACCAATCAGCAATGTACGATAGTTTGTTTCTCCATATCCTTGCCAACAATTGGTATTTCCACTTTTACAAATCATAGCCATTAGAGGAAAAAAGGGAGATCATGTTTTTTACTTTAATTTCCTTTTTTCTAATGACTAATGAAGCTGAACACCTATGTGGTAATGTTTGTTTTACAGTTTCTTTTGTGAAATACTATTCAAATCTTTTGCCCATTTTTAATTGGATTATCTTACTGAGTTGTAAGAGTTCTATAAATTCTGGATGTAAGCTACTTATTTACAGTTTACAGTTTGCCCTTTCTTTCTTTTCTTCTCTTCTCCTCCTGTCTCTCTCTCTCCCTTCCTCCCCCTCACCCACCTCCGCCACCTCCCCGCCTCCTCACCCCCACCTCTTTCTCCTCCCTCTTCTTTTGAGACGGAATATCGTCCAGGCTGGAGTGCAGTACCACAAATCTCGACTCACTGCAACCTCCACCTCCTGGGTTCAAGCAATTCTCATGCCTCAGCCTCCTGAGTAGCTGGGACTACAGGCGTGCACCACCACACCTGGCTAATTTTTGTATTTTTAGTAGAGACGGGGTTTCACAATGTTGGTCAGGCTAGTCTCAAACTCATGAATTCCAGTGATCCACCCACCTTGGCCTCCCAAAGTGATGGGATTGCAGGTGTGAACCTCTGCACCCAGCTGCGTTTGAAATTTAATAGTGCTTTTGAAATTAAAATTTTTATGAAGTTCAATTTATCTTTTAAATTAATAATGCTTTTGGTGTCATATCCAAGGAATCTTTGCCTAACTCAAGGTTATAAGGATTTTTTCCCATGTTTTCATCTAGAAGTTTCATGGTTTTAGTTACTGCATTCAGCTCTATGATACATTGTAATTTTTGTGTATGGTGTAAAGTAAAGGCTTGAGTTTAATTTTATTGGCATATGGATTCAGTTTTCCCAGCACCATTTGTTGAAAATGTTATTTCCCCATTCTCCATTGAAGTGCCCTGTAAAAAATGTGAGTTTATTTCTAAACCTTCTATTCTGTTTCACTGATCTAGCTAGCTACCCTTAGGCCAATACCACACTATCTTGACTACTGTGGCTTTATAGTGCATTTTGATATCAGGTAGTATAAATTTTCCTACTTTTCTCAGAAATTGCAATTTTAAAAGATAATTTCAACTTTTATTTTACATTCAGTGGGAACGCATGAAGGTTACACGGATACATTGCATAATGCTGAGCTTTGCGGTGCAATTGATCTCATCGCCCAGGTAGTGACTATAGTACCCAATAGTTAAGTTTTACAAACATTGCCCTCATCCTTTTCTCCCCACTCTAGAGTAGTCCCCAGTGTCGATTGTTGGCATCTTTACATCCATGAGTATCTAATGCTTAGTTCTCACTTATAAGTGAGAACATGTGGTATTTGGTTTTGTTTCTGCATAAATTCATTTAGAATAATGGCCTTCAGCTGCATCCATATTGCTGCAAAGGACATGATTATGTTGCTCTTATGGCTGTGTAATATTCCATGGCACATATGTATCACATTTTCTTTATCCAGTCTACCATTGATGGACACCTAGGTTGATTCCATGTCTTTGCTATTGTGAATAGTGCTGCAATGAACGTACATGAATGCATATGTCTTTTTTGGTAGAATGATTTATTTTCTTTTGGATATATACCCTGTAATGGGATTGCCAGGTCTAATGCCAGTTCTAAGTTCTTTGAGAAGTCTCCAAGCTGCTTTCCACAGTGGCTGAACTGAATGACTTACATTCCCACCAATAGTGTATTAGCATTCCCTTTTCACCACAGCCTCAGCAGCATCTGTTGTTTTCTAAAGTTTTTAATACTAGCCATTTCGACTGGCGTGAAATGTATCCGACTGTGGTTTTGATTTGCATATCTCTGATTAGTGATGATGAGCATGTTTTCACATTTATTGGCCACTTGTATGTCTTCTTTTGAGACGTGTCTGTTCATGTATTTTGCCCATTTTTCAATGGGGTTATTTTTTTACTTGTCGAACTGTTTTAAGTTCCTTATAGACTCTGCATACTAGACCTTTATCAGGTGCATAGTTTATGATTATTTTCTCTCTTTCTGTGGATTGTCTGTTTACTCTGTTGATGGTTTGCTTGCAGAAACTATTTAAGTCTCACTTGCCAATTTTTGTTTTTGTTGTAGTTGCTTTTGAGGACTTAGGCATAAATGTTTTCCCAAGGCCGATATCCAGAATAGTGTTTTCTAGGTTTTCTTCTATGAGATCATACAATTAAATCTTTAATCCATCTTGAGTTTCATTCTTCTGCTTATGGTGAGCCAGCTATTCCAGTACCACTTATTGACTAGTGAGTGCTTTCTCCATTGCCAATTTTCATCAACTTTGTCAAAGACCAGATGGCTCTAGTTGTGCAGCTTTATTTCTGAATTCTCTATTCTGTTCCATTCTGTGAAAAAATGACATTAGTAGCTTGATAGGAATAGCACTGAATTTAGATTGCTTTGGGCAGTATGTCCATTTTAATGATATTGATTCTTCTAATCCATAAGCATAGAACATTTTTCCGTTTATTTCTTTCAGTGCGTATTGTAATTCACCTTTTAGAGATATTTCACCTCTTTGGTTACATGCATTCCTAGGTAGTTACTGTGTGTGTGGCTATTGTAAATTGGGTTGCATTCTTGATTTGGCTCTCAACTTGAATATTATTGATGTATAGAAATACTACTGATTTTTGCACATTTATTTTGTATCCTGAAACTTTACTGAAGTTGTTTATCTCTTTTAAAACCTTTTGGCAGAGATATTAGGGTTGTCTAGGTATAGCATCATGTTGTCAGCAAAAAGAGGCAGTTTGACAAACTTTTTTTCCTATATGGATGCTTTGTATTTTTTTTTTCTTGCCTGATTGCTTTGGCTAGTACTTCCCTACTTTGTTTTTTCAAAATTGTTTTGGTTTTTCTAAGTCTTGCATTTCCATATAAATTCAAGGATCATCTTATTAAGATGACTCTTAATAAGAATTCTTAATTCTCTAGAAAAGTTTGCTGGGATTTTGCACTGAATTTACTAACCCATTTAAGAATTACCATCTTCCAATCCAAAAACACACAGTGTTTCTTCATTTAGATCTTAATTTCTTGGCAATGTTTTGTCATTTTTAATGTCTTCAGTTTTCTTTTTCCCTAAATATTTTATTTGTTGATATTGTAATTTAAATTTTCCTACTTTCAGTTATAGATTGTTCATTGCTTGCATATAAACATAGAATTGACTTTCATATATTTTTCATTCTGCAAGATTGCTAAAGTCATTTATTAGTTCCGTAAGTTCTTGTGGAACTTATGAGAATTTTCTACCTATAAGAAACTTGGTATTAACCTACTTTAAATATGTCTGTTACTTATAATGTAACTATGTCTTAAGAAATACAGACAGAGAAAAGGACATTTTAGGAGTTAGATTGGAAAAGGAGTTTAGCATAACTCCTTGACATCTGACTTATATGACAAGATAAATTTCAAATAGCCTAGATAGCACCAATCTGTATGCAAAACTAATTAGTTCCATTTGAGATAAGTTCGAGGTGCTTGCAAAGAATGGATCAAACCTGTTTTTATAACTAGAAGACATTAACTCAAAACTCAACACAAATTTGGTACTATAAAAATAGCCAATGCAGGCACAGCACAGTGGCTCATGCCTGTAATCCCAGCACTTTGGGAGGCCAAGGAGGGCGGATCACCTGAGGTCAGGAGTTCCAGATCAGCCTGACTAACATGGAGCAACCCCGTCTCTACTAAAAACACAAAATTAGCCAGGCGTGGTGTCACATGCCTGTAATCCCAGCTACTAGGGAGGCTCAGGCAGGAGAATCGCTTGAACCTGGGAGGCGGAAGTTGCAGTGAGCCGAGATCGCCGCCATTGCACTCCAGCCTGGGCAACAAGAGTGAAACTCTATCTCAAAAAAAAAAAAAAAAAAAAAAAGGTCTATGCAATTCAAGATACAACAAACTAGTATGATATCCACAGGAGTAATGTAGGCAATAGTAATCACATTTCAAGTTTATATTTGCAAGATGAAGCATAACTAGAAGAGGGAGAATAGGACAATAAAAAGCCATGTCAAATGGGAAACTTAGTGTTTGAGTTACTGGAACTAAAACTTCATCAAAGTCTGTTATACATACAAATGCCTTGTGTCTGTAGCTTTTGATAAAATTGAAGAAAAAAGCCACAATACTATATTTGAATTAGCTTAGATCATGTATAGTAGTTAAGAGAATTTGAAATGCTTGCTTGGAGATGTTAAAGAAATATACCTTTTGTCTCAACACATATAGGCAGTCATAGCTACTTACCTCTTACTGGTCTATTTATGCAGAAAGTATTCAAAACTGGCAAGAGTTGCTTTTGTCTTCTAAAGACATCGCATAATACTTACCAGTGAAAATAAAAAGTCAAACATTTGAAGAAAGGGAAAATTCAAAGTTCATGTCCATTTTCCTGGGGTACAGAGGACAGAATTTTTATTATAGTATTATTTCTTTAGGAAAAAAACAGGATACCAATTACATCATTTTTCCTTTATAGAAAATCCACCTATAAATCCAGGGATTGTATGAACACACCAAAAAACGTTTGGTTCTCTTGCTATTCTGAATCCCAATGTGATTAAAATGTTCCTGAGGTTTCCCTAACTACCAACTCAGGTTCTAAGTATTGAGGATGTAGCAAAGACAAAATTTTGTTAAAGAGACAGCTAAAGCTACTTTTTACATAGAAAAAAAATGTATATTTATATCCCTAAAAGGCAATACAGAATTTATAACCAAACCATGTGTGGGAACTGTTAAATTACATTCCAAACACCAGCAGTGGAGCAAACAGAAACACATAGAGATGTTTCAAAAAACATGCAGCACATTACAAAGGGGTCATGTAATAATTCACAACTTTTGTTAGCAGCTGTAAGTTTGATTAGTATTACGCAGCAATGGTTTAAGCAATTTTTAAATCATGATATGATAGTTACATATATGCATTTTACTGTTCCAATTATAGTTTAAAGTTAGGGGTTTTGAGCAACATTTCAAGCATTATAATTTTCTCCTGAATTATTTACTATGGGAAATTGGCTTCCACTTAAGGTTTTCATAGGAACTGATGGTTATTTTATGAGGGAGATGTCTGGACTGTGTGTGTGTGTGTGCATATATACACACAGATATAAATTAAAATTTGCAGATATTGTGTAGATATACACACATAATTATATATTATATATAATTTTTTAGTCATGTTTTTAGTCATTTACTGTTATTTTTTAGTCATTTACTGGTTTCTCATCAGACACCCAGTCACCTCTTTTTCCTTGCCCTTTCCTAACACTGTTCCTAACATTTGGGTACCACCCCTTAGCTACTGCAACCCACGTGGTTTTGGAGAAAGCTGATCACACTCATGGTGACAGGCCATGGTTGGAAGTAACATGTTCCATTTTTCCCGAAAAGTAATATATCTGAGTATCATTCATGGTTAACAAAAGACAAACATGACATTTAGGTATGAACTGCTGGTAGAAATAGGGCATGATTCCCTGGAAGGAAGTCATTTACACCAACCCAAGTTCTAATTCCTTAAGATGAAGTAAAGAGAAAATTGTTCTTGCTATACTAAAATGGGAGAAAGGATTTGCAGAGTTCAAGGATGATATGCTCTAGCTCTATATGTACTGAGCTATTGATCATTCCTTTTCCTTTTTGCCTTGAAAAAATCATTTTAATAAAATCAAAAATTTTCATTCTATAGTTCAATGATTTCACTATCCTTTATGAACAAAAACAGCAAGAATCCTCTAAAGAATAAAGAAAATTGAGTCAAATTTTATGTTTTCCTAGATATTCACAGAATATTTCACGCCATAATGGAAAAAATAATTTTTCCATGAGAAGTCAAGAGACCTGTATTATATAATAGTTCAAACTTTTAAAAATTAACATGTACAAAACACCGCAGTATAAGTTTTGTGGGAGGGATAGATGAAGATAGTGGTTCAGTTTCCTTTGCGTAAAGCAAGTGAACTTGGTTGATTTAACTTAAAATTTCTATTGGCACTTAATAACTGCAAATTCTAATTTAGGGCTCAACATGTGGCCTTGCCATTTAAAAGAGCTATCAGCCTTAATAGCTAACACCAATTCTTTTATTTCAGTGTATTATATAGGAGAAACAAAAAATGCTATAAAATTCATGTTTGTAATAAACAACGTTAAGGTTTATGACTATGCATTGTACAGAATTACCTCCTAATATTTTTACATCTGAAGTAGACCTTTTGTAAGTACAGTACTTACTACATTTTTTTTTATACATTCATACTTGCCTTGGCAGTTTCACATCTGTATAAATCTTATGATCAAGCTCTAGTACACAAGATTAACACTACTTATGAAATATGGACAAATATATTACTACTCATTATAACCCATCCAGATTATCAAACTCATTCAATTACTACAAAGATCTTTACAGAGCTGAATTTAATATACAATAGAACATCACTGCCCTCTGATGGTATCAGTAACATATAATTTTAAATTCAGCAAACAAAAAAAACCCTTTTATCATAATGTAAAACATGGTATGTTAATTTTACAAGCTACATAAAAATGAATTAGAAAAAATTTAACATCTGCCTAAGAATATTCATTACTTAGTAAGTTATAAAGCTTTACAGTGCTCCTTCACATCAGCCCTTCAAATGATTTTTTCAAGATTCTCCCTGATGATCAGTTTAAAGGCACTAAGTCCATAAGTTTAATCAAACGTCTTCATATATAGTGAAATAAAAACAGATGTAAGGTGACGCAGCACAAATATAAGTAGTTAGATCATATTACAAAGGATGAAAAGACAACTGCAAATTTTAATCTTAGAGGTATATGCAGAATTTTTACATGCAATGTATGTATATTCACTATTTAGTTTCATTTTTTAATTACTAAGAAAAATAGCAAATCACCCACTAACTGCAGAAGAGCAAATGTAGAAAAATTAGTATTTCATGAAAAGTGTAGCCATTTTCTAAGCTTGAAAATCAAAGTGTTTTTTAGCATTGCACTTAAGGGCAATAATATTACAAAGTCTGAATCTTCATTTATTCAAAGAGAAGAAATTAAATTGATGAAGTCTACTTGATTGCAGATAATAAACAGTTATTGGCAGTAGATTCTTCTACTCATGTTATGCTTTATGAAACTGTCCACTAGAAAAGATAAAAAAGAGACAGAAAAGTACATTTTACTTAAAGTTACATAACAGTATTTTATTGAACAAACAGGTAAAAAGAGGAATATGGGACACAGAAATGCAAAATGATTTTTCTGAATAGCAGCTATTCATAAAATTTTACATTATAGTCCAAAGCCTCTGAAATAAGGTGATAGTTTAAAAGTATAAAGAAGACAAAATATCTGGTCAGATCAGTGAGTAGTTGCAGGATAGCTCTCTCCCACTGTCTTGCCTGTAGTTTTCAGGAACAACTGTAAAATGTGCTGGGAATGTAACATCCTGGGATAGCAAGTGAATGGCCAGAATAGCTCAAGCTCTATTCCAGTCCCTCCCTAAGAATAGGATGTCCTTCAGTGCTTTAGCCCAAGGAGTCATGTAGTACCTCCCCTTCTAACCCCCAGGTCATAAAACCCAGGGCACTCATCTGAGGTTCAAGTGGGGCACACACAGATGCCATCAACCCCAGGCAGTTTTCCTTGGGAGACAAGCTTATAATGAATCCTAGGCTTCTGTTGTCCCTTGTTGCCAATCTGTAAGTAATAAACTCACTCCACGTTAAATGTTTTTGGGTTTGTTTTGGGGTTTTGTTGTTTTTTTTTTTTTTTGAGACAGGGTCTCACTCTATCGCCCAGGCTGGGGTGAGGTGGGAATGGCTCACTGCAACCTCAACCTCCCAGGCTCAAGTCATTCTCCCACCTCAGCCTCCTGAGTAGCTAGGACCACAGGCACATGCCACCACACCTAATTTATTTTTTATTTTTGTAGAGACAGGGTCTTACTATGTTGTCCAGGCTGGTCTCTTCACTCCTGGCCTCAAGTGATCATCCCATCTTCTCAGCCTCCCAAAGCCTCCCCCTCTCAGCTGAGATTACAGGTGTGAGTGACTATGCTTGGCCTCTTCATGTAAATGTTACATGCATGGGTATTCTGTCCATTGGACTCTGCAGTTGGTAACCACTGCACAGTGAACCTGCTATTCAGTAGCAAGATCCTAAATATCCAATAATCAGTAAAGGAACACAAAATAAAACACCACAAAACAAAAATTTAAAAATCCTTGTTTGGGCCAGGGAGTCAAGAAATGGCAGAAACCATTAAAAAATGGTTTGGCAAGGTCTTTTCCTTGCTTGAGTTGAGAAAATATTCCATTGCTCCTTTGTTTAATCAAGTCTATTAAATCTGTGATAGGTCCTGAAGAGCCACTGGGATAGAACCAGAGATATTTAGCAATCTCTTGATAGTGTTTTCCAAGTACATCCAAGGAATATTATTGGGTGTTATACATATATATAAAATCTATGTTTAAATAAACTTTCAAAATTAAAGATTAATCCAAGTAAACTTTCCTTCAT
Organism: Chlorocebus sabaeus; assembly: GCF_047675955.1. Taxonomy (NCBI): domain Eukaryota; kingdom Metazoa; phylum Chordata; class Mammalia; order Primates; family Cercopithecidae; genus Chlorocebus; species Chlorocebus sabaeus. Next base: position 42,003,989 of record NC_132904.1, on the reverse strand, counting down.
TGTACAATTCCTTAGAAACCATAATTTTGTGCCTTTTTTAATCTCTAAGAAGGGGATAAAGTCTACAATATACAATTTAGCATTTTTAAACATTTATTCCCATGGGACTCTATCTTCCAAAACATCTTTCTTAGGACAAGTGTTATAAACGCTAGGATAGTGATTCTCAATCTGGGTTCACAGCAGATTTCCTTGTGAAGCTTAAAACACTCCTGATGGCTAAACCCCACTCTCGGAGACTCTGACTGGTGTGAAGTGGAGCTCAATGAACAATCCTTTCTGAAAGCTGCCTATGAGACTCCAACATGCAGCTAAGGTTGAAAGCCATTGTACTAGAGGTCTGCCCTTACTCCTGTGCTGCTATATCCTGTACTGATAGTACTTTGCATCCTAATGCCATCATTACATTGACCTCTTCAGGTAAGAAGTCAGAAGACAGCATTACCCATGCTAATTACCCTGGAAAGATGCAGCACTCTACCTAAGGAAGAGTCTTCCTAACCTTCCTACCTTAGGAAGACTCTACCTATACTTCAGGCCAGCCCATGAAACGAGCCAGTGGTTACCAACTTCAGAGTCCAATGGACAAATACCCATGCATGTAACATTTACATGAAGAGGCCAAGCATAGTCACTCACACCTGTAATCTCGGCTGAGAGGGGGAGGCTTTGGGAGGCTGAGAAGATGGGATGATTACTTGAGGCCAGGAATTAAGAGACCAGCCTGGACAACATAGCAAGAGCCTGTCTCTACAAAAATAAAAAAATTAATTAGGTGTGGTGGCATGTGCCTGTGCCTGTGGCCTTAGCTACTCAGGAGGCTGAGGTGGGAGAATGACTTGAGCCTGGAAGGTTGAGGCTGCAGTGAGCCATTCTCATCTCACCCCAGCCTGGGCGATAGAGTGAGCCCTTAAAGGACCACAGGCCAAGAGTTTTGAGGGTTAAGTACTTTTGCCTTGTACTTTTCCCTTCTGTTATCCTTGAGCCTTCCAGAATTTTGATTTTCGCTTGATGCTCTTGACATGTTGTGCATGTGTAAAGCAGAAGGAAGCATGCCCCTTGAAGCCAGTGTGTTAGTGATAGGTGATGAGGAATATTCCAAGGAAAAATTACTCACAGTGGACAACAGCAGTGGCTAATGACAGTGAGCCACTGGAGACAATCCTCCTGCCACTATCTAGTTTCATGGTCCTGAAGGTAATTTTTACTAAGGGAGTTTGAGAGATTTCTTCCAAGAACAGTACATAAAGAAAAACAGGAACTAAATTTAACATTGGGTATGTTTTACATTTTACATTTTGAGCACTTTTGAAGGGATAATAAAAGGGCTATTTTTTTTTTTTAATGTATAGACTTCAGAGTGTAGAAGCTTCAAGTTTAAGAAAGCCTCTTTCTTACAGTTTAAAAGTTGATGTTAATTTCATTAGGTTAGAACTTGTGAAATAAGTGTCTTCTCAATTATGATTAAGTGTTGATTAAAGTATCCTCCTATAACATTATATATGACTTTAACTTAATACCTTCACCACTTCTACTGTGAAATAGTGGATTTCAACATTATTTCCAGTCCTACAATTTAATTTTTGTAATTTTGTGTTTGTTTTTGAGAACCCTATATGAAGTAAACCTAGTGAAACAGCACTTTATCTCAACAGAATATTGAAAGAAAGAATCTATATTTCTGATAAAGAATTGACCTTGTTATCACTCAACTGTTTTACTTTACAGTAGACCTATTCTGTTCTATTATGGAATTATAAAAAGCATAAGCAAAATGGTCAGACTTATTTATCTTATATTGAAACTAATTACCTTATACATTGCTAAAAGGTCACCATGAAAAAACAAACTTTATTTAAAAAATTTCATTCATTAAATGGTATTAGATGAAGTAACTTACAATAGTAAAACACACAGACACACATTCTTATTTCTGTGATATTCTTGAGCCAAAATAAACTGCTCAGGGTGTTCATAAGCTGCCTGACCCACAAGTTAGGAGAGTATCTACACGTAGGCAAGTATATGTGTAAATGTACATGTGTAGGTATGTGCATGTGTGTGTAGTTTTGAGAGGGAAAAAACAATGAATCTGTTGAAAAGTACTCACAAATCCTTGACAAGTTAAATATAAATGACTGAAATTAAAGACATTTTCACAAATATACTAACTTCTATATTTACTTTAAAAAATGGACCAAGAATAAATTCTTAATATCTGAACCATTATTTTCCTGAGCTTTATGTAATTTTAAAGGATTTTAAAAATAAATCCTTTAAAGTCCTGCTAGACTGTAAAGACTCCAGCATTCACAGACTCTGCTTAACTTGTCCACCATTATATTCCCAGTGTCTAGTTCTGTGATCCATACCTTGGGAGGTATGTGTACGATACCCACACCTATATACATTCTGTGATCCAAATTAACATTTACGTAACTATAATAAAGGGTGGCAATGGAAACATCAAAGATTCCAAATCAATGGGTAAAAAGAGCTCAGAATTTATAGTATAATCCAATTTAATAAGATATGTAAATGAAGGTTAGAAATTATGTCTATCAAAATGATACTTAGATGACTTTTATACTTCTTTATACTTTTCCATATTGCTTGAATTTTTGAATTATTTAAGATTAGTAGTAAGCATAAGAGTATTAAAATATAGCATTAAAATAATAAATCTATTATTTCATTTTGGGGAAATAGCTAATTGATTACAATAAATGTTAAAATAAATCGATATAACTTCCAATATTTACTACTCATGATTTTACACTATTTCAAAATTTTCTGATAATACATTTCAGGAGAAAATTATTGAATGGATTGCTACTTAAGTTTTTTAAAATGCCAGTTAAGCACAAGAAAATTTTAATACTTACCCTAAGTCCCCCTTCTGGTGGGGGCCCAGATGTAGCAATTTGTTTTTCTATTTTTTCCTTTTTCTTTCTCTTTTCTTGCACAGATTGAACATCCAAAATTCCCCGAGATGCAGCCTTGAAGAAATTTGGTAAGATATACAGAAAGACAGCAAAAATCTGTCCAGTGTGCAAAACATATTTTTGTCTATCTTTGCTTTCTAGGTTTTTCTTTGGGGGTAGGGAGTTGGTTTATTTTTGGTAACGAAGGAGTATTTCTACAACAGCCTTACATAAAACATCATTTCTTCACTGGGTATTTTGTAACTGTACAAATTTTCCCCTAAACTTGCTTCACATCTGTAAGTATTTTACAATGCACAGCCATTTTAAAAGGAATGATGTTACTAAAAGAGTATCTGAATTTAGAGAAGATATGATAGTTTTCATATATTAAATAATATAAATATATTAATGCAACTCATAAAAACAAGGAAATCATTTTGAAAATAATTACCTTTAAAGGTAAATTTTTGGGATATCAAAGGCCATTTGCGTTAGAGAATTTAACTATGGACATCTATGAAGAATAAAGTACAAAATTATCTAAGTAGGCAAAACTTGATCTTTAAACTTACCTCTTTTTGTCTTCTCTCTGCAGCCTCTGCAAGCTTTGCTCTTTTCTCTTCCTAAGGAAATGCGTAAAAATATGTATTAAAATAACAAACATTATTGTGAATAAATTATAAACATTTATTTCATAGGTACTATAACAGTTCACAAAAATATTCAGTACTGGCCCTAAATGTCCCACAAAGAATGCCGCTACTCAACTTTCTGAATTTCATTCTCCTAATCAATACACCTTCAAATCAGCACATGCTAAAACAGATACAAGGTTTGCCTATATAATCATTTCTTTACTCTCTCTTTTTTTTTTTTTTTTTTTTTTTTTAAATCAAAAGGCCTACAAGCTAGTCAGGGCAATAATAAAACAAATAATGTTTACAAATACAAGAAGGAAAATACATGGTTTGATACTGCCAGTTAAAATGGAGTCTGAAGTAACCCTGTGTTTTTAGCAAAGGTTAATGTATAAGTGGGCTAATCTCAGTGTGCAGGAGAGAAGGATTGGAGTAATTTCATGACAGGTATTGTTCCAGATCAGAAAACAGTGAATGTTATTTTTCTAGACCATGTACTACTTATTAAAACCCTTTTTCTAGGTGCTAGGATACAGCAGTGTAAAAACATAGATAAATGTCACCTCCCAAATGAAACAAATTCCAATTGCGGGCACACAGACAAATATAATAAAGTAAATGCCTCTCAGATGGTATGGCAGATAAGTAATGGGAGAATGGGTGGGTGGTATTGTGGGGAATATATTTTGTTTAACGTGGTCAGGAAAAGCTTCACTAATGAAGTGACATCCAAGCAGTGAGCCGTGTGGTTATCATGAAGGTATCAAGAGGGTATAGCATGAGAATGGGGGTAGGGCTTAACCAATCTGACATGTTATATTTTATCAACAGCCAGAACAACAAAATCAACATAATTTAAAACAACAGCAACAACAAAGAGAAGCTGAACTTTCCCACATCAAATTTATAAGTACTAAATTTTTAGTATCTATAATAGCTGAAGAGTTAATGTACTTTTCTAAATACTTCATTTTCTTCAACTAATGTTTAGTTAGAGAAGAGAAACAGGTTTATGTTAACTCCCTGTAAGGAGTACTAACGTAAAGATATTGTTAACAGAAAGCTACAAAAAGTGTACATGTATTGTACCACACACCTACTAGTTACATTTGAATTTCAGATAAGCAATGAGTAATGTTTTTGTAGAACTAGATCCCTAATATTACACAGCACAAAACTATATTATAAATGTATTACTTGTATATCTCAAATTCAAATGTAACTGGGTGTCCAGCATTTCTGTCAAATACGACATTCCAAATTGGACACTCTGTACTACATACTCTTTTAAAGGGAGAACGTAAAATAATGAGATAAATACTAAAAAGAAATCATTAAAATAACATATCCGATAAAGCTCAGGCGTATAAGCGACTTTCTGAGCACCTTCTTTTAAAAGATGGTAGACACAGTTGAAAATACACTTCTCCTAGACGACTAAAGAGCTCCCAGTGAAAGCAATGTCTTTTTGCGCCGAATTCCATCTACCGCATCCCCTAGAATGTCCCATGCGCAATGCCCTCTGCGTGCGCCGGCGCCCTACGAATTCCCGGTGCAGCCCAACTCAGTGGAAGGTAAAAGACGCCACAGCCGCCTTTGGACAATTTTTTGTTACAAAAGTGGAGATCTACACGGAGGCGGCGGCCTAGGTCGCTCTGACAGGACCCAGCGACCCTCCTGACCCGTCCACCCGTCCTCGCCAGCAGGGTCTCCCTCGCGCGCTCTCGACCTGCGCCCCCAGGTCCAACGGCCCGGCCCGCCCCGCAGCCCGAGGACAGGTGCTCAAGGCGCAGCCCGGCGGACGCAGGGACCTGCTTTACTCACCAGGTCCGGCGTAGGAGGAGCGGACTCCCCGGGACAAGGAAAACACAGCCCCATAGGGACAACAACTGGGGAACCCTGACCGGGTCCGCCCCAGGCCAGGAGGCGCTAACTGCGCGATCGGAAGCGCGTCCCTGGTACTCCGCGCTTGCCCCGCCCCCACCACCGTCCACTGGCTCGGCTCCACCCCTGCGACAACGCCCCGCCCCCACCCCGCGGCTCCGCCCCGTCTCGCCTCTCTGCGGCAACGCCCTCCTCTTCTCGCGACACCGCCCCCCTCTTCTCGCGACACCGCCCCCCCTCTTCTCGCGACACCAACCAGTCCCCACAGCTCAGCTGCGCCCCCATAAGGCATTGCCCCTTCCTCACCCACAGCTCCGCCTAGCCCCGCCCGGAGAGCGCAGGGCTTGTGGCCAAAGCCTAGGTTCCAGGAAGCACCTGCTGTGGGTAGCAACGCAGGGAAGGGATGGAAAAGCTTCGCTACGGTTCCAAAGCTCTTCCTGCTAGCCTTGCCTTACCATATACAAATGAGTAAGTGGCACAACTCTGGGTAGTTCATGCTACCTTTTTTATGAGATGGCACTCTGGTGTCCTAGAAATTAAAGCCCAAATTCCAAGTCAACGTCAGTACCCTTTGCTCCCTTAGTGACAATGCTATACCAGAACAGAGGGCAGAATATAAAATCCATTATTATGACGATGAATCTAGCGTCATAAATGTGACATTAGTTGAGATTTCCACTAGTTTCTGGTATTTAGGAGTCACTTATCCCTCCGAGAGAAATAATAAAGTTTCATCTATTGAGAAATATTTTAATGACATTCTTCTCAAATTTTAATAAGTATGAGAATCACCTGGGCAACTAGTTAAAATTTACATGCTGATTTAGTGAGTATAAGGTGGGACCTGAGATTCAGTTCCAGTAAACCCACAGGTGATACTGAAGTTACTGATCTCGTCCCCACACAAATGCTTTCATTTTATTTTATTTTTGCATTCTATTAGTTATTTTTGCTTATTGGAAAATTTTCAAACATTACAAAAAGGTAGGATGTATAGTGACAGCATCTCAAAACCATTGTCAACTTTTTGATATATATTCTCACTGGTTAATTTTTTATAGATATATAATTTACATATAATATTATGCACTTATTTTGATTGTAGAGTTCACTTGGTTTTTACAAACATGTGATCACTACATTCAAGATATGTAAGTTTTCCATCATCCAAAAATCTTCTATTATACCCAATCCCATTCAATACTCTATCCTATACCTAGATCCAGGAAACTATTAATTTAATACCACTTTAGTCTTTAAGTTTTGCATAAATAATATCACTATAGTCTTTAAGTTTTACATAAATGAAATACATGATATGTTTTGCAAAAGCCATAATGTTTTTTAAATTCTTCCATATTATAGAAGGAAACGGTAGTTTATTCCTTAAATAATAGGGGATGATGCTTTTTTAAAACTATTATTCGATTGCATGGGTCCTTTCTAAGGGTAAATAAAAATCTGTGAAGGTTCTCTGTTGCAAAAAGAGAAAGATAACTACCCACCTCCTCTTTAGATTGTGTTTAGAAAACTTGAAATTGTAAGCTCTATCTCTGTCTCACTGAAATGTATGGGGGAAAAAAAAAAAAAAGCAGGCCAGGCTCGGTGACTCACGCCTGTACTTTTGGAGGCCAAGGTGGTTGGATCATCTGAGGTCAGGAGTTCAAGGCCAGCCTGACCAACGTGGGGAAACCCTTTCTCTACTAAAAATACAAGACTTTGTCAGGCGTGGTGGTGGGCGCCTGTAATCCCAGCTACACGGGAGGCTGAGCAGGGAGAATCGCTTGAACCTGGGAGGCGGAGGTTGCAGTGAGCCTAGCTTGCGCCAGGAGGGAGGGAGGGAGGGAGGAAGGGAAGGAGGGAAGGAAGGAAGGAAGGGAGGAAGGAAGGGAGGGAGGGAGGGAGGGAGGGAGGAAAGGAAGGAAGGAAGGAAGGAAGGAAGGAAGGAAGGAAGGAAGGAAGGAAGGAAGGAAGGAAGGAAGGAAGGAAGGAAGGAAGGAAGGAAGGAAGGAAGGAAGGAAGGAAGGAAGGAAGGAAGGAAGGAAGGAAGGAAGGAAGGAATCTAAATAAGTCTCTTGCCAGTTTTGCATCCTCCGAATGTCTTTGGAGGCCTGTTGGCTTTCTCTTAGAAATGAAAACATCCAAGAGTGGCACCTGTCTCCCCGTCTTCATGGTAGTTTACTGTCTATGCCCTTGGCTTCAAGATGGAGCTTTCTGCTTGTCAAGAGATACAAGTGTTATTCTTTCCTTTAGATTTTCTTTAGATAAAAACAATTAACATGTGTGTAGTGGATTGTATCTGCCAGGCTATATAAAAACGGTGAAGAATTTTTTCATTGCCAACTCTTTAGTAGATTGCTTCTGATAGAAATCACAATTGGTTTAATGCTTATTCAGTGATAAAACTGTTTCTTTCCTGCGTTTGTGGGGATTTTGGTTTTAATTACTATCAAAACACTTTCCATGACATAATTATTTCCCCAACACTTTCCATGGTTTATTGATTTTTATTTTTAATAAACTTTATGAGATATAAAATACAATTAACACATCTACTTTAGGTGTACAGTAGTGCCTTCCTTTCCTGATCTGGTAAATTTTCAGTTTATTCAACATTAATGTCACTATAATCTTTAAGTTTTACATAAATGAAATATACAATAAATGTTTTGCATATATTGTCAACTGCATGGTCAACTGAGGTCCAAAAATATTAAATGGAAAATTCCAGAAATAATTTATAAATTATAAATTGCTTGCCTTCTAAGTGTCTGATCAAATCTTAGGCTGTCCTAATCCATCACACCCAGGATGTGAATGGTGTGAATCATCCCTTTGTCCTGCATATCCACGGTGTCTAAGCTACTCGCCCATTAGTCACTTAGTAGCCATCTCAGTTGTCACATTAACCATTCTGGTATTATGGTGCTGGTGTTCCAGTAACCCTTATTTTACATATTAATGATCCAAGTGCAAGATTAGAGATAATGGCATATTATTATAATTGTTTTATTAGTTTTTGTTAATCTCTTACTGAACCTAATTTATAAATTAAACTTTATCATAGGTATTATGTATACAAAAAAACAGTGCAGATACAGTCACTGACCAAGATAGCCTAATGTTTCCCACTGCCTGACTAACCTTTAGACAGGGTGCTTCCTGATTGTTGGCCTCTGACTTACCTATTTTTAGACCATTCACTTTAAAAAAACTTGCAAAGTGTACATTTTCTCTGCTCCTTTAAGATGTAAATCTTCTGGCCTCTCATCAGTTCTACAATGCAGAGCCATCTTTCTCAAAAACCTAGGTGCCATCTCTTTGAAATGCAATAATTAAGAAAGGTAGAACCTTTTCTTATCTCCTAATCTGTGTGGGAGAGTAGGAGCCTGACTTCCCTAAGCACCAATCAGCGAACACAGATGGTCTAACTCTATTGACCAACATACAGTACTTTTCCACTCTGTGCTTAAACTCTCTCCCCTCTGTGATTTTTTCCACTCTGTGCTTAAAATCTCTCTGCTTTTTTTTTTTCAGTGGCATTGAGCCCTCTTTCTGTGCCCTATTACAATGGTCTTAAATAAAGTCTTTTGTTCTTGTTTAACTCTGTCAGGTGCAAATTGTCTTTGATATTAGAGTTTTTGACGATTATATGTGCTCTTGTAAACACCATAAGAAGGTATACAACATTTCCTTTACTCTTCAAGGTTACCCTGTGCCACTTTCCAAACAACCACCCATTGACCTCTAGCCCACGACAAATATTGATTTGTTTTCTGTCTCTATTAATTAACTACACATTATCTAAAATTTCATAGAAATGGAAATATATCATAAGTGCTTCTTTTGTCTGGCTCTGCTCCTTCTACATAAAGTTTCTGAAATTCATCAGTGTTATTGTGTGTCTGTTTCTTAATATTGCATTGTTGTAAGTATGCTATATTTAAAAAGTTAATTTACCAGGGGGCACAGTGGCTTTTGCCTGTATTATCAGCTACTCGGGAGGGTGAAGAGGTAGGATCACTCGAGCCCAGGAGGTTGAGACCAGCCTGGGCAACGTGGGGAGACCCCATTTCTACAAAAAATACAAAAAATAGCTGACTACGGTCGTGTGTGCCTGTAGTCCCAGTGACTGGGGAGGCTGAGGTGGGAGAAACACATGAGCCCAAGGAAGTCGAGGTTGGAGTGAACTGTGATCACACCACTGCACTCCAGCCTGGGCAACAGAGTGGGACCCCATCTCAAAACAAGCAAACAAACAATAACAACAACCCCCAAAACCCCCCAAAAGTCAGTTTACCTATTCATGGATGTATGGGCTCCTTTGAGCCTTTTCAGGACATTATGAACAAAGTTCCATGAATATTTGTGTGCAGTTATTTGTGTGAAGTTTTTTTTGTCTTGACTACCTAAAAATAGAATAACTGATTTATATTTTACATGTATGGAAATGAGGACTAAACTCTGACTTTTTTATCTTGCCCAAATCCCTATCTAAGGGTTCTGGGGAGTCATGCCCTACAAATCATAAATTCTCATCAGATGGATTTTATTTAATCCTATACATCATGATTTACTTTCCAACATAACTCTGGCATAACATTACAAGACAAAGAAAAAAATCAAAATATGTTACTCAAAAACATGTTTCTTTGCTGTATTTTGAAATGAACTCCAAAGCTTTTCTTTGAGGGGGAAAATGTGCAGCTGTAAAGAATCTCTATTAACATAGCTAGGTATTTTTCTTCCAGACCCTCCCAATCCTAAAGAGATTAACTAAGATCTGAATAGGAAACATTGGCCACCTGTTGTCTCTAAGGGCAGCCACTATAAGGCTTCAAAAGAACTTTGATCTCCACAATCTTTATCTTAACCTGAACATTCCCTTTCTATCTATCGCAGGTCTTCAGACAAACTCAACCAATTGTCAACCAGAAAATGTTTAAATTTACCTATAGCCCAGAAGCTCTTGCTTTGAGCTGTTCTGCCTTTCTGGACCAAACCAATGTATTTCTTAAATATATTTGATTGATGTCTCATACCTCTCTAAAATGTATAAAACCAAGCTGTGCCCGAACCACCTTGGGTTCTCAGGACTTCCCGAAGGCTGTGTCTCGGGCCATGGTCACTCATATTTGGCTCAGAATAAATCTCTTCAAATAATTTACAGAGTTCGACTCTTTTTGTCGACAATAATATGGCGCCCAAACACACGGGGCCTCAGAGAAGACTCTGGATCCCGAAGGTGTATCCCAAAACAAGAACTAAGATACCAGCTGGAGCCCACTGAAGCCTCACCAAGTTTGAGCTTCTCCTCCTGTGGAACTGGTGAGTCCTCCTGCGCCTCGGACCTCCAGTTTTGGTTGATAGTCCTTGATTTATCCGAGCTGTTTTGTTCTCCTAGGAATTTGTTGCTTTAGGATCCCAATTTGAGTTCAGAGATGCATTTCTAAAGGGTCTCCTCAATTGCTTTTCTCTCAGAATTAATCTCAATTTGGCTTGTCCGTGCATGTTTGAGTGAGGAACTGAACTGTCGTTTTCATCCACGGCTCATCAGTTCCTCCTTTAAAAAAAAAAAAGTAGGAAATAAATTCACTAAGAATATGGAAATAAACAAGGAGAATGACCCCCTTTTGAGCACTCCGTAGGTTTTGTGGCAACTCTACTTTCCAGAGTTTATGTAAAATAGAAGTAATATGGTCTTTGTGCACATATTACTTTAAGGAAAAAGAGCCCTGAGGTCGACCTGCAAACTGTAGAGTTCTTAAGTTCTCTTTCTCTATTTTCTGCCTGCTTTAAATCTGGTGGACTGAGAAAAAAAAAAAAAAACCCACTGTTTGGATCTAACTATTTTTTTTGCAAACTGGCGAATTTATATTCATCTCATGGCCAAAGTACTAAAGTAAATCTATAGGATCTTTGTGTGTGTATGTGTATGTGTGTATATATGTGTGTATGTATTTGAAGGCCTTTATAAATTCTATAATTTTGTTTAATTGGCAGATGAATTCATTTTAATTTTCCTTTAGCGTACCAAACTTTTCTTTCTGTACCTTATTATGTAAATTTTGCTATCTGATTGTCACCTGAGTTGTTTCCTTTAATATGCAAATTTAGGTCTTTTTAACTGAAAACTACTTAGGTGGTGCAACATGTTATCAAGAATTTGAAAGTCTAAAATTGAAAACAAAAATGAAAAGGAAGTCTTTATGAATCTATAAATGTACCTCTATCGGCATGCCTAGATATGTCCATGTATTTATGTCATGCATACAGTGTTTCACTACTAAAATATAGATAAAATAGGTAAAAGTGCTTAGAGGCTTAAAAAAAAAAAGAGTAGTAAAATGTTTTTTCGAATTTGCATGACTTAAGTAAAATCTTTAATAAATAAGGTGGCTTTAAAACTGTTGGTAAAATAATACCAGCAATGTTAGCATTTTGTTTGCATTTATTGATCAAGTAGTTTCATGTTTATTCCAGCAGAATACTATCAGATTTGCCATAAGGGTTATAAACTATAAAACCCAGTCCAAGAAAGAATGATCTTTGCTTGTATATGCTTATAAAATATTGTTGGCTGAAAGAAAACAGCTAAATCCTGAGTTTTTGGTATAAATACCCGTAAAATTAATAAGTGTTGTTATTTAAGTAAATACCTGAAATTAAGTTATAAAAATGGTTAATAGGAAAATAACTTTAAATACTAGCTATCACAGTTTTTATAAATAATCTAGGTAAACTATTAATCAGGTAAGTGTAATGGAATAAATACTTATGAACAAACGTGTCATAATTTAGGATCTAAGGTTATTTGATATTAACTATCTGCGTAATTTCCAAATTAAAAAATATAAAAAAACTTTTTTAGTGTTCTTATTGAAGGTAAAATATCTTCATCTAATTCAAAGCTTATTTAAGGGTTATGTATGAAACAAGGTAAAGGAATCAGGAAATAAGAGATAAAGGAAGTTAAAGATATGAAGAGGTATTTTTGGTAAAGGAGGTAAAAAGGAAAGTAATTTTATATAAGAAAGAATCTTGTGTGGTGAACTTTTGCCCTAAAATAAAACAACTGGGTTGTTCAAGAAAGAGAGATATTTAGGGCAAAACAGAAAGTCTTAACTACTGTGAGTGGTCTGTGTAAGTCGTAATATGGTTAGTAAAAAGAATTTTTAAGGGGTTGTATAATTCAGTTGGCTATAATTAAAAAGAAACTATAATAATATTTCTAGAGATGAGTCTTTAATATTTAAAAATGCACTAATACAAAACTAAATAATTGATTAAAACAATATTTTATTACAAATGTTGACTTATTTTTAATGCAGGAAATTTTTAAGTTTTTTAGTTCTATAATCTCCTCTTTAACATTCTTCAGATTGATATCTTAAAAGTGCCACTCTTTCTCTTTTGAAAAGGCCTAAAATGATGGCTCTTTCCTTCACCTTGTGTTGGTTCCTGTAACTTTTACTAATTATCTAAAGTAAGGGAAATAATTTTTGTTTTGAAAACCGGCAAATAAAGTAACTTTTGAACATGACTTTTATTTTGCATGCCTGTTATATTCCTATATTTATATTTGTCATGTGGAAGTGATATTTCACCACCAAGCTACATAAAAGAGCTCTGATGGAGTAACTTAAAAAATGTAAGTGCTTATCAAATTGGTAGAAGCTAACTCAGATGCCTTTTAATTCACATAATGTAGATAATCTTTGGTAAAATGACTGGTGAGTTTAATCTCAAAACTCTTCAGTAATTTAAAAATCTTAAAGTCATATTTAAACCCTCAGTTTTTCCCCACTGGAAATTTGGGTTACTAAAAAGTTAAAGTAGTAGAAGCATAAAGTGTGCTTTTGTTAAAATTTTATAAACACAAGAATGTCAATTTTCAAAAAATCTTAAGTTTTTTTGGTTAAGAAACTATTTAAGAGTTGCTTTATAAAAAAAGGAAAATATACAGATAAAACTAAATAAGTTAAAAAAAAAAAACAGGGCAACAAAACTGTGAGCCCTGTGGTTACCAAGAAAATGGTCGATATGGGGGAAGGATAAAACCAAGTAACTGTTTAAAACCAAAGGGTGTAATGTAAAGCAATTGTTCCATTTTGTAGATTGGTATCATTCAACTTCTTCAAAAACATCTTTACTATAGTGGATTACAAAAATAAACACTCTAAGGACAAAAGTATTAATTTTAAATGCTATAGAATTTAAGAGCTTGTTTGGATTAATGTAAGACCCACAGCTTTTTACTGAACCATCACTGAGTATATGTGTTCCAAATGCACGGGAGGTTATTCCTAAGAAAGCAATCAGCCTAGTGGGCCAGATAATGCCATTGTAAGGTTTGTTTGCACTGAGAAGGGGATTGCCCCACTCTCCCTATAAAATACCAAGTGAAGTACCGCAGATGAAGCAGTTAATATGCTTCATATGCAAGCCATGTTGGACTAGCTTTATGATAACTGGGATATCCTCGTGCCAAATATGCCTATTACCTAGGTCATGGTAAATTTGGGGGTTAAGGGGACCCCTTTTACATGGGTGCCTCTGTGACAGAATGACAGGACTGTTTAAGAAGGCTTATCAAATCTGCGGTCCCTCATAGGTCTTATAGATGTAACTCCGTGCTGGGAAACCAAACCCTTTTCACCAGAAAAAGTAAAATGGTCTGGGAGTAAAAAAGGGTTCCTGAGACCTGAACATAAAATCATGCAGTTTAATAGAATTATAGATTTTAAGATGTTTAAACCAACTTTATGTAAAGTAGTTGTAACCCCCTTTTACTGAAAAGTCTCATGAAAATGGGTACTATATCTACCTGGGGGATGTTTTTCCCTTTTCTAGTACTATACAAACTGAAGACATATAAATCAGCTCTTTAGGAAATGTTATTTAAACATTTACTAAATTTATTTATTTAAAAATGTTATTCAAACACACTAAATAGAAACTAGTAAAAGCCCACAAATATAGGGTAACGCTTTCCTCTGCTGCATAGCCCTTTATGTGGAGCTTTTATCGGGGCTGATGGAAAAAACTGAGTACCTTTCACTGACGATGACCAAACTAGGCAATTTCTACTTGATAGGGCATTTACTGCCTTGCTATGAAACATTAACTGAAGCTACACCTATGATAATGGAAATAATGTTTTCCAAAAGAGTTCCATGGTAAAATAAAAATGGCTTACACAAAATCTTGCTACCTAATAAGCAAAGAGCTTCTTTTCTAGGACTAATTGTGAGGAGCTGCTAAATTCTACATTGCCTAATAGTTCTCAGGAGCTGTTTGTTTTGTAAATGGCATTTCCAAGGCAAACAAACACTTGTTTTAAAAGCTGTGGCTCTGGTTTAAAAAGGGTGAAAAAATATTTTAAGTTTTTTGGGTAAAATTTTTTTTTTTTAAGCAAATTTACCTTTCTGAGTCCTCCAAAATTCAGATTGAATGTTACGACAATGTAGTTGTCTGCGTAAGTTCAATTACAAATTTTTTCTCAAACAATTGGAGACATTGGATATTTTACCAAGACTGAAACTAAAGTATCCTATTTTTAGGTAAACTTTCAGCAAAACCAACTCAAAAGGAGTCTATATGGCCAGTCAATTCTTGCTGCATTTTATGCAGCTATTCAGGCAAGCATCATAAGCCTAAAACTTACCTCGCACACAAATTGGCCTTGCTATAATTTTTTGTTTGATAAAAAGGGCAGCTAAAAAATGTTTCAAGGGTAAGACATACCACTTAATACTAGATTTCATCCCTAACTTTTTGAGAACAGATTAGATCATTATTTCTTGGCTACAAGAATCCTCTAGAAAGCACCAAGTTATAATTTTTCTTCATATTTTTAGTTAGTTCCCTAATGTAATAGGTTCCTTTTTCTATTCTGATACATGAATTACTCTCAAACTATAAATGTTAATTATCTCTCCTTGTTTTACATCCAAGGAAACCAAAATCATGGTATTTTGAAAACCAGAGGTATGAATCTCCCTCGTTTGGTATCCCACTGGGCCTGGACCTGTTTCACTGCTAATATTCTGCTGCCAAAACTATACAAGCTGCCTCAACTGTTGGAGAAAAGTTGGGTGCATAAGATTGTAAGGGCCAGCTTTCAGCGAAAAAATTAGGTTAAGGTCAAATCCTCCAAATCAAGAAGGGGATATAAAAATGCCTAAACAGCTGGTAAAACAAGTTTAGTTGCCTTCTAAGCTATTATGTGTCACTTTTGCGTCCACCCCAACCATAAAAATTTTCTGCTTACTATAGAATTAAAGGAAATTCTTTACTAACAGGATAAAAATATCTTATAACAAAGCCTCCTGGGTATAACACTATCTATCTATCTATCTATCTATCTATCTATCTATCTATCTATCTATCTATCTGTCTAATCTATTTATCTATCTCTCTATCTACGTATCTATATTTCTCAGAACAATGCTTATGTTTGGTATATAAGGCTAACTACTATAAGTCTGTAACAAAAACCAAGCTCACGGTAGCTCAACACATAGAAGTTAAAAATAAGTCTGTCTTGTAACTTTTTTTTGTTTTGTTTTGTTGTTGGCTTTTTTACTTAAAATAATAATTTTAAGAAGTAACAAATGTCTGTCCACATCCATTCCTATGTGGTTTAGAACAATTAATTAACTATTTGCCTTTTGACTGTTAAGGCCCTTGGCCATAGGGAGTTCCACCAAGGGACAGGAATGAAAAAAAAAAAAAAAAAAGCACACTGTAGAATTATATGACTTTTCCTGTGACAAACCTTTTCTCTCCCAAATACGAGTCTATGGTGCAATACGAAAGTGGTAGGAAAAATAGATTTGCCTACTGTTAACAAGTTTATAACAATTTAGACACTGAGGACCAGGCATTCCTTGCATTTGATTTATACCCTTCTCAGGATGTTATACCCATGGAGATATATTGGCCAGAAGAGAGACTATTTATTGGATTATGATTTAATGTTCATAAAATCTTCAAATAAGATTTATCATAAGGTTCAAATGACCCTGGATAAGGAGGGTAAACACACTGTGAGTCTGATCAAAGAATATGATGATGCATGCAGTGACGTTTTTGGCTGCTTAGGTTGTTTACTGTCCTCTGACTCTACCTATAACATTTTTGGACGCCTACTTTCACTATCTTACGATATTTTATGTTATGAAGCCAGCTCCTTTCCTTAAACCTCATGTATCATCATCCTCTACTACCTTTAAACTTTTCTTTCGCAGCTACCTCACCTCTCTTAGCTTTCTTAGAATTGGTGAGTTAGGACCTTGCTTTGGATAGGCTTTGGTATAAAGGAATATTGTGGCTTGTTTGATCTTCTATCCAGACCACTAAAACCTTTTCTGTATCAGCAATAATACTGATTCACTTTCTTATCATTTGCGTCTTCACTGAAGTAGCACTTTTAATTTCCTTTAAAACATTTACATTCACAACTTGGCTTACTCTTTGGTGCAAGAGGCATAGCTTTTGACCTTTGTAATCTTTCGCAGTGCCTTCCTCACTAAGATTAATAATTTTTTTTAATTTTTAATTTAAAGTGAGAGACATGTAGCTTTTTATTTCATGTGAATACTCAGAAACCATTGTAGGGATATTAACTGGCCTAATTTCAATATTGTTTTGTCTCAGTTAACAGGAAGGTTGTGAAAAGAGGGAGTGAGATTGAGGAATGGCTGGTCAGTAGGGCAGTCAACACATACATTTATTGATTAAATTCATCATCTTATATGGGTGTAGTTCATGGCACCTGAAAACATTTATAACAGTATTATGAAAGATCATTGATTGCAGGTCACCATAACTAATATAATAATAATGAAAAAGTTTGAAATATTGTGAGAATTATCAAAATGTGACACAGAGACAAGAGGTGAGTGCATGCTCTTGGGAAAATGGTGTTAATAGACTTGCTTGATGCAAGGTTCCCACAGACCTTCAATTTGTAACAAAAACAATATCTACCAGGCACAATAAAGTGAAGCACAATAAATGAGGTATGCCTGTATGAACAATTATAGGTTAAAAATAAAAGGATGGAATAATACTGTGCAAACATAAATCTTTAAAAATGTGAAATGGCTATATTAACAGAACATGTAATAGTCCAGAATAAGTCATATTATCAGGTATACAGATGAACACTTACAATAAAAAGGTCAATTTATCACAAAGGCATAATAATCATAAATATATGCACCCAATAACAAAGCAAAATATATCCAGCAAAATCTTCCAGAACTCAAAGAGCAAATAGACAGATTTACATTATAGTTGGAAAATAAACATTCCTCTTATAAGCTGACATGACGAAAAGAAAATAAGTAAAAATACAGAAGACTTAACATTATCATAAAATTTGACCTAATTGACATTTGTAAAATATTTCAGTCAATGTCAACAGAACACATATTCTCTCAAGCGCACCTTGCAACACAAAAACAGACTGTCTACTGAGCCATAAAGTAAGTTTTAGTAAATTTCACAGGATTAAAGTTACACAGAATATGTTCTTTGACCAAAATGAAATTAATGAAATTAATCAATCACACAGATATATCTGGAAAGTTGCTAACATTTGGAAATTAAACAAGGATGTGAATAATACATGGGTCAAAGAAGAACTCACAATGGACATTAGAAAATACTTTGTAATGAATAGACAAATTCAGTATAAAATGCACTTTATATTTGTGAATACAGCTAAAATGTGCTTAAAAGAACACGTATAGCTCTTCTCGATGAGAAAAAAAGATATAAAATTGAACTTGTGTTATGTATTATGAAAATAGGAAAAGAAGAGTAAATTAAGCCAATTTAAGTAGACGGAAGGAAATATGAAAATATGACTAGAAATAATGAACTAGAAACAACAGAAGAAATAAATGAAACTCTAAATTTGATATATATATATTTTGTGTATATATACATATATATTTATATATATATTTGTGTGTGTGTGTGTGTGTATATATATATATATTTTTTTTTTGAGATGGAGTTTTGCTCTGTCGCCAGGCTAGAGTACAGTGGCACAATCTCAGTTCACTGCAACCTCTGACTCCCTGGTTCAAGTGATTCTCCTGCCTCACCCTTCCAAGTAACTGGGATTACAGGCACGTGCCACCATGCCCAGGTAATTTTTGTATTTTTAGTAGAGATGAGGTTTCACCATGTTGGCCGGGATGGTCTCCATCTCCTGACCTCGTGATCTGCCTGCCTCGACCTCCCAAAGTGCTGGGATTACAGGCGTGAGCCACCATGCCCAGCTTTAAATTATGTTTTTAAAGACCAATACAATTAATAAAGTCTAGATGGAGTGATCAAAAAGAAAAGAAAAGACACAAATAACCATTAGCAGAAATGTTGAAACTGATCAAAATTGAAAATCAGAACACATATATATTTGAAATATATATATTTACATACATAATTTGAAATGTATATAATATTTATATATATAGATGAATTTGTAATTAAAAATCTTTCTATAAGCAATTCTCCAGTCCCAGATGGGTACACTGGTGTTTTCTACCAAACATTTAAGAAATTAAACTGATCTCATACAAATATTTTCAGAAAACAGAGGCAGAAGGAATATGTCCCAATTCATCTTATGAAGCAGTTTTAAGATGTACCTGGGATTTTGTTTAATCAGGTATGGTAAGACATACAGACATGAAAATGTTTGTCATGAAGGAAAATGTTTTTATTATAGTCACATCACAGTTGCCAAGAACTAGTAGACATGTCATGTTGTTAAGGGCCACTGAGGGAAGCACAGAAACAAAATGAGCAGGCAGAGAGAGGACTGGAGGGTGACTATTGTGGTTTTACTGGGAAAAAAATAGAGAAGAAGAGTAAGCAAGTTAAACAAGTTGAGTATTAAATAGTTTAAATAACTTGTATAATTTCAGTGAGGTTTTAGCTATAGGTCGTCCCCTAGTTGTTAGTCCCTGACCCTGAGGTGACTAGACTGGAGGGACAGTGTCCCAGATTGCAGGAGCTTGATAAAAGGAGGTGGGTGAGAGTGTGGACTCAGGATTGGTTGAATATCAAAGCTTACTCACAAGCAAATTGTTTACTGCCTCTAAGAAGTAACCCTGTAAAAGGTAATCCCTCCCCGACTCTACAAAGTCCTGGGTGACACAGACTCAAGAATATGGAAAATACATATTTTGCACATGCATCAAAATACCACTCTGTATTCTATAAATATGTACGATTATGTGTCAACTAGAAATAAAAGGAAAAACCAAAAAATACTGGCCCTACCCATACTTCAGCTTTCTCACCTCCAATAAGACTCAAGTAGTTGCAGCTGCTGGTATGGTAACTCATGTTCTGTCCACCTGTAATGCTGAGATCTATGAGACAGTAATGGACAGAGCCACATCAGTGTCTGCAGGGCACATCACGGAGTCCAGTCCATTTCCATGGACAAGCTCCCCAGTCTGGAAGGACACCTCCTCCGAGGACGTCAGTGCAAAAGACATCAGCCATGATTCATGGGCAGCCAGAGAGGTATTCATATCTTACTACTTTGTTTCTTAGCATTTAAGGTGGCCCCTCCCCTGCTGCTTTCTTTTCTCTTTTCAATGTTTTTGAGCAATTTTATGACAAGGTAATTTGAACAGATTTATTCTTTGTTTTGCTTAGTGTTCTCTGCAGCATTTTGGATCTGTGGGTTTCATTTTCATCAAATTTGGAAATGTTTTAGAAATGTGATATGTTTTGGCTATGTCTTCACCCAGATCTCCTCTTGAACTGTAGCTCCTATAATTCCCACATGTCGTGGACGGAATCTGGTGGGAGATAATTGAGTCATGGGGGCAGGTCTTTCCCATGCTGTTCTCATGGTAGTGAATAAGTCTCAGGAGATCTGATGGTTTTACAAATGGGAGTTCCCCTGCACAAGCTATCTCTTGCCTGCAACCATGTAAGAAGTCCCTTTGTAGGACCAGGCATGGTGGCTTATGCTTGTAACCCCAGCACTTTGGGAGGCTGAGGCGGGCGGATTACTTGAGGTCAGGTGTTCGAGACCAGCCTTGCCAATATGGTAAAACCCTGTCTCTACTTAAAAAAAAAAAAAAAATTAGGCAGGCGTGGTGGCACACACCTGTAGTCCCAGCTACTTGGGAGGCTGAGGCACGAGAATTACTTGAACCCAGAAGGCAGATTGCAGTTAGCTGAGATGGTGACATTGTACTCCATCCTGGGCAATGAAGCAAGACTGTCTCAAAAAAGAAAAAAAGAAGTTCCTTTTCTTTTCCTTCATCTCTGCTATGATTGTGAGGCCTTTCCAGCCATGTGAAACGGTGAGTCCATTAAACCTCTTTTCTCTATAAATTACCCAGTCTCAGGTGTGTCTTTATTAGCAATGTGAGAACAGACTAATACAGTAAATTGGTACTGGCTGAGTGGAGTACTGCTGTACAAGTACCTGAATATGTAAAAGTGACATTGGATCTGGATAACAGGCAGAAGTTGGAACAGTTTGGAGGGCTCAGAAGAAGACAGGAAGATGTGGGAAGTTTGGAACTTCCTAGAGACTTGTGGAATGGCTTTGACCAAAATGCTGATGTTGATGTGGACAATAAGTTCTAGGCTGAGGTGGTCTCAGATAGAAATGAGGAACTTGTTGAGAACTAGAGTAAAGCTCACTCTTGCTATGCAAAGAGACTTGTGACATTGTGCCCCTGCCCTAGAGATCTGTGGAAATTTGAGTTTGAGAGAGATGATTTAGAATATTGAGTAGAAGAAATTTCTAAGTGGCAAAGCATTCAAGAAGAAGTGGAGGATAAGAGTTTGGAAAATTTGCAGCCTGACAATGAGATAGAAAAGAAAATACCATTTTCTGAGGGGAAATTCAAGCCAGCTGGATAAATTTATGTAAATAATGAGGAGCCAAATGTTAATTGCCAAAACAATGGGAAACATGTCTGCAGGACATGTTAGAGGTCTTCACAGCAGCCCTACCTATCACAAGACAGGAGGCCTAGCAGGAAAAAATGGTTTTGTGGGCCAGGTCCAGGGCCTTGCTGCTTTGTGCAGTCTCAGGAGTTGGTGCTTCATGTTCCAGATGTGGCTTAAATGGGCCAACATAGAGCTCAGGTCATTGCTTCAGAGAGTGCAAGCCCCAAGCCTTGGTGGGTTTACACGTGGTTTTGGGCCTGTGGGTTCACACAAGTCAAGAATTCAGGTTTGGGAACCTCTGCCTAGATTTCAGAAAATGTTTGGAAATGCCTGGAGGTCCAGACAGAGGGGTGCTGCAGGGATGGAACCCTCATGGAGAACCTCTGCTAGGGCAGTGAGGAAGGGAAATGTGGGGTGCAAGCACCCACAGAGTCCCCACTGGGGTACTACTTAGTGGAGCTGTTAGAAGAGAGCCATTGTCCTACAGGTCCCAAAATGGTAGATCCATCGACAGCTTTCACCTTGTGCCTGAAAAGCTGCAGACAATGCCAGCTCATGGAAGCAGCCAGGAGGGGGCTGTACCCTGCAAAGCCACAGGGGTGGAGCTGCCTAAGACCATCGGAACCCACCGCTTGCATCAGCATGACCTGGATGTGAGACATGGAGTCAATGAAGATCATTTTGGAGCTTTAAGATTTGACTTCTGCTCTGGATTTTGGACTTGCATTGAACCTTTAGCCTTTTGTTTTGTCTAATTTCTTCGATTTGACATCGGTGTACTTTCCCAATGCCTATACCCTCATTGTATCTAGAAAGAAACTAAATTGCTTTTGATTTTACAGGCTCCTAGGCAGAAGGGATTTTGTCTAAGATGGAACTTTGGACTGTGGACTTTTAAGTTAATAGTGAAATGAGTTAAGACTTTGGGGGACTGTTAGGAAGGTATAGTTGGTTTTGAAATGTGAGAACATAAGATTTGGGAGGGACCAGGGGCAGAATGATATAGTTTGTGACCCCACCCAAATCTCATCTTGAATTATAGCTCCCGTAATTCCCACATGTTATGGGAGGGACCCAGTGGGAGATAATTGAACCATGGAGGCAGGTCTTTCCTGTGCTGTTTTCAGTGTAGTGAATAAGTCTCATGAAACCTGATGGTTTTATAGATGGGAGTTCCTCTGCACAAGCTCTCCCTTGCCTGCCACCGTGTAAGAAGTCGCTTTACTCTTTCTTCATCTTCCACCATGATTGTGAGGCCTCCCCACCCATGTGGAACTGTGAGTCCATGAAACCTCTTTTCTTTATAAATTACCCATACTCGGCTATATCTTTATTAGCAGTGTGAGAACAGACTAATACAAAATGGTTTTAAAAATCTCATCCCAACTCATTCTGACATACCCAGTTATTTATATGTTAGACCAGTTGATAAGGTCTCACAAGTCAGTGAAGCACTAGTCATCTTCCCACTCTTTTTTATCTTTGCTTCAGTTTGGGTTTTTCTGGCTATATTTATTATATCTTCAATTTTAGTGACTTCTTTATTTGTATTTAATATAGTGTTAATTTAATTTAGTGAATTTTTGAATTTTTGGTATTTTTAAAAGTTACATTTACTTCTTTTTTAAATATTTCATTCCTCTCTTTTTGTTCATGTTTTTTTTTCAATTACTGAGCATAGTTAACGTACTTGTAATATATGTTTAAATTAATTTTTTCTAATTCTATTTTTTTTCATTTCTGTTTCTGTTTCTATTGA
Organism: Chlorocebus sabaeus; assembly: GCF_047675955.1. Classification (NCBI taxonomy): domain Eukaryota; kingdom Metazoa; phylum Chordata; class Mammalia; order Primates; family Cercopithecidae; genus Chlorocebus; species Chlorocebus sabaeus. The sequence continues at coordinate 41,980,836 of NC_132904.1, read as the reverse complement.
TTTTATCTTCTCCCAATCATGTGTTTTGTTTTCCTACTTTTTGGCATGCCAAGAAATTTATTATTGTATACTAGACATCGTGTATGTTAAATACCTGGATTTTGTAGTCTTTGTTCCGGTGGGCAGTTACTTGCAGATAAGTCTGATTTTTTTCAAACAAGTTTTTAAGCATCCTTAGGCTAGGCCTAGAGTCATCTTTATGCTACAGGTAATTTACCACTACTACTAATACATGACTCTTGTGGTCTCTCTACTAAATGCCCTGTTTGAACAACAAGGACTCTCCATGCTTGCTGGCCAAAATTCAAGCATCTACCTCTTGAAGTGTGAATGCTGAGGATTGTTTAGCTTATCAATAACCAGGTCTTTACTACCTGGCATTGTGGAGAACAGAAAGAATAAAATGATGTGACCTTTTTCAGTTTCATTCTGTGCACATGCAGCTTACCAATGAGCAAAGACTCAACATGAGCAATATGTACATCTGCAAAGTTCTTCTCATAGTTCTTACTGTGGAACCCTTCCCTACAACTTCCAGTTTCCTCAGACTCCCTGAATTTTTATTTCTGTTCATCAACTCACCTTCAACTCGGGATTACTGCTGTGCTCTACTTATAATCCTTTTCCCTGGACGATGATCTGGAATGCTCCTCCAGACAGTAAATGGATAATTATAGATTCCTCTCGTTTATTTCTCTTGTCTCAGAAATCACAGTCCTTCTCACTTTTGTTCCATTTCTGGGAAACCATTGTTTTCAGTATTTTGTCCTATTTTCTAGTTGCTTATTTTGGAAGCATAATTACAGTACTTTCATCATTTCCAATAGTAGAATTCCCTGTACCTCACTTTAAATTGCATTTTAGAGATTACAAGTCAGTTACCAAATACAATGTTCTGTGAATCCAATAGTTTGTAATCTTTTAATTTATAAAATAATTGTGATAATTCAATCTACATATTACAAATTACTTAAGTACTATAATTAAGAAAGAATTTTAGACAGAGATAATTATCATTTATTTCATACATAAAAGTAAAATTTTAATTCAATATTCAAATTTTACCTTAAATGGAAATTTTAATTACACTATGGCTTATCTGCAATAGCAACACATAATATAGGAGTTAGTTGTAATAAGAGTCTCCTAGGACTGTTTAAAGTATTTAAACATTTTGTTTAAGCATAAGCCATTATAAATATACGTCAGAGGAAATCTGGTGTTCTATTACTAAAACATACTTCTAAACATCTAAATATGTCATAAAACATTTGCAAAAATTTAAACATGATAACAATATTTTTCAAAAGCCTGCCTACACATATTCATTATTTGTTGAAAAGCAGCAAATTTCAAGTTTACCAGGAAAAAAAAAACAACATGTTAGTGAGATATGGTATTTAATAAAATTCTAGAGCATGTAGCTTAGATATTATATACTTGTACTGCGTTTATTTTCCTGAAATGGTGGAGTATTACATTTATTTTTCAGATGATCAATTCATGATATGTCACTTGATGTTCACAATCCACACATTTTGATCTGGAGCATGGTTTCCTTCAAATAGACTCCTGCTTTATCAAGATGACCACTAGACAAGATTTAAAATACACAAAGAATAAGGAATGTAATTAAAATTTATATAAGGAAAGATTATATATATCATAAATGATTTGAAAATGGTCTCAGGGAAAACCTATTTCATACAAGAAGTATTGTAAAAAATAATCCTTAATAGCTAGGAATGCTATTTTAAACTAAAGTAAGGTCACATTCAGATAGAAGCCAGATACAAAAAAATTAACATTAAATAAATCATATCTGAAGATGGATATGATATAGAACAATTCTCTATAAGTCATACAACAAATACTGCAAGCAGAAAGAATTTGTAGAAACCGAGGATATCAGTTATGAGAAAGGTCAAAATCATTTCTATACATAATAGATGTGACAGAGACGTTAAATATAAGGCTTTTATTTTCCAAGTCTTATGTTCTGTGAGTCACTAAGGCAGCATATCCTAGGCATCTGTTGAGTGTGTTTATGTTTTAAAATGACCCAGAATAAAGTCAGCAACAGGGACAAATAAAAGACAAGAAAAATGAAAAAATTATCTACATCAGTATTGCTTAAAATAACATTTAAAGATAATTTTAACATTCATAAGTACTTAACAATATAATTTTTAAAAGGTTTTATTATGTAAACATTGTCCAGGCATGGTGGCTTATGCCTGTGATCACAGCACTTTGGGAAGCTGAGACAGGCAGATTACTTGAGGTCAGGAGTTTGAGACCAGCCTGGCCAACATGGTGAAACCCCATCTCCACTAAAAATACAAAAATTAACTGGGCGTGGTCACACACGCCTGTAATCCCAGCTACTCGGGAGGCTGAGGCAGGAGAATTGCTTGAGCCCGGGAGGCGGAGGTTGCAGTGAACAGAGATTGTGCCACTGCATTCCAGCCTGGCCAACAGAGCAAGACTTTGTCTCAAAAGGAAAAAAAAGAAAAAAAGAAGTTTAGCAGACAAAAATAAAAACAAAAATATTTTTTTCAAACTTCTTTTAACAACTGTGTTCTAACTTCACACATCCTGTGTTCTACTGGGCACAACTTATTTGCCAAATAAAGTACTTATTTTTAGGAATTCAGGCCTTTATTTTGTCCCAAAACATTTAAATTGTACAAAAACTGTTATCGCATTTTTTCTTAAAGATCGATTTAAGCAGAAAAAAATGAGAAGAGGGCAATAGTAGGGATACTGCTTATAACAAAGCAAACTGCAAAATGTATAAGAGATGAAAAGATAAAATGAGAAGAATCAACAAAGATTAAAGCAGTGTTACTCTGCAGTATGGTTTCTGGTGTGTCATATTCATTATCACTTTGAGACAAGATTAATCGAGAAATTGAGAGTAAACATTTATATTCATTTGTAACAATTTGATGCTATGATGACATTATGAGTGATTGTATATGTTAAAAATTATCAATCCACAATGATTTGAAAATTAAAATGAAATGAAGCAAAGAAAAATTAAACAAACTGTTTTTGACCACATTTGAGAAGCACTGAATGCCTGAGCTTAAATAGGAGATACTATACATCTTGGTCAATATATAGAAGAAAAACTAGAATAGGGTTTTCACAGTAACTTCTTGTTATTACCATTCTCTGAAAAGTAAAGAGAAGCCTTTTAGCATAGTGTGTATTTTGGACCTTTGAGCTCCTCAGTGTTCTTTCTTGGAAGGAAGGTGTACTTTCTCTTTTATGAGTTGTCAGAGCTTTTATAAATGCCCAATACCATCAGTAAAAAGTATCTGGATGTTCTGAAGACAATTCCAGAATTTTTGTATTAATGGAAATGAAAACATAAGTACCAGAGTGAACTTAGGATTTTCATATTTAATATATCTTATTTTATATATTCTTATTTGTTTGCGAAACATTTCAGTTGTCTCTGAAACCTCAAACGAGTTGGTGGGATGAATGGTATAGAACAGTTTTGTAGACATTTCTTTAAAAAACATCTGGCACTTCAAGAAAAAAGGGGGTGCTTTCTTTCAGTTTATAGCAACTTATTTTATTTTAATTTGTAGGGGGAACAGGTGGTTTTGGTTATATTCATAAGTTTTTTAGTGGTGATATCTGAGATTTTGCTGTACCCATCAACAGACCAATATACACTATATTGGTCTATATAAAGACTATACATTGGGTATGGTCTTTTAGCCCTCACTTTCCTCCCTTCCTTCCCCATGTGTCCCTAAAGTCCATTATATCATTCTTATGCCTTCGTGACCTTATGGCTTAGCTCCCACTTGTAGGTGAGAATAAGGCAGCTACATTGTCTGGGTTAAATACCCAGGGTTCATTGTCTCGTGCTAAGAAAATTTAGGACACGGACACACATGAGGTATTTAGGAGTGGAGGTTTAATAGGAGGAAGAAAGAGACCGGAAAAGAGCTCTCTCTCTAGTGAGAGAGAGGAGATTCCTGAGAGGAAAGACTGGCCGGTAGTGGAGGCCACAGATTTTACAGTCAGGTTTGAGGAGGCGTCTGATTTACATAGGGCTCACAGATTGGTTCAATCAGGTATGATGTTTACACAGCATGCAGGGAAGGCTGGCCATCTCACCCTAACATTATGCAGATGAATTTTCCCCTTGACCATTGAAATCTTCTCTGCTTCTTACTATACACGTGGCTGGCAGAGAAGGGAAGATGGAGCTGTCATTTTGAACATGATTGGCACAATGGCCAGCATCTACGTCTGCAGCTTGATTTTATAGCCTGCCCTTTGTTAGAAGGAAAATGATTTGGGGCTGCTTTTCATTAAAGGGAAAACCTTAACAAGGACTTCCATACCCTCACTATCTGCCTAAGTAATTTCTTCTTAACTCCTATATCAAGAAGACATAATATTTTATTTTCCATTCCTGAATTTCTTCACTTAGAATAATGGTCTGCAACTTCATCCAGGTTGCTGTAAATACCATTATTTTGTTCCATTTTATGACTGTTCCATTTTATCTATATACCAGATTTTCTTTATCCACTGGTTGTTTGATGTGCATTTAGACTTGTTCCACGTTTTTGCAATTGCAAACTGCACTTCTATAAACATGCCTGTGTAAGTACCTTTTTGATATAACGACTTATTTTCCTCTGGGTAGATACCCAGTAGTGGGATTGCTGGATCAAATGGTAGTTCTAACTTTAGTTAAAAACGGGAGCTTTTGAAATTAAAAACCTTAGATGGTTTGTTAAGGGCCAAGTCATGGAAGAAAAAAAGATTGATGGTACTAGATATTGAAATGAAAAAGAGATAGAAAGAGTAACCAATAACTGTGTGTAAGTGAATCAAGAGGTACTTGATTCAGAAATGATGGCAATTGTCTTGCACTATAGAAAGGTAGATTCAGGAATAATTCTCTTTTCTTTCCTATGTCTCAAATTATTATACTTTATACTAAGAGATAACTTGAAAGGTGAAAATATATGTTGCACAGGCATATTTTAATGCTTAAAAGAGAGACACAGATTATGGGGTTGGGGTTATAAACATTGGTATATCAGCAAGGGAAGAGGTTTGTTGATATTTAAGGCAAAACACTAACTGTGTATAGTTGATGGTCCTGGGTTTCCGTATGGCAATGTGTAAGTTCCCTTCATTATGCAAAAACAAATGGAAAACAAAGCCAATGGGTTGAACTTTTACTCATAATATGCATTTTCTCCAAAATCTCAAAGAGGAGGAAGTTACAGAAAGAGAATCCTCATAGTCTATAAAAGGAAGGAAAGTACTTTCTTCCATGCTAATGGTACCTCTATTCTCTTCAGGGCAGCAAGGAAGTCAGTTTAATTTTTCACATTTCTAAATTTATTTGCAGCTAGGGGTGGCCAGTAAACCAATTTTGATCAAAGAGATTTAAGTGGAGCTTTCCAGTCTGACATATAAAGAGCTTGTTCCTTCCATCCTTACAATAAGAAAAAGTCAGAACAAACTGAAAAGCAATTAATCTTGTTATATTCATCAGAGAAGTGAGGGCACAGGGCAAACTACTACCCTGAAAACCAGAGAGACAGACAAGTGGAGAATCAGAACTTCCCAGGAACAGAAGCCTTGTCTCTAAGGCCAATACCAGTAGGAACATGTCAACTTTATTTGATGAATGGCTGGAAGCTCAGTATGCATGAGCTTAAATTAAAAGCTTTGGGTGTAGAGAGGACAGTCTTAAGGAAGCTTCCATAGTTTCCTAAATTTTACCTCCAGGAGCCTCACTAGATCTCTCTGTAAAGATCAGAGAACAATCTTTTTTTGCTTCTAGTAGTGAAAGGGGAAAAGTTATCATTTAAAAATACCTCAGAGCTCTCCATTCTCTTTACCAGAGCATGCTCTCAAGAGAAACTATTTTAGCAGAGCCTAAATAAATTGGGTTTTACCAAATTCTAAGTGACTTAGGGGAAAGGAAATATGCAACTCCTGTTCCCTATAGCTTTCCTATCTCATCTAATGGAGAGAATAGCAAAGAAAAAGTTGTGAAATTTACATCCTAGGGATAGGAAACTGCTCTTGCAGTGAAAACTTATGACAGTAAAGACTTCTGATCTAACCAACTCCATCTTGCCTTTCACCTCCCAACTGCCCTTGGTTATTCCAGGGCATGGACAAAGCTAACTATAGGAGAAATTTAGTTTACAGTTTCATAATAGCCTGTCCCCAAAACTAAACCACCTTTGTAAAACTAATGAAAGGCCACAAGGTTAGGAGGATGAGAGTGGCCTGAATTCTGCTAAGATGCAGGCATAGTCAAATGATTACCAGCCATTATTCTGGAGGTCACAAGATTTGCAACTTCCCCTATTCACTATTGTAGAAACTAGGATTGACCTTTTGACATGTCTTTTCAGGCTTTTGCATTTCTGATGACCAGGCAGCCTGATATGGACCCAAGACCCTTAGCTCAACTAGTCCTGTGGTCCCCACCCAGAAGTGGATTCATCTCATGAGGGGGCATTTTCCGTACCCCTGTGATTTCATTCCCAACCAACCAACAGCCCATTCCCATAGGCCCCTGCCCATAAAACTATCCTTGAAAAAGCTTAGCCTCCAAATTTTCAGAGAGGCTGATTTGAGTAATAATAAAGCTCTAGTCTCCTGTTTAGCTGGCTCTATGTGTATTAAACTCTTTTTCTATTGCAATTCCCCTGTCTTGATAAATTGGCTCTATCTGGGTAGTTTGTAAAATGAGCCCATTGGGCAGTTATAGATACAGACTCACTTAAAGACTGAATCCAAATCATAAGCTATGGAACCCTTCTTCCCCTACAACTTACCAACACATCAATTAGTCTCCTGTATATATCAGAGGATTCCAGCTTTAAAAAATTACAAGCTGCAGATATTATTTAAGAAAGAGTCCCTAGCAAAACCAAAAATATGGAGGAAGACAAAACTGAATCAGGGGAAATTTTACCCTCTGATATTACAGCTGCAAGTAAACAGAAAATGCAGCCTAAATATTAGTCAGATAAGCATAAAACCTGCACTACAGGCTTATCTTTCTTAGTTTCTGTTACCCAATACATCGTTTCCAGCTTTCAGTAAAAAATGACAAGACACACTAAAGGGTAGAAACAATCTGAAGTGAAAAAGTAAGCATCAATCAGATCCAGGCTCAGATAATAGCAGATATTTTAGAATTATCAGACTAGGAACTTACAATAATTATGACAAATATGCTAAGTTCTAATAGAAAAGTGGACATAATGCAAGAAAAGATGGGTAATATAAGACAAAATGGAAAATCTAAGAAGAAATCAAACTAACACTAAAAGTCTAAAATATTTTAATGGAGATGAAGCATGACATTGATAGACTCATTAATAGGCTGAACTCAGAGAAAAAAAATAATTAGCTTAAAGATATGTAAATAGAAACTTTCCAAACTAACAGTAAAGAGAAAAAAGTATTAAAAAAAGGAATACATTATTAAAAAACTAAGCAAAAATTACAAAAGTATAAATATATATAATTGGAGAAAAAAGAAGGAAGAAGAAGGAGAGGAAGAGGAAGAAGAAAGAAGAAGGAAGAAGAAAGAAAGGAAAGAAGGAATAGAAGGAGGAGAAACAGAATAAATACTGACATAAAAATAGATGAGAACCTTCTAAAGTTAATGATAGACAACAAACCACAGATCCAGAAAATTTGTAAGACACAAAACAGGATAAACACCAGATAAATGTCTACATCTAGACATATGATATTTAAACTGCAAAAAAATCAGACAAAAATGAAATCTTGAAAGAAGCTGTGGAAAAGTGGTAGGATAACTTACATAAATAGGAACATGAATAACAACAATAACATAGGATTTCTTTACAGAAATCATGCAAGTAATAAGAGAATGGAGTAAGATATTTAAAGTGTTCAAAGAAAAAGAGCAGAAACCTAGGATTCCGTATCAAGTGCAAGTATCCTTCCAAAGTGAAAGAGAACTAAAGACTTCCTCAGACAAACAAAAATGGAAGGAATATTTGTTCCTAGTAGGCTTGCCCACATAGCGATAGTTAAGAAATTTTCAGAGAAAAGGAAAATGTTGAAGTCAGAAACTTGAACGTACATAAAGAAAGGAAGAGCATTAGAAATGAAAAAAAAAAAAGTAAAATAAAATATTTTATCTGTCTTATTCTAACTGATCTAAGTAATAATTTGTTCAAAATAATAATTGCAACAATGTATGTGTTTTTTATGTTTTATGGAGAAGTGAATGACAATAATGTTATTAAGAGTAAGAAAAGGAGAATGGGAATACTGTGTCATAAGGTAACTGCATTACCCATAAAGTAGTATAGTGTTATTTGAAAGTGAACTTGAACAAATTATAAATATATAGTTCAAATGCAAAGGAAACCACTAAAAAAGTTAAAAAATAAAATAAAACAAGTATAATTGATATGCTAAGACAGGAGAGAATATTGAATAATATAAATTGCTCAAAACTAGAGAATGCAGAAGAAGAATGGAAAAACAAAATACATAAATGAAAGAAAAAACAAGTCCACAACTAAAAGACAGTAACAGATAAGGCACATACTAACTCAACTATATCAATAATCACTTCAGATGTCAATGATCTTAAAGACAAACACTGTCAGAGTAAATAAAAATACAATACACAACTGTATGTTGTTTACAAGAAACTCATTTTAAGTATAAGGGTAGATAGAGTCAAAGGGATGGAGAAAGATATACCTTGCTAACAATAATCAAAAGAAAGCTGAAGAAGGATTATTAATTTCAGACAAATCAGACTTCAGAACAAGAAAATTATCAATGATAAAGAGGGGCATTACATAGTAATAATGAGGTAAAATTACATAGTAATCCTTAATGTGTTTGTGCCTAACAACACAACGTCAAAATATGTGAGGCAAAAACTGATAAAAGTGCGCGAAGAAATAGACAAATCTGCTATTATAGCTGGAAATGTCAATTCCTTCTAACAGTAATTGACAGATCTAGCAGTTATTTCCAAACTGATCCTTTGGATCCAGCACAATCCCAATAAAAATTCTAGCAAGTTACTTTGTAGATTTCACCAAACTGATTGTAAATTTCATATTGAAAGGGAAAAGTTCCAGAATAGCCAACACAACATTGAGGGAGAAGAACAGAAGAAGAGTGACACTACCTGATTTCTAGACTTACTGTAAATCTATAGTTTTCAAGACAGTATAGTACTGGTGAAAAGCAGGATTCAATGAAACAGAATAGGGGACTCAGAAATAAACCCACATAAATATATAGTCAATAAACCTTTGATATGGAAGCAAAGGCAATACAATAGAGAAAAGATAGTCTTTTCAACAAATGGTATTAGAACTTGATATCTACATGAAAATGATAATGATAATCTGGGCACTGACACCTTTCATTAACATTAACTCGCTTTGGATCATAGACCTAAATTTAACATATACGACTGCAAAACTGCTAGGAGATAATATATAAGAGAACTAATGTGACCTTAAATTTGGCAATAAATTTTCAGATATATAGCCAAAAGATTTAAGTGATTAACCTTATGTAGTCATCGAACATATGGCAAAACAAGGACTGGAGTCCAGAACAACCTGGTTTCAAAGATAATCCTCTTTTCATTAAACCATATCACCTACAGGAGATGACTGCAAAGGATATTTAAATAATAGATGAGACTTTGATTATAAGACTTTTAAGACTGAAATTACAAATTTCTCAAAGAGAAAGGGAAAAACAAAATTTGTAGTGAATATTACATGAATTAAAATGAGGATGTCAGTTGCATTTAATGATGTGTTAATTTTAGTGAAACCTCTATACTTACTAGGAGTCCTGGTTCTGGAATAGGAGAAGGCCTTGCAAACCTTTTATTCAATCTCCTCTTCTCTTTCTTTAGGTTTTGCATATTCTGAATACGTTTATTTGCAAGCTTTAAAAAAATTAAAATGAAAGAAAAATCATACTTTTTTGTAACATATATAAGATAACATGCTGATTATATTTTTGGTTTGTGTCAATAAAAAAGGTAAACACCACCACTGCAAACGGTTTACGTAACTACACAGAAATAGGGGGGAAAATCCCTTTTGTTCAAATGTGTGGTTCATAGGTGAAGAAAACCACATTGGAGCATCAGTAGAGTTTTCAAATAGACTATTCTTGATTCTCATCTTACCACTGTGGACATTTAAATAGGTCCAGACACATGGATTAGTGTGTTTACTTTTACTTTAAAAATAATGTTATTAAAGACACCTAGCGAATTTTCTCTACGGAAGCAAGAAAACAATTATTCACTCCTTTGAAATGTTGCATGATGCACATAGATTTTTATGCCACCATTGTATATGGTATCTACAAGTAGCAGAGACCTAGGAGATCAAACTAGAATTCTTTGAAGCTAATGAAATACAGTAATAGAATAAAAAGGATATGAATAACAATAACTTTTTATCCACTTCCAATGAAGTATAAATTGGTAGAATTGCTTTGAAAACAAACTTTTTAAAAAATCCACTGCTAATGGAGTATAAAGTTGAACAATTGCTTTGAAAACAATGTGGCACTACTTTTTAACAATAGAAAATTTGCTTTCCCTGTGATTTAACCATTGCACTCCTGCCTAAATAATCAAGGCATTCTTGTGCATGGGGAAAGAAGCCGTGTACTAGAATGTTTGCAGTAGTACTATTCATTTTAGGAAAATGTAAAAATAACACAATGTCCATAAACAAGAGAAAGCATTAATGAACTGTGATATGTTCCATGACAAAATATTGAACAGCAGTGAAAATAAAGAAACTATATACAGCAATATAGATAGATCTTAGGAAATAATATTGAGAAGAAAGAGTAAATCATACACTAAATTTTGTGTGATCTTATGTTTATAAAGTTCAAACCCAAGCAAAAGCAGATAATGCACTCATAGAGGCACCTATGTAACAAACTATTAAAGAAAAGGAAGAGATTGATGTAACTAAAATTCCAGATGGTGGTTACCTCTGGGAGAGATCTTAGGAGGTAGAATAGAAAAGCATTCCCTAGCTGGATTCAGAAATACCGAATATCTTAATCCTTAAATGGGAGACATATTATAGTTTATAAATTATATCTGCCACATATGTTTTTGTATATGTATCAAATGTTACATTAAAAAATAACATAAGTCATTTACTTTACTCTAGTTAAGACCCATTCCAATAGTAGTCATGAGATCCCAGAGTCCCAAGAAATATACCGAAGTGTCTACTTAATACAAGTTCTATTATGTTAGGGACAACTACATAAAGAACAAGTTACATGCACAATGTTTAAACAACCAGAACCTAGTTCTTTATTTGAACATTACCTGCCGCTCAGTGACTTCTGAAGGATGATGTTGTCTTGGTCCTTCCTATATAATATGCAAAATTAAAACACATTGACACACAAAAAAGTCATTAAAAAATAGTAAATTAGTTATTAGTAAGCCTATGCTACTTTTACATTTATGTATTATATGAATCATTTCGACTATAAGAGGCAGGTTAAAAAAAAAAAAAAACAAAAAGAAAAAAGAAAAAAAGGTAGGTTCAGAATTAAAACATCTAAGATAAAAATTGTGGTGGAAGATGGAGACAGTATTATGATAAAAAGAACCAACTGTGAGGCACCTTACAGATAAAAGGCAGAGTATGAAAAATAAGAAAACAATTATTCAGGAGGGAAAGAATGTACAAGAAATAGAAAAATGCATGTTTCTGCTTGTACAGGACTTCAGCGGTGCCATTGAACAATCTAGTCTTCAATCTGGTTTCAAAGCCTAGGAATAATTGGTGATGTATTGAGATCATGTGGTTTTCTGAAGCACAGGGAGCTTGGCTGTTAGTGAGATTCTCACCACTTCCTCTATTTCTTGATTGTACCTTAAATACCTCTTCCTTCACTCATTTTCATCCAGTCTTTTAACCAGAAGACCCAAGAGAAATCTGTTCCACATCTGGCAATTGAGAACTTTATCCTGCTCCCTACTTCTGTAATTTCCACTCCACCTCCTAGGGCAGGTCAATGGGGCAGTCAACATACAGTTGATGTACCTGACCTCTAAGCACACAATAGGTGGAGCTTTGTCTTGTTTCAGGGGGTCCAGCAGTCAGGATGTAGTCTGGCTACATCACCTGGAATTTCCCAACCCCAACCACCAAACCACATTTGTAAGAGCTAGAAGTACCATGGCCAAGGCCACAGTGGCCTGGAGCTCAAGGCACAGGACAGAGTAGCAGAGGTGAGGTTATAGACCCCAGCAGACTCACAGGGCTGACTTGGGAAGGCTCAATGTCCCAGCAGTACAGGCACATGCCGTGGAGCCTTAGGGCGCCCCCTGACGCCTACTGCCTGTTCTGGACCAAGTGATTATGGGGTCCAACACTCACAGCCTTCAAACCCTGCCCCCACCCAGTTCCATCACAATTCTCTTTATTCTCCTCCCTGCTATGGGCCCCGCCCTTTGCCCAGTTGTATTCCAGTCCAGTGCAGGGAAGGCAAGGCCTCAAGTTGTCTGCAGTATCTTTGAATTATGGAAGTCAGTTTACCATAATTCCCTATATTCTATCCATCTTCGTCAGAAAATTGAAGAATACCAATTTCCCACCTTTTCTACCCTTCATTTCTCTAGTCTCTCTCTTTATAAAGCCCCTTTTATTTGTTAACATACCTAACTTAGTCTCCATGTTCTGTTACTTCAGACTATCTATTGTTAGGGTTCTCAATTCCACTACCTCATTGTTGTTCCTTCACAGCTTCTAGTTGGGTTGACCCAACTGTCTGCCTTCTTCCCATCCATCTATACCAGGTGAAGCGAGGAGAAGCTTGAAGATGGTTGGAATACATATTTGTGACCCTTAATTAATTAATTTATTATTTATTTATTTATTTATTTTTTGCCGAGTCTCTCTCTGTCGCCCAGGCTGGAGTGCAGTGCCAGGATCTTAGCTCACTGCTACCTCCGCCTCCAGGGTTCAAGCAATTCTCCCATTTCAGCCTCCCGAGTAGCTGGGACTACAGGCGCACGCCACAACGCCTGGCTAATTTTTTTTTTTGTATTTTTAGTAGAAACGGGGTTTTACTATATTGGTCAGGCTGTTCTCAAACTCCTGACCTCAGGTGATCTGCCCGTCTCAGCCTCCCAAAGTGCTGAAATTACAGGCGTGAGCTACCACGCCCGGCCGTGACCCCCAATTTAAACTGGGTCCTCGATGCTGCTTAACACTTTTATGTTGCACCAGGTCTTTTTGTGCTCTGTGTTATTCCCTTCAAATAGTCTTCTATTAAAATCTCTGAATCTACCATCACTCAGGCACTTCCAGCGGAAGTGGGACAATCCGTGCTTCACACTCTGATGCTGGTGAACATATATAGAGCTTACTATGCACAGCACTGTTATATGAATTTATGTGTGTTAACTGATCAATTCTTTAGACCACTCAAGGAGGGTAAGTGCATGATTATAATCACTGGGAAACAAGGCACTAGCATGTTAAATTGCTTTCTCAAGGTTATGCTCTTAAGAGAGTGAACTGGAATATAAATCCAGGGTTGTCCCTTAGACCATGTGCTCCTAATTGTGTGCTATGCTACCATTGCTTTTGAAGCCCTCACTGGGGTTACATCAATACTACCTAAAAGCCTATAATCTTGTCAATATCCACATTATCCTTTTCCATGTAACCCTGTCAAAATGGGGGAAAAAAAATGGCATCCCTTCTCTTGTCTCAAATAAATCCGTCCATTTGCATTTCCATGCCATTTCCCTCCTAGGAGCCTCCTCAGATCTAGCTCTGCAGATTGTTCCTCTCCTTGTTAACTTCTCTATATTGCCTCTTTCCTTTAAACATTTCATTACTATATGTTCAAATCTCCCCTTCTCCAAACTAATAAAGGAAACTCCTTAGAACAACAACCAATTGTATGTATTGCCCATCCCCTCTATATAAAGTAAATATTCATGAGAGTGGTCTGTACCTCTGCCTCTTCTTTATGTTCAGTGTAATGTTTGGCTCACTGTTTCAACTCCCACTGTTCCACTGGTTTCAACTCCCTGTTTCAACTCCCACTGTTCCACTGGGGCTTGTCTCAAAATGGTTAATCAAATGATCTTTCTCCTGAATTCAATGGACACTTTCTGCCATATGACTTTTGTATCATGTTAGAAACTGCTGAAAAGTCTCTCTGATGAGCTAGGCTTAGAAAAATTAAACAGTTTTGCCCAACTGTAATGTTCAAAACCATTACCCATGCCCTTCTTGAAACGCTCCCCTCTGGGAGCAATAAGTTGTAGAAAAATTGTATAAACTTCCCCATTATCACAAACCAGGAATTGACTTGACACACTATTTAAAATGTTTTGAATGCTACTATTACTCATTTTGTCAGGTATACAAAATGAATAAATTATTGCCCTCAAAGGCAGTCAGATAGATTAGCAAAAACAAAAAGGTAGAACAATGTACAGTGAGCTTCAATAATTACACATGTTGTGTTGTACGGACATTTGGGAGCCCCTAATGCTCTCTGAAGATGGGCCCAAATAGCCTTCTCAGTGGAGTAGAGTAGCCAGAGGTTGCCAGGTAGCTAAAGAAAGAGCATTTCTGACAGAGGTGCAGCATGTCCAAATGGCAGTGGGTACAGATAAGTAACATGGGTTTGATGAATATGTAACTATTGTCATCAAGTTTTACTCATGATGTCTCACTGCTTTTCCTCCTAACATATTTTGTACGGAAAAAATCAAAAGGATTAGCAGGAATCAGGAACTGTAAGACTGAATGAAAGAATATTCCAGAGTCACGTGTCTGAGACTTATTAGGAAGTTGGTAGTGGAACCCATAAGAGCCCAAATCCTATTGTAACTACTTGAAAACTCTTGTGACCCTGGCCAATTCATTATCATGCATGATCCTCAATTACTTTCTCTATATCTATAAAATGAGAGTGGTAATATCCAACAATATAGAGTTGTTATAATCATTATAAATAATATAAATAAGGAATTGGATCCAGTACTTGTTAGGTAGTGGTTATTGATCCTGGTAGTTATGATTATATTTTACTATGGATTACATTGTAAGATCATCCAAATGAAAAGAACCTTAGATATCATTCAGCCCAGTCTCCCACTGAATTGCCACTAAATGATGATATTGTCAAGGGAGTTGCCAGTAAATGAAGACACTGCCTTCCCTTGGCAATATCTTCATTTAGTGGCAATTCAGCTTGTTTTGATTAAATCAATGATCAAAAATTCAATCCAACCCATTCAATTTTTTGACACCTCTAATTACTGAAACCTTCTCACCTACATTGATTTGAAATATGTTACTCTATTATCCTAGTTATATTCTCAAAGTCCTCACTCAATAAATTCATTTTTTTCTACGTGATAACAGGGCTGGGGAAGAGGCTGGGATGGTCAGAGTTCGGAAGTTTGGAGGAGCAGCCCGGTAAACTAGGAACCAGACCTCTGAGGAGGGGAACACTGCCAATCTGAGCGAGTATCACAAGAAGTTGGAGGGATGGTAGTGGCGGAGGGAGGTGGGGGGAGGTCCTTCAGAGCTGGGGATTGGAGAGTTTTTAGAAGGGGGCAGTATCTGGCAGGTGTTGGTATGATTAAGGAAGAATGATAAAACCAATTCTGGGAATGTGGAAAGATCTTGGAAACTGGAAAGAACTGCTGCTAAAAATATTTGCTGCTGCAAAGTCTAGTGTTATTGCTAGGATGACACTGCAAGCCAAATAAATAAATAAATAAACAAACAAACAATATCCTACCCCTCCACCTGCCTTCCAGTCTCCTTCCAGTGTCACTTATTGGATACACCTTCCAAGACTCTAGCTGGTTAAATTTTCAGCTCTTTATTTCTAAAGAGAAATAAAATATGAACAGTTCCAACCCTGCCTTCACAAAATAGATTATGAAAGAGTGGATTTACATTTGAAAGACAACAGCTTAATAAGTGGCATCAACCATCAGGTCCTAAACCACAAGCATTCCTTCAATGATACCTCTGTGATATAGTTTGAATATTTGTCCTCTCCAAATCTAGTGTTGAAATGTGACCCTCATTTTGAGCCATGGCAGTGAATTCTTCAGGAATGGTTTGGTGCCCTCCTTGTGGTAATGAATGAGGTCTCATTCTGTTAGTTACCACAAGATCTGATTGTTAAAAAGAGCCTGGCATATCCTCCTCCTCTTCTTCCTCTCTTGCCATGTGACACACCTACTCCTGCCCCCCATTTATTTATTTATTTATTTATTTATTTATTTATTTATTTATCTATTGAGACAGAGCTCGCTCTGTTGCGCAGGCTGGAATGCAGTGGCCCAGTCTTGGCTCACTGCAACCTCTGCCTCTTGGGTTCAAGTGATTCTCCTGTCTCAGCCTTCTGAGTAGCTGGGACACAGGCGCCCACCACCATACCCAGCTAATTATTTATATTTTTAGTAGAGATGGGGTTTCACCATGTTGGCCAGGATGGTCTCAATCTCTTGACTTCGTGATCCGCCCACCTCGGCCTCCCAAAGTGCTGGGATTACAGAAGTGAGCCACCGCGCCTGGCCCCCCTTTTTTTTATGCCATGATTATAAGCTGAGGCCCTTGCCAGAAGCAGATACTGGCACAATGCTTCTTGAATATCCTGTAGATATTCAGAACTGTAACCTAAATAAGCCTTTTTTCTTTATATATTACTCAGCCTCAGGTATTCCTCTATATCTTTATAAAATGGACTAAGACATTCTTAGAATGGTTTCTATTTTCCCCACCATTGGTTGATAACCTTTATTATACTGTAGTAAGCCAGTGTCCCACACAGGACAGATATCTCAAAATTTTGATCAGGCCAAGTGTGATCTTTAACTTTATGAGTCAGCTTGACTGGGCCACAGAGTGCCCAGATACTTGGTCAAACATTATTTGGAGTGTGACTGTGAGGATGTTTTAAAATGTGGTTGATATTTGAATCAGTAGGTTAAAGCAGATTGTCCTCCATATTATGGGGGAGTTTTATCCAATCAGCTGAAGTCCCAAATAGAAAGAAAGGACAGCCATCTTCCAATTAAGAGAGAATTCTCCTACTTGATGACTTCTGAACTGAGACACCAGCTCTTTCTGATCGTAAAGCAGCCTGCCTGCTTTCAGATTCAAACTGGAGCATAGGCTCTTTTGGACTTACCTCTGTCTCTGATTAGAGACATAAATCTCTTAGGTAATAAATCCCTTTATATATAAAACAGGATACATATATATCTTTTAGTAGAATATATCCTATTGGTTCTATTTCTGTAGACAACTCTGACTAATACACAAAGTAAAAACTATAAGGGGAAAGAGTATTAATTCCCTGATTCCATACAGTATATTTGCATAAACATTACATTTTCAAAAAATGAGTACAGTTAAACTGTAAAATGAATTGTGAAAAGTTGTGACTATTAAATGTAAGCATAGGCAGTATTCTTGTTTGTACATGTTTGATATAGAATTGTGATTCAAAGTAAACTCCAGAAAAAACACCGTCTCAAAATGCCTGTAATTTTATGTAAAAATAAACAGGTAAACAAGCCACGTATTTCCCTACCTTAATTAGGTATCGAATTTAAATAAGTTTGGGAAATTCTAGGTCAAACAAAGTTAAACAAATATTTTTGTGTAGACCTTTTCAGAACTTATAGTATGTTAAAGTGGTTATGAATTTTCAGAAGGGTATATATTGTACAATGTTTCCCCAATTTACTTGCCTGTGGGACTCCCTGGCAGTGTACCTTCTATAATCTCTAACTTATATGTGGAGGATTCTATATTAAAGATAGCAGTTTATGATAGTGACCGGAGGCAGCCAAACGCCTAGGCAGATAGTGGTGGGTACCTGGTGAAGCCCCACCTGCAAGCCAAAGACAGTTTAAAGCCCAAAAGCCAAGCTACACATTATGTTCTTGGACCAGGTTGAGAGCTTGTCTTTAAGTTTGGAGTGTTTTCCTCTGATTGATCCCTACCCTTCACCTATTTTACATATACCTACCCTTTCCTAATTGGTTTTCTTCACTGTCATGCTCACCTTTGAGTGGTGTCTTTGCTTTAACCCTTTTGCATACTCACAAACCAATCAGCAGGCACTCCCCATCCTGTGCCTATAAAGACTCTAGACTCAGTCAAGAGAAGGAGACAGCCTGACTTTAGGGAAGAGATGGCCTGACTTTGGGGAAAAGAGATAGCATGACTTAGGGGAAGAGACAACCTGACTTTGGGGAAGATGACCTACCCTTCCTATTCCCTCTCCAGCTCCCCTCACTCCTGAGAGCTGTTTTCATCTGTCAATCAAATTCTCTACCTTCACCATCCTTCAACCATCCATGTGACCTCATTCTTCTTGGATATTGGGCAAGAGCCTGGGGCCCACTGAGTGTGGGAAACCAGAAAGGGCTGTCACACTGGCCCTTTGCCCTCACTAGTGGAGGGCAACCACCCCATGCAACAAGGCAAGGGGCCAACCGAGTTGCTAACACACAACCATCTGCGGACAGCAGGAGCGCTGTACCACCCTCTCTGGAACTTCAGGGTCACAGGCACCCTCACCTGGGCACCACTGCATTCTCCTCATGGCAACATTCTTGGTCTGGCCGTGGGCCTCACACAGAGCTTGCTCCTGTGTTGGTGCCTTGAGCCAATCAGATCCCACTCACTTGCTCATGAGCTCCCTTCTGCAAGGGGTTGAGCATGGCAGGCCGAGTAGACAGGGTGCCCCTTCTGTGAGTCTGGCAAAGAGACAGAAAAATCCTGCATCAGTTATGTCTGAAAATTAAATGTAATTTTATATTACTTTAAGTGTTATCTTTTTATGTCATTAACTACACCAAGAATTTGGAATGTTAATATTTAAATCAGAATTTCTCCCATCTGATTATTTTTCTCATTTTCTGTCTAAGCAATATATGCTAATTTTTATTTTATATCTGATGTGCTATTTCATAATTCAAGTAAGATTAGCTTATTAAGATGTTGCTGTACTTCAGCTGCCGTTTTTATTATTTTTCCCTGGGTGCTTGATGCATATATACTGATGAAACTAGTTAAAGTACCATTGCACTAATAAATGCTATATCTATGTCCCATAAAACAAGAATTTTCCGAGCCTCCACACAATTTTTGTTAGTTTAAATATTAATATTAAATATTGTTTTTTAATTTTTTGTAGATAAAATAATTTGAAGTGTGTGTCTCTTCATTTTTCCTTTCTTTCACTCCCAGTGTTTTAAAACTTGGTCATTTGGCAACCAAATTTATAGAAACATCAAATATTCTATTTACATTTTAAGAAAAAATGTTTGTCATGTTTGTTTGATGCTTCCGTAATTAGATTGTACATTTGTAAATTTATGCAAACACAGTGTAAGTTCTTAAAAAGTAATTTGTAAGGTTTTTCACATAAATGAAACAACTTGAGCAGAAATACAAACGGAATATCAACACTGATCTATCTTGTACCATTCACTGATTTTCTGTTTTATTAGTTTGTTTTCTGGGTTTCCAGTGGGCTGTGGAATCCATTTGGGAATATTAATAGACTTTCACTTA
This sequence comes from Chlorocebus sabaeus, assembly GCF_047675955.1. NCBI lineage: Eukaryota > Metazoa > Chordata > Mammalia > Primates > Cercopithecidae > Chlorocebus > Chlorocebus sabaeus. The sequence continues at coordinate 41,961,172 of NC_132904.1, read as the reverse complement.
TTTAGTTTGATTTCAATGTAACTGTTTATCATACAATCTGAAGCTATTTTTCAAGGTAAATGAGAGAATTGTGAGTAATTCAGATCTGTAGTATTATCCTGTGACTTTCTTATTGAAAACAAAGTTTGAGGGAGGTAAACTGTGTTTATGGTCCTATGATTCTCTAAACACTGGAATGTTTTCTTATAATTAAAGTCTCTTATCTTTCCATACAAAATGTTATTTGTCCTCTTAGTAAATAGGATGTTGAGAGATTCATGACTCTTTCTTTTTGGCCATCCTTTCATTCTGTAATATCTACTGAGCATCCTATGATTCCAAGCTCTGTGTTTTGTGTTAGAGTTTTAGTACTCAACAAGGCAGATATGATGGATTATGATTGCTATATAAATGGATCTCATGTAAAGTAATACCAGTATGGGGCTGGCTTCATGGTATATGGCCTGTGCAGTCACACAAGGCTTTGTACAAAGAAGAGTTAATATGGTTTTCCTGCAGCCTTTTGATAAAATTCTTAATTTTTGAACAAGTGATTCTGCATTTTTATTTGGTGCTAGAACCTGCAAATTATGTAGGTGGTCTTAAATCTACACCACAAAGTTTGCGAGAAATCTATTATCTGTCTATCTGCCTTCTATCTTCTATCTGCATATCTATCTATCTTCTATCTACCTATCTATCTCTATCATCTCTTTATCGTCTGGCTCATTGTAACATTTAATATTCTTTTTTACTATCTTTGTCATGTAAGGAATATATGGCGGATTTTTCCTTTTCCATGCCTATACAGTTAACTTGTGAAGTCTTGATTATAGGATTTTTAATTTATCTATATTAAGTTACATCTTTTTAGATTTAACTTATCACTCTGTTGTCGAGAGTCATTTTTATTCATCTCTGCAACATAATGCCTCCATATCGTGTCATGTTGTCATCCAGATTTGTGATACAAACCTTGCATAGAACAGCACTGAGAAGCATGCTCTGTAGCACAGCACAGAAAGCTTCCTTTCATGTTGATCATTGTTGATTTGCCAATACCTTTTGACAGAATTGTTTACTTAGTTCCCATTCACCCAAGTTTGCAATTAACTAGTTCTTTCTATATCCATTTCGTCTGAATGTGTATCATAACATTCTTTTTCAAATGTATTGCTAAAATATAGAAACATCCATGTTGAAGATTTTTCAGTAATTTCTCCCTAACTCTGGAAACAATTTAGGTGAAATTCTACAGACTTAGTGTTGAACAAAGAAATCAGTGAAGGAGGCCAGGTGCGGTGGCTCATGCCTGTAATCCCAGCACTTTGAGAGGCTAAGGCGGGCAGATCACTTGAGGTCAGGAGTTCAAGACCAGCCTGATCAACATGGTGAAACCCTGTTTTAAAAAAAAAAAAAAAAAAAAAATACAAAAATTAACCAGGCATGGTGACACACACCTTAAGTCCCAGCTACTTGGGAGGTTGAGGCAGGAGAATTACTTGAACCCAGGAGGTGGAGGTTGCAGTGAGCGGATCACGCCACTGCACTCTAGCCTGGGTGAGAGTGAGACTCTGTCTCAAAATAAAAAAAAAAAAAAGAGAGAGAAATCAATGAAAACCAATGAAGGAGTCACACCAGGGTGAAGGGGCAGTTTTTGTTGGACTTCCCTAAATTTATGTTATGGGTTAGTGTATTCGTTTCCTGTTGCCACTGTAACAAGTCACCACACTTGGTTACTAAAAACAACAGAAATGTATTATCTCACAGTTCTGGAGGTTGAAAGTCTGAGACTAATATACCAGCATGGCTTTGCTACCTACTGACTCTAGGGTAGAAACAATTTTGACTCGTCCAGTTTCTGGTGACTGCCTTAGCTTGAAGCCATGTCACTCCAGTTTCTGTTTCTATCTTCACATGTCCCCTTCCTCTGTGTGTATCTAATCTCCCTCTTTGCTTCCTTCTTATAGAGACAGTTGTGATAGCATTTAGGGCCCACCCAGATAATCCAGGATAGTCCCCTCATCTCAAAACTCTTAATCACATCTGCAAATACCCATTTTCCAAATTAGGTAACTTTCATAGGTTCCAGGGATTAGAGATAGGATGTGTACACGCTTTTGGGAGCCATTATCAGCAGATCAGATTTAGTGTTGCAGTTTAGTTTTGAATTATATGCAGAAAGCACGTCACATTTTCCATCTTTAGGGCTATGATTTGTCTTAACCTGTTCTGGGATGGGGGCTAATTTCACCCGCTTCCCTTTTACCCCATAAAGACCTGCTTATTCTTCCTACTGCCTGGAGCTATAGCTTCTCACAGCTTTGGCACAAAGTTAGCGCCATGTTTAATGTGTCACTAGGTCATTGGGCCATTGCAAGAAAAGCAATTAACCAGGAGCTGCAGTTTGAATGTTAAAAATAACAATTGTCGTCCAGGCTGATCTCAAATCTCTGGATCACTTGAGTCCAGGAGTTCGAGATCAGCCTGGGTAACAAAGTAAGACCCTCCCATCTCAACAAAAAATTAGCCAGGCATGGTGGTGCAGGCCTGTATTCCACTACTTGGGAGACAGAACTGGAAGATCACTGGACCCCCAGGAAGGTTGAGGTTGCAGTGAGCTGTGATCATGCCACTGCACTCCAGCCTGGGTAACAGAGAGACCCTCTGTCAAAAAAAAAAGTAACAAATGGCCCCCTTTGCTATTATGACATATGGGAATTTTTCTTTGACAATTTTTTATGCACTTTAATCACATATCCTTTTTGGTTGGACCTGTCGTATGTCACTATTTCTGATCTCTGATTTCCTTTTGGACTAGTGGATAAGTAGAGGCTGGGGATAGGCGCAAGCTGGCAGAGGTGAGCTTCTGGCTGATGATGGTGCCTCATAAATTATGGGTCTTGGTAGATGAACAGAAACTAAGATCAAAAGTCATCAGTCGGCTGCCAGAAAGGATAAGGCAGAGCAGGTATGTTCAGTAGAGACAGTAAGAGGCCTGGACTAGAGGGATTCCACAAGGTTCAGGAAATTAGAAGTGGGCATTGCCCTTTTCTTAAATTAACTTTATATTAATGCATCGGTTATGAATGTATCAGAGGAGGGATAAGAGGAAAATCAGAATTAACAAGAAATGGTTTTATAGGCCAGGAGGGACCATTTAAGGGCCATCTTTTCATTTGCCTGTAGTCATAAGAGACTGATGGGTGAAATCTAGCAGTTGAAGAAGATAAGGTTAAATGGTTAGAAATGGAGCTAAGAGTTGAGATTAGAAGAGGGAAATAAATCAGCTGAGAGATCCCAAACCCTTGGTGACTGCTGTTTTTCTCACTGCCTCTCTCCTTTCCTTCCTCTACCCATCTCTCCAACTTCGTAAGTTTAAGGAAGTATTATGCCCATTCATTTAGATTTTCTCCTGTTATTTTGAACTTGATCTACGTTTTCAGCTTCCTTATCTTTGCTGACTCCATATACACTTCGTGCCTGATCCAAGATGAGGTCAAGTTATTCTGCTAAGTTATTTCACAGAAGAGAGTTGCTTCATCTCAGGTCCCTTATGAAGTCTCTATTTCAGGGCTCTTCCTCAATTATTTTATTTTGGAAAATAAAGTTTTTTTTTTTTTTTTTTTTTTTGGAAAACACATTAGTTGGAAATGGAAGTAATGAATGCTAGTTTTTAATATTTATTGATGTTACCTAGCTGAATCAATAAAAACACAAGTCAAGAAAAAGTTACTAATTATCTCTTGGGGTAAAACTTCACCTTTTAGAGTTCTGAAAGTAATTATAAGCAAGTCTTTTAAAGATCACTTTCAAAGCTAATAGAATAAATAAATGGCTACACTTTGGAGATCCTAAATATACACTTAAAGGACAGATAAAAATGAACAACTATTCTAATATAATATGAAAGAGTGTCGAGGTGTTGGATAAATTCCCTGTAACATGAAACGGCATAAAACTAGAACTTAAAAAGTGCTGTGTTTGAAGACACTGAGATGGGAGTGAAATAATAAGGCTTTGAAAATCACTATATGATGCAAAAACTTGTTGTAGTGATGATGATGATTATTATTTGAGACAGAGTTTCACTCTGTGGCCCAGGCTGGAGTGTGTGGCACCATCTCGGCTCACTGCAACCTCTGCCTCCTGGGTTCAAGGGATGCTTGTAATTGGGATTATAGGTGTGTGCCACCAGGCCTGGCTAATTTTTGTATTTTTAATAGAGATGGGGTTTTGCCATTTTGACCAGACAGGTTTTGAACTCCTGGCCTCAAGTGATCTGCCTGCCTCAACCTCCCAAAGTGCTGGGATTACAGGTGTGAGCCACTTTGACCAGCCTCCAGTGACAATTATGACAGTAATGTTGAACACACATATGAAGAAGTTGAATACAACTGTTTAAAGAAATGTGGGCATGAAAATAAGTAATATTTCTAAACTTATGTAGGACATTTGTAAATATTATTTATAAAACATGGGTTTAAATATAGATGTGTAATAAATTAATAAATTATTACAAGTAGAAACAGCTATTTTAGCTACATCTCTGAAAGTTTAAAGAGTCAAATTGACAACAAACTTTTGTGATATTTGCACCCCAAATAGTTTATTTTTCTCATAGTTGGAATGTTTTAACTTTCTGTCAATCCTGTATCGAAGTAAATAAAATTTTTGGGGAAAGACTGAAAACACAACTTCTTTCTAGAAAGGACCCAAGTGTACCATCAGCTCATCAAACACAAACAAGAATCCAAAGGCTAATATGAAACATTTTCTCATGCCGTCCAGTCTCTGCCCTGACTCACCTTCTCCTGCATGCAATCAGTCTAGAGAAACATATTGAGACCTGCTCTTCCTGGTTTCTCATTTGTGTTCTGATTTATGGAAGTCAAGGTTACAGAATCCTTTGGTCCTGCTTCATAGCGAAAGGAAGATACTCACACATAAAAGTATAAAAGTATCAACACAAAAGTACCTTTTATTTTATTTTATTTTATTTTTGCTAATGATGATTAACTTTCATAGCAAAACAAATGACTCCCTCCCCATGAAGGGTGATCTTCAGAGCAATAGAAAAATTTCTTCTTGCCTAATTTTGATCTGAAGAAATCTTTCAAAAGCGATGATAATGTCATATTTGCTCCTGGAAATGATACAAATCTAAAGAGGAAATACTGGTTGATTATTTAGCTGGAGTGACAATTAACTGCCTACTGAAAAAAATAATCCTGAATTTCAGGACTTAATACTAATTTTTGGACAACCATCAGAGCAAAGGTGAAATGAATGATTAATAGTCACACTTTACAATTATTGAGTACTTAACTTTTAATCTAGATAAGGCGTGGCTAAAAGGATCAATATTGTATGTATCTTTATTAGATAGTATGCCTTTTTAGGAATTGTATATTGAAAGTACCTTGATGTTAGGATCAGTAATACTCAAGACTTAGAGTCTGTATGGCAAGTCATAGCTTCCTGTTACTCTCAATTTTCTTCTAGGTTTATACTATATGTGTGTGAGCTTACAGGAGAATAAAGGGACTCATTTGAAGCCTCTTGTTATTTTGCAGTCTTCAGCTTATTTAACTATTTAGCTTACACTTATTAGAAAAAAACAATGCAATATATTTTTAGAACAAAAATTAATTTCCAACTAAGTTTTAGTAATGAAGAGAGCTCCTCTTGAAGTACTTATAATTCTTAAAATCTCAAATCAAGGGAAAGCTAGGATGATAACAGGGTGAGTGTACTAAAACTGTCATTGCGTTATAATAGCAAATAATTGTATTCAAGTTCACAGAGATAACAAATGTCTTCCTCTATGCATTCTCTAGTTTTGATTGTCATACAATTTTCTACAGTAAGTTACTATTTTGAGAACAAAAGTGAAAATAGATGATACAGAATGGAAGATTGGAAATTTATCCAAAGAGCATACAGAATTATTTATTAAGCAAAAAAAGTAACCTTATTAAGATATGCTCATTTTTACTGAAAACATTTTTAAAGACATTTGATTTTATCTTATCCTAGGTATTTAATTAAGTAGTCTTTGAAAACTGCATTATGTATTTAATATCACAGAAATAAATACAAACTGCTCTTCTGATACTTACACAATCACAGGAACACTAACAGTTGGATTAGCATCCTAAATAAGATATTTTTTCAGATAGCAAGAACTGAAAAATTTGTGTGAGAAATTATTTCCTCTTATATTGACAGAATTACTTTTTTTACAAAGAGAAAAAATGTAAATGCACTATTATTTCATACAAAGGATTTTCTTTCAAGCACCTACTATATGACAAATATAGATGTTAGTAATCATTATACTGATACTTTAACTTAACTTACTTTGTCGTAACAGTGAGTTACAGTTCTGTGTGAAATTTTAAAACCCTTGGAAAACTCTCCCTTCCTGTCTTTATGTATTAGAACTGACACATGGAAACAGATTACTCTGGCAAACACATTTACCTTTATTGAACATATACCATATTTAAGGAACACTTTCCGGGTGCATGGATTCATTTGTTGAACAATATGGCAGGTTAAATGTCATGATCTTTGATATTTGTATAGCACATTTATAAACCATATTAAATATGAGAAAAGGTAAAGTGTACATGATTACCTTAACTTTCATAATTCAATAAAGTAATGAAAGAGAACTTAGGAGAATAAGATCATTCCATTCTAAATATATTAAGTCAATAAATATTTTTGGAGTACTGTATTAGTCAATAAGTACTATAAGTATTAGTACTGTATTCATCAGTAAGTATTTCTGGAGTACTGTATTAGCACTCTTTTAGTTGCAAGAGCAGAAACACTTATGAAAGCAGCACACTGGAAAGAATATTATTTTGTTTTGGTAATAGGTTAAAAACAAAAGGAATTTTGTTCAAATAATAACTATTTGTCTTAGTATTAGCTTTATTCCCTCTGTATGCTGACCTTATTCTGTCCTACTACTGATAGGTCTCTCTGCAGATGAGGGAGGCTTCTCACATCCACCTTCATTCTGCTAGGCTGCCATCCTTCTTCACAACTTAACCTAAAAGAGAGTCCTCCTTGCCAGCTGCAATGGAGGATCCTGACTGGCATTTATTAGTAGCTAAAACGCTATTCAAAATGCATTTAAAAGCTCATATTAAGTTCTAGTATTCAATAGTACTGTAAGTAAATTACACTTAACAATTATTTATTGTATAATTCAAAATACTTAGAAGAATTGTGATGTTGCCAACACAAAGAAAAGATAAATGTTTGAGGTGATAGATATCCCAGTTACCCTAACTTGATAATTACACATCATGTAACTGTATCAGAATATCACAGGTACCTCCAAATTATGCACAGCTATAATATACCAATGAAAACACAAAAAGGAAATCCTTTAAAAAGTTTAGATCAAATAAGATTAGTATTAGTAAATTCATGAAGCATCTGTTTTTAATTTGATGGAACTTTTAGCATCCTAATGTTTATATAGAATCTAATCAAGATCTTGGAATAATTAACAAGTTATTGTTCCTTCTTTTGTACCTTTCTGCCCAAATTTCAATATTCAAATTTGATTTGAATATTGAATATCATGATTGGTTTTAGAGATAGCTAGACAGAAAAAAAAACCAGGCAACAAATAGAAAGTGTGGCATGCAGCCTGTGGAAAACTAATAAAGGAAATAGAGTGATCTTGGCTAAGAGTAGTTATTTACTTCTGACAAAGACCTACTATTAACAGAGATTAGCAAATGTTTTCACAGGCTTAAAAAATCATATTTAATTACAATCCACATTTTCTCAACCCCCCTTAATTAGCAATGAAAACAGGTAGAGTAGAAAAAGCAAAAAACTCAGTGTAAAAATACCTTAATTCAAATTTTACTGTATTTTATTTTGGTATAAGATACTTTAGATGCAGCTAAACTAAATAAATCTCAATTTTCTAGTGGGTAAATGGGGGATGAATACTATATACTTCTTACAATTATACAATTTAAGGAATAATCTATTTCAGTGTGCTCAAATATTAATTTTCCTCAAACTATTTTGGGATACTTTCTTTTGTGGCTAAAGTTTGCATTGGGACAGCAAGAGGAAATAGAAAATGAATTGCTAAAGGGATATATAACTTTTTTGATAAGAATAAATATAGTTCATAATAATCTTTAGAATAATCTAGCTATTTTTCAAATATTATATATTTTTTTCCAGATAAATTAGAAGTCATATTTCTGCAGTATAGCAGCTATCTAATTTCCCATCTCTAGGGTATGTGTTTGTTTTTAGAAAAACATTCCAGCAGGTGGCGCCAACATCATAATATTTAACCATGAAACTATGCCACGAGTGGGTAGGGAAACAAAAGTTATTGTTTTAGCCAGAAGGTGGAGCTAGGTGACCAATGTTTAAAATCAGTGTCTGCATTTGAAATAGATAACTTCAATTTTACTGAATCACAGGATTTATAATCTGAGTATTGTGAAGAGCATTGTCTGAATCCTCTACCTTCTATACCTTTAAATTTCAACTTTAAGTGTATTGTTTTTACAATTAAAGAATTCTGGCCCAGCTCATGAAAGCAAGAAATACTTTTATACTCTAATTTTTATTATTCATAGTCTTTGCAAAAAAGAGAGCATATTTAAATATTGTTATTGTACTGTTTCTGTATATGTTTGAAGATTATACATTTTTATAAAGTATGTACTTATCAGACACAACTTAATCCTCTGCTCTTTTCTTTCTATTTCTCCACTGTGATTTTCTTAGGAAGATGAAACACTGAATTAGGAAATCTGGGAAACTGCAGACACATTTTCTAACGTGTTCAAATCAGGAAAAAAAAGGATTGAAATATTTCTTCTATAATACTTCATGAATTTTTCTAAAATACTGTTTAATTTTAATTTATTTGTTTATTCTGTTGCCAATGTTTAAGTCTTTAATCACTTTAAACAATAGGAAGTAAAAATTAAACAGCTTCATAACTTTGTTTAAGCTTTCATATTAGCAGAAACTCTATTTTCTAAAAATTGTTGTCAGATCATTGAATTCTAAATACTTGCCTATTAAATATCTGTGAAATGAATCCATTTCTCACGTACCACATTACTTCCTTCTATCTCCTACCTTCAGCTAGTGGGGCAATCCAATAGCCTACTAGGAATTGACTTACCTTCCTCTTGCCCCTTCTAATCTGTTTTCTTTCAAGAGATCAAGAGTAATGTTTTATAAATACAAATTTCATCGTTTCATTCCTATTTTTATAAAAGCTTTCAATAACCTTTTACTTCTCTAAGCAGTCAAACCTCAATGTGCCCAAAAGGCACCTCTCCAGGTCTGTCTCTTACCATTCTTTCCAATCGTTTTCTATAGCATTTTCTTTCTATACAAACTTTATCACACTGTCCTCCCTCCATCTAAATCTGGCCTTACGCCTAGTGTAAGTTCATGAGGACAGAAGCATGTTCATCACCTTTCTCACTACTGGATTTGCAGTGAATGAGCGTACCATATCATATCATGACAGAATGAATGAACAAATAAAAAATCAGAGGCGTCTGGAAAATAAAATTAAATTGAAGGATTAGAATATTTTTCAATGGCAAGCTATTCACCCTTAAGAGAAGGTTCAGGATGCAGATGATAACTTTGGTATGTGCAAGGCTGTTCTAAGAGTGAAAGCTTGCAGGAAGAATTAAACCCAAGATAAACAAACAAACAAAACTAAAACTAAAAACAAACCAAAAAACCTGAGTATCTAAAAATAGAACAAATGTCTGTGATTGGTAGAGTTGCCTGTAACTAGAGATATTCAAACATAAGTTACTGTTTCATTTGTATAAACTAGTAGTCTGGTAGAACAATTAGATGAACTTCAAACTCCCTTTAAGCTTTGAGATCCTATGGAGGTATGCTTTGTTAAGAAGATTATCTCTGTATTTGCCATGCTGAATGCATTATAAGGCCAATGATGAGTGCATGGAGGTTCCGCCTTAGAGTTCTTGGAATTAAGTTTTATTGAGTTTAGGACTTTAAAGGATATGTGATTTCCTAATACCATCTATAACTAATTTCAGCTTTAGCTCACATTGCCAGCCTCTTCTTGGGAAACACTTGAAATAAAATATAGATAGATTCTTTTTTTCAGATGAGTTATTTTCTCTGTTAACTGAAATTATCTACTTTATTTTTTTTCTGATATAACTTTTACTGAATCACTGATAACACTGATATATTTTTGATAATACATTTGTATTTTAGAACAATGAAACATGTTTAATTTGCTTTTGATGGTGGACTAAATTCTCTATTTCAAGTATATAAATCTTCTCAAATGTATCCATACACCAAAGTGACTAGTAACCTCTTTGTTTCATGAATCTATTTTTGGTCTGCTGCAGGAGAAAGGGTGAAGAAGTTTACACTCAATATACTAATAGCTCCTGACTTTTGCACCTCAACCCAGATTTTATAACTATAATAAAAATATTAAGTCATTCTCAGGCTTCATACTATATAAACTACCTAGTTTTTTTTTTTTTTTTTTTTTTTTTTTTGAGACATAGCCTCACTGTTGCGCAGGCTGAAGTGTAGTGATATAATTGTGTGGCTCATTGCCCCCTCCAACTCCTGGGCTCAAGCAGTCCTGCCTTGGCCTACCAAATTGCTAAGATTACAGGTATGAACCACTGCACTTGGCCAGTTCTTAACATTGTTTGCTAGGTGGCCAAATGAAACCTGCACTTGAAGAGTTTTTTCAAATCAAGTTAATTCACGTGTAAACAAAGCTATAGATTGCCTCACTGTTTTTAAGAGGCCAAATCAGGAAACAATCGCTAAGTTGATCAACAGAATACATGTTAAATAAGCTACATGCATAAAGTGGTCCACAGTGCAGCCGTTAAAAAAAAAGATAGATTCTACTGTATATTGACATGGAAATATTTTCATGATATATTGCTGAGAGGAAGTATTGAGTAGTAAACAGTATGTACAGTGTGTTTCCATTTTAAAAAGAAAGTAAGGTAATACAAATGCATCAAAAAAATGTCAGAAAGTCTTCATCCAAACTGGTGTCACTGGTTATCTCTGAGCAATGGAATTCCTTACCTGATGGCTACAGGGATGAAGATTGGAAACTCCCTCCTGATACATTTGACAGAGTCTAATATGGGTCAATTCCCATATGCATTTCCTTTAAAAAAAAAAAAAAAAAAACTAAAAAAGACACAAAATAATACAATCTAACGTCAACTTTATTCTATAGGAGTAAAGAAGAGGAAATTAATCATAGTCAGGCGAACAGGCAGATGATTTTAAAGTCCAATGGACACTGTCAAAATTCAGAGTTCTTGTGGGCACAAAATGATAATGAAAGCATGCATAAAGATTAGATGATATAAAGGTACAATTTTAAATCATTCTCACTCTTGTTCTTACCGTGTCAAAGAGAAATTCTGGACTTCTGCAAAACCTCTTTTTACCCCTGATTTTCCATGGGTTTAGAAGATTCCTCACATCTCCACTTCACTATCTTTTTGTCTTGCCATATTGGACCCAACAGTTTTCCTGCAGAAACTGCTGTTGCTTTTTTGAGCACAGTGCACATGGTGGGGACAGCCGGAACTCTCTGCTACTGCACTATGTGCTGTGGTTTCTCCCAGTTAAGTCTGAGTAGACAGGAGGGAGACACAGACAGGAGGAGACACAGATGTATGTGATACATACATTATGACCAGCTTAATTTAAATAAGGAATTTGGGTTGGAGGAGAATAAAATGACTTTTTAAGTATGTTTTATTACACTATATATATATATATGTACCATCACAATATAATAAAATTCAGGCAAATCAGTAATGTTGAATGCAGAAAACAGAAATTGCTGCAAGTAGAAAGGAATTTAATACGAGATATTAGTTGCTTACAGCTTAGCAACTATTATTGCTTATTGTTGGAAGGGCTGAAAGAACAGGTTCTGTTCCAGACTTCCTGGACTGATTTCCAAAAGAATACCGAGCTGATCCACAGAGGAGTTACTACTATCCCTGAGGCAGCTGCTAGTACTGCTGCCGCAGCTGCCTCTCACAGTGACTGATTTTAGGAAGCCAGAGTAGTATGTCATTCTGCAGTTTCCTACCCGGAAAAATGGTTCAGAGACCTGGAATGCAGCTACAGGAAACTCTCACATTTCTAAAATGCTAGCAGCAAGAGCCAAAAGTTGCAGGAACATGCTATCATCTTTTCTTCATTCTACCTTGCAGACTTTCTCGATTTTCTCAATTTCTCTCAAGTACTGGAAGTAGATAATTTGCATCCAGAATGTTAGCTGCAAGAATACTAGGGGCAATTTAGATTGTAGCTTTCCAAACTTTCCAAATCAAAGAGTGGAAAAGAGATTGAGAGTCAGAGTATATCTCACAAACAGAGAAGTTCCAGGTAGGAAAAAATAATCACTCGTAACATGACCATCCATATAAAATAGCTGTTAACATGGTCACACATCTACTATATTTTTCTTTCCATGTCTGTCTACCTATCTTCCATCTATCTATCTATCTATCTACCTACCTACCTAATCCATTCAATTTGAAATAATTGTTTTTCTAGTTTGTTTAGTAGCCCTTCCTACCATTCTTTGGGTAAAAATAGGATCCCTTTTACATTTGGAAACTACCTCAATCCATATCTATGTTTTCCTGACCAACAAACCTTATCCCTTTCAACCCCATTACCCTCAAATCCTAATAATACATTATATGAGCCAGAATTTCCTTTTATTTTGGCCATAATCATGTTTGACTATAGTTTCTGACAGTGTCATCTGACAAATCCTAATGTATATATGTATATACTAAAGGTAACTTATAGACTAGGAAATGCTTTGCAGCCTGCTTTTTCATGGATAAATATATCAATCCTTTTTTCAGGTAATAAGTTAAATATCTGTCATAATTATTAATGGCTACAAAACATTACAATGTTTGGATTCACCATAACTTGTTCAATTCATAATTTGTTTCTAACTTTTTAACTTGCATCACATTGAAGTTTAAATGGGTGTGTAAATTAGGACTACTTTTGGTTGCAAGTGACAGAGGCCAAACTTGAAATGCTTAAACAAAAAAGGGTTTTGGAAAGATACTAGGGTTTCTCACAAAATATGAAGAAAAAATACAGAATTTAGACCCCCATCAAGAACTACCAGGATTAGAACATGAAACTTGATGTCATTTGAATTTTCTGTATTGTCCACATGGAGAAGCTGGAGTGACCAACTCGTCCTGATCTGCCTGGGACTATCCAAGTTTTAAGACTGAAAGTCCCAGATCCTGGCAACTCCCCTTATCCCAAGAAAACTGGAACTTTGGTCATCCCAGCTCTGGAGTCTTATTTTGTCAGGCAATAGAAAGAAACATGCACTGCATTCCAGCATTACTCTTCAGAAAAGTTTTGTAAATATTTTTATTTGGCTAGGAAATTATCTGTGAAGGGACATATTTGTTCCGCTGCAAATAGCAATGTTGAGTACAAATTCTTTTTTGATATATATGTAGCTCCTCTTTATCATTGACCATAGAAACAATAAATACTAAACAAAGGAGTAATAAATTTAATATTTCCTAGCCTGACATTAGAGCTAACAGTATAAAGGAAGCTATAATCATTTTTTTATTTATACATTGTCTCCTCTCTCTAAATATGACACTTTATTACATGTATTTCTTTCTATAGCCATTCTGTTTTCCCTGCTCCACTCATTAAACTGTAAGACATTTCAGAACAGGGACTAAATATTTTTGTCTTCGTAATTCAGGCTTAGCAAATTGCGTGGCATGGGTTACGTAGTAATAAATATTTAAGCAAATAAATTACTATTTTTTATGATAATTGGACTGAAAGAAAAACTAGACTATTCTATGGAATGATAAGAATTGCTTTATGATTGTTGCCAATGTGAAGATTCAGCATAAAAAAAAATTAGGTGCTGTTTAAATTCTCTTACTTTTTCTGCTACTTAGAACAACATTTCTCAACTGTTAGGTGCCGTGTTATAAAGAGAACTTTTTATCAGTCTTTTAGTCAGTCCTTTGTGTGCTCTTCATAGTACAAGATGAAATTCATGTCTTTTTTTTCTGTTTATTTATTTATTTATTTATTTATTTTCAATAGGGTTTTTGGGGAACGTGAGTGTTTTTCCTGAACATTATTTCTACCTCTGTCATTGTCTATCTTTAGAAATCAATTGCTACTAATAGTGATGTGGTCATTCTTTACATAGGGATTTATCAAATGTACTTATTTGAGATGAAATAAGCCTAGTGACTCAGGTTAAAGATTATTTTCTGGAAGAAGTAATGCCAAGAAACTAAAAGTTCCCAAAGAACTTTCTATCCTGTGGGGATTATTTCAGTGTTTGGTTACGTGAATAAGTTTGTTATTGGTGATTTCTGAGATTTTGGTGCATCCATCACCTGAGCGGTGTAGACTGTACCCAGTGGAATTCATCTCTTTCTGTAGTCCTTCTTTTCTTTTCTTATACCTGATGTTAGGCATTCTCAGATGACCAGAAGTATAATTGGTTTTACAGCATACACTAGTATATAGCAAATGGCATATACAAGGTATCAAATACAGTCTTTAGAGTCAGATAAACCTGCATTTGAAGACCAACTCTATCTCTGACCAGTCCTGATAAATTACTTTGAGCCACAGTTTAGTTATTCATAAGATAGAATTTTCATAACCATTAGAGATAATTAATAGAAAGTAAGGTGTTTGGCATAGAAGAGATTAATATTCAAAGGACAAATAGTAAAAATTATCATTTTACTCAATCTGATGAATAACACATTAATGACTGCTTTTCCTGAACATTATTTGTACCTCTGTCATTGTCTATCTTTAGAAATCAATTGCTACTAATAGTGATGTGGTCATTCTTTACATAGGGATTTATCAAATGTACTTATTTGAGATGAAATAAGCCTAGTGACTCAGGTTAAAGATTATTTTCTGGAAGAAGTAATGCCAAGAAACTAAAAGTTCCCAAAGAAATTTCTATCCTGTGGGGATTATTTCAGTCCAACCTATTCCATTTGCAGAGGCAATTGCAGAATGTGTTATTTAGGCATGGCTATTGATTGAAGACTTTCTGCACTGTGAAAAATTTGGTTTTAAATGTCTATCCTAAAACCTTCTATTTGAGCAGATATGCCAGCAAGTCAGCAGCATTTTCTGTGGTGCAGTCAGAATAGTTTTCAGCTGAATCTCTCTTTTTTCTTCTTTAGCATTTATCATCATGGGCTACATCTCCATAAGGCATCTCAGGGTTACACAACCCATAGAAAAAAACGGTTTACATCTGCCTTTGGCTCATTTTTCTCCACATGCATGATTTACCCCATAAAGTGCTGTGCTGTGCTCTGGGATCCTTCAGAAGAAAGCACTGATGTGACTCATCTCCATCATGTGGATGTCCTAGCTCTGCTGCTGCTGCTGCCACCACTCCCGCCTTATTGCAGCACAAATATGATGAAGGGAAACAGGAACAGAGTTGTTGATGGTAGTGTCTAAGATGATTTCTCATGGGACAGCTACCAAATGGGTCCTTCTGCAAACAGGAGGTTCCAATTTTAGGCTGCATACTAGTATTAAATAGGTAGTATTAATAACAATAAATACACCATTTTGAATAAAATTTAGATTGTTTCCAAGCTTCTGACTTTGGAGGTTTGGTTATTTTTTGAGAAAAAGGTAGACAGAACAAGGATAGCACATACACTGCCATGTTTTTCTTTATTCCTGCTCAGTACAGATTGGTGGGCATTTCTGGTTGCACATCCAAAACCATCTCTTCTTTTCTGGACAACAGAATTCCAAACTGTTCGGGAAATATGGTACACAACCCCAGGATATTCACTAGTGATCGTTCTGAGAGTGAGGGGAAATTAGATATATGGAGAGTCTGATGGGAGTATCTGGAAAAGGTTTCCCTTCCTTGTCAGAGAGCTGTGTAAGAAGAAACCCATTTTGCCCAGGCCCTTTCTTTATGCCTTGTGTGGCAGCCATCTTGCAGCCACACTGGGATTCATTGCCAGCAATCTGAGGATAGCTGAGAGAAAAGATGGGAGAAGTCTGGATCTTTGATAAAAATGCTTAATGGCTGCACAAACACCAGCACTTCTTACCTCTAGACTTCTGATTGGGTGAGATAGTAATTGCTAGTGTTGCTTACACTGGTTTTAGTTAGAGGATTTCGTTCTTCCAGTGGCAGGCCTTCTCACTGATAGATGTGGTGTTTGGTACCATCTTTGGTTTTTGGAGAAGGCTGAGATTTCATTTCAGTAGACTTGTGTTGGAGTGTAGCAAGATAGAACTGGGTCAGGAGGGTGTGGGTATTCTGAAGCATTCAGATGGGGAAAAGGTCTGCAGGTGAGTGCAAGATAATTTCCAGGAAGCTCAGAGATTCAAAGCCAAAGGAAAGCTTACAATCCAAGTATACCTAAGGCTGAGTCTGAAGGGTAAAACACAAAGATCAGAAGTCCCCAGATGGGAGAGCAGAGCAAGTGTATGAGGCAAGTGTGATAATTAAGTGTATTTTCATGAAAAGGATAGGGTGCCCAAGGCTGGTAGCACTGGATGCTTTCCTACCCCTGAATGAATGTTTGATCTTGACTTGAAAGCACAACTTCAGAGAGATAAATAAGTCCATTTTTTAAATTTTTCCCTAACATTTCAGCATCTTTTAAATTCTTCTTTCCTTGAGCTCTGCACTGCAGAAGGCCTCTTGTGTTAAGAAGTGGATTTGGGCTGGGTGTGGTGGCTCATGCCTGTAATCCCAATACTCTGAGAGGCCGAGACAGGTGGATCACAAGGTCAGGAGTTCAAGACTAACCTGGCAAACATAGTGAAACCCTGTCTCTACCAAAAATCCAAAATTAGCTGGGCACGGTGGCGTGCACCTGTAATCCCAGTTACTCAGGAGGCTGAAGCAGGAGAATCGCTTGAACCCAGGAGGTAGAGGTTGTGGTGAGCTGAGATTGTACCACTGCACTCCAGCCTGAGCAACAGAGCGAGACTCTGTCTCAAAAAAAAAAAAAAAAGAAAAAAAAGAAAAAAGCCAATATGTAGGTATGTGAATGAAAAGTTCTACTATGTGATTTTCTAAGAGTAGCTCCTATTCTGAAATCACCAGCTGAATCAACATTCTGTTTAGAAAATGGAAAAATATGTTTAGGAAATGTTTATATGTTGTGCTGCAAGTAGTCAAGTTAAGAAGCTTTCCCTGAGACCCTTTTATGAGCTTGGTACTGGTCCAGTTACCATTGTTCAGAAATAACAGTGCGTATTGTACAGGAACCTTATAAAATTTACACAGAAAATCACAAAGGTACACTTTCTTTTTCTATCAAGCTAGCTTTTCTCTCTAGAAGCAATTTTTATTTATCAGATTTGGCACCTGTTCCTCTAATATATCATTATCTATCTATCTATCTATCTATCTATCTATCTATCTATCTAGTTTATCTTATAATGAGTAGATATCAAAAAGGGGCTCACCAGCCTTTCTAAAGACAAAGACAAGAATATTGACTTAGAAAAAAAATTAAAAATATCTATCCAAGTCGTTTGCTAAAGCCTCCTGGAAGATCTGATTTTATGCATTAGCTACTGTATCAGGCAGGGTTTTTAAGTACGTGCAACAGTAATCACTTTACCTAATTTGAGCAGAAAATTTATTGAAAGATTGAGTAGCTCTTAGAATCTCTGAGAAGGCTATAAGTGTTAGAAACTAGGTAACCCATAATAATACCCCAAATCACACTGAAGGACTGGTCTATTCTAGACACCACTGTACTCGCTTGGTCATAGTCACCACAGTATACTCTGCAGATATCATCAGCACTGGTCCATAACACTGCTTTTGAAATTGTGGTGTAGCTTATCTCTTGTGTAGCCTTACTATAAATGATACTCTTTACAGAACAGACTCATTCCTTCTCTAGTTTTTGCTTTACTAACGTATAACTCAAAATCTAACTCAAAATCTCAAATGGATGTATGCAATTGGAGGAGAACGGATAATGTCCCTGAGCCTCAATTGCAAGAAAGGCCAGAAAAGTGGGAATCTGGAATTTTCCTTTCTTTAGTAGGAAATAAGGTATCTCATTATATGGAGATTTCTCAAACTGGTGACTTAGGGAAACATTTGGCATTCTCTGCAGACATATCTTTTTTTAAAATTGCTATGCTTTGGCAGGCGATGGAGGGTCATGGGGTTTGCTACTGACATCTAGTGGGTAGAGGCCAAGGATGCTGCTAAACATCCTATAATATACATGACAGTTTATGACAACAAAGGATTATCTGGTCTGAAATGTCAGTAGTGCCTCTGCTGGGAAACTCTGCTCTTAAAAGGATAAATAGAGCCTCAGATACATGTGGCCAATCACAAGTATTGAAACAGTGGCCAATTTTTTTTCTTCTTTATTTGGTTTGTCTTTTCAGTTTCCATCCTTTGCTGTGATTCTCTTTCTCTATCTTTTGTGAGAAAAGACATACAAAAAGAAGATGTAATAGATCCGCTTTTGCATTTCTATAAAGGAATATGTGAGGCTGGGTAATTTATAAAGAAAAGAGGTTTATTATAGATCACGGTTCTGCAGGCTGTACATGCATAGCAGCAGCAGTTGCTCAGCTTCTGGTGAGGCTTCAGGAAGCTTCCAGTCATGGTGGAAGGCAAACGGGGGCAGGTGTATCACATCGTGAGAGAGAGAGAGCAAGATAGAGTGGTAGGGGAGGTCCTAGACTGTTTTTAACAACCACATTTCATGTAAATTCAAGTGAGAACTCACTCATTACCACCAGGAGGAACCAAAGCCATTCATGAGGAATCTGCCCCCATCACACAAACACCTTCCTTCAGGCCCAACCTCTAACATTGGGAACCACATTTCAAGATGAGATTTGGAGGAAACATGTATCTAAACCATATCAACTATCAGCAAGGAAATTTGTTCACCAAAGTCAATAGTTTACTTAAGATAACAAAAATAATAAATAACAGAATCATTACTAAAAACCCACAACCTACCTCAAGGCTCATAATGTTTCCACTCTGCCATGTTGTTCTTCTGTAGCTCTCTGGGACCACAGGAAATATGTTTACAAAATCGTTGTTAGGATCTTTTTAGAAAGTCTAGATGTGGCACACAAGAAATGAGGAATGAGTCCACAATTACATTTTCATCGATCATCCTGAAACCAGCTGAATACATAGTGTAGTCAACCTGCATGTTACCCCTCCAGATGAATTAGGAATCTCTTAACCCCCTTCCAGGAGAACCGAAGCCAGTCTCTTACATGGAACCAAGAGTAAAATATGTTGAATTAACTGAATAGCACTTTACTGTCTCTTCAGTCTTGGTATGTAAAAGAGGAGGATGCTAAGACTGCAGTAGCATTCCTTAATGGTGCTGTAGGTCTACTATTTCCTCTATTCTCCTTTCACTCACTATTATGCTGTATCCACTATCTACTGGGTCCCAAGGCAGCACTATTTTCTGCTTGACACATCACTGGGGGTAGAGAGGTAAAGAATGTTCTTTCTCCTGCCTGAAAGATTCTCTACAACTTGGAGAAAACTCCTGTATGTCAACAGTTGCAAGGTCAAGAACAGGGAATTCATTTATAATGACACATTTTAGACCTGCCCACAGCAGCAAGCCTAGGATCCTTTTGAAATGTGTCAGTGTCATGGTGTCAATCAGCCTTGGGCTTTGACACTAGCTATGACGTATACATAGTATAGGGTATTGCTCTGTAGCAACCAAGTTTGAGAGGCAGAAGCAATTTTAAAATCTCCCAGCCTCCAGGGGGCATATCTGAGCACTGACTTCAGAGACAAGGAAAGAGAAAACATACATACTTAGACAAGAGTAAGCCCTTCGTGTATGGGGAAGGCTGCAGTGGATTAGAAACACTGGATCCTTTGATAAGCTGCGAATGTATGAATGCAAAGGTTGTGTTTCAGGAAATGTATTGCAGACTATTATTTATATCCTAAATTATATAGCGGGTTATTTCAGTTCACATATGTTGATGCATTTAATTATCTAAAAATCTAATGAGAAGATACTACACTACTTCCATCTCTATTATCCAGAAGACAAGGGTAAGAACTGGAGATGTTAAATAATTATTACAAACTAAGTAGTAGATTTATACTCAGAACCATGTAAACTCAAGTCCTGGGCTCTTAAACATAATATTTTATGTTACTAATCAGTCCATGTTTTTCTTATTCTGGTTGAGAGTATCATCAAGTTGCTCATTGTCTTTCTACCCTTAGTCATTCCATGTGTGCATTTCAGAAGGGATTCATAGCACTAGCTTCACAATTTCTCCCTTGGACAACCACAAGAGGCATCCTTAAAACTGTGAGAGAAAACCTAATACAATTGATACAAATAAAGAAAACCCAGCTCCTCACCCCTTGACCTTCCTCACTGTCACCAAAATCAATTTTTTGTTGTTTCTGGTTTTTTTTTTTAATAAAAATAATGTATTGTTTCTTATTATCCTGTGGGTTCAATGGGCTCAGCTGGACCCTTTTGCTGGATACCATGAAGGCCAGTTCATGCATAGGGCTGCACTCAGCTGACTGTTCCATCCAAGATGTCCCCTCATGTTCCAGGGTCTTAGTATTTTAAAGTGGTAATCATTATCTTTTAATGGATCTTGAAATCAATTTCAATTTCCATTAGGACCAATTGTATTAGACTGTTCTCAGACTGCTAATAAAGACATACCCAAGACTGGGTAATTTATAAAGGAAAGAGGTTTAATTGACTCACAATTCCACATGGCTGGGGAGGCCTCACAATCATGGTAGAAGGAGAATGAGGAGCAAAGTCACATCTTATATGGCAGCAGACAGGAGAGCTTGTGCAGGGAACTCCCATGTATCTAACCATCAGATTTGCGAGACTTATTCACTACCATGAGAACAGCATGGAGGAAACTGCCCCCATGATTCAATTATCTCCACCTGGCCCTGCTCTTGACATGTGGGATTATTACAGTTCAAGGTGAGATTTGGGTGGGGACAGAGCCAAACGATTTCAATCATGAACTGCCTTAACTACAATTTAAAAAGGATTGACTAAAACATAGATGTGAGAGTATGTCACATCCAGTAATGGTAGTATGATGTGAAAGTTTTTCCATTTCAGCGCTATATAATGTGGATGCATGTAAATGTAAAATAGCCACTGGTAAACTACTGTGAGACCCACTGTAGAATACCACAATTCACCATAATCTTGCAGAGCTGAGGAGGGCAAGGATAGAAGAATTGTCATCTTAGAAAAATAGGGTACAGGGGCCGGACACAGTGGCTCACACCTGTAATTCCAGCACTTTGGGAGGCCGAGTCGGGTGGATCACAAGGTCAGAAGATCGAGACCATCCTGGTTTACACGGTGAAACCCTGTCTCTACTAAAAAATACAAAAAAATTAGCCAGGCGTGGTAGTGGGTGCCTGTAGTCCCAGCTACTCGGGAGGCTGAGGCAGGAGAATGGCATGAACCTGGGAAGCGGAGCTTGCAGTGAGCCGAGATCGTGCCACTGCACTCCAGCCTGGGCGACAGAGCGAGAGTCTGTCTCAAAAAAAAAAAAAAAAAAAAAAAGGATACAGAGAAGGAACTTTGTCATGGAGTCTAATACTGCAAAATACATTAGTTAAGAAAAATAAAAGACCACACGCACACACATTCATTCTTTGGTTCAGAGCCATCAGTAGCTTATTAGTGATCTCTGACTCAAGGCAAATATTCCCTCACATTCATTCTAATTCTGCACATTTCATATAACTTGCTCAGAAAAGATCTGCCTTCCTGGGTAACTTTCTACTCAGAAGAAGCACCTTGGATCACAGACTCAGACCTTACCATTAAGAATACTTCCCATAACAAATGGAAAAGTGTAGAATCCAGGTTTATCTGTATCTCTCATTTGAGTTTTGTTTGTGAAAATTGGCTATCAGAAGAAAATGTTATTTGGGGGAGGAGAAGAACATTATAGCCTCTAAGTGAAAGCGGGTCTCTTTTAGCCCTGATTTCACAGTGATCAGCAGAGATTTTGCTCCAGAAGCAGGATTTACCTTCTTCCTCAGCCTCATTAGCTAGCTGCGCCGGGTTGTAAGGCTGCTGAGCTAAATGCTGCAAGACAGCGTACGTGACAGAAGTTTAGGAGCGTTTCCTAGGAAGAAGCTAACAGAGCGGGAGAAAAAATGCTTCCATAAAAATGTGTATTTCTTTATGAAATACAGAATAATAAATGTGAGGGGTAGCAATAGCACAACCAGCAATTTGTAGTACTTGGATATCTACCAACCCCAAGTCAGGGCAGAGTAAACCCACCTGATCCTGACATACGCTGTCAAATCAATACCTGCAGATGATGTTAAAAAAAATGAAGTTGCCAAAATTATATACTGCTTCCTGTAAACATTTCTATAAGTGACTATATAACATTCAGAAAAAGTTACATTGTGAACAGTAAAATATTGATGATTCTGACACTATTTGGGTAAGTAACTGGGAAATATTACTTGACCTCTAACTTTCATTTACCTCATGTCTTTAACTCTTATTTTCTCTATCTAAAAAAGCAATAGTAGGAGAGAAGGGAAAAGTAAAGAAATACTACAAATGCAGAAGAGATTGAAAGAATTAAATGAGGTGGTACATGCAAAGCATTTAGACATTATGTCTTTATTAGTAACTTATTAATAAAGGATACATGTAATTACTTTGATTGTGATTATGTATACCTTATAAACAATGCAATAAAAACATAACTACAGCCATAAACTCCACACCCTCTCAACTAATTCATTCAATAATTTTATTAGACACATACCTTATGAAAATTCTGAATTCTAAAAGTGCAGAGATGAATATAACATGCTTTCTGCATTTGAAGAGCTTGCATTTCATCAGAGGAGAAAGCCATGTAAATTAATAACTGTAATTAGAATGATGGAAACTATAATAGAGCAATTACAAAATGTTACTTTTTAGGAGGCATACAGTAAAACTCCAGAAAGAAGAGACAACTTTTTCTATTTCTCCTTTCACCATGGATTACATAATATTTGGGACATGAATCAAGAGAGGCACAGAGCAAGATAGGCACAGAGCAAGAGAGGCAAGCTCATTTCCCCTACAGAACACACACAGGCATATGTGTGTGCACGAACACATACATACACCGTTTTATCCCGTCTTCCTGTTCTTTGTCAGCAGCTTCTCAAAACTTGGAGGAAGGGCTGTAGAATTTGAAGAGCCTCATAGTTGTTTAGCATCTGTCATGTGCCAGTTGTTTTACATACATTACTTAACTTACCATTATTATTAGCCAGTGGGGAATGGAATTACCTCACTTTTCAGATAACGGCTTGAGTTTCTGTGGCAAACTATGGTTTTGTTACTTGGTGACATTCTCATTATCATCATTCTTCTGATGACAGATCTCATCTGTCTGGAAACAGGAGATGGTCCAGCTGGAGCAATTGGAGTCACTAGCTTGGATTCTGTGCTGGAGCTGGCAGTGAAAACTTCTTTTTTTTTGACCACCAATGCTATGTATGTAATCCCAGAGTTGAGGGTAGTCTTGTTGATGCTGCAGGAGGAGGTGAGAGAATGCAAGGAAATAATGTAAGGAGGAGATAAAAAGAAAGTTCTGTTGGTATTGAGTCCTCTGCTCTCATTCTTGAGGTCCCTTGTCTTGACCCTTAGGTTTTCTGAAGCATCCAGTATCTTTTCAATCAATCCTGTAATCCTTATGTCAGTATAAAGTTCAGTTTTTGTCAATTGCCACCTTAAAAGTCCTAATATAGAATATGCAGCTACTGTGGACAGACCTTGAATTTGAACTATGTCTGTGTGACTTAACAGTTTATGACTTTTCACTGAACTAATTCATAGTATTTTAATGTATGTAGGCCCTGGAATTATTTTTAGCCACCATTGTTTGTTCATGTATAGCTATATTTTCAGTCCATATCCTGTTTTAGATAATGTGGAAGTGAATGATGTAATTGTTTCCTTCAAAATATTAGGGAAAAAGTGGCATTTGAAATCTAAATTTTTTTAAAAAAAATATTCCACAAGTCAGTAGAGAGGCTAAATGTATGGGCTCAGGCACTAGTATTCCTGGGTTCAAATCCTGGTCCTTCATCTTATTAGCTGGGTAAACTACATCAAATTAAACAGCTTCTGTGTGCCTCATTTCATTTCTACAAAGTGTACATAATTGTACCTACCACAGGATTTGCTGTGAAAAGTAAATTAATGCACAAGAAGCACTTAGAAAAGTGTCTAAAATATAATGAATATTCAAAGACTGTTGGTTATTTTTATTTTTTAAGTTGTAGTTGTGATATATATAATCACATATCTATTTCATATAATATATATCACATATATATTTCATATATATTATATATAGCACATATATATTTCATATATAATATATATCACATACATATTCTCACACACACACACTATATATATAGTGAAAATCATCTTTAAGTAAAATCTTACCTGAAAACTCAAAATAGAAACTAGAAAATGGCAAAGCTGCTTTGGAAGAATGGGGTTCCTGTATCTCACTTAATTAGTATCAATTTCCCTTTTAAGGCATCTCTAATACATAATAGGAAAATTTATTGAACTTTCACACTGTACTACCTCCACTGTGCTCAGTTTACCTGTATTTTTTAAAAAATGTTATCAGTGCAATGATCTTGCGGGATAGGTATTATTATATTCATATACAAGTTTCTTTATTTTACAGATCAAGAAACTAAGCCTTTTTGAAGGTCAGTAACTTGCCTAGAATCACACAGCCAGTAACCGGAAAAGTTAAGCCTGGAGTTCAGATCTGTCTAATGGTCCTAATCCAAAGCCGTATTCTTAACCATCTTATTACAATGCCTGCCCTCAGGTATCTTAAGTCCCTCATTTAAAAATTACCATTTTAGATGAATTGAGTTATTCTTGTATTTTGAAATGATGAAGAACTGGCTTTGCTTCTGGATTTTCTCCCAGGAATCAATTTATAGAACACATTTTTTAATGTGAGTTTGGGAATCCCTACAGTATAAAACTGTGTAAAATGTGAATTCAAAGAAGCTGGGCCCATTGGAATGAGTATGAATAGCAGGTTACAGAAACCAAGCAAACAAAATGCATGAATATAAGAGATTTAATTAACAAAGAAGCAATAAAGTGCTTAGATTACTTTAAAACAGTAAAATTTTACTGGATGCTTATTTTCTGTGGGTCAATATTTAGCATTGTAATAATCACATGAAGCTACTGGAAACTCCTTTGTGGAAAGATTTCTACCTTCCCGAAAGTCAGACCATCCATGGTATTTGATGCTTGGCAACCAGTAGAGTAGATAGTTTGCTTTCAGTTCTCTTGATAACCATTTATCTTCTATAATGAATCCTTCAGCAGGAAGAAGCTCTTCTGTTCTGCTGACCTCTGGTAATCTTTTTCACACTGATATTTGGAAACATCTCAGAAAATAGGCACTGTCTTCTTTTGTATTCTTCTTTTTCAGTGCTACTTAGTCTGAAAGAAACTTTCAGACTTTGAGTGCACCTTAAAGATCACAACCTCTATGACTGTCTCCCATCTCCCTGAACCAGGCCTAGAAGCATAATTGGAGGAAATTTTACAGGACCATGGGCAGAATCAACCAAGATGCTAATCTTGATAAAAGAAAAGATCTCTGATCAAGAGACCAAATTACTTAAAATGAGACATCTAATGGAATAAATACCATTATTTTACTCTCCTTTACTCTCCTGCTTCTTTTTTTTTTTTTTTTTTTTTTGAGACGGAGTCTCGCTCTGTCGCCCGGGCTGGAGTGCAGTGGCCCGATCTCAGCTCACTGCAAGCTCCGCCTCCCGGGTTCACGCCATTCTCCTGCCTCAGCCTCCCTACAGGCGCCCGCCACCTCGCCCGGCTAGTTTTTTGTATTTTTTAGTAGAGACAGGGTTTCACCGTGTTCGCCAGGATGGTCTCGATCTCCTGACCTCGTGATCCGCCCGTCTCGGCCTCCCAAAGTGCTGAGATTACAGGCTTGAGCCACCGTGCCCGGCCTACTCTCCTGCTTCTTTTGAGCAACTGCTGGGGCTGCTTATTGGGTAAATCTAAATGGAAGCCAGAGAGTGTTAAAGCTGGTTGATGTAGTCTGTACAAGTCAGCCTCTGAAAGCCGAGTAAGAAGGAGATAGGTGGATAGTAGAGTGGATGAAGAAATGAAGGCTACCTAGTGTAGACGGTGTGTGTGTGCACATATACTTAAGTATATGTATACAGAGACACACATATACTTAATTAAAATCCACTCCTTGCCAGTCATTAGAGCAAACTTCACTCCTTGACTGCAATAAAGGAATTTTCTATTATCAGTGGAGCTGGTCTGAATGGAAGGGTTTCTTTTTTATTATAAAACTTTAGATTCGTTATAGCAATTACTTATAGCTGTAAATCAGCCAAGTAGAAAAACAGAAAAATAAGCTAATTTACTTCTAGAAGCTGGTAAGTAATTATATCAGATTAGATCACAGAACAAAAATCCCAGTGGCTTTCCAGGATACAATTCCTGTAATGACATGATTAGAGCTGGCAGTCATAGGGGTTGAGGTACTGGGGCAAATAATCAGAAATACAAAATTCTTCTGGTCCTTCAGTCATGGATGATTTTCAGAGGAACCTGCACCTGTTTCATAGATTGGATCCTTTTCTCTTTCATCTATTAACTTCAGGGATCTATAGTGGGCCTCACTGTATACTGAGCAACTGAATACTAATCATGAGAACTAGTCCAGCTAATTTATAATGCATATGCTTCCAAGGGAATTTGAACATGTAATTCCCAAGTCTAGGAGAAACGTGTTCCTTTCTGGATATCATATATATACAGGTGCAGGTTTGCATTAGAGAAGGTATTTCAATGTTTTTGCTAAAGGGAACTAAGTTTCAAAATCACATAGACTGAATTTGACTTCACTGTAACTGGAACTTTTAACATTTTAGAGCTTTGAAAATTGTCATTAACAGATATGCAAATATCTTGCCAAATGGATTATGTAATCAATGTAATAAATGAAATAGCTGACATTCCTCCTCTGTTTGAGGATGTCAGAGACAACCTGGCAGCTTGCTTTTTTGAAGTAGTTGTAATATGTAGGGTATCAACATCCCTGAAAACATGCCCTGGGCTGCTCTTGGAGAGAGACCACCAAAAGGAAAAAAAACTCTTCAGCTCTGCCTCCCAGCCCAGACCCCCAGCTCCCAAGTAATATGGGAATCTCTCCTGACTTCAATCCTTTGGGGACATACGCCAGCTTATTGAAATCAACAGGACTATACTGGTCAGAGGCAGGGAAAAAAAATCCTTTGACCTCAAAGGGACTGATATATAAGAGAAGTACAGACAAGAGGCAGCAAAGGCTTTTGGAGAGAAGCTGCTTTTTGAAGACTCTCCTGGCTGATCAAATGGCCAGGTTCCATGCTCTTAAAAGTAATGTTCTCCTTACTAAATTTATTCAGTGACTACCTGTGTCACTGCTTTGGATTCTGCATCTCTGTGATTATCCTTCTATGAGACCCTGCCATCAATCCAATCTCTACTTGGTGACTTGGTGATGACCTGGGCACCTCTGAATTGCACCCTAGTGACTCAGGGGGAGAATCTTAGATGGCATAATCTAATGCCTCTTAGACTTTTCCCTCTACTGTTCTCATTATACTTTTATGGTTTTATTATATTGGGATTCCACTAGTACTATTATTTAATATTTTTTAATTTACTGTTTTTGTTTCAAATATGCTTATTCATAATTTAATAGTTTTGATTTGCTAGCTATGTTTCTACTCTCATGCATATTAAAATTAATACATCATTATTAAAATAAAAATATATTTTCATGTGCCACTAGTTATATACATGCCATACTTTAGGAAACACTGGTTACTCATAGCCACCTAGTAACAACTTTTAGGAAAGACACACTAAAAATAAGAGGACCCATTTTTCTACCTTCCAGATGATTTAAAGACTTGGAACTTAATTTTTTAAATCATTTGATGTTCTTCATTTCTGTAAGAAGCCCATATGCCCCACTGAACAAATCTTCCTAACAACCAGTAAATTTATTATTTGAGCACTGGCATTTCTTGCTGAGAATATTGAAAACAAATGGAAATAAAGAAAATAATTTCTGGGCCGGGCGCGGTGGCTCAAGCCTGTAATCCCAGCACTTTGGGAGGCTGAGACGGGCGGATCACGAGGTCAGGAGATCGAGACCATCCTGGCTAACACGGTGAAACCCCATCTCTACTGAAAAATACTAAAAACTAGCCAGACGAGGTGGCGGGCGCCTGTAGTCCCAGCTACTCAGAGGCTGAGGCAGGAGAATGGCGTAAACTCGGGAGGCGGAGCTTGCAGTGAGCTGAGATCCGGCCACTGCACTCTAGCCCGAGCGACAGAGCGAGACTCTGCTTCCAAAAAAAGGAAAATAATTTCTGGAAGTGGTATGAAAGCAAATAAAAATGGATTCTTGGTTATAAATTGTGATGGGAGGCAATTTCTTCATAATTTTCTTGACAGATGAAGAAAGCAGAAAAAAGAGAAGAAAATAGCTGAGAACATAGTGGAATTGCTAATGAACTTTTATGAAAAGAAATGTATAATAATTAATTTTAAAGAGTGCACATTTCTGCATGGAAACCTTACAGCTTCTTTCCCAACCTATTGTAAATTCTATGCAATAAAATGCCTGGTGTGAGTGGTGTGTGTGTATATGTATATATGTGTGTGATTATGCACATATATGCCAATCAAGACAAAGGTTAGGATTTATATCTGGACCATAGTGGCCCACACCATAGATTTGTTACTCCCAAATTATTCACAATGCCTTTTCTTGCTACCTACATATTCAGGCACAGGGACAAGGCCTGCATGCTAAGGCTGGCAGTATAAATGTAGGAAGAACATAAGGCCTCTAGGGAATCATGGAGGTGACACACCAACCCTGAACTTCTGATTTTTGGACTTCTTATGAAACCATTATGTGAAACCATTATTTGTTGAGGTTTTACTTGCTTACAGTTAAATAAATTATTAACTGAGATAGAGAGTAAGATCATTCATCAGTTAACTATTAAAATATGAGCCAGCCTTAACTCTGAGAATGTGGATTTTCAGAATTGACATAAATTTTTTGGAGGTCACTGCATTTTATTTATTTGTAAGTTGACAAATACAAATTGTATATATTTATGGTGTACCACATAATGTTTTGATACATGTATATACTGTGGAATGGTCAAATCAAGCTAAATAACAAATGCATTACTTCAAATACTTAATTTTTGTGGTGAGAACGCAAAATCTACCTTCTTAGTAATTTGCAAGTATAAAATGTGTTGTTATTAACCATAGTCATCATGCTGTGAAATGCATTAGTTGAATTTATTCCTTCATCTAATTGAAATTTCATATCCTTTGACCAATATTTTCTAACCCTCCCTCTACCTGAACAACCCCTAGTAACCACCATTCCATTCTCAGTTTCTGTGAGTTCAACATTTTTAGATTCCACATACAAGTCAGAGCAAGCAGTGTTCGTCTTTCTATGTCTGGCTTATTTCATCTAACATGAGGTCCTCCAAGTTCATCTATGTTGTTGCAAATGACAGGATTTTCTTTTTTATTTAAGGCTGAATAAAATCCCGTTGTGTATATATACCACATTTTCTTTACCCATTAGTTCACTGATGGACACTTAGGTTGATTTCCTATCTTGACTATTGTGAATAATGCTACCAGGAATGTGGGAGTGCAGAGATCTCTTAGATATACTGACTTTATATCCTTTGAATATATAGCCAGTGGTGGGATTGCTGTAGCTTCTGGTATTTATATTTTTAATTTTTTGAGAAACCTCTGTAGTGTTTTCCATTCTGGCTGTACTAATTTACATTCCTACCAAAGTGTACAAGGGTTCTCTTTTCTTTGCATCCTTACCAATCCTTGTTATCTTTCATCTTTTTTATAATGGCCACTCTAATAGTTGTGAGTTGATATCTCATTAAGATTTTAATGTGCATTTCTCTGATGATTAGTGATGTTAAACATTTTTTCACATATATGTTGGTCATTTTTTTGCATTTCTTTGAAAGAATGTTTACTCAGAACCTTGGCCAAGCAGGTCACTGTATATTTTTAAGTCAAAAAATCAGGCTAAAGTTAAATCTGATTTTTCTCTTTTCTCATTTGTTGCAGTTTTTAGTCTCTTGTTTTGGTTTCTTGTTATTTTTATAATTTCAAAATAGTGAAACTGACCCAAAGCTTGGAACTTGGACCTTTTCTTTCTTTTACTCTCACTCTCCTGGGGATGTCTTCTTTCATCTTCTGGTTTTAAAGGCCATGTATATGTTGATTATTCACCAATTTATATCTCTATTCTAAACTCTCCCTGAAACTTAAGCTGAAATAGGCAGCTGGCTGTTTGACAAATGCAATTGGGTGTCTAATAAGCGTCTCTTTCTCCTGCCCTCCCATGTTTTTCTCCATCTCAATGAGGTGATCCCTTCCTGCTAGTTCCTGAACTAACAAGAGTCATCTTTGACTCTTTTTTGTTGTTGTTTATCTAATTTTCACTCCATTTATAAGATATAATAGTTCTTGTCTGAATGTACTTGTGTGTACTTAGGATTCAATCCACCACTTTTCCATTAGCAGCCTAGTCACCACCTCTTGGGTGGACAATTACCATAGCCTCCTAGCTTATCTCACTGCTTTTGCCTTGACTGTCCATAGTTTATTTATCCCACTGCCTCCATGGTAATTACTTCAAAACATACAACCAGTTACATACCTCTCTGGCCTTATTGGCAGCATCCACATAAGCCTGTTTACTGTTTACCTTTAAACATGCCAGTTACTCTCAAAGACTTTGCATCAACTGTTTAACCTTTCCACAATTCTCTTGCCCCAGAGATATAGTTGGCTTACTTTCTATTTTCTTTTAGGTTTTTGGCCACCTTGGCAAAGTCTTCCCTGACTCTTAGTTAAAAATACATTTTCTTTCATGCCCAACACTGGCACTGCTCATTCTTCTCTTTCCATGTTTTTCTTCCTATAATTCATCATCATCTGACATACTATAAATGTTAGCTACTTAGCTACTTAAGAAATATCTCCATGCACTGCAATGTAGGCCCCATATTTGTAAGGATTTTGTGTTTTGTTCAGTGTTCATTCCCAGAAGCATTTCTAACAGTGCCTGATGCATGGCAGGTGCTCATTTGTATTTGATGAGTTCATTTACAAACTGTCTTGGCGTTCTAAACGGCCTGACCTCAACACTAATGCTCTACAAAATAGAAAGTATGATTCATTATCAGCCAGTGTTAGAATCACCTGGGGTATGTGTAAAATAAAGATTGATCACCCAAAAGACCTATGTAAGTTTGAATTTCTTGAAATGTGGTACAGGAATCTGCATATTAAACTACAATTTTTAGTGATTGATATGCCCGCTGGGATGACAATCAGAATAACATATTCAGAAGTGGTTATAGGCAGGATTTTGGCAGCCGTGATCTTCTCCCCATTGTGCTACACCTGTGGACATGTTACATTACATGGTTAAGGGGGATTAAGGTGGCAGGTGGAATTAAGTTTGCTAATCAGCCGATTTTAACATGGTGAGAATATCCTGTATTATTTGGGTGGACCCATCATAAACATGGTCCTTAAAATAGGAAGTAGAACACAGAATAGGTAGAGAGAGATGAGATAAAAGAATGAGAAGTGTTTCAAAGCACAAGAAGAATTTGACCCACTGTTACTGGCTTTGAAGGTGGAAGGTGGGGTCATAAGCCAAGGGATGTGGGCTGCCTATAGCAACTGGGAACAGCCATCACCTGGTTCTAGGAAATGGGACCTCAGTCCTACAACTGCACAAAATCAATTTCTAAATGAGCAGGAATGAAATGATTTTCTCTTCGAGGCTTCAGAAAAGAACAGTCTTGCTGAATCTTCATTTTAGACAAGTGAGATCTAATATTCTGACCTACAGAATTGAAAAGATAATAAATTTTTATCATTTAAACTACTAAATTTGTGATGATTTGTTATAGCAGTAATTCAAATCTCATACATCAATTATGGAAAACATATTTCATAGAATTTTATTGATCATTATGGCCTTAATCAGTTGTAGCCTCAGATTTTAGGGGGATTATTCTCTTTTTTGTTTCTCTGCTGAAAATCTAGTGTAGGATCATCAAATATTAAATGACATCTAACATGATCTAATAAGGTGATTGATCCAGTTTTCTTTGGCATTTACTGATTGTGTGGAGAAGGATGAGGTCAATCTGGAAATCAGCATTTTACCTTTGGTTTGTCTCATTAACAATGAAGAAATTTTAAACAGGAGAGTGAAATGATCAGATATTGACAACTATGTGAATATTGGCTTATAGGAACCAATACTGGGATTATTAATACAAATTTACTTAATGTTATTCTTTTAATCCTTTGAAACTTCAAAAGCATATCCTCTAATGTGTATATTTATTAAGCTTCCTTGGAGGACAAAAGACAAGAAATAGAGACCACACTTCAAAAAGTTGTATAGTTTGTATGTCTTGCAACTCTACAGCATGTAATCACATTGACTGCATTTTAAATAAAGTTGTCTGTAGCCGTACAATACACTATGCAGCTGAACATGACAGCCCTGGAAGCACCATGTATGACTGTAGTGCTTCTATCTTTATTTATGATAGAAAGAAAAAGAGCTTTGGGAGGCTGAGGCGGGCGGATCACAAGGTCAGGAGATCGAGACCACGGTGAAACCCCGTCTCTACTAAAAGTACAAAAAAAAATTAGCCGGGCGCGGTTGTGGGCGCCTGTAGTCCCAGCTACTCGGGAGGCTGAGCCAGGAGAATGGCGGGAACCCGGGAGGCGGAGCTTGCAGTGAGCCGAGATCGCGCCACTGCACTCCAGCCTGGGCGACAGAGCGAGACTCCGTATCAAAAAAAAAAAAAAAAAAAAAAAAAAAAAAAAGAAAGAAAAAGAGATAGCTTGTTGCTGTAGGTTGAATGTCTCCTTCAGAGCTCATGTTGAAATTTAATTGCCAACGTAACAGTATTAAGAGAAGGGCCCCGTAAAAAATGATTAGGTAATGAAACCTACCCTCTCATGAGTCAAATAATGCCATTATTGCATGCTCCCTTGTCCTTCTGCATTGGGATAATGCAGCAAGAAGGCTTTCACCAGATGCTGGTGCTGTGCTCCCAGGCTTCCTAGCCTCCAGACCTGTGGAATACATTTCTTTTCTTTGTCAGTTACCCAGTCTGTAGTATTCTTTTATAGCAGCAGAAAGCAGACTAGACACATGACAAGAAGAATGACCACTAAGGTGGGCCATTTGAGTACTTTTTCAACACTAACTAAATTTCTTATTGACTTTGGATAAATCATTTTGTTAGTCACAACCTTAGTCTTTATAAAGCATATTATTGGGTTATATCATCACTAATATTCCTTCTAACTATAAAATTTAATGATAAATGAATGTATATTTTGAGACCTTCTAGTATTTCTTTTCATTAAAAACCAATTCTTCATTCTTCCCACTCTGTGCATGTTTGTGGATTTCAGTAAGTATATGACTCTTAAATTCTGGTTAAAAAAATTTTTTCTTTATTGATATACATATGATTAATAAAAAGTATATTGCAGAGTAACCAATTTTTAGTCACTTTAAATACCATGAAAAATTTATAAAAACTTGATGGCAAAGTCATTTTCTGTTTTTAAAGTAGTTACAGAACTTATAAAGATGTCATTGTTCCCAATTTTATACATGAAATTATATACATGATGAATGTATGAATATTCATAAAATTTCAAGTGCAGTCACGTCTGGCTAGAATAACAAATTATTTTATTTTTCTTATTGTATTCTCTAATAAATGCATAATTATTTTACAATCAGAAAAAACATATAAGATTTTAATAAAAATATCCTTAACATTAAAAAGCATCATTATGTCATTATTAACTACCACTCAAAGAAAAATTGCATTCGCAATATTTAGCATGGCAATATCTCACTAAGATGCTCAGAAGAGTAATGGAATGAAAACTTGCAAGTCTGATTATATACTCCAAACCAAGTTATAAAAGGTAAATTTTATCAGTAATTCAAAAAGGGTCAATGCAGGATTGGTAACAAACCTTTAACTTGCTCTAAGAAAGGTAAAGAAAAAACAGATAGAAAATATAATAGTAAGTAATATATTAGAAAGACATTTATTTTGTGAAATATTAGACAATAATTCTGGCATACCTAAAGATGCTGTACAGCAGCAAACATTGCTAACTCTTGTCTCTCAATTGTTTTTTACTTAATTCATCAGAAAGTTAATATAAATAAAAAATTATAAGATTAGTGCAATATAATGGTAAGAGCATTGTTAAAATATAATGTAGTCAAATTCAGAAGTTTTAAGCATACAATTAATTCCACGAGTTTTGACAAATATTCATAGTTGTACAACCGCTACCACAATCAAGATATACAACATTTCCATCACTTGAAATCACCCCTTTGCAACTGATCCCTCCACGTTCCTCAGGCTAGTAACCACCAATCCGCTTTCTGCCTCTATAATTTTACTGCAATTAATCCATTATCTCTCGTAACAACAGTTCGTTCCTTGTTTAAATCATTTTATGATGTTAAATTGGGTGAATAAAGAACACTTTGTATTTTCATTCACAAGATTTTACTAAATAAATCTCATATGAACATTTGAGAACAATTCTTTGCATGGATGTGTTTTGCATGACCAAATGTCTAGGCACCCCATGGCCAGAATTTAATTTTTGGGGTTTTATTTAACATCAGGAGCAGATTGGTTAATAAAACGAAATGCATATTGAGAATAAGATGGCCGCCTGACCTTTCAGGGTCTAGGGCTGAAAAGTGTCTCAGGGTTGCTGCTAAATGGGCCATGAACTGGGCTGGGTTTTTCATATTTGATGAAAAAGAGCCTAAACGCTAACTGATTTGGGAGAGGTCGGATAAAGAAAAAGGAAGATTAACCTTGACTATGCCTTTAGCTCTAGCCACTTTTTTAAGAGGAAATCGCTGGACGGGTGGGGGATGGCTAGTTGCCGAAGGAAACTGTAAGCCAGAAACTGTAAGCCATACCAGATGTGAGGAGGGGAGGTGATAAAAGGATTATAGGGTGGGGGAGCAGAGACTGAGGAAAAATTGGGACCTAGCTCGGCCTTGCGAGGAGGGGAGAGGTCGAATGGTCTGTAGAAAAGGAAGATTAGAAAGACTCAGCAACGCTTGCGGTTGGAACTGAGGGGACAGGTGAGAGGGAAAGAAGGAAGATTTGGGATGAGTTGCATTGGGAACAGAGACTAGGGAGGGACCCATGTGTAAAAGAATGCCTGGAAGTCAGGCACCTCAGACGGTTTGCCTATTTTACCACAAGAATTATTTAGATCTTGTAGGATGGAAAAATCGAAAGTGCCCTTTTCTGGCTATTTGGAACTACTGTCGAGTTTGTATTGGGGTTAGGCGGCATTGTAGAAGAAAATAAGGCATTTAGGTTTTAGGTCAGGTGTGAGTAGAAGAGGTTCTAAGTTCTTGAGAACACAGGCTATAGAGAAGAAGGAAGAATGGAGGGTGGAAGGTTGCCCATGGTGAAGGAGGCAAGCCCAGAGAAAAGAGAGAGTAGAGACACAGAGAGAAGGAGTTCGGGGGTTCTTACCCTCCAGAAAAGCAGGGTCAGGGAGCAGAAATAAGGTATTGGGGTGCAAAAAAGAGATTGGGGTGCAAAAATAAGAGGGGAGGCAAAAATAAGAGGTTAGGGTTCTTGCCCCTCCCCCAGAAAAGCACAGATGGGGTAGAGACAGGGAGAGAAGGGGTCGGGGTGCTTGCCTCTCCCCCAGAAAAGCAGAGAAGGGGTAGAGACAGGGAGAGAAGGGATTGGGGTGCTTGTCCCTCCCCCAGAAAAGCAGAGAAGGGGTAGAGACAGGGAGAGAAGGGATCGGGGTGCTTGCCCCTCCCTCAGAAAGGTGCAGCTTGCCGCTAAAGGCGAAGGACCAAGGCGGGCGTCCCTGCAGCGTGGTCAGACACCTCTGAGACGTGGGTGAGTAATAAGAGAGGCATCCCTGCAATGATTAAACACCAAGGGAAGGCTGCCTTCCCCAGTCTGTGACCAGCGCCGGCGTTTTCGGTCCACAGATAAAACGTGTCTCCTTTGTCTCTACTAAAAAATGAAAGGAATTGAAATTAAGAGAAGGGAGAGATTGAAGAGTGGCGCCAAGATTGAAAGGAGAAGGAGATTGAGGGATAGTGATAGAGGTTGGAGAAGAGAGTAAAAAAGAGGCCCTTACCTGATTTAAAATTGATGAGATGTTCCTTGGGCTGGGTGGTCTGAGGACTAGAGGTCATAGGTGGATCTTTCTCACCAAGCAAAGAGCAGGAGGACAGGGGATTGATCTCCTAAGGGAGGTCCCCTGATCCGAGTCACAGCACCAAAATGGCATGTGCGTCCGTGTGAAGAGACCACCAAACAGGCTTTATGTGAGCAACATGGCTCTTTATTTCACCTGGGTGCAGGCGGGCTGAGTCTGAAAAGAGAGTCAGCAAAGGGAGATAAGGATTTTTATCTTTTTATAGGATTTGGGTAGGTAAAGGAAAATTACAATCAAAGGGGGGTTGTTCTCTGGCGGGCAGGAGTGGGCGGGGGTCACAAGGTGCTCAGTGGGGGAGTTTTTGAGCTAGGATGAGCCAGGAAAAGGATTTTCACAAGATAATATCATCGCTTAACGCAAGGACTGGCCATTTTCACTTCTTTTGTGGTGGAATGTCATCAGTTAAGGCGAGGCAGGGCATTTGCACTTCTTTTGTGATTCTTCAGTTACTTCAGGCCATCTGGGCCTATACGTGCAAGTCACAGGGGATGCGATGGCTTGGCTTGGGCTTGGGTTCAGAGGCCTGACAATGGGTATACCCAGAAAAGCAAAGAAAAGTTAGGGTTTTTAAAGACAAAATAAGGAAAGCTACACAAAACATAGGTTGTTTTGAAATAATTATTCTTAGCTGCAAGGATAGACAACAAAGGTGCCATTGGTCCAAGGTTGAATAGGAAGTTGTTGGGCAGAAGTCCTCCTAGAAGTGTTCTTTGTTTAAAGTTCAGGTGGTCCTTCTGCAAAGTTGTGGTTTACAGTGAGTCTTTGTCATTGCATTTATCATAGGTGCATGAAAGTCCCTCTTTTCTGGCCCTGATTACATTTTGCTAGGATTTTGCATAAGTGACTCAATTTTTATTCTCACAACTTTCACACTACCATGTGACAATTGTAAGGTTTAGTTTTACTGATCTCCTCTCTCATTTAGCACTCCCCTCCTTCTGATATGTGCTTTTATTTTGTGTGTGTGTGTGTATGTGTGTGTGTGCACATGTGACTTTCCTGTTGGGGCAAGCAATATTCATGTGTCTTAGTTTGCTATTGCTAAAATGGTGTTGATAACAAACCACCACAAAACACATTGGTTTAAAACAAAATTGATTTATCTTTATAAACATGCAGGTCAGTTGGGGCAGCTCTGTTGATCTCAAAGGAGCTCACTCATGGTTTCTGCAGGTCAGCTGATGCAGGGGTGGGATGGTGGGGTGAAGCGAATGGCTTTCTGATCTAGATTAGGTTCAGCTGGGAGGCTTCGCTTCAAGCATCTGACCTGAAGGTAGTCCTTTTATGTCTCTAATACTCTTTTGGACCAGTGGCCAGTGGGGAAGGTTATTATCATGGTAATTGCAGAAGCATAAGACTACAGGTGGAGACATTCTAGGGTTTTCAGTGCCTACATTCAGAACTAGCACATTGTTTTATCTGCCTTTTTGCACTGACCAACCCAAGGCACCTGGCCAAGTCCAAGGCTACTAATCATGCAAGTACTCTGTGCCTATGGTTAGACCTTGGCAAGGATTTTACTCCGTAACTTCCTTCTCAAATCTACCCCACTAGGTCTCAGTTTTTGCCAACTGTAAAGTGAGAGACTTAAGCTGGGTGGGCTGAAGAGTCATTTGATTGTTACGATTTTAATTAATCAGATATAAAAGAGCATAATTTAGTTATGCTATTTTACTGACCTGCACTAAAAACAAAAACACTATTTACCAAAGAGTAAATTGGGAAGAAAATAAATTATTAAAATATTTTGATCATCAGTTTATTTCAAACTACTGCTGAAATCTTTCTTTATATTTTTGTTTAATAATTAACAAATAAGAAATGACATACCTGTGCTGCACCTGCCGCGGATGTCTCCATTGTGTGCAGCTGGAACATATTGTTCATTCAGCTGCTCTATGCAACTGCCAAGAATAAAAGGATATACAGGGACAGAAATGATTCTCTTTGACTCTAAGTATGGTTTATGCCTTTTATTTTGCCTTCTATCTCCAAACACGAGTACGTTTCAGAGTTGGAATATGGTTTTTCTACAGAAAGAATATGTTTTTCTACAGAAAGAATATGAAATCTCTATCCTATGGCTCCTGCTATCTGTACTTCATCCTCCTCTACCAATGCGTTCATGTGAGGCTGCCTTTTTGGTTTTGCCCAGTTAGAAAGTCTGGTATTTCATTCTGGTATTCATAAGTATTCTTTTATTTTATTTTAAAAAATGGTTTTAGTTGTTGATATCTGTGAGTGTTTTGATATGCATCAGGAGAACAAAAACCACAAATATATCGAGGGAGTGAGATGAAAGTGAAACAATTAGGAGGGAGAGAGCCAGTTTTATTCCCTCAGGAGCAAGTAAATCTGGAAAATGTAAGAAACTGATCGTCAATTTCCTTATAAAAAATAAATAAATAAAATACAAAGGAATATAATACCTACCTCAGAGAGTGGTTGTTCAGGAAAATTGATATGAAAGATGGAAAGGTCACAATGCCTGCTCAGTAATTATTCATTTCCTTTCTTTTGTGGGGGGTCATCACTAACACAACTGGACAATACTTGGCCCCATTTAGCTATAGCTTCCCACCTAATAGGTCTCTGGACTAGTGACCTAAAGTGACCCAAGCTCAGACGTCTCACCAGGTAGTATAGAATCACATGCTAGACTAGGGCTGCTTCTATTTTAGACCTAAAATGGCTCTTAAAGCTTTATGATTTATTGGTTTTTCTGACAAGTACAAGCTCTGGGAATACAAATTACTAAAGCATAATAACTAGAGTCATAAAGATAAACAATTTTATCAGCTACAGGACTAATAGAGAGAGAGAGAGACAGAGAGAGGACATAATAACTGAGTGTAACTGGACATTTAGACAGAATACTGGGTTCTCAGATTCTTTATTCATGAATGCATGCATATATTTAATTGCAGTCTTTTCCGTTCTGGATTTTAGTCTTTTTATTTCACAAAGTTTGACTCATCGTTGTATATCAGTTATCGCTTTCACATGTATAAGACACTCTTCACAAAGCTCTGGGAATGAATTTTCTTCATTCTTTTTCTTAATTTATAGTATGTTGAGATGGAGCTTGAATAAAAGTAGCTAAAATTGTGTTTTATCCATTCATTCATTTAGTCTACTTAATATTTCATGGCTTTATTTTGCTGTCAGATGTGCTATCACATATATATTATCATGGGCAAATGTTTCTTTAAGTCAGTTTTGTATATAATAAATTGCATTATTTAAATCTATTTACCTTTTCACTAAAAATTTCTGTCTTGTCTGTGGGTCTCCTAAGATACTCTTTGTTAAAGATTTATTTAAAGGTAAACTGCTATAGTGATCATAATTATCTTAGTAGAGAATAACCTCCTGTGTGCAGGTTTATAAATTATTTACCTATATATATTCTAAATTGAAGTACTTTCTTTCATGATTGAGGAAAGAAATATAGCAAATTGAAGACTACTGCAAAACAGAGAGAAACCCTTTCATAACTTTGCTATCCTAATGACATTAATTTTCACTCACAGATGAAAATTGATTCTAATCCACATGCCTATACATTTGATAATTGCAGTCATTATTTCCACACCATTTCTGATTTTGAAATCATATTTCTAAATTTGAAGCCATATTATAAGCATCTCGAGATACTGTATCTTGAAAGAGTACATAATTATTCATGCTTATGTGATATTGTATTTTTTGATACAGTTTAGCAAATTCCTTTATTGAACATATATTTGACTTCCTGGTTTTCCTTCCTTTTTAAGATGGAGTCTTGCTCTGTCACCAGGCTGGAGTGCAGTGGTGCGATCTCAGCTCACTGCAACCTCTGCCTTCCTGGTTCAAGCGATTCTCCTGCCTCAGCCTCCTGAGTAGCTTGAACTACAGGCGCCTGCCGCCATGCCTGGCTAATTTTGTATTTTCTGTAGAGACGGGGTTTCACCATGTTGGCCAGGATGGTCTCGATCTCTTGACATCATGATCTGCCCACCTCGGCCTCCCAAAGTGCTGGGATCACAGGTGTGAGCCACCATGCCTTACCTAATATTCTTCATTCATTCTTTCCTTTCTGCTTTTTTCTTTCTTTGTTCTTTTTCTCCTTCCTTCCTTTTATGTATTTACAATTCTACTATTATAAGTGATTTGCGAATGAAATACTTTTTCTTTTCTTGTTATACTTCTGTAAATTATTCCCATACGAAGAATTCTTGAGAGTTGAATTACAGCTTCAAAGAGTTTGCTAAGAGGTTAGATCTTAAGTATTTTTACCACCAAATAAATAAATAAATGTAACTGTGAAAGATGAGGGATGTGCTAATTAGCTTAACTATGGTAATCATTTCACTATATATATATATGTACACATGCACACATATATATGTATTTCCAATAATCACATAATACATCTTATACACCTTACATAAATACATTTATTTTGCCAGTTACACCTCAATAAAGCTGGGAAGAAAGAATTTGAATGCCCACATGATGGTTTCTTTATTCTGCCATATTGTTCTCTCACTTGACAATAGTGCTTTAAAAAGTTTTCAATTTGAAGAGGCCAATAAATATACAAAAATAGTCAAACTTTTTATATAATGTGTAAATCCAACCCACATGTAAATATATGAGAAAGGTACAAAAATGCTTGCCTTCATATCTGAATATGATTTCAATTTTTGGTGTTATCATTATTGTATTATATTATTGTTAATATTAAGAGTTGGAAAAGTATTTAAGCCCTGGAGGCATTTGCAATGGTTATCTCTTTTATTGTTTGTGAACTGATTTACCGATTTGGAAAAAAAATCCTTAGTCTAAAATCGTGGTTTCAATACTCTACTACTTACCAAGAATATATTCTCTTTAAAGATTTTTATTTTCATAGACTATGTTATAATGAAATTGACTCTTTTTTGTGTATAGTTCTGTAATGCCTAAAGTTCTTGCCTAGCCACGCCAAAGAATTGGTGTGGCAGCTGACCACGACGAGTGATAGAGACATGGACAGAGAGCAAGAAAAAGTTGTAGGCTTTATTGAACAGAGTGAAAGTACAAAGCTTCCATAGTGTGGAAGGGGTCTTGAACGGGTAGCCACTGTTGGTTTTGGGTGATTGCCTTTTAAACTCTTTACGTGTGGTGGGAAGATGTTACCAGAGCGAGAAACAAAGGCAGCAAATTATTTTGTGATATGTCTTAGATTTTGAGGAAAACCGGAATTGCAACTTAGGTTTTATCTACTTTATGACCTTGCAGGGGCATGGCAAAGGAGACAGTATCTTACAGGACTTTACAAAGTATGTTTACAAGGAAATGGAATTGGGAGCATAGATAAGGTCGGCTGGTCACAGAAAAACAGGCAGTTAACGTTTCTTTTACTTTAGTTTTGTGGGAGGGCGAAGGGAGAGAGGATACAGGGAAACTTACAGTAAAATTTTCACTGTTTATAGCTTTCTTGGGGAAGAAAACACATGCACAAATCCTAGTGTTAGGAATATTTTAAGCATATATCTTCAATATTATTCATCCAGGACTGAAGTAAGTCCTGATGCAGGAAATGAGTGAGTTTCACAGCTTTCTGAGTCCCTGCTCAACCTAGGAAGCTCGGCTGGCACCTCCTCTCAGTTCTATGGCTTTCAACACATATATAGCTCCGAGTAGCTAACACCACAATTGAAATACAGAAAAATTTCATCGCCTTTCCAAATTTCCTTTTACAATACCTTTCCAAGTACACCCTCCTTCCAATTTTAACTTCTGATAATGACTGAGGGGTTCTCTAGCAATGTAGTTTTGTTATTGCAAAAAAATTATATAAATGAAACCATCTATTATCTAATCTTTAAGACCTGCTTCTTTCCTTAAACAATATTTTATTTCACTTTGTTTTCTTTTTATTTTATTTTAGAGACAAGGTCTTGCTCTGTTGCCCAGACTGGAGTGCAGTAGCACAATCCTGGCTCATTGTAACCTTGAATTCCTGGGTATAAGCAATTCTCCTGCCTCAGCCTCCTCAGTATAGGACTACAGGCATGCCAGGACGAGGCTGGCTTCTCTACTCTATTAAGTTTTTTTTTAGTTTTGTCTGTTCATCATTTGTCTGTTTCCCCTTCCTGTTTTCCTTTAGGTTATTTGAACACCTTTAATATTTCATTTAATTTATTATTACTACATTTGACATACATTTTTATACAATTTTACAGCATGTCTGTTGGCAACAAATTCTTCATTTTCTTTCATTTAGCAATGTTTTTATTTCAT
The DNA here is from genome assembly GCF_047675955.1 of Chlorocebus sabaeus. Taxonomy (NCBI): domain Eukaryota; kingdom Metazoa; phylum Chordata; class Mammalia; order Primates; family Cercopithecidae; genus Chlorocebus; species Chlorocebus sabaeus. The sequence continues at coordinate 41,918,294 of NC_132904.1, read as the reverse complement.
CTTCATTGTTGATGGATGTTTTCACTGGATAAAGAATTCTGGACTGACAGCTTTTTTATTTCAGTGCTTTAAAAATGTTTTTCCACTTCACTCTGGTTTCTGCGATCTCTGATGAGAAATTCTCAGTCATTTGAATAGTTGTTTTCCTACAAGCAGGGTTTTTCAGCCTTAGCAGCACTAATACTTGGGGCCAGAAATTCTTGTGGGAGGCTTTCTTGTACATTGCAGGAAACTTAGAGGCCTTCATTGCTTCTGCCCACTAGATGTCAGTAGCACTATCCCCGGCCATCACAGTAAGACCTGTCCCTAGACTGTGCCAGTTGTCCCTGGGTTGTTTCAGAAGACAAAATCACACCCGTTAAGAATCACTGCTATAGAGGTACTGTGTCAATTTTCTTTGGCTACTTTAAACATTATTGTTTCTCTTTAGGTTTTAGAAGTTTGCGATGTGTCTGTATAAAGATTCTTTTGATTTCTCTTGTTTGGGGTTGCTGAGCTTTTTAAAAATTTTCTTGTTTCCTGCCAAACTTAGAAAATATTCACACATTATTTAAAAGAAAACTTTTTTGCACATCGTATTTTCTTTTCTCATTCTGAGACCTCACTGCATGTTAAAACTTGTGTTACTATCTCGCAAGTTCCTGAATCTTTTTTTTTTTCTCACTTTATTTTTTCTCTCTGTTGTTCAGATTGGAGAATTTCTATTCATCTGTCTTCAAGCTCATAGGTTTTTTGCTCTGAAATCTGCATTCTGCCTTTGAGGCCATTCAGTGAGGTTTTACATCTCAGTTATTGTATTTACTGTTTTAAAATTTTCATTTAGTTCTTTATATCTAAAATTTATTCCTGATATTTTTAATGTATCCATTTATTTCAAGGGTTTGAAATCCTTAATTCCATTTATTTATTTATTTAGAGATGGAATCTTGCTGTAACGCCCAGGCTGGAGTGCAGTAGTGTGATGTCGGCTCACTGCACCTCCGCCTCCTGGGTTCAAGCGATTCTTCTGCCTCAGCCTCCCGAATATTTGGGACTACAGGCTTGCACCACCAGGCCTGGCTAATTTTTGTATTTTAAGTAGAGATGGGGTTTCACCATGTTGACCAGGCTGGTCTCAAACTGCTCACCTCAAGTGATATGCCTCCCTCAGCCTCCCAAAGTGCTGGAATAATGGGCATGAGCCACTGCACTTGGCCCTTGAAATCCTTAATTCTTAGAGCATTTTTCTAAAGCAACTTTGAAGTCTTTTTTCTGATAATTCTAACATTGGTATCACCTAGTCATTGGTTTCTGTTAATTACCTTTTTCATGTGAGTTGTGATTTTCCTGGCTGTGGGTATGCTAAGTGATCTTGGCTTATTTCTTGGAAATTTTAAACATGATATGAAACTTGTTTTTTTGTGATTTGTATGTATTTTTTTTTAATTTTTCATAGAAATGGGATCTCTTTATGTTGCCCAGGCTGCTCTCAAGCTCCTGGGCTCAAGGGATCCTCCTTCCTCAGTCTCTCAAAGTGCTAGTATTATATCCATGAGCCACTGTGCCTGGCTTGGTATTTTTGTTTTAGTATGCAATTTACCCAGTTGTATTCAGGTCATACATTTTAACCTGCTTTTTGTGAGTTTTGGTTTCAGTTATGTTTTCAAAGCATTTGTAGTGCTACTCCGACGTGTTCCGTGTGTGCACCAGTAAATGGCTAGATGGGACTTTGGCACTTATCTATTCTTTAGTTTAGATTTTAATGTCTGATATGCTATTTAGTGTCAGATCTGTGAATGCACAGCTTACTACTTTATGAGGTTGCTCTTCTGAGCTCATTCCTCTCTGTGATCTCTCCAGCCCTTTCTGGTTCCCTTAGGCTCTCTTATCTGTCCTCTGGCCAGAAAGCCAGGTTTTATTTATCTTCCTTTAGCTTCACACTTCCCATGAATATGCCCTCATTCAAGACCAAGCAACAGGAAGACAGAGAACAAAAGGAAATAGGAGGTTGTCTCACCCTCTTGGCACCACAGCTCCTCTAATCAGAAGAGTTTCTCTTTTCTCAGAGATTTAGTCCTGTGAGCCCCATTATTTCAAGATTGCCTGAGAACTGATACATGAGAAAATAGAGAAACAAACAAATACACAAGGGATTCCCTATCCTCCACCCCTGAGCATTGCATTATGAAACCCATTTCCAGCTCCTAGAGCCAGAATCAGAAGGTTCCTTGTGGAGCTCTCTATATCCACATCCCTTTGCAGTTCCAAGTTTAAGGGTTATGTTGAATCCAGGCTGGGATTCCAAGTCTAGGGAGATTGGGTGTTATACCAAATGGAAACACACTCACCGCCACCCACCCCCGACACACACAAGTAAACTCACCTATGATATAGCAGTACTTAAATACTCTTCTTCTTCCTGAGTCTGCCAACTATTGCTTGCTTTTCACAGTTCTCAAATGGCTGCATCATGCATTCTGTGCACATTTTATAGTTGCAATAAGTATGAATGATAGAGTGGGATGCATTTACTCCATCCACTTGAAACAGGAGCATGTGTTATCTCAGTAATTTTGATGTAAGCAAACTTTCTGAAAAGGAGTTTTAGAATAGGCTTGTTAACTGAATACATGCCTCCCAGATAAACTGTAACCTCCTGCCAGAGAGTAAAGCCCTTGGTGCTTTATTGTTGTCCTTTATTTTTGTTGTGGTGACTTCAGAACACCTAGACCTGTACGTTTTTTTTGCAGAGATTTTTAAGATGTGACAAATGAACTTAACAATCTCCTTTATTCACACTATTACCTCATTAACAGCTTGTTCATCTTATCTACAAAAACAATGGCAAACGAATTTCATCTAAAGTTCTTTCAAGGTCATCTAATTTTGGGTACCTAGAATGTGGGTCTGGGAAGAATAGAGAGGATCCATAATGTTTATCAGGAAGGTGTACCTGGATTGAATAGTGTGACACATCTTCCATGTTTGATTAGTGTGACATATCTTCCATGCAAAAAGGAGAGAGATGCATATTCTATGTACCTGACTACTTAGAGCTACATGTTTTCAGAGTAGTGAAAGTAAGCTGGTGAGCAATAATTAATGAGTTGTTGGTACTTTGTAATCCCATTGAAGGTAAAGTTTTACTTGGTTAACACAGAAACCATGTCGTAACACTAATTAACAATAGTTTCTTTGTTGTACAAAAGTCTTGATAACTGACTCCATCCTTCTTGAAGCTTTAACCCAAATGTAAGTCTCACCAGCTTTTGTTCAAATGAAGCCACATTAACATTAGCGTCTAAATTATTACAATTCTTAGTTCTAATGACTCACTTTAGGTAGCTATTTTCCAATGAGAATTTTATACCCTCCTGACAGTATTTAGATAATCTGTGAGAATAGTTGCCTAAATGATTGAAAGTGCCACAGGCATTATGTTGGTAGGGTTTAGGAACTCTAGAAGGCCTGCAGTGTGAGAGACAGACAAACAAAAGAGAATATTATTTTGGCAGAATTCGAATACAAAGTTAAAATATACAGATATTCTTAGATTAGGGCAAGAAGTGTTTATGTATCAGAACTGTTGTAAATAATCCTGTCCAGGTCCCAGGGAAATACTTTTCTGTATATGCTCTTGGAATAAAAAATGATGGCATGTGTACAGTGAAGATACATGGCTTTTGCCACTGCTGATGTTAATAACACATTGTTTTAGAGGGCAAAGATGATTTGACAGGCAGAAATGCTTGCTTAAGAGAAGACAGATTAATTAAACTGTCGAATTTGTTCTCTAAGACAGTCTGAATGCAAACAATACTTACATACATAATTACGTCTTAACAATAATGCTGAGTGTTCATTACTTTTTTGCTTCTCTTTGTGTTCCAATTTGTAATTACTCACAATCTAGCACACTATTTACATCCATTGTACATGGAAACTATGGGACATTTTATAACATTAAACAATTCAGATTGCTCTTAAATTTGTATATATGTAGGTATACAAACAATGCTCATGCAGTAATGCATGTATTATTTACACTGACAACAAGACAATGAATAGAACTGTGAATGGTTTTATTTTTAAACAATCTTTTATAAGACGTAGTTTAAATTTTAAAAATTCACCTTTACTCAGATAATTTTTGTGTAAAATTTTGATTCTAGTAATTATAAATGGTATAGTTTTCTAATTTTAATAGTTTAAACACTTTAGAAAAAATAAACTTTTATCCAGTTTAGGCTTCTGTCTTTGTGATTTTCTTCTAAATTACTGACTTTTCAAGTAACATATAAATACTTATTATTTTTATTATTATTATATGTAATATACTAGTAATTTATATTTGTGATGGGTCTGCCCAAATAAACAGGGATTCTAAGCAAGAACAATGTGCTAGCTGTAATCATGCAACTTCTCCTGTTTCCCCATCTCCCACCTCCAACTAGATAGACACCCCAAAGCCTCTCTAACAAAGAACTTCTGAATAGACCCTGAGCTATTCCAGGTTCCTGTAGTTGCTTCGCAAAGTGACAAATTGCCAGTAATATTCTCATTTGAAATAGCCAGTAAGAAAGGAAAACATTTACATTTAAGATTTCTTTGTGAGCTTTTGTTTGGTGAAAAGTTTAGAAATGGGTTTATGTATTCTTTGGGAATTTGGGATATTTAAGGTGAGAGAATTGAGGAAAGTCCACTATAATAAACAGTTATTGAGTTCAGATTGGTCTCAATATTGGTCATGGGAACACACAGAGAAATCGGATCAATTTCTTGCTTTTGAAGATTATATAGTCTAAGATCATGTATCTTAAATTTTTTCTTCCTATATATATTTTTTGTTTTTGTGTAGAGAAAAGTAAACGTGTACACGCAAGAGTTCTGGGAGCTGGTGGTTTAGGGAGGTTTAGGGAAATGGTGTAGAGAAAGAGGCAAGAAGATTTTTTTTTTCCTTACCTTGTATATTATAAAAAATAAATAAAAGTTTTCCAGTTATCTTTAATCTATGATATCTCTTAAAGAGTAGCATTGATTATTTTCATTTTCTCTGGCTGGGGGTGGTGGAAAAAGACATTATAAGAAGATCTCACATCCTGCTTAGCCATTCCTCAAGCCCACCATTTTCTGTAAATGTGATCTAACTTGCCTCATCAATGGCACCATAGGCCTTGAAATCTAGAATGCTGACTGAAAATATCATGCAGATGTTTTAGTCTACTCTGGCACACACCTTCTTTAACTAGAAGGTTAATTGCTCTGAAATCTTCCAGAAAAAATTATACTCCAAGTATGTTCCATAGTTATTCTGTTGATTCATGCATAGTATATTTGTTGCACTAGCTTGAGAAACTCAAGCAGTGGATACCTGGTAATATGAAGGCTTTTCAATAATATATATAAATTTGGATTTACCTTTTATTTCTTTCTTAAACATATTGAAAAAGATACTTTTACTAAAATCATTTTAATGTAAAAGTACCACAGACTCTACTTTTTGTTTTATTAAAAATTGTGGGGTGGGACATGGTGGCTTACACCTGTAATCACAGCATTTTAGGAGGACGAGGTGGGCAGATCATGAGGTCTGGAGATCGAGACCATCCTGGCTAACACGGTGAAACCCCGTCTCTACTAAAAATACAAAAAATTAGCCGGGCGTGGTGGCAGGAGCCTGTAGTCCCAGCTACTCGGGAGGCTGAGGCAGGAGAATGGCATGAACCTGGGAGGTGGAGCTTACAGTGAGCCGAGATGGCGCCACTGCACTCCAGCCCGGGCAACAGAGCGAGGCTCCGTCTCAAAAAAAAAAAAAAAAAAAAAAAAAAAAAAAAAATTGTGGGCCCGATACAATGGCTCACGCCTGTAATCCCAGAACTTTGGGAGATTGAGAAGAGATGATTGCTTGCGCCCAGGAAGTTGAGACCAGCTTGGGCAACAAATGGAGACTCCTGTATCTACAAAAATGAATAAATGAATGAATGAATGAATGAATGAATGAATAAATAAATAAATAAGCTGGATATGGTGGTGCACACCTGTAGTCCCAGTCACTTGGGAGGCTGAGGTGGGAGGATAATTGAGCCCAAGAGTTCAAGGTTATAGTGAGCTATGATAATGTCACTGAACTCTAGCCTGAGTGACAGAGAGGGACCATGTGTCTCAATAATAATGATAACGATAATAATAATGATAATAATTTGATGTAAAGGTAGCACAGAAAGTACTTTTTCTTCAGTGATTTTTATAATTCATATTACACACAGTTTTGATAAAAATTAATAGTACATTTTCACTGCAGAAAAATATAAATGACCTCGCCTTATAGAATTTTATCCATTGTGACAAAAATTTAACCATATTAGTTGATATTCTATCTAGACTAGTGATCTCAACTATCTGCAACCCACATTTATTTTTAAAAACTAACTTCTAAGGTGTTTTGGAAAAAAATGGAAATGCTTCAAACCCCCATGGACATCCACAAACATATTATATCTATTGACTCATGGATATTTCAAAGGATGGAGTCAAAATATGCCAAAAATAATTTTACATGAAAACAACTCATTATTTTTTAAATAAGGGAAATTTTCCGATCCTATCAATGAATCTGACCTTTTTTCCACTTAAAGCATAGTTACATTGATTTCTTTTTATTGTTGTCATCCCTTCTTGGAAGCTCATGGCTAAGTTTTGCGCTTTATATTTTCTCAAAGAGAATAAATTAATATTGATTTTCTTCACATCTTGCCAACTCAAGTTTTATACACCTTATTTTGCTATGTCTATTATTTAGGTCTATTGTAATTGTGCTTTTATTTTGAGCATCAAGCTCATTTGGAATTGGGCGGGATAAAATTATGCTATTGCTAATTAATTCAACTGTACATATTATTTTACATTTTATGCTTATGAAATACGAGCCAGGTACATACAGAAAATCTGGAAAGACAGTAGGCAGCACTCATTTTAAAGTTCTCCTTACCAAATCTGTCTGCTCTGGCATTAGAGGTTTAGCAGCAGAATTTAGAAGAATTCTATATGATCCAAGTAAATATAGCAGTTTTTTTCAATTCAGGCTTTACTAATGATTGGCTCAACTCACAATATAGAATGAAGACACTATGCTAGTTACAAGAGAGTTAACTTAGAAATATTCATACATACAAAACTATTACACAAAATAGGTGAATTACTTTAATTTTAAATTACTCTTCTTTCCTGAGAAACTGATGAAATCCATTCACAAAACTGGTTAAGGAAATGATTTCTCTATCAGTTTTCCAGATGTTTTTATCATCTTCTCCATGTCCCTTCTTATTTTAATCCTATGCCCTTCTGTGTACTTGCTTAAGATTCCCTTTAGGAAGAGAAACAATCTTCATCAACCGTATTGATAAGGAGGCTTAAGTTCCTTCCCATGTGCAAATATCTGTTTACTATCAGAGAATGACTTCATTTTCTGTTTACATGGCCCTGAGATTTCCTAAGTCTCTGTTAAGTGCTCTGTGTTTTACAGTCAGCTAGCTAGGTACTCAGTCTCAGAATTATACATTTCATAAACCCATAAAGTGTGTTTTTATCTCACAATAAGATTTATGATGAACTAGATAAGCATGGAGAAAAAATAACATCTTTAATATATGGCTGCTGAGCAGTAAGCTAGGCTCTTCTGCTAGTTAAGTAACCACCCACTCCCAGCAGTTTTTTGATTAAAAGTTCCATCTCACCAAAATTGTATTTTTTTACCAGTCAAAATCTTGCTTATAAATAATCAAAATTGTTGCTACACATCTTACTTTCCCTGGCTGGAATGCCATTCTGCTGCATATACACATGTGAATGCCTGTGAGTTCGCATGAACACATGCACACACACACACAGAGTCATGCACACACACACAGTCATGCACACACACAGTCATGCACACACACACACACAGTTACGCACGTGCACACACACATACACACACTGTCACACACACCTACTGTTGCTCACACAAAGTTATTTCTCTAACTATTACTTGATCTTTCTCAATTCAGCTGAGGTGTTCTTTATACCAAAAGTCTTCCAAGATCTTCCTGGTCTGGTTCAGATGCCCCCTTTGTGGTTCTAATACATTCTTTGCACACATCTATTCTAACTCCTCCTGTGGCTGTTGGTTTATTTGCCTTTCTCCCCTACTAGATCATCATACTGTCTGTGAAGAAAGAGAATGTGTATTTTCTATTGTTCTCTCAGTGCCCAGTACAGTGTCCTCTACTGAGCAGGGATCAACAAGCATTTGTTGAATGAATACATAACTGAATTAAATATGAGGATAGTGATAACTGGAGAAAAGAACAAAGAGCTTACTTTTTAAAATGAAGAGTATTGTTTATCTCATAGAGCTCTTACCATATTTAAATTATTTAAAATCTTTGAGTAGTACCTGGCACATAGTAAGCTTTATGTAAGTGTTAGCTATTATTAGTAGTAGTAAATTTAGTGATTTGGAATATTAAGAAACATTATAGCACCCATATTTTGATATAAGAATTGGGGAACTGGAGTTGAAGATGCCAGTGAGTGTCAGGGATTGAAATGAAAAAACAGTGTTAACAAAACCTTCTTTCTAGTTCTGTGATCTTTGTGTCAAGCTCAATCCAAGGTTGTTTTTTAATTCACCAGTAGTTCATTAATATATTAGTATTTAAATTCATATTTTTAAAACAATTTAAATGAATAAAAATAGATGTATATATGTTGGGGATACATGTGATAATTTAATGCATTCGTATAAATTGCAAAGGTCCAATCACTATAGTTGGAATATCTATCAGCATTAATGTTTGTCTTTTCTTTCTGTTAGAAACATTGGATTATTCCCTTCCAGCTATTTTGAAATATAGAATAGATTATTATAAACTATATTCAACCTACTGATATCTCAAACAGTAGGTCTTATTTTTTCTACCAAACTGTGTATTTATACCAGTGAATCAACCACTCTTTATCCACCACCTCCCTTGCCGGTCCCTGGTAACTACCAATCTGGTCTTCATCTTTATGAGAATGGCTTTTTTAGGTTCCACATATGAGTGAGAACATGCTATATCTGTCTTCTGGTGCCTGGCTTACCTCACTTAACATAATGTCCACCAGTTCTATCCATGTTGCTGCAAATAACATGATTTTGTTCATTTCATCGTTGAAAAATATATCATTGTGTATATATACAATTTTCTTTATCCCTTCATTCATGTTGAGTACTTAGGTTAATTCCATATTCTGGCTATTGTGAGTAATGCTGCAATAAACTTGGGGATGCAGATATTTATTTGATATATTGATTTCTTTTATATATGTATACTCTATATGTATTTATATATACCATATATAGTATGTGCATATATATAGTATATGTGTATATATAGTATATGTGTATATATGTATATATACATCTATCTATATCTATGTCTATATATATATCTAGTAGTAGAATTGCTGGATTATAGAGTAGTTCTATTTTTAGTTTTCTGAGGAACTTCCATATAGTTTCCCACAGCAGCTGTACTAATTTACATTCCCAAAATGTACTAGGATTCCACTTTCTCTAAATTCTCACCCGCATTCATTATTCCATCTTTTGGATAAAAGCCATTTTAAATGGGGTGAGATGATATCTCCTTGTGGTTTTTATTTGCATTTCTCTGATGATTAGTAATGTTGAGCATTTTTTCATATAACTGTTGTCCATTTTATGTCTTCTTTTGAGAAATGTCTATCCAGATCATTTGCCTACTTTTTAATCAAATTATTTAATTTTTTTTGCTACTGAGTTGTTTGTGCTTCTTTTATATTTTGGTTGTCAGATGAACAGTTTGCAAACATTTTTCCATTTTGTGGGTTATCTCTTCAGTTTGTTGATTATTTCCTTTGCTGTGCAGAAGTTTTTTTGTTTCATATGATTCCATTTGTCCATTTTTGTTTTTGCTGCCTATGCAAAACATCTCTGCCCAGAGCAATGTCCTGTAACATGTCCCCAGTGTCCTTATATTGGTTTCATAGTTTCGAGTCTTACATTTAAATCTTTAAGTCATTTTGATTTTGATATTTGTATATGGTAAGAAATAAGGATCTAGTTTCATTCTTCTACATATGGTCATCCAGTTTTTCCAGCACCATTTACTAAACAGACTGTCTGACTGTCTTTCCCCATTGCAGGTTCTTGGCACCTTTATCAAAAAAATGAGTTAAGTGTTAATGTGTGGATTTTTATCAGGGTTCTATATTCTGTTCCATTGGTTTTTGTATCAGTTTTTATGCTAAGAACATAATGATTTGGTTACTACAGATTTATAGTATATTTAGAAGTCAGGTAGTATGATACCTTCAGCTTTATTCTTTCTGCTCAGGATTGCTTTGGCTATTTGGCGTCGTTGGTGATTCTACATAAATTTAAAAATTTTTAAAAAATATCCGTGAAGAATTTCATTGATATTTTGATATGGATTACATTGAATGTGTAAATTGTTTTGGGCAGTATAGCAGTTTTCCTCATGCTCTTCTCATGATAGTGAGTTCTCATGAGATCTGATAGTTTTAAAGTGTATGGTGGTTTCCCACTCGCCCTTGCTTTCTCTTTCTCTTCTGCCGCCTTGTGAGGAAGGTGCTTGCTTCTCCTTCTCCTTTGCCTTCTGCCATGATTGGAAGTTTCCTAAGGCCTTCCCAGCCATGTGGATCTGTGAGTCAATTAAACCTATTTTCTTTATAAATTACCCAGTCTCAGGTAGTTTTTTCTAGCAATGTGAAAACAGACTAATACACCATGTGTTCCACGGAGTCACACTTGAGAGGTTGTCACTACAGCATATCTGCACAGTCCATGCCAAGTGTGGGGGGCAGTGAGGCAAGTCAAGTAAGTTATATCTAAATTTTTCAGAGGAAGGTGGTCACCAGGAGTTAATTGTATAAGGCAGATATCTGATCAGCCACATTGAGGACCTGGGGTGAGGCAGGGCACTTGAAACTGTGTCAAGGATGACTAAGCTCTGCTTGTGGTATGAGAAAGTGAAACCTGTATTCAAAATAGATGTGAAGGCAACGTAAAACTACTGAAATTCACTGTACATGTGTACCATCATCACTAGGAGTTAACTTGATTCCAAAGAAAAGTCAATTGGCCACAGTTAAGGAGGAAAATTCAAAATGTCTTTAATTGTGTTTCTGGACACACTTATTTCCAAAAATAAATTGTTAAGCTACCAAATATCTTTTTAAAGCACATATGAATTTATTATTATTTCATTTCCCGCTTAAAAGTCTGAATCAGAAAATTCCTCTATATGCTCAAAACTTTGCTTATATGATACTTTGACAAAGGAAAATGAAAGAAAAACAAAATACATGACATTTTTCAACTACTCTTTTCTCCCCAAGACTTCCCCAATGCATTTTAACCATAGCCATTCAAAAGAACTTACGTCATCCTAACCTGTCAAATTTCACACTGGAACACAGACTTTCCCAATGTTTCCTCAATTAGCATATATCCACTAACACTTTGAAGAAGTAATCAACAATACTAACTAGTTCCCAAATTGGTTCATTTGCTAAGAAAATAGTTAGTCAAACTCTTTAGAATTATATCTAAAAAAGCAACAACTGTATAGAATTTTTTCATTTTTTGAATAATAGGTCATAATACAATAGAAATAAGAAGGATTTTGGAGAAAATGTACTAAACTTGTTTTGATTTCCATATATTTCTTTGGGTGTCACAATGTAATTTTCTCCTTATACCACACATCATTTTCTTTGGCCTTGATCATTGTTTACTAAAAGATATATAAAATCAGCTGAGTGCAGTAGCTCACTCCTGTAATCCCAGCACTTTGGGAGGCCGAGGCGGGAAGATCATAAGGTCAGGAGTTTGACACCAGCCTGACCAACATGTTGAAACCCTGTCTCTACTAAAAAATACAAAAATTAGCTGGGCATGGTGGCGCACACCTGTAATCCCAGCTACTCAGGAGGCTGAGGCAGGAGAATCGCTTGAATCCAGGAGGCAGAGGTTGCAGTGATCCAAGATCATGCCACTGCACTCCAGCTTGGGTGACAAAATGAGACTCCATCTCAAAAAAAAAAAAAAAAAAAAAAATATGTAAACTCTAACTTATGTAAAGATGCAGATTCTGGGGATTGTATAGATAAGATATCAAAATGAGTGATTGCATTATCCTTATATACATATTTTGTTGTTGAAGAAGAGGCAACTTTGTTGATTATCTTCTCATCCTTCCTCCCTCTCTCTTTCCCTCCCTTCCTTCTTTCCTTCCTATTCTCCTTCCTTTTCTTCCCTCCTTCCTACCTTCTTTCCTTTCTTCCTTCCTTTCTTTTTGTCCCCTCAGTATCAACTGTTGTTTATGTTCATGATCAGAATTTTTTTAAAAGAATTGTTTCTAAAGGATGCATCATAAAATAAATATTATGTGACCCACTACTAAAAGATGAGTGATGAGTCCTTATTGCAAAGACCAAGACTTAGGAAGACAGGTGTCATTCAATATCAGTGCAACTGTCTCTAACTAGACAGGTGAAGTGGACCATGTAATAGCAGAGTGTCCAGAAAAAAGACTACAAGGAGAGAAAAAGCTGAAATCCGATTTAGGTTTCTTGTTTGAGCTCTTCCTATATAATTTGGAACATTTTTAAAGGACTAGATATGACCACACTTCCATTTTACCTTCATAACATAAAAATCTTCCAATAGAAAAGTTATTAAAAATGGTCAGATAGAAAACTTTTTAATGGAATACAAAAAGTTCAGGAACTTTTTCAATAATAGCTTTTTTCCTTTCACAAAGTGTATGGCTTTAATCTAGTGGGTTCACTATAAGCATCATTTTTTACTCATGTGTGACTAGGCTTTTCAAAGCCCATTTTTCAAAATGGATATATAATAACATAATAAAAAGATATTTTTTTTTCCTGGAAATTCTATCTCTAAGAAGCAAGGTTGACCTTGTGTAATTGTCTTTTCTTCTTTTTTCTTTATGGCTAGTCTTAGTGTGGTTGACTGCTATTTTTCATATATTCTTGCTAAACTCTTAGCTAATATAACATTGATTTCTTCTGAAGTTATATGTTATTGCAAATTGGAAGCATTTTTCACTTCAAATGATATACTGTTTCTTTACTGTTGCTAAAATTTTTAAAGAAGATGGATTGCTAACATGGTGGAATATTTATCAAAAGTTCTGGTGCCATCCACAAAAACAGTGTCACAGAAATTTGTAAGAAGGGTATTTGAGTTGCCAGACTTTGCAAATAATACTTTGTGAAGCAGTGTGGAAACTTCAAGTTACTCTATTTTCTCAGTCGAAATAAATGTTTAGAAAAGGGGTGGTAGCTTCCGCTATGGCTTGAATGTATGTCTTCCCCCAATATTCATATATAGGAACTTAAGACCCAATGTGATGGTGTTAAAAGGTGAGACCTTTAGGAGATCTTTAAGTCATGAAGATGGAACCCTCATGAATGATGTTAGCAACCTTGTAAGGAAGCTGAAGGGAATTAGCTAGACCCTTTTGCCTTTCTGCCTTCTGCCATGTGAGGATGAAACAACAAGGTGTCATCCTGAAAGATGAGACTGAGTCTTCTCCAGACACTGGGCCTGCAGATGATTGGTTTTTGACTTCTTAGCCTCCATAACTGTGAGAAATAAATTTTGTTCTTTATAAATTACTCAGTCTCAGGTATTTTGTTATAGCAGCACAAATGGACTAAGATACCAGCCAAGGGGCAATAAATCTAGAAATCCCTAAGGTGGAGTCCAGGGCCAATTTTCAGGGCCAGGTTGAGGGTGAGATGCCAAGGGAACAACATTTGAGGAAGTGTCTCATCAAACTGGAGACCTTAGTTGTCCCTCAGGCTTTACCCTAGTCCCAGTCCTTCTATTGCTGTTCTCGGATCACCATTTTAAAAATTTCTCTGCACCTCATTATTGACTCTTCTGTACGTCTAAATTATAAAGTTCAATAAAAGACAGATAGGATACATTTCAGGGAAGAAAATTTTCATCTTTCCATGGAAATGCTAGAAGCCTTTACTCAACCATTTTTGTCTTCACAATTTATATCCACATATAAAGATGCAAAATAGCATAGGATTAGTAATGAGTGTTTTCTAGAATAGATGAATCCGATCCCAACAATTGTAGCACGTAGCCAAAGTTCGAATTGAGGTCACATGCCATATATCTAAATGGGGAAGTGTTGCAAATTAAGAAACTAATAAAATACAGGCGAGGCATGGTGGCTCAAGCCTGTAATCCCAGCACTTTGGGAGGCCAAGGCAGATGGATCACTTGAGGCTATGAGTTTGAGACTGGCCTGGCCAATATGGTGAAACTCCATCTCTACTAAAAATCCACCCCCACAAAAAAAATTAGCTGGGCATGGTGGTGCACACCTGTAACCCCAGCTACTTGAGAGGCTGAGTCACGAGAATCGCTTGAACCCAGGAAGTGACAGTTGCAGTGAACTGAGATCACACCATTGCACTCTAACCTGAGCAATAGAGCAAGACTCTGTTAAAAAAAAAAAAAAAAAAAGAAAGAAAGGAAAAAAAGAAGCTATGCACAGTGGCTCACCCCTATCATCCCAGCACTTCGGGAGGCTGAGGTGGGTGGATCACGAGGTCAGGAGTTCAAGACCAGCCTGGCCAATATGGTGAAACCCCATCTCTACTAAAAATACAAAAGTTAGCCAGGTGTAGTGGCATGTGCCTGTAGTCCCAACTGCTTGGGAGGCTGAGGCAGGAGAATCACTTGAACCCAGGACATGGAGGTTGCAGTGAGCCAAGATTGTGCCACTGCACTCCAGCCTGGGTGACAGAGCAAGACTCAGTCTCAAAAAAAAAAAAAAAAAAAAAGAAAGAAAGAAAAAAAAAGGAAAGAAACTAATAAATTACATCCTATCTTTTCACTTGATAAATATTCTTCACAATACCTGGATATTCATATTTACATTTACAATGCTCAAACTCTTTGGAGTTCTGCACTGAAACATGGAAGCATGAGGAGATGTGGCTGCTGGCCTCTGGACTATGACCCACCTCCATTCCTCCCCAACTCTGGATGTGTCTTGAACCATCAGAGTTTTTTATATACACATGTATGGAAGCCCTTAGCATATATGTCCAAGCTCTGTCATACGTGGGGGTCATATCTGATGGTGCAGTCAGTTCTTTGGAGGCATCAGTAAACCTCGAAGCAGGGGCAATTCTGGGGGCTAGTTGCTAGCAGTATGGTTCCAAAAGGAAGGCATGAGGTTCAGGTGCATAGAAAGAAGCTTGGTGAGAGGAGGACTAGAGAGAGATCCTCTAAAAACAGGGCCAGGGCAGGGAACCCTTTTCCTTGAGTCTGATGGTGATACTGCAGATAGACCTTAGTTTAAATCTTACTCATCAGTTGAGAGCTGTGTTTTCTCAGACAATTAACTTTACCACTCTAAGTGTTGGTCTGGTGCCAGAATGTTCCAGTTTCAATTTCTGTTCCACCAAGTAGCAGTAAGACCTTGTGCAAAGTAGTTCATCTTTCTGCCCCTCAGTTTTCTCATCTGAAAATTGTAGATAATCATGGTCCTTACCTCAGAGGGTTATTATGATGGTTAAGCAAGTTAATACTTCTAAAATGTTTAGCATGCTTTCCAGCACTAATAAGCACAGTGTGTTTGTTTAGAAAAGTAAAATAAATAAATAAATAAATAAGTAAAATAAATAAATAAATAAATAAATAAATAAATAAAAAAGTCCTCATTTGTAAAAATGAGGAAAACAGTGTGTTACCTTGTAGAGTTGTTGCAACCATTAAATAAGGTAATGATTACAAACTACTTATGTAGTATCTGGCACCTGATAATAGGAAGTGTACCAAAGTACTACATATATAAAAGTAATGAGAATATAACCCCAGAAATGTATTTTAAAAATTGAAATTATTTTTAAATTTTCACTGTTATGTATTATATGTGTATATATTGCCTTTTCTTTGGGGATCAACAGTAATTCTTGCACGTTTTTCTGGTTTTGCTTAAAAGTTTAAAAATATGAATATTCTTCCTTTTTAGGATTTATGTGGTTTTCCATGAATAATTTGAATAATTGTAAAGCCTTATTTTATTTTTGTCATTGGGAACTAATCCATTCACTTAGTCCATGGATACTTGCTGTATGGTCAGTATGCTGCAAAAGTGCCAGATCTTTTGTTTCACAGTGAAGTACAGTGGGGTTGTAAGTTCTCATTAGCCAAATATATGAGCTCAAGCTGTTTCTCTCCAAAGCAGTCTTTTGTTCTCTCCATTTACTTTTCTTAAAAATGAAGAAAAAGAATTTAACATTGACTCAGTGTCCAGAAATGACAGATAATGGCAGATGTAATTCCTGATTTTCGATAGTGGAAAATGTCAATCTGTCTTCCTAAAGTTTCCAGCATCGTCCTTATGCTTAACTTGGGCACGGGCATACAATAATTTATAAATATTCAGTCTTAAGAATACTGTTCTTATATTGTTGAAAATTTTAGATTAAAATATCACCCATAATTTATTAGATGAAGTTAGAAATATTGTCCACTCTTTTAAAAGCTATTTTTTTGGGGAAAAGCCTAACTGTGGAAATGAATTATATGCTGTAATGTTTTTATTCATGCCTTCAGCATTGTAAGTTATGAGTAAGTTTATTTTGAATTATTCATTGGAGATATATCTATATCATCTATGTCTATATCCATCTTTAAGCACTTAAATTTTCTAACTCTTCTGAATTTAATAGTCTTGTTGGCAACTATTTTCTGAATACAATCACCTCTTTGTCCTCAAAACAGAAAATGTCTGTATATTTCAAAGTGAACTCCAGGTTCTATTATGTGTCATCAGTCAAAGGGCACATGTGTAGCACACTGAGATATAAAGGCCTATAAAATTGAGATAGATGCATTTGAGACAAAGGATATACTTCTCACACCAGGGGTCAACAGGAATCTGAATCCTAGAGTATATGAAAAGTTAATCTTTCAAAGATTCATAAAATATTTGAACATATTTTCTCAGCGATAACTTTTTGGCCAGCTTGGGGCTTAAACCAGTTCCCAAATTCCAGATTTGTATTGCATAGCATTTCTGCCTAAAATGGAATCAGTAAAGTCTGGCATTACCCTAGTAAAAAAAAAAAAAAAAAAATTGTTACTCTCTATTTTAATGCTGTGTTCCCCATAAAATGTTCCCCATAAAATGAGGATTAAATATAACAATTTTTGAGGTACACATAATCCTATGCCCATCACTGCTTAAGATTTCTGTCTTATGGTCTAATTTTATAATGAAGACCATGTTTTAGTTAAACTAATGTTAGTTCCTATAACAGGCAAATCCAAAAATGATAATAGCCCAAACATAATTGATGCTTATTTCATATTCAAATGAAATCTAAAAGACGTTTTCCTAATAGGTAGATAGCTATTCTCCAATTTCTGATTTGGGGAGTTAGGATCCTTCTAACACATGGGTGTGTAATTGTCAAGTGGTCTCCATGATCACCGTGCTAGTCTATGTCAATCTAACAAAAGGGAAAAGAATACCAAGTTTTCTGGATTGGGAGTGTGTTATGGACCAGGCCTAGAAATGGCTTCCATCTTTTCCCTCAAATCCTATGGCTAGAACTCTGTCACATTACCACAACTAATTGCAAGGCAAAGTAAGAAATATAATATAGCTGGATGCACAGAAGGAGAGAAAATATGTTTAATTTTGTATTAGATGAAACTGACACCTCCAGAAAGCTATGGAATGTTCTAAAAATACAAACTTTTAAATTAATGTGTTATAATTTGGAAGCTATTTCATATGAGCTAACAGTTTTTTTGATACAGCATATTCAACATTAATTATGTGATTAACAGATAATTAATCCTGGAAGTCATGTCCATGTATTAATATGATACTATAATAATTTTATTAAGTGAAAGAAAACATAGGAAAGCACAGATTTAGGTCAGAGAAATTCCTTGATAACTATTAGTATCATTAAAGGGAAGCAGACCTGTTGTGCTGCATATCTTACAGTTTCATTTTTTTTTTAGGAATAGGAATGAGGCACTGTAACATCAATAGGGCCAGCACATGACTGTGTATAATTAGGGTATAGTCAGTAGATGCCGAGGGAGGGGCATTCAGTAGGAATAGAGGGGAAGAACCACTATTGTGGTTCTGAATTCTAGAACCATTATGGTAGTTAGAAAAGAATTCCTGACATTCCACTGAGGAAAAATCTACCATGGATATAAAAACAAGCAAACCAATAGGTTGGTCATACAAAATCTTGGGAAAACAGTATGAACTTGAGACTCTAACAAAGGAACCAACAGTGAGTACACAGTCACCTTGGATAGTGGTGCATTTTGTGCATGGCATAAAAACATCTTCTCAAAGGACAAATGGGAACTGAAAGTTTGCCTGTGCTCTTCTGGCTTAACTTTTTGCTCAGAACAAGTATGGGCCAGAAAGGAGATGGGAATATTCTCCTTACAGAAGCTTCCCTGTCATCTCCTGAACAACTAAGTTGATAGATGTGGCAGATATTTTTCTTATTCATTCATTTAAGAAACAGGGATGTTTTTCCAATCTACATAGAAGTTCATATGGGCTATTGAAGG
The DNA here is from genome assembly GCF_047675955.1 of Chlorocebus sabaeus. NCBI lineage: Eukaryota > Metazoa > Chordata > Mammalia > Primates > Cercopithecidae > Chlorocebus > Chlorocebus sabaeus. The sequence continues at coordinate 41,899,618 of NC_132904.1, read as the reverse complement.
CCCTGGATTGGAGTGGGTAAGAGGGAAGAGAGTGGCCTTTTGAACTTCCACATGGTTGTGATACTTTAGAGGAAGCTCAGGGAATCTCAACAGTTTTAAATATTTGTGCTCTCTAGTTATCTCACTTGTGAAATGACAGTGGACAAGATAATTTTATAATCCTTAAATTTAGTAAAATATATTATGCATTTTCTCAATCTGGGGTCAACATTTGATGTGAGTTAATGTTTTAGATTAAAGTATTTGATTAATTTATAGAGTTATTTATTTTCTAACATATTGTGTTTAATTTTTAAAAGTAGCAATTCAGAACTGAAGAAAATTTAATTATGCTGCTCAGGGGGATATTTTTTATTTCTCATTTAATTTTTCTGAAAGATTAGGAGACTAATTTATGTATTTTATTTAAAATGACTTATTTAAAGTTTGAAATATTAGAAATGTTATTATAGATTTATTGTATTCTTTGAAAACTTGAAAATACTGGGTTAGTACATGCATTAGTTAGGTCCTCCTACAGTCAAAAAAAATATGAGTAGTTTAATCATGTAATCTTTGTTCAAGTCCAGAGCTCTCAAGTATTTTTTACCTGAATGAATCTACTATTATTCATTGTCATAACTTCAGGGACGAGAACATCACAGCTAGACTCAGTGTCCCATATGTCCATCTCTTGGTTATGAAAAACACAAACATAAGAGATGTTTAATAATTTTGTCTGCTGCTCTTGAGCTGAAAACATTATTCATTGAAAATTGGTTGCCAGATTAAAAAGATGACAAGTTTTTGAAAAAAAACTGGGACATACTTATAACAATTTGCTTTGCTGTTTATTTGAAACTCAAATTTAACTGGATACCCTTAAATTTTATTTGCTAAATCTGACAACACTAGTAAAAAAATAAACTTGTGATTTTGAAATGAGAGAATGACCGATCTCTTTTAGTGAACTCAGATATTTAAAATTTAAGTGTACAAATTAAGCCAATAATTGGTATTTACTTCCCCTTTATCACAATGCTCAAGGGAGAATATTTTTAAAAAATCACTTTTTTGTAAGATTATTTAAGATTATTTAACAAGTGGACAAATATTCTGAGGTCACACAACATGAACAAAGTAAAAAAACAAGTTTTAAAACATGTCTCTAAAATAAGAAAAGTACTGTTTTTTTTTCCTCTGAACTTTATATTTAATGTACATATGTTATTGAGAATCCATATCATGGCATCATCTTTAATCTTTCTGCTATTTTGAAAGTATCATGTGTGTTTACTTTATTTAAAGTATATCATTTCATTACTACCTTCCTTTCTTTTCTCATTGGTCTAATCATGAATAAGCTGTCATTGTTTGCATTGACTTCCCTTCCTACCTGTATACCTTTACCAATTCCCCCGCTTTTTTTTTTTCAAGGATATTGTTAACCCATTGTAGTTATCCCTTCCTTAAATCTTATACTTACCATTTTGTTTCTTTAATGTGATTGTCAATAGTGTTCTATTTTTTTCTTAGCATCACTAACAAAGCATAGCATCTTCCAAACAACTTTTTACTTTTTAATACTTGGCCATTTCAAAACCAATCATACTTTTTCAGCAGTCGCCCAAATTCTTAACTCACTTTATCATTAACTTAAAAGTCCACAGTCCAAAGTCTCATCTGAGACAAGGTAAGTCCCTTCTGCCTATCAGTCTGTAAAATCAAAAGCAAGTTAGTTACTTCCTAGATACAATGGGGGTACAGGCATTGGGTAAATACAGCCATTCCAAATGGGACAAATTGGCCAAAGCAAAGGGGCTACATGCCCCATGCAAATCCAAAATCCAGCAGGACAGTCAAATCTTAATGCTCCAAATCATCTACTTTGACTCCATGTCTCATATCTGGGTCATGCTGATGCAAGAGATGGGTTCCCATGATCTTGGTCAGTTCCACCCCTGTGGCTTTTCAGGGTACAGCCTCCCTCTGGGCTGCTTTCAAGGCCTTGGTGTCTGAGGCTTTTCCAGGCACATGGTGAAAGCTGTGGGTGGATCTACCAATCTGGGGTCTGGATGATGGTGGCTCTCTTCCCATATCTCCACTAGGCAGTGCCCCAGTGGGGACTCTGTGTGGGGGCTTCCACCCCACATTTCCCTTCCACAGTGTCCTAGTAGAGGTTCTCCATGAGTGCCCTGCCTCTGCATCAAAATTCTGCCTGGACATCCAGGCGTTTCTATACATCATCTGATACCTAGGCAGAGGTTCCCAAACTTCAATTCTTGACTTCTGTGCACCCATAGGCTCAATACCACATGGAAGCTGCCAAGGCTTGAAGCTTGCACCCTCTGAAGTCATGGCCTGAGCTGTACCTTGGTCCCGTTTATTCATGGCTGGAGTGGCTAGGGCACAGGGCACCAAGTCCCTAGACTGCATACAGCAGAGGGACTCTGTGCCTGGCCCATGAAACCATTTTTTCCTCCTAGGTCTCTGTGCCTGTGATGGGAAGGGTTGCTGCAAAGGTCTCTGATATGCCCTGGAGACATTGTCCTCATTGTCTTGGTGATTAACATTTGGTTCCTCGTTACTTATGCAAATGTCTGCAGCTGGCTTGAATTTCTCCTCAGAAAATGGGATTTTATTTTCTATCGCATTTTCAGGCTGCAAGTTTTCTGAACTTTTATGCTCTGTTTCCCTTATAAAACTAAATGCCTTTAACAGCACCCAAGTTACCTCTTGAATACTTTGCTGCTTAGAAATTTCTTTGGCCAGTTACCCTAAATCATCTCTTTCAAGTTCAAAGTCCCACAGATCTCTAGGGCAGGGGTAAAATGCCACCAGTCTCTTTGCTGAAACATAACAAGAGTCACCTTTACTCCAGTTCCCAACAAGTTCCTCATCTCCATCTGAGACCACCTCAACCTGGATTTCATTGTCCATATCAGCATTTTGGGCAAAGCCATTCAACAAGTCTCTAGGAAGCTCTAAACTTTCTTACATTTTTTTTGTTTGTTTGTTTCCTTCTAATCCCTCTAAACTATTCCAATCCCTGCCTGTTACCCAGTTCCAAAGTCTCTTCCACATTTTCAGGTATGTACAGCAGCTCCCCACTCTACTGGTACCAATTTACTGTATTTGTCTGCTTTCATACTGCTGATAAAGATATATCTAAGACTGGGAAGATTCCAAAAAAAAAAAAAAAAGTTTTAATGGACTTACAGTTCCATGTGGCTGGAGAGACTTCACAATGATAGTGGAAGGCAAGGAGAAACAAGTAGCATCTTACATGGAGGGCAGCAGGCAAAGAGAGAGAGAACTTGTGCAGGGAACTCATCTTTATAGAACCATCAGATCTCATGAGACTTATTCACTATCATGAGAATAGCACAGGAAAGACTTGCCCCTATGATTGAATTACTTCCCACTGGGTCTCTCCCACAACACATGGGAATTCAAGATGAGATTTGGGTGGGGACACAACCAAACCATATCAGTTACTGGGAAACTATATTGAACTTCTGGTCACATTTTAATTTGCTCTTTAAGAATATTTATTGATTATCTATAGTTTTCAGGCTTTTCTTGATTTTGCAGTTAAGAAGATGAACAAAGACATCTGCCCTTTGGAGATTAAGGGTGGCATGGGCCAGCAACCACCTGTGACTCTTCCTGGATTACTCATCTTCATAATAGCAACACTTCTTATTTGGTCAGAGAATATAATAGGTCCCTGTTGATGCAATTACCTGTGTTATCTGAAAGTCTTAAGAGTGGGTCAAACAAATTCACTATCTTATTGCCTGCACATGGATGCTCAATGGGTATTACAAAATACAGTCCAATAAGTTAAATAATAGTAGCAGCATCTTCTTTGTATCAAATAGGAAACTGTATTCAGAGAGGTTGGTTAGCTCAAGTTCATTCTGTCACTTCCATCAGGTATTTCAACCCAGCTGTCCTAACTTAAAATTTCCTATTGTTCTCAGAGTCCTTTGCAAATGACTATGTTTTGAGTTGTTCACTTTTTGATTTAGCTATTTAGTTTTATCATTCTAAATGTATTATAAACCTGCCAATGTCAGGGATCATGTCTCATATTTTTATATTATTCATAGGAAGTTTCCTGAAGGATGAGAATAAAGTAGCTGCTTATGAAGACACATGATTATATTTTTTCTCATTTTTTAAAAACAGGAGGCTTTTAGGGCGTGTGTGTTAAGTATAAAAAGGTAAATCTTCTAAAGACAGATGTTACCATTTCTCCAATATCTCCCTTTCCATTAACTGGCACATTGGATCAGCAAACAGATGTTCACTAGAACAAAATAGCTACTTACATGTACAATTACCAATTCTGTATGCACCAATGAATGCAACAAATTTAGAAAAAGTTGCTAAATATGTTTGATTTTACTGAACTGTGTCTTCCCTAAGGACTGGAAGTCTTGATCTTGCTAGCATGTATTAGGAAGATAATGTGCTTCCAATTTGTCTCTTGGATTGCCCTACTGCTATAGCCTATTTGCTGAAATGAGGGATGGATCTACTGAAGACTCTTGCATATGTGTTCCCCACATTTCACAGTTAAAGACTCCAAATTTTCTCTCAATCCTAGGATCAGAGAACAATGGCAGCCAGGAATAATTACATTTGCATGTCTTATCTACTGTGGTGTTTTCCTCAAGGAAAAGAGAACAGCTTTAGGATACAGAATGCAGAAAATCAAAGCATTTAATTCACCTATACATTCTGAGTCTAATTTATCCAAAGATTGTTTGGAAACAAAACATTCTTTAGTAGTCATTTCATAGCATCTGTGTAAGACCTAAGTTTCAATATAAATTATAATTTTTAAATTATGTATTTCAAAAAGTTGCTTATTAACAATTTAGAGAAAATGTGGTTACAAGAATGTGTAATAGAGGCTTTAGGGAAGAACTGAGACGAAAGGCAGTATTTTTAAATACATGGATTTGAAGACATGGATTTTTATCTTTCAGCATTAAATTATCTTACAATTAGCAATTTTTTAGTATTTCTTCAGAGACGATCAGTTGTAGGCAGATACAAAATAAAGACTTTCAAAACATCTATGCTGTGAACAGATTTCAATATAGATTTCTTTTGGAGTTCACTTTGATATTGACTTGCCATTTTGACTCAGCTTACTTAAAAAAGTGTTCCAGAATATTTATAACCTTTCGGGAAGAAAAATAAGACATTTCTTCCACATTCACTCAATGAACTATGAATTTTGCCAAAAGTAATAAAAGCAAATTTATTAGCTGAAAATAGCCAATTAATGTAAACTTTAAGCTCTCAGCAAATATTATGCTCTGGTTATTTTTTAGCTTGCTCTGGTTATTTTTTAGCTTGACACAAAACAATATCCAGTCAAGTTGGAAATCAATAATATATAGAAAAACATTTGGTGGAATGTTCTGAATAGGGAATTAGCTAGTAGCTGCCATAGCTGCTTTAAATCAAACCTCTGATAAATATGTCTTTTATCTTTAGACATGTTAATGCTAACAAAATTAGTGTACCTGTAAGGTCATTGCTTTTATTCAGAAATGTAGATTCAAGTACCTCTTAATTTTTCTGTTTTTTAATAGTTTTAGCTTTATAGAAAAATTGCAAAGATAATACAGAAAGTTCTTGTATATACCATACAGTTTCTCTCGTCATTTACACATTGCATTAGTATGGTATATTTGTCATGATGAAAGCACTAATATCAATAAATTATTAACTATAGTCCATTTGATTCATATGTCTTTAGTTTTTGCCTAATGTCCCCCCTCTTTTTTTCTATCTCAATATTTCATCCAAGATTCCTGATTATATTTTGTCCTCATTTCTCCTTAGGCCCGTCTTGGCTGTGACAATTTCTCAAAATTTCCTTGTTTTTGATGACCTTGATAGTTTCGGGTACTGGGCAGGTATATTTTAGGATGCCCCCTTTTAGGCTGGGCTGTTCATTTTCTCTTGCCCTTGTATATCAGAGTTTGTGGTTCTCAGCCCTTCGGACTCTGGGATTGACTCCAGAATCCCCCACCGCCAACCCTGGTTCTCTGTCCTTCATGGTTCTCCAACTTGTACACAGCATACAGTGGAACTTCTGAGCATCCGTAATTGCCTAAGCCAATCCCCATAATAAATTTACTTTTATCTATCTGTGTCTCTAATTGATTCTGTTTCTCTGGAGAACCCTGACTAATATGCTATCACATAGCAAAGCAATTGACTTTTGTATGTTGATCCTGAATCCTGTGACCTTGATATATTCAATTATTATTTCCAAGAGGATTTTTATAGTTTTTTGGTGATTTTCTACCTCGATAATCATATTATCTGCAAATAAGACAGTTTTATTTGTTTCCAATATGTATATATTTTGCATTTTGTTAGTTTTATTTCAGTAGGTAGGACTTTAAGTACTAAATAAGTGTGAGTGGTAAGAAAAACCATCCTTTCCTTGTTTCTGATCTTCAGGAGAAAGTGTCCAGTTCCTTACCATGAGGTATAATATTAATTATAGGCTTTTATAGATGTTCTTTATCCAGCTGAGAAAGTTCCTCTCTTGGTTTGCTGATAGTTTTTATCTTAAATATATGTTGAATTTTATTAAATGTTTTTCTGCATCATTTGATATGGATCACATGACACTTTTCCAATGGGCCAAGGGCTTTGCAAAGTCATTTCCCTTAGAACTTAAGCTTTTGCATTATAAAAGACTCTGGACATATTTCATGAAAGTCCTTCTTCCCCTCCCCTTCTAGAACTCATAGAGGATCTTTCTTTATGTCTTCACTATAAGAACTGGGTGCAGATATAGGTGGTAAAGGACTGTGCTCCCCGGGAAAATATTACACTAATGCTAGTTCGCACTCAGCTTCCAGAAGTTCATCATTTAAGTGTTCCTATTAGTTTATGGTTGCAGTAGCTTCTGCTCCATGTAAGTAGATTTTGGTTGTATCCTTGCAGATGAAACTGCCTCTCCATATTTAGGGTGGCTGTTTGCCCCATAGCCTCATTAGTGTGTCTCCCTCTCTGAGGTCATAGTTTTTATTGTCTGCACCATTCATTTTATTTTGTACTTATACAGATGCTTTCTTCTATATTGATTGCATTCATTGTTAATTATTGCTTAAAGTTTAATACATTTATATCCTGGGTTCCCCCAGTCAAATATGTTTTTTGAAAATACAATCATCCTTGGTATCCAGGGAGATTGGTTCTAGGATGTCCCCCCATTCCCACTCCTTACTCAGGTACCAAAATCCACAGATGCTCAAGTCCTTTCCATGAAATTGTATAATATTTGCATGTAACATACATCCTCTTATATACTTCAAATCGTCTTTAGATGACTTTTAATAATATTACATAATACAATATAAATGCTATGTAAATAGTTGTTACATTAAATTGCTTTTTTATTTGTATTTGCATTGTATTTTTATTTTTTACTCTATTTATTAATTTATTTTAAATAATTTTGAGCCATTGTTGTGAAACTCATGGATACAGAGAATGGCTGCAGTTACATGGTCTTTTATATTTTTCTATTACAGAGAGTAAAAAATGGAGTAATTGGAATTTACTTGAAGAGACTTGATGGTGGGCGATTGGGGAGATTAGAGTTAAATGTTATCCAAACTGTTCTCAATTTATTTACTTTCTGAAGCTCAAATCAAGGTAAAACGTTTGTTTGACAGTGAAAATCATTATATTATTTCACAGTAAATAGGTATTAATGAGATTTTTCTCTTGATATAGAACAAATCCAAAGCAGCATATCAGAGATCTTCACCTCTTTTATATCATCTAGATTAATTAGAAAACAATTTCCTAAACTAAAAAATGCCAAAAGAAAGTAACATTACTAATGACATTCTATATAGTCCTTTCTTTTATGGAGAGATATTATATTCCTAACACATTATTTCATTAAAAAAAAACCCATCAATATTTATGCTTCATTTATTAATGCCTTGTTTATGCTTTATTGTGTTTCTTTTAAGTTACTTATTATAGTATTGTTAATGTAACCTGTATTCTATCCATATTTACTTGAATACTGAAAGCAAACACATTTATTTGTTTAGTGTAAGTGGGGATTTATTGATTTACAAAACAGGATTTTATGTTAATCTCTGGTACTGATTTTTTTTTCATCAGAAGCTGTGACTCTTTCTAGAAAAGCTTTAGTGCCATAAGAAAATCATCAAAATCCCCAAGGCTCTGATATGAAAAATGAAATTAGAAGAGTTTGTACAAATAGGTGGTGAATAAATGTTCAAGCCTATCTGACATCTAATGTTTCCATGGAAGAAAGAGCAAGAAGACTCATTACATTTATAGCTACTGTTATTTTGGAATGAAGAAATCTGTAAATATCAAGATAAACACAAACAGAACAAAGCAGCAGAATGTCCTTGCTCATAATCCATGGAGATACATCTAGCTCAAAACATGGTAATATATCTTTAAAATCCTCACAGTCAGTAGGGAATGATGGAATTAGATGTGTCAGTGTAAGGACAGGGAGAAGAGAATCAGAGCCTGTGATTACCCCCTAGACAAAAACTCACAAAAATAATGACAAATATGTGTTGAAAAAGCAAATGCTTCTTGCCTTTTCATAAACATATATTGTCATTAGCTTATCTGGACTCATGTTTCTAATTATTTGTTGCCTTAGAATAGCCATAAACAGCATCTTGAGAAAACAACACTGAGGAATATGGCCTGCCAATTTTAGTGGCTAACCCTGAAACAACAGTGAGGTGGAGTAACAATACACCTGTGGATTATTATACAATTATTGAGTCAGAGGGTAAAAAGAGGTTGATGTTAAATTCTCTTACCATTCTAGAACGTAGGTCTCATGACACATTCTTCATTTGTCAGTCTTCCTCGACGGCACATCAATGGAAAGACTCAAACATCTTGTGTATATGCACTGTCCAGAAAGGACATAGAATGTGCAAAACAGTATAGAAATTATTTTCCCAAAAGAGAATTACCTCTTAACAAAAAGAGACATTCTTCCTATGAAAACATAGATCGCTCCTCTGAATAATGTGAATTGTTTCAAAATTTGCCATAGAAATATGCTTACCAAAACAACATGATTAGCAACAATTCACTCTAGGAAACAGAAGCCTTAAATATATAAAGCATTCCAGATTACATAATAACTACAATGTATGTAAATGAAATGTATACATCAAAGAGGGAGACAGAGAGAGGACAGAGAAGGAGTGGAGTGGGTGATATTAGGAAAGTTTCTGATTGAACAGTAGAAGCAAAAGGTGGTAAAGCTTTCTTGTCCTAAGAGTCCCAGGGATCTTAAAATAAACATTCAACTCAAGATTATGAAGCTTTGACACTTAACTCGTGATGTTTCCGGTTATTTGGGTAACAAAAATATTACCGTCATCTTAAATACTGCTTGCCAATTGAGATTAAGAGTTGTATGAGTATTAATATCTTTGTTTGAAATGTGTTACCATTGTAGAATACAAGCAAAGGTACATGGCCAAAGAATAGACACATATAGCCGATGGAGCTATGTTCATTGGTGAAAACTCATATTGACAGCATCAGTAGTGTGTGTGTGTATTGAAGGTCTGCATCACCCTTTTATTTTAGGGTAGTTCACAAATATCCTGCAGGACGAGATGTCATGAGCTAGAATGTGACCCTAAGTCCTTGAGCTCTGTGGCTTTTAAACTATATGATTAGGCAAGGTCCACACTCTTCCCTAGTGGAAGCAGAGCCAGATTAAATAGCCATATTTACTGGCAGAACATTTGTTACCGGTGGCTTGCCCTGGCTTCTTGTAATCTCCCAGAATAGAAGTCAAGAGAAATGACCAGACACAGCAAAGAGAAAGTGCAAGTTTATGGAGCTTGTGCACATGGGAGCCAGCACCACGGAAGAAGGACTGGCTGCTCCCTGAGGCTTTTCTGTATGGGAGGGTTTCATCAGGGCATGTATAAGAGGGATTTCTCTAGTGCTTGCACAATGGCTTCTCATGCTTTTTCATACATTGCAGGTAGCATTAGCACTTTAAATCTTCACCCTGCGTGTGATTTTCACCATTTAAATGAGGAAGAGTCCAGTATAAGGTGAAGTTTACTTCTAATTGCACATGCAGCGTCCCAGGGAAGTCTCCAGTCCCCCTTTGACAGGAACTTGTGGTTCATAGCTTCTTGGGTCTTTTGTTGCTGACTGGCTAGAAGTTAGGTAAGCTGCAGCTTGAGTAAGGGGCTTTTGTTCTTTCTCTACCTGCCAGTCTCACACTGACTTCAGTTTATATTATAAGCTCACATTCATAGTTGATCTTAGCACTGGTTTTTCCTTTGGAATGAGAGCAGGGAGGCTGAGCCTCAAGCCGTATAAGTGGATCAAGATTGCAACTGCTAAGCACTATGTATTCCCGCGGAGCTCAGCAGAACGTAACTTCTGTTTCTGGAGGGCCAGATTTCAGGGAATCAGTCTCAATAAATTACTTACCTCTCCTGGTGAACTTGTTAAAGGAGATAAATTTCTTTATGACATTTTTGAGGCACATAACATAGATTTAAGATTTTATTAACAGAAAACAATATTTAGTAACACTGACTTAATGATTTCTAGATGAAACTAGAAAGACTCCTTCCATAGGTCAGCAAATTACCAGCTTGCATGTTAGTTATCTTCCTTGCTATTCTTGAAGATGACTCTCCATTTTTATTTCTTTGTCTTTGGGGACAGACCCTCCTTATAATTAGTGTTCCAATGACATATAGGGTCAAAATCATATTTATTATTCCCTCCCCTTCTTGACTGTAATTCACTTTGGTTTTTTTTTCCACTTTCCTTTATTTTCCCTGTAACTCTTAATAGCATAAATAATATACGCAAATTTTACAAATATGCCTGCTGGGAAAGTTGGGATCCTTATTTCCTTTCTCTTACTGGGACCATTGTCTTTCTTCTTTGTCAGGTGTTTTCTCTACTACAGCTTTTAGATAGGTGGGAAGTAACTTCCTGCTTCCTTACAGCTTGGCTCCTTCTGTAGGTTCCTCACATGTCCTAGAACAACATAATTCATCTGCGGGTATGCAGAGCTATGTCTGCACAAAAATACAGTAGACATGAACTTTGGGACAGAGCTAGATTGAAACTCTGAAATCTGTATGCTATGTTACCTTGCACAGATTCCTTCACTCTTTTATACCATAATTTCCTAGAATGCAAAATGGAGATCATAATATGTATTCCTTGGGATTTAACTGAGAATTATGTGAGATTAATTACTATATAGACTTTTCCTACTGCACTGCCTGGCCAATAGTAGATACTAAGAAAATACTAATTCCTTCCTCATGTTTATATTATAGAATTACCATAATGATTGTCTTCACATTTTCGGCAGAGTACACATTAAAAATGTAAAGAATTTCTGGACACTGTAACTCAGGCCTGTAATCCAGCACTTTGAGAGGTCAAGGCAGGAGAATTGCTTGAACCCAGTAGTTGGAGACCAGACTGGGCAACATAGTGAGATCCTGCCCTACAAAAAATTAAAAAATTAAAATTAAACTCCCTTTGAGAATCGTGTAGGTTCACATACACTTTTAAGAAATAACACAGAGATCCCATGCATCCTTTTCTTGATTTCTCCCAATGGTAACATTTTGCAAAACAAGCCTACACTATTTCCAACATGTCCAATACTTGGATTGGACCAAAGTATAAAAATTCAATGTTATTAATAGTTGTTTCTGAAAAATTACTTACATAATTTATTCTATGTTATCAATTACTACATGAGTTGCTTTAAAGATAAATTTATTAAAATGTTTTTCTCTCTTCCTGCCATAAACTCAACTCATACTTTGAAGAATGACATCTGTATTTCAGTAAATTCCATGAAATGTAAGAATTGTCAAAGCTATCAGAAATAATATCCCCAAAAGACAAAGTTTTGCTTTTCTTGCTTTTCTTATGCATTTATTATTTAAATGCAAAGTATATCTTTTCAAAAGAAAAAAAGTATTATCATGCTTTGACAAGGTTGTTTTCAATTTAACCTGTTAAGAGTGAGCTAAAGTTAAATTTAAATACCCAACACTAGAAATGATCAAAATTTATATATTAAATCATATTCACAGATTTTTGTTTTTATTTTCACAAACAGAAGTTTTAAGAGAAAAAAAATCGTAGATTTTTAATTTCCAGAATATTCTTTCTATTGTACAAATAGTATAAGTACTATCACACTTTCTGACATTCATCTTTAAATTTGTGATACTAGAAAATTGTCCAGAGAAAGGTGACTGTGACGCAAGATAAGATAAAATATGTTCAACCTTGTCAAACTTTGAGCAGTTTTTTCCTTAGATAATTAAATATCAGCTAGAATAACTGAAACTAAATTATGTATTAATTTAAACTCAGATTATAAACCTAAAATGTCTCAAAAAAACAGTTCTTCTTTCAATATCATCTCCTTTCAAAATTATATCCACGCTTCTTTCTTTAAACCTGCTTTATAGCATGGCCAATAATTTGCTTATAGTAGTTTTCAACACAGGGCTGTGGTTGGGCGCTAATAATATTTATTTCCACTACATACTTCTCAGTGTCCTCTGTGTGCTAACTTCATAATAAATACCAAATTTGAAGGACTTTTTAAGGACAGAATATATTGCCAAGTTACCTTTAGAAAGTATTTTGATAGAGAATGATGTTCTTTATGGATCTCAAACTTTCCCCTACTAGACAAAATGGGATAAGCCTAACTCAACCCACGATGACTTCATAACAACACCAAAAACAATAAAAGTGCACTCTTGACCTTCCCCACCAACTCCTCTTATGTATTATTCCTTTCCACCCCAGTGCAAATTTATTTTCTGTAATTTATTTTAACGTTTTGGATGTATATTTCAAATATATATATACTCGTGCTATGTCACCCCTTTCCTTTCCCACTTTTTCATCCCAAACTCCAGTTTCATCACTTCTCACTCTCAACACATATCCAGCTCATATAATAGGATACAGGTCCTAAGTGGAAAATAAAAATCTAATAAATTGCCCAGTTGAAAACTTGGTGTCATATGCAAACAATGGAAACATTCATCAAATAGTTTTTAAATCTTTATGCTAAAATTAATGCATGAAGAAACCCACCTTTGTCTCACATATTAAAACAAATTTACTGAAATACACATGCTATTCTTCCTAATAAATCATATTTTTTTAGGTTTACTCTTAAATACAAATAGACCTGGGATAGTTCTTATTGCTAACCCCAGCTTTTAAGTAATATTTTAAAAGAAATAAATGTGACATAATCTATTATTGTTATTATTGTTTACTATAATAATTACTATCATTATAAAGAATTGACATTTTTAATCTATTAAATTTCAGATGACCCTCAACATGTAATAAATTGATTTACAATTTTTAACTGTACAATGATGCAAACATAATACACATTCAGTACAGTATTCAATAAATTACATGAGATATCCAAGACTTTATTATAAAACAGGCTTTGTGTCAGAGGTTTATGCCCCATTGTAGGCTACTGTAAGTGTTCTGAACACATTTGAGGTAGGCTAGGCTAAGGTAAGGTGATCACTAGGTTGGGTGTATTAAATTCATTTTCGACTTAAAATTTTTCATTTTCTGATGGGTTTATTGGACTGCAACCCCATTGTAAGTCAAGGAGCATCTGTATAAAAGTTACTATGAATCATTTTTAAGCTCAAAAACTTTTGTCATATAATGTATTTTACATCCTATGAAAATCTGATTAAGTAGGTTATGATTCTCTTTCATGTAATTTCTTTTAGTTCAACTTAATATTGAAGAACTTTGTCCCTTCACTTTCTTTTTAAAAGAGAGAGATTAAAACTAGAAAGACTAGACACTTAGCCACCTTTATATACTTCAATGCAAAAAGTATCTTTGCTGCTTACATAGCTGATGAAAATTGTTCTCTGAAGCAAAATAAGCTCCATGATGGTTAATAAAATGAATATAATAATGATCAGATGAGAGAAATGAATATTTCTCTCATATTAAAGTATATACTTAGAATTAAAATTACTCTAAACTGATAAAAACTTAATAAGGAAATGTCATTTTTAAAGTATCATTTATCTTAAATCTTAAATTTCTTCACTAGAGCATAGAAATATATGCAAAATTACAAAAAAAAATTGTCCTTGAAATCCCTTTCTATATCAAAGTTCTTAGGTATCAAGATCCATTTTATCTCCTAAGCCTAACAAGAAGATACCAATCCAAGTAAAAGGAAATAAGTTGAATATACATTATTTAAAACAATATTCATTTACCAAATACATTATCTCCTTGCAATTTCTTTGTTCATATTATTAAAATGATAAATATTTTTAAATGACTGAAAATTTTCAATCATCACCAGACTATTCTTTATTTTTGAGTTATCAACTTCAATAAGAACACGTATGTCAAATCAGAATTTCTTTATTTTCTCTTCATTTCTACCTTGCCCACAGAATTCACATTTAAAAATATAGAAGGAATTCAGGTACTTCTAAAAAATCCTTTGGGATCACTTTCAAGAACTACCTATTAAATCCTGTGAGGAAATAGGAACATGTGAAAAATATGATTTTGAAAATAAAAAAAGCAAAAAGGGAGAGTTTTCTAAGGTCATGCTGAAAATATGCAGCAGTATAGAGAAGGTTCTTTTTTCACTAAACTTTTTATGATTTTACCGCTAGGCTACTTTTCTCTTGGGTGCCTGATAATATTGCAAAAATTGCCTGTCTATCCAAAACATGGCAAAATTATCTACAATTAGGCACCCCACCCCAATAACATATAATGAAGAAATTTTTAAAATAAACATTTATTTCTGAAAATACTGATTTTTAGAAACAACACAAAGTAAAAATATTTTTATTTTGATATTTATAATTTCCTGTCTTGAATTTGTGTGTGTGTGTATGTGTGTGTGTGTGTATGTGTGTATTTCTTCTTTTTTTTTTTGACGAAGTCTCCCTCTGTGGCCCAGGCTGGAGTGCAGTGGCGTAACCTCGGCTCACTGCAACTTCTGCCTTTTAGGTTCAAGTGATTCTCCAGCCTCAGCTTCTCGAGTAGCTGGGATTACAGGCACATGCCATCATGCCCAGCTAATTTCGTATTTTTTGGTAGAGATGGGGTTTTGCCATGTTGGCCAGGTTGGTCTTGAACTCCTGACCTCAGGTGATTTGCCCACCTCAGCCTCCCAGAGTGTGCTGATTATAGGCATGAGCCACTGCATCTGGCCAAATTAACATTATTTTTTACTTGAGACCTTTTGATCTTGCACGAGCCATAAGCCATGTTGGAATAAATCCAGGGCTCTTAAATGGGAAAAGAAGAGTGCAAAACCTTGAATGGATAATACAGATACAGTGATTGTTATTTTTTAAACATCGTTTCTAATTGTGAAGCAGGTAAAGTAGTGGTTGAGAAAGAGTAAGAACTTCCAATCAGTTGGACTTTATTTTAAATCCCAGCTACTACATTGACTTACATTATGATCTTTGGAAAGTTATTCAATTTCTCTGTGCTTCGATTTCTTTGTCATCTAAAATAGATGTAATAAAACATACCAAACAGTTAGTGGTAAAGACTGAGAGACACATATACAAACCGAAAGTGGCCAGACCATATATTCCAGTAAACTAACTTACAACCTCTGTAGCAACGATCCCTGGGAGTCAAGCCACTACTTCTATAGCAATCGACACAGGATGAACAGGACTTAGTTCATGATCACCAATCTTTCTCTTTTTCTTTCTTTCTTTTTTTTTTTTTTTCAGTTGTCCTTATTTCCAACTCAGGACCAATGATAGAAAGTCAAATATTCCCCTAAACTAGTCACATAGACCCTCCACTTGTAGTTAGCATCAGACTCCCCATTCCAAAAACTTGCAAAAAAATATATGCCTGAACGATTCCCTTTTTTATTTTTTCATGGTATATCTTTCCCATGGCTCTGCCTGCCTTTAAGTCTCTGCCAAATGTTGGTGATAGTGGCTTTCTACATAGCAAACTAAATAAATATCCTTTGTTTGTTCTCATTTGGGTGGTTTTCATTTATTTCCACAGCTCCAATCAGAGAATAAATGTAAAGATTCAAGTCTCACATGTGGTACATATGAGTGTTCAATAAATGAACAGAAACACCTGTCAAATGGGTGAGTCTACATTCTCCTTAATCTTGCTGAAGGTGATGTTTCAAACATGGTTAATATTATGTATTATATTGGGAAGAGTTTAACACACAGATATAATTGTTCTCTTCCAGCTTGCATATACAGTGACTGTAACTAGTAAAAGAAATGCTTACAGTGACTGCAACTGCAACTAGTAAGAAAGTGCATTACTTTGGAGAATAGTGAGTCCCCTGACATAAGAACCAAAAATATGGTGGCAAATGATCTCTCCAAGACACATTCAGATTCATTAGTTTTTACCTGAGGCCGAGTCATCTGTATTCTTTAAATGCTCACCAGGTCAATCTGATATACTTACTTTAATTCAACCTCCTAATGTGTAATCTGAATGTGTAGGGGATGGGATCCAAGATAAGGAACATTAAAAATCTTTCCAGGTAATGTCAAAGAAACTAATCTATAAAGCATATTGAAGAACACCTAAATTTGATAATTTTTCCTATTTTAAAAAACCAGAAATACAAAAAAGTCTCAACATTACTCTATTAAAAAACTAAAAAATAAGACAAATTTTAGTTATATCATCTATTTACAGAATTCTCTATTATTAAGATTAACACCAAAATATAGGTTCTCTATGCCAACCTTATATCCTCTTGACCAAAGAGGAGGTTTGAATTCCAGCTTTTAGGGAAGACAAGCCTTTTATTTGAGCTCAGGTTGCAACTGTTTTCATTCCCACATACAGTAAGAATTATGGAGAGCCCACTAAAAGCCAGGCACTATTTTCTTCAACTTCCTGACATCCTAGTCATTGCTCTATAAATTCTGCCTCTTACTTTTAGAATCTCCTAAACTCTTCTCTTTCCCTGGCACTCAGCCTAAGAGAAAGTAGAGTACTTCAAAAACTCTTTTGACTCAAAAACTCAATTTCCTATGACAAGAAAAATATGAATGAGTGAGACAACCTATATATGGGCAGGAGCCTTGGCTCTTGAAGGACATTTCTGAGCCTGACATGTGACTTGGGTCATGCGTGAGTTACCACACAGAAGACAGTGACATGGGGACTGCAGGTGCTTTCAGCCATGACTCCGTAGAGCATCCACCTTTCTTTAATGTAGCTGTGAAAATTATTTCCAGATATTTTACTGTTAAAATTGTGAGGAAAATTCAGAAGCATGCCAGACTTACAGAGATGCTAAATGAGGTATAGAGTATTGCCAATTGCTAGATACAGCTCCTAAGAGGAAAAATTTAAAAAAAAAAATCCGAGGATGTGGGTAATGTAACATAACATATGCCCCTCTAAATATACCAAGCAACTTCTCATTGAGCCATCTGTACTTTAACTTACTTAGTAGGAAACTAGCTTTCCTAAAAGGATTTACTCCATTAATGAGTGGGCTTAAGGTGCTTGCAATTCATACTGCTACTGTGTTTTTTAGGAACCCTGTTGTTGTTTGTTCGTTCAGCAAGATCAAAATCACTTGGTTTGAAGTAGGTTGCCTTGATAAGATCAGAAATAGGATCAATGCTTCCCCAACTCTCTTCATATTACAAGGAAGAAGCTCTTGTAAATTACATATAACCTCAGTGCACTAACCAACTCCAAATGACCCAAATAAGCACCTAGGATCTCCGTGTTGAGAAAGTGGGAAGCTGTCATGATTCAGTGGAAAAGAGCTCCATGCAAGATTAGAGATGTCATTTGTGGGCCTGGGGTCATCCTTGTCATATTTCATTATAATTATCTATTTACATGCGTAACACTCCACAAGCATAAGCTTCTGTAACAGAGATAATTTCTTCATGTCAGTATCATCATTTACAAACAAGTCTGCCCCCCAGTAGTTAGTTTATACTTGGGAAACAACTGTTCTTACTACCTGATGGACAGCATCACATAGTAACAACTACAAGTGGTAATGAGAGTGTATTTCTGTTCCTTCAGAAGGTGAGGTCTATTGTGATAACCAAAACACAACTCCCAGCCACTGCCGTGTTCAATTCCATCCAACATTCTGCTTCTGAATGAAAACCAAGAGCTATTTCGGTTTCCCCTTCAACCTCATATTTTTCTGAATGACCAGTTATAAATTCCTACTAAGAATGGATATACTGGCCAGGCATGGTGGCTCACACCTGTAATCCCAGCATTTTGGGAAGCCAAGGCAGGCGTATCACCTGAGGTCAGGATTTCCAAACCAGCCTGGCCAATATGGTGAAACCGTGTCTCTACTAAAAATACAAAATTAGCCAGGTGTGGTCGCACATGCCTGTAATCCCAGCTACTAGGGAGGCTGAGGGAGGAGAATTGCTTGAACCCAGGAAGCAGAGGTTGTAGTGAGCTGAGATTCTGCCACTGCACTCTATGCACCCCAGCCTGGTCAACAAGAGTGAAACTCCATCTCAAAGAAAAAAAAAAAAAAAAGAACAAAAGAAAAAAATGGATGTACTATATTTACATTCTTTTACCTTCTTTCGAAGTACTATAGAAAATAACTTTGGTTACTTTATTTTAAAAAATATTTTGTTCTCCAAAACTTAAATGTTTTAAATAATTTTGTAATTTAATCAGTAGTTTAAATATATACATGGGTGTACGTACTTGTGTATTTTATATCTATATATGTATACACTTGTGTATATGAATTAGAACACCTTGGTAAACAGCTATTTGTAGTTTATCATAAAATGTTAGCAAAAAATATATAGTTTTTCTTTATATAAACTATTTCTTTGTTTTTCTCCTTCTTTCAATATCTGCATACATTTTCTCAGTTTGCCTTTGCCACTATTAAGTTAAAAAAGAAACAAAAGTAAAACATAGGTCAGTTATTTTTGGCTTTTTAAGAACTTTAAGAGATGGAATTAAAATGACTAAAATAGAGTTGTTTTCATCTTTGGAATTTTGTTAAAGTAATTCTATTCACTATGGGGGTCAGTAAAGCCTTGGTACTATTTAATGAGATTGAACTAATCAGCTAGTAACGAGGAAAGTCTCTCATCCTTGGCACACCTCACTTGCCTCCAAATTTCTTCTTCCCTACAGGCATTTACTCCTTCGTCAAATATTTATTGAGTGGCTGTTTTATATACAGAGTTCTTTGGTATTTGTAAATAATTCTATGCCATAGTATATGAGCTTAAGAGATGTCCAATTCATTTGAGGGAAGTGGGCATCCACAGAAAAAGAGAGAAAATTTGAAAAATAACACTAAAATAAGAGCTGCCATCTAACAACTGGCTTGATCCATAAACTTTGCGATCTTCCTTTATACTGTCCTCTCCTTTACTTACCTCTATTCACTTAATTCTCTGAACTAAAAGTTTTGAGGATACTGTCTCTTTATTTATATAGTTATTCTTTTTTTTTTAAAAAAATTATACTTTAAGGTCTAGGGTACATGTGTATAATGTGCAGGTTTGTTACATAGGTATACATGTGCCATGTTGGTGTGCTGCACCCATCAACTCGTCATTTACATTAGGCATTTCTCCTAATGCTATCCCTCCCCCAGCCCCTCACACCCTGACAGTTCCCAGTGTATGATGTTCCCCACCCTGTGTTCAAGTGTTCTCATTGTTCAGTTACCACCTATGATTGAGAACATGTGGTGTTTGGTTTTCTGTCCTTGTGATAGTTTGCTGAGAATGATAGTTCTCAGCTTCATCCATGTTATTGCAAAGGACATGAACTCTTCCTTTTTATGGCTGCATAGTATTCCATGCTGTATATATGCCACATTTTCTTCAGTCTATCATTGATGGACATTTGGTTCCAAGTCTTTGCTATTGTGAATAGTGCCGCAATAAACACACGTGTGCATGTGTCTTTATAGTAGCATGATTTATAATCCTTTGGGTATATGCCCAATAATGGGATTGCTGGGTCAAATAGTATTTCTAGTTCTAGATCCTTGAGGAAAAGTATGGAAAAGACCATACTGTCTTCCACAATGGTTGGACTAATTTACACTCCCACTGACAGTGTAAAAGCGTTCCTATTTCTCCACATCCTCTCCAGCATCTGTTGTTTCCTGACATTTTAATGATTGCCATTCTAACTGGTGTGAGATGGTATCTCATTGTGGTTTTGATTTGCATTTCTCTGATGACCAGTGATGTGGAGCATTTTTTCATATGTCTGTTGGCTGCTTAAATGTCTTATTTTGAGAAGTCTCATTCATATCCTTTGCCAACTTTTTGTTGGGTTTGTTTATTTCTTGTAAATTTGTTTAAGTTCTTTGTATATTCTGAATATTAGCCCTTTGTCAGATGGGTAGATTGCAAACATTTTCTCCCATTCTGTAGTTTGCCTGTTCACTCTGATGGTAATTTCTTTTGCTGTGCAGAAGCTCTTTAGTTTAATTAGATCCCATTTGTCTACCTTGGCTTTTGTTGCCATTGCTTTTGGTGTTTTAGTCATGAAGTCCTTGTCCATGCCTATGGCCTGAATGGTATTGCCTAGGTTTTCTTCTAGGATTTTTATGGTTTTAGGTCTAACATTTTAGTCTTTAATCCATCTTGAACGAATTTTTGTATAAGGTGTAAGGAAGGGATCCAGTTTCAGCTTTCTACTTATGGCTAGCCAATTTTCCCAGTACCATTTATTAAATAGGGAATCCTTTCCCCATTTCTTGTTTTTGCCACATTTGTCAAAGATCAGATGATTATAGATGTGTGGTGTTATTTCTGAGGCCTCTGTTCAGTTCCATTGATCTATATATCTGTTTTGGTACCAGTACCAAGCTGTTTTACTTACTACAGCCTTGTAGTATAGATTGAAGTCAGGTAGCATAATGCCTCCAGCTTTGTTCTTTTTGCTTAGGATTGTCTTGGCAATGCGGCCTCTTTTTTGGTTCCATATGAACTTTAAAGTAGTTTTTTCCAATTGTGTGAAGAAAGTCATGTGTGAAGAAAGTCATTGGTAGCTTGATGGGGATGGCATTGAATCTATAAATTACCTTGGGCAGTATGACCATTTTCACGATATTGATTCTTCCTATCCATGAGCATGGAATGTTCTTCCAGTTGTTTGTGTCCTCTTTTATTTCATTGAGCAGTGGTTTGTAGTTCTCCTTGAAGAGGTCCTTCACATCCCTGGTTCTGCATCTATTGAGATAACCATGTGATTTTTGTCATTGGTTATGTTTATGTGATGGATTATATTTATTGATTTGCATATTTTGAACCAGCCTTGCATCCCAGGGATGAAGCCAAACTGATCATGGTTGATAAGCTTTTTGATGTACTGCTGGATTCGGTTTGCCAATATCTTACTGAGGATTTTCACATCTATGTTCGTCAGGGATATTGGTCTAAAATTCTCTTTTTTTGTTGTGTCTCTGCCAGGCTTTGCTATCAAGATAATGCTGTCTTAATAACATGAGTTAGGGAGGATTTCCTCTTTTTCTATTGATCAGAAGTTTCAGAAGAATTGGTACCAGCTCCTCTTTCTATCTCTGCTAGAATTTGGCTGTGAATCCATCTTGTCCTGGACTTTTTTTGGTTGGTAGGCTATTAATTATTGCCTCAATTTCAGAGCCTATTTTTGGTCTATTCAGAGATTCAACTTCTTCCTGGTTTAGTCTTGGGAGGGTGTATGTGTCCAGGAATTTATCAATTTCTTCTAGATTTTCTAGTTTATTTGCATAGAGGTGTTTATAGTATTCTCTGTTGGTAGTTTGTATTTCTGTGGTATCGGTGGTGATATCCTCTTTATCATTTTTTTATTGCATCTATTTGATTATTCTCTCTTTTCTTCTTTATTAGTCTTGCTAGTGGCCTATCGATTTTTTTGATCTTTTCAGAAAACCAGCTCCCGGATTCACTGATTTTTGAAGGGTTTTTTTGTGTCTCTATATCCTTCAGTTCTGCTCTGATCTTAGTTATTTCTTACCTTCTGCTAGCTTTTGAATGTGTTTGCTCTTGCTCTTGCTTTTCTAGTTCTTTTAATTGTGATGTTAGGGTGTCGATTTGAGATCTTTCCTGCTTTCTCTTGTGGGCATTTAGTGCTATAAATTTCCTTCTACACACTGCTTTAAATGTGTCTCAGAGACTCTAGTATGTTGTGTCTTTGTTCTCACTGGTTTCAATGAACATCTATATTTCTGCTTTCATTTCATTATTTACCCAGTAGTCATTCAGGAGCAAGTTGTTTGGTTTCCAGGTAGTTGTGCAGTTTTGAGTGAGTTTCTTAATCCTGAGTTCTAATTTGATTGCACTGTGGTTCTGAGAGACAGTTTGTTGTAATTTCTGTTCTTTTAAGTTTGATGAGGCGTACTTTGCTTCTAATGATGTAATCAATTTTAGAATAAGTGTGATGTGGTGCTTAGAAAAATGTATATTCTATTGATTTGAGGTGGAGAGTTCTGTAGATGTCTATTAGGTCTGCTTAGTGCAGAGCTGAGTTCAAGTCCTGGATATCCTTGTTAACCTTCTGTCTCATTGATCTGTCTAATTTTAACAGTGGGGTGTTAAAGTCTCCCATTATTATTGTGTGGGAGTCTAAGCCTATTTGTAGGTCTCTACTTGTTTTATAAATCTGGGTGCTCCTGTATTGGGTGCATATATATTTAGGATAGTTAGCTCTTCTTGTTGAATTGATCCCTTTACTATTATGCAATGGCCTTCTTAGTCTCTTTTGTTCTTTGTTGGTTTAAAGACTGTTTTAT
Organism: Chlorocebus sabaeus; assembly: GCF_047675955.1. Lineage (NCBI taxonomy): Eukaryota > Metazoa > Chordata > Mammalia > Primates > Cercopithecidae > Chlorocebus > Chlorocebus sabaeus. Next base: position 41,876,733 of record NC_132904.1, on the reverse strand, counting down.
CAGAGACGATAATTGTAACCCCTGCTTTTTTCTTGTTTTCCATTTGCTTGGTAGATCTTCCTCCATCTCTTTATTTTGAGCTTATGTGTGTGTCTGCATGTGAGATGGGTCTCCTGAATACAGCACACTGATGAGTCTTGACTCTTTATCCAATTTGCCAGTCTGTGTCTTTTAATTGGGGCGTTTATCTGATTTACATTTAAGGTTAATATTGTTATGTGTGAATTTGGTCCTGCCATTATGATGTTAGCTGGTTATTTTGCCCATTAATTGATGCAGTTTCTTTATAGCATCGATGGTCTTTACCATTTGGCATGTTTTTGCAGTGACTGGTACCAGTTGTTCCCTTCTATGTTTCGTTCTTCCTTCAGGAGGTCTTGTAAGGCAGGCCTGGTGGTGACAAAATCTCTCAGCATTTGCTTCTCTGTAGAGGATTTTATTTCTCTTTCACTTATGAAGTTTAGTTTGGCTGGATATGAAATTCTGGATTGAAATTCTTTTCTTTAAGAATGTTGAATATTGGCCTCCACTCTCTTCTGGCTTGTAAGGTTTCTGCCAAGAGATCCACTGTCAGTCTGATGGGCTTCCTTTAGGGTATAATCCAACCTTTCTCTCTAGCTGCCCTTAACATTTTTCCTTCATTTCAACCTTGGTGAATCTGACAATTATGTAACTTGGGATTGCTCTTCTCGAGGAGTATCTTTGTGGTGTTCTCTGCATTTCCTGAATTTTAATATCGGCCTGCCTTGCTAGGTTGGGGAAGTTCTGGATAATATCCTGAAGTGTGTTTTCCAACTTAGTTGCATTCTCCCCGTCACTTTCAGGTACACCAATCAGATATAGATTTGGTCTTTTCACATAGTCCCATATTTATTGGAGGCTTCATTTGTTTCTTTTGACTCTTTTTTCTCTAAATTTGTCTTCTCACTTTATTTCATCAATTTGATCTTCATTCACTGATACCCTTTCTTCCACTTGATCAAATCAGCTATTGATTCTTTTGCATGCATCATGAAGTTCTCATACCATGGTTTTCAGCTCTATCAGGTCATTTATGGTCTTCTCCATACTGTTTATTCTAGTTAGCCATTTGTCTAACATTTTTTCAAGGTTTTTAGCTTCCTTGCAATGGGTGAAAACATGCTCCTTTAGCTCGGAGAGGTTTGTTATTATTGACCTTCTGAGGCCTACTTCTGTCAACTCATCAAAGTCATTCTTTGTCCAGCTTTGTTCCATTGCTGGCGAGGAGCTACAATCCTTTGGAGGAGAAGAGGTGCTCTGGTTTTTAGAATTTTCAGCTTTTCTGCTCTGGTTTCTTCCCATCTTCATGGTTTTATCTATCTTTGGTCTTTGACGTTAGTGTCCTACAGATGGGGTTTTGGTGTAGATGTCCTTTTTGTTGGATGTTGATGCTATCATTTCTGTTTGTTAATTTTCCTTCTAACAGTCAGGTCCCTCCGCTGCAGGTCTGTTGGAGTTTGCTAGAGATCCACTCCAGACCATGTTTGCCTGGCTATCACAAGTGGAGGCTGCAGAACAGCAAATATTGCTGCCTGATTCTTCCTCTTGAAGCTTTGTCCCAGAGGGGCACCTGCCTGTATGAGGTGTCTGTCAGCCCCTACTTGGAGGTGTCTCCCAGTTAGGCTACACGGGGGTCAGTGACCCACTTGAAGAGGCAGTCTATCCATTCTTAGAGCTCAAACACCATGCTGGGAGAACCACTGCTATCTTCAGAGCTGTCAGACAGGGATGTTTAAGTCTGCAGAAGTTTCTGCTGCCTTTTGTTCAGCTATGCCCTGCCCACAGAGGTGGAATCTATAGATGCGGAAGGCCTTGCTGAGCTGTGGTGGGCTCTGCCCAGTTCAAGCTTCCTGGCTGCTTGGTTTACCCATTCAAGCCTCAGCAATGGTGGACACCCCTCCCCGTGCCAGGCTGCAGCCTCATGGGCTGATCTCAGACTGCTGTGCTAGCAGTGAGCAAGGTTCCATGGGTGTGGGACCCACCGATCCAGGCATGGGAGAGAATCTCCTGGTCTGCCTGTTGCTAAGACCATGGGAAAAGTGCAGTATTTGGATGGAAGTGTCTCGTTTTTCAGGTGCAGTCTCTCATGGCTTCCCTTGGCTAGGAAAGGGAAATTCCCCAATGCCTTGCACTTCCCAGGTAGGTGGTGCCCCACCCTACTTTGGCTCACCCTCCTTGGGTTGCCCCTACTGGTCAACCCATCCCAGTGAAATGGACTAGGTATCTCAGTTGGAAATGCAGAAATCACCCATCTTCTGTGTCGATCACCCTGGGAGCTACAGACTGGAGCTGTTCCTATTCAGCCATCATGCTGTTTCTTTCTTTTGTCCCTTGCTGAAATTTGTACTATATATAAAACATAGTACATATTCAGGAAATATTTATTTTTAAAAAGTAAATTGAGTCAAGATCATGGAAGATCTTGAATATGAGGCTAAGAAAATATGGGAAATCTAGATTTTGCATGTATAGTTTCCCAGAAACTGTGCACTCATTAACTTAATTAACTTTCTCAGAATCTTTGAAAGAAGAGTCAAAATTAAAAGTTCATGTTTAAAAAGTTAAATATGAAATAATTTTTAACCTTTTTTTTTTTTTTCTGAGATGGAGTCTTGCTTTGTCACCCAGGCTGGAGTGCAGTGGTGCGATCTTGGCTCACTGCAAGTTCGCCTCCTGAGTTCACACCATTCTCCTGCCTCAGCCACCTGAGTAGCTGGGACTACAGGTGCCTGCCACCACACCCGGCTAATTTTTTTTTGTATTTTTAGTAGAGACGGGGTTTCACTGTGTCAGCCAGGATGGTCTCAATCTCCTGACCTTGTGATCTGCCCGCCTCGGCCTCCCAAAGTGCTGGGATTACAGGCATGAGCCACTGCACCTGGCCAATTTCTAAGCATTTTAATCAAAAAAATTAAGTGACTTGCATAGATAATCTTCCAATCACAAAATTGCTAAGTAACAAAGTAGGAATTCAAAATCTTGTCTGTACAACTTACTTTCTTATTAAATAATGCCTAAGATACTTCTATTATGAAAAACTGGGGAGCTAGTAAAGATTTTTGAGCCAGAGAAAACATAGAAATAGCTGTACTTTAGAATTTTTCATATGGCAAATCAGTATCATGATTTTGAGCAGACATATTAAAATCAGGGAGTTAAAAGACTAATGCAGTGACCAAGTACATTGTATTAAGTGGTATCCAGGTTAGGATAGAACCAGTGGAAATTAAAGGAAGGAATAACTTCTGTCATAAATTATATTGTAGCTTGCAGTATATTTATGAGAAACTACCATGTTTTTTCCCACTGCAGAGAAAGAAAATATTTTTTAAAGAAAGGAATCACCTTATGGAAAACATAGGTCCAATACAAACTCAAAGGTATTTCAAAAAATTGATGGTGCTGTTATTTTAGTTTAGGAAATGTGCTGCAATAGCAAGACAATTTCTGACAGTGTTGTAGCTCTTCTACCTCCTGGAGTAATCCATCAAAGTAACTGCAGGCAAAAACCTTAAATGTTTGGTGTTTCCTATTTCATCAGCTGAGAACAAGCCTCACAGCAAACTATAAGGGAATGTAAGTTTAAGAATTGGGGGGAATGAATCTTTGGCAAGATTCTCCATAGGTATTCCTGAATAACTAGTACAGTGTAGGATACAGCTATGAGGAAGTTGTTACAAGTCTTAAAAGTCATGTTAAATAAAACGTTAACAAAACCTAATCTGATTCACTGTTTTACACATCTGAATAATTATTTGCAAGTCAGCAATCTTCTCTTGAGTTCCAGCAGCCTTTAAAGGTCAGAGTGGTGATTGATAGGTTATAGATGGTCTCAATAAGAATGAAAAACAAACAAACAAACAAAACTAAGAGAGTTGATACAATTTGACAACTGTAATAATAGATTAGGAACAAAATATTCTGGAAAGAGGAGATATAGTTATCAATACCTTCAAAGCGCCAGGAAAAAAAAAAAAAAAAAAAGAATAAGTTTCTTACATAATGTTCCATGGCTAGAGTAAAGTGAATGCTTTAATTTACCATTTTTTTCTGCCTAATAATTGTTAAGAGGAAAGGATAAAATTGTATTTCTGTTTTATATTACTGGTAACTTTTTGCTATAAAAGAAAAACTCTGTAAATATATATTTTAAAAAACATTGAAATGCACTTGCCCAGACCTGCGTGCAATAAAGTGGTCATAGCTGACTGCATTCTCAAATTCCTGGGCTCAAGTCATCCTCCTGCTTCAGCCTCCCAAGTAGTTAGAACCGCAGGTGCACACTACCATGCCCAGCTAATATTAAAAATTTTTTGTAGAGATGGGGATCTCACCATTTTGCTCAGGCTTATCTCAAGCCCCCGGCCTCAAAAAATCTTCCTGCCTTGGCCACCCAAAGTTCTGAGATTATAAGCATTAGCCACCATGTCCAACTGAAGTGCACATTTTAAACTCATGAACTTTATGGTATGTAACTGATACTTTGTGTATTTTTTTTTCAACTTTTATTTTAAGTTCTAGGGTACATGTGCAGGATGTGCAGGTTTGTACATAGTTAAACATGTGCCATGTTGGTTTTCTGCAGAGATCAACCCATTACCCAGGTGTTAATCCCAGCATCCATTAGCTATTCTTCCTGCTTTCCCTTCTCCAGCCCCCACAACTACAGGCACCAGTGTGTGTTGTTCCCCATCATGTGTCCATATGTTCTCCTCATTGGTTCCAACTTATAAGTGAGAGCATGCATTGTTTGGTTTTTCTGTTCTTGCTTTAGTTTGCTGATGATAACAGCTTCCTGTTTCATCCATGTCCCTGCAAAAGACATGATCTTGTTCATTTTTATGGCTGCATAGTGTTCCATGTTGTATATGTACTACATTTTCTTTAGCCAGTTTATTGTTGATGGATATTTGGATTGACTTCATGTCTTTGCTATTGTGAACAGTGCTTCAATGAACATACACGTGCATATATCTTTATAATAGAATGATTTATATTATTTTGGGTGTATAACCAGTAATGGGACTGTTGGGTGAAATGGTATTTCTGCTTCTAGATCTTTGAGAAATCACTACACTATCTTCCACAGTGGTTGAACTAATTTACATTCCCACCAACAGTGTAAAAGTGTTCCTTTTCTTAGCAACCTCACCAGCATCTTTTGTTTCTTGACTTTTAATAATTGACATTCTGACTGGCAAGAGATTGTATCTCATTGTGGTTTTGACTTGCATTTCTCTAATCAGTGATGTTGAGCATTTTTTCATAAGTTTGTTGGCTGCATGTGTGTCTTCCTTTGAAAAGTGTGTGTTCCTGTCCTTTTCCTACTTCTTAATAGGGTGGTTTCTTTTTTTCTTGTAAATTTGTTTAAGAACCTTGTTGACTCTGGATGTTAGGCCTTTGTCAGATGGGTAGATTGCAAAAATATTCTTTCATTATATAGGTTGCCTATTCACTCTGATGAGAGTTTCTTTTGCTGTGCAGGAGCTCTTTATTTAGATACCTTTTGTCAATTTTTGCTGTTGCTGCAATTGCTTTTGGCATTTTTGTCATGAAATCTTTGCCTGTGCTTATATCCTGAAAGATATTGCCTAGATTTTCTTCTAGGGTTTTTATACTTTTGGGTTTTACATTTCAGTCTTTAATCCATCTTGTGTTAATTTTTGTATATAAGGTGTAAGGATGGGGTCCAGCTTTAATTTTCTGCATATGGCTAGCCAATTCTCCCAGCACCATTTAGTCCTTTCCCCATTGTTTGTTTTTGTCAAGTTCCTCAAAGATCAGATGGTTGTAGGTGTGTGGTCTTATTTCTGAGTTCTCTATTCTATTCCATTGGTCTATATGTCTGTTTTTGTACTAGTACCATGCTGTTTTGGTTACTGTATCCTTGTAGTATAGTTTGAAATCAGGTAGTGTGATGCCTCCAGCTTTGTTCTTTTTGCTTAGGATTGTCCTAGATATTTGGGCTTTCTTTTGGTTCCATATGAATTTTAAAGTGGTTTCTTCTAATTCTGTGAAGAATGTCAATAGTGATTTAATAGCATTTAATCTATAAATTACTTTGGGCAGTGTGGCCATCCATTTTCATGTTATTGATTCTTCCTATCCACGAGCATGGAATGTTTTTTCATTTGTTTGTGTCCTCTATGATTTCCTTGGGCAATGGTTTGCAGTTCATCATGAAGAGATCCTTCACTTTCTTTGTTAACTGTATTTCTAGGTATGCTATTCTCTTTGTAGCAATTGTAAATTGGAGTTCATTCATGATTTGGCTCTCTGCTTGCCTTTTGTTGGTGTATAGAAATGCTAGCAATTTTTTCACATTGATTTTGTATCCTGAGACTTTGCTAAAGTTGTTTATCAGCTAAGAAGCTTTGGGCTGAGATGATGGGGTTTTCTAGATATAGGATCATGTCATCTGCAAACAAAGATAATTTGACTTCCTCTCTCCCTATTTCAATACCTTTTATTTGTTTCTCTTGCCTGATTGCGTGACCAGAATTTCCAATACTATGTTGAATAGAAGTGGTGAGGGAGGGCATCCTTGTTTTGTGCCAATTTTCAAGGGGAATGCATCCAACTTTTGCCCATTTGCTGTGATATAAGCTGTGTGTTTGTCATAGATAACTCTTATTATTTTGAGGTATGTTCCTTCAGTACCTAGTTTATTGAGAGTTTTTATCATAAAGGGATGCTGAATTTTATCAAAGGCCTTTTCTGCATCTATTAAGATAATCGTGTGGTTTTTGTCTTTAGTTCTGTTTATGTGATTAATTAAATTTATTGATTTGTGTATGTTGAGCCAACTTTGCATCCCTCCTGGGATGAAACCAACTTGATTGTGGTGGATAAGTTTTTTGATGTGCTGCTGGATTAACTTTGCCAGTATTTTATTGAGGATTTTTGCATCAAAGTTGATCAGAGATATTGGCCTGAAGTTTTCTTTTTGTTGTTGTTGTTGTGTCCCTGCCAGGTTTTGGTATCAGGATGATGCTGGCCTCATAAAATGAGTTAGGGAGGAGTCCTTCCTTTTCAATGGTTTGAAATAGTTTCAGAAGAAATGATACCAGCTCCTCTTTGTACCTCTGGTAGAATTCAGCTGTAAAGCCACCTGATCCTGGGCTATTTATTACTACCTCAGTTTCAGAACTTGTTATTGGTCTATTTAGGGATTCAATTTCCTCCTGGTGCAGTCTTGGGAGAGTGTATGTGTCCAGGAATTTGTTCGTTTCTTCTGGATTTTCTAGATTATGTTCATAGAGGTGTTCACAGTATTCTCTCACAGTTGTTTACATTTCTGTGGTCAATGATGATATCCTCCTTATCATTTCTGATTGTGTCTATTTGGTTCTTCTCTCTTTTCTTCTTTATTAGTCTAACTAGTGGTCTATTTTATTATGTTTTTCAAAAAAACAGCTTCTGGTTATGTTAATTTTTGAAGGGCTTTTCGTGATTCTATCTGCTTCAATTCTGCTCTGATCTTGGTTCTGTTTCTTGTTTTCTGCTAGCTTTGGGATTTTTTTGCCCTTGGTTCTCTGGTTATTTTACTTGTGATGTTAGGTTGTTTATTTGAGATCTTTCTAGCTGTTTGATGTGGGAATTTAGCACTATATTTTTTTCTCTTCAATGCTTTAGTTACATCCCAGAGATTCTGGTACATTATCTCTTTTTTCTCATTAATTTCAAAGAACTTTTTGATTTCTGTCTTAATTTCATTATTTACACAGTAGTCATTCAGGAGCAGGTTGTTTAATTTCCATGTAGTTGTGTGGTTTTAAGTTAGTTTTTTAAAATTTTGAGTTCTAATCTGATTGCACTGTAGTCTGAGAGACTGTTTGTTATTATTTCAGTTCTTTTCCATTTGCTGAGGAGTGTTTTACTTCTGATTATGTGGTCAGTTTTAGAGTAGGTGTCTGAAGTTTAAGTTCCTTGTAGACTCTGGATGTTAGAGCTTTGTGGCAATGAGAAGAATGTACATTCTGTTTTTTGGGGGGTGGAGAGTTCTGTAGATATCTATCAGGTCTACTTGATCCAGAGCTGAGTTCAGGTCTTTAATATCTTTGTTAATTTTCTGTCTCAATGATCTAATATTGTCAGTGGGGTGTTAAAGCCTCACACTATTATCGTGTGGGAGTCTAAGTCTCTTTGAAAGTCTCTAAGAACTTGCTTCACGAATCTGGGTGCTCCTGTATTGGGTACATATATATTTAGGATAGTTAGCTCTTCTTGTTGAAGGGCTAACTTCAACCTTTACCATTAGGTAATGCCCTTCTTTGTATTTTTTACTTTGTTGGTTTAAAGTCTGTTTCATCAGAAGCTAACATTGTGACCCCCACTTTCTTCTGTTTTCCATTTGCTTGGTAAATTTTCCTCCAACCCTTTGTTTTGAGCCTATGTGTGCCTTTGCACATGAGATGGGTCTTTTGAAGACAGCCTTCCAATGGTGCTTGACTCTTTATCCAGCTCACCACTCTGTGTCTTTTAATTGGGGCATTTAGCCTATTTACATTTAAGATGAATATTGTTATGTGTGAATTTGATCCTGTCATCATGATGGCAGCTGGTTATTTTGCAGACTTCTTTATGTGGTTGCTTCATAGTGTCACTGGTCTATGGACTTCAGTGTGCTTTTGAAGTGGCTGGTAATGATTTTTCATTTCAATATTTAGTGCTTCTTTCAGGAGCTCTTGCAAGGCAAGTCTCATGGTGACACATTCCCTCAGCATTTGCTTGTCTGAAAACAATCATATTTCTTATTTGCTTATGAAGCTTGGTTTGGGTGGATATGAAATTCTGGGTTGAAAATTCATTTTTAGAAGAATGTTGAATATTGGCCCGCAATCTCTTCTGGCTTGTAGGGTTTCCACTGAGAGGTTTGCTGTTGTCTTATGGGCTTCCCGTTGTAGTTGATCTGGCCTTCCTCTCTGGCCACTCTTCGTATTTTTCCTTTCATTTTAACCTTGAAGAATTTGATGATTATGTGTCTCGGGGTTAATCTTCTAGTGGAATATCTTACTGGGGTTCTCTGGATTTCCTGAATTTGAATGTTGGCCTGTTTTTCTAGGTTTGGGAAGTTCTCCTGACTGTTCTCCTAATGTATGTTTTCTAACTTCATTCAGTTCTCCCCATCTTTTTCAGCTACCCCAATAAGTCATAGGTTTAGTCTTTTTACATAATTTCATAGTTCTCAGAGGTTTTGCTTTTTGTTTATTATTCTTTTTTCTCTATTCTTGTATGCCTGTTTTATTTCAGAAAGATAGTCTTCAAGCTCTTATGCTTTTTTGTGTTTGGTCTATTCAGCTTTTGATACTTGTGATTGCATTGTCAAGTTCTTGTGTTACATTTTTCAGCTCCATCAGGTCAGTTATGTTCCTGTCAAAACTGGCTATTCTGGTTATCAGCTCCTGTATTGTTTTATCATGATTATCAGGTTCTTTTCATTGCGTTAAAACATGCTCCATGATTTCAGCAAAGTTCATTATTATCTACCTTCTGAAGCCTAATTCTGTCAATTCAGTCATCTCAGCCTCAGCTCAGTTCCATGACCTTGCTGCAGAGGTGTTGCAGTCACTTGGAGAAGAAGAGGAACTCTGGGTTTTTGAGTTTTCAGCATCTTTGCATTGATTCTTTGTCATCTTTGTGGGCTTATTTACCTTTGATTTTTGAGGTTGCTGACCTTTGAATGGGATTTTTATGTGGTCTTTTCTGTTGATGTTGTTTTTGTTGTTGCTTTCTGGTTGTTTATTTTTCTTTTAATAGTAGGGTCATTCTTCTCTAGTGCTGCTGGTTTGCTGGGGTCATTCCAGACCCTAGATGCCTTAGTTCCTCCCACACCTGGAGGTATCACCAGTGAAGGATGTGAAACAGCAAAGATGGCAGTCTGCTCCTTCCTCTGGGAGCTCTGTCCCAGGGAGCTACCAATCTGATGCTGGCTGGAACACTCTTGTAGGAGGTGTTTGGAGACCCCTGTTGGGAGGTGTCACCCAGTCAGGAGGAATAGGATCAGGGACCCACTTAAAGAAGCAGCCTGGCTGCCCACAGAACAGGTGCACTGTGCTAACTACCTGGACTCTTCAGAGCCAGCAGACTGTACAGACTAAGTAAACTGAACCACTAAGACAGTGACTGCCCCTCCCCTCAGGAATTCTGTATAACTCTGGCTATGGTTGCTGAAATTCCTCACAGGGAGGCCCTACCTAGTGAGGAGGGATGAATTGGGGTCCCACTTAACAAAGCGGTCTGCCCACAATCAGGCACAACAGCTGGGCTGCACTGAGGGGACCTGCTCCCAGTCCCCGGTGCAGGCAGGCTAGAGTCACCAGCTGGAACAGCAGAGATGGTGGCTGCCTCTCTCCCTGGGAACTCTGTTCATCTCAGGCTGTCTCCAGCCTGCTGCCACTGGCCAACTGGAATTCCAAGCCGGTGGGTCTTACTTTGTGAGGTGCCGTGGGAGTGGGGCCTGCAGAATAACATCACTTGGCTTTCTTGATTCAGCCCCCTTCCTAGGGGAATGCATAGATAGATACCCTGCCTTGCTGGACTTTCTGAGGCTGGAGTATGCAAAACTCCTGGGTCTTCCTGCATGTCTGAGTGAGCTAGTGAGTGTTTTCACCAAGACTTGCGTATTTCTGTGCTTTGGACCCAAGGCCATGATGGCATGGGCTCACAAGGGGATCTTCTGATATGTGGGTTGCACAAATCCATACAAAAAGTATGCTTTCCCGGGCAGGGTTGCACAGTCACTCGTTGCCATCCTTGGTTGAAGGTGGGGCCTCCCATTACTCTGTGACATTCCCCAGTGGGCCAATGCCCCACCCTGTTTTTCCTCACTCTCTCTGGGTAAAGCCATCTATCTACTCAGCCCCAATGTGAGAATCTGGATACTTCAGTTGAAGGCACAGGATTCACTTGCTGTTTTTATTGCTCTTTGTGAGAGTTGCAGACTGAAGCTGCTTCTAAGAGGCCATCTTGGCCACAACCTCTAACTTATACTTTAATGAAGCTATTAGCCAAAAACATAACTGATTCAGATAAAAATTAAATAAATAAGTACACATGACAGCTGATATGGTTTGGCTGTGTCCCCACCCTAATCTCATCTTGAATTGTAACTCCCACAATTACCGTGTGTTATGGGAAGAACCTGGTGAGAGATGACTGAATTATGGGGGTGGAATTTTTCTGCACTATTCTTGTGATAGTGAATGAGTCTCACAAGATCTGAGCATTTAAAAGGGGAGTTCCCCTGCAAAAGCTCTTTCTCTTTGCCTGCTGCCATCCATGTAAGATGTGATTGCTCCTCCTTGCTTTCCACCATGATTGTGAGACCTCCCCAGCCACATGGAACTGTAAGTTCATTAAACCTCTCTTTCTTTTGTAAATTGCCCAGTCTTGGGTATGTCTTTATCAACAGTATGAAAACAAGTACAGTAAACTAATACAGTAAATTGGTACTAGTAGAGTGGGGCATTGCTTAAGAGATACCTGAAAATGTGAAAGTGACTTTGGAACTGGGTAACAGGCAAAGGTTTGAACAGTTTGGAGAGCTCAGAAGATAGAAAAATGTAGGAAAATTTGGAACTTCTAGAGATTTGTTGAATGACTTTGACAAAAATGCCAACATTGATATGAGCATTAAGTTCCAGGCTGAAGTGGTCTCAGATGGAGATGAGAAACTTATTGGGAAAGGGAGCAAATGTGACTCTTGTTATGTTTTAGCAAAGAGACTGGTGACATTTTGCCCCTACCCTCGAGATTTGGGAATATGAGTTAGGGTATCTAGCAGAAGAAATTTCTAAGCAGCAAAGCATTCATGATGTGACTTGGGTGTCTTTAAAGGCATTCAGTTTTACAATGGAAGCAGAGCATAAAAATTCAGAAAATTTGCAGCCTGACAATGAGATATAAAAGTAAATCCTGTTTCCTGAGGAGAAATTCAAGCTGGCTATAGGCATTTGCATAAGTAACAATTAGGTAAATGCTGTGTGCAGCCTAGGGACTTGCTGTCCTGTGTCACAGTCACTCCAGCCATGGCTTAAAGCGGCCAGGGTAGAGCTTGGGCCGTGACTTCATAGGATGCAAGACTCAAGCCTTGGCAGCTTCCATGTGGTACTGAGCCTGCAAGTACACAGAAGTCAAGAATTAAGGTTTAGGAACCTCTGCCTAGATTTCAGAGGCTGTATGCAAATGCCTGGATGTCGAGGTAGAAGCTTACTGCAGGGGTGGGGCTCTCATGGAGAACCTCTGCTAGGACAGTATGGAAGGGAAATGTATGGTTGGAACCCCCACACAGAGTCTCTACTGGGGCACTGCCTGGTGGAGCATTATAAAGACAGCCACCATCCTCCAGACCCCAGAATGTTAGATCCACCCACAGCTTGCACTGTGTACCTGGAAAAGCCACAAACACTCAACAGCAGCCTGTGAAAGTAGCTGGGAGAGAGGCTGTACTCTGCAGAGCCACAGGGGCAGAGCTGCCCAAGACCATGGGTACCTACCTCTTGCATCAGCATGATCTGAACATGAGTCATGGAGTCAAAGGAGATCACTTTGGCTTTAAGATTTGACTGTCCTGCTGGATTGCAGACTTGCATGGGGCCTGTAGCCCCTTTCTTTTTGGCCAATTTCTCACATTTGGAATGGCTGTATTGACCCAATGCCTGTACTCTTATTGTATCTAGGAAGTAACTAACTTCCTTTTGATTTACAGGCTCATAGGCTGAAAAGACTTGTGTTGTCTCACATGAGATGTTGGACTATGGACTTTTGAGTTAGTTCGGAAATGCATTAAGAATTTGGAGTGCTGTTAGGAAGACATGATTGGTTTTGAAATGTAAAAAGGATGCTAGATTTTGGAGGGGCCAGTGACAGAATGATGTGGTTTGGCTGTGTCCCCACCCAAATCTCATCTTGAATTGTAACTCTCACAATTCACATGTGTCATGGGAGGAACTCAGTGGGAAGTAATTGAATTATGGAGGTGGATCTTTCCTGCACTGTTGTCATGATAGTGAATGAGTGTCATGAGATTTGATGATTTTAAAATCAGAAGTTTTCCTGCAGAAGCTCCCTCTTTTTTGCCCGCTGCCATTTACCCAAGATGTGATTTGCTCCTCCTTGCCTTCTGCAGTGATTGTGAGGCCTTCCCAGCCACATGGAACTGTGAGTCCAATTAAACCTCTTTTTCTTTGCAATTTACCCAGTCTCAGGCATGTCGGCATGTCTTTATCAGCAGCTTGAAAACTGACTAATATAACAACTGAAGCTAAAGAAAAACTTTTGGTTTATGCAAAAATGTGATATTACAATTAGAAATTTTTATATGAGAATTAATTTCCTGGGAAATAAAAGAGATTCATATTTATATCTAAGAGTCAATATATATGGACTGAAATCTTCATTGCAGAATTACTCCTAAGAGTAGAAAATTAGAAACAACCGAAATGTCCCAAACTGAAAAATTAAGTATGTGGTTTACTCTGAATGACTTTCCAAGTTAGCTAAATAGTGAGGTTTGAAGGTCGATTTTCCAAGAGTATCTCTACTTCTGATACAAGTTGAAAGTTCAGGAAATTCCCAAAATTACTCCTGATTTTCGTAATTCATTACACTGAATCACAGAACTCACTGAAAGCTATTATAATCACGATTGCAGTTTATTACAAAGAAAATTTACAGATTGAAATGAGCCAAAGGAAGAGATGCACAGGATAAGGTCTGTGAAGGTTACAAACATGAAGCTTTTGTTGTCCTCAGAGTGTGTTACTTTCCTGTTATTGATCTGTGACAACGGGCATTGAGGATTGTCACCCAGGGAATCCCACCTGAACATCAGTATTCAGCCTTCAGGTTGACTAATACAGCATGATCCAAAGTCCAAACCCTAAATCACATGGTTGATTTTTCGAGATGTGAGCAATACTTACCCTATTATAATAGGTATAGGGTTAGCCGCACCTGAAGCAAAGACACTCCTATTATGTGTGACGTAGATTACCTCCCAGAAGCCAAGGACAAAGTACAGACAGAGCTCTTTTTATGAAGGTCAAATTCTGTGTATTATATACAGTGACATATTAGGTAAGTAAGTAGCAAAAATTAAATATGGAATAATTTCTAAACACTTGAAAAGGTCTAGTAGGAAAACATGGAAAAAAAAGAAATGTGATTTTTTTTTTCCATGATGGGCTTGAGAAATATCTTTTCTTTTTATCATTTTAATTTTTATTTTACATTATTCTAACAGCAAATATTTTGCTTTGATTATTTCAAACTAAAAATATGTAAGTAATATGAAATAATGAAAGTCCTTTGCATAAGGTGTTCAGTTTTACTATTATTGGTTTAAATACCAGTTTTCACCACCCTACTATGAGCTTCTTGAGAGCAAGAGCAATGTCAAATTCATGTCAGTATTACTGTTACCTGACATGCCCCCCAAACCAAAAGTTACTGAATAGCATTTTACTAGAAAGCGAAGGGGTTAAGAGCATGAACTTCGAATCTGGACTACCCGAATTTAATTCAGCTCTGCCAGTTACAAACTGTGTAACTTTATGCAAGTTTCTTTATCTCTCTGAGCCTTGAGATTCTCATATATGAAACGTGTATAATAACAATATCCACCTCACAGGATTGTTGTAAAAATTACATGTGCTGGTTTATGTGAAGTATACAGAACAATGCTAGAACATTGCAAGTGTCCAATAAATGCTTGCTACAAGTAGTGGAGGAATGAAAGCTCTGTAATCCCTGTAAAAGTCTCCTTCTCACAAATATTCCATTTGTCTTCCTGGTTTCCTAAAATTTCCATACTAGTTTTTTATGATAATGAAGTATTACACTGGAACGATCCTCACCTGAGAATACTTTGTGCGTCCAAGTTGTGGGGAAATGCTATATAACATGAGAAATTGTAATGACAGGAAAGGGAGTGCAATTTGCACACCTGGGAGCCTTCACTGGGAGCCTTTAAGTGAAGTATCACAGTGAAGGTGTTGGGTTCTGGAGGGAAACAAAGCTACTGGGAGAATCCACCAAATGGATTTAGTAATTGGGCAACAAATAAAAGGAAATCAAAATCAAAATTGACCCATTTTATAATATCACATAGAATCAGCTCCTGGAATTAATTTTCTTTTTTCTTTTTCTTTTTCTTTCTTTCTTTCTTTCTTTCTTTCTTTTTTTTTTTTTTTTTTTTGAGATGGAGTCTCACTCTGTCACTCATGCTGGAGTATAGTGGCACAATCTTGGCTCACTGCAATCTCCACCTCCTGGGTTCAAGCAATTCTTCTGCCTCAGCCTCCCGAGTAGCTGGGACTATGGGCGCATGCTGCCATGCCCAGCTAATTTTTTGTATTTTAGTAGAGATGGGCTGTCATTGTGTTTCCCAGTCTGGTCACAAACTCTTGAGCTCAGGCAATCTGCCCCCTTTGGCCTCCCAAAGTGCTGGGATGACAGGCGTGAGCCACTGCGCCTGGCTGGAATTAATTTTCAAACTAAAAATATTATGTGGGCTCTAACAAGCTGAACATCTTAATTTTAGATTTGCCACAAAACTCACATTAATTATTCCTCTCATGTGCTTTGAAATATTGGAATTGCTGTCATAAAGAACCCCTAATCTTCAACACCCCAAATAATCTGACTTACAACTTAATTTGTCTCAATAAACATTTATTCATGAAGAAGTGAAGTTAGTCTCTTGTGACATACTTGGATAAATAAGTCATGGTTTCTGTTCTGATTCTTACTTTAAAAACACAGCTGTATTCTATTTGAAGCTGTATTATTTTAGATTGGTAAATTTCAGTTGCCATAGCAAAAGCTGTAGCAATCTTTTGGTCTTCTTTAAAGGCCAGTAGATTCAAAGTGGGTGTATATATGACAGCAGACATTCTTGATGTTGAGGTGCTGGTTTTAAAACATGAAGAATTAGAGAGAGAGGGTATCCAAATAAATATTATCTCCCTCTTTCCCAAATCTAGAATATTATCCCCACTTTCAACAGTTTTTAAACTTGTTGCATTTAAAGGTAGAAATTGGTATAAAGCATGGATGCTAAAAAGGCCTACGAAATTCTTCAATTATTTTCAATCAAATGCACTGATATTATGTTCCTTATGCCATTTCATTACATTAGTTCATCATTTTAGACTAAATTAGAGATTTTAGTTCAAATATTGATTTTAAACAAATGCTAAATCAATTTTATGCATGTATAATGCAGCATTTTTTGAGCATCTAAAATGTACAAAGCACATTAGCTTTTTTTGCAAACAGCACTTTGATAGGACCAACAGGTATGTATGCACATTGCTCAGTAACATATCAATACACTTAGACAGTTGTGTTTGCAGCAGAGAAAGAGTTTGATGATTACAAGGACACCAAGTGAAGAGTTAGAAGGAAACCCTCAAATTCATCTCCCCGAAGAGTTTTGAGCTAGGGTTTTAAAGGGGATTGTGGAGGATAAGGGGCTAGAAAATTAAGGTCATTGATTTGTCATAGTAAGGAGTATTAAATCACCAGGATGTGGAAACTGAATTCTTTGGTAAGTTAGCTTCTCGTGGGGTCCTTCCGACAGCTGCTGTCAGTAGTTTCATCGATATGCGGGACCTAGAAGAATGTCTTAAATAGAAAATTCAATGTTTCAAAACATTCAAGTTTTTATCTATAGAGCAGATGGGGTGGGGGTTGCTATAATCCTGTGACAGAGTCTACATGATAGGCAGCAAACTTGAGGAGCAGGTCAGAGAGCAACTGACCTAATGATTAATGCTGAATATGCTGCCAGCTTGGTTTATTTTTTCTCCCTCTCCCTTTTTACCTGATTAATTTTCTGAAGTTTATAGGGATAATTTTAGCACCAGAATTTAAGAACTACAAAAAGTAATGTGATTAAGATATAGTCATAACATCAAGATAAAAATAGATTAGTAATTGACTGACTGTATGACAAATATAGTTTGATAACAAAAACATGCCATTGGTAGAGTTAAGTAAGAGGAGGGAGTCATAAACTATGGGTCCACCTGAAACCCACCCATTTTTCCAGCAAGCTGGATGTCCACAGAAGTGAAGCTTGAGAAACTTGTACAATAAGACATACTTGCTTCCTGTTGGTTAATCCCTTTTTCTTGCACTTCCTGTTTTCCTCCCCTGTTTTAGAAACCCCTAACTTTAGTTGGGCATGAAGGACGATGAACAGATTTGAGGCTTATCTCTTGTTTCTACAGCTGACATCACCCATAATAAAGCCTTCTTTCCTTGCGATACTTTTTGTCTCAGTAATTGTCTTTCTCTGCAGTGAACAACAGGATTAGATCAAATTCTTGGCATTTGGTAACAACACCAGACTCTGCAACTGTACCTCTTTCACTCTGTTCCATGCTTTATATGTACAATTCATACTAAAATAATTACAGTGACATTAACAAGTCATGCTCTTGCAACTCCGTGCCTTTGTGAAAGCTGCTCTTTCTTCTTGGAAGATCTATTTCCTTATACTTTCTTCACTTGTTTCAACTTTTATTAATTATTTGAGACTTGGTTTTGGTTTTATGTCTTGGGGAAGCGTTTTCTGAAAATTCCAAACTGTGATACCTGCTCCTTTGATGTGCTTCCAATATCTTTTGTTCTTTTCTGTACCCAGGAAACATCAAACTTTTTTTATGAGTCAACTTAACATTTCTTTCTCCTAAACTTGAAAGTAACCTGATACTAGGTTCTGATCTTTAATGCAACACTATGTGTCCTCAGTAACAGAATACCCGGTGCCTTATATCTAATCAAAGTTTGTTTATCAAATAAATATACCAATGACTTGATTAAGTAAGGAATAAAGTTTACAGGAAGTTCAGGAAGATTTTATTTAACCATTTGATAATTAGTCTGTTCCTACCAACTATGAAGTTAAACCCTGTGCTAAATTGTAAGATGCTAAACAGAGAAGACTTAATAGACTCTCCTGTGAAAGAAAAAAAAAAAAAAACATTTAGAGAGACACTCAATAAACAGTTAGAAGCCAAAGTGTTTCAGTCAGGGTAAAGAGTGAAGAGTGCTCTTTTAGATGAAGATGCTAGGGGCTACTTCACCAGAAATGAAATAATTCAGCTGGTGAGTAAGATAGTTGGAGAATTCTCCTTGGAGGAATTTTCTTCCAATCTGGGTCCTATGGGAGAACGTAGTGATGGTGAAGTCATGTAATTAGATAACAAACACAGAATGAGAAAAAGATTTATGGCTGAGAAAGCTGATTAGTTCATATTGAGTCTGAGATGAATCTGAGACATGAAGATGGAGGGTTTGAGACAGCATGAGGTTCTGGTAGGTCATATCTGGGTTGGGATTCAAATTTTAAATCTTAGGCATTTTCTTTTTAAAAAGGAATACAAAATTAGCAACTTTGTAAAATAAAGACTTACTTTATTTTTCTTAGAAAAAATATCACAACAAAATACACATTTTTAAAAAGTTCACAAACACCAAAAACATTATAAATTATTCTGGAAAAATAGTATCAATTTTACTTTTTTGATTAACTGCCAGCCATAGATCTATAATACTTTTTTCTTTGATTCTTTTTTACTTCGTGTTCCTTGCTTGCCACTTCATAAGATAAACATATTTTAACACCATTTTCTATAGAGGAAAGGAAAGATAAATCCATCTTGCTTCCATCATAGTTGATTTTTTAAAATAATAGGTTAGTTTAGGTTAGGTTAGATTAGGTTAGGTTAGGTTAGAAAATCTACTTCCACCTTTACATGCCCTTACTGATAATGTCATGTCTTTAATTTTCTTTCTGGGTGTTTACAAACAGGCACTGCTTCATGGTTAGTGTATTAGTCTGTTCTTACATTGCTGATAAAGACTTACCCAAGACTGGGTAATTTACAAAGAAAAGATGTTTAATGGACTCACAATTCCACATGGCTGAAGAGGCCTCACAACCATGGCAGAAGGAAAAGACATGTTTTACATGGTAGCAGGCAAGAGAGAGAATGAGGGCTAAGTGAAAAGGGTTTCCTATTATGAAACCATCAGATCTCATGAGAGTTATTCACTACCATGAGAACAGTAAGGGGGAAACTGCCCATGATTCAATTATCTTCCGCTCACCAGGTCCCTCCCACAACATGTGGGAATTATGGGAGCTACAATTCAATATGAGATTTGAGTAGGGACACAGCCAAACCATATCAGGTGGGAACACTGGCCTTGGCATAGACCCTAGTCTGCCCATCCATTTCCTCAGCATTGTTTCTCTCTCTACCCCACTCTTACCCTACTCCAACCACATTTTTTTTTATGGTGAGCAAAGCATTCCTGAAGCCTGGGTTTTCGTGCTGCCAAAGCAAGGAGTGGAGAAATAGCTCATTCAATCCTTTATGTAGACAAAAATGGGGTCCAGATGCACAAGGAGGTCATGAGAACAGGTTGCTGTGTGGGGAGGGATGGGTGAAAAAGTCATTCTGCCAACCGTCGTCCTCATCTGCAGCTCCAGGATTGCCACCAAAACAAAGAAAATTTTCCCAGGCTAGGGCATCTCTCTCACTCTCTACCCCTGATGGGATCTTCTTTTCTCTCTTTTTTTTTTTTTTTTTGGTCCCAGAGAACACTCAGAGCTTGAGAAGGAAGCCTTTGTGACTGAGCTTTTCTGCATCTTAAGCATCTTTAGCTACATAGTAAATATCCCTGTGGGTTCTGAAACATAGAAAATAAAGTACTTATTTCCTGTGGCACACCCAATGATTCTGCCATGGAAGAAGTGACAATCTCATTCAGAGAATTCATTTACATGTCTATTTACACACAAAATAACCCATTACGATTTTGTCCAGGCAACAAATCATAAATATTGATTGTAATCAATGCTATAGAAAGAAAGAAGATATCATTTCAATTTTTGGTGGACCCAAAAGTTTTTGAACTTTAATAAAGTCTAGATCCACAAATAGAATTTATGTAAATTTATGTAGGAGAAAAACATTTGCAGTGTAATAAACAGTGAGCAAAAACAATGAAAGCAGGAATCTGGTGTAAGATATAATTAATTTTAAATAACTACAAATAATTTATGGAAGTTATAAAAGCAACAACACAAAATACTGGCTTTGTGGATATTGCCAATGTTTATGAAGAAGTAGTATACTATCCTACAATCGTATGTGAAATAGAGGTCATTAAACTTTCATCTTCAGGTCAAATAAAAACAAAGAGAATGACTCCCTCTTCCAGAGGGTCAATCCAACAGACTGAATTTATAGAAGCAGAAGAAAAAAAGAACAAAATGGAGCTCCTCTGTAATAAATCTACCTTGACTATTTTGGCTGTGAAAAGTTATTACTGTTTGTGGAGCATAGGATTTGTAGCTGTTATCCCCAAGACATTATACAAAAGAAAGACACGTCCCTTTTGGGGCCTGCAATGGAAATGAAGTAGAAAAAAAAATGCTTTTGCTTTCTGGCTGCCTAGCTAAATTGCAAAATAAAAACTGGAACATTAACTCCTTATATGCAATTCACAAATAGTGAGCCTAATGATATGAATTTTCACATTTAGTACAATTATACTAAAAGGGAAATAATACCTATTGAAGTGTATAATGCTATGTTTCCACAAAATATAATTTTCCACCAGAAAACTAAAAATCTATATAACTTTTTGGGCAAGGTGCTAGAAAAAGTAGAGAAAGTATCAGTATAGCTCTGTTTCCCAATCTCTTCCAAATTATTCAAATTCTATCAAATGATTTACAACCTAATCATCAAGATTCACTTTTCTATCAGGCACGGTGGCTGACACCTGTAATCCCAGCACTCTGGGGACCCAAGGCAGGTGGATCACCTGAGGTCAGGAGTTTGAGACCAGTCTGGCCAACATGATGAAACCTCATCTCTACTAAAAATACAAAAAACTAGCTGAGCATGGTGGCATGGTCCTGTAATCCTGGCTACTTGGGAGGCTGAAGCAGGAGAATCACTTGAATCTAGGAGATGGAGGTTGCAGTGAGCCAAAATTAGTGCCACTACACTCCAGTCTGGGCAACAAGAGTGAAACTCTGTCTAAAATTAAAAAAAAGAAAAGACTCACTTCTTGTTCCCCATTCATCAGCTTGAAATCTATGTATGCTTAAGTAGAAATTTAATCTATTTCAAAGGGAAAGAAACTTATCTGTGCCCTATTAAAACTTCTAAAGCTTCTTTCCCTGTGTGAAAATTTCAAATATGGTTTGTTTCTCAGCTTAATTTTACTCACCTATGAAAATCAGACTACTATTACTTTTTCTTCTTCTCTATTTCCTATTCCTATACCTTGCATAAGAGAAAAGAAGTCTGTACATGTTTCTTATATACTTTATTAACAATTTTGCTTTTCAAGTACACATATTGTAACCAAACTCATATCTGGGACACTAGTCACTGGAAAGCCAAAACACAAGAGAAGAACTTTGGTGAAAAGTAAAGTTAGTATTTGTATTAGTCCATTTTCATACTGCTGTGAAGAAATACCCGAGACTGGGTTATTAATGAAGAAAAAGAGGTTTAATGGATTCACTGTTTCATATGGCTGGGGAGGCCTCACAATCATGGCAGAAGGCAAAAGAGGAGGAAAGCCACGTCTCACATGGTGGCAGACAAGAGAACATGTGCAGGGAAACTGCCCTTTATAAAGCCATTAGATCTCATGAGACTCATTTACTATCACAAGAACAGGACAGACAAAACCCACCCTCATGATTCAATTACCTCCCACAAGGTCCCTCCCATGACACATGGAGATTATGGGAGCTATAATTCAAGGTAAGATTTGGGTGGGGACAGAGCGAAACCTTATCATTTGACCCCTGGCCCTCCCAAATCTCATGTCCTCACATTTCAAAGTCAATCATGCCTTCCCAACAGTCCCCTGAAGTCTTAACTCATTTCAGCATTAACCCAAATGTCCATAGTCCACAGTCCACAGTCTCATCTGAGACAATGCAAGTCCCTTCTGCCTAAAAGCCTGTAAAATCAAAAGCAGGGTAGCTACTTCCTAGATACAATGGGGGTACAAGCATTGGGTAAATACACTGTATTAATCAGGATTCTCTAGAGGGACAGAAATAATAAGATATATATTACATATATACACATATATATATTTACATGCATATATATATCTATGTATATATCCTATTATCCTATTATTATAAGGCCACAATTATGCCTAACATAATACAACTATCTACAACTGGAAATGCACCAATTCCAACCAAAATGCTATCACATATATATATATCCTAATATATATATAGGAGTTAATTAAGGAGTATGAGCTCACACAATCACAAGGTCCCACAATAGACCATCTGCAAGCTGAGGAGCAAGGAAGCCAGTTCGAGTACCAACGCTGAAGAATTTGGAGTCCAATGTTTGAAGTCAGGAAGCATCCAGCATGGGAGAAAGATGTAGGCTGGGAGGCTAAGCCAGTCTAGTGTTTTCACATTTTTTCTGCCTGCTTTGCATTGTGGCTGAGCTGGCAGCTGATTAGATGGTGCCCACCCAGATTAGGGGTGGGTCTACCTTTCCCAACTCACTGACTTTAATCACCTTTGACAACACCCTCACAGGGACATCCAGGATCAATACTTTGTATCATTCAATCCAATCAATTTGGCACTGAGTATCAAACATCACAAGTCCACCCCTTGTCAACTTGAACCCATACACATCTCCTGAGATCATACATAATCTTCAAATAAAGACAATAATAAGGTCATAATTATGCCTAAGATGATACAACTATCCTTTGTAAAACTGGAAGTGTACCAATCCCAACCAAAATGCTATAACACAAAGTTAACAATACTTAATTCCTGATATGAAGTCAATAAATCTTATGTCACATGATAAAATGAAAAGGAAATAAAATGAAGATATTTTCTTAGTACAAGTGTATACATGCACAAATATGTTTTTAACAAAAGGAGGAGGAAATACTCATGACAATTATAGTCCTTGTTTCTGCAACTGGTCACATGGTCATAGCTAGTATATATGAATTCCTTTTTCTACTACCCATTCTGTATTCCCTTTGCTTTCAGCAAGAACCTGCACAGGTTGTGGGGTTTGTTTTCTGTTTTTTTGTTTGTTTGTTTGTTTTTGTTTTGAATGAAAGAAAGAAGCTTTTTGGACAGCTCCACACGGCTGGGGAGGCCTCAAAATCATGGCAGAAGGTGAAAGGCATGTCTCACATGGCAGCAGACAAGAGAAGAAAGTTTCTGCACGGAGACTCCCATTTTTAAAACCATCAGATCTCATAAGACTTATTCACTATCACAAGAACAGCACAGAAAAGAAAGGCTGCCCCCATTATTTGATTACCCCCAATCAGGTCCCTCTCACAACACATGGGAATTCAATATGAGATTTGGGTGGGGACACAGCCAAACCATATCATATACCCATTCCAAATAGGAGAAATTGGTCAAAATGAAGGGGCTATAGGCCCCTTACCAGTCCAAAATCCAGTGGGACAGTCAAATCTTAAAGCCAAAGTGATCTCCTTTGACTCCATGTCTCATATCCAGGTCATGCTGATGCAAGACGTGGGTTCTCATGGTCTTGGGCAGTTCCACCCCCTTGGCTTTGCAATGTACAGCCTCCCTCTCAGCTGCTTTCAAGGTCTGGTAATGGGTGTCTACAATACTTCCAGGCACACAGTGCAAGCTGTGGGTGGATCTACCATTCTACGGTCTGGAGGACAGTGGCCCTCTCCTCATAGCTCCACTAGGCAGTGCCCCAGTGGAGAGTCTCTGTGGGGCTCCCACCCCACATTTCCCTTCCACACTGCCCTAGCAGAGGTTTCCATGAGGGCCCTGCCCCTGCAGAAAACTTCTGCTGGACATCCAGGCATTTCCATATATTCTCTGAAGTCTAGGTGGAGGTTTCCAAACTTCAATTCTTGACTTCTGTGGATCTGCAGGCTCAGCACCACATGGAAACTGCCAAGGGTTGGGGCTTTCATCCTCTGAAGCCATCCTCTGAAGCCATCCTCTGAAGCCATCCTCTGAAGGGTCAAAGGTGTACCTTGGCCCCTTTTAGCCAAGTCTGGAGCAGCTGAGACACAGGGAACCAAGTCACTGGGCTTCACACAGCAAGGAGACCCTGGTCCAATCCATAAAACCACTTTTTCCTCCTAAGTCTCTGGGCCTGTGATGGTAGGGGCTGCCACAAAGTTCTCTGGCATCCCCTGGAGACCTTTTCCCCATTGTCTTGGTGATTAACATTTGGCTCCTCATTACTTATGCAAATTTCTGCAGCTGGCTTGAATTTCTTCCCAGATAATGGATTTTTCTTTTCTACTGCATCATCAGGCCACATATTTTTCAAACTTTCATGCTCTACTTCCTCTTGAACACTTTGCTGCTTAGAAATTTCTTTTACCAGATACCTGAAATCATCTCTCTCAAGTTCAAAGCTTCACAAATTCCTAGGGCAGCAGCAAAATGCCACCAGTCTCTTTGCATAGCAAGAGTAACCTTTACTCCAGTTCCCAAAAAGTTCCTCATCTCTGTCTGACACCACCTCAGCCTGGACTTTATTGTCCATATCACTATCAGTATTTTGGGCAAATCCATTGAACAAAGTTCTATGAAATTTCAAACTTTCCCACATTTTTCTGTCTTTTTCTGAGCCCTTCAAATTCTTTCAACCTCTACATGTTATCCAGTTCCAAAGTTGCTTCCACATTTTCAGGTATCCTTAGTAAGAGTACCCAACTCTACTGGTACCAATTTACTATATTAGTGTATTTTCACACTGCTATGAAGAAATACCTGAGGCTGGGTAATTTATAAAGAAAAAAGGTTTAATGGATTCACAGTTTCACATGGCTGGGGAGGCCTCACAATCGTGACAGAAGGCAAAGGAGGAGCAAAGTCATGTCTTACCTGGCAACAGGCAGGAGAGCATGTGCAGGGAAACTGCCCTTTATAAAACCATCAGATCTCATGAGATTTATTCACTATCATGAGAACAGTACAGGAAAACCTGCCCCCATGATTTTATTACCACCCACCAGGTTCCTCCCATGACATATGGAGATTATAGGAGTCACAATTCAAGATGAGATTTGGCGGGGACACAGCCAAATCATATCAGTATTTTTTGGCAAACCAGCAACCTGGGGAGGGGCTAGAAATCTCTGTTCAGAGATTGCATCTCCAAGTTGTGTCTCTGGTTAAGGAGTTTTTAAGGAAAACTAGGAGAGTACAAATGATGATCAAAGCATTCTTGTGAAATGTGCACTGTCTCAAGTTGGCAGTTAATCATTGCTTTCTTAGTTATTGTTTTGTGGCCTTCTGCAGTCACTATCAGGCTATTCTTTATTCTTATCAGGCCAGTCAGCCCATTCTCAGAGTTGCTGGCTAGGATATTTTCTTTTATCTCCATTGAAGGTCCTGTCTTCCTGAGGCTGTTTATAATGAATAATTTACAAACTTAATCAAAGTAATAACTATATCCAAGCAAATAAGCTTTTCTCTAACATAGAGTCAGTACTGTTACAATATAAATATCAGTATTTTATATGTTAACTTTTCTAATGGTTGCTTTTTGCCAGAAGAATGCTTAAATAGTATTTCTTGAATATAAAATTTCTTCTATGATCACTTATTGGGCCTTTGCTATGTCAAATATTTACTAAATATAGTTCATAGATTATTTTGTTAATTTTCACAAAAAAAAATCCACAAAAACCAAATGAGCTGGATACTGCTATTATCTGCTTTTTCTAAGGAACTGAGGAATAGAGAGATTTGTTATTTGAAGCCCAGGTAATCTGACTCCAGAGCCTGTGTTCTTAAATACTACATTATCCTCACTCATATATTATGGTAGTATGCACAGAGCTCTTAGTAAAAGCCCAATAAAGTTGAATTGAAATTCTAAGATGACTGAGGACCCTTTTATTCTGGAAACTTAGTTCTTTATAGGTAAACAAGAAAAAATACTTAGTTTGTAAATTAAATCACAGGCATCATTCACTTCTCTGAGTAGCACCAGGATTTATCTAACCAATGTTCACTGAGTGCCCACTGGATGCAAATCGTACACTATTAAGGAATGTTTAATTCTTATAATAACTGGAAAAAAAAGTCTGAGTTATTTCAGAAGTTTTCTTATTTTCATGCAAAAATTTGACCTTAAGTGGATATGTGTACTTTTCTGAGTGCTTTTCAAGGCTGGCATTAGAGTGTCCAAGAATTAATGACTTCCCCCAAAAAATTAATAACTACTGTCCTGGATACAAAAGACAAGAAAGATGGGTTTTGGACAAGAACGCTTAGCTCTAGATTAGAAGAGTCCTCTCAAAACACATGTCCAGATCCAGCTTATTCATATCCAGTGTTCAATCTGTGGTGGGAGACTCAAACTGTATAGTGTTGTGAAGTGTGACTTTGTTCAGATCCCTTTGCATAAATGAGGTTTCCAAAGACGGAAAGCAAGCACCTCTCTAACTCTTTCCACTGTGAAGCTTCATCTAGCTTTAAAACTACATCCCCAGGAATGCTAAAGTGATAGGAGAACCAGTGATATCAGCAGAGTTAGGATTAATAATAGCATTTTTTTATTGTATATTTGTACTTGCAATAGAAATTTGTTCAAGATATTGTGGAAAAATTAAAAATAAAATTCCCTGTGGACTCAGAAAATCCTTTCCACAAATGTAGGAAAAATTATTTTATTATTGAATAAACATTAAATTAGACTGAGATATTCATCACAGGTATATCTACTACTAATAAGATGATAAAGACAGAAATAAATCTCATCCTTTTTATACTATCAAAAATATATAATCCATTATGTACAGGTTCTCAAGAATAATGATAATTTGTCTTCTTGGAAGATGACATTGCAACACCGCTTGTTATACATTTTTTTCATAGTTCATCCCATATTTGCCTGGTAACGGAGTAGCCAGCTGGGCTAGTTAATTGCTTTACTCTGAAGAAATAGGAAAACTTCTGTATCTTTCTGACAAGCAGGTGGTTATAGCTTGGAGAAGGCCTTTAGGCTAAAATTCCGAGGATAGGTAGATAGGGACTCTAGCATCCATGACATTTACATTTCAAAGAGATAGCTCCTAGGCTCTTAAGAGAAACATTCCTGGGTTGTAACACTACCTTATTCACCCTTTAAAAAGATTTACATACATATCCTGGGGACAGAGGTTTTGCAGGCATTTTACAGCTCAAGAAAATGCTCTGAGAAAGGAAGAAGAAAAGAGATTTTTTTGACTTTGGGCATCAGGGAAATTTCTTCAAAAAAATTTAATTTACACTTACAAGGGTAAAATAATTCCTTTCCAGAATTACAATATTAAGGAAAATACGAGGGTATTGGCTTCACATATGAACTATAATATTTTTTCCCATCCCTTGAGATGACAAATTTAAGGGATAATGAATTCAATATATGTTTCTGATCCTGTTATCCAAAAAGTATATTTAGAAACAGAAATGTATGTAAAGGAGTTATGTAAAGGAGTTTAATGGGGAATCCTTAGGATCAACACTTCTGGGAGAGTGATGGAAGCAGGATTCACAAGGGAGAGGTTGTTAAGTAATCAGCTTTGTTGCAGAGAAGGCCCCCTGCATACATGGAGGCAAAGTGGCTGGATCTTTATAAGGAGGCTTAAGTTTACTAATTTTATGTTAACTTCCCCTGGGAAGGAGGTATAACCTTGGAAGAAGTGGTTCTCTTCAGAAAAGGGCAATTCCTAAAGAGGGACTCAGTCACCAAGCATTTGAGGACATAAGTATTTTTGTTCCAGAGATGGTGGGGGTTGGCATACCACAACATGCACTACAGTGTGTGACATTTTCTGAGATTTAAATTCTACTATAAGTCAATATTATTCTTATAATTATATATTGTATGACTCATGTGGGTAAATCATGTTTAATAAGATAATTATTGGAGGATTCGTAGATAGTCTCAATCAGTGAATTTAAGGAATACATGTAGAACAATATGATTGGGCTATTGGAAAAGCAGGTGGCCTAGATTCAATTCTTAAGTCTCCATTTTTTAAAAACTATGTCTCTTTCCCTTCTCCTGTCCCTTCTCAGGAAATCTGTGAGGATTAGCCTAGACATTTGCAAATCTCCATTGAAGAAAATCTGTCATTCTCAGTGATCAGAGTGAACATTATCAGGATTAAATCTACAGCTTGTGTGGTTATTAAGGAATTTAAAAATAATAAAGCATTACACTTGACAAATAGTAACATATACCTTAATTATGTAGTTTGCTATTTCTACCTCTTATGTTGGTTTGTAAAAAAAAATTAAAAATCAAACTAAAACAAAAACTCAGGACTGCCAAACTTCTTTTGCAAAAGGGAAGGTTAACCTGGAAGCTGAGTCATGCAATGCCCTCTTCCAAATGAATGTTGTTACTAGCATTATGGATTAGCCAGATCCTCATGGGAAGGTAAAAGGTCACAGTGTTAGAAATAAGAGCTTAGAATCATAAAGAAAACGAGCACTCAAACAAAAGATTTCTCAGCAAGGCAAATTTACTTCTGCAGAAGGGTGCAGCTTGTGCCAGTCACAAATGCAAGAGCACACCGAGCAGGGTATGGCAGGGGATTTTATCCCTAATGCAGTTCCTAGCACTTCTGTGTCCTTTCCCTGTTGGCTGGGGTTGGACCTCACAATCTAAGCTAACTCGATTGGCTAAGGTTTAAAATTGAATAGGGTATATTAGGCGGGAGGAAGAGGGACTGTCTGTTACTAGATGGGAAGGCATATCTGGACTTGTCTGGGTGTGGCAAAGGTGGGAAGGTTGTTTACAGAGCAGGTAGCTAGGAGACAAAGAAGTACAAGGAAGTTGGTCTTAAGAAACAAAGAACAGGGAACTAAAGCTTTTTGAGAGGAATTTATCATCTCTGACAATTTCCCCCTCTTGATTTTATAGTTTTTCCTCTTCAAAACGCCTTGACATATCTAGGCTCTCTTGTTCTTCTTGGACATCAGGAAGGAAGAGTTTATCTGAATAAGGCAGGGGTAAACTAAGGGAGGTTTTGGTGAGAGCTGTTTCTATAATTCTTTGCACTATACAGGGTATGATACAGCATCTTACAAGAATGAGCACAGCTATAATGATTATAAGGGAGGTGAATATTGAGGTCATAATTCCATTCCATTTCCTGAACCATTTATCCATGAGGCTTGTAAAAGGGTCATCTATTCCAGAATTTTTACTAGCTCATTTGATAAGGAGGTAAGGCCTTATAAGGCTTTTGTTATTGTTCCATCAGGGGCAATGTTATTAGGAATAAAAGTACAATATTGGACTCCAATTATGACATAAACCCTGTTTCAGCTAATTTTATGTCAAGGGCCATTCTATTTTCCCAGGCCATTTGGCTGGTATGGCCTAATCGTTCAGCTATTCCTTTAATTGCATCTTTAGTAAAATTAACAAAGCATTGTTGATTATAATAGATATAATTGATCTAAGTTGTATTCTTGTTTATAGTTGACCACCAGAACAATATAGACTCGAATCCTACAGCTATTTGATTTTGGGCTTTGAATTCATCTGGTACCCCTCATGGTACGCTAATAGCATCTATATAAACATGAGGATCAAAGGATCCATGAGGGACATCTCTCTTTTTACGATATTCTGTCTTCAACTTTCTTGGTTGATGAAATGCCAAGGTGAAACGGATAGCCAATTGAATTAGAGCACAAGTGCCACTCCAGTTACTTGGCAGAGTGCCCAGCAATAGTCCCCTGCAATACCACCACACACCTGCTTGGGAATGAACAAAGGCACACTTATTGGTAAGCTCTTGAAAAGGCTTGGTTTCACTGCACCCTGTTAGATTTCCAAGGAATGCTAACTTTCCCCCCTACCGTGAAAGGCACAAGAGGAAATTAACATCAGGGACTGGAGACTGGATGGCAGTTGGGGTCAGACCCACAGGGCTTTTGACTTCAGAGAACAGCAGTGAAAGTGTCTTGCATGACTCATTACCCCAGGCTGTGGGATTCTGGAAGAGAGCTACCATACAGCTCATGCCTTGTTGGTCAGCTGACCATCCAATTGGGAAGGCACAATTTGAGTGTCTGGCCTATCTGTCATACAAATTTCACAGTCGCTTTTATTAGCATGTGGATAGAATATTTAATCCATTCCAACCAGGCTTTTGCATCTTGATATCCTATTTCAGTAGCTAGAATTTGCTTTAAATCTTTAACTTCCACAATGTTTCGTTTTATCATTGGGTATGAAGGGAGAAAAGATTTGGTTAGAGGAGGGTTTAGGAGAGGGAGAAGTGGGTGAAGGAAGTGGAGGAGTGATGAAGTGCATTTCAAAATAGTCTATAGGGTCTGTCCCTGAGAATTCTGCTTCTGTGCTATAAAAACAGCTCAAGGAAGGGTAAGAACCTTGGGAAGCTGGGATAGTAATGGAAATTTGTACAGGATTACACTGGTTATATTGGCAATTGGGAAGAGTACTCCCTTTAGTAAAATAAATGTATGGTTTTAGGAATATACAATTACTCATTGGGGCCATCCATCCTTGGTTTTTGGTGGTCCGTAGAACATTAGACCATCTACGGCAGAGATGCTGATGCTCTGCTTTAGGAGGGCAAGATTCCCAATTAATGGAATCTCTGTTAAAATCTTCCCAGACCAATTGATACCAGTAATGGATTTCCAGTCTGAGGAGAACCAGGAAAGACAAAGATACTTTTCTGAAGTAGAGGATTTTCTTTGACCTGACAGATCTCCACAGGTTATAGCAAGACAAGCATCAAAAGTGATAGTTCAAGGTGAGCTAGACTTAGTAACATTAATAATAAGATGTGGGTAGCTGGGGGAAAGAGGAAAAGGAGGAAGAGGCAGATTAAGCTTTTCTCTTTAACCTTTGGTGGGGGTAAGTCCTGGAATGACAGTCCATGACTTTGGAGAGTGTAAAGCCTTTTTGACTTGGGTATGATGGGTCCATCCTCTCTCAGTGGTCTGGACTGCTATCTCAGTTGTGAGGAGCATCAGGTAAGGTCCTTCCCAAGTGGGTTTCCCTCTTTCCAACTTCTGATAAGGATGTGATCTCTGTGCTGATGTTGATTAACTGGGAATTCAAGGCATGGAGTTTGTGCTAGGAGGCCTTGAATCCTGAGGGAGGAAAGGGTAGAAGATAGACATAATACATAGTTTCCAAGAAACTGATCTTTCGTTTCAAATGTAGGAAGATCAGTAGTAGAATGTAGATAAGGCAATCCATAAAGCATCTCATAAGAGGATAAGCCTATCAACAGGGCAATAGACTTTTCTACTTTCCCTGATGAGGGCGGATGCCATGGCGTGTGGTATTCCCATTTTCTTTAGGATTTGTTTGTTGTTGTTTTTCTGCACACTATGCAACTATCTGTAACTTGTATAGCAAGGGTATAAATTCCTATATATCCATAAACTCTAAGGACTGCATCACACATAGCTTGGGGACCCCAGCGAATTCCTTGATATAGCTGTGACAATATATCTTGAATGAGGGGCTTAGGCAGCATTTCTCTCTTGTCTGGTAGTACCCATTTTCCCTTGTGGCTTTCTTTGGCTCCTATTTCTTTTAGCTTTCATTGCTCTACGGGGGAGAAGATAGGGACTGCAGCTGGAGGGGGAAGAAAAGGAGTTAGGTGGAAAATGGGTGCTGTTTGAGAAGAGGCAGCTTGTTTGGCTACTTGGTCAGCTAGATTATTCCCTTGGTTCTCAGAGGAAAGATTCTTCTAGTGACCTGGAACATGAACAACTGCTATCTCTTCTGGCAGCTGTAAGTTCTTTAGTATTTGGATTATTAAGTCTCTATGGACTAAGTTTTGGCCTTTACTGTTAATGAGGCCTCACTCTGCCCAAATTTTCCCAAAGGTGTGGACTACTCCAGAGGCATACTTGGAGTCAGTATAAATAGTTTCTTCCTGGTTTTGTAGAAATTTTAAGGCTTGATTTAGTGCTAATAACACACGTTTGTGCAGACTAGTCATTAGGAAATCTTCCTGATTCTATTTCTGTGAGAGTGTCTTCCTCTACTACTGAGTGCCTGTTATGCCTTTTCCCTTTTATTACTTGAGAGGATCCATCTATAAAAAAGTGTCTTCCAGCTTGATAGGGAATTTTGTTTAAGTCTGGTCTAACTTGTCTGATAGGCAATGATATCTAAACATCTATGCCCAAGTTCTTCTGGTCTAGGGCGTGGGTTTTTTTTGTTGTTGTTGTTCTTTGTTTGTTTTGTTTTGTTTTTCTGGGTTTGGATTTTCTGTTAAGAAGGCAGAAGGGTTAAATGAATCATCAGTGGTTAGGGTTAAATCATCTTTTACTAACAAGATAGCCTCATATTTTAAATTTCTTGAGTCAGTAAGCCAGCTTTCTGCCTTCTGACGTAGGATAGTTCTGACCTGGTGAGGTGTGCTTACAATGAGGTTTCCTCCAAAAGTTATTTTTCTACTTTCTTCTGTTACCAAAGCAGTTGCCACTACAGATTGCATTTGGTCCATCCACAGGTTATTGGGTCAAGGAGTTTTGATAGGAAGGCTACGAGTTGCCGGTGGCCTTTGTGCTTTGGCATAAGTGTTCCTAAGGCTATGCCTTTGTTTACATTGAAAAAAGATGGAATGGCTTCTCTAAGGAGGGTAAAGCTAGGACAGGGGCAGTTACTAATAGATGTTTTAACCTTTCCACCTGTTGGATTTCTGGTAATTGCCAAATGAGGGGGTCTGGCTTATCTTGCATGAACTTTTTGTATAAGGGTTTCATTTCTAGAGCATAAGAATCTATCCATAGATGACAGTATCTGACTAATCCTAAAATTTTCTAAGTTCTTGTTTAGTCTCTGGCAGAGGCAAGGATATGATGCCTTCAATCCATTCACGCCCAATTTTCTGTTTACCTTTGCTCATTAAATGGCCTAAATATTTTACTTCAGGTTCTACAAATTGGAGTTTGTTTTTCAAGACCCCTAGCCTTTTATCCCATAGAAAATTTAAGACATGGGTTGAAAAGGCTGCAACTCCTTTTCTATCGCCTCCTGACATTAGAAGAATATCCATGTACTGAAGGAGGTTTATGTGCGAGAGCAGGGAACATTTTTCTAGGACTTGTTCTAATATTTGACTAAATACATTTGGAGACTCTGTAAACCCTTGGGATAAGACTGTCCATCAGTATTGCTATTTTCGACCAGAGTGAGGGTCTTCCCACTCAAAGGCAAATAGGTCCCAGCTGTTTTCTGCTAATGGAAAAGGCTAGAAGGCATCTTTTAAATTTATTACTGTAAACCACTGGTGGCTGTGTAGGACCCTACTGACAATAGTATAAGGATTGGGAACAACAGGGTGTATAGTTTGGACTATCTAATTAATACTTCTAAGGTCTTGCACTAACTGGTATGACCTGTATGGCTTCTTTATAGGCATTATTGGAGTGTTATAGGGAGACATACAGGGTTCAAGAAGCCCATCACAAAGAAGACTTCAATTATGTTTTAAATTTACCCTGGCTTCTAAAGGAATAAGATATTGCTTTCTCTTTAATACTTCCCCAGGAGTTTTTAATTTGACATGAATTGGAGGAATCTGTACCTTTCCTTAATTCCTATCTTTGGATCATTCCTCGGGATGAATGTGTTCTTTGTCTGTGGTGGTGAGCAAGTTTAGGGAGGGGAGGAATTTTCCATGATTGATTTGGAGGCCTAAGTCTAATTTTAGAATTAAATCTCTTTCTCATAGATTTGTGCCTACTTCTGGAACTAACAAAAATTTGATACCAGCTTACTAGTTTTTATATTTTACTTTTGTCTCCTCTAAGATTTTTGCTCTAAACCCTACTCCTTTTACCCTGGAGATAAAAAGTTCTTGTGAACAAGTTACACTAGATGGAAGATAACAAACTGGGGAGCAAGCTGCTCCTGAATTGACTAAAAAGGTAATAAGCTCAGGTTTAGGTCCCATTTCTAAATTTATCAAGGGCTCTTAGTTGGACTAAAGATAAAAAGATAGAGCCTCTGACTTCCCTAATCTTCTTCAAAAGCCATATATGGGATGACTTCTTCTTCCTTTTCCTATTCAAGACATTGTCTTTTAAACTGACCTATTTTTCCACATTTGAAACATTTGTTCTGTAATTTCTTAGTAATGTCTGGCCAGCTATTGGTGACAAAGTGGAGCTTTAACCTTCAAACTGCTCTTAATGATTCCTGTGTTTGGGCCAAACTAACTTTGGGAGAAATTTAGTTTATAGTTTAAATGATAATAGCTCTTCCCCCAAACTCAAACACCCTTTTAAAGCTAATGAGAGACCATCAGGTTAGGAGGATGAGGAGCCCAAATTCTGCTAAGGTGTAGATGAAACGATTATCAGTCATTATTCCACAGGTCAGAAGATTTGCAACTTCCCCAATTATTCCTGCAGATAACATCATTATTATTGAAACATTAGCCTTTTGAGATATCTTTTCAGGGTTTTGTTGCATTTCTGATGAGGGATGGCTCCACCTGGACACATAACTGGTACTGGTCCTGTGGCCCCAACCAGAAGCAACTCAATGTGCAGAAGGACCATTTTCCACATCCCTATAATTGCACCCCCGCCCAATCAGCAGCATTCATTGCCTAACCACTCCCTTCACCCAAAATATCTTTGTAAAACCCTAGCCTCCAAGTTCTCAAGAAGGCTGATTCGAATAGTAATAAAACTCTAGTCTTCCCTTTAGCCAGCTCTATGAGTATAAGACCCTACTCTGTAACAATTCCCCTATCTGGTATATTGGCTGTATCTGGGCAGCAGGCAAGAATCACCCACTGAGGAGTTACAAGGGTGAAGCTCTCAAGGTAAATGGTAGTTCATATGTTAATATTAACTTTGAATGTAAATAGCCTAAATATTCCAATTAAAAGACATAGAGTGGTGTGTTAGTCCATCTTCACACTGCTGATAAAGACATACCTGGGACTGAGCAATTTATGAAAGAAAGAAGTTTAATTGGACTTACAGTTACACATGGGTGGGGAGGCCTCCAAATCATGGCGGGAGGTGAAAGGCACTCCTTACATGGCAACGGCAAGAGAAAATGAAGAAGATGCAAAAGCAGAAACTCCTGATAAAATCGTATCTTGTGAGACTTATTCACTACCACAAGAACAGTATGGGGAAAACTGCCCCATGATTTAAATTATCTCCCACCAGGTTCTTCCCACCAAATGTGGGAATTATAGGAGAAAAATTCAAGATGGGATTTGGGTAGGCATGTAGCCAAACCATATCATTCTGTCCCTGGCCCCTCCAAATCTCATGTCTTCACATTTCAAAAGCAGTCATGCCTTCCCAACAGTCCCCCGATGTCTTAACTCATTTCAGCATTGATTCAAAAGTTCACAGTCCAAAGTCTCATCTTAGATAAGGCAAGTCCCTTCTGCCTATGAGCCTGTAAAACCAGAAGCAAGCTAATTACTGCCTAGATACAATGGGGGTACAGATATTGGGTAAACGCAACCATTCCAAACGGGAGAACTTGGCACAAAAAAGGGGAGGTTATAGGGCCCATGCATGTCCAAATTCCAGCGGGACAGTCAAATTTTAAAGCTCCAAAATGATCTCTGACTCCAGGTCTCACTCTAGGTCATGCTGATGAAAGAGGTGGGTTCCCATGGTCTTGGGCAGCTCTGTCTCTCTGGCTTTGCAGGGTACAGACTCCCTCCCAGCTGTTTTCATGAACTGGCATTGAGTGTCTGCAGCTTTTCCAAGTAAACTGTGCAAGCTGTCAGTGGATCTACCATTCTGGGTTCTGGAAGATGGTTGCCCTCATCTCACAGTTCCATTAGGCAGTGCCCCAGGGGGGACTCTGTGTGGGGGCTCCTACCCCACATTGTCCTTCCTCACTGCCCTAGCATAAGTTCTCTTTAAGTGCTTCATCTCTACAGCAAACTTCTGCCTGGGCATCCAGGCGTTTCCATACATCTTCTGAAATCTAGGCAGAGGTTTCCAAACCCCAATTCTTGACCTCTGTGCACTTGCAGGCTCAACGCCATGTGGAAGCTCCCAAGACTCGTGGCTTGCACCCTCTGAAGTCATGGCCTGAACTCTACCTTGGCTCCTTTAAGCCACAGCCAGAGCAGGTGGGATGCAGGGCACCAAGTCCCTAGGCTGCAAACAGCACGGGGACCCTGGACCTGGTCCACAGAATCATTTTCTCCTAGACCTCCAGGACTGTGATGGGAGGGGCTGCTGTGAAGACCTCTGATATGCTCTGGAGACATTTTCCTTATTGTTTTGGGGATTAACAATAAATGGTGCTGGGATAAGTGGCTAGCCATATGCATAAGAATTAAACTCTGCCCCTAGCTATTACCATGACAAAAATTAACTCAAGATGGATTAAAAACTTTAGTGTAAGACCTGAAATTATAAAAATCCTAGAAGAAAACCTAGGGAAAACTCTTTTTGACATTGGCTTAGGCAAAATATTAATTACTAACACCTCAAAAGCAAATGCAACAAAAACAAAGAAAGACGAATAGGACTTAATTAAGTTAAAGAGTTTCTGCATAGAAAAGAAACAATGAGCAGAGTAAACAGACAACCTAGAGAATAGGATAAAATATTTGCAAATTATTCATCCTACAAAAGAATAATATCCAGAATCTATAAGGAATTTAAACAAATCAACAAGAATAAACAAATAACTTAATTAAAAAGTAGGCAAAGGACATAAACAGATACTTAAAATAAGACATACACATGGCCAACAGACAGATAAAAAATGTTCACTATTACTAATCATCAAAAAAATGCAAATAAAACCCACAATGAGCTACCATCTCACACTAGCCAGAATGGCTATTATTAAAAATTTTTTTAATTACAGATGTTGGACCGGGTGTGATGGCTCATGCCTGTAATCCCAGCACTTTGGGAGGTCGAGGCAGGTAGATCACGAGGTTAGGAGATTGAAACCATCCTGGCTAACACGGTGAAACCTCGTCTCTACTTAAAAAACAAAAAATTAGCTGGGCGAGTTGGCGGGCGCCTATAGTCCCAGCTACTCAGGAGGCTGAGGCAGGAGAATGGCATGAACCCGGGAGGCAGAGCTTGCAGTGAGCTGAGATTGTGCCACTGCACTCCAGCCTGGGCGACAGAGCGAGACTCCATCTCTTAAAAAAAAAAAAAAAATCTGCAATGGAATGCATAGAAAAGGGAATACTTATACACTATTGGTGGGAATGTAAATTAGTTCAACCTCTATAAAAAACAGTATGGAGATTTCTCAAAGAACTAAAGAACTAAAAATACAACTCCATTTTGAACCAGCAATCTTTCTACTGGTTATCTACTGAAAGGTAAAGAAGTCATTTTATCAAAAAGACACCTACACTGGTATGCTTATTGCAGCACTATTCACAATAGCAAAGTTGTGACATCAGCCTACGTATTCATCAATGGTGGATTGGATAAAGAAAATGTGGTACATATACATCATGGAATACTACACAGTCATAAAAAAGAATAAAATTTTGTCCTTTGCAGCAATATGGATACAGCTGTAGGTCATTATCTAAAGTGAAATAATGCAGAAGCAGAAAATCAAATGCTGCATGTTGATACTTATAAGTGAAAGTGAAACAGTAGGTACACATGGACATACAGATGGCAATAATAAACACTGGGGACTCTAAAGGGAAAGGTAAGGGGTGCAGACAGGCGAGAAAAGTGGCATTGCAGACTGCATGCCAGAGGATCCGAAACAGCTTTCTCTCTTACTGTCACATTCTGATATAGATTCCCAAGAAGTCCTAGAATTTTAAATTAAAAACTGGCCTTCCAAGTTATACAAGGTTTATAAGTCATAGTAGAAAAATAGAACTTATTTAAACTTCATTTATAAGTTATAAAATTTTTGAGGCAAGGTGTGCACATTTTTGTTTGTACTCTTCCCTCATGCTTTACGAACATCAAAGGCAGGCCTACTTCATGAACTGGCCCCTGATTTTCTCCTGAAAATTATCTTTTCTCAACCCTGTCTCTTTTCTTGCAATGTGCACTTGGAACATATTTAACTACTAACAATTTCTTAAACACATCATTGTGTTTTTAATCTGTGCTTACAGCTGCCAGTGGGAGTGATTTATTTCTCTATAGACTGACTGTCCCATGCCTCAAACCCTATTTCGCCTTGTCCTCCAGGTACGCATTGAAGAGGCAGTTTCAACATTTCTTCCTTGGTGACTCTTTCCTTTATATCACTATCCTCTGCCTCCCAGTCACCCAGATGCCCTTATTTACTTATTCCTCTGTATTCTCAATTAGAAATATTGGCATCAATGAAACTGTATTCCAGTTGTTAGTCACTTGAGGACAGTTACTATTTTTTAGGCATCTAATAGCAGAGTCTGTCATAGTATCTCATGATGAAGAAATAATTTAAAAACATCTGCTGATCAAACGAATGTATAAACCATTAATGTGAGGTTAGCATTTTTGGAATTAGAAAAATGGACCAAATAAATATTATCATATGTATTTGAATGTTAAATATGGTCTCTCTCTTGGTTTAATATTCCCAAGTTGAGAAATATTTAGATTTTGTATACATAACTCTTATGCATCAGTAACTTTGGAGACATGGGTAATAAAATTACTAAATCCAGAGAGAGAAAATACATAGCAGTGAATCAAAGGAAACCTTTGTATTAATTCATTCTGTAAACAGAGCTCAGTGACTAAGAGCTATTTTTATTTTTAAAATTTACTTCAGGATTATTGATGAAGTTAAAAATATATGTTCTTCATTCCTTTCATGATAGTTTGAAAGATAAAGTACTGAGAGAATGTTGAAAAATGGAGGTTGGGGATAAACAATCCAAATGGAATTAAGTAGTGTATATTTCATGGCTGCCAAAGATAATGCTTAAAACTACATAACTTTAGAGAGTGTTGTCTACATTTATTCTACAACCTTATATCATTTCCTTAGAGAAACTGCAAGTTATAACCTTATATTTAGCTGACACAAAGTAAATACGCAGAGGTCCATTAATAGAGACAATTTACATGCTTAGATATTTTACATTCCTGAAAAATACGCTGCAATAAAAAAAGGGTGTCAATCTGTTTCTTAGAGAAAAAAAACTAATATGAGTAAAATGCCAAATATTGCATCCACATATAATTTAATGTCCTCTAAATGATAAATCATATAAAGTTCTTCTCAATTATCTTTAAATTTAAGAAATAGTGCAACACAGTAACAATCACCAATCACAGACACCCCTTTTCTATGTATCTAATGATTGATCTATTGATCTGTCAGCTATCTGCAGATACTAATATGACAATGGTATCCTTTTAATTATTCCTATTTTTATTTCACCATGCAAAATGTAAAGTAAAAAAAAAAATGGAAATTATGAATTTCAAAAGGCTTTCTAAAAATAGTTTCAGTGGCGTCTTTGAAAAGTCATCCTTTGGTGAAACTTTGGGATGCATAGATGGTGATTTTTGAAATAGCTGAAAGACTGTTTTGCAGCCTTCCTTTAATTTCTATTATTCTGTTTTATAGATGAAAAAAACAAAATCTGTGATTTGAGATTAGGAACTTGCCCAAATTCACAGCTAGGAAGACTTATATCCATGATTTGAACCTAGCAGGCAGGCTACAGCCCTTGCACTGTGAACTGGTGAGAAATACACACACTGCGGAGTTAATAATTAAAGTCACTGATAACATGATAAAGCTGCTCAATAATAATGGTTAACTATCCAATATTATAAAGTAAAATTCAGCACATGCATTGGAGGTACAAAGATGTCTCACTCTAAGGTTGAAGATTAAACAAGTTTTAGGATCCTTAAGTTTGATTCCTATTTAAGTCAAAGTCTTGGAGAAAGATCAAAGCACAAGAAGTCAAAACACACCAGACCTTGCCTTGCACATTTTGCACCTAACTTTTCCCATGTGTAAAACAAAGATTACAAGTGCGTCTACCTCAAGAGTGGGTGTGAGTATAAAGCTAGGTAATCACTTTAAAGTTCTTATAGTAGCGATAGCCTCATGAAGGGCGCTTAGTAAATGAAAATGTTGCAGTTGTAATTATTATTTCTAATATTATGTGCTGATTCTCATTTTTAGAAGCAGAGAAGTGAGAAAAAAACACAGAAAACTTGACTTTGTTTCTAAGTTCCATCTCTACTTGTGGAATTTTGTGTAAATAAGGAATAAATAAGGATACTAAAAAGATAAAAAGAAGACCGGTCCTGGTGGCTCACGCCTGTAATCCTAGCACTTTGGGAGGCTGAGGTGGGCGAATAATGAAGTCAGGAGATCGAGACCCTCCTGACTAACACGGTGAAACCCCGTCTCTACTAAAAATACAAAAAATTAGCTGGGTATGGTGGCGGGCATCTGTAGTCCCAGCTACTAGGGAGGCTGAGGCAGGAGAATGGCGTGAACCCAGGAGGCAGAGCTTGCAGTGAGCCAAGATGGCACCACTGCACTCCAGCCTGGACGACAGAGCGAGACTGCATCTCAAGGAAATAAATAAATAAATAAATAAATAGAAATATGTGATGTAAATTTTTATAATATACTTTATTCAAATCATATCATTATAAGATAAAAATAATGTAAACTATGTAGAAAAGTATTAATGCAATATTTGACTTTCTTTTTTTTCATACCAAGTCTTCAAAATCTAGTTTGTATTTATAATTACATTGCACTTGAATTCAAATGGGCTATGTTTCGAATGTTTCAAAGTGGCTAGTGGCTGCCATATCGGACAGTGAAGCCTTATTGTATCTTGTAATCCTTATGATAATTTATGAGGTACATATTATTGTTACTCCTATTTGCAAATGAAGATAGTAA
This sequence comes from Chlorocebus sabaeus, assembly GCF_047675955.1. NCBI lineage: Eukaryota > Metazoa > Chordata > Mammalia > Primates > Cercopithecidae > Chlorocebus > Chlorocebus sabaeus. The sequence goes on along the minus strand of NC_132904.1, from coordinate 41,835,790 downwards.
GGCTTACAGAGGTAAAGTAACTTTATTGTAGTCATACACAAATACATGGCATCACCAGGTCTTTGAACAAGATTTTTCTGGCTCCAAAGACTATAATCAGCCGGCTCCACATTTTGCCTCTTGGAGCTTTTTCTTCTATTTCCAATTTACCTGTCTTTAGTCTTTTCATCTGTAACTTCACAAGAAATTTCGCTGGCATTGGGGATGATACACTTCAGAGGGAAAATGGAGGCAGAAGTATGTAGCCCCGTGAAGCACATCACAGATACTGTCATGTATAATCTTCTACTCTTACTCTGAAATTACAATTTCAAATATATTCACTGAAGTCACCATAATGACAGAAGAGGAAATTAGTACTCATGAGCAACTAACAGCAAAGCCAGATAGCTTGCTGCAAACAGAGAGTGAAATTTCTTAGAAGTTTCATGCTTTTTTCCTGTTCCTTTTTTTAAGGGTGAAATTATGCTAATTGTGCATACTACCCCATGAAAGGCGCGTTTCTTTAAAATTAAAATTAATCTTTAAAATGATTCAACTTTGAGTAAAATATGACTTTGATATCCCTACACACTTCCACTTATATTTGTGTGTGTTCTTTATGTAATTTGAGAGCACGTCTTTAGATAGTCTACATTTTATCTATGAAACATTCAGATATCCAAAATCCTGTACACTTGAATGCACTATTTTTATACTTCCTAAAACTGCATTAATGGAATTGTGCTTTCAAAAGAAAGATATAGCTATGAGAATATCATCCATGTATTTATTTTATTGTAGTCCAGTATAAAATGTGATGCCTTCTTTTATCAAGAGCAAAAGGGAAATCTTTCTCAGGCCTCATTATTCAGAAAACTTGCCCTGATCTTATTAAATACTGAGGTATTGATATTTATTTCCTCTGCAATTGTCAAAAGCCATATTCTTAGTCCACTGGTTTCTAGGATATACTTAATGAGTATACAGGCATATCTTGGAGATATTGCCAGTTCCATTCCCAACCACCACAATAAGTTGAATATTGAAATAAAGCAAATATAGCTAAGAAATGAGTCACACAAATTTGTTGGTTTACTAGTGCATAGGAAAGTTGTGTTGATACTATACTTTAGTCTATTAAGTGTCCAATAGCATTATGTCAACAAAAGTACATACTTTAATTAAAAAGTTCCTTGTTGCTAAAAATGCAGATAAAATGATCACATGCTGTTGGAAAAATGCCACCAATAGACTTGGTCAATGCAGAGTTGCCACAAACTTTCAATTTGTAAAAAAATGCATGCAACGTCTACAAAGGGTGATGAAGTGAAGAACGATGAAATCAGGCATGCCTGTAGTTGAAATATTATTTAGTTTATCTTTAAAAAAATTGAAATAGACTTTATATTTTACAACAGTTTTACTTTTGCAGCAAAACTGAGCAAAAGGTAGAGAGATTTGCCATGTCTCCTTGTCTCTCATAGGCACAGCCTCTCCACTATCAAGATATTGCACCAGAGTGGTATATTTTTTACAGTCAATGAACCCACAATGACACATTATTATCACCCAAACTCCATAGTTTCCAATAGGGGTCGCTTTTAGTGCTGTACTTTCTATGGATTTGGACAAATGTGCGATGACATATGTCCGCCATTATTGTATCACACAGAGTGGTTTTACTACCCTGAAAGCCCTTCGTGTTCCTCATCTTTTCTACAATAAAAAATCCTTTCTTTTCTTTTGAGTCATGTTACATCATACACATTATACCTCAAGCCATCAAGTCATAGAATATAAATAAGAAAGAAGAAATGATTTTCAGTTAGCTCTAAATATTAATGACTTATCTATCCTTTCCATATCTTTTTGTATCTTAATCTCTTTGGTGCCGATACCCACACAATTTTCACTTTGACATTCAGCCTGCGCTTTTCACAGACTCACTGCACATGGTTGGTGCTCAATAGATACTTTCAAAGTGGTTGTAGTTTTTCACTAACCACCAAAGCCAGTAACTGTGTAATTTCCTGCTTGTGGTCCTCACTGTGCCACACATACATAGTAAACACTCCTTAACATAAATAAATTAAATCTGGAAACCTAAATCAACAATACATTCATTAGTTCTATTGTATAATTTTTTGTCTGTCAACCAAGATGTTAAACATATCACTATTTAAAAGGTCTTGGGTATATGTACTACAATCAGATTTTTCAATTCATGTTTGATCGAATTATAATAATTCCCATTTTGGAAATTACTACTATTTGTCAAAAACTAAGCAGAAAGCAACTAAAAGTATACTCTGTATTATTAATAATTTTTACCGTAAGGAGACTTTTCTGTTTTTGCTGGATGTTGAAAACCAAGATTAGGCTGCCAAAACACACCTGTCTAAAATTTTCAAAAGCTTACATAAACACCACTTCTCTAAAAAGTTGTCAAAAATTTATTATATATTTTCAAAAGGTTTTTAAATGTGGAAGTGATTATGATGCTTTTTAAGCTCCTGATAAATGTCTTTGAGCCTTCAAAACACATTTTTTCTCCCTGGAAGCAAAGAATTATTAGTTTTCTTTCTAAATTTTATTTTTTAATAGATAAAGGCTAAGCATGGTACTATAAACTATCAGCCTGCTTACATATTCTTGTCCTATATGCAAAGTTTAAAATTTTGTTAAGATTTGATAACAAGAACTGAAACAAACCTACATGGTAAATACCAAAATCAGTAATAAGTTTATATTCCTTAAACATCTTTCTGACTTCTACTCTTTATAAAAGATAAATAACTTGTTAGTGGAAAATATTTTGTGGGTTATCATTCAATAGAGATTATTCTCATTCCTCTTTATCAGTTCTTTTGAATAACAATTTTAAGGAGAAATTCAGGAGCAAATACGCCTATATATCTATTTATATATTTATTTATACATATATAATATATTAATGTATATATCATTTGTATGTCGTATATATGATATACATTTATGATAAATTTATATATCGATATCTATAAGTGTACATGTCTCTCATAACATATTTATAAATAATAATGGCAAATCTTTTACAGAGAAAGAAATTACTTAATAGTATGAGGCTCTATAATGAGATTCCTTGAAGCTTTTAAATGTTTCTTCCTAGGTAAAGCCTAAGCAGATCCCTCAAGTCTAAACTTGGTGCTCCCTACTGTACCTTTTCAAAGTCACCTGTACTGGTTTTTTTTTTGTTTTGTTTTTGATAGAAAAGTAACAGAACAGTGGCCACTCAGGGCCCCAACAGAGGAAAAAGGCTTTGTTTATTGCTTGCCAAATTTTACATTCATGGTAATAACTGGTGTTAAGATCTTTTGGGCCCTGATAGCCCTTTGTGATGGGACACAAATGGGTAGTGTTTGGAGTGCAAGGGTAAGTGAGGTTAAAGCTAAAGGGGTAGATATCAGGCTTGCCTTCATTATCTTCTTGATCTGAACATTCTTGACACTTTTTCTATTCTTTTGGGCAATTTAAACAAATGGGGCCTATTCTCTTGGTGACACTGCTCTTATGGGTGAGGTCCACACAAAACATAGAACATGAAGGGCCCATTTGGACAGCTATAGGCTTGGGTGAGATTTTGGATCTCCATCCACCACTGTGATGTTAATGTCTCCCCTCAAAGGAAAGGCAACAGCCACCATCCCAGGTCTAGGGATGCCTGTGGCATATCCAGCACTGGGACATATTGTTCCCACTGGAAGTTTACTATTACCTTGGCCTCCTGGAGACCACTGGCCATGGGAACTAAAAGGGCTAGGCAGCATAAAGGAAAGAGAGTTCATTTTAATTTATCTGGACCTTATCTTCTGAAAACCAATCTGAAGTCCATGATAGCTTCACAAGTATTTTGGACAGGGGGTAACGTGGGAGCTTCTTGGCTTTCTTCACTCTTGAGTGATGGATTCAATGGGTTACTCTCTGAAGTTTAAGGGGAGAATGAGTGCTTAGAAGCCTTAGGTAGGTCCCTGTCCATACAGGGTAAAGCTGGTCCTGGTGGGGCTTGGTCTTCTATATCTTAAGGTATACCTTATCTCCTGGGTTGTATGGGTGGGAAGGTTTACCCCAGGGGGGACTGGGAGGCTGTGATTGCCATAATGATTTATAGAAGATACTGCTGACTGTTGATGAATGATATGCTCTATTGTCCTTTCTATCTCTGTATCTGGACAAAAAAGGGGGCTTTGCTTGCCTGGATAAGGCCTTCCATATAATATTTCGAAGGGGTGAAACCCCACTTTACCTCCGAGTACTGCCCATATGTGGGCCAAGGCTATGGTAAATACCTTTAACCAATTCTCTTGGGCCTCCTGGCATAAATTGGCTAGGATACCCTTAAGAGTTCTATTAGCTCTTGCAGTTCTCCCTGAAGCCTGTAGTCCCCAGGCTGCATGCAACTTCCACTGTATGCCCAAGGCATGGGAAGTTTTGTCACTATGTTAGAAACAAATGCAGGTGCATTATCAGTCTGGACCGGCACAGGGAGACTGAATCAAGGTATAACTTCCTTTAATAAAGCCTTTATGACTTCTCCTGCCTTCATAGTCCAGCATGGAAAAACCTCTGTCCAACAGATAAAGATATCTGTAAGTACCAGGAGGTGTTTAAATCCTCCAGGACCTGTAGGCATAACAATGAACTCAATTGGCCGGTCTTCTCCTGGCATGGTTCCCCTGAATTGTACCATCTTGGCCAAAGTAGACATGGGAGGTCTTGTTTGAGCATGCTTTTCTGAAACAAGACACATTGGTCAGCCACTTCATAATTTTCTTTACCCTTGAGGTCTTTGTTATCCTAAGGAGCCAGGTGTGCATAGCCTCCTTGCTGTAGTGTGAGGAAATATGGATATGCTTTGTAATAGCGCAACTTAGGTTTTTGGGCAGCCATATCCTACCTCTTTAAATTTGAGCCCACCCCCTTGAGAGGGAACTCTGGTATCCCTCTTGCTTGGCTTCCTATAATTCCCCAGGGGAGCATCTCGGCTTATATTCATGAAAAGGTACCAAAGGAAGCAAGGAAGTTTGGAGGACTTCCCCTCCCCACCCAGCACAGCCCTTTTGGCCATGGTGTCTGCCGGGTTGTTCTCCTGTATTATTTCGTAGACCCTCCTGGTGACCTTGGCAAAGGACTACAGCAATCATTCTGGGCATTTCCACGGCCCACAGCAGTGCCAATATTTCAGTTCCATATTGGGTTTCCTTGTTACTGGCATTTAGATGTCCCTTTTCCTTCCAGGTTGCTCCATGGGCATGGAAAACAGAGAACACATATCTCACGTATCTATAAAGTGTCAAGGCCTTGTTCTTTCCTAACATTAAGGCTCAAGTTAATGCTATTATCTCAGCCTTGTGGGTAGAGGTTCTTATGGGGAGGCTCTACTCTTTGATGGTTTCCCATGGGGAGACAACCACGTAACCTGCCTTTCTTTTGCCTCTTTCCGTGAAGCCATTGCCATCTACAAACATACATTTTCCAAATTAGGAAGAGGTTCACTCTACAGATCTTTTCTTCCAGAGTATAGTTCTTCTATGGTGATGGAGCAGTAATGGATTAGGGAATCCTGGATGATGGGCATTGGGAGGGCAGGGATAAGGCTTGGCATGTACACATGCAGTTGTCAGAGGTGTCTATCAACAAGGCCTGATATTGCAGCATTCTGCAACTTGTTAACCAATAACTCCCTTAGACTCCAGTACACTTGTCACTTGGTGGTGGATCAGAATAGTCAATTCTTGACTCTGTAACCTTCTCAGCTTCCTGGGTAAGCATACAAATGGCAGCCACTGCCCTATGCAAGGGGAGTCAACCTCTTGTCACACTGTCACATTATTTAGAGAAGTAGTCCAGCACTGTTTTCATGGGTCCTAGCATCTGGGTCAGCATTCCAAGATTTATTCTCTGTCTTTCATGGATGTAGATGTCAAAAGGTTCAGTTATGTTGGGGAGCTGTAGGGCCATAGTCTCCAGTAACAGCTTTTGAAGCTTCTAGAAAGCCTGATCAAATTGCCCATCCCATTCAAAAGGGTGGGTGTGGCCAGGCACGGTGACTCACATCTGAAATCCCAGCACTTTGGGAGGCCAAGGTGGACAGATTTCATGAGGCCAGGAGTTTGAGACCAGCTTGGGCAATGTAGTGAAACTCTGTCTCTACTAAAATTATAAAAATTAACCAGGCATGGTGGTGCATGCCTACAATCCCAGTTACTTGGAGGCTGAGGCAGGAGAATCTCTTGAACCCAGGAGATAGAGGTTGCAGTGAGATTATGCCACTGCACTCCCGACTGGGTGACAGAGCGAGACTGTCTAAAAAAAAAAAAAAAGAAAAAAGAAAAGAAAAAGGTGGTTGTTAGCCCTTGGAGTTTGTCATAAAGTTGCTTTTCTATAAGTCAAAAATTTGGGGTCCAGGTGCAACAGAATTCCACTGTACCCAAGAATCCATGCAATTGTGTATGGTTCCTAGGAGGGACCAGGTGGTAAACAGCATTTTCTGGTCATAGGGAAGTTTGCACTGGCCCTAAGGGATAACATACTCTAAATACGGGACAGTCTCCTTTGAAATCTGGGCTTTTTTCTGACACTTTACAGTCCCTTTCTGCTAGAAAGTTCAGGAATGGAAGGGTAGTTTTACCAGAATCTTCTTTAACGGGGCTGGCTATGAGGATATCATCCACATATTGCAAGACAATGCTCCACTATATCTTCAAGTCTCATAGAGCTCAGCTTAGGGCCCCCCAAAATGTTCAGGGAGTTCTTGAAGTCTGGAGAAATACCATCCAGCAATACTTCTCTGAAACATCTTAGGATCCTCTCATTCAAAGACAAATAATTCCTGAGAGTCATGGCTTACAGGCACATAAAAGAAGGCATCTTTGAGAGCTAGCATGCTAAAGTATTTGCTGTCCCCTGAGAGACTGGCTAGCAATATATAAGGATTAGGCTCTATGGGGTAAATGTCCTGAGCAGCACTGTTAACCATCTCTCTTGTTTCTGGTTTCTTAACAGCAAGGGTTGGGTATTATATGGGGAGTGATGAGGCCTGATCAGTCCTTGGAGTAAGAGACTCTCTAACACAGGCTCCATTCCCTGCAGTGCTTCAGGTTTTAGAGGATATCGTCCTACTCTTGGTGTTGGGCTGTTTGGTTTTAACTGTATTCTTATAAGTTCTGCTGTGACAACCTTTCTTATTTGGCCCTGTGACTATACTTCAGAGTTGACTTGTGCTAGAATATCACCTAGGGTTTCTCCTGGAGGATCAAGGTCTTCATGAAGAAGGGCCAGGAAGGCTGCTCTTTGAGCTCTTGGCACCTCTACTTCTAAGTGGACTTGGTTGAGGCAGACAATGGCTGCGAGTTTTGTCAGTATATCCCTCCCTAGCAAGGGGATGAGCCACTGAGGGTCATACAGGGAAGAGTGGGTCAGGGTCTTTGAATCACAGTCAAAGCCTCCAGAAACTGCTCACTGTCTCCCTTTCCTGACATCCCCTTAATATTACACACTCTGAGTACCCTTTCTGCTAGCCAGTGTAGAGAATGTGGCTCACATATTGAGCAGAAACTCAATGGGCTGTCCCCCTACTTCTAAGGAAATAGAGATCTTATTTTGAGGAGCCAACTGGGGAGACCCTGGGTCCTGCCAGTCTTCTTTTGTTGAGGAGAGCTTGTCCCTCGCCTTCTCTCTTTGGAGACAGCTGGGATGGTCCTTCTCCCAATGTCTCGCTAACTTGAAATAGGCACACTAATTAGGTCCTAGTTTTTTGGTGGCCCAAGACTGATCCCACATTAGGGCTTGGGATCAGTCACCCAAGCTGGCTCCCTTCTTTCTGGGTTGTCTGGAATGGACTGAGGTGCAACTACCAGAAAGCTGCTTGTTTCTTTGTCTTGCTTTCTCCCTTCAACCACATCTCTGTTATTGAAACCTTTGAAGGTCATCTCTACTAACTGGGGAGGGGATAATGTCAGAGCCTATGGCCAATTTCTGGATATTTTTGTGGATTATCTGGGGCACTCTGAGATATACACAGGTGCTAAGGACCATCTGACTTCCCTGTACTTCAGGGTCCCAGGAGGTATAGTCCTGCAGGCACTCTCCCAGCCATTCTAGAGATGCTAAGGGGTTCTAATCAGGTCCCTGACGAACATCCCTAAGCTTACTCCAATTAACAGGAGGTTTGCTAACTTCTTTCCTTCCTTTCAATAATATGTTCTGGTAGTTTTCCAAGTTCTCCCTCCCTATTCTGGTATTGGGGTCCCAGTGGGCTTCTGCATTCGGAACCAATTGCTCTTCTGGTCACTAGATGGGGCTATTGGGTTGGTTATTATACTGCCTGCCAGCTTCTGCCCCAGCCTCAGCTAAAACTGGATATTTCCTCAGTAGTTAGAAAAGTGGTCACCAAGGTCTGAGCATCAGCCCAGGTCAGGTTGTAAATGGGAAATATGCCTCCTATAAGGGAAGTAAATTCCTCAGGTTAGCTTGAAAGCCTTTTGTATGTATTTCACAATTACAGTTGTCAGAGGTGGTAAAAGGCACATGTACTTGAAATAAACGCATTTCCATCCAAAACCTGCCTGAGGGGAAACATGCCTCCCAGTTTGTAAAAGCTCCCACTCCGGGATTGTGCTATCTGGAAGAGGACTAGATTCCAAGAGGAGGATGAGGAAGCCCCTGACACATTAGTTGGGGAAGTCCCTGGCATTTTAGTTGGGTTTTATCTGCCAAGTCAGGTGGTTATGTGGGAGGGGACATCCCCGATAATCTGTTGGAATGATAGCCTCCCTCTCTCCACTCTCTTGTTTCCTGGGTTTCATGGGGTGGAGGGAGTTTTTCTCATCCACAAGGCTCTCTAGGATTGGCAGCACCTTCTCCAGTGGCTTAGCTGGAGATCCAGGTGGTCTGACCTTGAGAGCGTAAAGTCCACACTTTATATATAGGTCCCTATTCTGGTAAAGGGCCATAAAACACTGGACACGGATATCTTATCCCTTTTGTCTTGCCTCTTATGGAAAATATCCAGCTGAAGAATGATATGGTAATTAAGTGAGCTGTCCCTCTGCCATTGTTCCTGGCTACCTAGGACACACTGTGGCCAAGCTGTGTTACAAAAGAAAATCATCTTTTTAATTGTTGGAGAATACCCAAAAATCTTCTAGTGTTGGATAATGTACCCTAATAGGCTTTGTCTGAATACCCCAAAATCTTCTAGTGTTTAGAGAATAAACCCTAATGGGCTTTGCTCTGATACAGAGGTCAGGTTCCCCATACCCTTGAGTTCTTATTTAGGGTTCGATCCTAGCTTCTCGAAGTTTAAATAACAAGTTAGCAGCTATACAGATATGAAATGACTGATTTTTCCTCTCAAATAATGACAGACCCCTCTAACACACATAACAAAAGTAAGTCAATGTGTGAGGGTGACCTGGCGGGTCCCTAGCACAGCCCCGTGTGCTTCCTAAAAAATCCCATCAGGCTGCCCAGTGACCCTCCTAGGCATCAGGCAAAGTGGCTTCCCCTTCTTTTAAAAGCTGCTACCTGAAGAGAACATACCCTAGTGAATCAGGAATGCATCATTGTGAGCCCCCTCTCCTAAGCTGAAGTTTTCCCAGTCTAGCTGTCAAAGTCAAGGGCTTCCAGCCTCCACAGGTCCTTTTCTGCTTTGGGAGATGCATCCCCTCTGATAACCTTAAAGCTATCTCAGGAAAAGTTGATCTCACAGTTCATTTCACTGTTGGCTAGCCTGGTCTAGGTTGCTGTTTACTGTGATGGGAGTTTATTTCAATCCCCGAGGGCACAAACCAGAAAAAGACAGAAAGTCAAACAGAGGTACACTGCCCTTACTCTAGAGATCCCATTGCTAGATCCAAAGAATTCACACTTTTAGTCAACTTTTAGTGGTGTGAGGTCCACTTCCTACACTGAAGGATCACAGAACAAAAAGGTTCAAGCGGCCACTTACACTCTTTCGAGGTAGGCCCAAGTGACAGCCTGGTGGGCTTGTCACCACGTGAAAGATCCTCCTGTATCATACCTGCCCCTCTCAGGCAATGTGAGGAAGTTAGCCTGGGTGAGCTGCCGCTACCCACCACTTCACCTACTGGGAGGCTTTGAGGAGTTAGGATCAGAACCAGGGTCTTGAGCCCGTCTGGGTCACCAGGATTGTTACTCACACAATAGGTGGGCTTTATCACTTGAGGGTTGACAGTCCAATGACCAAAGTGGATTTAACTAGGGGATTTGATTACTTGCAACAAGTAAAGAGAACACTGAGGATAGTTCCCAAAGCAGTGGCTCCCAAACATAATTGAAAACAGGGCTTTTATTGGGTTAGTTAGCTGAGTCATTCTATGTAGAGATTGAGTACAGTCAGTGCAGGCTCAGTCGCTGATCATGCAGAAGCATATATGGAAAATGACAAATAAGCTCCTCCTGGGGTGGGGATTTTAGTATGGTAATGAGAGGAGTTCAGCAAAATTCATCTCCAACTCAGGCATCTCTAGATCCAGTATTTGTTTTTCTGGGGCCGAGCTTCTCCCTGGAACTTTTTTGAAATAAGAGTTCAAGGTACAATAGTTATAAGTGGGTCCTTTTTCACAGTGCATACCCAAAAATCTGGGGACCCCGGGTTACAAATCCCTGGTACTTGGGAGAAGGTGTCCGGTAAAAGCAACACCAACAGAATAATAAATCACTCTGATTCAAATGATGCATCCACAGATTGCTGAGGAATTCAACCACTCAGACGTTCCTTTCTCCTAAACTTTTCAGTAAGGGCCTAGTCAATATATGTTTGTGTACTATTTGAAGTTTAATAAATTAGGGCAGATTATGGTTGAAAGTTTGAAACCTCTTCTTGTTTCCTCTCTCGTTGGCAATCGGCCCATTATACATGTGCAAATTCGGAGGCAAAGGCATATCAATTATTTCCATGACCTGAAGTAAAAAGACCAATTGACATAACCAGCAGGATTGGTTAAGTTATAGAAAGAATAAAAATTTATAAATTTGTTCGTGTAATCTCTTTATAAAGCCACTAGAATGAAGTATTAAAATGAAAATACTTATTGCTAAAAGTAAGTTTATTTACCTATCTATGAATAGATATATATGTCAGCTGAATGATAACTTGAGACTTTGAATTATTAGGTTGGTGCAAAAGTAATTTCAGTTTTCACCATTAAAAGTAATTACTTTTAATGTACTTTCCACATTTGGGAGGCATAGTGTGCCTTAAATTTGCACATTTATAATGAGTTGATTGTCTGTAAGAGAGGAAACAGGAAGATGTTGTAAACTTTCAACCATAATCTGCCCTAACTTATTAAATTTTAAATACTACACAAACATGTATTGACTAGGCTTTTACTGAAAAATTTAGCAGAAAGGAAGTTCTGAGTGACTGAATTAAAAATAATTACTTTTAATGGCAAAAGCTGCAATTGCTTTTGCACCAACCTAATATTACTATAATTTAAACAAACCTTGGAAGATGCTCTGTGCTAATTAACCAACCTGCAAATGTATGGCCTGACAAACCACATTTCACTACTGGCTAATTTTATTTTCTCATTCAATCTGTTTAAAAAAAGAGCAATTTTTATAAAGCACTATTTTTTAAATAAAAATTATTAAGTCCTAATGTAATTCTTTGAGAAAACAAATAATTGAGTGAAAGAATTAAGTTTGATGTAGGTGCTCGAGTTAAGTGTATAATGATTGCCTATTTACTGAAAAAAGTCTGCAAATACTAAGAAAGTATATACAACAGAGAAATAGTTACAAAAATATGGTAAAATAACTAAATAGACTAGGTAATAAATTACAACCTAAATTTCCTACACATGTTCTTTCATTTTACAATGTAGCCACGTTAAACATACACAAACTCCCAAATTGCCTTACTATAGGATCAATTTATACATGTCTTTAATCCAAAACAACAAAAATAACAATACAGCACACTATGTCCCTCTCTTGAAAATTCACAGTACACACTGGTACATTAAATCTACTAAACAATCTCTGTAAATATTTTACAGAATATTTTCTGAATATTTACTGATTTCAATGAGCTCATGACATCATTTTTGTGTGTCGTTAACATTCTACTATTTCATGAAATGTGCTTTGGGAAATACTCCTCTGAGTAATGATATTTATTCAGTTAGATATCATTTTTATTGAGCATCATTATGTGCAGGAATGAGAGAATCATGGCCTCTGCCTTTCTAAACTATTTTTGGGGGAGCGGGGAGACAGAGAATAAATAAATTATTAGGTGAAAGAATGAAGTATGATGTAGGTGCTCTGAAGAAATTTAACAGGGAAATATGCCAAAAAATAATTGAGAAGGGAAAGACCTCTCTGAGGAGAGGGACATCAGAGTGTTAGCTATTAAAAAGATACACAGGGTACAGTCCATGCAGAGCCTTACAGGTTCATGGTGAATGTTTTGTTTATTTTGTGGGAATGGAACAAAGGGTTTTAAGCATCATGATAATGAAATCTGGTTCATATTTATGAAGCATATTCTGACTGCTTGCTATGGGGAGAATGGAAGGAAGAGAAACAAGAATAGAAAAAGGGAAGCTGAACGTTATTGAAATTGTTGATTGAGATATGAGAATGGTACAAGCCAGAGTGGTGACAGTAGAGAGAGATAAGAAAGAACAAATCAAAATGCATTTTGGAGGTAAAACTGCTAACAGGATTTGCTAGGGGATTTCATGTGGGGACTGATGGAATAAGGAGAATCAAGTATGACTCCTTAAATTTCTGGATTTGAATTGTTGGATGAATGGTGATGTCATTTACTGTATTAATGAAAAGTGGAAGAGGAATAGATTCAGTGAGAAAAAAGTCAATTCTTCTTAATGTTACATTCAAGATGGTTTTTTTTTAGTATTGTATTTTATTAAATATATTTATATGTCACAAAAATTATTTTAGTGACAACTACCAGGAAAGTACAAAATCACTTAATAACTGGTTTTCTACACCTTGATTTGTCAAGATACTCATAGGCAAATGGAAAGTAATAAGTACTGACTGCCGTTACTTACTACAGTGAACAGTTTTGAGAACAAGAAGAAAACCTGTAACACTGAAAATTGCTTTATATCTCATTCACAGATCTCTTTAAAAGGTCTACTTTAAAAATAAATCACATAAAGAATTGTTCAGACGTGTTTGGTGATGCCTCAACTTCAGAACATTTGCAAGTAAATCACATGTAAAAGCAATTATCTCAATACAATGCAATCCTATTAAAGAAAAAAGTTCCCTTTAAGCATCAGAATCTCCTGAGGGAAGCTTGTTAAAATACAGAATGCTGGCCTCCTCCCCAGAGTTTGCTACAAGTTTGCAGGCCGTTCTGATGTTGGTGTGGGCACAACACTTTGAGAACCACCACTTTATGATCTAGTCTCTAGAATACAAACTAATAAGCAATGCTCATATGCCTTTGCTTTTTCTAATAGTAAATAAAAAGAACATTTCAGGTAGCTGCATCAAACTTTAAGCCTTTAGACTCTTGAAATGTTACCTTGGCTCACATAACTGTGAGTTCAAAAGACAGAACTAAAGGACAGTCCTGAATAATCTATGACTACATGAAAACATTTATTTACATGCCCTCTACAAAATGTAGTTAGAAAACATAGTAACTATTAGGTACACGACCTTGCTCCTATTTTCCCCATTGTTCTTCCTCCTTACAGAAAATTCAACATGAAATTATAAAGAGTACTGGACTCAGAATAAGAACTTCATCTGTCATAAATGTACACATAAATATCAGTGAATTGTCATACTCAAGACTCAGACTCAGGAACTTCTTCATCAGGGCAGCAGTAATATTCCACAAAGCATATTTGTCCATCTTCATTTCTAATCATATACTGTAATGAAAGGAAGTCTCTGTTATCTGTCCGAATAGATACCTTACAAGATAGGACTAATGCCTTTGTAGAGGGTTTCAGTAAAGAAATCTTGTATCTGTTGACTTGGGTTTGATTACAATGAAATGCTTCCATCAAATCAGAATCTTTGGGATAGTCAAGGTGGGAACTTCCTGCATTTCCAAAAGTAGATAACCTGAAATAAGGCTTGTCAGGAGACATTGTAATTTGTAGGACTTCACTCGTCATATCCTGAAAGGAATAAAAATTAGAAACTTAATAAAAATTAGAAACTTAAGTTAGGCCATTTTGAAACTTAGAAAAACAACCCACTCAGACCCACCCAACACCAGATGGCCCGTTAGTAAACACCCAATATCCCCGGAAGGCAAACAGAAAAATAATTCCAGGAAAAACCCCTCATACGAGCCCACCCCAACCAATCAGAGAACTAGCCTACCCCAACCAATCAGAAAAGACACACCCTGCTCGCACCATAGCTGGCTCCAATCATTTTGAACCTTAAGCCTTGTTTGAATCTCGCGCCTTAAGCTTTGTTTGAATTTCGCGCCTTGTTTGAACTGGTGGTGTTTGCCTATATAAACTACCTGTAACAAGCAATCGGGGTCCTTTGCCACCTTTGTGCAGAGGACCCTAGCGCGCTAGTAATAAATCTCTCTGCTGTGACTCCCGTGTTGAGTGGTCTCTCGAGACGACCCCCTATCCCAGAAAGGAATCTAAACCTAGGTTCCAACAATCCAATTCAGAAAATGCTTCATGGAGCCCCTCTGACTGCAGAATAATTTTATTATTAATAACATTGGTGCTGCAGAAATCAGAATCCAAGGTCTCCTCAGGTTCCTGCGTATTGATTTTGCAGACTGTTACCACTCCTCCTTCTTCCAGAAACAGCCTCAAAGGGTAACCATAACCTTGGTAACACATCCGAAGTGCAGTTAAAGTCCCTGAGTAAAAGCATTTGCTTGCACACACTTTGCATTTTCCACTGTTACTTTGATACCATTTTTAGCTGCGAAACATGTGGCATGCTCTCAGAAATGAAAAGCTTTCAAGATAGTGGAGATTCCTAACGTTGTCAAGGCTGGCCACAAGGCTGTACTGATCATCCTCATCTTGGATCTGCTGGGTCAGAAGGGACATTGTCCACTGCCCATTTGGCCTGGAGGGAAATGCTCCTGGGGCCAACAACTGCTCGGCGGATCGCGAAACACCTTTGCAGTGGGGTCTGGACTCCTGAGAGACTTTCCCAGGAAAGTCCCTGAGGAGGAGCTAGACGGCTCCGAGAAATCGCGGAGGAAGTGGAGCCGGTGTCAAGATGTTTTTTAGACAGCCAAGTGGAGATGTCAAGTAAATAGTAGATGATTCAAAATACAGAGAAAATGTTTGACTTGGGATATACATTTCTAAGTTATTAGCACATAACATATAGCACCAATGATCTAAGAAATTCATATAGTGTCAGACATCTTTCTGGGTTATTTGATGCTGTAGGATTTGTGCCTTTCAATGTCTTTGAGCTATTTAACAACTACAAATGTAATAGATAACTAAGAGCAATAATTCTTGTCTAGAGATATGCAAATTAGTTTTGTCAGATGGAAAGACAATTGAGTCTCGCATGCTCCAAATCAGTTTTGTATACATTTCTATATTTTGATCCTCCTATTACCAAATAGTCTTTGATCTTTTTCATAGTATTTATTCCTCTTTGAAATAATATTGCTTATTTAATAGTTTGATGATATATTTCCTGCTTCCTCTAACTAGAAGGTGAGGTCTAGAGAGTCAGAGTCATTACTTGTGTTTAGTTCACTATTGCAAACCAAGCAGATAAAAATGCCTGATATTAAAATAAAGTCTCAATAAGCCTTTTTTTTACATAATCTAATGATGGCATTTTTATTGCCTCTGGGAAAACAATCTTCAAAGAAAAAGAAGAGAACAAGAACATAGTCTAGTTGTTATGCATATGATCCCGGCTCTGCCCCTGACAATACATGTGACTTTCTGCAAGATACTTAACATCTCTGTACCTTAGTTTTCTCTTTCATATAATGAAGATAATAATTATACTCACCTCATTAGATTGTTATGAAAATTAAAATTGCAGTTTTTAAGTGCCTAGAAAAGTTCTTTATATCTAGTAAGTACTATATGTATTTGTTGGATAAATAGCAACAGAGTGGAAAACTCAAATTATATTTCAACGTTTTATGTATCTTTCCTTTTCAGTTTCAGTTCTTCCCTACCTGACAAGTTCTTTCAATGAAGAAGTATACAGTTGGGTCAAAGTACTTAGTCAATTTCTTTTATTTTAAATTTCCTGTTTCTTTATTTTATGCTCACATCTGTCATTATTCAAAGCAATTTTGAGGTGCAGTGTTTGGAGAGAGGGGAATGCATCCTTCATTTTGTGAGATATGTGTGCTCTAAATTATTTATAATGTTTATTGATCAACCAACATTCATTAGGTAGCTAGGACTCACATTTAGCATTTTGTAGATGGAGTGTTTTACTTACTTATTTTTTTTTTTAACTGGAGGAAGTTTTATTTTCAGGATTTTATTACATCTTGTCATTCTCTGAAGAGTAGTTTAAATTCTTTCTCTGCACATGACATTTTTCTAAAGAATTTTGCACTGGAGGAGCTTAGATTTTGTACTGTTGTGAACATCCTTGTCAAATCCTTTTTCATGACATTTCAGGTCTTGGAAAGCAGTGTTCAAAAACATATCAAACATTTGAGAAGATGTTGACATCCTTAAATGAGTCAAAACAACTTCCTCCTGTTTTTCCATAGTTATGTTATCTCTTCTGGGTTTAAAAAAAAAAAATAGCCTAGGGCGGGCTCTGGGCAAAAGAGTTAAGTTCAAAACCTCAGCCTTCCTTTTAAAACTCTTCAAATTTTGTGCCTTCTCTGTCTTTTAAAAATCATCTCTGATTACATTTTTCACGCAACTGCTTTTTTTTTTTTTTTTTTTTTTCAGTTTTATTGACTTACCAAGCTTCTTTTCTTTTACAATTCTGATTTCTTTTTCTTGCCTCTGGCTTTTTGCTCAAGCTGTTTCCTCTACCTAGAATGTTCTTTTCCCCATATAAACATAATACAAATAACACTCTCCAAGACGCCTGTCGAGATACAGCCAGGAATTTTATATGCCTCTCTTTCTTCTCTGTATCATGTTTGTAACTCTATCAAGGTTTTACCATTTGCCTTAAACCAAAATTTCTCCATTTATTTATCTGTGATTATTTATTTAATTGAGTGCTCCTGGCCTCGATTTATTTTTTCAGTTATTCTGGACTGCAGGCCGCTGTAGAATGTGTTCCCAAGGTGAGTTTTTGATACATGCCTGCTAAACATAATCATTCTGTATTGAACATGGAATCAATCTGCATTGAAGCTGAGTTCAGATATTGCCTATACTCCTACCATAGGTAAACTAACCTCTAGTGTTCATTATATTCATCTGTAAAATGAGAATAAAACCAACTAATTATAAAACTGTTCTGGGGATGAAATGAAATCATATTGCAAAAGTGGTGTTTAATCTGATTGCTGTAATTTATCTTCTGCTTTTTCCCCAAGTATTTTATCTCCTTTCTGGTGTCTTCTGGGCAGCAATTGCCATGCCGAACTTTTTCTTACTTTCATATTGAGTTTCTTCCTTTCCATTGATAAATTGCTGTGTGTATTTCTTAATGTAATATATGTCTTCATCTCTAATTTAAATGTTTTATTTAAAATTTAGAAATTCAATGATACTACCAAACATATTTGCTTATTTTAATCAATATGTAACACCATTGTAATGATTAGGGGAGTTGGGTGATAGTTTCACACAATGGTAATCAAAACAGCCGACCACAGGAATCTGCTGGTGATAGCTACCGATGTGCTTTTTTGCTAGTCTGGATTATAAAGAGATGGGTTGTGATTTTAAGAGAAGACTCTTAAGAATACAAAAACATTGGTGCATTAATGCATTTTTTCTTTTACTGCTTTGTTCCAAAAAGAAATGGGTAGATGAAGAAAAATCAAAGAAAATAATAAAATGTAGACCGGTCTCTTCAACTGCTTATTACGTAATTTAGTATAACATATTTGGGCAGTGAGGAGTTTGGAAATAGATTATTAAACCTTTGAAGAATTTTTAACTGTAATAACTGTTTTCTTTACTAATACCAATGATTGTTTTGATTCCATTACATGACAAGAAAAATAGATACCACACTGCCACTTTTTAGCTGTATGCTATTGGTTGGACAAGTTACTTAAACTCTCTATGCCTCAATTTAGTCCTTGTTAAAATAAGAGATAATAATTGGACCTACCTGATAGACTTTTGTTCTGAAGAATAATGAAATAATGGAGTATTTGAAAAGTACCTGGTGTAGAGTAGGTCCTGAAATGGACAGGAGATGGGGAAATACTGGGTAGAAGAGGGTGGTGGCCTGGCAAAGGACCCACCTTCAAGCCTGGAAACCTGTGGCAATAAATGGGAACAGGTATTTCTGTTTTTGCACCCAAATGTTGCTTTTTGGCCTGCCACACTCCCCTATCCTGTACTCACATAAACCCCAAGCCCCACGTTCCGTGAGCAGATAAGCAAAGGAACAGGAGAGCAAAAGAGCGGCAGAATGGTGTGGCAGAGAAGGAAGGAAGAGAAGGAGCATTCAAACGTCTAGAGGGGTTCAACTGGGGATAGTTGGAGAGGAGATTGGCCACTGGATGGCAAAACTCTAGGGGAAGGTTATCTTCACACTCCGTCCTCTTTCCAGCTCCCCATCCCTCCTACTGAGAGCCACCTCCATCACCCAATAAAACCTCCACATTCACTATCCTTCAAGTCCATGTGTGAACTGATTTTTCCTGAATGTTGGACAAGAGCTCAGGATTTAGAGAGCTGTCATGCTTTCCCTCTGCCCTTGTGAAAAAGCCAAGGGTCCACTGAGCTGTTTAACACTTAAGCCATTCATGGACGGCAAAACTAAAAGAGTGCACTGTAACTCACACGCCCACTTGGGCTTCAGGAGACGGAGGCATCCACCCTTAGATGCTACCGTGGGGTCAGAGCCCCCAAAAAGCACTTGCTCTGGCCTTTGCACCTGCCCATCTGCATGCTACCCCTCCTGTAAGGGAGTTGAGCTTACAAGGTGGTGGCCTAACAGACGAGCCACACCCCTATCACTCACCCTGCAAGGGGGGTCAGGGAACTGTCCTGTTTTAGTGCTGTACAAGTTTTGCTATCATAATTATAATGATAACAACTCTTATCATGCCCAAATTAAGCTAATCCCAAAATTCAAGACAACTGAGAAAAGTTTCAGGAAAGTTATGATCCTATAAAAAGCCCCAGGTGAAAACATTCTTTTAGATTTAAGTGCAAGGAAAGACAGCATTGCTTTCTCTGAAGAATGTCTGTGTTTTCTTCTGTGTTTCCCTTTTTTTTTCTTTGCCATCGGGAAGTGTCAAAATAAAATTCACATTTAGCTGTAGCAAAGTGTTGAATCTCAAGCCTGCATATTTTAATTTTATTCTTACAGCCCTATTACAAATTTTAATTTTATTTTATATCATATTTATATTTTAATCTTTTTATTATGTTTATTGCAATTTACATCAATTTGTCTATTCACCAAATATATGTTGAATACATTTAAATACTTATACTCTGTTAGATGTCAGGGGTTCAAATAGTAGTGAGAAATGTAAAACAAAAGAGCCAGGGGAAAAAGAGCTCTGCATCAATTGAAACTGTGGTCTAGTTAAAGGGACTGTTACTAACATTTGATCACACACATGAATTTGAAAATTTAATAACTATAAGGAGTGGATGCATGAAAGTATGGGAGGAATAAATGACCCACTTAGAAAATCCAAGGAAGATATATCTAGAGAATTGGTGTCTTAGTTAGATCTAATAGAAGACATAAGATTTATAAAAACAAATTTGAGTGTTGTGTGTATATATATGCTTGATGCATTTCAGGCATTGGAAAAACATTTACCTACTTCTTGTGGTGAGAAAGAAATGGTGTAGTTCACAAGACTACAAGATGGACTGTGACTGAAAGCACACAATGCAAAGGAATGCGATTGACAGTCAAGGGGAATGGAGAGGTAGGTAGGGACAGGAAGACACAGGGCCTTGTGACTACTAAAGTGTTTTAGTGGAAGATGGGTATAAGTGTTGTCATGATTAAATGAGGGAAAGGAATGAAAATCTATCAATAGAGGAATGATTGGATACATTATGGCACTACCAATTAAATATTACACATCCACAAAACGTAAAAAAATAGTGATACACTTTGGTAGACAAAATTCTAAAAATTGCTCTGTTAATATGATAAAATATTACTCCCATTATTACATTTTTATATAGGTCTGTTGACTTTAAAATAGGATGATTCCACATAAACAGAATTAAAAAGAAAAACCATATGATAATCTCAATAGATGTGGGAAAAGCTTTCTATAAAATTCAATATTCCTTCATGATAAAAACCCTCAACAAACTAGGCAGTAAAGGAACATATCTCAAAATAATAAGAGCCATATATGACAAACCCACAGCCAATATCATATTAATGAGCAAAAGCTGGAAGCATTTCCCTTGAGTACTGGAACATGACAAGGATGTTTGCCTTCACCACTCCTATTCAACATAGTTCTGGAAGTCCTTGCCAGAGCAATGAGGCAACAGAAAGAAACAAAAAGAATCCAAATAGAAAAGGGGGGAGCCAAACTATCTCTCTTCACTGATGATATGATTCTATACCTAGAAAAACCTATAGATTCCACCAAAAGCTCCTGGAACTGATAAATGATGAATGATAAATAAACTGGTAAAAGTTTCAGGATACAAAAATCAATGTACAAAAATCAACAGCATTTCTATAAACCAGTAATGTTCAAGGTGAGAGTCAAATAAAAAATGCAATTCCATTTTCAGTAGACACACACACACACACACACACACACAATTCCTAGGAAAACACCCAACCAAGTAGGTGAAAGATCTCTACAAAAAGAATCACAAAATACCACTGAGAGAAATCAGAGATGACACAAACCAATGAAAAAACATTCCATGCTCATGGATTGGAGGAATCAATACTGTTAAAATTGCCTTACTGCCCAAAGCAATTTACAGATTTATTATTCCTATCAAACTGCCAATGTCATTTTTCACAGAGTTAGAAAAAACTATTCTAAAATTAATATGGAACCAAAAAAAGAGCCCATAGCCAAAGCAATCCTAAGCAAAAAAGAACAAAACTGGAGACATCATATTATTCAGTTTCAAACTATATTATAAAGCCACAGTAACCCAAACAGCATCTACTGGTACCCAAACAGAAACACAGACAAAGGGAACAGAATAGAGAGCCCAGGAATAAAGTTGCACACCTACATTTGTAGGACCTTTGAGAAAGTTAACAAAAATAAGCAATGGGGAAAGGATTCCCTGTTCAATAAATTGTGCTGGGATAGCAGGTTAGGCATATACAGAAGAATGAAACTGGACCCCTATCTCTTATCATACACAAACGTTAACTTTAATTTAAATTAAAGATTTAAATATAAGACCTCAAGCAACAAGAATTCTAGAAGAAAATCTAGGCTACGCCATTCAGGAAATTGGCTGTGGGAAAGAATTTATGATTAAGTCATCAAAAGCAATTGCAACAGAAACAAAAATTGACAAGTAGGACCTAATTAAACTAAAGAGCTTCTGCACAGCAAAAGACACTATCAACAGAGTAAACAGACAACCTACAGAATGGAAACTATCAACAGAGTCAACAGACAACTTACGAAATAACCGAAAATATTTGCAAACTATGCATCAGAGAAAGGTCTAATAGCCAGAATCTATAAAGAACTTAAATAATTGAACAACCAAACCAAATAACCCCATTAAAAAATGGTCAAAACATATAAACAGACACTTCTCAAAAGAAGACATCTAAGTGGCCAAGAATCTTATGATAAAATGTCCAACATCATGAATTGCCAGAGAAATGCAAATCACAAACCACAATGACATAGCATCTCACATCAGTCAGGATGGCTATCATTAAAAAGTCATAACACAATAGATGTTGGCAAGGCTGCACCTGTGTAAAGGAACACTTATACACTATTGGTGGTAATGCAAATTAGTTCAGCCATTGTGGAAAGCAGCTTAGACATTTCTCGAAGAACTTAAAACAGAACTACCATATGACCCAGCAATTTCATTACAGGGTATAGATCCAAAAGAAAATAAATCATTCTACCCAAAAGACACATATACTCACATGTTCATCACAGCACTATTCACAATAGCAAAGACATGGAATCAGCCTAGCTGCATAACAATGGTGGATTGAGTAAAGAAAATGTGGTACATATACACCATGGGATACTACAAAGCTATAAAAAATAACAAAATCATGTCTGTCAAAGTGGCATGAATGCAGCTGGAGGCAATTATCCCAAGCGAATTAATGCAGGACCAGAAAACCTCATATCACATTTTCTCACTTATAAGTGGTAGCTAAACAATGGGTACTCATGGACATAAATGTGACAACAATAGACACTGGGGGCTACTAGAAGATGGAGGGAGTGGGGCAAGAGTTGAAATATTACCTATTTGGTAGTATGCTCAGTACTGAGTGAAGGGATCAATCATGTCCCAAGCCTCAGCATCATCATGAAATATGCCCGTGTAAGAAACCTGCATGTGTAACCCCTGAATCTTTGAATCTAAAATAAAAGTTGAAATTACTTTTTACAAAAGTGATCCTTTTTGGAAGAAAAAAAAATAGGGTGATTATCTGGATGGGTCTCACCTAATCATATGATTTCTAAAAAATAGGGAGCTTTTTCTGGCCGATGGCAAAAGAGGAAATCAGAGAGGTCCCAAGCGTAAGAAGGACTTCACGAGCTATAGCTGGTTTGAAGATGGAAGTGGCCATGTGAGAAGGAATATAGAATTACCCTGTGAACAGAGACTAGTTCCAAGCCCACAGCTAGCAAGAAAATGAAGAACTCTGTCCTACAAGGAAATACATTCAGCCAGCAACTTAATGAGCTAGGAAGCTTTCACAGAGCCTCCAGCTAAAAGTTGACACCTTGACTTTGAGCTTATGAGACCTTAAGAGTCAAGCCTGTGCAGACCTCTGACCTATAAGACTATAAGTTAATACATGGATGTTGTTTTAAGTTACCAAGTTTGTGGTGATGTGTTATGCAGCAACAGAAAACCAGTATATAACATCAAACATTATCAACGTAGATCCAAAAGTATGCCAAAGAGAAATGTACACAAGGTTTTAGTGAGAAAAATATTTATAAGAGGATCATAACTTAGAAAACAATGACAACAAAACTTATATATGCCTATGTGTATATATATGTGTGTCTGTACATATTTGTATATGTGGTCATATGAATCTAGAGACTAGTATGAAGTGATTTATACTAATTTGCTAACATGGACTATCTGGGGATATAAGGGCTTGATGTATATGGAAATGGGATAAGACTGAAAAAGAAAAATTGAGCAAAACCAGCAAAGGAAAATAAAGGTTCCACTACAAAACAAAAGCACCTTTAACAGTATATTTATGCATTTAAGTAAAATTGCATATATGTACACATGTATGAAGAGGCCAGTAATGATGTAAGGTAAGAAAGAAGAAAGGGCAATTCTGGAAATGGTGAAAACATATTTGAAAATATTAGAGTCACATTTAATAGGTAATTATAAGAATCCATGGTAGGGGCAGTCATGATGGGTCAGTTGGAGAGAAGTGGACAGGCTGGATTGGTGTTTAGGTCATAAAACCAATGTGACTTTGTAATAGATAGGAAATAAGCTGTATTGAATCTTATTTTCAGTAATAGAGAGTATACTGGAAAAAATCAGGTTGGAGGGGTGGAGATTCAATCTAAATAACGTCTAATTTATTATTCTTTTGAGATAACAAATGGAGATTTCATGATATATAAGGAGGTTGTAGAAAAGAGAGAAGAGTAAAGCAAGAAATATAAATACTTCTTGTGTGAACTAAACATCAAAGAATCTGTCATCACATTTATGCATCCAAGTAACATTCTCTGTTTACTTGCAGAAAGAAGGTAAGGTTAGAGGAAAGAGAAAAGGAAAGGTCCCAATGAAAACAGTATGGAAAACATACTTGAAAAAGTCAGAGTCATTTATGGGGAGAATGATCAAGAGAACGTTACAGTACTACATGCTAGGTCTGTTTTCTTTCAAGTTCTCTTAGTTTTCATAGAGATCAAAGGCACTGAGCTCTGCTGAATCCCACTAAGTACTTGTGGTGCTTCACAGATGGAGCTCTTATATGGTTTTCACTACCTCATTATTTCTTGGAAGCCATAAATCTCACATTGCGCTGGTATAAACTCTTTTTGAGGGAACTTGGTCGTGATCCTCAGATGCTATAAATAAACTTCTAGACTCCTGTCCAGACCTTCTTCCAAGCCCCACTTCCTCATCCTCATTCTAGGTGCTAGTTCTTTTCTACTCGTTGCCATGGCTTGCTCACAAATCATCCTGCTTAACATCTAAGTACAACTATATTTTCATGTACAACGTGCTATTATTCCAATATCTCCATATAATCATTGCCCAAATCTCAATTACATATAAACAAATATCCAGAAAGAATATGAGCGTTCAGGATTCAATAGAATCTAACCTGTGAGTCAGTGGATTTCTCCTGCTGTGGAGGTCGTGCATTGGGATTCAGGATCTGCATTTTCAGTAGATATTACAAATTAAATAAATTCTCCCCTGCTTTTTTTTTTTTTTTTTTTTTTGAGGTGGAGTCTGGCTCTGTCACTCAGGCTGGAGTGCAATGGTGCAATCTCAGCTCACTGCAACCTCTGCCTCCTGGGTTTAAGCAATTCTCTTGTCTCAGCCTCCCAAGTTCCTGGGATTACAGATGTGTGCTACTATGCCCAACTAATTTTTGTAGAGACAGTGTTTTGCCATGTTGGCCAGGCTGGTCTTTGAACTCCTGACCTCAAGCGATCCATCTGTCTTGGTCCCCCAAAGTGCTGGGATTACAGACGTGAGCTACTGCATCAGGCCAATTCTCCCTTTTTAATATTCTCAGACATACCTCCACTGTCATAGCCTGGTCCCTATGTGGTTTATGAATATTCAATATATTGTCTCAATAAACAGGCTATTTGCAGAATGAAATTAAGATTATTTTGCTGAGGCAATAAGGCATAGCAATACAGGAGCCCCAGGGGTTTACTTTAGGACCAGCCAAGTGCTGTTAAAGCAGTGGCCTCTAGCAGCATTTCTATGTTTTCCTAAAGTAACACTCACCGAACCATCAAAGAATTTGCTATGTAGGAGATTTTGTTATGAAAAAGCTTACTTCAGCACATATATTCTTCTCCCTGACTCCACTATATCATTGAGAGAAAAGAGAATAAACAAGCTTTTCAATGTTTTCATTTTGGAATTGTTAAAAACTGTATAAAAAATCAGATATTGAAGCAATTATCAAGTGTTTTGTGCTCAAGTGGATGGGTCGTTAGTGACTGAATTCAAGAGGTAAATTAATAAAAGCAAAGTCTAACTAAATTCATTAATTCATGCTTAGATCAAAGAGAATTTAAACTATCACTTTGCATCACATAATGATACTGCTACAAAGGTTTGGTAGGAGGTACGTAGAATGAATCAAGACATAAAATACTCCTGGAGAAGAAATGTCAATCAAGTGAGAAAAAAAAGTGTATTGTATATTAAACTGCATTGGTCTGTGTTGTCTGAGATAACGTTATCCTGGAATTTTGTCTATTATATTATCTAAGATATTTGTCACAACACAGGAAGATGCCAACTATAATTATGGGAAATTCCCAATGGTTTTGCAAAGCCATTGAATATTCTTTGATAACCTGCAAACACTTAGATTTTTAGGCTTGTAAATCTTACACGAAATGATGGGATATCTTAGAGATGTTACAGAATGAAATTACAGAAGAAAATCTGCCTGATTTCTTTTTCTTTTTTCTTTTCTTTTCTTTTTTTTTTTTTTTTTGAGACAGAGTCTTTGCTCTTGAAACCCAGGCTGGAGTGTAGTGGTGCAATCTCAGCTCGCTGAAACCTCTGCCTCCTGGTTTCAAGCGATTCTCTTGCCTGAGCCTCCCGAGTAGCTGGAATTACACCACGACGCTGGCAAATTTTTGTATTTTTAGCAGAGACGGGGTTTCACCTTGTTGGCCAGGCTAGTCTTGAACTCCTGACTACAGGTGTATCTGCTCGCCTGGGTTCCCAGTGTGCTGAGATTACCGGCGTGAGCCACCACATACAGCCAAGCCGATTTTTTTTAATTCATGTGTTTTGTGAGTGAGAAAGAAGATATGGATTAGGTTAACTCATTTTTATAAATGCTGGCTGCTATTGAGTTAGAACTAACATGACCCCTTAAACATGAGAGTAAAAGAAAAAGGAAACATATATTTTTCAAAATTAAATATCCTGTTTTTTTTTGTTTCCCCAAAATTTGTTCATATTCTCCTGTGGAAAATATTTACCGAAAATGTTTTTATAGTATATTCTGTAGTCATAAGAGACTGATAAAATATTTTCCCTGAGACAGAGGTATTTACACAAATTTTATTCTATTGCTTTATTTACTAGCAAGTAGTGTAGCATGCATCTTATTTTAGCCTAAAATGTTGCTTTATACAAAGAGATCACTACGTATATTTTTAAAAGCAGTGTTGCTGTTTTTGTTTTCTAGATATATTGTATTTTTTAATTGAACAGTAAAACTTGTATATATTTTAAATACAACATGATGTTTTGAAATACGTATATATTGTGGAATGACCAAATCAGGTAAAGAAAATATGCAGTACCTTACACACTCTATTTTTTTGTTTGTTTTGAAAACACTTAAAATCTACACTCTTAGCAATTTTCAAGTTTAGCCATGCGTTGCTTAATGATGTGGATACCATCTAAGAAATGAGTCCTTAGGCGATTTTTAATTCTGCAAACATCATAGAATACACTTACACAAACCTGGATAGTATAGCCTACTATACACTTATGCAGTATGGTACAGCCTATTGCTTCTAGACTGCAAATGTAGACAGTATATTATTGTACCAAATACAGTAGCTGGCCAGGCATGGTGTCTCACGCCTGTAATCCCAACACTGGGAGCCTGAGGTAGAAGGACTGCTTGAGCTTAGAAGTTCAAGACAACCTGGGCAACATAGTGAGACCCTGTCTCTACTAAAAAAAAGTCAGCTGAGTGTGGTAGCATGTTTCTATAGCGCTACTTGGGAGACTAAGGTGGAAGGACCACTTCACTCCAAGAAGTCCAGGCTGCAGTTAGTCATGATCATCCTACCACACTCCAGCCAGGGCAATGGAGTGAGACCCTGTCTTAAAAACAAACAGTTCCATCCATGTTGTTGCAAATGTCTGGATCTCATTCTTTTCTATGACTAAATATTACTCCATTGGGTATATGTACCACATTATCTTTATCCATTCATCTGTTAATGAGTAAATCAAGTCTTTCTGGAGAGACAAGGATTGTTTAAAACCATTTGTTGATGAGGAAAGAGGTTGACTATGCTCTTCAAAAGTTCAAGGTTCCTGAAATAAAGAAAAGCTATACTGAAAAGTACGAAACTTCTTTGTTACTCCTAAAGTTACAAAGATGTGATATAAAGTGTGATATAAACTAGCCTGGTTTTCTTTTCACTCAACCAAGAATGAAGTGAAAAAAATCATATCTAAAATGAGTATAAACGCTATTGACTACTGGAAATGCTTTTGACTGTTTCTACAAGCTTATTCTGAAAAAAAAAAAAAAAAAAGCACTTTACAATGTAAAAGAAGTGCACAAACTGACCATGTCAGTGTAACTTGGGGAATATAATTCAAATACAGATTCCTAGACCCTTTTCCAGTCCTACAGAATCAGAATTTCTATAGAGTGACCCAATAATGCCTTTTTTGGTCTTTATGATTTTTGTGTGTGTGCGTGTGTGTATTGTGTGATTACCATGCCAAGTAGGTGATACTCATGTTCTTTAAACTGCCAAATTAATGTTGCAGGTGATACCAAGATAGATGAAGAGCAGCTTTCTATATGAAATTATTGTTTAGCATCTAGCATGTAGATGAAACAGATTAAGATATATTAAAAATTACAAGTTTGGAAATTAGAGAGGAGATAATATACAATAATATATATTTATGTATCTCCCAATCATTTATATATCTCCCAGAAATTAGAGAGGACATAAGATATAGTGTATATGTTAGCTTAGGCTAAGTATTGAAATTGAAGTTTTAGCTTCCAATTTGGAACACTGGTGTTATGGTATTATTTATTTTTAAAGTTATTTTTATTGCTCTCCCATTGAAAATTAAAAAATAAAACTATCTGAACAGGAGATAGATAGATAGATGGATATATATAAATATACACCTCTCCTCTTGTTTACACACACATACACATACATTCACTTACTCTCTTTCTCATAAATATTTAACATAGAGTTACCATATGACGGAACAATTCCACACCTAGGGTATATATCTATGAAGGGTATATAAAGAAATGAAGACATATAACACAAACATTGTACATCAATGTCCATAGCAGCATTATTCGTAATAGCCCCAAAGCAGAAGCAAACAAAATGTTCATTCATTGATAAAT
Organism: Chlorocebus sabaeus; assembly: GCF_047675955.1. Lineage (NCBI taxonomy): Eukaryota > Metazoa > Chordata > Mammalia > Primates > Cercopithecidae > Chlorocebus > Chlorocebus sabaeus. The sequence continues at coordinate 41,807,122 of NC_132904.1, read as the reverse complement.
GCATACATAAATTGTAGTATATGCATACAATGGAGTATTATTTGACAGTAAAACAGAATGAAGAACTGATACATGTATCAATATTGAGGAACCTTGAAAATATTATGCAAGTTACAGAATCAAGTCACAAAAAATGCATATCGTGTGTCTCATTTCCATGCAATTTTTATAATAGACGAATCTTATAGAGACAGAAAGTAAATTAGCAGTTTCTTAGGGCTGAAGAGGGTATTAGGGATTTGGTGATGGGGACATGATCATGAATATAGGACTTTTTGTTAGATAATAAAAATATTATAAAATTAATTGTGATGATTTCACAACCATGTGAAAATACTAGATACTTTTGAATTATAAACTTAAATGTGAGACTTGTATGGTATGTGAATTATATCTCAATAAAGCTGTTAAAAAGATAAATAAATGTCTGTGTACACACATAATTATACATTCAAAAAGCAATTTTTATAAATATGTATGAATAGTCATGTTTAAGAAGGAAATTTAAATATACCATTTGCCTAACCTTTAGTCTTTGCCTCTTAATTAGCCTGTGGTTATTGCTTATCATTCTGCAGAGGTCTCTTAGAAACACCATCAAGGATGGTAGTAGTTAGTATGTATCTACGTGTTCTATTGCTATAGTGTTATATAGCTATAGTCATTATAGCTATATACAGCTACATATACAAAACATGCATATATAAATATAGATGTATATAGAACATGCATGTATAAATATATTTAATATTATTAACACTGAGTTAATTGTGTTAATTGGAAGTGACATTCATACTATTCATACATGACCTATGAGATGAAAAAATGTAAAACTTTTTAAAAATATGCTTTTCCTATTCTTCTTCAGATGGAATTGTCAAACAGAAAGAGCTAAAGAAAAAACTAAATTCCTTAGGGAGATTAGAGTTATTCTAAATGTCATTATTTCACATTTAGATTAGTAAACTTCATTTCACAAAGAGGTTTGCTCAACCTGGATACAAATTTTTACACTTAAAATGAATCACAAATTTTGCGATTTTAGTTACTTTATCGCTAAAAGGTTTGCCTGTTACGGGCATGCCATATAAATGCATATAAATGCATATAAATCATGCAATATGTAGTTTTTGTGCATAGAACATATAGGTTAATAAACACTAAGAACAGTACCTCATGAATGCTAATACTTAATTTTACCTTTTACAGTTCTACCTGTGGTTTCACAAAAAGCCACAGAAAGCTTTGCAAACAATCAAAGAACACATTAAAAATACTGAAAAATATTAATGGTGGTTACATTACTCCAATTTTGTCAGAAAGAGCTGTTATTGAATTGAGTGACTGTTTAGGTGAAACATGCTTCTGAGATACATGCTTTTGAGATACAAACACACACACACACACACTCTACACATGTATATGTGCATATACACACATACATATGTATGTGTGTACATTGTCATTTGAAAACTTCTCTAATAGACATACTTTTCACAACATTATTGCATCAGGAAAGTATTACTATAACATAGAACAAGGGCTTCTAGATTTCATATCCTTCACCTATCAGTGGAGCATTATCTTCCTACTCCTGGTGTACATGGAAAGCAGTTCTGCTCTCCAGCAGAGCTTTATGGGCAGTCTAGGTGGCTTCGTTGGCATTCCCAGGGAAATGTTTCAACCATCTTTATGATGTTCAACTCAGAGGTCATTGTACAGTGATGCCCAAGTAAGAAGTAGTTTATTTTCAAATGACTATGCTAGTTCCAAGTGTTGATTGACGCTTGGACCAATCCATTTGGGACTCATATTTGGCACCTCTGCTTCTTACTCTATCCATGATATAAAGATTTATATATTTCCCAATCAGTAATCTCATGGGCCTCTCTTTTTGTACTTCCCTCAGGTTCACTCAGAATGATGACAGTCCATTTCTTTGAGATGCTCCAAAAGCCCTGGGACTGCTGTAAGTACCACTAGCTCTGCTACCATCTTCTGTGGAGGCCATGTGGAAATTCTCCCCCAGAGCCTAAGTGATTTTCTGCTCTTTCATTAAGTCCATATCTTAAACCAGACCATTATCAACATACTCAGATTTGATGAAAATCTACTTAGCCCTATTCACTTGCTGTCTTAATGAAATAATTGAAACATTAATTATAGAGATGGACAGAAACTTAAATAACTTGAGTTGTCACACAAAGTTCTCTTAATTACAAAACATTTTATTCAAAGATATTTTAATTTACTTTTATGCTTTGTGTCTAAATAATAGTATAATGACTTTCTAAAGTCTATTTTTGTAAAAAATAATAAAACACGTTTTTAATATTCAGTATTGAAATTATAACACCAATTTCACATTTAGACTGACAATGTAGAAAAACTAGCAGCTAAATAAAGATGAAAGAGCCATCCCCATGCGAAATATTTTAACTTTCACACATTCATTGGCTTCCTTTCTCCTCTTGCTGTTTTTGAACACCCTTCCCTCATCCTTATACACACCCAAGTATAGTTGTCCTCCTATTATGCACTCGCTTTGTCTGGGGATGATTTGCATAATTAAGTGTGGGTTTGAGACTAAGCATAGTATACAAACGTCGTCGGCTCAGAGATACTATGTGTACATTTAATTCACATTTGATCTGATTTTTAAAACTGAGACTATCTAGAATTTCTCCTTTAAGGAAGTATTTTATTGGGAGAACATTTATATTACATGGAAAGGAATACTAGTTCAAAGCATTGTCAGCTGAGTGTCTGTCAGAAATGAAAATGTAAGAATTTTTTCATGAGTCCTCCTTTTCATTTCAAATACTTGAATACAATTCTAAAAAGATGTGGTTTCATTTTGCTTTTAATTCAAAATAAAACTGCTGAGGTAAAACTCTGTCTAATGTACACAGTCCGTCACTTAACATAGGCTTTGTGAAATGTTTCGAAGTCACTGGTAATCATTTTGCATGCATATTCTGTATTAATGCAACATAAATTAGTTGAATAGAATTCATTCTGGGAATATTATGCATCCTAAAAGTTATATACTCTCAGATTGTTGTCCTGATTATTAAAAAAATTGCATACAGAACAAATGACATAATATAGTGGAAAACAGTATGGCAATTAAAACAAGGATTAGAATGGAGGACCATCTAAGTTCAAATCCTTGTTCCACCAGTTTCAGAGGTGTAACTGTAGGCAGGTTATACAGTCAGTCTATCTCTGTTTCTTCATCTGTAAAATGGCAATAATAAGCATTTCAGAGTTTCTGAATAGTAAGTTAGTTACTAGAAATTAAGCCTTTAGAAAAGTGCCTAACTTCTAGTAAGGACCAGGATCACCACTTTGAACAACGCCAGAGGCATCATTCATAATGATTTCTATGTGACTGGTGCTGTCTGGAGCACAGTGTAATATGGGCATGGTGTTCCTTGAAGTTGTGCTCCACAGCAGTGCTGGTAAGCTCAAGGACAGGATAGTCTTTGTATTATTATGATTCATGCCAGAATGATCATAATCTCCAGTCTACTGAGAACATTATTGTTTTATGCCTGTCATCCTCGCATTATTAATTCCACTTTTCTCCCTCAGAAGTGTCTCTGTTTGGACAATGAATTACATGGTAAAGACATTCATGGCTATTTAGGTGAAACTTAACTGGTATATCTCTTGAGCTTAAATGAAGGGCATTTTAAATCTATTCAAATCTCAAAGTGTAACATATCAGATTCCATTAAATAATCTATAGGACATATTTATCAATATAATTTATCAAATACAAGGGCGTTGATTTGATTCAGAAGAAACTCAGTCTTGGTTTCACTATTGTTTCTTCAATGATTTATTTTGTCCAACTCTGTAAAATAGTATTTTGCTATGGCTTTTATAGCTATTGTAAACGGGATTACTTTCTTGGTTTCTTTCTCAGGTTGTTTGCTATTGACATATGGAAATGCTACTGATTTTTGTATATTAATTTGTATCCTGCAACCTTACTGATTTTGTTTATCAGTTGTAATACTTTTGGTCGAGTCTTTAGTTTTTTCTGAATATAATCTCCAAACATCTGCAAATGAGGATAATTTGACTTCTTTCTTTTCAGTGTGGATGCCTTTGATTTCATTTCCTTACCTAGTTGCTCTGGATAGGACTTCCAATATTATGTTGAATAAAAGTGGTAAAAGTGGGTATTCTTGCCTTGTCCCAGACCTTAGAGGAAAGGCTTTCAGTTTTTCCCTGTTCAGTACGGTACTAGCTGTGGGTTCATCATATATAGTCTTTATTGTGTTGAGGAATGTTTCTTCTATACTCAGTTTGTTGAGAGTTTTAAAAAATCATTATTAAGGGAGGTTGAATTTTATGAAATGCTTTTTTGCCATCTATTGAAGTGATCATATAACATTTGTTACTCATTCTGTTGATGTAAGGTATCACATTAATTGATTTGTGTATGTTGAACCATATTAGCATCTGGGGGATGAATTCTACTTGATCATGATAAACAATATTTTTAATGTGTTGTGGAAATCAGTTTGCTAGTATTTTGTTGAGTTCTTTTTTGCATCTATGTTCATCAGAGACGTTGGCCTGTGTTTTTTTCATACGTTGTGTCTTTGTTTTTGGTGTCAGGGTAATGCTGGCCTCAAAAAATGAGTGTGGAAGAGTTATCTCCTCTTTGACTTTTTGGAAAATTTTCAGTAAGATTTGTATTAGTTCTTTAAAGATTTGGTAGAATTTGGCTGTGAAGGCTACAAATAAGCTTAACCAAAGAAGTAAAAGAATCTACAGTGAAACCTATAAAAATTAATGAAAGAAATTGGAGAGGATTTAAAAAATGGAAAGCTATCCCAGGTGCATAGATTGGAAGAATCAATATTGTTGAAATATCCATACTACCCAGAGCGATATAATGATTCAATGCATTACTGTGAAATTACCAATGACATTCTTTATAGAAATAGAAAATAAAACAGTCCTAAAATTTCTATGAAACACAAAAGACCCTGAATAGCCAAAGCCATCCTGAGCAAAAAGAAAAAATCTGGAGGCATTACATTACGTGACTTCAAATTATACTGCAAAGTTATAGTAACCAAAACATCATGGTACTGGCATAAAAGCAGACACATAGACCAATGGAACGGAATAAAGAACCCAGAAATAAATTCATCCATTTACAGACAACTAATTTCAAAAAAGGTGCCAAGAACATACATTGGGGAAAAGACACCCTTTTCAACAAATACTGCTGGGAATACTAGATATCTATATGCAGAACAATGAAAATAGATCCCTATTATTTTTTTTTTTTACCATATGCAATAATCAGATCAAACTAAGTTAAATGCTTAAATGTAAAACCTGAAATTTTGAGACCATTAAAAGAAAACAGGTGAAATGATTCAAGACGTTGGCTTGGGCAAATATTTCTTGAATAAGACCTTATAGCACAGACAACCAAAGCAAAAATGGATAAATGAAAACACATCAAATTTAAAAGCTCCTGCACAGAAAAGAAAATAATGAAGAGACAACCTACATAATGAAAGAAAATATTTTCAAACTATCCAACTGATCAGTGATTAATAACCAGAATATATAAGGGACTCAACCAAATCAATAGTTAAAATCCCAAATGATTTAATTTGAAAAATGGGCAAGAGGTCTGAATAGACATCCCTCAAATGAAGACATACAAATGACAAACAAGTATATGAAAAAATGTTCAATGTCACTAATCATCAAGAAATGCAAATCAAAATCACAATGAGATATCATCTCGATTCAGCTAACTGGCTCTTATCAAAAAAAATAAATAAATAACAGATGCTAGTGAGGATTTGGAGAAGGGAGAACACTCATACACTGTTGGTGGGAACGTAAACTAGTATAGCCTCTATGGAAAACAGTGTGAGGGTTCCAACAACAACAACAAAAACTAAATATAGAACTACCATATGATCCAGCAATCCCACTGCTGGGCATATAATCATGAAAAAGGAAATTAGTACATTGTAGATATATTTGTACTCCCATGTGTATTGCAGTACTATTTATAATAGCTTACATTAGTGTCTAGATATTAATCAACCTAAGTGTCCATCAACAGATGAATTGGTGAAATAAACGTGGTACATACATTCAAAGAAATATTATTCAGCTATAAAAAGTATGAAATACTGTCATTTGTTACAATATGGATAGAACTGGAGGACATTACATCAAGCTAAACAAGCCAGGCACGGAAAGACAAATATCACATGTTCTCACTCGTATGTGGGAGCTAAAAAAATGATCTCAAAGAATTAGAGAGTAGCGTGATGGTTACTTGAGGGGTAGTGGAGAATGGGGGACAAAGAAGTGTTGGTTAATGAATACAAAAAATACAATTAAATAGAAATTATAAGGTCTAGGGTTTTGTAGTACAATAGGGTGATTATAGTTAACAATAAATGATAGCATATTTCAAAATAACTAGTGGAGAAAAATTTGGAATGTTCCCAATAAAAAGAAATTATATATATTCAAGTTGAGGAATATTCCAATTACCCTGTTTTGATCATTATAATTGTATGCTTGTATCAAAATATCACATGTATCTCATAAATATGTACAACTATTATATAACCATAAAATTAAGAAATGGGCTGGGTGTGGTGGATCACGCCTGTAATCCTAGTACTTTGGGAGGCCAAGGCGGGTGGATTCCTTGAGGTCAGGAGTTCGAAACCAGCCTGGACATCATGGTGAAACCCCATCTCTACTAAAAATCCACAAATAAGCTGGGTGTGGTGGCGGGTGCCTGTAATCCCAGCCATTCGGGAGGCTAAGGCAGGAGAATGACTTGAACCCAGGAGGCGGAGGTTGCAGTGAGTCGAGATCTCACTACTGCACTCCAGCCTGGGCAATGGAGTGAGACTCCATTTCAAAAAATAAATAAATAAATAAATAAAGATGAATATTTTGAAATTATTTGATAAACTAATCAAATTGGACTTTTTGATACACAAATCAAATTGTATTTGGTCTATAAATCAAATTGGACTTTTTGATATACAAATTATTTAAAGTGTTGGTGAGAACTTCCCTCAAATATGCATTACTGCTACTCAAATAGCCCAATTTTTTTAAATTTTATTTTTAAAAAGATTTATTTATCTCAACCTTCCTCACAGCATGTTCTACTAGGTCCTCTGTAGTCCTCAAGATTTTGGCAGTTGGATCATAAACTCTTTGTATAACTGAAATTTCACATGGATTTTGTGTGTGGCTGTATGTTATCTATAATATAAAGTCTTGGTGATCACTGTCATCTTTCAAGCTGACAATACCACTTTTGCTCATCTTCAGTATTCATCTCTCTTTACCACATACTACAACTATTTATTTATACACTTAGAGAGTCCAACTAAAAACTATGATTAAAAATGAACTTAGAATGAAAGCATCAAATCCATCATCTTTCTCTTATGCTATAAGAGCCCCTTAAAGTAGAATGAGACAGATTTTGAGAGCTATTCAATAAATGTAGTTCATACATTCTCTTTTGTGTTAATAATAGTATTTACCAAATAGTGTTTTCTTGAAAATTTTAAATTATTTTCATTTGAAATTATACTCTGACATTTAAGAGAGATCTGCAAAGTAGGTGAACAAGGAATATGTATTTTTAAGGACAGAAAACACTATTTCAAGTATTAAATAGTTCAAGTGTGTTCATCCATTAGTGAATAATGATGAAGCAACCTGAAATATGGGCCAACAAGCAGAAATATAGATATCATATATGGGTTCCCAATAATTTCATTACTTTCATCGACTCCCCTTATATAGATGGCGTTAACTTTTGGGATGGATTTCCATTTTATGGATGATACTCATGATTTAACATAATGTATAAAAAATCTCAACTATGAGAACTTGAGATTTTAATTAAAATGTGAGCTTGCAAAATGAAGTTCATGTTCACTAGGCAAGAAATTGGACATAACATTAAAGAGATTCGGTACAACAAACTGCACTAAATGGAAAATGAAAGTCTTTCATTCAGGTGAAATCGTAGGAAGTAAAGTCTGCATTTCTGATTTAGGCATAAAATATAGAGAAATCACCTTTGGGGACAAAGGCCATATGAATTGGGCTTAACAGAATCTAAAGACTCTCAAAGACTTGAATTACACTTGTGATAAAGAAATGTGGCATAAACTATTATTTTGGGGCTACTTCTTTAGGGCTGTATAAGTGAGACCAGCAAGAAAAATAGAGTCCTCATTTTAGTTCTATCCAAAGATGGGAGAGATTAATCTGTCCAAAGAGCAGATGTTTGGAGGTGGGTTTAATCATTCATATAACAAATTTTACACTCACATTTTTGCTCACATGCTCCCAGATAGGACAATTCCAACATAAGATAGTGCTTATTTACGGTAATATTTACGATAGTTTTCTATCTTTAACTACCTGGAGTACTTTTTTATCTTCAAATTAAATCTGACCTGTAGAGTAAAATGTTAATATATCTTTACCCAATACTTAAATGACCATAGAATATTTTTATTAGTTAATTGTTAGGGAAAACTTTAGAAATTTAACTACCTCAAATTTTGAAGATGAAAATTAAAGGAGCGGGGGTGATGAGTGATTTGCCGAAGGTCACGTGATTAGGGGCAGAGCTGGAATTAGAACCCCCAGCTGCTAACTCCAGTTTAAGTACTCTTACTTTGTGTGGAACCACACTACTAGAAATTTTAACTCAAAACATTTTTTAAACTTTATTTCAAGTTAAGGGCTACATGTACAGGTGTTAGGGGTATATGTGGTCATGGGGGTTTGTTGTGCAGATTATTTCATCACCGAGGTTATTAAGCCTAGTGCCCATTAGTTACTTTTCCTGATCCTTTCTTTCCTCCCACTCTTTACCTCCAGTAGGCCTCAGTGTGTGCTGTTCCCCTCTATGTGTCCATGTGTTATCGTCATTTAGCTCCCAGTTACAAGTGAGAACATGCAGTATTTAATTTTCTGTTTCTGTGTTAGTTTGCTAAGGATAATGGTCTCCTGCTCCATCCATGGCCCTGCAAAAGACATGATCCTGTTCTTTTTCAATGGATGCATTAACCTTAAATATTTTGTTAGTCTTTTAAAAAGTAAGAAAAAGCATGAAATATAAATTACTTCAGGGAACAAAAAGCTTTTGAAAAGTGTTCAGAACAGCTTTTGCTTATTCTATAATTAAATGGTCCAAATGATGCATTTTCTTACAGTGTCTAATCTTCCTGGAATGTCCTCTCCTGTCTTTTAAGTGGTTTATTCTCCTCATCTAAAAACTAAATCAGATGTTACCTTCACTTTGAAGAGTTTCTTTATTCACATAATTAATAAATCATTACTGTTAATATATTTCTGGCCTCGTTTTAGTTTTGAAGTAATATCTGAGATATTGATTCTCCTTTGTTGCAATTATTGCACTGATCTTTGAGCTTTGCGACTGAAGGTAACAGAATTGCTTTAATAGATACAAATGCCTGGTACCGTTTTTATGGTCTGTTAGAAATTGGACTCCATAGTTGTGTTCATTATGTTTTCTTCAAATTGACTATTCACAAAAAGCCAAGAGTTTCTTGAAGTCCTCACTTTAAACTATATTTCATGGATGGTAAACTCAGCAATTTCATAAACATTAACACCCAGCTAAGTCCATTCAGAGGCAGAAGATATCCAATATTTGCTATCTATGCTGTGTCAGTGTAAGCATCTCAAAGGATGAAAATTTGAGACTAACACCTTTCAGCTGAAATACTATGTTATATGCAGAGGAGTTTCGTTGAGCATGTTAGGGCTACATCAAATAAAAGAGCTGAACATTGAGATATTTTTCAAAATATAATTCATATTAAAATATAATGTGGTATCATTCCCTCTTTTGCTAGCATAATTAAAAATACTAAAGAATTTAAGTTTATGATTTATAGATTAAGAAATTAGAAATGAAGTATTAAAAAGCTTAATCAAATTATAAACTGTGGTTTACTCAAAGGATGGGAGCTGTGGAAAATTTTATTTTGTTCTATTTAATAAATTAAGATTAGAAAATAGTATTGCATTTTAAATGGAACGGTAGCTGAGGTTACAATTTTTAAAGTGCAACCACAGAAGAAAGTGTGCCATTTTTATTCTTAAATGCATTTTCCTGACTTAAAAAATTATTTAATTTAGTTCTTACTAGCAATTCACTAAACATTAGGAAAAACTTAGAATTAAAGTGAATCATTCCTCTTTGAGTCTATAATTAGAAATGCAGATAATTATAGAAGATTCATTTTACAGTAACTGTTATTTGATGATCTTTTTTCGCTGTTAACCGGACTCATGTGGGAAAAGAAAAGTAGTTACAATAATAAAGTACAATGTTTTGCCTTGAGCCTGGTATTCAAGAGCATCTATTCATCATTAAATGTTTTTTATTCATTTATTCATTCAACATGGATTTATAATATATGATTATCTGATAGACACTCAATCAGATGCCAAGTTTAAAAAAGAATTATAACTCACAGTTTCTATCCTTCGAGGAGCTCATAGTTTATTGAAAAATATCTGTATCCTCACAAATTAAAATGATCTATTGGTGTTAGAAATGCGATCAGAGCCCGAATGCAGAATAGATGGTGCATTCTATTTCCGACTCCCCATTCCTTGCTGATATTTTTAACTTCCCTTTCAAATGATTCTATACATTTCCCAAATAAATCAATGCTTTATTTTTTTTGTATTACTTTAAATTTATTTTTGACACATGATAACCATACATATTTATGGGGTACAGTGATGTTTTGATACATATATATATACAATGTGTATTAATCAAATTAGTGTAATTAGCATTAAAAGAATGAAATACTGTCATTTGCAATGACATGGATGAGACTGGAGGAAATTAAGTAAAATAAATCAGGCACAGAATGATGAATACTGCATGATTTCACTTATATGTGAATATCTAAATAATTTGATCTCATACAAGTAGAGAACAGGATATTATTTACTAGAGACTGGGAAGAGTAGGGAGTAGGGAGGCCAGGAGGAGACATTGGTCAATGAGTACAAAGTTACAGTTACATAGAAGAAATAAGTTCTAGTGTTCAGTTGCACAGTAAGATGTCTAGAGTTAACAATAATACATTGTGTATTTCAAAACAAGTAAAAGAAAGAACTGTAATGTTCTTACCACAAAGAAATCATGTGTCTGAGGTGATGAAAATCAATGCTGGTGTTCCTGCTCTTGTTTTCAGTTGGCATACTTTTCCACTCTTTCTTGTCAAATCCCATACCTTTCTTCTTTATATTCTTTAATTCCAATGCCAATTTCTTCATGAAAATATCTCTAGATATTATTTTCATTCAAGCCAGCATTTTTTTTTTACCTTTTTACTTCCAAATAGCATCTCCTGCCTGTAAGTGACATTTGGGGCTCTTATCACCTTACACTATATTTGGGTTTTAAGTACAATTTTCCTTGCTACTATATGAAATTAAACACCACACTTGGTAAATTTTAGGAGCTTAATAAATGCATGTAGGATAAATAACTCTGGAAAACGAAGAAGTTAAAATATCTGTACTTAGATAATTTGTTTTTACTATAATTAAATATGTTGTGACATAAAGAGTGGTAAACCCCAATGATAAAAAACGAAGTGATTAATTAAACTAGTATCAAATCCAACAACCTATACTACCTATAAGCAACCGAGGTAGAAGATCAATAGGACTTGTTTTCTGATTTTGGTCACGATCCTGAAAAGAAACTGGCCCAAACCAGCTTGGACTAGGAATTATAATGCATTTGCATAAGACACTCCCACCTGCACTATGGCAGTTTACAAATGCCGTGACAACAACCTGAAAGTTGCCTAATGTGGTTTCAACAATTCCTGCTCCTTTTCCGCAAAGTTAATGAATAATCTGCCCCTTAATTAACATATAAGGAATAGTCCCTATAAATCCGCTAGTGCTGCTCCATAGGATAGGCCTGTTCGGTCTACGGAGCAGCCATTGTGCTGTACAAAGCTGCTCCAACAAAATTGCTTTCTTGCACTGTCTGCTTTTTTTTTTTTTTTTTTTTGAATTCTTTCCTGAATGAAGCCAAGAACCCTTTTGGGATGAGCCCCACTTTTAGGATTCACCTGCATCAAAGCTAAGAATTTCTTTATACATTGTTAGAGTATGCAGAAAATAATTAATACTATTTAAGCAGAATTTAGAAGCAAAGAATTTGCTTTCTTCTAAGAAAACTTTCATGTGTTAGATTACTAATAGAAAGAATACAATGTACATGCTATTATATGGATGGAGACCAATGTAATGTCAAAGATAACAAGATGTTTTTGGCAAGTAAACATCTGTAGAGTTCTTTCCTCATCTGTGGCTCTAAAAATGTATTAGCCTGTGTCTCCTTTACACAGATGGCTTTTGAAAAGCAAAGAACATTAATTAATAGTGAAATGACAATCTTTAATGCTACAGGAAATTTTCTGGCATAAATACAGATTACTGTCAGAAGAATGTATAAAAGTATCTTCAGCAATTAAAATGTATTTATTAGCTTTGGTGGTCTTGGTACATGTATTTATTAAGATATGTGTTAATTAAGATTGCAGCAAATTGAATTATAATATTTTGGAGCAGCACTATATCTGTGTAGTATCTTTCCTGGTATCAGGTTTATAATTTCCAGTATTTGAGATATTTTTGTATGTTTTCTTTTTAGAAATCTAATAAATGTGAGTTATTGGTATTTGCGATTCATTTTGCTGGAAATATAACACATACATCGAAAATATGTTAGTCCTGTTGATCCTCACAATAATCCAGGTGGCATATAGCATTCCACCTATTTTTGACTTGTAGAAATTGAGGCTCTGAGCTTAATTGATGAAAGAAATTTATCTATCCAACAAGCCACAAATCTTGGATTTACACCTTATCCTTTACACCTCAAGTATTGTATTGATTTTACATTCTATATGACATTAGTTTAGGCTGGTATATATGTGTTTATAATAAATATATTCTTAACATTACTACTATTGTATCACTATCTGTAATCTATGTATATATCCATCAACTATCTACCTATCATCTATTTATCTATTTGTCTTATTTATCCATCCATCATATACACATTCATATCATTCTATCTAGGCACTACTAAGTCTAAATATCGCACTTTTTTTTCTGAGAGAAAAGTTCCTCTCATAGATGACTTCCAGATTGGAGGCATCGTATATCCTCTTATTGTGACAGAGCCTAATGTGATGACAAGTGATTACCATCTAACACCTGATCTTATGATTTCAAAGTAGAAACTCACAGCAAATCTATGGTATGAGAAGAAAAGATTATGCATATTCAAAGTAAAGGTACGACTGACAGAGAACTGAATGATCTGAGTTTTAAAATCTATGTTTTATTGATTGATTTGAATTTTTTTTTTTTTTTTTTTTTTTTTTTTTTTGAGATGAAATCTCACTCTGTTGCCCAGGCTGGAGTACAGTGGCACGATCTCAACTCACTGCAGCCTCTGCCTCCCAGGTTCAAGTGATTCTTCTGCCTTGGCCTCCTGAGTAGCTGGGGCTACAGGCATGCACCACCACGCCTGGCTAATTTTTGTATTTTTAGTAGAGACGGAGTTTCACCATGTTGGCCAGGCTGGTCTCAAACTTCTAATTTGACCTCTTCATCCTTATTCTCTCTCTCTCTCTCACTCTCACTTTCATCATTAAATCCATTGGTTTATCCTCTGTGGTCTTGACTTTAATATCTTAGTCATTTACTACTCTAAATAAGTAATAATTAGACATGCTATTTAAATTACTGATTAGACTTTTTAAATATATTTCTTCATCCTGAGCTCTTCAGAGGATAAAGCATATGGAAAAAGAATTAAAAATTTGAAAATGCAAGGTGAATGGCTGTTAAAAGTATCAATAAATTATTGTTAACTGATAATCAATTAGGTAACTATCTACACGTTTTTCAGTTTTCTTGTCCTTCTAGGGAATTCTTTGGTAGGCCAAAGACTATGACTGTTTTAAGAAGTAAAATGACAAATCTGTGCGAAGGAAGACTTACGTACTAAATGCCCACAATAGAAGATGCAGTACCTTCATTGTAAGATTCCATTCCCATCATTATCATCCTTGGCTATTTGGGCTCTGTTTTGGTTCCATATGAATTTTAAAATAGTTTTCTCTACTTCTGTGGAGGATGTCATTGGCAGTTTGGCAGGAATAGCATTGAATTTGTAAATTGCTTTGGGTAATATGGACATTTTAACAATACTGATTATTCCCATCCATGAGCATGGAATGTTTTCCATTTGTTTGTGTCATCTCTGATTTCTTTGAGCAGTGCTTTTTAATTCTCATTCTAGAGATCTTTCACCTCCCTGGATAGCTGTATTTCTAGGTATTTTATTCTTTTTGTGGCAATTGTGAATGGGATTGCATTCTTAATTTGGCTCTCAGCTTGGATGTTGTTGATGTATAGGAATTGCTACTGTTTTTTGTACATTGATTTTCTATTCTAAAACTTTGCTGAAGTTGTTTATCAGATTAAGGAGCCTTTTGGAAGAGACTATGGGATTTTCTAGATATAGAATCATATTGTCTATGTGTGTGTGCATTTTTTGTCTATTTTGTTATTTATTATTTCATATAGAATACAAAATTGTAACCAATACCCTATCACTGTTAGAAAAATTCTAGATGTATACCAATAAAACTGCAATAGAATAAAGAAAAGTGAAAGTTAATTGTTCAAAATATGAACTTACTGTGAATTTTTTCTTTTTCTTTCTGCTCTGACAGTGTTATTCATATAATGAATATTTTTAATATAAAACTATCAGTAGAAACATACATAATGCACTATAGTAGATCTCCACTTTCTATAGCTTGTGTATTATGAGATTGAACTAGGATGTGAGGAGGTAATTAAATGCTAAGAGAAGCAGGTGACTACGTGTCATCAGTAAATAATTTCTGAGCAGCTGCTCATTGGCCTAGGCACATTAGAAATTATAAGTTAATAATGATATGTTTTCCTTAACGAAGTCAGCTGAGTTAGAAATAGCAGACTCAATTATTTAAAAGCCCTTTTGCAGTTCCTTTGCAAATATTTGTGATTAATCTACTCTTGCAGTGTTTTGCTTTAAAATCAGAATACACAGAAATATACGAACTTTCTAGACTTTAACATAGTCTCTCAAAAAACTTGATTTTCAAATCCATACATTGAATAGTAAGTTATTAATTTATTGGTTTTGAACATAAACCATTCTACCATAGTTCCTCTCATTGACTGCTGTTTGAGGCAATATAATAAAAAAAAATTTTTATATATAATTTATGTAGTCTGAATTTTTTGTGCAGTAATATTATGCTATTTCAGCAAGTTTAGTTGCAAACCTTAGAAAACATTAAAAGCAAATAAAACAAGGTAATTATGCTATCAATAATGATAAAAGGCTCTGTGATTTCCATAAAGACCACATTTTTTTTTCTTGTAACGCCCTTGCAAACTTAGCCTATTGTTACTTTATACTCAGTCTATAGTAAAGAGAATCATTCACTGATTATTTGTTTTTTAGCTTGTTACCATAAAATATCATGAGTTTAGTATATTACTGGCATAACATTTGACTCTATTTTATGTTTCCTCACGCTATGCCATTTTTAAAATAATGTATCTCCCATGAAAAAATGTCAAATAGTACAAAGCTATAAAATGAAATAAAAACCTTAATCCTTGACCTCAAGCTCTAAATAGTACCTCCTTTTATAAAGTTATTATTAATAATAAAAGCATTGTACACCTTGCCATTTCTACCCATATAGCAGTATACCATAGACATCCATTTCTACTAGCACAAATAAGTTTGAGTTATTCTTTTCGGCTGCTTCATATTATTTCATTGTATTGATATGATATACATTATTGAACCAGTTTTATAACTAAGGAAAATTGTAATTAATACATTTTACCTATAATTTGATACATTTATTCTGTATTAGTCTGTTTTGCATTGCTGTGAAGAAATACCTGAGGCTGGGTAATTTATAAAGAAAAAAAGTTCATTTTGGCTTATGGTTCTCCAGACTGCACAAGAAGCATGGTGCCAGCATCTGCTTCTGTTGAGGGCTCATGAAGCTTACAGTCATGGCGGAAGGCAAATGGGGAGCTAGCATGTCACATAAGTTTATTTAAAATTTATTTTTATTTTATTTATTTGCTATAATGTATGTAATTTTATACCATGAATCACATATGTTGTATATTATAAATTCATTATTGATTTAGTCAGTATTGTTCAATTTTAGCCAAAAATCTCATAAACAAGTTTTCCTCCACTATAAAGTCTCATGTAATCAGTACTTTGATGTTTTCCTAGTGATCTTGTAAACACTGCACATGACTTCCTTAATAAAAAGCCTATGAGAACTATACTATATTTGTAGTGTCTCTAAAATTTCTTGGCAAGAAATCAGTAGTGCACACTTTAATAAGATCCTCAGCCAAGTCAAGGGAATGTTTACAATCTGGGCAAATCATACATGCTTTCTAATATAAAATAAAATTACACATATAAATATTTTGGAAACATTTAAATAATGCTGTATAAGGGAGAATGTAGATTTGGACATGAAGAGGCTTCTCAAGGATTATTTTATCAAGCAAGGAGATTTTATTTTAAAGTTCAACAATTGAAGACTGGTCCAGGCAAGGAGAAATAGAACTGAATTTAATTCCCTGCCTCCCTTCCTCCTATCCCCAGCTAGCCTGGAGAGATGGAGTAGGCTTTCAGGGACTTCCTATCTAATATAGTATAAGCCTTGATATTTATCTGTGAAAGAAAGAGGTCTTTTACTTAGAACATTCGTGTAATGACTGAGAATTTCATGTCTCCGTGGTATTCCTTTATCTCCATTGTGACTGTTATAACCTAGAAAGATTGTCTTTGAGTAATGCCATCTGTGTTAACCATTTCACTCATTTTTTAGATCACTTGCTTAAAATTAAACTTTTAATTTTGAGATAATTATATATTTAAATGCAGTTTTAAGAATTAATACAAAGAGATCTCCTCAGTTGCTTCTAAGGTGACATTTTACAAAAGGACAATACAATGTTGCAATCAGGATATTGACTCAAATACAGTCAAGATCCAGAATATGTCTATCATCACAAGGATCCCTCATGTTGTACTTCTATAGCCACACCTGCTTCCCTCCTACCCTACTCCTACCCCTTCCTTAATCCCTAGTAACCATTAATTGGTTGGCCATTTCCACAATTTTGTAATTTTATACCTGTAATCTCAGCACTTTGGGAGGTTCAGGTGGAAAGATTCATTGAAGTCAGGAATTTGAAACCAGTCTGGGCAACAAAGTGAGACTCTGTCTCTAAAATGAATAACATTCAGCAAAATTTGCTGGATATTTATTCAGGTTGTTTCATTATCTATAGTTGATTCTTTTTTATTGCTGAGTAGTCCTCCATGGTATGAATGTATCATAGTTTGTTTAACTATTCACCTATTGAGAGACAACAGTATTATTTCCAGTTTGGGGCTATTGCCAATAAAACTACTATATATACGTTTATAAGGTTTGTGTGAATATAAGTGTTCATTTATCTAGAATAAATGTCCAGGTGTGAACATTATCTGTTTGTATGGTAGTTACATGCTCTATTTTTAAGAAACTGCCAAACTTTTCCATAGTGACTATACCATTTTACCTTACTTGCTCTAGTTCCTATACGTCTTCACCTGCACTTGCTGTTACCATTTTTATTTTAGCCACTCTGATGAGTGTGTAGTGATCTCTTTGTGGTTTTAATTTTTATTTTCCTAATGGCTAACTGATTTTGAACTTCTTTTCATGTGCTTTCAGAGGTGATTAGTATGTGAACCCATATGGACTAGGCGGGGAAGATCATCCCTCAATGTTGTCTTCCACATCCAATCAGCCAGGGTTGTCTCCTGCAGAGAACATATACAGAAGGCAAACTAGACTCTCTTTGAGAGCTGAACCATTCTGCTACTGCCTTGAACATCAGAAATTTAACTCCACAAAAGTGCAGTCTCCAATTGGATTTTTTTTTAATGTTGAGTTTTGGTGATTCTTTTTATAGTCTTTGTATGAAACCTCTGCCAGATGCATCTGTGGTTTGCATATATCTTCTCCTAGTCTACAGCTTGTCTTTTCATCTTCTTAACAGGGTAACTGACAGGGTAAAGGTTTTCAATTTGAAGAAGTCTAGTTTGCTGATTTTTCCTTTTATGGGTTGGGCTTTTGTTGTCAAGCCCAATAACTCTTTGTCTTGCCTTGGATCCAGAAGAGTTTTGTCTTTTTTTTTTTTTTTTTTTTTTTTTTCTGAGAGTTTTATTGTCTTACATTCATGTCTATGAAATGTTTTGATTTTGATTTAATTATTATATATTGTATATGAGGATAAGGTTAAGATTCTTTCTGGCCTATAGATGCTTGCTTTCTTCAGTACCATTTGTTGAATAGGCCATCTTTCATCTATTGAATTGCTTTTCACCTTTGTCAAAAATGACTTGAGCATATTTGCATGGATCTATTTCTGGATTCTCTATTTCATTCTATTACCTATGGGTTTATAGCTCCATTTTATTGCTGCATCTATATAATGATTCCTGAAATTAGGTAAATTAACTCTATCCACTTTATTCTTCATTTAAAAATTGTCTCAGATATTCTCATTCTTTGTCTTTTCACATAAATTTTAAGAGAATCTATATTAGCCTGTTCTCATGCCGCTAATAAAGACATACCTGAGACTGGGTAATTTTTTTTTTTTTAGTTATCTAAATTTACATTCATTACAGTTGTATAAAATCAAAAATTCAGTCCTTCAGTCCTACCCCAGTCACACCTCAAATACTCACTAGCCACACATGGTTAACACTCATCAGCCACACATGGTTAATACTCATCAGTCACACATAGCTAGCGACCACCACACTGGACAGTGCAGATCAGAATATTCACCTTCTCCCAGGAAGTTCCTTTGGCATCGACCCAGAAGGTCATTTAAATGTTAGAGCTGGGATCAAATGCTAGGCCTTCAATGTTCTCTGCACTTCATCATGCTCCAGAGATGCTCCATGATCGGTAGATGGGTGCATTATCTGTCATGATTTGGCTGAAATGATTTTGAAATCTTCTGGGATTTCACTATGCTTTAAACACACAGAAAGAAGCAGAGTAGCATTCTAAAGAGAAGAGCTATGGAGTTTTACCCAGGTACCCTGACACTCATTAACCATGTGAACTTGGTTAACATTTAGGGCCATCCAGAAGGCCTATTTCAAGTGGTCACCCCCCACTATCTCACAACACTCACATATCCACCCTGATGTTCCCACTCATTTCATTCATCAACTATTTAAGGAGTTCAAGAGCATCTGCTATAGATCACACACTGCTTTCTCTGGAGCATGATAATGTACAAAGAACATTGAAGGCCCAACATTCAATCGAGACTGGGTAATTTTTAAAAGAAAGCGGTTTAATTGATTCACAGTTCCACATGGCTGGGGAGGCCTCACAATCATGGTGGAAGAGGAAGGAAGAGGACAGGGATGTCTTACATGGTGGCAGGCAAGAGAGAGCGTGTGCAGAAGAACTCTCCTTTATAAAACCATCAGATCTCATGAGACTTACTCATTACCACAAGAACAGTATGGGGAAAACCACCTCTATGATTCAATTATCTCCACCTGGGCCTGCACTTGACACATGGGGATTATAACAATTGAAGGTGAGATTTGGGTGGGGACACAGCCAAAGCATATCAGAATTTTATCTAAATATATAAAACATTTTTCTGTGATTTTTATATGAATTAAATTAAACCTGTATATCACTTTGGGGAGAATTAACAACTTTACAATGTGTGTCTTCAAATCCATGAAAACAATGTGACTTTTGATTTATTTAGCTTCATTTCTTTCATCGATGTTTTATAGTTTTTAGTACACAGGTCATGTACATGTTTTGTCAGATTTACAATTAAGTATTTCATTTCTTGAACAATTATAAGTGACATTGTACTTTTCGCATAAGTGATTATGTTTATTACTCTTATATTAGCCCTATGCTTAATTTTGTATACTTTTCTGTATCATGTAAATATGCTGAACTAATATTAATTCAATAAGTTTTGAGTTTGTTTTTTAGTTTTCTGGGAATTTTCTGTGTAGATTTCACATCATCATCATCAAATGGGGACAATTTTACATCTCCTTTTGTTAAATTTCCTTTTGTTGCTCTTGTATTGGCTAGAATGAGAGTCAATATGTTAAATCAGAGTGATGAGAGAAGACATTCTCATGTTGTTATCAATCTTGGGGAAAGACATTTAGCCTTTTACCATTAGGTATAAAGTTAGGGATAGGTTTGTCTTGTAG
Source organism: Chlorocebus sabaeus (assembly GCF_047675955.1). NCBI lineage: Eukaryota > Metazoa > Chordata > Mammalia > Primates > Cercopithecidae > Chlorocebus > Chlorocebus sabaeus. The sequence goes on along the minus strand of NC_132904.1, from coordinate 41,786,616 downwards.
ATGCTCTTTATCAAGTTTAGAAAGTTTTTCGTTTACTTCTATTTATATGAGAGTTTTTATTATGAATGGGTGTTAAATTTTGTCAAATGCTCCTTCTATATAAATTGATATGATCATGTAATTTTTCTTCTTTAGTCTTCTAATATTGTGGATTACTTTGATATACGAATGTCGAACCAGCCTTGCATCACTATGTTTTACTCATTTATAATTCAACAAACAGTTATCACTTTTAACATAGCAAGATTATGACTTTGCTTAAGTTTTCCTCTGTCTGTTTTATTCAAAAGGTACATAATTTTAGGAAACGAAAACATGAAGTGTCTGTTCCAAGTCTGATCTCTTAAACTGGGTTGTTAAATTTCTTATTGTCGTATTTCATGTTTTAAAAATTATTTATATATCCTGCATACATCCATATTTTTTTAATGTGGGATAACATATATATTTCTTTTTTATTATTATACTTTAAGTTCTAGGCATACATGTGCCATGTTGGTTTGCTGCACCCATCAACTCATCGTTTACATTAGGCACTTCTCCTAATGCTATCCCCCCCAAGTCCCCCACGCACTGATAGCTCCCAGTGTGTGATTTTCCCCACCCTGTGTCCAAGTGTTCTCATTGTTGAATTCCCACCTATGATTGAGAACATGCAGTGTTTGGTTTTCTGTCTTTGTGAGAGTTTGCTGAGAATGATGGTTTTCAGCTTCATCCATCTCCTTGTAAAGGATAGGAACTCATCCCTTTTTCATGCCTGCATAGTATTCCATGGGCATACACCCATATATTTTACTGGATATGTAATTTTCAAATCGTTTACTTCAGTCTATGGTTTGCTATTTCATTCTTTTTGCAGTGTATTTTGCAAAAAAACCCCAAAAGTTTTAATTTTTGAAAAGTCCAAATTAGTCAGTTTTTCCTTTCCTGTATATTGCTTTTTATGTTATACAACTCATGAATCTATAACATACACTTTATTTTGTGGGATGTGTAGATAACTCATATATATATTTTCATTCATATCTCTGTCTGTATCTATATCTACATATATATCTATGTTTATCTATCTGTATCTATATTGGGTTTGTGTCATAATCTTGTAAAACACAATTCTGCACACTATAACCCTGAATATTTAAATCCCAAATGATCAAAACCTCAAAAGATCAATACCCATAAAGTCTAAATGACTGAAGTTTAAAATACATAAAAAACAAAATCCCAAAAATCACAATCCCCAAAGATTAAAATTTTGAATGTTGAAATCCTGAAAGCAAATTCTGAGAAAGGAATTAGTGGGGTTTTGGTTGTATGTAGAATAGCAGCATCGTGTTTGTTTTACTGTGTTTGGTGGAACTATCATCTTGTTATTTTTAATATTTTGAAATTAAACATGGTTTAAGGAGATGCATATGCTTGCCGAGTTGACCAAAGATGAACTTGACTCAATTTTAGGTGTCAGCTTGATTGGATTAAAAATGATCTAGAAACCTGGGAAACATTATTTTTGCATGTGTCTGTGAGGTTGTTTTCAGAGTGATTAGTGTGTGAACCCATGTGGACTAGGTGGGGAAGATCATCCCTCAATGTTGGTCTCCACTTCCAATCAGCCAGGGTTCTCTCCTGGAGAGAACATATACAGAAGGCAAACTAGACTCTCTTTGAGAGCAAATACAGACTTTCTTTTACTGCCTTGAATATCAGAAATTTAACTCCACCAAAGTGCATTATCGCAAAGTTGACTTTGTGTGTAAGCATTGCACATGTATGTGAAAATGCTGGCACTTCCTCAGTAAGTGAAGAGACATCCTTTTGTACATCGGCAATTGTGAAAGATACAATTTCCCAAGTTCTTGGCTCCTTGGATGAATGCATATGCTGTGGTGGTCTATCAGTTTTTGATCGATCTCTTCAAAAGACTTAGATTGTTTTTCATGGTATTTCAGGCAACTACAGTATAAAACTGAGTGCACACAATTACCAGCCACAGTGGTATTCATTTATACGTTTCCTTTTTATCCTATTTCTTTATGAACGTGGTTAATCTGGTCATAACTGTTATATATACTTAACTATCATTAGTATATTTGAGTGTTTATGCTTGCAAAACTACATATGTTGTTATTGCTTATTTTAAGTTGCCTATGAAGTATTCTGTCATATTTGTGTGTTCCTCAAATCTTTTAAAATTGTAAATAAGTATATTTTAGATAATTATAAAATTATTTTTTTAGAGTTTTTTTGTGATTTTGCTCTTTTGGGATTCCAATTTTTGGTATTTTAGACTTTTGAGGTCTTGTTCTTTGGGGATTTCAACATTCAGGATTATGGTGCTTGAGGTTGTATCTTTTGGGATTATGATTGGCTTTCATATATATCTATATCTAATCATCTATTCTGATTTCTTTTGTCCAGAGTGGACCTAGAAAAAGCAATAACACACTAGTAACAATGAGTCTATAATCAAAGTCTTAGTTTCTAATTCCCCTTCTCCACTAAGAGGGCCAGGGGTTCCTGGGAGAAATACTAAATTGAGAGCGGCAGCCTTATACTAGAAGAGCCAATAACACTTTGTTGTAGTAGAATGTAAGAAAACTCAAAAAGATAAGATAAAACAAATAACACAGGAATGAGTTTGAAAGAATTATCCTTCAAATTTAATCAAAATATGGGGTACTTTGAGCATAAAATAAATAGCAAAAGGAGTGAATTATCACTCACTGAATAAAATACTCTATTATCTTCCAATGATACAAAATTCAAAATGAATAAAATCTAAAGGAGAGGAAAATGCTCTCCTTATAGGGGAACACCAACTAAAAATACAAAGAAATGGTAGAACTAGAAAATTACCACTTGCAGCCATTATAGTAGTAATTGATTTAGGTAAGAATGTTCAATGTTTCCTACAACCAGTTTGCAAAATTTTAATAAGAATTAAGGTGTTTTAATATTCCTAATATATCTCCCCACATATCATTGATTAATTATATAAGGAAAATTTCAGTGAATAAACCTCCTACTTTATTGAGATGATCAAAGTTAACTTGACCAAAATTGGGAAAAATTGATCTCAATTTCCTAAGAACAAAACAAAACAAAACAAAAAACCTACCCATAATCATAATCTAACATGGCAAAAAAAAATCAGCAAACTAAAACTGAAGAACATCGTAAATGTGTTAAATGTAATCCTTTATAAAACCATCAGATCTCATGAGACTTATTCACTACCACGAGAACAGTATGGGGAAAACTGACTCCATGATTCAATTATCTCCACTTGGCCCTTAGCTTGACACGTGGGGATTATAACAATTCAAGGTGAGATTTGAATTCAAAATTAACCATTTTGAAATGAACTCTAACAAAGTATATTGTTTTGGTGAACATCTTTCTCATGTAGAATTATTATAACTTATCTTGTTAGCAAATACGTAAAATGATTTTGTTCTCATTGCTATTGTGTGTTGTTTTGCCTTCTCCTGATAACTCAGTAAATAAGCTGTTACAATAAATACCCAGAGAGGACAACAGTTCTTCCCCTTTCATTTAATTAGATAATCCTGCTCTATTTTACTTCCACTTCTATAATGATTTTACTAATCAACAAAATTTCTGCTATGTTCCTTTAAAGCATTTTAGTTTGATTATATCATTCTGGTATTCACTTTTCATATTTTAGAAGACTTATGGAAATGTCTGTAAGTAATTTTTCCTCAACTTTACATACTTACAGCCTTACTCAGGAAATAACAAAAAGAATAAATAAAATTTTAGTGGATTTCCATGACTGAAAAAAAATTATTTTGCTGCACAAAAACGGAAAATGTTTTAAAGGGTAAACTAAACACAAAGTTTTGCTCATATTTACATGATGAAATTAGTTCCTTGACCATGATTAGCTATGAAATGGAAAGGTTGTGTGGGTACGCGTGTGTGTATATATCACGTTGGGGATAATTTGGGTTTCAATTTCCAGTGTAAAATTGTTCTCACAGTCAACTTCTTTCATTACATGGGAATGCATTTTTGCTTAAACATAAAAGGATTTGGTATTCTGAAACTGCTGTTTTTGCATAACGATAAACAAGTTGAACTTCTGATATTAATAGCTTGTCCCCTAGTTTTCATAAACACAAAATGTATTTAGAGTTCATGCCTTTTTGCAATTTTATGATAATATTTAATATTGTTTAACCTTTGAGGTAATGTTTTAAATGTTAGAGAAAATGAGAAAAATGCTTAATTCTATTTGATGCAATATTACCTTTCTTAAACAATACTAAATAATGAAAATGAAGACTTTAAAAGCTAATGTATCTAAATAATATATGTAGATACAACCAAGATGTAACTTAGTCCCTATCCCCATTTTTATATAGGTTAGACTTACTAGCTCACTCACCAAAATAGAATATAATAAATAAGGAAACAGATTAACTTTATAGTGGAGAAACCTGATAAACACTCTAATCAAATGATTGTGGTTAATATCACCAGGGATATCATGTGGAAGTCATGTAACCTCTGACAGGATGTTACAAGAAGAGAAGTTCACTTCTGATAGTCTTTCCAAAAACAAACAATCCTAGTATAATAATTATTTTTTAAACATCAGGCAATTCAAATTTGAAGGACATTTTGCAAAATTCTTGACTAGTCTTCCTCAAAACTGTCAAGGTCATGAAAAACAAGGAAAAATTAGGAAACAGTCACAGACTAGAGAAGGCTAAGGAGACATGAGTAACTGCTTTATGGTATCTTTGATTGAATCTTAGTACAGAAATAGGGTATTAACAAAAAACTGGTGAAATCCAAATAAAGTCTGCAGTTTAGTTTGTAAGAATGTACCAATGTTGGTTTCCTGGTATTAACATATATATCATACTAATGTAACGTGTTAACAGGAGGAAATGAAACTAGGTGAGGGAAATATGTAAACTGTCTGCATATCTTTGCAACATTTCTATAAATATAAAAATATTCCAAAATAAATAAAAATACAATAAAAATAAAAAAAATCAATGGAGTAGACTCAATGGCTACCATGAAACTCCTTATATATAAACATGCTTTACTAATTTCAGGAAAGAGTTTAGATGTGGGTTAATAATATCTTCTATTTGAAGTCAGAGCCTTAAATTTCTACTGCCTGAATACATCACTGATGTATTAAATATGGACTGATTAGGATCCAAACAAATCTGTTTCAACACCAAGTCAAGTTATCAACTTAAACTTAGTTCTCATTCAGCTTATAGAACGTTATTTTTTAGAAATGTTACATTTCCACATTAGAAAAAAAAAAAAAACTTTAAAGGTCGTCTAGTCTAAGTATCTATTCACTATTTGCTTTCTCTTGTGTCCATTTCTTCAAAGTGGCTGTCTAATTTAGTTAAACTTCTGCACAGATAACATTCCCATTCATGCAATATAGCACATTAACTGATTGGATAGCTGTAATTACTAAACTACTTCTTATATTAAACATAAAGTCAATTTGCTTGTAGATCCCATATTGGTCTTAGCACTGCCCTCTAGTTCTATTTAACATAAGTCTCATTCCTTTCCCCTGGGCATGTTTTCCAGTTTTGGAAGACAACAATCATTTCCACTCAAAGGTCTTTTTTTTTGCAGACAGAATGTATAGAATGATCATTAAGGAGATTTCTAAGTTAAAAAGTCTATGAGAGTCACTAAAAAGGAAAAGCACACCTTTTCCTGAAACAAGGGAAATGTTAAAAGAAAGCATTTTTAATTTCTCGACTAAAGTTTGAAATAATTTCTAGCTTAAAGAGTAAAATGAAATTCTAAATGGGATACTCATATTCACGTTTACCCCCTCAATCTTGTTTTTGTAGCATCTCCAGGTATTGGCCTGCTTTATTTCACACTAGAGAAACCAGGCTTTTCTGAGGCACAACATCATTTCTCTCTCTCTCTCTTCTTCTTCTTTTTTTTTTTTTTTTTTTTGCCACACTGTTAATGTCCGCTTCTCCCCAGCCCTAAAACTACACCAATCCTTCAGTACTCTAGGTCTGTCTTTTTAGTTCATATCCTGTGATATCCTCCTTGGGTATGACTCCTCTCTCTACTTTCCTACAACCCACACACTGCAGTAAATCTGTAAAATTTATCTGGGCAAACTCTGTTGGAGAAGATAAAATTGTGTACAGAAGAATATACTTATGTGTTACTTGTTAAAGTGAGAAGGCATATACCTGGTGAAAAATGAGCAGCACCAATAATATTTCCTTAAAATATTTTAAATGTGCTCCCATTATATTTACATTTCCATACATGCTCCCATTATATATACATTTATATTTGCTCCAATTATATTTACATCCCATTCCCTCTTTTTGATCATTTGTAAGCAAATCCAACATATTTGAAGGACAATAAATGAAATGATGATGAAAATGTATATTATAAAGAGCACTGGAAAAGACTAAAATACCATGTGGAGGAAATAGTTTTTTTTTCTTTTTTCTATATTATTACAGTAAAGGCAGAACTAGAATCAATTAACTAAAAATGGCAAGGAGATAGATTTCATCTGCTAAGTCTCCCAGGCATCTCCCACTTATTCTACCAAAATATAATCCTTGATTCTCTCCTCAATCTATTCTATTCCTCCCAAGTCATCCCAGTCAGTAAACAGCTTCACACTTTGATCAAGTGAAATCCTAAAATTACTTCTTGATTGCTTTTCTTCCTTTCCTCTGAATACCTAATCTACAGCTGCGTCTTTCAGAGTTAACCTACAAATGCATCCATCCACTTGTTTTTAATCTCCACTGGCAAGACCCTAGTCTAAACCACCACAATTTCTCACTAGATCTAACTGGTTTTCCTATTTCTATTATGGCCCTTGTACAACAGAGCCTATTAAAAACATCATACTCATTTTTAGTACACAGTATAAAATTTTAATTGACTCTATAAGGTCATATGTTTCTCTTCCTTGTTTGCATCTCCAAAATTTCTTGATGATTTCCCATTCATCACCTTGCTCCAGACATGCAGGCATATTTCTTTTCCTAAAATAAGTCAATGTAATTATATGCCTTAGAAAATTTTGGGGGTTGTTGAGTGCTTTTTTACCCTTATCTTCATGTGGTTGGCTTTTTCTTGACATAACTGTTTCAATGTCTATGGCCTTAAAGAGACCTCTGGCCTCCAATCTAAAATAGCTCCCAATCTCTATCACAAAACCTTGTTGACTTTGTCTCTTTTATTAGAAAGTTAAGTTCCTTTGGAACAGTAACCCTATCTCTTGTCTTATTATTAAATGTTTAGGACTTGGATGAATATCTGGCACATTGTCGAGTAGTATTCAATAATATCGAAGATCAGAGAAAAACTGCCTAAGGGTAAAACGACAAATAATAAGCAACACAAGAAGTGATGGATGTTGCTGTGTTAGAATAGAATTCAATCAACTGAATGGAGGGTTGTATTTGATGACCATTAAAACTCTACTAAGCTTTAGATTGTATGGATTTATGATTTTGGATATTTATATAGAAAAACTTTGTGAAAAATAGTACATCCAGTTGGTGCTTATGGGCTGTGGAAGTAGACTGAATAGTGTTCTCACATTTGCTAATCATATGATCATGGACTATTTACTTACTTTCTCTTTTCTCAAGATTCTGATCTGTAAAAAGAGAACAATGTTTATATCTCTATAATGTACACTGTTTGCTGTATCTATAATGGCTGCTGATTTTATTAAATAAGAAACTAAATATAGTGAAACCCCGTCTCTACTAAAAATACAAGAAAACTAGCCGGGCGAGGTGGCGGGCGCCTGTAGTCCCAGCTACCCGGGAGGCTGAGGCAGGAGAATGGCGTAAACCCGGGAGGCGGAGCTTGCAGTGAGCCGAGATCGCGCCACTGCACTCCAGCCTGGGGCACAGAGCGAGACTCTGTCTCAAAAAAAAAAAAAAAAAAAAAAAAGAAACTAAATATAATGAAGATACAGTGCTTAGCCTAGTGCCTTCCAGATGTGACCAACACATGCAACTTTAATTTTTAAATTTATTATTTTATATTGAACTGCCTAAAAAGTTCAAGTTTGCTTTGCTAAACCATTCTCAGCAATGCTACTATGTTTTTATCAACATCATTCCAGTGCTATATTTTCATGTCTGGTCTTCTTTGTTTCTTCTCAGTTCTCATGAGCATTCTGTCTGTACACTGTATAATATGTGTATCAGGTGGAAAATATCACATAATATACCATGGGGCTCTTTCACTTTTATATTATCTTTCAATGACATAATATTTTCTATATAATTATGAAGCTAAGCAGCCTTATTGAGATTACATTAATGCAGTTTAAATATAGATGAAAAAGTGTTTAACGGACAACAGCTCAGGGACTGTTGGACGGCTAATGGTCTTTCCAATACTTTTACTAAGTTGCAAAGAGTTTGGCCTTGAAGATTCTTAAGGCCAAGCATTTAAGGAGGATATAGAAACATCACATGAATGGGTAGTTGCTTTTAAGAAACACCACTTATCCCTCTACTATTATCATGGTTTTCTAAATGTACTAATGGGAAGTTTTATGGAATAAATTACTTGATATCTCTGCATGGTACAAATTTCAGGAAATGTTAGCAATGAGAAAGACTTCTTATGAAGAGGAACATAATTAAGTATATTTTGCAATATGCATGTGATAATTAATACTGAGTGTCAACTTGACTGGAGTTAGGGATCCAAAGTATTAATCCCGAGAGTGTCTGTGTGGGTATTGCCAAAAGAGATTAACATTTGAGTCTGTGGGCTGGGGAAGAGAGATCCACCCTTAATCTGGTGGGTATAATCTAATCAGCTGCCAGCAAATATAAAGCAGGCAGAAAAACGTGAAAAGGAGAGATGGGCCTAGGCTCTCAGCCTACATCTTTCTCCTGTGCTGTATGCTTCCTGCCCTCGAACATCAGACTACAAGTTTTTCTGTTGTGGGACTCGGACTGGCTCTCCTTGCTCCTCAGCTTGCAGCCAGCCTATTGTGGGACCTTGTGATCATGTAAGTTAATACCTAATAAACTCCCCTTTATATATATATATGTGTGTGTGTTTGTGTATATATAAAATATGTATATATACAGTATATACATATACGTATATATATCCTACTAGTTCTGCCCCTCTAAGAGAACTCTAATAGAATGCATTAACTTTAGACACTTTTGTGCTTTGCCCTCCAAAAGTACATTATTTTGGAGAAACTAAAGGAATATAAATAAAAATATGCAGTTGAATTTTACTCTTAAATAGCTGAGTGATCTACCTTCAAGAATACATGGAATCAAATAATTTTTAAAAATTCATAATTATGTATTTAATATTGCTAGAATACATTACTAAACATTTGAATATACTTGACTGGTCAGGAGGAAGATTCCTGTACGACTGTATAATTAAAGTCATTTGGATTTTCTGTTGAACATTAAAAACTAAAGTATTTTCACATGGTTCACATGTTTTCCTTTGCATAAAGGAAAAAATAAGAGATATTGTTAAATGATGTTGAAAATTAGCTCATTTGAGTAATGATAAAATGTTCGATTAATAAAACTTAAAATATAAAAGTAAAAGCAAAAATAAAATCTCTACATATTTAAATGCAATGCTTTGTTGTAATGAACCAATTGAAATACAAATGGAAGATATTTTAAAATATAAAATATTACAATTATGAATTTCAGAGGGTCGAGTTGGCCAAAATACTTAGCTGTTCTCCATGCATTTTACCTTTTTTTTTTTTTATTTTAAAAAAACAAAACAAAACAAAAAAAACCTCAGGATCATTTTGGCTCTGAGAATGTATGTCAATATCAGGAAAAAGGAATTTTTCAGCCTAAATGCCCCTCAACAGTAGACTGCATAAAGAAAATGTGGTGCGTATACATCGTTGAACACCAGGCAGCCATAAAAAAAAAAAAAAAATTAGATCGTGTCCTCTGCAGCAGCAAAGATGCGGCGTATCCTAAGTGAACTACTGCAGGATCAGAAAGCCAAACACTGCATGTTCTCACTTTTTAGTGAGAGCTAAATGTTGGGTACATATGGACACAAAGATGGAACAATAGGCACTGAGGTCTACTTGAGGGTGGAGGATAGAAGGAGAGTGAAGATTGAAAACTACCTATCAGATAATATGCTTATTACCTGGGTGACAATTTGTACACCAATCCTCTGTGGCACACTTTGCCTATATAAAAAACTCACACATGTACCCTTGAACCTAAAATAAAAATTGTAGAAAAGAAATTTGACATAGATATGAAACATCTGTACACTGAATACTATAAATTTTAACAAGATATGAAACATCTGTATACCGAATACTATAAAACATTGCTGAGTGAAATTAAAGATCACTTAATTAAATGGAGAGTTATACCTTGGAGAAAGAAAAAAGAAAATGGGATTTTTAGTAATAACCCTTATTCTCTAAATGTTAAAATTCCACCCAGACTCAGCCTATTTTTTTTTGGACAGGGCTGATGGTCTATTTAGTGAATAGTTTCAGTATAAGAATAAACAAAAAGATTGAGGACAGAGATATGCCACAATCTTCACATAAACACAGAATACCGATAGACTTGAGCATTGGTTTGTTAGGCCATTCATTATATTCTGCTAAGTAAGTGAAAGCACAGGAGGGAAGTTATTTAAAAGAGTTTTAATTTTCTCAAAATGTTGATATAAGAGTCTCTTCCCCTGGACCCTTATGTAGCCATTATACTAAAAATCTTTCATTCAAAATCATCTTGTATACTATTCAAGCTCCACAAAATTAAACTGCTAAATATTATTTCTGTCAAATTATTCCAGTATATCATTACTCCATTTTTTAAAAAAGAGTTGAGATATTTTGTAATTAAACAAGGAAAACTTTTTTTTTCATTTTATGAGAAGTTAAAGAAACTTCTAACAAAGTTTTATTTTTTGATTCCTCTTTTTTTCAATACTGAGAATGTCACTAAAATGTAAATCTTATGTGACTTTAATTAAATGAAAATAATAATCCAAGATATAATTGTTAACTTACGAACTAAAATAATTTTCTGCAGCAACTATGTCTAATTATACAAGGGAAATCTCAAGAAACATGCTCATTTTATACAGATTCCTTTAGAAATTGCCTGAGTTCATTAATTAAAGAAAAACTGAACAATATAAATACAAACAAATTAACATTATATACTTCAGCTGCTTCTGGGGATATCGAACTTAATTTAAATTTAGAACATCCTGTGGTAAGAATGCTGCTGAAATCAACTAATACTAGCTATAAGTACAGGTACGACAGCTATGAACGATGAGTAAATTAAATAATATTCAATGATTCTGGCAAATCTCGATGCTTATTTGATAGTTTCTTATTATATTAACAATAAATAGCAGATTCATCATGCAAATGAATCCCAATACAAAGGAGCCCCATCTGTAATTGATTATTTGGTTATCAGTCATTTTAAACCATTTAGACTAATTTAAGGTTGATTCGGGGAATATACAGTTATTGAAAGTAAAAATGGAGAAAGGCAAATGAAATAGTAAAATTGCAGTGCTTTCAAGAGATGAATAAACATAAAATTTGGTTGTGCAAATGTCTTAGAACTTTATTTATTTTACCATAAAAAGAACTTTCAGAGTTGGAAGTGACTTTTGAAATCATGTATTCTTTTCTCACAGTATCAATTCCTCCCAGCACCTAGCAACTTAATGGCAAAGGGAGACAAACACCGGGGCCCACAACTCCTTTCCTGCGAATTTTCCACTGACTACACCATGAAGACTTTCTGTCTGAAAAATATTTAATAATTCATGAATACAATTAAAATACTGGTCTACTTCAGTAGAATTTGATGGTACATAATATTCCTTTTCCTTCTGATCCCCTGAGTTGGTTCTAATTAGAAAGAAAAGCAGTTTAAGAACTTTATTCACATCAAATGCAATATCACAAGGTTTCCACATTCTAATTTTTTCACTGAAACCTAGAAACCTCTGTGTAAATGACTATCCCCGGCAGATTAAAAAATACACACATTTAGAGAATATGACTCACCCTATTGTAATGATTAACAGATGCCTACAAATATTCACAACTCAAGGGAAATGTGAATGTGGTGAGGTGCAAAGGGTTTTGAACAGACTGAAATTATTGCACTTCTTCAAGCCTTCGTTTCTCGATATTCAGAATAAGTTGGATTAAAATGCTTCCATTTGACACTCAACTGACTCTCACTCAACTGACAAATTTGGACAATTTGTCCAAATGAATTAGGAAGTTAACAAGACTAACGTTATTCAGAATTTTCCAATGATACCTAGTAAATCACACTTACTTTATTACAATAAAGCCAATGATATCTATGATTAACATTTTAGAAGGAAATCATAGCAGCAAAAATATTATCTATCATTTTAAGGACATACATACTAACAAAAACAATGCTAGCAGATGGTAAATTAGATTTTTAAAAATTTTTAGGTGCCAGAGAAAACGGACTGTGACATTCACACTTCTATAATGGGATCCCTATGTTTTTGAAGATGAATAAATGAGCTTGAAAGTGTAACTCTTTTGATTAAAAAGAACAAATCCTAAGCAACTGGCATAGGAATTCATTGTAAGGTTTTAAGTATGCAAGGTATTTCAGGAAGTCCAAGAGTAAGAAATGAGTCAGTCCCATAAAAGAGTTGAAAGCGGACCTGAAAGTATTTCGGTAATTTATTTAGTCTCCTCTTGCTTTTGCATGTCCCTTTTCATTCTGCGTTGTCTGTTTTCATTTCTCCATTTCTATCAACTTTTTTTTTTTTTTTTTTCTGTGAGAGCCAGAAAATATCCCAGCCATGGCTCAAAAGATTCATCTATTTTCCTTCTGAGACTAAATAATCATCTCTTGAGAGAGACATTTCTTTGTTAGTAGGATCAGATGTCCACCCTGTTAGTCTCCTGTGACAATTAGAGGTGGAGTGATGTGGTAAAAATCTGACTGTTTAAAATAGGTAATTCTCAGAAAAGGGGTAATGGTTTCTGCATTGAATGAAAAAAAATACACAACATGTATTATTAGTATTTTCAAATTCCATCCCAAGGATAATGTTCAGTACAAAGGATATGCTAAATAAACAATTTTGAATAAATACCTATCTTAGAATAACAATTTTCAACTACCATTCTTTATTTCTGGAAGAGTAATTTGCCTAACCACACTAATTTATGGAGGAACAATAAATAATAATAACTGAATTTAATTAACTTTTATTACATGCTAGAAACTATGTTAAATACTTCACACGTAATCAATAGAACAAAACATATAATTGCTTTATTATATGTCTCATTTTTCAGACACTATTCTAAGGACAAGAGATTCAGATACATGAAACATTTAATTGCAATTGTGGCGAGTATTCCTAAAGGGAAGCAAAGGATGCTATGGAAAAGTAGAGTCAGGAAATCTATCTTATTTCGTACTCACAGGAACCCTACTACATAGAGTTACAGATGAATTACCTGACATTTAGCACTATTAAATTACTTCCCAAGTGTCACAGAAGGGTGGGACAGAACCTACATTAGAACTCAAGCTTTTCTGATACAGAAGTCCTTGTGCTGTTATACTGAGGGGATACTTGTCCTAGTCCATTTCCTGTTGCTGTATCAGAATACCATAGACTGAATAATTTGTAATGAACAGAAATGTATTTAGCTCATGGTTTTGGCAGCTGAGAGGTCCAAGAGCCTGGTGCTGGCATCCCATGAGGGCCCTCTTTCTGTATTAGAACATGGCAGAGGGCAAAAGGGTATCACATGGCAAAAAGGCAAGAGTGTTTATGTGAGCTCAGGCCCCTCTTTCTCTTCTTATAGGACCACCAGTCCCATCATGAAGGCCCCATCCTGATGATCTCATCTAATCTTAATTACTCCCCAAAGCCCCATCTTCAATCAGTGTATGGATTTTGAGAATATGTTTTCAATACAGCAAATCTGAAGGACAAATTCAAACCATAGCACTACTAAAACTTGTAATTTGTGATAGATACAAAGTCAAACATGGTAATTCCTGGCGTAAATGAAGGCTAGAACAAAGGTTTGCTGACTTTAAGTCACACTCTTTATCCTGCCAATAATTTTTCTTTACAGAAATAAATAAGTAATGAAAGAATGGGTTCAGTTTTCTTATGAGCTAAATTACAAAAAGTGTCAAATCCATTTAGCTGTGTTGCTAACAGTGACATAAAAACCTCAAATCCACACTTTTCATTAGATTTACCTTTTGGAGAGAAAATCGATTTCTTGTAAAAGAGGTGCTGGCACAAATAGAATCTTTTGAATTTTATTATTATAAAGGTATTTATTGGAAATAAAGTTTTATGTTTTGTATTTTTTAAATGAGATTTGTTTTAGTTCCATGGCATAAATAAAATTGGAAGAGTCGGCTTTCAAAATCCATCAGTTTGGATGTCTTTTACAGCAACAAATTGTTGCCCTAACCTCTGCATTTTTTTATGGCTGAGTATACTCTAAAAATCAAATGATTCTCTATAATTGAAGTGTGAATCTTATTTTCAACGAAATAATTATTGGCTAACTAAATGACATACTTTTTATGTAATTTTTTTGAATTGTGTGTTTTTTTTCCTCCTTTTCAATTTATAGAGAAAATTTCTGCTATAAATTCTTAAGATTATTTACCTTAGTAAATCACTTTATAGCATTGTATAATAGCTAATGATAGTTGCTAAAATATATTCAAATTTTACCATTTGCTTAATATGCATCAGTTAGAGGTCAGGAGTTCGAGACCAGTCTGGCCAACGTGAAGAAACCCTGTCTTTACTAAAAATACAAAAAATTATCCTGGTGTGGTGACAGGCACATGTAATCCCAGCTACTCAGGAGGCTGAGGCAGGAGAATTGCTTGAGCCTGGGAGGCGGAGGTTGCAGTAAGCCGAGATCACGCCACTGCATTCCAGCCTGGGCAACAGAAATGAAACTCTGTCTCAGAAAAAACAAAAACAAAAAAAACCTCAGTAAAGCAACAGTTAACAGTGACATTAAGGGCTAACATTCTAAGATGATATATTTCAATTTCAAAATATTATCAAATCTGTACATTCAAAATAATTTTACTTTGGGCTAATGAGATAGGGCAATATAGAGAGACAGTTTCTTTTTCAGTGACCCCTTATTTCTAAATGCATCTTATTTTCTATCTGGCTTTGTGCTCTGAGGACTATAACTTTTTCTACATTTCCTAAGTTTTCTGTGAGGGGTTAATAAATACTTCCAGTATTTCTAAGAAAAAAATAATAAACAACAATAAACTATATATAAGGCTCTTACAATTTGTTTCATTATTTTAACTTGAGTATTATGATTGTCTTAGGTGTTTTTATTTTAAATGGGGAGTATTTTAATGCTGAATGAAATCTGAATATGGCAAATTGAAAAAGTCATGCACTTTCAATTGTTTCAAGATTAAATAGATTAATCAAGTTTGTCATATGTTATGCTTTCCTATGGTGTTCCAGAAAGATTGATGTTATATAGAGACATTAAAAAATAATCAAGCCAGGAATGCTGGCTCATGCCTATAATACCAGCACTTTGAGAGGCATAGGTAGAAGGATTGCTTGAGCCCAGGAGTTCAAGACCATCTTGGACAACATAGTGAGACCCTGTCTCTACAGATTTTTTTTTTTTTTTTTTTAATGAGGCTGGGCGTGGTGGCTCACATCTGTAATTCCAGCCATTTGGGAGCCCGAGGTGAGAGGATCCCTTGAGCCCAGGAGTTTGAGACCCATGTAGGCAACATAGCAAGACCCCATCTCTACAAAAATAATGATAATAATAAAAAATAAAAAAGTAGCCAGATGTGTTATCGTGCACCTGTAGTCACAGCTACTTGGGAGACTGAGGCCAGAGATTTGCTTAAGCTCAGGAAGTCAATGCTTCAGTGAACTGTAATCGTGCCACTGTAATCCAGCCTGGGCAACAACCTTGTCTCAAAAGAAAGAAAGAAAGAAAGAGAAATAACATTAAAAGCAAACAAAAAAGTACCCAAGCCTATTCTTGTGTGAGTTTATGAAATTATTTTCTTCAAATAGCACTCACTGGTGCGTCTGACTGACTTCTTAAGTAAATTAGATGATATGAAATATTAAGTTTTTGAAGGTCGATAATTGAATATTATTATTTTTATCTCTGGTTTTGAACTGCATGCACTGTGAAATACATATGTAAAAGTTGCTAAGCCAAAGAAGTGAGTTGTATTGGGAATGGAAGAGAGTTCGTAATTAAGAGTGCAGCAGGCCAGGCACAGTGGCTCATATCTATAATCCCAGCACTTCGGGAGACCAAGGATGGAGGATTGCTTGAGCCCAAGAGTTCAAGAGCAGCCTGAGCAACATAACTAGATCCCAACGCTACAAAAAATAAAAAAAAGTAGCCAGGAGAGGTGGCACATGCCTGTAATCCCAGCTACTCAGGAGAGTGAGGTGGGAGAATCACTTGAGCCCAGGAGATCAAGGCTGCAGTGAGCCATGATTGTACAATTGCACACCAGCATGGGCAATGGAGTGAGACCCTGTCTCAAAAATAAATAAAATAAAAAATAATAAAAAAAAAACAGTGCAGCAAACACAATTGCTTGGGCTAAGAAAAATCCAGGCTTTACATTTACTGGCTGTATAAATTTGAGCAAGTTAGTAAACCTCTCTGTAGTTATTTCCTTGTCTGTAATAATAATAATAAAACTAGTATGCCATGATGTTTAGGGATTCATGTAATAATATCTGATCATGCTTCATAAATTTCATATAGTGTCATAATTATTTATCCCCCAGCATATCAATACTTTTTTCTGTACTTATCATTGCTTAGTTTTGAAATCTTGTAAAAAAATGAAACTATGGCACTTTATGGAAACTCTTTAAAAATAGAAGGCAACTTATAGAGGTAGCAATAGATTCAGATAAAATGAAAAGATCTCTGATTTCTGTGACTTGATCAGTTGCCCTAGTATACTTTCTCTTACTTCTTCTTATATAAATTGCATCAGTTTTAGTTTTACGTACTTTAATGAGATTTTAGTTAACCACTGTGTCAAATTTGAAATAGATAAGTAACAGTAATAACAAAAGTAATAGCAACAGGAATTATAACATTTATTGTGAGTCAAGCTATGTGCCACTTCTTTATATTTGTGTAAATTGCCTCATTAATTGAATAAAATATAATCTATAGTTATCCCTATTTTATAAAAGAGAAAACTGAGGTTTAATTAGCCATGAGTATGACAGTGAAGAAGAGTTTTGCAACTATTGACTATCTGCTAAGAAATTTAATAACTTTCTTCCTTGCCTCATTTGTATATACATATTTCTTAAGTTAGACTTTCATAAGTTACAAAATTCAATTTTTGTTTGTTTAAATACAAATAACAGAGTTTTAAAATTTTTTTTTCAAAATGAATTCAGTATCAGAACTTACAACTGCCTTAAAAAAAAAAAAAAGAGGAAGAACTACAGGCAAAACACAGAATCCTCGTATTAAAATTCTAAATATATTACAGTTGGATAGAAGAAATAAGTTCTAGTGTTCTTTACTATTGTTGGATGGGTAAAGTTAACAATGGCATGTAGTTTCAAATAGCTAGAAGGAAGATATTGAATGTTACCAACACAAAGAAATTATATGTGATCGAGATGATGGATATGCTAATTATATTTGTATCTATAGAATGTATCCCTTGAGTATGAGGGCAGACTACTGTATCTATTTAATTTTGTTTTTGCCTTTTTATATAGATGGGTATATTTTCTCTTTAGCATATTTCATATTGATCTGATCACTATACATTATATTTATCAAAACATCACCACGTACCTCATAAATATGTACAATTATTATGTCAATCAAAAATAAAATAAACTTTAAAAATAAAAACACCTTCAAAAACCATAAAATAAAAAGCTAATTATTTATTTTCTCCTTTTGTTTAAAAATATTACCTGTACTTATAAAACATTAATTGTACTGTTCAATTCTTTAATAATGATAGAGTTTTTATAAAATGATGGGCACATAAAAAGTTTATTTCTGAATTATATTCTTTATAAATCTACATCTTAGGGACATGAAGTAGTGCATAAACATAAAATAATTCATTGTTAAAGGATTCTTATTTAATTTATTTGAATAGGTATCAAATAATTACAAAGCTAGATTTTTGTGCAAAGTTTGCATTTTGTGTTTTACTTCTAATTTATGCAGATATAGGAAGCTGCTTTTGGGACTTTATTTTCACATAAATTCACAAATATTTTCTATGTGATTGTGGAGATAGATTTTCAAATTAACGCAAAGCTCCTGAATTGTATTGAAATGGAAATGTGCTAATGTACTTTAGTATTGTAGAAATAAATATTATTTCGGAATTATAATTTCTGAACCTTTGCATCTTAAAAGTTATGAATTGGTATTTTCCCCATAGATGCTTCAGTTAGGCAGAATAATATGATTTGACAATAAGAATTATGTAAATACAGTAGTACCCTCATTTGCAGTTTTGCTTTCTGTGGTTTCAGTTATTCATGGTTAACCAAGGTCTGAACATACTAAAGAGAAAGTTTCAGAAACAAACAATTCATACATTTTAAATTGTGTGTCATTCTGAGTAACATGATGAAATCTTCTGCCATCTCAATCTCTCCTGCCTGGGACATGAACCACCCTTTGGCCCTGCATAGCCACACTATATATACTACCCGCCCATTAGTCACTTAGTAGCCATTTCAGTTATCAGATTGACACGGTTTTACAGTGCTTATATTCAAGGAATCCTTATTTTACTTAATAATGGCCCAAAAGCACAATTGGAGTGATGCTGGCAATTTGGATTTTCCAAAGAGAAGCAATAAAGTGCTTTCTTTAAGTAAAAAGGTGAAAGCTCTCAATGTAAGGGAAGGGAAAAAGTCATAAGCTGAAGGTACTAAGATCTATGGTAAGAATAAATCTGCTGTTTATGAAATTGTGGAGGAAGAAAGAGATTCATGCTTAGTATATAGTTTCAGACATTTATTAAGGGTCTTAGAATGTATCCCTTGAGGATAAGGGCTGACTACTGTATCTATTTAATTTTGTGGTGGTCTTTTTATATAGATGGACACATTTTCAGTGTTCTCTTTGGTATATTTCATACTATGTAATTTAGTTTTCTTCAAAAGAGAATAGAATAATTCATCAGAAATAAAAATTTTCAGTTCCTAATGTTTTTAGAGAGTAGGATGGACTGAATAGTGTCAGACTACTATTCCCACCAAAAACAACAGGAAAAAAAATGGATAAAATAGAGAATTATTTATATGAGTGCAGTGGTTAGGTGCTGACAAAATAAAAACTTAAGGAACAATTCACAGAAGTGGCAAGAATCTCAAGGAGGTATGCTTAATTTGGTAGCCATTTTTTCCCCGTTGGGGATTTGCCAATTCTGCCAGCAGGCAGAGGCTGAGAGCCAAGGTTTGCAATTTTATAGGGCTGTTGAATGGGATACAAACAAATACAAAAATAGATAAATAAATAAATAAATAAACAAAACCACCTACAACAAAAAACAGATTTTTAAAGATATATGCCTTGTCTTAAAAACATGCCTGAATTAACCCTCAGGACATTTGTTGAAATCTGGGGCTTTTCTGTGGAGACTGAAAAATTAAACACAATTCTACTAATATACAGAATGAAATGTTAATAATCTTAAGAGACAACAATTAAAGGTGGGGATCTATCATAGGGAGAAGCCCTGTAGAGCACACTGAGCTATCACTTAATATTACAAATGGCTAGGAATAAATAACTAAACCTTACAGGGCTATGAACAATCCTTGACTGATCACATTCCCAAACTGTGACAAAATTTTTCCAGTCTATTAGCCTAGCAGAGGAAATAGTAAACCCTCTCTGGAAGCATATAACATCTGGAGCCCTTGTAATTGTTTTATATACAATCAAGAATTTCTGCCAATCAAGAATTAGCATACATAACAAAATATAAGAGTACTTCAATAAAAACTAATATTAAAAACAGACAAAAACAACAAATGAAATGATGTAATTTTATTAGTAGATGGCAATGAATTTGAAATATACTTGACCATAGGCACAAATAGAAGTAAACAATAAAAGATGAAGAATTGGAATGTCAAACAAGAAATACAATGAAAATTCTAAAATTAAAAAACATATCATCTGAAATGAAGATAAGTTACATTTTGGATCTAACAGGAGATCAAATGCAGCACAAAACAGAATAATTAAAATACATTAATACAGAATATTATACTGAAGCATGAAGATGAAAAAGAAAATATAAAAATAAGTTTGAGAGAATTGTGGGTAAAAGTGTAAAAGTCTAACAAATGTCTAAATGGAATTCCCTCAGAAGAGAGAAAGTGAGCAGAAATAATATTTGAAGGGATAATAACCAAACATTTTTCTCACATTTTAAAACTCAAACTTAACAAATACAAATAATATAACACATTGGTGCATCATAGGAGACTGTTGAGAAACAAAGACAAACATAATACTTAAATGATCTCGGGGTAGGGGAACGCACCATGTTTCAGGAACAGCAATAAGAGCTACAGCTGATTCACCAATAGAAATTATGGGGACAGGAAGACAGGCAGGTGGATTACATATTGAAAGTTTTAAAAGAAAATAACTGCCAATGTAAATTTCATACCAAGAAAATATAATCTTTAAAAATGAAACCAAAATAATTGTTTCAGATGTACAAAATCTGATTTTTTTTTTTTTTTTTTTTTTTTTGAGATGGAGTATTGCTCTGTCTGTCACCCAGGCTGGAGTGCAATGCGTGATCTCGTCTCACTGCAACCTCCGCCTCCCAGGTTCAAACAATTCTCCTGCCTCAGCCTCCCAAATAGGTGGGATTACAGCCACCATGTCTAGCTGATTTTTATATTTTTTAGTAGAGGCGGAGTTTCATCATGTTGGTGAAGCTGGTCTCTAACTCCTGACCTCAGATGATCCACATGCCTCAACCTCCCAAAGTGTTGGGATTATAGGCATGAGCCACCACACCCAACCCAAAAACTGATAATTTATTGCTAGCAAACCAACACTGAAAGACATATTAAAGGGAGCTCTTGAGACAGAAAGACTATGATCCCCAAGGAGAAACACAGATTGAAGAAAAATAGTAGGAACAGGATAGTGCAAACAAACATATGGGCAAATATAAATACCTAAATCAGATATTGAAGGTATAAAAACAATAGCAATATCTTGTGTGTTTTAAAATTGATGTACAGTTATTACGTTTGGCAACAATAATGAAAATACAGGAGAAATAAATGAAACTAAAGGGTTATAATTTTTTAGTATTACCAAGACGAAGTAAAATTTGTTATTGGTTTTGTAAGTCAAAGATTTATGTTATAATCTTTAAGGCTACTAATAAAAAATAGAAACTGAAACTGATTTTATACTTAAAAAATTAATGGAAGTGAGAACACTTGATTATTCAAAAGAAGGCAAAAAGGGAAAATTAACATAAAGCAGGTTTGCTGGTATAAAACAAGCAAAAAGATGGTAGTTATGAACCCAACTTTAGCTGTAATTACATTACATATAATATAGGAAATTATTTTGTATGTTTCCTGTATTTTATTATAAAGCTTTACTTTTTTAACCTTTCATATTTAAATTAAAAATACTTCAGATAATGCTTTCGTGTATAGTACGAGATAGAGGTCAAGATATAACAATATCCAATTGCTCAGCATTAGTTACTGAAAATCCATCTTTTCCCTTCTGCATTGCTGTAACATCTTTGTTATCAGAAACCAATATGTGTTTATGTGTCTATGTCTGGTCTCTCTTCTTTGTTAGTCTAATTTTAAAATAATTTTATAATATGTCTTGACATTTAGACTGACATAATTTTTACTTAGGCCCTTACTTCTAAAGTTAGTACCCACTTTGCCTTTGTAACTATTAATAACTGAATCTCTTTTGGGCACTCACTTACGTCCTATCTTCTCCTTGAAAGAACATCCTGACTAGATAAGCTTGTGTGTGCACAGGAAAATTTTAGAAGATGAAAGATCTTACAAAGTAAAACAATATTGTAGGTTTGAGCAAGTTATTTACTTTCTCATTATTTCAGTTTTCTCTTCATAATATTGAAATTATAACTGTAGTTTGTCAATAAAAATGTTACAGGGTTACACTTGAAAGGAATATACAGCAATTTGTACAGTATCTGACACATAGTTATCCTGCAATAAATTTTCTAAATTCATGTTACTTTATTTTTTTACCATTTTATTATAGATGAGAGTAGGCACACTATGTATAAAGACTCAAGAGGAATTCAATTGGCTCTACTAGGAATTCATAATAATAAGCAGAGAGAAATCAGTTAAGAGAACAGATTATTCTCTTCACTAAGTGTTCTCTTAACTAAGTGGGTACTAGTTTTAGAAATAGGGGTTGTAAATCAAAATGATGTAATCCAAACAGATTTCAAATAGAAAGTGATATAGTACAGTCTGACAAGGGTATAATCCTCTCCCTTGATTATATGTATCTACTTAAATCAATAATAAATAAGACATATGTGCTGTGAAAAGTTTCAAGCTTTCTGAAACATATTTCAGCCAATAAACCAAGGTGACAACAATCGCATATAATCCCGCTTAAATGATGTATTGCTATATATAGCAAGCTGATAAAAAACTCTGTTTTTTCCTTACAGCAACATGTTAGAAGATAAAGAGTCACTTTCATTATGGTCAGGGAATGTTGAAGTTGTATCACGCTCACAACATGTTTAGCGCTGTTCAATATGCTTTATATATACCCACACACACATATATATGTGTATATATATACCCACACATATATGTTATATATATACACACTCGTGTGTGTGTATGTGTATATATATGTATATATATACAGTTTCCTCCCCAGGAAAACGTTCATTGCATAGTCACTTCCAGTTTACAAATACCAAAATTGAAACACAGAGAATTTAGATAACTTGCCCAAGGTCACCCACCTAGTAAATAGAGGAGCTGAGATTCAAGCCTGGCCCATTTGCTTTGAAGTCAATACAATATAGAAAATTAATATAATGTTTTTGCAAACTTGAATACAATATAAAATTAGTAATGTCCACCAGAATGCTTTCAATGTATTATAAACACTTTTAATAGTGATCAATATAAAACATTATGAGATTTGGAGGATTGAAGAGTTCTCTGACTTCCCAGGTTGAAATATCTTTAGTGTGACATACTAGGATTTTTATGACATAGACACTGCCTCTTTGTCTTCTCCACCTACCATTTCCTTAAACATCTTTTGTAGTTGTGTTTCAATATCACAATATATCTCAAAGTTTCCAATTATACCAGGCTCTCTCCTTGATTCTGGATCTGTTCCTTCCATCTGACTATAATGTCTCCCCCATCTAACCCTGCCAGTGTCACCTTCTTCCTCAAAGTTTTTCTCATAAATAAAATCAATATCTCCTTTATAAGCCATTTTGCCTTTTACATTTTGCCTTTTACTTTTTGGCAGTGTTTTTACTTGATATAGATTTGTTTCTATTTCAATTTATACTAATTGATATTAAGTAAAATATTAGGTCTTATTCATCTTTATATTGTCATTGTTTAATTCAATGCCAATCACATGGTTTGTATTCAAAAGTTATTTATCATATGAATAAAAAATATGAATAAGGCCAGGTGCAATGGCCCATGCCTATAATCTCAGCACTTTAGGAGGCTAAGGTGGGTGGATTACCTGAGATCAGGAGTTAGAGACTAGCCTAGCTAACATGGAAAAAACCTGTCTCTACTAAAAATACAAAAATTAGCTAGCGGTGGTGGCTCATGCCTATAATTCTAGCTACTCGGGAGGCTAAGGCAGGAGAATCACATGAATCCAGGAGGTGGAGGTTGTGAGCCAAGATTGTGCCATTGCACTCCAGCCTGGGCAGCAAGAGTGAAAGTTCGTTCCACCCCCCACCAAAAAAAAAAAAAAAAAAAAAAAAGGAATGAATGACTATGCCAAAAGTTTATGAAATTGGACCACTAAGATTCTAGGTTTTGAATAATTTTTTTTTCTGAATTAAGGATAATAATGCATAGAAACATACACTAATTTGGCCGGGCGCGGTGGCTTAAGCCTGTAATCCCAGCACTTTGGGAGGCTGAGACGGGCGGATCACGAGGTCAGGAGATCGAGACCATCCTGGCTAACACGGTGAAACCCCGTCTCTGCTAAAATATACAAAAAAAAAACTAGCCGGGCGAGGTGGCGGGCGCCTGTAGTCCCAGCTACTCCAGAGGCTGAGGCAGAAGAATGGCATGAACCCAGGAGGCGGAGCTTGCAGTGAGCTGAGATCGTGCCACTGCACTCCAGCCTGGGCGACAGAGCAAGACTCCGTCTCAAAAAAAAAAAAAAAGAAACATACACTAATTTATAGAATGGATTTTTTTTTTTTTTTTTTTTTTTTTTTTTAAAGACAGACTCTTGCTCTGTTAACCAGGCTGGAATGCAGTGGCACGATCTCAGCTCACTACCACCTCTGCCTACTGGGTTCAAGCCATTCTCCTGCCTCAGCCTCCCCAGTAGCTGGGATTATGGGTGTGCACTACCACGCCCAGCTAATTTTTGTATTTTTAGTAGAGACAGGGTTTCATCATGTTGGCCAGGCTGGTTTCGAACTCCTGACTTCTTGATCCACCTGCCTCAGACTCCCAAGTGCTGGGATTACAGGCGTGAGCCACCGGGCCTGGCCTTAGAATGGATAAACTTCTATACCATGTGTGCGTCTCTGTACTAGAAGTCCACGGAATAGCTAGAAAGGTTCATAAAAGATACTAACAGTTATGAGGCACAGTAGAAGATAATAAAGGCTATAAGAAATGCTCTGATAAAGTGCTATAGAATTTTAAAATAATTTCTAGTCACATGAAAATAAATTTTAAAAATTCTTTTACTCATCTATTTTAAAAAGTGTCTTCGATATCTTGTTCAGTGCTGGGCACATACTAGATTCTCAGTTTTTATGCCATGACTAAATAATTTATTCATGTAAATTAGTGTAAGAAGGACATTTTATTTAGGGAAAGAAATAGATAAAACAATCTCAGAAGCCAAAAACAGATGGGGCAGGTGTGGGGGAAAAGTATTTGTTTTAAGTTGGCGGGTGAAGGGTTTGGGGGTGTGGTATGAAGGCCCAGCGAGAATAACATTGCACTAGAATATTTATGGATTCTCTGTCCTGCAGAGGTAGAAAAGGAAGAATAAGTCAGACTGATTTTATAACAGTTTTATTGAGATATAATTTACATATGTACAATTCATTCAAATAAATTACACAACAATGATTTTTATTATATTCACAGAGTTTTGTAATGATCACCACAAACAATTCCTTCATTTAATCATAATTCTAATGGCTCAAGGTTATGATAATTAAACACCATCAATACAAGTCACTCAATATAGCATCTAGTTCCTATTAAATATTGTTTAATAAATTTCAGCCACATCTCATTCTAGTAAATTATAAGTGACAGAGATAAATTCTGTGAAACGTCAGCAGTTATCTGAACCTCTGACTGCTACAGTTATTAAATATAAGCAGATTGTTGACCTACCTCAAATAGTGTTCAGGAAAGATCTAAACAGCAAGTCAAGTTTTTTTTTTTTTCATTCTGTTGCACAGCATGGTGAATATAGTTAATAATAGAGTGGTGTACATTTAGAAATTGTTATGAGAGTGAATATCAAATATTCCTACCACAAAAAAAGTTACATATTTGACGTGATGGATATGTTAACCCGCTTGATTTTTAACAATCACTGAAAAGTGGACCTGTCAGAGTCCGTAAGTGAGCAAATCTACGAAGCTAGCTAAATTGACAGCATACCCACAGAGGAAGGGTGAGCTAATGCTCACTACCAGGAATCATTCCTTTAGCAAAGGTCATGGATGAGGCAGCCTCTCAGGGCCTCCCATGGGTTCTGGGTGGAACAAGTTCCTCTCTGACCTGTGACTTAAACATGCTAGAAAAAAAAAAAAAAGCTTCCTCTCTGCTTTTTATTAACAAAGCTCTGTGGTCTTTGAATGTCAAATGTAAAAAGAGACAAGTGCAGCTGTCCACATGAAGTGGCTTATGACTTAAAATGGTTTTGGAAAAAAACCTGTAATACTACAAATCCTTCTTGTCAATCCTTTTATAAGTATGCAATGTCATATTCTCTTCCATCCAAAAAAATAAAATGAAAAATAAATACCCTGAAAAGGAAAGTGTTTGAAGTCTTGGTTAGAGCACCAACTAGTATGAAATTTCTGTGAAATGGGAGATAGAAGTTGCAGTAGCTCAAGCCTGGAATCCCAGCACTTTGGAAGGCCAAGGAGGGTGGATTACTTGAGGCCAGGAGTCCAAGACCAGCCTGGTCAACATGGGGAAAACCTGTCTCTACTAAAAATACAAAAATTAACCAGGTGTGGTGGTACGTGCTTTAGTCCCAACTACTCGGGAGGCTGAGGCAGGAGAATTGCTTGAACCTGGCAGGTAGAAGTTGCAGTGAGCTGAGATCACACCACTGTACTCCAGCTTGGGGGACAGAGTGAGAGTCCATCTCAATGACAACAACAACAAAAGATTTTAAATTACCTTCTTATTGTTGTCATAGTAAAGAAATACATACCTGTCAGTTCAGTTAGAGCTGGGTGCATATGTATGTTTGCGTGCTTGCCCATGCATCCTTCAGGGAGTGGATTTGTGTCCTCCTTATGGCTGCTAAGGTTTCACTGTCCTCCCAGTGGGGAATACCAGCACCATGTAGTGTCTGATCATTTAGAGATCACCTGGTCTAACTCCACTGTTCAGTGTGACTTTCCAATAGTTGCACGAAAAGCTGCAGGAAGAACAAAGTTTAAAAATAACTTTAAGATAGACTTTTTGAATTGTGACATGAGGGATTTCATAAACTATCTCCCCAGTGAAACTAGAATAATTGGTGAAAATTATTAAGGAACAACCATTCTATGTCTCTGGAAGCTGTCCCAAGGACAGAGAAAAGACACATATTGAGACACAGATCACAAATGTGATTCATTGAAGAGATAGGTGGATTTGCTTACAGAGTTGAGTAGAAAAAAAAAAATTGACATTAACTGAACACTCACAATATTTCTGTCAGTGTGCCAGACATTTGTAATGTATTTTATTTAATTGAAATCCCACGAAAGTTCCAAAAGGTTGCTACACTTTTACTTGAAGTGAAAGATTGATTCATTCATTGGATACTATATTTACTGAGCAACTTCTATATGCCAGACATTGGGTTAGGTCTTGAGGATACAGTGACCAACAAGGATGAATCTTTCTGTATAGTGTAGGATAAACATTGAACAACTGATGCTAACTTTACAATGTAGTAACTATATTAGCACAAATACAACTATCTATCTATCTATCTATCTATCTATCTATCTAGCTAGCTAGCTAGCTAGCTAGCTAATCTATCTATCTGTTATTGACCACTTAATGTGTACCAGGTGCTGAGCTACATTGTTACCTATAATACAATAGTGAACATTTACGTGTCAGGTGCTGTTTTAATACACAAAATAAACTATAAGTTGGGTGCTATTAGTATCTCTGTTTTACAATTGCTGAAACCAAGGCCCATAGATATTGATAACTTAAGATCTTACAAAGTTCATTAATGGAATTTGAAGCTTCGATCCTACCTATATTGACTCTAGAAGCTTTCTCTTAAATACTATGCTATTTACCTTCTCAATTAATTGTTCCTGTCACCCTTTCATAGCTTATAAGTAACCATACTGAACTCAAACTGTGTTTCAGCTTTAGAAACTACACTCTGAACCTCTCTGCCATGCTGTCAGCATGTGAAAAAGTGCAGGACAAACTACTTAGTGTTGAAAGAAATATAATGAGGAGATTCATCCAGATAAGGTGCCAGTCAGGAAGGACTGCTGAGGTTGAGGTGGGTGAGCTGTGTAGCAGTGACTTAGTAGAAGGGGGAAGAAGAGGGACAATGTGCTGAGCAGAGGAGACAGGTTGAGAAAGTACCAGAAATGTCAATGAACTTAAAGTGTTAAAGGAAGGTCAGTGTAGCTAGTGAATGCTCAGTGAAAAGGGAAGTAGAGCTATATGTGTCTGGAGAGATAGTCTGTGATCAGCTCATTCACTGAAGATTAAAACACGTACACACACAAAAGGAAAGTTAATTATCAGCTTTAAATGGAGTCAGATAAGTATCACACCTCAATTTCTGATTTCCACACAGTTGCGTTCCTCCATTAATTCTTGGGTTTAATTTCAGTTCTTGTTTTTAAAAATAGTTTTTCAGGTGTTCTTTCAAAAGTGTGAGAAAAATTAGGAATCTGATATGAAACACTTATACTGTTTCTATCCAGTAGCTGTAAGGAATTTGCATATCAGATTTGTGGATTTAGAAGTTTCAGTGGAAAGCCTTTACCAATACTAATTAGTAAATTAAAAAAAATACATTTTATCATCTAACAAGAACACTTGGTAAGTAATCAAATATATTCCACATAAAGACAGATTGCTGGATCTGAAATTGAAATTTTAGTGCAACTTTAGGTAATGAATATATTATTTTATGACCTGTCAACTGTTTAGCCATAATTATAATTCCTTCATACAGAACACTCGTTTTGTCCTTCCAAAATTGCATCATTTTTTTGGACAAATTTCAGAAGAACTCTAATTAATAAGTGGAGCTATTTTCTTTTTGACCTTTATAAAATTCCCTTAAAAGTCAGCCCTCCTGGGAATAAAATAGTTTACAATTAGCAATTCAAATCAGCCATTATACAATATTTTCTTTTTTTTTTTTTAACTCTTGCAAGTAGATGTGGTCAGGCAGAAAAACAATTAGAGATGTGCTGAAATATTTTTAATTTTTTGTATCAGATTTGTCTGAAGATTTTTCTGGGGTTCATGTCTCAATAGTATTTTAAAACAATCTATAAAGATAAAAATTTCTGTATTATACATGTTGTAAATGACAGTTGAAATAACAGAGATGGAAAATAACTAGTGCTTTGATATCAGATTTAAGATGGCAAGACTCTGACATATAACTTGGTTTTTATTCACGCACTATTCATTCAGTACATTTCTATTGAATTTTTATTGAAGTTTTACTCTTGGCCAGATGTGGCATTAATATTGTACATAAAAACTGAAATAAGCCAAGATCTCTCTTTTCCAGGACTTCACCATCCTAGTGAAAAGACAGAAATTTAAAGAAATACAGTGACAAGGACAAGTACTCTAACAGATGTGTCTAAAGACTGCTCTGGGTTAAAAGGAAAAGAAAGATTGATGAAGTACTCACAAGAATGTGCTTTTAAAACTACGTCTTGACACATTTGGAACGCAGAGCTGAGTCTGCATACCATTCACTCTGCCTCTGTTTCTGCACATTCATCTTTTAGTGCAGACTCGCCAGATTCCCCCACAGCCTGCGGTCCTTCACCTCCAAGCCTTTGCACACACAGTTTCCTCTGCCTAGAGTGCCCTTTCCAAGCTCCACTTTTCCTCAGTGTCTCTGTTTTTTTTTGTTTGTTTGTTTTTGAGATAGAGGCTCTGTCGCCAGGTTGGAGTGCAGTGGCGCTATCTCAGCTCACTGCAACCTCCGCCTCCTGGGTTCAAGCGATTCTCCTGCCTCAGCTTCCCGAGTAGCTGGGATTACAGGCATGCACCACCACGCCCAACTGATTTGTGTATTTTTAGTAGAGATGGATTTTCACCATGTTGGTCAGATAGTCTCAATCTGTTGACTTCGTGATCCACCCGCCTTGGCCTCCCAATGACAGGTGTGAGCCACCGCATCCAGCAGTGCCTCTTATATTATTAGGTTGGTGCAAAAGTAATTGCTATTTTTTTGCAATTAACAGTAACGGTGAAGACGGCAATTACTTTTGCACCAACCTAATATGATAAATTTTACCTCAAAGGTGGTTTCCTTTGAACTTTCCATTGTTCTTTTTCTTCTCATATATCATTCAATCTTATTTGTTAGATTAATGTTTTCCACAAAGTTATGATTATTTATTTGACTGTTTTCCCCAGTGCTACCCTTGAATATAGGGAATATCTAATCTCCTTTGTATCTTTTATTTATAGCACAGTAATTAAGATGTAGTTGGTGTTGAATAAATGTTCACAGAATGAAGTTGAGTTGAGGTAATGTTTCCAAGGCAGATGAGATAGGACATGTGGAGTTCCAGGCAAGGGAGGAGTGTATGCAAAGGAAAAGGAATGCAAGACGGCACAGTGGTTTCTAGCAATGGCAATCAATCCAATGTGGATGCAGAAAATTTAGAACAAGGCTATAGGAGGACAGAGATTTAAGAAAGAAACTGGAACTCCAGCTTGCAGAAGGCCTTGTTTACTTTGCCAAGGGGTTTGGGCTACCTCCTGCAGAAGAACTGTAAAGAAGATTTGGAAGAACTTACGCAGAAAAATGAGATGATCCTATCTGTGTTTTGGAGAGATAGCCAGTTGGTGGCATGAATGATGAACTTCATATATGAAGCTCTGGAGTTAAAACAACCAAATCAGAGTGACATTTTTATGTAAAAAAGAGCAAATTAATTAGAAAGATGCTTTAAAGATGGGAATCATTGGCTCTGAAGAAAATGTGAACTTAGATACTATTTTTAATGTACTTTTTCTAATGCAGTATGATGGCATGTTGCACTGTGTAAAGCAATGTTAACTGTGATTTTTGGTCAAATGTCGTGCAAACCATTGTTGGATAGTGCTGAAGCAGCACAGTTCAAAAGGAAATACTATAGTAATTTTCCTCCACTACTAGCCACCATTCTCCAACACATGGATCCTATCTTTTTGGAGGAAGAGGTGAGGAAAATTCAGTGTGATGCTAACGCTTTCAAGTGAACTCAGCTGTCTTTGATTACAAATTTAGGAAGCAATTGAGATGCCATTACTGTGTGTAAGGTTTTGCCTTGAAATAGTTTCAATAGACCTTTTTTGTATGTATGCAAACTCAACAAATTATTTTTAGTCAAAAAAAGTTATTTCTTGGAAAAAATGGCCATCCTTTTATTTTTCTAGTTCTAGTAACTGGCACACAGTTATCACTTAGGAAATGCTTAAATGAATGAATGACTGAAAGGATGACAGAAAGTTGAAGACTGAGGAAAGAATGGTGTGTAACTGCTTCATGATTCTAGCACAAATGTATAAAGAAGAACCATTTACTTGATTCTCAGCAATAAATACTTTTCCTAAATGTTTTGAGCATAAGAGGTTTTATATTTTTTTAATTTGCATGCAGCATTTGTTTTTGTCAATTAAAAAAAAAAAATAAGCGTACTCCAAAACGTATATTAACTTTCAAATTTTAATGGCTATACTATTCCCAAACTAATATTTATTTAATATATTTGTCACTTAAAGTATTTATTGCATTACAATCTAAATGTTCTTTTCCTTTTACCATCAACTTAACATATGTTTATTGAGGAACTCATGTGTCCCCACATGCTGCTGCAATGACGAGACATAGTCACTATTTCCAAATAGTTTATGGCCTTGAGAGGAGGAAAAAAAAAAAAAAAAAAACATGCACAAAAACAATTTCAATACCAGTTATGTAGTGTATTAGTCTACAAAGGCTGCCATAACAAAACAGGCTGGGTGGCTTAAACAACATAAATCTACTTTCTCACAGTTCTAGAGGCTACAAGTATAAGATCAAAGCGTGGGCAGGTTCCGTTTCTTATGAGGCATCTCACCTTGTCTTGCAGATTGCCACATTCTTGCTATGTCCTCATATGGTTGAACCCATGCATTGTATATTTGTCTCTTATCTCTGTGTATATCCAAAAGTCTTCTTATAAGGACAACAGTCATATTGAATTAGGTCCCACCCAAAATATCTCATTTTTACTTAGTTATATATTTAAATAACTGTTTCCAGATATGATTACATTCTGATGTACTACAGGTTAGGACTTCAATATATGAATTTTGGGGAAGCACAGTTTATCCTGAAACAAGTAGAATATAAGATACGGTCCATTTAAAGGGAGCAAGTGCCTCAGATTCTCAAGTTAAACTTGAAAATAGAGATTTATTTTTTAAGAAGAAAATTATATATACAATTCTGTGCTGATGAAGATATTTACATAAAAATATAAAATTTTTACAACTCTATTACTGTGTCAGCTACCTGCTTTAATATGTCATACTTATTTCCACAACCTCAATGGATATGTCATGAATGAAAATTTTAGGTTTTTCTATAGAACGGGAGAACATTTTTGCAATCTATTCATCTGACAAAGGTATTATATTGAGAATTGGCAATACTTAAAAAATTTAAAATGAGGATTTCACATATCCTCCCAATTTCCTTTCAGTTTTTAATATCCCCAATTTATGTCCACCTTCCTGTTTGACTGCCTTCCCAGGTAGCTTTAGGCTACAGCATCAGACAGAATAAACAATCTTCCCTGGACTATTTAATCAGCTTCCTAAATTGTAAGATCAAATCACTGTAATCAGTTGTATGCGCGTGTTTCAGTAGTTTGCTTCTGTGAATTAACTCTCACTGAAAAAAATTGGTTGCAGAGCCAGTGGAAGACCTTTTTGCATCTTTAGCTTTGTGTTCTTTTGTAAAAACCTGGAAATCTGAAGTTAAATGTGTGTATC
Source organism: Chlorocebus sabaeus (assembly GCF_047675955.1). Classification (NCBI taxonomy): domain Eukaryota; kingdom Metazoa; phylum Chordata; class Mammalia; order Primates; family Cercopithecidae; genus Chlorocebus; species Chlorocebus sabaeus. Next base: position 41,753,766 of record NC_132904.1, on the reverse strand, counting down.
AGATTATTATTTTCATACACTGTGCAATTCAAATAAATGATATTTTATCAATTTTAAGTAAGCAAAATACTGTGAATTTTTTCATTATTAAACCAAATATGATGTCTGCACAGCTGCAGAAAACACATTTTAGCGGGAACTGACAAAAGCCAATTACTTCATTTCATTAAAAAACCTTAAAACTTTTCTTACCATATAAAAAAAATGCAAGAATGATCATTTTATAAATATTCTATGAATCATCAATCCTGCCATTTTAAAGTAGTTTGTAATTTAGAAAGTTAGTTTAGTGTGTTTCTTAAATTTTAAGCCCTATTTCCTTTATCATTATTAGTCTTTGCATCCTACTTTGGAAAAACTAATATGTTTTAAAGAATTCTATCCTTACACTGGCCATTCAAACAACAAAATTTTTCAACATTTTGATTTATTTTTTCCTCTCTAAGTATGTCACCCTGGGTAAAAATGCTATTAATAACCAGATTAAGGCATAAAAGTAAAAATATGGACTTGGCACCTGATAACAGTTATCTTTTCCAGCTCAAAATTATATTCCCTTCTAAATTTGCATTATAGTGAGAACAGATGGACAGTCAGCCAATAAATGGTTTGTTATTGCATTTATAATCTTAGAAAGCACAATGAACTCATAAATTTAAATCTGAAATTCTTAGGCAACAGCTGAAATCTGTTCACTTGTCAATAATGTTATTATATAGAAGCTTTATAATTCAGATAAGACAAAGATGGTATGATACAGAGAAAAACCCAGAAGACAATTATATTGACACATTTTTCAAAATCAGAAAACAAAAAATAAGTTGTTTAATAATTTAACATTGTGACTTATTGTCACAATATTTAAAAACCATCTTTAAATATCAAATGAAATTTTACTTTGGGAAACATGGCTTTATATCTTTTTTAAATTATATTTTGCCACTTGTTTTAACAGGTAGCAATACAAGTTATACTTACTCATAACAAATTAAACATTTGAGAAATTAAGACTTGAACTTTAGATTCTAACATGTGTTAGTACATTCGTTTATTGAAAATTCTGTTTGATTTCTCTTTCCGTTGCCAAAAGTATCATGTGGTGAAGCAATGAGAATACAGTCATCAAGTGATTCTTTATTAGAGCTATATAACACCTTTAAAGACATTAAAATAATCTTCAAATTGACAACCATTCTGCAATTAATTACACTTGGAAATATGTCACATGCAGATCCAAGGTGCAAAGTATTACATGTCATATATTATGTATTGACTCAATTACATCACATATTAAATGCAATCATTGGATTTATTTTTCTAAAATTACCTTTTAGAAAAGGGGTCCCGAACCCCCAGGCCATGGACTAGTACCTGCGCTTGGCCTGTTAGGAACTGGGCCACACAGCAGGAGGTGAGGAGGAGGCAAACAAACGTTACCACCTGAGCTCTGCCTCCTGTCAGATCAGCAGCAGCATTAGATTCTCACAGGAGTGCAAACCTTATTATGAACTGTGCATGTGAGGGATCTAGGTTGTGCACTTCTTATGGGAATCTAATGTCTTGTGATCTGAGGTGGAACAGTTTCATCCTGAAACCAGCCTCCACCATCATCTGTGGAAAAATTGTCTTCCATGAAACCAGTCTCTTGTGCCAAAATGGTTGAGAACTGCTGCTTTAGAATACATACAGACTACAGAATTTATAAGAATGCCTAGAATGTTTAGGAAGTGAATAATAATGTAATTTGCAGCCTTCATATTTGAAATTATTTTTAAATAAATAATCCTTATTAGTTTCTTGAACTAGTAACTGTGTATGATAGTTTCCTCACATGCATATCAAAAAATTTCAACCATGTGTTATACATGAAAGACACTACAGTTAGGAGAGAGGGATTCAATAGTATTATTTTTAATAAATTTATAAGCCCTTCCATGGCACTTTGATTTCCAGTACCTATTAGTAGAAGGGGTGTACTTTCCCTTCCTTTGAAACCAGGCTTGACACAGGAGTTGCTTTGGTAAAAGGAATGTAAACATCCATCACTTAATGGAATGTCCAACAGAAGCTTTATGAACCATCTCATAGTTTTACGAAGATTCTTCTTTTCCATTTGCCATGATAAAAACAAGTTATAGATAAAGATTACTCCATTAGCCGGGATCCACAAATGAAGCAGATATGTAAAACAAAATTGAGCAGAGACAAGCAGAGCCAAAGCTATGTCCTGAATAAAGGTAACGAGAAAGAAATAACTTGGTTTTTTTTTTGGTTTTTTTTTTTGTTTTTGTTTTTGTTTTTTTGCTGTATGACACTGTTACAAAATCATTTGCTTCCAAACATTCCTATTTTATTTAAATTTTTATTAGACTCCATAGATTTTATCTATTTTCATCTGTTTACATAATTATATATTTTTCCCTTTTTAATGTATTGGTTGAGTGGGTTATGCTGTTACAATTCTTTAGTTATAAAAATATTCTTGGAATAAATACTACTTAGTTATAGTATGCTATTCTTTTCATAAAAATGATTAAAAGCTGGATTTACATGATTGTATTTTCATTGGGATTCTATATGTATAGTAATAAGCTAAATTAGGTTTGTGCTATTAAACTTGGTGAAGATAATTTTGTAATATTGTATAACCCGAATAATTGTAATGTTACAGCTATTAGCTTTCCAAAGGTTGCTGGGAACTTCACTTTACAACATTCTGTACTAAATTCCTTTTTAAGACGGCAGCCTGAGAAGAGGCTGCAATCCTCTTCATCTTCTCCATATTTGTAAGAAGTACAAGGAAAAATAGAAAACTAAAAGATAAGCAGAAAGAGAACATTTCCACAATTCTAATACCATGAAAGGGAGCCAAATATCTAAAAGATGAGCAGTCTGAGATAATACAGGAAAATCACCAAATATAGGGCAAAGGCAAACAGGCAAAAACAGCACCAAGATTGTTTTATACATGGAGATAGTGGGTACTAGGAGCTGATAGAACCTGAGGGACCGAAACAGGAGTCGCTAAGCAAGTACATTTCCAGTGTTTGTTTCCAAACAGGAGCAATGGGTGAGTGAACTCAGGCAGAAGAGACAGTACAGTGTTGTTGATGGCAGAGTTGGGTGGTATAGGGAGGACCCATGTATAAAAGTACAGCACTGAACATACTATCAAGCTACTACCTTCTTATTTTCTCTGAAGCTAGGCCAGGATTCAAGACATATTTTGCTCACTCTCTCTAAGCAGTCTGTATAAACAGAAACAGAAAATAGTCTAAATGGAAACATCATTGCAAAGATGAGCAAACAATCAAGATGTCTAACAGATCAAGATATCCAAGATAGCTGAAAACCTCAACATATGGACAAATCTAAACATCAGTGAAGTGTTAACTGATGAAGCAGATTTAGACTTTCAAATAATAATAATCATATTACTCGTAGTAGCTAACATTGATTATTTTCTTTGTGGCTAGAATCTTTCTACGTCTTTGTATTTTACCCTTGATTGGGTTATAGAAATGAATAAACCACCATTATAATACAAGAACTGGAGAACTGGAGAAGTGGAGAAAAAAAGGGAGATATCTCAAAAATAAAAACTGTTGTTCAAATTGAAAATAAAACGACAGAATAGACTGTGAGGAAATGTAGATTTGGTCTTAGAAGATCTTGTTAAAGAGTGAAACCAGAAGGCACCACAGATAGAGAAGGAGGTGGGAGATGTAAAGGAAGGTTGTGAACCAATGAGGATGCATCCAATAGTTCCAACGTCAAACTAGGAGATTCAGAGGAGCATATGTGACACATAAATGGCCAATACAATGAGTAATCTAGAAGTGAGGAATGAGTTTTTTTTTAATGAAAATAATACACTCTTTCTTAGGGAAGATATACTAAAAAACAAACTAGGAAACTTAGATACAGTGGCAAATAATAACTGTACCAAAAATAAAAACAAAATCAAAAATGTTTGTAGGAAAACATGAAAATAGGGTACTGGAGGAAGATGGCAATGAGACAACATCTTCAAGCAGAAGTAATGCAAAGGCTCTGAGACAGGTAGGGAAAATATTTATAGTCTTAAATTCATTTGTTAATAACAAAGAGATTAAAAATCAGTAAACTATGCTGTCAAGTTAGGAAATAAACCTATTCAAGGTATAAGAAGGGATTAATAGAGAAAAAGTAGAAACTAATGTAATAAAAATGAAAGAATAGAGTTAACAAAAGAAACCTTAAAAATAATAAAATAATAATATGTAAACTTTCTGTTGTATGACAAAGAAGAGATATGGAACAAATAAATAATGTTAGAAATAAAAGTATGGAATAAGTACAGATACCAAGAAGACTAATTGTAAGAAAATAATATGGACAACTTACCCTATCTTGTTTCCGGGAAATACACATGACAAAAAAAAAAAAAAAAAAAAAAGCTCTAGAACCAAATAAGTGGAATAAAAGTGGGATCAAAATGTAATCTCCTGAGACATTGAAATATTAGATGAAGACCTGCCAGCCCAGAACACTTTCCTTCCGATAATCCAGATTTCAAATTAAGCATTATTTCCTTTGAGACTTTCTTGACCATCCTAAGGAAATCAGTTGCCCAGTCTTAGTTCATTACCTGCTTAATTTTCTCATAGCTTTTATCAGTGCTTGGTAATTTGTTACATTGTTATGTTATGTTTTGACCTGATAGTAGCTACTAAGTTGTTGTCTAATTGACTGATTTATTAATTGCTTTTTATTTTCTGATTTCTTTATTATTCTTTTTGTTGTTTTCCTCTTTCTCACTTCTTACCATTTGTTTGATTAATCTTTTTCACTTTTCTCTTTTTTTTTTCCTACTGAATTCCAAGTTAATCAGATATGACATTTCACCCAGTGACAATTTTAAGGGATGAGTTTTAACAAACTTTCAAGAAACAGAGTTTCCATCTTTCTACTTACTTACTCTTTCAGCATTGGAAAAAGAAGAGATGAGTTTCCCTTCTCATCTGGCATGATGTGTTCTTTATCTTGATTGAATGGAGCTCAGTATCATCCCATACTGGTAAAGCTCAGTAAAATCAGTAAAATCTCAAATGGGCATCACATGAGTTGTTATAAATAGATGAATCCCAATCGAAATAACAGCATCTGCACATACACAAAAAGGAGTAAGTTCTAGTGAATGCCAGTGTGGAACACAAGATCAGATACTTGTGAATTAACAGAAAAACTGTAAAATGTTCAAAGAAAAGTATTGTAAGAGACCAGAGGCCATAGTAAGATGCAGCCATAGGCAGCAGTAAGGCGAATCATCCAGAGCTGGATTGGTGAAGTATATTTGAAGTTCAAGGATGAAAGGAACACCTAAGTGGTGGAGGAGACCATTGCGGCTAAAACAACAACAGCAACAAAATGCTCACCAAGGTTGGGAAATAGTGAAATGGCATCAGTTCTCTGCCTTGAGACTCTGAAACTCAGGCCATTTGCCCTGAGACTGCCACGTGATTCAAGGTGATTTTTTATTAATAATTAATTCAAGAATTTTCTGAAAGCACAAGTCAATTAGGTCAGTACTGAAAAAGAATTCTATAAATCATGAATGATGCAATCCTTCAAAGCGCTTTTCTTACATAGCCAGGGCAGTCATTATACCACTTAAAAAATGAAATTTTTATCATCAGATTACTTATTCACATTCTTTTCCATTTTCTAAAGTTAATGATTTTCATAGCCAACTTGATTCCTAGGCATAGTTCAATATATCTAGCTTTTTAGTCCAAAGGTACATTTTTAATGTACAGAAGAATGGAGTGACTCTCAGTCTTGTTGTAGACATAAGCATACTCTAAGTAGGTGTTTTTTGCATTTAATTTTGGATGTTTGCATAAAAGTGGGACAATATGCCGTAACTTTGAGATAGGTAACATAGTGTGCTTTCTTGACTTTGGATAAGTGGCAGCTGTGAAAATGAGCTCTCTAACTGCTGGGAGAGTCATTGACTTAGGGTCCCAGAGGCTGTACTGTGAATCCACCAATACCCAGTTCATGTCAAGATCAAACTTCCAACAGGCTGCTCCCAGGCAGTGACTGAGTGTAGCAGGAGACTGCAGCAGGACTGCTTCTGGAGATTATTTTCACTGAAGGACTTAGTGATATTCTGGATGAAATTTCTTAGAACCACTCTGCAGGGTGAGATGCTTCTATACAAACTCCCTTCCCTCCGTCTCCCTCCCACATGGATCAAATATGCATTGATTCCTTCCTGTGGCTCCTTTCTCATTTACACTCACAGGCAGTGCCCTAATAAATCTCTTGCACATATAATTATGTCTTGGTATCTGCCTCTCAGAGGACCTAGAATAACAACAGATTCTGAAATTGCTTTAAAAATATCTATCAACCTTGTCTTTGGTAATATTTCTGGAAAAGTTTCATCTTGCTTTTTCTTCTTGTAATAAATTGTCGGATAAAATCACTTTAGTGTTTGAAAACCCCAAAAATAAAACTTGGTACAATGATTCCTCTGATGTACTACACATCTCAGTATGTTCTACTTTTCTGGGCTAGAGCTGGACTAGTACTTCTTTTTAATGATTTAGGAAACCAGTGTCAGAAACCAACAAACACCTTAAAAAGTAGATGGAAGGACTGTAATTATTTTTAAAGTTGTGATAGATCCATTTCAATATCACATGGATTCCCATATATGTGGAGAAAACATACATATTGGAAACCTTGGCATGTACATATCTTTTAAAAATATAAAAATATTCCCTGAGAACTGTGTGAGTTCATTTAGATCATTGAATTAAGGGCTGAGTGTAAAACATCATTTCAGATGTTAGAAATACACATCACTCCCTAAAAGCATCTAGGTGCCCAGCGTATTTGTTCCTGCTTTGCAGATATTTACCATACTTTAACAGAGTTGAGGGTACTTTGCTTTAGTTGAGTCCCTCAGGAGAAACCACTTGAACAAAAATCAGAGTGTTTTCGGCTTCTCAGCTTGACTCTGCCACAGCAGTGTGTATGATTTTTCACTAGCTGTTGTTCTCAAGGCCTCCTTTTGGGCTTCTCCATTTCCCATTTCCCCTACATCATTTACATAGGAGTAGAAGAGAAAGGACTCTAATGGCAAATGCCTGAGAAATTCTCGAGAGTTCTGTGTTCCCAGAGGAGCATGGCTCCAGCTTTAACTCCAATTTCCTCACGTTTCTCTTTGAAAATTCCACAAAACACAACAAAAAATGTTTTAAATATTTCTACAGGACTAATACAGATAATAAAACAATCTATACCTTCAGGCAGAGAAAACCCACAAATTCACTCTCTTCCCAATTTAAAAAAAAAAAAAAAAGTGCTTCTGTGGGAGGTAGGGGCAGGAGATCCTTCACAGCCCCAGAGTTAGAGTCGAAGTCACAACTGTGGAGCAGATCAGTAGTGGATCAGAAGGACTGCTGTACTGAGAAGTGAAAGAAAGACAGACGCAGCATGAGCAGTGACAGAACTCAGAAACCCCAGCAAATAGAATGCCCTGCAGGAGGGGAGAGCACCATTGTAAGGGACATGGATGTGCTTTGGTCAAGAATTAGGACTAGGCAGACATCCAGGCCTGCGTGACTCAGCGAGTTTAGGGTGCAGGTGTATACTCCACTTGTCATATAACCTGTTTGTGTAAGCTCAAACTTGGCTCTGAGCCACTATTGTCCGTAGAAGGTGTAACTGCCCTGCTGACACCACGGGCTCTTAGGTATGGCTTGACATGACTCTGGCGCCCAGAAAGAGAGAGAGAGAGAACCAGAGCTCTCTGTCTTGCAGACGGATAGAGGGGAGCAACAGCACGGCTCATGCTGGTGCCCAGAAAGAGAAAGAGTTACGCTGCTGACCCTGAAGGCAAGGGAGAGCCGGCCGTGCAGCTGCAGATGTGGGGTGGCAGGAGCCGCAGAGCCGGAGCAGACAGCCGAGATAAAGGTGGAAAGTGTTAGACGGCTAGGGTGAGTAAGCCGGTGATGAGAAAGCTGCTGAATAAAACTACATTTCACCTGCCTACGACCCCGCCCCAGAGTGTTCTTTCAGCTATCCATCCACTCCCCTCGGACCTCAGCTAGGGCTGGACCCTAACCCTGGGCGTGGCATGTGGCATAATCGTGGACCTGGACCTAACAATCACGAGCGGGAAACTGCTGTGGCAAAACTTGAGAATGAAATGATCAGGACAAGAGAACTGGGAAAGCAAAAGGAAATGGTAGGGAAATTTGGACTAAAGCACAAACTTTAATTAAATAAATTGCCTGAGACATAACAGAAGAGGGAGCCCTTGAACTGAGAAACCCAGAGAGCTTCCCTAAACTCTTCTGTGCTGGAGCTCTCACTTCTCACCTGCCAGGTGAGCTAGCTGGTCCAGGGGAAATTTACTAATAAGGAATGGAAGTAGAGGACAGAGCGGAGAGTACAGGGATGAAAACAAATAAAACACCTTTGTATGCCTGTCTATATCATTTTGACTCAAAGATCCCTTCAGTGTATTATTATGCAAAAACCAACATTTCTTGAAATTAAACACAAAGGGAAACAAAGTAAACCCAATCATACATCAATTTGTAAAGTAACTACACAAGGAATGGAACTTCACAGAACAGACCTTTGACTGTATATCCTTAGTTAACAGCATTAAAAGCACAAAAACAAAACAACTAAAAAGAAGTATCAATTTTATGTAGTAATTAATAGTAGTATGATTAGTAAATTTTATTTTATTTTATTTATTTTGTGACCGGATCTCACCCTGTTGTTGCCCAGGCTGGAGTGCAGTGGTGAGAACACGTCTCACTATAGCCTTGACCTTCCCAGGCTCAGTTGATTATCCACCCTCAGCCTCCTGAGTAGCTGGTAATACAGGTGCACACCACCATGCACAACTGATTTTTGTAGTTTTTGTAGAGACAGGGTTTTGTCACATTAATCAGGCTAGTCTCAAACTCCTGGGCTCAAGTGATCTACCCACCTCAGCCTCCCAAATTTCTGGGATTATAGGTATGAGCTACCATGCTGGCCATAAATGTTATCTTGAGACTATGTCCTTCATATATTGAGTGTTAACACAAGATCTGAAGGTCTATGGAGGAAAAACAAAAGGGCACTTTATTTTCCAAAAAATAACAATCTACAGATCAGGGAGATGTGTAGCCTCCGATGTAAAGGGAAAGCATGCTCTGGAGAAAAAGAGCAGGTCTGAATTAAATAAAGGAAGTTCATGACCCTACCCTTAAACAGGTCAGTTTATGCAAATGAAGAAATCAGGCCAGGTGCAGTGGCTGATGTCAGGGATCTCAGCACTTTAGGAGGCTGAGGCAGGATAATTGCTTAAGGTCAGGAGTTTGAGAGCAGCCTGGGCAACATAGCAAGATTCCTGTCTACAAAAAATAAAAATTAGATGACATGTTAGTGTGCACCTGTGGTCCCAGCGACCCTGGAGGCTGAGGTGGGAGCATCATTGAGCTCAAGAGTTAGAGGTTACCGTGAGCTATGATCATGCCACTGCATTCCAGTCTGGAGGACAGAGCATAGGCTCTGTCTGTTTAAAAAAAAAAAAAAAAAGAATTCAAATTTGTTCAGTCCCTGTGGGTTAAAAATATTAGAGTCCTAATTGGGTGGTTTCCATGCCCAAACTAGAAGTCTCTGTTGGATGACTCTTTTAGGCTAGGTGGGAATAGTTTTCCAACGACAGTGTCTCTCTCTTAGCTCAGAAGTACAAACAGGATGTTAAATAAGAATCTTGTATTTTAATACAGTTCATCTAAAAGCTATACATGTTCACCTTGTGTCCTTCCACTAGATCTACTCATTTCGACCTATTCAACTGTAAATAGGATTGGGAAAAGTAATATTCTGTGCTTCCCAGAAAAAGAGAAGAAAAATATTGATGATCACTAATGTCTACTACACTGATACCAAAGTTTCCTATTAATAAAAATGTAGGTATAAGCATTTAATTTGGCACTCTTTGATGTATTTGGTAGGTTACGTGAGAAAATATGGGGGTGTGGTCCAGGCATAGATATATATTCTAAAGCTATCCAGGTGAGTGTAATGTATAGCTATGTTTAAGAACCACAGATACTAGGCCGGGCGCGGTGACTCAAGCCTGTAATCCCAGCACTTTCGGAGGCCGAGACGGGCGGATCACGAGGTCAGGAAATCGAGACCATCCTGGCTAACATGGTGAAACTCCGTCTCTACCAAAAATACAAAAAAAAAAAAAAAAAAAAAAAAAGGCTAGCCGGGCAAGGTGGGGGGCGCCTATAGTCCCAGCTACTGGGGAGGCTGAGGCAGGAGAATGGCGTAAACCGGGGAGGCGGAGCTTGCAGTGAGCTGAGATCCCGCCACTGTACTCCAGCCTGGGCGGCAGAGGGAGACTCCCTCTCAAAAAAAAAAAAAAAAAAACAAAACACAGATACTAAAGCCTGTTACAGTTTCTAATGAAGATATTCAATACCCCCAAATTAAATCTGCGGACATGTAATTTCACATACTCTTATTTAAAGTAATAAATTTGAAAAACTAATAATAAAACAAAAAAAATCAGAAATGTTAAGAAATAATAATAATAAAATAATTTTACGTGTAGCAAATATTTATGAATGAATGATCCAAATAAGAAAGACAGGAGAAACAACAACAAAAAAACTCTTTTTGAGTAGCAACACTCATATTTTTCTGTTTTCAAGGATCTTTTAAAATTCTTAAAAAGGATTAAGAGTTTTGGTAAGCCTTTATTTATTTATATGGGTTATTTCTATCTATATTTACTACATTAGAAATAAAAACTGTTAAATATTAAAATGTGTATTTGCTAATTCATTTAAAAAGAATAGTAAACCAAGTACCTATTAACATAAGCAACATATTTTTATGAAAATTACTAAAATTTCCAAAGCCAAAGAAAACATTAATGAGAAGAGTGGCAATGTTTTACAATTTTGCAAATACTTTCAATGGCTGATTTTATAGGCTGGATTCTCATATCCTTTCCTGCATTCATCATTTCAATATTATATACCCTTTCAATAGCTTCTGAAAAATGCCACCATATACTTGAGAGACTATGAGAGCAGAAAAGGGCAAATAATATATTAGCATTACTTTGAAAATGCTTTTGGCATTATAAGCCTACAGAAAAGATTGCAGAAACCCCTAGGAGTCTCCAGACCATCCACTGAGAAATATTTGTGAGTGTTGTGTACGTATTTCAGCTTCTGAGTTCAAATGATTATATTCTGCACCTAGTTGTGATAATGTTAGGAAAGGTGATATCAAGATTATGTTCTTTATATTCTCTGACAAATCTCTGGAGAACACAGGATCTCTCTTACAGGTTATGTACAGTTAGCAGTAAGTAATATTGTTAGCGCCACTCCAAAGGTCATTTTCACCTGCAATATTTACTAGATGAAATTGCCACTCCGGCTTGTGCTTCTGTATCATGGCTAATTAAGATGACTGAGGGCACTAGCTGTTCTGTCTTTATTAGACCCTGAGGGGGATATAGTCTTTGAGTGATTTTATTATCCCACAATGTAAGAAAGTTCTCCAGAGATTTTACCTCTGTCTCCCAGGAAAGAAACAGACAAGCATTATGAGGCTGGACAGGACATCCTGACTCTTAGATACTCAAGAGTGAGGGAAGAATTGCTCAGTGGCTGGAAGTGGGGACACTCAGAGATGGGCCTGGGCAGTCCAGATACAAGTTCATGAAACTGGGGAGTCAGGATTAGTGCAATACAGTGTCAGAGCCACAGAGACCCAGAACCAAATCCTCATGGGCAGGGAATAGGTAAATAATCTTAGAGCCATGCAATGGAATGTTTAAAACCAGCAAAATCAATGGCCTACAGTATAGGAAATACTGTGGATAAATCTCAGTAACATAACATTGAGTGAAAAAAGCAAATCTTAGACTACTTCATGCAGTGTGATACCCAATAATAAAACACTAAGCCAAAAAAATTGTTTCAGATTAAATAACAAAGCAGGGGAGTGATAAACACATGCAGTTATTTTGTAGGGAAGGCAGAGGGATGAGAGGAGGAAGAAAAGATCGATTTAAATAATTGAGAGTGATGTAGTATCAAGTTATGTTTATTTATTAAACAAAATAAAACAAGGTCATGCAAGAGTCAAAAAATCAAGGATAATAATCCAATTCTATGCACCTGAAGTTCAAAAGATTAAGTTACCTCTCACATATGAAGTGCTTATTGAATAATTTGTTTCCAAATATTAAAAAATAAATATCATTTTTCTAAGTGTTAATTCTTGTGATATTCTTACAGACCAATAAAATGGTAATATGCAAACAAATTTTTAACTTGAAAGAAAAGACTAAGGGAATTTTCAAAACCTGAGATTTCTATTGAAACAAAACATGAAAAAGGAATGTCATGCCTACTTACCTTTTATTTCCTGTTTCAGTGAAAAATGACTTAGTAGAAATAAACAATATATATTTTTAAAGTATGTTTTTGATCTCTGTTTGAATTAAATTAGTATTACTTTTCCTCTAAAGAGTAACTATATGTTAGTTACTTTGTTATTTTTCTTTTTTTCCCTCATGTTGGCCACATTTCCAACCTCTAAATTAATACATGTATCTAATAGACACACACACAGACACACACATACATATACACGGAGAGAGATATGTATGTATGTGTGTGTATATATATACATATTAGTAGAAATATTGTACTTCTCATAATATAATATTCAGTTAAAGATAACTGTTTTCTGGTTAGGCAACTGATCAAACGATTGACCATTTAGAATAATAAACAACAGAATTTTTCAATTCAGGAAAGAAGTTGTCGTCCGGGTGAGAGTCGTTACAAAGAAAGACCTGAGTTAAGATGGAAATTAAATATTTACATCAGAACTGGGTGTGGTGGCTCACACTTGTAATCCCAGTTCTTTGGGAAGCCTAAATGGGAGAATCACTTGAGCCCTGAGTTCAACGCTGCAGTGAACCGTGTTTGTGCCACTGCACTCTAGCCTTGGTGTCAGAATAAGACCCTGTCCTTAAAAAACATAAACATCAAATAAACATCTATATCTACTTTTGGTCTCTCTTAATAAACTAACTAAAATGGCAGCAAAGTAATTTTTTTTTAAAATTATACTTTAAGTTCTAGGGTACATGTGCACAACGTGCAGGTTTTTTACATATGTATACTTGTGCCATGTTGCTGTGCTGCACCCATCAACTCGTCAGCACCCATCAACTCGTCATTTACATCAGGTATAACTCCCAATGCCATCCCTTCCCTCTCCCCCTCCCCATAATAGGCCCCATGTGTGATGTTCCCCTTCCTGTGTCCAAGTGATCTCATTGTTCAGTTCGCACCTATGAGTGAGAACATGCGGTGTTTGGTTTTCTGTTCTTGTGATAGTTTGCTGAGAATGATGGTTTCCAGCTGCATCCATGTCCCTACAAAGGACACGAACTCATCCTTTTTTATGGCTGCAGAGTATTCCATGGTGTATATGTGCCACATTTTCTTAATCCAGTCTGTCATTGATGGACATTTGGGTTGATTCCAAGTCTTTGCTATTGTGAATAGTGCCGCAATAAACATATGTGTGCATGTGTCTTTATAGCAGCATGATTTATAATCCTTTGGGTATATCCCCAGTAATGGGATGGCTGGATCATATGGTATTTCTAGTTCTAGATCCTTGAGGAATCACCATACTGTTTTCCACAATGGTTGAACCAGTTTACAATCCCACCAACAGTGTAAAAGTGTTCCTATTTCTCCACATCCTCTCCAGCACCTGTTGTTTCCTGACTTTTTAATGATTGCTATTCTAACTGGTGTGAGATGGTATTTCATTGTGGTTTTGATTTGCATTTCTCTGATGGCCAGTGATGACAAGCATTTTTTCATGTGTCTGTTGGCTGAATGCATGTCTTCTTTTGAGAAATGTCTATTCATATCCTTTGCCCACTTTTTGATGGGGTTGTTTGTTTTTTTTCTTGTAAATTTGTTTGAGTTCTGTGTAGGTTCTGGATATTAGCCCTTTGTCAGATGAGTAGATTGCAAAAATTTTCTCCCATTCTGTAGGTTGCCTGTTCACTCTGATGGTAGTTTCTTTTGCTGTGCAGAAGCTCTTTAGTTTAATTAGATCCCATTTGTCAATTATGGCTTTTGTTGCCATTGCTTTTGGTGTTTTAGACGTGAAGTCCTTGCCCATGCCTATGTCCTGAATGGTATTACCTAGGTTTTCTTCTAGGGTTTTTATGGTTTTAGGTCTAACATTTAAGTCTCTAACCCATCTTGAATTAATTTTCGTATAAGGAGTAAGGAAAGGATCCAGTTTCAGCTTTCTACTTATGGCTAGCCAATTTTCCCAGCACCATTTATAAATAGGGAATCCTTTCCCCATTTCTTGTTTTTCTCAGGTTTGTCAAAGATTGGATGGCTGTAGATGTGTGGTATTATTTCTGAGGACTCTGTTCTGTTTCATTGGTCTATATCTCTGTTTTGGAGGACACAAAAAAATTGGAAGAACATTCCATGCTCATGGATAGGAAGAGTCAATATCGTGAAAATGGCCATACTGCCCAAAGTAATCTATAGATTCAATGCCATCCCCATTAAGCTACCAATGACTTTCTTCACAGAATTGGAAAAAACTGCTTTAAAGTTCATATGGAACCAAAAACCTGGCATTGCCAAGACAATCCTAGGTCAAAAGAACAAAGCTGGAGGCATCACGCTACCTGACTTCAAACTGTACTACAAGGTTACAGTAACCAAAACAGCATGGTACTGGTAGCAAAGTAATTTTTAAAACATAAACCTATATAGAACAGAAAGAGAGGAGAAAATAGAAGCAAAATTTTGGAAGCTGAAAAGAATGGTAATTGTATTACAAACTTGAGAAAAATAAAGTCCAGTCACCAGTTGGGAAAACTGAATATCATACACATTGGTTCCATAGAATGTCCAAGAAAGTTAGAAGTATGTGACCTCAAGTTCATTTAGAGGTAGGGATAGTAGGAAAGGAGAACTAGTGGAAAACCTATTTTAGCCCCAGAACTCCTCTTTCATGTGGGGAGAGAGAAAATTAACTGCTCTTTCTCCACCCCAGCAGAAATTCTGTAGGTTCATTATCTGGGCAGGGTTAAATATGAGGATTTTGAACTGGAAGACATCAGGCACAGTTAAGGACAGGTATATTCCTGTACTCAAAGTTTTTCATCTCATGTTGTTTCTAACCACCGAAAAGGCTCTACAATCAATGACGGTTATATACTTGAAAAGCGCCTTTTTTTTTTTTTTTCCCAGACAGAGCCTTGCTCTGTCTCCCAGGCTGGAGTGCAGTGGTACAATCTTGGCTCACTAAAAGCTCCACTTCCTGGGTTCATGCCATTCTCCTGCCTCAGCCTCCCGAGTAGCTGGGACTACAGGCGCCCGCCACTACGCCTGGCTAATTTTTTGTATTTTTAGTACAGATGGAGTTTCACCATGTTAGTCAGGATGGTTTCGATCTCCTGACCTCGTGATCCGCCCGCCTCAGCCTCCCAAAGTGCTGGGATTACAGGCGTGAGCCAGTGCGCCCGGCCTATGATCTTTAAAAAGATAAAAATCAAGACAAACACACAAGGAAAAACACTTGAAAGAAAGGGAGACTACCTGGTTCTAAGAAACTTTCAGAAAATTATGGTAAACATTCTCAGCGAGCCAGGAGAAATTTTCCAGAAATGAACATTATGAATTTCTAAGTGAAAAGGATTTACAATGAAAATAAAGTTGGCCGGGCACAGTGGCTCATGCCTGTAATCCTAGCACTTTGGGAGGCTGTGGTGGGCAGATTACCTGAGGTCAGAAGTTTGAGGCCAGCTTAGCCAACATGGTGAAACCCTGTCTCTACTAAAAATACAAAAATTAGCCAGGTGTGGTGGCATGTGCCTGTAACTGCAGCTACCTGGGAGGCTGAGGCAGGAGAATCGCTGGAACCCTGGTGGTGGAGGCTGCCGTGAGCCGAGATTGTGCCACTGGTACTCTAGCCTGAGTAACAGAGTAAGACTTCATGTAGAAAGAAAAAGAGAGAGCGAGAGAGAGAGAGAGAGAGAGAGAGAGGAAAATAAACTTAAATTTTCACAATCTGAAAACCAGAGGAAAATCCCGAATGCTGAAAGATGAAAAAATGAGGTGTTGGGGATAGGCAACAAACTAAAGATGAGAAATCAGATTGGCTTCAAACTTCTCATTTCAAGCAATGGAAAGCAAAAAGAAAATGTGCTATGTCTTCAAAATTCTGAAATTTTGATTTAATGTAATTTCCAAAGTAGAATCTGATATATGAAGAAACCATCAATGATATATTAGAGTGAAATAGGATCAACATGCTGTATTTTACAAATT
Organism: Chlorocebus sabaeus; assembly: GCF_047675955.1. Lineage (NCBI taxonomy): Eukaryota > Metazoa > Chordata > Mammalia > Primates > Cercopithecidae > Chlorocebus > Chlorocebus sabaeus. The sequence continues at coordinate 41,737,342 of NC_132904.1, read as the reverse complement.
GTATCTGCCCTGCCCTGCTCCCTCCTTCTGGAAAATATTTCACTAAAGTGAAGTAGAAAGCAAAAAAAAAAAGGAGGAAGGGAAGACATGGGATTTAGGAAACAAGGGCTCCAGTGCCAAAGAATAGTAAAGAAAACACCTGCCACGAGAATGAAGAAATTCTTCTTCATGGAGAACCACCTGGTCTTCAGATGTCTCTGCCAGAAACACGTCTTAAATCTAGGTGGTGATCCATGTCCTGAAGTCTTAGGAATGATGAAATAGATACAATGTCTGTGTCTTTAGAGGTGATGTAAACATTGGCTAAGGGTTTGCAGCTGAAGTATAGTTCAGAGGAAAATGAACCAGGGAAGAAATAAAAAATCCAAGGCGAAGGAAACATTCATGAGAAAAGTAATCATAGTTTACCACATGACTATTTGTGAACACTGTTTACATATAACTAAGGACTGAATACCACTCCACCCCCCCCCCCCCCCCGCAAATGCATATGTTGAAGCTCTAACCTCCAATATGACTGTATTTGGAGATGGAGCCTTTAGGAGAGAATTAAGTTTAAATGAGACCTTAAGGGTGTTGCTCTGATATAGTTTGGATATTTTTCACCCCAGACTCTCATGTTGAAGTGTAATCCCCAATGTTGGAGGTAGGGCCTAGTGAAAAGTGTTTGGGTCATGAGGCTGGATCCTTCAGGAATGGCTTTGTGCTCTCTCTGTGGTAACGAGTGAGCTCTCACTCTATTAATTCATACAAAAGTTGGATGTTTAAAAGAAGTGGCACCCCTCCCTTCATTCTCTCTTGCTACCCCTCTCACCATGTGACACGTCTGCTCCCTTTATTCCTTCTGCCATGATTGAAAGTTTCCTGAGGTCCTCAGCAGAAGTAGATGCTGACACTATGCTTCTTGTACAGCCTGTGGAACAGTGAGCCAAATAAACCTCTTTTCTTTATGAATTACCCAGCCTCAGATATTCCTTTATAGCAACACAAAACTGATTAACACAGACTCTAATCCAATAAGGATAGAGCCCTTATAAAGAGAAGACAAGACACTAGACACACACTCTCTCTGTCGCTCTTTCTTACGGCAGTCTGAGCCAACACACATATTCAAAATAATCTAAAGATTGCAAATTTATTTAACTGAAATTATGATATAAAAGATGGGAAAGAAAGTACTTTTTGTAGCAATGGAAACAAGAAAAATAGCAAAATAATTATTTAATTATAGTAATAAATCAATAGCCATTACTTATTGGTGTAAAATCAAGAAGTAACAATACAATGTAATTATTTAGGGACATGAAATTAAATTGTAAACCAAAGTTCAGAGAAGAAAGCTGAAAACGTTGCCTCTGGAGAGATGGAAATAAGTGAGAAAATGGGAATGGGAAAAGATACAGGACTTTAAGTTTTAAAATAAAACATGTATTATTTATTTAAATACTTCTTTTTAAAATTATGTACATGTTATATTTTAAAGATAATAAAAAATGAAATTTGTTTGTACGCATGAGAGAGAAAGAGAGAAATAAGTTTGTCCTCTCAAAAGAAAACTGTGTCTGAATTTCAGTTGCTTATTTTGTAGGTGTGTCTAAATTGGATCTTAGAAAGTAGATAGAAACACATTTTTCCTGTAATTTAATTTATGAAAATATGAAATTCATAAAGCTGGATCTAGAAGTGCTGTGACCTGCCTTCTTAAAGTCTAAGATCTAGTGGGACAAGTGAATCTGCTTCTTCATGGACTCCAGGTGGCCTCTCATCCCTGTGGCAAGAGGAAGGAAAGTACTAATTCCCTCAAATGAGCTTTCATTTTAGAGCTGTGCATGGCATCATCCTCATTAGAAACTAATCACTAAGAGTGGGGAAGAAATATAGAAATATATTCCTGAAAGAAAACCATGTGAATAGATATTCACCCAGTGACTGGCCAAAACACACACACACACTCACACTCACACACACTCACACACACACACACGGACACAATGTCAATTAGAAAAGCTAAGCCCTGTAGGTTCACAATCAAATGTCAGTTGGCTCTTTCTCACAACATCTTTCACTATAATAATGTTATCACTCGACATGAAAGCCCAGCAGTTCCAAATTGTCTTCAACTTATTTCTGCTTTTGACTGTTGATATTTAAACATTTGCTAAGTTCAATAAAGTCTACTGCTTCAGTAACTAATTTATTCCAGCATGATATAGTTCAGTATCTCATTGCTGCTTGATTAAATTATTGCAGTTCCTCATTACTGGTTTAACTCAAGTTGGATTTTCTGTTTTTTTTTTTTTCACCTCACTCTCACAATCACACCGTTCTTATCATTTTCTATTTTTTCTTAAGTATTTCACATATTTTCCCAAAACTATAATAGCTTAAAACTAAAAACAAGCTTATTATTTATATTTAATAAACTTTAGTTCTTTAACAGGATGTAATATTATATAACTCTTAGAATTACAATTCTCAAGAATGTAGGGGTTATAGGCATATTATGGTGTAATATTAAAGAAATAAAAAAGCACACAACCTAGTTGTCACAATGTTATGCATGGTGCACCATTAGCACCTGAATGAAGAAAGAAATTAATTCACAAACAGCTTGATGTGATGTTAGAATTAAATGTTTTCTTTATATTTTTCTTTAACATCCATGATAAGACATCTGTGGTAAAGACTTCCAGTGCTCAAACATACTGATAGTCTGTCTGCACCTATGGACATTTGAGACATTTGTGCTTCTCAGTCCTTTTGCAGCCAGGTGAGATCATTTGATTGGTTCTGTCCAATGGCCTGTGATAGAAGCAACATAGGACATTTTCATGCTGAAGCATTTGATTCCTGGGGTGAACCTCTCTAGCTCTGTTTCTTCCCTTGGCACAGTGATCAGAGAGTCATTTTCCTGTGGAGACGGGAGCCACAGGATGTAAGCACCTTGGGTCACATAGTCACTTTACAGGGGACGATTGCCCTGCTGAGTCATCCAGGCCACTGTGCACTGGACATGCGTGATAAATAAACCTTTGTTTTATTAACATAATGATTTTATGTGTTTATTTGTTTAAGCAAGATAAGTTAGCTTCTCCTGATTAACACATCTTTTAAATGATGAAAGTGATAAAGCAAAAATACTTGATAATCAAATGAAGAAAAATTCTTTTACATGCTTAAATAAATAGAAATCACAATTACAATTGTCCTGAGGTTTTAAATCCATTTAGAAATAAAGTAGATTAATTTTAAAATATATTTTAAAATGAATTAATTTTCTGCTGAAAAATACTAATTTGGATTTATTTTGCACTTTCTTTATGTCTGGATTGATTATTCCTTAATAATAGAATTGTCATATTCCTTAATAATAGAATTGTCGTAAGGAATAATAGAATAGATTATTCCTTAACTAATAGAATTGTCGTAAAAGATAGCCGTGCTTTTATTTAAGTCCAACAGTAATTCAGTTTGATGTGTTTGTTCATTCATTTATTCTTTTGTTAATTTATGTAAAATATCTTAATTGAAAACCTACCACTGTCAGACACTGTTCTAAGTACTCAGAATACAAATAACAGTAACCAAGATAACTGCATTTAATAACTCTCTTTTTTCTGTTCTATAAATTATTTGAAGCATTTTATCTCATTTGATTCTTGTATTTATGATGAGCCTGGTTATTATTCTAATCTTGGGTAAAGAATCTGAGTCCTAGAGAATTCAAGTAATGTTCATGAAGTACCACAACTGATAAATGAAAAACCTAGGATTCAAATCCATGTCTGAAACCAACATGTAACCTCTTTTGTTCATGTTAAGTGTTACTATAAACCCCAGTTTTCAGTTTACATTTATTGCCCTATTTTATATAAATATAATACCCTATCACTCTTCAAGGTATTCTGGTGTGGAAGATAAAATAGATGGCCATTTACTCATGCTTTATAGCTTCACATGGTCTCTGCTCACAGGATAGGGAAAGTTCAACCATGTCCAGAGGTATTTTCAAGGGTAATCAAACATAAAGGTAACATTGAAAGACCAGTAAATATTCCTAGTTTGTTGTTATCTTATGTAGTAGAGGAGTCTCAACAGAAAAGGGCACTTTAGGAAAAACAAAAAATAAGCAGGAAATTGGAGTAGTGATACATAAAGAAATGCAGTGACAGCCAAGAAATGTCAATGAAGAACCCAACTGTGCTAATTTGCTGTCAAGAAGACACACAACTGTACTTCATAATGTTAAAATTATGTATGACTTTCCCAAGCTTGTTTATTTACTGGATTATGCAAGAGTACCCAGATGGCTAGTCAAGGTCATATGGACAAGTGGCATAGTACAGAATGTTGACTGAAAAGAGCAATATCACTGCTAAATAAGAATAATCAGTCTCTGAACATCACACTCAGTGCATTTGTGAGCCAACACATAGATCAAGAGTGAAATACTCTGAGTTTATTTTGTGACTACAGACATCAGCCATGGTGGCCCTCTGTCAGATTATAAATTTGGAAAGTTACTTCATATTTTACTTGACTGACCAGTAGTTATTATCTGATTTATGCCCATAGTTGATCTAAATAAATAAATAAAAAAAGAAATGGGAGAGAAGAAGAGAGAAAAGAATTGTAAGACAGTGTCTACTGCAAAGATATATAGACAAACCAGATTTCAATTCTTCTATCTTAGTAGTTATGGCACATGTGGGAAATGTTTAGTAACAGCCTCAATTGTCAGTTTTCTCACTTATAAAGTAGAGAGTATATCATTTCGTTAGAACTGTTGGGGGGATGGTAGGTGCATATATGAAAAAATAAAATAATTTTCAAAATGAGTCAACAATACAATGAATTCATATACAATTTAATGTTACTTGGGTTGGATACTTTTAAGTATTATGTTCAATGCAAAGCAAATAATCCTGTGCTCTACACCAAGATCAGCCCATTTCTAGAGGACTGATACTGACAATTGCCAGCAAATAATAATGAATATTGCCAGTCAGGGACTCATTTGGGGGATAGTGAAGGCCCTAGAATCCATGACATATGAAAATTTTAAAATAGTAAAAAGAAATGTGGATATTTAGGTTTTATCTGGAAAAACATGGGCGAACCTATCTATCTATAAATACTCGAAAGGCTTTCACAATCAATCAGCATAAGTAAATCAATCCAATAGTAGATGTCCTGGGAGTTAGGTTTGGTATAATAATTATAACAGTCCATAATTTGTAGATTTAAGGGTGTGCTTTAAGTGGCTGGGTAACCATTTACAAGGGCATGAGAGAAACTAGCAAACATTTTTAAAAAGTTGAAATTCTTGAATTCTAAGAATTCTTCCAACTCTCATATGTTTCTTCATGCCAACTAGTTTACAGTGAAACAATATATTTGAAATGTCATGCATCCACTAGAAGTTTATGCAAAAAATGAAATAGAAACAAAATTGTGGAGGACAAAGATGTAAAAAATAAGATGGATAATATACATTGCAGAAAAAAATCAGTTAAAAATTATTAACAAAATAATTTAAGAGACATTTTAGGACTTAAGAACTTGACTTTCTAGATTGAAAGGGCTCACAAAACAATGAAAAAAATATGAAAGCATAAAATCATACTGAAGCAGACATACCATTGTGGATGTTCCTAACACTGAGAATAATGTGAAAAACCTAACGCCTTTCAGAGGGTGGGATCAAAAAAGGCCACATACTAAGGTGTCAAGAAGCAAAATTGCTTTGGACTTCTTTTTTCTAATTTTTGGAGTTTGAAGTACTTTGATTTCTTAGAATATCGGAATGTATTTTCTGCTCTTCTTGTAAAGTAGAAAAATTAAAAACACTTTTATATTCCAAATTATTTTTCTTTTTTGAATATAAATCTTTTTTTAAATCCAGGGTTGGCAAAATAAAGCCTGCAGTACAAATCTGGTTCTTTGCCTAGTTTAATAATGACCTGTGACCTACTAGTTTTGACATACTAATGACAACTTAAGTAGCTGAAAATATCAAAAGAAGAATAATATTTTATGACACATAAGTATTATATTAAAATTCAATTTCAGTATGGATAAAGTTTTATTGGAAAATAATATGTTTGTTCATTAATATATTATCTATAACTGCTTTGACAATGCAATGGAAGAGTAATTGCAGCAGAGGTGATATATGGCAAAGTAGTAGCAGACTACAATCACAATACTACAGTGATAATTGACCGACATTTCCAGTATTGTTTTGCCACAGCATTTTAGTTATTATACTTGTTTAGTGCTTCTCATCTTATTTTGCAGGTGCATACCAATCATGACAAAATAAGAGGAGAAAAGTGGACTTTGAATAATGTGCTCATCAGCCACAGTACACTATAGTTTGTTTTGTTATTGAATTTGATGGCAGAACATGAAAGTTTTTATGTGGTAACACTAAAGGCATGCTAAAATAATACATCATACATTAATATTACCTGATAAAGCACTTGTCAGATATTCCCAACTCCCAAGAAAACAATGGTCGGAAATATTAGAAAATTTAAAATGTTTATCAGGGCAGAATTTCTTCATAAAAATTAAAAAATCAAAATGCGCCTGCTAGTAAAGTAATCTTTCATGTAGCTCAATTGTTAGTTGAGCAAAGAAAACCATTTGCTGATAGGTACTAAATTGCGTTTGGTAGCAGTTGCTGAAGAAATGTGAACAAAGAAATACACTTTTGAAAAGGTTGGCCTTTTGCTGAGAGGAGCATATAAAATATATTGTAATTGACATTCATAGTGAATTTTTTAAAACACAAATGATTTTTGTGGCTTCCCTTGTCTCTTGAAAGGACTGATATTGCTAAGTTATTGTTTATTCAGGGAGTCAACAATAAGTCACTGAGAATTCACCTCCATGAAGTAGTTTGTGGAAAACTATGACTCCACCATGTGTTATTGAACTGATAGTGACAGTAGTACACTTTATTTGCTCTTGTATATTCTCTCATGCTCTCACTCATTGTGAAATCATTATATATATAAAATGTGTGTGTACTTAATGTGAAATATCAACAATAGATATTTGAATTACAAGAAATGTTAATTTGTCTTGTATAACTGCCATGATGTCAAAAGTTAAATCAAGTAGAGACACCTTCATTCTAACACAGACTTGCTGCAGAAAATTTTCTGAGCTCAAATTACAGTTCCAGCAGCATTACTTGGATTTCAAATCAAGTGCCAAGGACATTTTTATATATCAAAATCTATTTAACAGGGAAATTTGGATATTTCTACCAAATATTCAATTAGAAGTAATTATCTCAAAGAAATGACAAGCAATGAGTTAAGTATTAATCTATAAGAAGTACATAAATGTCTTCAAATTAATGAAAGTGCTCAATTAAAATCATATGCTTGTAGATGGATAGAATAGTACCTATATATGTGAAAACACACTTTTAAATATGAGATACTATACAATGTTATTAAAAATCACCATTAACCAATGAACATATGTAACTGATTTTGATAAAAGGGAATACTGACTCTGGATCCAATTAAGCAAAATATTATCCCTCCCCAGAGGAATTATATTATTCTTTTTTAACTTTTATTTTAAGTTCAGGGGTACATGCACAGGTTTTTTACATAGGTCAACTTGGTTATGGGAGTTTGCTGTACAGATTATTTCATCATCCAGGTATTAAGCATAGTACCTATTAGTTATTTTTTCTGATCCTTTCCCTCCTCCCACCCTTCACCCTCCTATGGGTCCCAATGTGTGTTGTTCCCCTCTATGTGTACATGTGTTGTCATCATTTAGTTCCCACTTATAGTGAGAACATGTGGTATTTCATTTTCTCTTCCTGCATTAGTTTGCTAAGGATAATGGCTTCCAATTTCATCCATGTTCCTGCAAAAGATGTGATCTTCTTCTTTTAATGACTGTGTAGTATTACATGGTGTATATTATGTATCATGTTTTCTTTGCCCAGTCTATCACTGATTAGCATTTAGGTTGATTTGATGTCTTTGCTATTGTGAATAATGTTATAATTAACATACTCATGCATGTATCTTTATAATACAATAATTTACATTACTTTGGGTATATGCTCAGTAATGGGATTGCTGGGTTGAATGGTATTTCTGTCTTTAGGTCTTTGAGGAATCATCACACCATCTTCCACAATGGTTAAACTAATTTACACTCCAACCAACAGTGTATAAGTATCACTTTCTTTCCACAACCTCAACAGCATCTGTTATTTTTTGACTCTTCAATAGTAGCCATTTTGACTGGTGTGAGATGGTTTCTCCTTGTGGTTTTGATTTGCATTTCTCTAATTATCAATGATATTGAGCTTTCCTCATATGCTTGTTGGCTGTATGTATGTCTTTTTATGAAAAGTGTCTGTTCATGCCCTTTGCCAACTTTTTAATGGGGTTGTTTGTTTTTATCTTGTAAATTTGTATAAGTTCCTTATAGGTGCTGGATATTAGACATTTGTTAGATGCATAGTTTGCAAATATTTTCTTCTATTCTTTAGGTTGTTCATCTGTGATACACTTGAACACACTCTTTAGTTAAATTAAATGTCATTTGTCAATTTTTGCGTACATTGTGATCGCTTTTGGCATCTTCATTAGGAAATCTTTGCCTGTGTATAGTCCTGAATGGTATTGCTTAGATTTTCTTCTAGTGTTTTTGTAGTTTTGGGTTTTACATTTAAGTCATTAATCCATCTTGAATTAGTTTTTGCATATAGTATAAGAAAGTTGTTCAGTTTTAATCTTCTGCATATGACAGAAGTTATCCCAGCACCATTTATTGAGTAAGGGATTATTTCCCTATTGCTTATTTCTGTCATGTTTGTCAAAGATCAGATAGTTGTAGGTATGCTATCTTCTTTCTGGGTTTTGTAGTCTGTTCCATTGGTCTACATGTCTGCTTTTGTACCAGTACCATGTTGTTTTAGTTACTGTAGCCTCGTAGTATAATTTGAAGTTAGGTAGTGTGATGCCTCCAGCTTTATTATTTTTATTTAGCATTGCCTTGGCTATTTGAGCTCTCTTTCAGTTCCGTATGAAACTAGAAAAATAACATTTTCTAGTTCTGTGAAGAATGCCAATGGAAGTTTAATAGGAATAGCATTGAATCTATAAATTGCTTTGGGGAGTATGGCCATTTTATAAATATTGATTCTTCCTATCCATGAGCATGAAATAGTTTTACAAGTGTTTTTGCCATCTCTGATTTCTTTGGGCAGTGGTTTATAGTCCATCTTGTAGAGATCTTTGACCTCCCTAGTTAGCTGTATTCCTAGATATTTTGTGCTTTTTGTAGCAGTGGTGAATGGGAGTTTGCTCCCAATTTGGATGTCAGCTTGATTGTTAGTATATGAAAATGTTAGTGATTTTTGCACATTGATTTTGTATCCTGAGACTGCTGATTTTTTCTTTTTCTTTTTTTTTTTTTTTTTACCAGATTAAGAAGCTTTTAGACTGAGGCTATGGGATTTCTAGATAAAGGATTATGTCATTTGTAAACAGGGATAGTTTGACTTCTTCTCTATTTGGATGCCCTTTCCTTCTTTCTCTTGCCTGACTTCCCTGGCCAGGAGTTCCAATACTATGTTGAATAGGAGTGGTGCGAGAGGGCATTCTTGTCTGGTGCTGGTTTTCAAGAGGAATGCTTCCAGCTTTTGCCTATTCAGTATGTTGTTGACTGTGGGTCTGTCATAATATCTCTTATTATTTTGAGGTATGTTACTTCAGTACATATTTTACTGAGAATTTTTAACATAAATGAGTGTTGAATTTTATGGAAAACCTTTTTTGCATCTGTTGAGATAATCATGTAGTTTTTGTCTTTGGTTCTATTTATGTGATGAAACACATTTATTCATTGCATGTGTTGAACCAACCTTGCATCCTGGGGATATAGCCTACTTGATCATGGGGGATAAGGTTTTTGATGTGCTGATTGATTCAGTTTGCTGGTATTTTGTTGATCAACATTGATGGGCATAAAGGATACTGGCCTGAAGTTTCCTTTTTTGGTTGTACTTCTGCCAGATTTTGGTATCAGGATAATGCTGGCCTCACAGAATGAATTACAGAGGAGTCCGTCCTCCTCAAACTTTTGGAATAGTTTTAGTAGGAATGGTACCAGCTCTCTTTTCTACATCTGATAAAATTCATCTATGAATCTGTCTATTCATGGCCTTTTTTGGTTGGTAGGCTATTTATTACTGCCTCAGTTTTAGAGCTCATTATTGGTCTGTTCAGAGATTCAATTTCCTCCTGGTTCAGTCTGGGGAGGGTGTATGTGTCCAGGAATGTATCCATTTCTTCTAGATATTCTAGTTTATGTGCATAGAGGTGTTCATAAGACTCTCAGATATTTGTTTGTATATTTGTGGGGTCAGTCATAACATCACCCTTGTTGTTTCTGATTGTGTTTATTTGAATTGTTTCTTCTTTATTAGACTAGCTAGTGGTCTATTTATTTTATTAATTTTTTTTTTTCAGAAAATCAGATCCTAAATTCACTGATCTTTTGAATGGTTTTTCATGTCTCTGTCTCTTTTATTTCCTGTCTTCTGTTAGCTTTGGAATTTGTCTGCTCTTGTTTCTCTAGTTCTTTAATTCGTGATGCTAGGTTGTTAACTTGAGATCTTTCTACCTTTTTGATGTGGGCAATTAGTGCTATAAATTTCTCCATTGACACTGCCTTAGATATGTGCCAGAGATTTTGGTATGCTGTATCTTTGTTCTCATTAGTTTCAAAGAACTTCTTGATTTCTTCCTTAGTTTCATTATTTATTCAAAAGTCGTTCTGGAGCAGATTATTCAATTTCTATGTAGTGTTATGGTTTTTAGGTAATTTCTAACTTTTCATTTCTAATTTGATTGTGCTGTGGTCTGAGATACTTTGTTATAATTTTAGTTCTTTTGCATTTGCTGAGGAGTGTTTTACTTCTAATCATGTGATTGATTTTAGGGCATGTGCCATGTGGTGATAACAATAATATATATTCTGTCATTTTTGGGTGGAGAGTTTTATAGGTATCAGGTCCATTTGATCCAGTGCTGGATTAAGGGTCCTGAATATCTTTGTTAATTTTCTGTCTAGATAATCTGTCTAATTATCAGTGGGGTGTTAAAATCTCCCACTATTGTTGTGTGGGAGTCTAAATCTCTTTGAAGGTCTCTAAGAACTTGCTTTCTGAATGTGCGTGCTACTGTGTTAGGTGTATATATATTTAGAAGAGTTAGATTTTCTTGTTGAATTGAACCCTTTACCATTATGCAATACCCTTCTTTGTCTTTTTTTTAATCTTTGTTGGTTTAAAGTCTCTTTTGTCAGAAACTAGGATTGCAACATCTACTTCTTTCTGTTTCCATTTGCTTGGTAGATTTTTCTTCATCACTTTATTTTGAGCCTACATGTGTCATTGCATGTGAAATTGGTCTCTTAGAGGCAGCATACCAATGGGTCTTGGTTATTTATCCAGATTGCCCTTCTGTGTCTTTTAATCGGGTCATTTAGCTCATTTACATTCAAGGTCAGTATTGATATGTGTGGATTTCATTGTGTCGTCATGGTGTTAGCAGGTTATTTTGCAGACTTGTTTATGTGGTTGCTTTACAGTGTCACTGATCTGTGTAGTTCAGTGTGTTTTTGTAGTGGCTGGTAATGTTTTTACTTTACATATTTAGTGCTTCTTTCAGGAACTCTTGTAAGGTCTGATGGTAACAAATTCAGTCAGAATTTGCTTTTCTAAAAATTATCTTATTTTTTCTTTGCTTGTGAAGCTTGGTTTGATCAGATAGGAAATTCTATGTTAGAATTTCCTTTCTTTAGAAATGTTAAATATCGGTACCCAATCTTTTCTGTCTTGTAAGGTTTCAACTGAGAGGTCCACTGTTAGTCTGATGGGATTCCCTGTATAGGTGACTTGGCCTTTTTCTCGAACTTTGACTTTTTTTTTTATTTTGACTTTGGAGAATCTGATGGTTACATATCTTGGGGATGATTTTTTCATGGAGTATTTTGCTATGGTTCTCTGCATTTCCTGAATTTGAATGTAGGTCTTTCTAGCTGGATTAAGGAATTTCTGATGGATGATATCCTGAAATATGATTTCCAAGTTGGTTCCATTCTCCTCATCTCTTTCACGTACACCAATCATTCATAGATTTGGTCTCTTTACATAATTCCATATTTCTCAGATATTTCATTCATTCCTTTTCATTATTTTTCTTTATTCTTTTCTTCAGAAAGACAGTCTTCCAAATCTGAGATTCTTTCCTCTGCTTGGTCTATTCTGCTATCAATAGTTGTGATTGCATTATGAAATTATTATAGTTTGTTTTTCAGCTCTATCAGATCTGTTACAGTTTTCTTTGTATTGGTTATTTTTCAGTCAGCTCCTACAGTATTTTATCATGCTTTTTAATTACCTTGCATTGGGTTACAACATACTTGTTCAGTTCAGTGAACTCTGTTCCTATCCATATTCTGAATTCTACTCCTGTCATTTCAGCCACCTCAGCTTCAGTCTGGTTCCAAATGTTTGCTGGAGAGGTAATGCAGTCATTTGGAGAAAATAGGGCACTCTGGCTTTTTGAGGTTTCAGCATTCTTGTGCTGATTCTTCCTCATCTTTCTGGGCTTATCTACCTTTAATCTTTGAGGTTGCTGACCTTTGGATTTTTTTTTCTTTTATTTTATCCTATATGATGACCTTGAGGGTTTGATTGTAGTATAAGGTGGATTCAGACAACTGGCTTCATTTCTGGAAGATTTTAGGGGTCCAATATTTAGCCCCCAACTCCTGTATTGCATGGTCTAACTCTAGGGAACTTGTACTGATCCCTGAATTTGTTCTCTGGCTTCTTGAGGGTTGAAGTCTCCCAAAATGGGGGGACCAAGCTGCTGTAGCTGCAGCAGAGTGCTACCAGATACAGGGATGCCTGCCTCTCTGTGGGCATTCACCATAAGGGTGGAAGCAAGGCAGCTGAAAAGAGGGATTGGGGGACCCCTTCTGGATACTGTGTGCACTATTGCACTGGAAGTGGTGTTGATTTGGGGCAGCTTGCTGGCCAGGGCAAGTCTGGGTGCCTTCTCTGTGCCCCACAAGCAGGATTAATTGCTCGGTGTGTGCAAGAATCCCTTATTCTCCGTGTGTTAGCACAAGCACAGGGTGCTGGCAGGGGTGATTCCTCCCAGTCCTGTGCCTGCCAAGGCTGTGTCTGCAATGGTAATAGGCAGGGATCCTGGGATATACTGCATTCCCACATACTGGAAGGGCAAGTAAGGCAAAACCTGCCCATGCGGGCACACACCAGCAAAGTGATGTGATGAGTTGCCATGGCCTCAGGGGAAGCTGCGGTATGGGGAGGGAATGTGTAGGCTAGTGTGTCTGTAGCAGCTGCCTCTCTGGAGCTCTCCACCTGTCAGGCATGGTATTGGCTCAGAAGCTATGGTGTGGGCCCCTAGTGTACCCAAGACTACCCTGGAAGCATGCATGGCCTGGCTGGGGCCCTGGGAGAGGTCAACAGACCAAGAAGTGCTCAGGTTGGACCACCCCATCTGGTGTGCAAGACCACCTTGCAGCTATCATGCACAACAGTTCCCCTAGGGCTAAAGTTTCTTATGGAGGCAAGTCAAGCCTAGAGAGATAGCTGTCCCTAGCCACACTTCACCACAGATGCTTCTGCATCAAACCCTCTGGGCTCCACATCAACTAGCTTGTCTCTCCACTACTTTGCTTGCATCCTGGGGACTTCTTCCCAGAGAGATGCAGATCAGCAATCGCTCATTGCTATCAGCCCAGGATGGAGGTTCTGTACTGTGGGTCCAAGCCAGGGGTTCCCTGTCTGGTGACAAGCAGTCAGGGGGTATGTGGGACCCAAGGGAGATGAACTGGCCTCCTTTTCTTGGGCCGACTGTTGGAGGTGTGGATAAGGCACTTAAGGTCTCTTTGCACCTTTGTTAGTTAGAGGGTAGTAAGTATAGTTCCACTGCAGAGAGGCAGTGGCAGAGAGGCTTTCAGTAGCCTCTAGAGGCTCTGTTCAGGGAATTGCCAAGTTGCTATTGGCTTGAAAGCTCTGGTTGGGGGTGGATAGAGGCCTAAGCCTGGAGGACCTGTCCAGTAATTAGGTTTGGGAATGGGCACCTACATAACAATCTGGCCACTTTTCTTTATGGCTGCTGTCGTATGCTAGGGTCTGCTCCAGTCCCCAGTCACCTCGTTTTTCCAGTACCTGGAGGTATCACCAGTGAAACAGCAAAGATAGCAGCCTGCCTCTCTCTGGGAGCTCCATCCCAGGGAGGTATGGGTCTGTTGATGGCCTGAATGCACCTTTAGGAGGTGGCTGAAGACCTCAGTTGGGGGTTTCCTGCCAAGTCAGCAGGAACAAAATTGGGGTCCTGCTTTTAAAAGTAACCTCTCCACATTTTTCCAGAGCAGCTGTGATGTGCTGGGGGTCTGTTTCAGCCTCTAATCCCCTCAAATACTCTGAAGCCCAAAGACTGGAATGGCCAAGTCGCCCAAACAGCAAAGATGGCAGCCTGCCCCTCCCTCTGGGAGCTCTGTCCCAAGGACTATTCAAATCTCTGCTGGCCAGAGAACACTGACAGGGGTGGCTGGAGGCCCCAGTTGGGAAGTCCCGCCCAGTGAAGAGGAATGGGATTGGGGACCCACTTAAAGAAGCAGTTTGGCCATGTTTTGATACAACAGTTTTATTGTGCTGGGGGATCCCTCTGCCTTTGGTCAGTTTGGACTCTCCATAGCCCAAAGGCTGGATTGGCTAAGTCACCCAAACAGCAGAGATGGCAGCCAGCCCCTCCACCAAGGAGTTCTGTCCCCGGTAGGTGCAACATTGCTACCATTTGCTGGCTAGAATTCTAAGCCAGTGGGTCCTTTCCTGTCAGGTGCTGTGGAAGGGGGTCTACAGACTGTCACTACTTCTCACCCTGGATTCAGCTCCTCTCCTCAGGATATGTATGGGTGTCTAACCTCCCACTTTGCCAGAGTTTCAGTTACTTTTGCTGGGAGGACTGGAAAACCAGAGTATCTAAAGCTTCTAGGTCTCCACACATGCTTGAGTGGCTGCTATGCTGAGATCCCACATCGCTCAGTGTGTCACACTGAAGGTGCTGGTAGAGTGGGTTCATGAGGGGATCTCCTGACCTGAGGGTTGCAAAGATCTGTGGGAGAAGCATGGGTTCCTGGGATCGCACACTCATTCACTGTTTCCCTGGGCAGGCAAGGTTTCCTTGACCCTGTGTTGTTCCCAGGTGGGCCATCATCCTGCCTTGCTTTTCTCAGTTCTCTGTGGGTTAAGTTGTTTCCTTGATTAGTTTCAGTGCAAGTAACTGAATGTTTCCTTTGAAGGTGATGCATTTACTCACCCTTTTCATTCCTCTCTATGAGAGTCAATGAACACTAACTGCTTCTAGTCAACCATCTTGGCCACTCCCCCTATGTTATTCTTAATGGTAGTACTGTATTAAAAATTATGTTAAATATTATAATATTTTACATTTCATCAATTAAATTTTGTGTGTATAGTGTTATCTCTTGTTATGTAAGTGCTTACTTATGTAAAATTCTGTGTTTTGCATCTTGGTCTGCAAAGCCTAAACATTTTGGTCTTTTACAGAAAAAGTTTGCCAACTCCTCTTTTAATTTTTCATGATATAACTTTCTTAATGTTTAATATTAATCACAGTAATTATTTTATCATAATAATATTAATACTTAATAATATTGAAGTATTATATATAAATATTTTCATATTTATCTCTTTCATAAATAATTTATAAGTATTTATTGACCCATATACTTTACATAGCTAAAAATGTACCCTCATAAGTACTCTGGGAAACTATAGAAGACAAATTCATTTTTAGTTTTTCTACACAGGAAAAATGTCTTATTAGAAGGAAGTCTCAATTTTATTGTAAATATCCAAATACCAGAGACAAAAATTCTTTTTTTGCTTGGTTATTTTCATGCCTTCTGTTTATAAATGGGTTGATATGAACACGTTTCTACATAATAAAATGATTACTTAGAAGCGCAATTTAAAATGTTTTTTTCCCCCATATATCTGGTGGTTGTTTATAGCGTTCAGTGATATTTCTAGATCTCACCTTTTTTCATGGTAGAATAACAATTGTTGTTCCTTTGTAGAGGTTCCATCAGCCTGGGTTCCTGAGTAACCATAACACAAAACTGACTTGAGATGGACACGTAGCCTGAGTAAGAAATAAGAATTGGAGGTTCTTGAATTACTACAAAATAACCTAAGTTATCCATATTATTATACTTCATGGTTGTGAATTTTCTGAACCACTTTTAACACATAAACAAACCAACAATCATAATTAACCTCATAGTTACTTTTTCTCTTAAAAGTTAAATTACTATCAGCCTTGAGTGAATGAATTAGTCAAGTTGCCAATCCATTCATTTTGGACCCTTAATTGGGAGAGCACAGCAACCAGGACAGAATAAGTAGAGTCCACCAAAATCTAAGGACAAAAGTAATAGATACATTGTCAATTATGTAAAACAAAGGAGGCAGTTAAGGGGTTTTATGATTATTTGAATCATCCAGTCTTGATGCTCACTCTATCAGTGAATGGAGAAGGGGATGTAAATATTTAAAGTACACCTGTTCCTTTTTTACTGCTACTGCTGCTTTAGTATTATATCTTATATTGTGAATAGTATTGTAACCTAACCACTGTAACATTGAGAATCCTTAAAATTCCTGGGTTCCCTCACACTGAACTTTCTGACATTGTGAATATAATCTACTTGTCAGCAATGGGGCCAACAGAACTCATTTTACGTTAAGGGGAGAACTGGGTGAGGTTATTTTCAAAGTTCATTCTATACTGAGGTTTGATTATTTTATGATCTGCTATAATTTCTCCATATTATTCTGGATAAATAATTTCCATTGAATTATCTTTGAAGAATAGCAAATGCTTTCTAAGAGTCTGCATGGAGGTGTATCCAAACATTTACAGACAGGTACATAGCATCCTGAAAAATATTGCAAGATTAACCTTTTTTTCAGCAGTTACAGAAGAGAAGCAATTGTCAAAATATTGTACAGGTTTAAAAAAAAGCCAGTCAACTGCTCAGTAAGATTAACTTTCTCTCTGCTCATATACCGTGGCGTGTCACATAGGAGATCTAATTTCTCTGTTTTCCATTTTAACATGAAACTTAGATGCTAAAATAAAAGCAGATCAGTTGTGCATGTACTGGACAAGTTCCCAAAATTAGCCTCCCAAGAACACTGTCAAAAGATGTTTAGTAAAATGTCTAGTTATGTTATGCTGGTTGTATTATGGTCACAATATGTTACTGGTTCAGGGGCAGAAGTGAGAACCCAATTGGCATTTGACAATAAATTTCTACATTCTGATCAACCAAGAAAAAGATTTTCATAAAGCACTGTCAGCTCTTTCAGTTCATTGTACAGAACATACACATCCCCTCTGAACCTACTTTCTTCCTGTCAGTCACATATTGAAAACTAACTCCAATGGCTCCACAATGCTTATTGAATTCCATACATGCACTTTAACATAATAAATCCATTCTCTCCTGCACTCTGGTACACAGCTAGACTACATTTCCAGCTCTTCCTTTTAATGAGGCAGGGCCATCTGTCTCACTTCTGACTGATAGAATGTGCGTAGGAGTGACAAGGCTCTGTGTTTTCATGGAGTCATGTGTTTCTGAACAATCAAATGAAGAATGACCTTGCTAATCAAAATCATACCTGCTCAGAACTGCTATGCAAGTAAAAAATCAATTTCTATTTTATGAAAATATTAAATATTGGGCCTAACTTTTTAGCAGCTAAGCTTAACTAGTCTACATGGCATTCAAGGTTGCTTACAATGTATCAAACTAATATCATCTCTCACTCCATTTTCTGAAGCATTTTTTTAGCCGTAATACTTTGTTTTTTATTTTTAATTCCTCAGTGATTTAATTCATCCTTGTTCATACTATTACTTTTCATTAAGGATACTTTTTCACTGGATAACATTTAAATGCCTAGAAAACTCCTATTCAGCCTTCTGTAGAAATAATCCAGTGTTAGCAGTGAAAATAATTATTTCCCACAAATACTCCCACAGCACCTTTTAAACACATATTATGGATCTTATGCATAGCTCATCAACAGTTCCCAGTGAAAGAACTATCACTTAGTAAGTGTCAATAAAAACATTGTGAATGAATTCACAAATTTATCAGGATCTCTAGTCTCCTATATTTTAATAATAAGCCTATTCATTGGTTTTCTGTTATTTCAAATTTGATTCATTAAGATTCTGACATAATACAAAAGCACACTCAATAGTTAAAAGATCATTAGATTCTACATATTCATGTGAATGGATATGCTCGACTCTGAGAATAAATCTACATACTAGAGAGGGATGACAGCATAGTACTTAAGATGGGAGGAGGAGTGTGTAAAGGAGAAGAGATTTTAAGACAGAAATAAGAAAGAATTGGCTGAAAAGGGCTATTTAAAAAAATTATTGCTGTTTTATATAGTATTCTGTTACTTGTAGGAAGTTGAACCTTACAATGTATTTTGGGTGCCACATTTTAAACATGTCTTTCATGTCAGAAGTCATTTACTAAATTCCCACTTTATGCAAGTGATAATAGGAGTGAAAATGAACAAGAAAATAAGTTTGCCCTCAATGAGCGATTTCAGAGGGAGGTAACCAGGAGAATGAAGCTCAGGAAATTGGCAAATGAGGTATGGTTAAAGAATTTGGAGATGTTCATTTCAGGAATACAATTGCAGAAAAGACTATGCATGATACTCACCCAGCAGCTTGGGAAGAGGAATGTACTGAGGTTCTAGGAGGTAGATCAAAAGGAAAAACTGGGAGAATGTACAGAGGGGTATATTTTACTTCAGTATAAGGATTATCTTTGAACATGAAGTCATCCAGCAGTAGAAAGGAGTATACTTCTTTATAAAGGAGGAAGCATTTAATTTTGTAAGATGTTCAAGCAAAAACTGAATGGCTTTTCTCCAATGTGTTTGATAAAGTTTCCTGCCTCCAGTGAGAAATTGAATGCATTACCTCTAATGTTTCCTGTAGTTCTATATTCTGTTGGAACAGCTAGTTCAGGTAGAATTATCAGTCTTTACTAATTCTACTACTGCCCTTCCTTTAGCCAAAATCTAAGGTCACTTAATGTAGCTGCTGTTTAGTGATACCCTATGCAGCTGCCTAAGCAGTTGGTGTTCTGGGTATGATCAACAGACCTAGCTGAATTGGGTACTTCCACATCTGCCCAGGTTTTAACAGATTTCCTCAGAATCCACAACTGTTCATTTAATCAATCATCTTCTTTTGTTTTTCTTTCTTCTGCTATTTGCAATGTTTTCTACTCATTTGAATCACTTAGTTTCCTGTCCTGTAAGGCCTGAGGAGTCTCTCATTAAGATGTAATGTTGGAAATTTACAAGAAATAAAACAATTAATACCATTAAATAGTGGGAAAAGGGCATGAACAGACACTTTTCAAAAGAAGACACACATGTGGCCAACACGAATATGAAAAAAAGCTCAACATTACTAATCATAAGAGAAATGCAAATCAAAACCACAATGAGATACCATCTCACACCAATCAGAATGGCTATTATTAGAAAGTCAAAAAATAACAGATGCTGGCGAGGTTGTGGAGAAAAATGAATGCTTATATAATGCTAGTGGGAGTGTAAATTAGTTCAACCACTGTGGAAGATGGTGTGGTGATTCCTCAAAGACTTAAAGATAGAAATACCATTCAACCCAGCAATCCCATTACTGAGCATATACCCAAAGGAATATAAATTGTTCTATTATAAAGACATGTGCATATGTATATTCACTGCAGCACTATTCACAATAGCAAAGACACTAAATTAACCTAAATGCCCATCAATGCTAGACTGGATAAAGAAAATGCAGTACATATACATCATGGAATACTATGCAACCATAAAAAAAAATGAGATAATGTCCTTTGCAGAGACGTCAATGGAGCTGGAGGCCATTATCCTTAGCAAACTAACACAGGAACAGAAAACCAAATACTGTATATTCTCCTTACAAGTGGGAGCTAAATGATGAGAACACATGGACACAGAGGGGAATAACAGACACTGGTGCCTACTTGAAGGTGGAGGGTGGGAGGAGGGAGAGGATCAGGAAAAATAACTAATGGCTACTAGGTTTAACCCCTGGGTGATCAAATAATCTGTACAACAAGCCCCTGTGACACATGTAACCTTTGTAGCAAACATGTACATGTACCCCTGAACTTAAAGTTAAAACAAAACAAAAAAGATTTAAGGTTGAGACCAAACTCAGAACAAGAAATGAAGAAGCATCTGTTGACAAGGCACAATTTGAAATTAGAGAGCTATTTGTAATTCCCTATCTACGTAAAGAATGATTGGAGTTTCTCTCTCTCTTTCTCTCTTGCTTGCCCCCACCCCCACCACCACCCTAGGCCTGGGAAATTATTTTAGTCAGTTTGAGCTGTTATAACCAACATTTGAAATAGCTAAAATTTATGTGGCACCCATGGAAGACACAATTTTTAGAGCATGCATATTGTAATTATGAGGTTTGCTTGTTAATCTTGAAAATATGAGAACCAAAAGGCAAATTATTTTACTACATATTTCTTCTTCTCACCCCAGGGTCATCATGGCTGCCTCATTGTGCTCAGCAACTACAGGCAGAGTCCACTCCATATGATCACTTTTTCAGCCTTCATCTTCACTATCTGCCTATACGGCTCCTGCCATTCAAAGTCATTATGCAGGTAACTTGCAGTTTCCATTTGTACAAAATTTCCCTTGACCAATAAATATGAAAAAAAAAAAATGACAGTATTTTGGTCAAAGTAGCTGAATATCAGTCCTCAGTTTAGATTGGAGATTTGTACTAATCAGAGCAAAAATTTAAACCAGAGAATCCAATTTCCTGGAAAACTGTTACAGCTCCACTTTTCTAGGACTCTGAGGTGAATTTTTTTAGAGGAGTTCATCTCTTTCTGTAAGAATAGTGGTTCCAATTATAGTCTGACAGAGTTGGACAAACCTTGGTCAAAACCTCAACTCAATCACAGACAAACCAAGTCACTGAGCAAGTTATCACTATCAAATGGAAATATTAACTGCGGGGGGGGTGGCTCATGCCTGTAATCTCAGCACTTTGGGAGGTCGAGGCGGGCGGATCACCTGAGGTCGGGAGTTCGAGACCAGTCTGACCAACATGGTGAAACCCTGTCCCTACTGAAAATACAAAATTAGCCAGGGGTGGTGGTGCATGCCTGTAATCCCAGCTACTCGGGAGGCTGAGGCAGGAGAATCACTTGAACCTGGGAGGCGGATGTCACGGTGAGCCCAAATTGCGCCATTGCACTCTAGCCTGGGCAACAAGAACAAAACTCCGTCTCCAAAAAAAAAAAAAAAAAAGGAAATATTAGCAGATTAGCAGCACTTTCTTGTGGGTTTATTATATTAAATTAAGTGATGAATGTAAAGCACTTTTGGAGATGCATGGCACATAAGAGCTTAGTTAATGACAACTATTATTAAGTGTCCTGAACAAATCCTTTTTCCTTTATATTCACCATCTCTTTGTTATCATATTTATTTAAAATCAAAAAGTATTAAACTAATACCTATTAGTTTTGCTTCTCGGGGCTTGGGAAAACTATTTAATCCTTTTTAAATGCTCCAGAAGTTTGCATGTTGCTGAGCTGTGATATGGAAAGCAATACGTATTTGAAGTTCATTATTCATGCACTGCTAAAAGAAAACGGAAGCAGTCAGTGCCAGAGATACGTTGACACAGTGTTGGGTTGTTTATTTTTCATTAAGGATGGAACAGAATGGAGCACATACTTTTGAGACTAGACGATAGAACCAAATATCTGAAAACTCTGTTAAAACTTCCTTCTGGATACTTACAACCATTTGAGAATTGTTGCAAAGATTTTAGAACTCAAACAAATCTACAAAGCATCTCCTTGAACTTCCCGGAAGCTGTGATGCTCATGAACTTCAGAATTTAGTTTCATCATAAAATTCATTTCTAAATACCCCTTCCCCCCATTTTTGTTCTGTTTTCTTTTCCTTTATCCCTTCTAATTCCACAGATTTGTCAGATACCTTATTTCTGCAGTGTAAAAGAATGTATTTGTAGGTGGATTTGATCTAACTAGTAGAGATTATACAGTAGATCAAATCTGTTCTGGAAAGGCTCCCTTATATAAAACAGAGCATTTTGTTTTGCATTTCTCTTACTTTGCTTTTCTTTGCCTCTCCTTTTCCCATTTACTGATTTCTTTACCAATCTGTTTTCCTGTATATTTCTCTTCAGTTTCTATATTTTCTTTGTAATAATTTTATATTCCTTTTCTCTTTAATTCTATTTCTTTTAACACACGTGCATTCTTATTATCTGGCATTTTCAATATCCTTGACATTTTCTGTATTCTCCCTATCATTTTTTTAACTCTCTGTCTAATTTTATGTTTCCTATTAATTACCACATAAAAAGAGGACAAAATAATTCATGTTTTTGAGATTTTGTCACATACCAGCCGCTCAAATGAGCTCTTTTCTTTGTAGAAGATGGTATAATTCCTATTTTTCAAATGAGGAGACTCAGTGAGATTATAGAGCACGACTGAAGGGGGGTTATGAAGCAGCTAGATAATGTTGTAGAAGTTTCAGCTGGATAAACGGGTTTCCAGAACTCACTAGTTCTGAAAAATAATGAGAGATAGAAATAGAATACGTAATAGAAATAGTGGAACATTCTACAAATGGGATATTGTTCTTTTCTCTTTATTTTTCGTAGAACATTTCTAGCATCATTAGTTGCATATACAATGACTAAACATTTGGTGGCAACAAGGAGAGAAGACACTAAGAAAAGCTGTGCCAGGGTCCCATGTGCTTGTCAATGGGAAGAATCCTTGGGCTATTTTAATGATTGTGAGGGACCATCTGCCTTGGTACTGAACTCTTTAGGCATGCAGACTCACTCTTATACCACAAAATTACATATATGTGGCCTACAGATTTGTGCCACATCCAACTTTTATTCAGTCTCTAACCAGTTCTTTAACTTATTGGCTTGTGACCTTCTTGGCTATTCTTGCCATTTATTGTTGTATTCATAATTTATATTTGATACTCAGCTCTCCATCTGTAACTTAGACTTTTCCCTTTCTACTTCAATCATAATGAAATTCTCCCTGAGCCTATAGCAGTTTGGCTGCCAGTGGTAACTACTCCGTTTATTCCAGCCTACACCCATCAATATTGTAGTTCAGTTCAAGTTCTTGTGAGTAGTTACCCTAAAGGTGTTGACTCTGCATTCATGAGCATTTCTCAGACTCAGGCAAGAAATTTGATTGCTATGAAACATTTTTAGTCATCATAAGCAAGTAACAGAACTAATAGTTGTTGCTGTTCTTGCCTGGTCATTAAACCTGTTTTTACAACATTGCACTAATAGTTGATGAAAACAAGGAGTGCTGAAAAATTCAAGAAGGAGCATTTTTCTGTTTCATTGGATAGGGGTCCTAAAAATAGGGTAAACTCTTGTATATGTCTGTGGTCTAGGAGTTTCGCTTATTCAGGAATTACTTAATTAGAAAATGGGGAGAAATATAATTTGAGCCCTTTACAGTATGGTTGCATCAAAACACATTTTATTGAGAGATCAAACTTGCAAATGATCCAATTTGTGATTTTCCGTGCCTTTGAGACTCAAGGCTGTAACACTGACACTTTATTCTGGCCAGGTGGAGTTGACTGCAAAGGTGTAGAGCAAAAGCACCATTCCATTAGTTTTGTGTGCAAGTCCACTGGCAACTATTGGGAGAGTGTGTGTGTATGTCTCAGCTGAAAGACTCCTGTGAGAAGTTTCTTTAGTGCATTTGAGGAAACTGACATCTATAATTCATCAAAACAGCCATTTGGAAAATGAATAAAACATACCCACACTACTTTTGAATTGCAGGTTTCAGATCTGCTTGTTAGAATGAAAGTTACTTATTTTTAAAAGATGTGAGTTATAGTTCTGGTATGTATTTTTATAGGTTTTGCAAATATGTTTCAATGTTGCTGCTTTAAACTTTAAACTTTTTGAAGTGAGACATGTAACAAGAAATAAAACCCTTTTTTTTTCTTTTTTTGCTATCATTCCTGCCCATGCTTCCCCCTAAAAAATACTATAACACCTTAAAAGATATTTGCCTATACCAAAGATCAAATCTACTGGAGAAATAGAAGCATGCATTATGAATTAATGCAGTATTTGTTTTGCATTGTACTCATAAACAATGTTTAAAAACCTTTGAACACAATGTAAATTTTAAAAAGTGTAAGTAATCATAAGGGAGCCAAAGAGATTAGAAAAGGGTAAAAGAGGAGAGTAAAAATGAAAAAAAGGAGGAAATCCAAACTGCAGAGTCATTACAATAAAATTCAATAATTCAATGAAAAACTTAGGTCAAAGAATATAATAGAGCAACAGAGAGATTCATCTGGCAACAACAGCAATGACAACAAAATTTATTTTTTTTAATGTTACATTTAATTAGAGTTGTTTGACCGAAATTCTTAATGTGGGATTGTGACATAGTTAAAAGAGTACTTTAGAGTAGGTGTTGGAAGCACATTCCTAAATAGCCAGGTATTTTATAAAACTAAATGTAATTATTGTTACACATTTTTCATTTCCCTATGAAATGAAATGAAGAAGGTGGTTCCTTTCATATCAATGGCTTTACTGTGTTCCAATAATTTAAATACGTATGGAAATATGATTCCTGAGATCTTCAGTCAAGCAATATCAGTAGTAATTGAAGAAAGAGAAAAGGGAATTGACTACGAGATTTATATAACTGTGAAGCTTTCACAACTTTCTTCTTGTGCAGAGAAAAGTGCTACAAAATAGCTCAAAAGAAAGAGCAGCCTTATACACCCTGTAGTTGGCAGAAAACTTCTGGAAAGGACAGAGATTTTGCCTAAAGGTTGACAGTTCATCACAAAAGCCCTGAGCATTTCTGTGGACTTATCAGGTTGTTGGTGAAGCCTGGTATTAATTTTTTTTTATTATACTTTATGTTTTAGGGTACATGTGCACAATGTGCAGGTTTGTTACATATGTATACATGTGCCATGTTGGTGTGCTGCACCCATTAACTCGTCATTTACATTACGTATATCTCCTAATGCTATCCCTCCCACCTCTCCCGACCCCACAACAGGCCTCGGTGTGTGATGTTCCCCTTCCTATGTCCAAGTGTTCTCATTGTTCAGTTCCCACCTATGAGTGAGAACATGCGGTGTTTGGTTTTCTGTTCTTGTGATAGTTTGCTGAGAATGATGGTTTCCAGCTGCATCCATGTCCCTACAAAGGACACAAACTCATCCTTTTTTATGACTGCATAGTATTCCATGGTGTATATGTGCCACATTTTCTTAATCCCAGTCTGTCATTGATGGACATTTGGGTTGGTTCCAAGTCTTTGCTATTGTGAGTAGTGCCGCAATAAACATATGTGTGCATGTGTCTTTATAGCAGCATGATTTATAATCCTTTGGGCATATACCCAATAATTGTATGGCTGGGTCAAATGATATTTCTAGTTCTAGATCCTTGAGGAATCGCCACACCGTCTTCCACAATGGTTGAACTAGTTTACAGTCCCACCAACAGTGTAAAAGTGTTCCTATTTCTCCACATTCTCTCCAGGACTTTTTAATGATCGCCATTTTAACTGGTGTGAGATGGTATCTCATTGTGGTTTTGATTTGCATTTCTCTGATGGCCAGTGATGATGAGCATTTTTTCATGTGTCTGTTGGCTGTATGAATGTCTTCTTTTGAGAAATGTCTGTTCATATCCTTTGCCCACTTTTTGATGGGGTTGTTTGTCTTTTTCTTGTAAATTTGTTTGAGTTCTTTGTAGGTTCTGGATATTAACCCTTTCTCAGATGAGTAGACTGCAAACATTTTCTCCTGTTCTGTAAGTTGCCTGTTCACTCTGATGGTAGTTTCTTTTGCTGTGCAGAAGCTCTTTAGTTTAATTAGATCCCATTTGTCAATTTTGGATTTTGTTGCCATTTTTTTGGTGTTTTAGACATGAAGCCCTTGCCCATGCTTATGTCCTGAATGGTATTACCTAGGTTTTCTTCTAGGGTTTTTATGGTTTTAGGTCTAACCTTTAAGTCTCCAATCCATTTTGAATTACTTTTTGTGTAAGGAGCAAGGAAGGGATCCAGTTTCAGCTTTCTACTTATAGCTAGCCAGTTTTCCCAGCATTTATTAAATAGGGAATCCTTTCCCCATTTCTTGTTTTTGTCAGGTTTGTCAAAGATCAGATGGTTGTAGATGTGTGGTATTATTTCTGAGGGCTCTGTTCTGTTCCATTGATCTATATCTCTGTTTTAGTACCAGTACCATGCTGTTTTGGTTACTGTAGCCTTGTAGTATAGCTTGAATTCAGGTAGTGTGATGCCTCCAGCTTTATTCTTTTGGCTTAGGACTGTCTTAGCAATGCGGGCTCATTTTGGTTCCATATGAACTTTAAAGTAGTTTTTTCCAATTCTGTGAAGAAAGTCATTGGTAGCTTAATGGGGATGGCCTTGAATCTATAAATTACCTTGGGCAGTATGGCCATTTTCACGATATTGATTTTTCCTATCCATGAGCATGGAATGTTCTTCCATTTGTTTGTGTCCTGTTTTATTTCACTGAGCAGTGGTTTGTAGTTCTCCTTGAAGAGGTCCTTCACATCCCTTGCAAGTTGGATTCCTAGGTATTTTATTCTCTTTGAAGCAATTGTGAATGGGAGTTCACTCATGATTTGGCTCTCTGTTATTGGTGTATAAGAATGCTAGTGATTTTTGCACATTGATTTTGTATCCTGAGGCTTTGCTGAAGTTGCTTATCAGCTTAAGGAGATTTTGGGCTGAGACAATGGGGTTTTCTAAACATACAATCATGTCATCCACAAACAGGTACAATTGGACTTCCTCTTTTCATAATTGAATACCCTTTATTTCTTTCTCCTGCCTGATTGTTCTGGCCAGAACTTCCAACACTATGTTGAATAGGAGTGATGAGAAAAGGCATCCTTGTCTTGTGCCAGTTTTCAAAGAGAATGCTTCCAGTTTTTGCCCATTCAATATGATATTGGCTGTGGGTTTGTCACAAATAGCTCTTATTATTTTGAGATAAGTTCCATCAATACCGAATTTATTGAGAGTTTTTAGCATGAAGGGCTGTTGAATTTTGTCAAAGGCATTTTCTGCATCTGTTGAGATAATCATGTGGTTTTTGTCTTTGGTTCTGTTTATATGCTGGATTACATTTATTGATTTGCGTATGTTGAACCAGCCTTGCATCCCGTCTGATTGGTGTACCTGAAAGTGACCGGGAGAATGGAACCAAGTTGGAAAACACTCTGCAGGATATTATCCAGGAAACCTTCCCCAACCTAGCAAGGCAGGCCAACATTCAAATTCAGGAAATACAGAGAACACCACAAAGATACTCCTTGAGAAAAGCAACTCCAAGACATGTAATTGTCAGATTCACCAAAGTTGAAATGAAGGAAAAAATGTTAAGGGCAACCAGAGAGAAAGGTCGGGTTATCCACAAAGGAAGCCCATCAGACTAACAGTGGATCTCTCGGCAGAAACTCCAGGAGCCAGAATAGAGTGGGGGTCAATATTCAACATTCTTAAAGAAAAGAATTTTCAACCCAGAATTTCATATCCAGCCAAACTAAGTTTCATAAGTGAAGGAGAAATAAAATCCTTACAGACAAGCAAATGTTGAGAGATTTTCTCACCACCAGGCCTGCCCTACAAGAACTCCTGTAGGAAACACTAAACATGGACAGGAACAACCGGTACCAGCTACTGCAAAAACATGCCAAAATGTAAAGATCATTGATGCTAAGAAGAAACTCCATCAACTAATGAGCAAAATAATCAGCTAACATCATAATGACAGGATGAAGTTCACACATAACAATATTAACCTTAAATGTAAATGGGCTAAATGCTCCAATTAAAAGACAGAGACTGGCAAATTGGATTAAGAGTCAAGACCCATCAGTGTGCTGTATTCAGGAGACCCATCTCACATGCAGAGACACACATAGGCTCAAAATAAAGGGATGGAGGAAGATCTACCAAGCAAATGGAAAACCAAAAAAGGCAGGCGTTGCAATCCTAGTCTCTGATAAAACAGATTTTAAACCAACAAAGATCAAAAGAGATAATGAAGGCCATTACATAATGGTAAAGGGATTAATTTAATGCCCTGTAGATAAGCCTCTGGTTTCCAAATTCCTTGTTCTCTTTGACAAAGCATCTTCTCTTGTCAGGATGCTGAATAAATAATCTTTCTTAAAAATGCCTTAAGAACAAATGAAATTTCAGACAACTAATATAATTTCTCCATTTATTCCTTTAGAAGATATTAGCAACTTCAAGTTGTGAAAAGAGACCAGTAAAATATAAAATCTGAAAATGTCAGTTGGGAAAACAAAATTTTGTAATTTCTAAGATTGATAGTACAGATGTGAACATGAAAAGCAAAATTTGGGGTTTTCCTTATATATATATATAAAAATACAAAAATACATATATATATATATACACAAAAAATATATATACAAAAAATCTCATTTCTTGTGAACTTTGTGTTTGTAAGGATACAATATTATTGCCTAGGAGAGTGCTACTAATTGATTATGCTGTGAAAGTAATTGTTCATATTATTATGAAAACCAAGAGGTAGGGGAAGTTTTCCCCCTTACCTATGCCATGTGGTACAATAGATGGGATACTATAAAGAGTTAGACAATTTAAACCCCATTTTTCTCACTTACTAGCTGGGAACTGAGCATATCATTTACTTATTTGATTCACAGTTGTTTCACCAGAAAGATGTTAAAATAATGTATAATTCATAGAATTGCTGGAAATCTTAAAAAAGCATTGACAAAGTGCCAGTAGTCAATAAAATTGGGTCTCATTCCCCTAAAAAGTTCATGAAAAGTCACATTGGTCAACTGCTGATTCATCTGCAGATTCTCTGGGAAACGTACCAGTATTAAATGATTTCTGTGTGAATTTCTGTTTTCTTGGCTGGATCTCCTTTTATACAATGATTTAATCTCCTTGTTAAGTGTCATTAGCATAAGCTTTTATTTTAATTTAGTTTTACCTTCTGAATTATTTCCAGTGGATCTCATTTTCCTGTTTAGCCTAGATTTATAAAAATTGTAATGAACTAAGTGACTAGAAATTTTTATGCATTAGGAAAAGCTTCATAAGTCTAATTTTACTTTACTTTAGGCCTCCCATGTCTCCCTTCAATTTGTATTTACAACTAATTGCACGTAGTAAATAAGTACTTAGACTATTTTGAATTATGCCTGTGAAATCATATTCTTGTTTCATTCTCATTTTTTAAAAATTATATTTTAATAGCTTCAGGGTTCTCAAAAGCTATAATAATTTAATTCTTATTTATATATTGTGCTTTATGCCTATTTACTACTCATGATCTATCTGTGTTGTTAAAATCTTGCAATTAAGACTTAGGAATTAATATACTATTGGATAAAAAATCTTCTGATGTGGGCCATTGAAAGACTAGATTATTTTCTACTAGTGAAAAGATAGAGTGGAGATATATACAGGTGCCCATTTACTTCTACCTTACCATACGGTTTGCTGGCTGGGTTGCAATCACTATCAAATTGAAGATAGTTTTGTAGCTTTGCAGCTGTTGGATGGGAAAGTTACATGTTGAACACGAGGGTAAAGAGCAGGGATTATAAAGAGGCTATTGTCATTGTCAGGGTAATTCATGTTAGGTGCTGCAATATACCCTGAAATCTCAGTGATGTGACACACACACCAACAAAATTATTGTTGATGCAGGGCCTAATGCACGTCAGTGAAGGGTCCCCTCCGTTTTGCAACACAAGAATACAGGCTCTCTCCAACCTGTAACTCAGTTATCTCAGAATATAGACTCCTAGATCAACCTGACAAGGAAAAAGCAATCTGAGGTTTCACAGGGGATGTTTCCAAGGGGCAGGACTTGGAGTAGCCTACATCACCTCTGCCTGATTCATTGGTCAGCACCCAATGTCATTTTACCTAACTTAATTGCAAGGAAAGCTGGGACAGCACATAGACTGTTAGGTGAATGCTTACTGCTTAGGCTGTGCCCATCACACAGGTGGGGATAGGCATCAGGAGACAAAACTGTCTCCGTATCTTTGCACATCAAGTTTCTTCTTCCTAAAATACTTAGCCTTCTTGCTTTCCTAAGGAATTTCTACTTAGCTGTTTTGCTAATATTTGAAAACTACTTTTCCCCCGAAGCCTTCTCAGATATATTCAGACAGTTAATAGCTGCTCCTTTTCCTACATTTTTTTCTGCTTTGTTTTATATTATGAGTATCATTAAAAAAAGCTTCAGTTTATTGAACATTTAGTCTATGGCAGTCTCTGCTCTAAAGCATTACATATATCCTCATTTAATGCATCCTTAATTTTACAAGGCATATATTACTATAACTATTTTATAAATGAAGACATAGAGAATTAAAAAACTGAATTATTCATGCCACGATATAGAACTAGTAATTTGATGAGCATGAATTGGAGCCAAGGTCTGTGTAATTCCAAAATAAACACTCTGTCCTGCTTTCTGTCTGCCTCCACCATCTATCTTCAATGTGCTTTTTCATATATCAATTAATAAAATTCATTGCAGTCACGCACATGCTCTCTCCTGAGAGACAGTGCTGGGCTTAACTTTTAAATTCTAGAGATCAGCATGTTTGCAGGCTTTCAAAAATATATGTTAATAAATGGAGAAACACAATTTAAAGTACATGAAAACATGATTTGCTTCCTTCCTAATTTCAAAGATTGCAGTGTAGTCTGGATCAACCAGAAAGTACAAGTAATTATTTCATCTGGAGCCCAGTAACACCCTTCTGACAAGAACTCAGGGTAGTTCAAAATTATGACTAAGTTTGCTTAGGCAGTCTAAAAAATGTCATTGTCTCTTCCACTTGTTTCCTTTTTGTTATTGCTACTTGTATTAGTGTCTTAGGGCTATTGCACAAAGTAGCACAAAGTGGGAGCCTTAGAACAACAAAAAAATATTGTCTGACAGTTCTGGAGGCTAGAAGTCCAAAATCAAGGGGTCAGCAGGGCTACACGCATCCCCCGCCTGCTCCCCCAGAAACCTGCAGAGAAGACTCCTTCTTTGCCTCTTCCTAGCTTCTGATGGTGGTTGTCAGTACTTACAGTTTCTTGGCTTACAGCTGCATCACTGGAATCTCTGCCTCTGTCATCACGTGGCATTCTCCCTGCATATCCTGTCTTCACATGATATTTTCCTATTTTTAAAAGGACACCAGTGATAATAGATTAGGGCCTCCTCCTCCCCATAATCTTAATTCAATTTGATTACATCTGCAAAGATCCTATTTCCAAATAAGGTCGCATTCACAGGTATGGGGAATTGGGACTTCAACATAACTTATTCATTGACACAATTCAAACTGCAACACTACTTACACCAATTTTCCTGCTGAACCCCCTTTTTTCTGTCACTGTTTGTATGTTCATTTACATTTAGCCAATTTACCCTCAAGTTCTGAGACTTTCATAAGTGATAACAGTTTGCCTCTTACCTTGCTTCCATTTGCTTTTCTTCCCCTTTCTGTTGCGTAACCCAAGTCCCTCTAGAAGCAGAATACAGAATCGCTGTATGTTTGTAGGACCCACAGATATTTTTGGTTGCCCACAGATAACACAATCTCCATTCACTCTCTGAGTGTGTGACCCCTGCATGAGAGTTCTTGGAACTACCAATCCAAGAATACATTTTTTCCATCGCTCTTGCAATGTAGAGGTCTTTTTCAGTCATAGGCCACAGAATATATATGCTAATGACAGCTAAAGAAAACATGTTGTCTTTTAGATATTCAATGATAGGATCCAACTGAAGCTTTCTGTTTTATTTTTAAAAATTTGCGGCCGGGTGTGGTGGCTCATGCCTGTAATTCCAACACTTTGGGAGGCCGAGGCGGGCGGATCACGAGGTAAGGAGATCGAGACCATCCTGGCTAACACGGTGAAACCCCGTCTCTACTAAAAATACAAAAAAATAGCTGGGCATGGTGGCGGGCGCCTGTAGTCCCAGCTACTGGGGAGGCTGAGGCAGGAGAATGGTGTGAACCGGAGAGGTGGAGGTTGCAGTGAGCCGAGATTGCGCCACTGCACTCCAGCCTAGGTGACAGAGCAAGACTCCATCTCAAAAAAATAAAAATAAAAATAAATAAATAACAAAAAATAAAAAAAAATGCACCAAAATCTCATTATTAATGGGACTCTAAGCCCACTCGAAGCAATAATCTGCAGCCCTAGAAATGTTGCCTTACCAATATCCCCCAGTGCAATGTGTAAGATGGTAGGTAGTATCATTTTTTAATGAATAAGAAAGCAGATGCTACTAATTACTTGCATTAAAAAATCAGGTTCACCTTCAGAGTGGTTCATAAAAGCAAAGGTGCATCAGTAGGAAAAGCTACACATATTCGATATTCAGCATTACTAAGCTCTAATTTGCAGCTACTGAATTGTGTAGATATCACCCATTCCCTCTCCCAGCAGTACTTGGTTCTGCTTCCCCTCTGGACTCTTTGGTTTAAAAAAGTACTTGTATCAGCTATTAGAGAATAATTTCATATGCCAAAGAGCAAATAGGAGAATTCGTTAAGCAGATTTTTTTGTCATTGTTTGGTTTCTGTGTGTTTAAAGACTGAAGGAAATAACAAGAAGGATCTTTAAGAGATACCCTTGTAGAAGAATCAGCATTGCCAGTGTTCACTGGCCTTTCAAAATCGTACTTTTCCTGATGTTCCAGCTGCCATTTGGGAGGAGATGATATGCAACAAAGAGAACTATCTTCAGTGTTAAGTACATAATCTGGAAATTTATGTTATAGGTATGCATATTTGTATATGAAAAATATTAACTGAGAAATTACTGAGCTTCTTAGCAAAAAATGTAATTATTTCAGAGATATGATAGAGTTTAATATCTGCCTTCCTCAAAAAGTCAGAAAATGAAAAGTTTTAAATTGCATGTATGTTCATTTCTTACATATGTCAGAATACTCAGCAGAATTTTTAATAAAATGTTTTAAAACATAATTATAAATTGTTACTTGTATTTCTATGGTTAGTGGAACCCACAGGGTACTGTGTCTGATTAAAGGGAGGATATATTAGGAGATTTTTTTAGAAGAATGACACACATCACATATCACCATATTTGCAAGAAAATATAACTTGATAGTAGAGCAAGTTAGCTGCTTTATATGATGAATTAAAGGTGCTAGCTCTTAGCAAACAAAAGTATAAAACGCTGACTTCAGGAATAATGTAAGGAGCTCTGCTCTTTAACATTTCCTAATTAGTTATAAACTATGATGGAGGGAAGGGTGGAATGAAGTATCTACGGATTACATTGCTTTCTTCATGAATTGGCCGTAAGCTACATTCAGAGTCTTAATAAAATTTTCCCAACTTTTCTTTCAAAAATTGTAACAAATGTAACTATTTAAACTGCTTTTTGGGACTCTACTATTGGGAAATCATTTGAATGGTGAGATTTGAATGCAGAAAAAATTACTTAATGACGAATATCATTAATACTTTCTCTTCAGAGCGTGAGTGGAATAAGGATACTCAGGGAAACCAATGAGATATTATCATTTGGTATACTAGATGAAGTAACTTAGGCACTCATGCATTAATCTTATATTCACTAAGCAATTATTAAGCATGTGTGGCAGGCAAGTTGATAGAAATTGTATATTTAAAAGGTTTTATTCAGAGATTTTGTTCTACTAGGGAAGCCTGGCATACCATACAATTTTAATATGACAAGGGTATAGAGTTTTATAGGAGGGGTGGTTGAAGTACCCCAAAAGTGTTGCTTGGTTTTGCAGCCTCTACAGGAAAATATACCCATGGAGACTCTTTTACAGATAAAACTATTTTAGAAAGTTTAAAAAAATTGTAGTTGTTTTGAATAGAGTTAATATAGTACCCAACTTTACAACAGAAAATTCACAGAGGACTGTGCAAGGCTAAGAATCCAGGCTATGATTCATTCATATATTGATGTGTCTGCTCAAGGCTGGGCTGGACCCTGGAAAGAAGCAGGAGCGTAACAATCTGTAAGTGTGTCCTGAAAATATTTAAGGTATTAAATCTTGAACTCATAGATTTGGGGTTCCTTGAGGGTAGGAGATTTTTTTCTTCCTCCTACTTCTGCTCTTCTTTCTCATTCTCTTTTGTTTTTATAAGTTCATTTTGCCCAGCACGGTAACTGGAGCAAAGTAGATACTCAACAAAGCTTTGTTAAACAATCCCATGTACACTTGTAGCTGCAAGATGCATAGGAAAAAAATCCATACATTTCTGACTATAGGTTTTCTTTCATTTTTGCATCTCTAGAGGTTTAATATGGTTTTTAGAATACAGTAAAAATGTTTCCAGTTTAATGAGCAAGTTAGTTACATTTACTTTGTTGACATTGCCCCTTTTTAATATATGCTGCAATCTGTTCTCCTTGTCAAGAATCCAAATTTGTTGCCTTTGGTTAATAACTTACCAAAACAACAACAACAACAACAACAACAAAAAAAAAACCC
Source organism: Chlorocebus sabaeus (assembly GCF_047675955.1). NCBI lineage: Eukaryota > Metazoa > Chordata > Mammalia > Primates > Cercopithecidae > Chlorocebus > Chlorocebus sabaeus. Next base: position 41,702,493 of record NC_132904.1, on the reverse strand, counting down.
ATACTCAAACCTATTGCCCTGAGTAACTTTTGATTCTTGAATGCCAGTTGATAATTCTCACTTTAATAATTTATTTTTTATTTGCTCAGCATACTTAATGCAATATAATTATAAACTAGAATTGGTAGCATGTGTGCTTGGTGTAATGTGTGTTTCTTTTATTAATTGTACCCAAAACTCACTTTCTCTTTTCTACAGGTTTCTTGCGTTTAATAATTTTTCAACATAATTTAATTCAATGTAATTGGTTCTTAAGTGTTTTTTTGTTGTTGTTGTTGAAATAGATTTATATCTTCCCTGCTTTATGAGAAATATTTATCTGTAGATTGCTTCTTTGAAAAGTGAAACCAAATCACCCAATTATTTGTAACAAGAAAATTAAATTTTTTAGTAAAGTACAGTCAATAAATAATTTCAATATATACCTTTTTCTAGCAGCATTTGGCTCATTTAGGAACTTATTGATTTTATGTTTGAGGACTATTTTAACAAAATTTTCTTGCATGAAGTTATGATAAAATGTGAGTATGTATGTTTAAATTATAGAATTTTTAATGATATGACTGTAGCATTTTCAACTTAAATATAGCTTGAAACAATACTAATTGATAAAAAAATAGAGTGATGACCAAATTTATTTTACTGCAGAGAAAATAGAGATTTTGCATTGTAGAGGTTTATACTTAACACCACAAAATTATGTGAATAGAAAATTTTGAAAACAACATTGTGATTATCCTAAGAACATTAGACAGACTCTCAATTCTAGTTGACCTAATTTACTTGGACCGAATGTTCTTCATCCTGTCCTCATCCATTCTGGGCTTTCTTGTGCATGTGCTTTAATGCACTCTCTTTTCTCTATCTGAGATATTCTGCCCTATATCTCCCCATGTCTGTCAAAAACTCACCAAGCCTTAGTTCAAACATCAACTCCTTAATGAGGGTTCCATAATTACTCCCCAATGCTTTCTGGAAGTGATCTGTCCCATATAATTTTTTGATCTTATGCTGTCTTTTTATGTTTGTGTATCTACATGTCTGTCTTTGTTTGATCAAATACGAGCTCCTTGAGGATAGACTAGGTAATTGATGTATTTCTATCTCCTAAGTAACTGCTTCAGACAGAATGGAAAACAAGCCTGTATACCTACAGCCAGAAATGAAGGCACACAATTCAGCCAAACTCAATTTCAATAAAATAACAAATTATGTCTCCCCTTTTCTACATTCCCCAGCCTCCATGCTATCTTTTGATGTTTTGCAAACAAGTTGTCTCATTAAGAGATAAAATACCTAGTGATAAAATCATTAAACTGTGCTACCACATTCTGTCATATATAGTGTGTTATGGCTACTATATGCACATTAGATACTTCCAGAGATCACTAAGATGAATTACAGTTTTCTTTAAAGATAAAAATTCTACCCCACAGTACTTCAAGGCAAATAATGGAATGTTTGATATGAGCAAATGATATGCTACTGGGTTCTTGCTGCTGCTTCTCTTAGTGTATTTAATAACATCTATCTATCTATCTATCTATCTATCTATCTATCTATCTATGGTTTCTGGTTACATGGATAAATTCTTTAGTTTTTCTGTTTGTGATTCTCAATCCTCACACTTATTTCCTATGCCTGAAATATTTTCACCTTATCATCCTTTTAAGTTCCTCTGTGAGTTATGCTACACCAAAGCTTCATAATGAAAGTGTGAAAAATATTCACAGATACAGAAGAAGTGGCGTTTGTTCTAATCAGTTTTTGGTTCATTTCCAACTTCATTATTTTAAGGTATTCTTTCAGCTAAAAAATTTCTAAATGTCTTCAACGAACACCCTCCATACATTCTCCCTGCTCTTGTTTTTGTATTATAAAATCTGAACCTTTTTTCATTGAAGAGTCTCTAAAATGCTCTATGTAGATTTTATTCTGATCTATTTCTTTTTTGAGCCTGTCTATTAATTATCTCTGGACAATACTTTGTACCTTATGTTTCAGAATTCCAGATACTCAAGGTTGGATAACTACTAACCCAGTACGTGAATTCCCAGTGTAATTTTCAGTGTTCTGAACCTATATTTTATATTTTCAGAAAAGTTGACCACAGAAGTATGTTTATATTGTATTAAAACAAACTATTTTTCTGGAATGTTTTCCCATTAAGCTTCTAACCTCTAAGCATCTAATCCCAGGCCAATTTGTATAATTCATTGATATGGTTCGATGTGAACCCACCTAAATCTCATCTTGAATTGCACCTCCTATAATTTCCACATGTCATGGGAGGGACCCGGTGGGAGGTAACTGAATAATGGGAGGGAGTCTTTCCCATTCTGTTCTCATGAGAGTGAGTAAGTCTCATGAGATCTGATTATTTTATAAAGAAGGGTTTCCCCGCACACACTCTTGCCTGCGACCATGTAAAATGTGACTTTGCTCCTCATTCGCTTTCCACGATGATTGTGAGCCACCTCCCCCACTGCCATGTGGAACTGTGAGTCAGTTAAACTTCTTTCCTTTATAAATTACCCAGTCTTGGGTATGTCTTTATTAGCAGGGTGAGAACAGTCTAATACAGTCATGTTCACAAATTTACAAATAACCTTTTTATTGTCTTGAAGTTCAAAGTACCAACCTGGAGAAAATGCCCTGGATTTGGAAGCAAGGTAGGGAATGTTGGAAGTCTGAATAAAGGAATAGTACACTGTATGTGCATCTGAATGTACTTTATGAGCATCAGTAAAACACTTCTGACTGAAGCTTAGTCTTATGAAGATAAAAATTTTATGTGGACCATAGATTTTCTAAAAATCGGTGAGCTCAATTCATTTTGATTTAGAACAACAGTTTAAATTAGGTAATATACAGCTCAAAATGACCCACTTTACTAGTCCAATTCAATAGATCTGGGCCCTAGTCCATTATAAACCAACCAAACAAAATAACACAAGATATAAATAAAATATTTGGAAGATCAAAATTCTGGTTATAAATGACCAGATTCTGAGTTTTCTTCTTCACTCTTCTCAGGCTGCTGTAAAACAGAATTGATAAAACCAAGTGTTTCAAATATTATTACAGTTTACATTGTAAGGAGAAATTTGCCTATGTAAACAAAAAGATGGAGAAAAAAGAGACGCATGTAACTTCTTTTGTAAATAGATGTATTGGGTTAGTAGCCGAACAACTGGGATTGTGAAAATGAAAAAAAATATAAAAACTTTCAAAGAACTTTGCAATCAAATATAATAAATAAACATAGTATCAGAAAAATCTCATCAAAATTTATAACAATATTTTCCCAAGGGAAAAGAAATCCATCCAAAAGAAAGAAATCCAAAAGTTGCTTATATTCTAGAAGATTTTTTAAAAATCCCTGTTCTTTATAAAACTAGAGACAATAAGTAGAATTAAAATATTATAAACCAGGATCAAAATAAATTAGAAAACATTTTTTAAAATAGCATAACAATTTTATTAGAAAAATTTAATATTGCATTAGTAGAGAAAAAAATAAACTTAGAAAAAATAAAGTTAGTGCTGTGAAGGAGAAACTTGGGAGAATTACCCAGGAAATATAAGAAGGGGACTAAAACATTGAAGTAATTTAAGAGAAGGATAAGGGTATGAAAGATAGTTAATAGAGATCCAAAATGTAATTATGAAAGGAACAGAGACAATACTGTCTCTGTAGATAGCCTACCATCTATATTGACTTGAATTACGGCCTTACTCTGTAAACCCATGGCATGGATTTAATGCATGGTGAGTGGACAACTCAGAAACAGAAAGTCAAATATCGCATGTTCTCACTTATAAATAGAAGCTAAATAACGTGTACACATGGACATAGAATGTGGAATAGCAGACACTGGATATCAGAAGGATGGGAGGGGGTGAGGGATTAGAAATTACTTCATGGACATAATGGACATATTCAAGGGATGGTTACATTAAAATAGACTTCACCACTGTGCAATATATTCATGCAACAAAACTGAACTTACATCCCTTACATTTATACAGTTAATAAAAACACATAGCAAAATTTCCCAGATAAGGAAATTCACTGAATGTCACAGATAAGGAAAGATTTCAACTAGCATCGATGCAAACAGATTCTTAGGTCATAAAAATAATTTCACATATGAACCTCTGATCACTTTGCATTCTTTTTTCTCCACCTCTAGCAGTTCTCTCACATCATGTGTTGTTAAGTACTCAGCTGAATAGTCAAGAGAGGTCTTTTAGTAGACCTCTGGAACACTATTGCTTCTTGCAGCTGTGTCTCTGTAGTACTATGCTCTGCAAATGCTAGTTCCTTTGGCTTCTCCAACTCTGCTCAGACTCTTGAATGGAGTCTGCTGGGATCTGCCTGGGTTCCCTTTTCTGGTGCTGCTTCCTAGAAACTTTTAAAATAAAGTAGATAGGAGCAATCCTCAGTCTTACTGCCTTTATTTTCCATTTCTCAGAGATCACTATCCTTCAATGCCTGATAGCCAATGTCTAGAAAGCCATGCATATATATTTTTTCTAGTGTTTTAATTGTTTTGATTAGGAGGCTAAATCAAGTCCCTGCTTCTGTATCTTGGATGAAAGTGAAAGTCTCTATTGCATTTTGTTAGCTATGTTTCTTAGTCTATTTTTTAAAAAAATTTTCTGCTTTAAAAATGCTTTAGAATTGTGTTTATAACTCATTTTCATCTTTAGTGGCTTTTTCTTCTCCTTCTCAAACTTGTTAAAAACTCTAGAGATGTATAGTTATCCTACCTAGTCTTGATAGGATTACTACTTGAAATATCTATCTTGTATCTTATAATATAGTTCTGCAATCACTAAGACAAGACAAAATTGCTAATGTCCTGGCTTTGAAACTGTTTTCCTCGGCCACTGAGGAAATATTACTAGCCTTAATCTCTGGTTTAAAACACCAATGCCAGCAGCTATTCTCAAGCAATATGCTTCATATCCAATCTATATTCCAATATTCCATCATACTACAAAAGTGGAGCTTTTTTTACTTGAACACCAGAATCCAGAACATCCACATTTTCAGGTTTTGGGGCTTGGAGATGTATATTTTGCATTTTTCATCACATTAAAATTATATCTATTGAATATCAGAACTAAAAATACAGTTTAAGATGTGGCCACACAATAATAACAAGACATCTTATTCAGAAGCCTCTAGAATAAGGCTTTTTAAAAGTACCTTACATTGCTCATTCTTATACATTCTCTTATTAATAGTTAATGGTGCATGTAACTATTTCCCTCCTAACAATGTGGGTTGTTTGAAGGTAAGGACCATGCCTTATTTATTTCCATATTGCCTTCACTCTAATATACTTCAAATTTCCTATTCACCTAATGAACTATATTAGTGAGTCATAAATAGTTATTAGTACTCAAGGAAAATATCCATTTAACAGAGAAAGAAAATGTAGCTATTATCAGAGTTAACCATATACATTTTATTAGAAAAAGAAAGTCATCTTTTCAATAACCCTTCTCATTGATTATGTTGGTTATTACAGTTTGAGTGATATGAGGTGAGACAGAATTATAGTTTACTTGCTTTGAATAAAAAACAGATATTTGTGATGTAGAAAGGAGAGAAAGAGAAGTCAAACAAGAAAAAGACGATACAGTTAAAATGGCTATAGGTCATTCCCCTAAAGGAAGAAAAGACTGATGGACTTTTCAAAATAATAATTCTGAAACCTAAAATCAAATAACCACCACTTATAAGTGGGAGCTAAACTGGGGGACACGTGGACATAAAGATGAAAACAACAGACAGTGGGAGATTCCCAAAGTAGGGAGGAAGGGAAATGCAGTATTAGGGTTCTCTTAGAGGAACAGAATTAATAGAAGAGAGAGAGAGAGAGAGAGAGAGAGAGAGAGAGAGAGAGATAAATAGATAGATAGATAGATAGATAGATAGATAGATAGATAGATAGATAGATAGAGTTTATTAAGTATTAACTTATATGATCACAGGGTCCCACAATAGGCTGTCTACAAGCTGAGGAGCAAGAAGAGCCAGTCTGAGTCCCCAAACTGAAGAACTTGGAATTGGTATTTGAGGGCAGGGAGCGTCCAGCACGGGAGAAAGAGGAAGGCTGTGATGCTAGGCCCATATCTCCTTTTTACGTTTTTCTACCTGCTTTATTTTCACTGGCAGCTGATTAGGTTGTGCCCACCAGATTAAGGGTGAGTCTACCTTTCCCAGCCCACTGACTCAAATGTTAATGTCTTTTGGCAATACCCTCATAGATACACCCAGGATCAATACTTTGTATCATTCAATCCAATCAAGTTGACAGTCAGTATTAACCATCACAAGTTCACCCCTTGTCAAATTGAATCCACATACATCTCCTGAGATCATAATCTTCAAATAAAGACAATAAGGTCATAATTACAACTCACATAATACAACTATCCTTGGTACAGCTGGAAAACAACAGTCTTCAACACAAATACTATTACACAATGTTAACAATACTTAGATGCCGACATGAAGTCAATAAATCTTATGTCACATGACAAAAAATAAAGGAAATAAAATGAAGATATTTTCTTAGTACAAGTGTATACATGCACAAACAAGTTTTTAACAAAAGAAGGGAGAAAGACTCATGACAATTACAGTCCTCATTTCTGAAGCTGGTCACGTCGTAGCTGGTATTGATGACTACCTTCTTCTACTACCCATTCTGTATTCCTTTTGCCTTCAGCAAGCACCTCAGCAGGTCATGGTTTCGTGTTTTTTTTTTCCTTGTGGAGTCACCCAAACCTTTGTTCCTGAAGGGTCTGGGTCATTTTTAGGCCTGCTTGGATTGGGCTGTTGTAGTTTCTCATTGACCTTAATCACAGGGCATGGTAATACTAAGAGATGTCCTAATGGATCTCCTGTATTCCATGTGTACTCTTCTTTACCTCTGTTGTAGAGTAGTGGAATTATTTCATCTTGATAGTCTGGGTCGATCACACCAGTCAACGCTGTAACTCCCTTCTTAGCCTTTTGACTTAAAGGTAGGAGGAGCCCAAAGTGTCCAAATGGCAATCTTAACTTTCAGTTTGATACAATTGCTGTTGTGATTTCTGGTGGCAGCATTCCTTCCTCTGGAACTAAGACCTCTAGGCTAGCAGAACGTAATATTGTGGGGAGAGGAAGCAAAAATTTTATTAGTGGGTCACTGTGGGAGATGGTGAGTGGTACCACTTCCACTTCCACCCCTTGATTCCTGGACCCATGAATCCTGACTATGGGAGAAACAGTACCATATATTGAATGCTAATTCAGAGCATACACGGCCTTCTGGAGGACTTTGTCCCAGCCCTGCAAAGTATTGTCACCTAGTTGGTGGTGTCATTGTGACTTCAAAAGGCCATTCTACCATTCTATCAATCTAGCTGCTTCAGGATAATGGGGAACATGGTAAGACCAGTGAATTTCATGGACATGAGCCCACTGCTGCACTTCTTTAGCCATAATGTGAATGCCTTGGTCGGAGGCAATGCTGTGTGGAAAACCATGATGGTGGATAAGGCATTCCGTGAGTCGATGAATGGTAGTCTTCGCAAAAGCACTGCATGCAGGATAGGCAAACCCATATCCGGGGTAAGTGTCTCTTCCAGTGTGGACAAACCTCTGCTCTTTCCATGATGGATGAGGTCCAATATAATCAACCTAACACCAGGTAGCTAGCTGATCATGCTGAGAAATGGTGCCATATTGAGGGCTCAGTATTGGTCTCTGCTACTGGCAAATTGGGCACTCAGCAGTGGGCTTATCCAGGTCATCTTTGGTGAGTGGAAGTCCATGTTGCTGAGCCCATGTGTAACTTCTATCCCTGCCTCCATGGCCACTTTGTTCATGGGCCATTGGGCGATGACAGGCGTGGTTGGGGAAAGAGGCTGAGAACAGGTCATCCTATCCACTTGATTATTAAACTCCTCCGCTGAGGTCACCCATTGATGATCACTCATATGGGATATAAATATCTTCACAGTTTTTGACCACTCAGAGAGATTCATCCACATACCTCTTCCCCAAATTTCTTTGTTACCAATTTTCCAATCATGCTTCTTCCCAGTCTCTGACCATCCAGCCAAACCATTGGCTACAGCCCATGAATCGGTATATAATCACACATCTGGCCATGTCTCCTTCCATGCAAAGTAGATGACGAGGTGCACTGTTCGAAGTTCTGCCCACTGGCAAGGTTTCCCTTCACAGCCATCCCTCAGGGGTGTCCTAGAAAGGGACTGTAGTGCTACAGCTGTCCACTTTCAGGTGGTGCCTGCATATCATGCAAAACCATCTGTGAACCAGGCCTTAGTCTTCTCTTCCTCTGTCAACTGAACATAGGGAACTCCCCATGAGGCCATCAGTACAGGCTAGGGAGAGAAGGCAGGGTGGCAGGAGTGGAGACTATGGGCATTTGAGCCACTTCCTCATGTAACCTACTTGTGCCTTCAGGACCTGCTTGAGCCCGATCACATATATACCACTTCCATTTCATGATGGAATGCTGCTGTGCATGACCCACTCCTTCTCTGAGGAGAATAAATGGAGGCTTTACCCTACATATGAAATAGACTTAACTGAAATAGTCCAGTCAAGTCACTAAACTAACAGACAAACAAACAAGGAACCAACAACAAAACCAAACCTCAGAGAGGGAGATAAGTATCCAGAGTTGCTGGAACACTTTCTCCTAGAAGTCCAGTTTTCAACAAAAAATTATGAGACCTGCAAAGAAGCAATAAAGTTTTCCTTATATGCCAGGAAAAAAGGTGACAGAATCTGTTTGAAAGAGGGCACAGTTGTTAGACCTAGCCAAAGCAGCTATTTAAAGATATAGCTGAAGAATTAAAGTAGACCATGCTTACAGAAGTAAAGGAATATATAATGACATGGTCTCATCAAATAGAGAATATCAATAAAGAAATAGCAATTATAGGCCAGGCATGGTGGCTCACACCTATAATCCCAGCACTTTAGGAGGCCAAGGCTGGTGGATCACCTGAGGTCAGGGGTTCAAGAACAGCCGGGTCAACATGGCAAAGCTTCATTGCTACAAAAATACAAAAACTAGCTGGGCTTGGCAGTGTGTGCCTGTAATCATTAATGAATGAGATCAGCACAGTGCATAAAAAACCAAGATCCAACAATATGTTGTCTATAGGAAAAACAATCAAATATATAAATAGATTGAAAGTTAAAAGATGGAAAAACACTATCATGTAAACGACAACTATAAAATAGAGTAGTTATAATATCAGACAAAATAGACATTGACATAAAATACCACTTTGCAATCAATAAAATGGCTATAATCAAATAGACAGATAGTAAGTGTTTGTGAGGATATGAAGAAATGATAACAATTATGCTTACCAGTGGGGATTTAAAATGGTGTCATTACTTTGGAAAAAATTTTGTCAGTTCTTCAAAAAATTAAAAATAGAGTTATCATATGAACCAGAATTTCCACTCTTAACAAAAAATTTTACATAAAATTTATGACTGCATTATTTATAATAGGAAAAATGAAAACAGTTCAGATGTCCATCTACTGATTAATGGATAAAATGTGGTTAATCCATATGGTAGAATATTATTTAACAATAAAGTGAATAAAGTACTAATATACTGCAACATGTTATAAAAGAAAAAAAAATTCTTGAGAACATTATGGTAAATAAAAAGATACTGTTATAAAAGATTACATATTTTATTATTCTGTTTATTTAAAATACCCACAATAAGCAAATCTAGAAATAGAATGTAGATTTGTGATTGCCTGGGGCCACCACTAATGGGGACATGTGTGAGGATGAGGATTGACAGCTAATGAGTATAGAGTTATGTTTTTGGTGACAAAAGTGTTCTAAAATTAATTGTGGTGATGGTTTTAAAACTCTGAATACACTAAAAACCATTGAATTATATAGTAAAAATGGATGAATTGTTTGTGAATTATGTCTCAGTAAAACGTAAAAAATATGATTGTCAGATAAAATGTAATGTGCTCAGTTAAATATGATTTTGAGATACATAGTGAATGACTAGCATAAATATATCCCAAATATTATATGTTATAAAACTATATTACATTTATAAATAAACATGCTTTTATAAATAATTACCCATTGTTTATCTCAAATTCATATTGAACTGGGTGTCTTATATTTTTATTTGATAAATCTGGCAACCCTACATCAAGACAAAATAGCCTGGGTCCAGACAGCAGTTTATCTCGTTTTTCTTTAAATAACTGCCTAAAGCACTCCAAGGGAGCTAGCTTCACATCTAGTTACTTATACAGTGTACACAGAACATAAGTATTTCAACCCTGCATAACTTAGCACATTTTTTTGCGTATCTTGCTACTATTGTATTAGTAATATCTATTTAATATACCTAAGTAATTTAGCCCTTGCCAAAGTATACAATTTTAATAAAAAGAAAAAATATCATATCTTTCTTTTTTATATCTTGGGCATATTGCTGAAGAAGTGTGTGATGGGTAATACTGAGTGTCAACTTGATTGGATTCAAGGATGCAAAGTATTGATTCTGGGTACGTCTGTGAGCGTGTTGCCAACGGAGATTAACATTTGAGTCATTGGGCTGGGAAAGGCAGACCCACCCTTAATCTGTGTGGGCACCATCTAGTCAGCTGCCAGTGCACGTAGAATATAAAGCAAGCAGAAAAACATGAAAAGGCTAAACTGTTGGGAGAACTGGGAACACTTTTACACTGTTGGTGGGAGTGTAAATTAGTTCAGTCATTGTGGAAGACAGTGACTCCTCAAGGATCTAGAACCAGAAATACCATCTGACCCAACAATCCCATTACTGGGTAGATACCCAAAGGACTGTAAATCATTCTACTATAAAGACACATGTACACGTATGTTTATTGCAGCACTATTTACAATAGCAAAGACTTGGAACCAATCCAAATGCCCATCAATGGTAGACTAAAGAAAATGTGGCACAGATACACCATGGAATACTATGCAATTATCAAAAGGAATGAATTCATGTTCTTTGCAGGGACATGGGTGAAGCTGGAAACCATCATCCTCAACAAACTAATGCAGGAACAGAAAAGCAAACACCGCATGTTCTCACTCATAAGTGGGAGTTGAACAATGAGAATACATGGACACAGGTAGGGGAACATCACACACTGGGGCCTGTCGGGGGTTGAGGGACAAGTGGAGGGAGAGCATTAGGACAAATACCTAATGCATGCGGAGCTTAAAACCTAGATGCATTGATAGGCACAGCAAACCACAATGGCACATGTATACCTAAGTAATGAAGCTGCACGTTCAGCACATGTATCCTAGAACTTATAGTAAAATATAAATAAATACATACATGCATACATACATAAATAAATGCTAGACTGGTTTAGCCTCCAGCCTGCATCTTTCTCCTGTGCTGGATGCTTCCTGCCCTCAAACATCAGACTCCAAACTCTTCAGCTTTGGGACGGACTGGCTTCCTTTCTCCTCAGCTTGCAGACGGCCGACTGTGGCACCTTGTGATTGTGTGACTTAATAAACTCATATACTTAATAAACTCATATACTTAATAAACTCATATACTTAATAAACTCATATATATATAATCAGTTATTATATATGTTATATATCAGTTATATATATCTGATACATATATCAGAAGGATATATATGTATATATATCCCATTAGTTCTGTCCCTCTGGAGAACCCTAATACAAGGAGATTTTCTCTGTTTATATAAAATATTTAACTTGTTAACTTGTGATCTAAATCTCTGGAGACAATTTCAGAGTATAACTGAGAATTTACATAGTAGTCAGATTATTTAAAACATAATTTTTATCTATCACTTATATATGCAAGTAGATTTTGACCACATTTATCTAAGTAACCCACCTTGCAAACTCATAGAGTCCTTTTTTGTTTAGTAACATCTGGGGTTATTTTTAAGTCAAAGTAAAGTTATAGAAACCTGTAAACATCAAAATCTTTATTGTCATACCTCAAACCTCATTTTAATGGTTTATCCAATTTTAGGATTCACTATAGTCTCTAGCATTAAGTAGAGAATGATGTTTGCCTAATGTTAATAGCAAATCCACAATCATATAGTAAAGATTTTCCACAACTGAGGAATGATTCTAAAAATGTTGTCAACAATAGGAACATCACTGGAATAAAAACAAAGTCTGCCAATGTGACATTTACTTATTCTGATATGTGTCTCAATATTTTGAAAACTTACAGAAATGAGGCAAGTCTTTACTGAATTTTTAAAATAATCTCAACTCTATAGAATCCAGTCTAACAGAAACATTGACTTTTTGTGTGTTCTAAGCACAAGATCTACAATTAAAAAAAATAGCAGACATAGTATCTATTCCCATTGAGCTTAATGCTTAGGAGGAAAACCATAATGTACAGGCATAATTACAAAAAAATTCATTATAATCGTAATTATTTGTGCATATCTCTGAGTATTTTTGAAAGCTCTTAAATCTTTGCCTTTTCTTTTTAAGGAACTTTCTCGGATGTTTGAATTCTAATCAGTAGCACATGTATATGATTTTCTGTCTCACAGCAGTTCAGAATTTGCAAACTAGAAGCAATATGGGAAGAAAAGCTCTGATAGAGGCAGACATCTAATAATAGAAGAAGTGATAAGGAATAACTGACAGCAAGGAAGAAAATAAAATTAAAAAGTCTATAGACATATACATGTATCTTAGCTCAATAGTCTCTGTTCTTCAAACTTTTATCTTCATGAATGAAATTCATGCTTCAAAATAAACCATATCTGGAAGTTAAACAAAAGAAACCCATAAATTCAATGCTACTCTTACGAAGGTAAAAGAGGGACAGGGAAATGTGGTTGAAAGGAATCAAAGTCTTTGATTTATGACTACTCACATATACTTGGGGCATGCATGTTCCTTAGAGGAGGGGAGATAGGAAGGCACACATGTAAATTTCCACCTCCGTTTGGAAACAGATACTGCAATCCCAGAAAATCTTGCCATAAGCAGAGTCCAGCCAGTAGTTTGACTGAAATTTTATGGGAAACCTCAAGGCAGAGTAATCCAGGCAGGCTGCTCCCAGATCTTGACCCCCCACAAAACTGTGACATTATAAATATTTGCTGTTGTAAGCCACCGCTTTGGTTTGTTTTGTGCTATCACAGAATACCACAGTCTGGAGGCTAGGAAGTCCATGATTAAGGAGTCAGCACGTTTGCTCTCTGGTTCCAAGATGGCATACCTTGTTGCTGCTTCCTCCAGAGAGGAGGAACAGTGTGTCCTCACACAGTAGAAGGTGGAAGGACCAGGTAAAGAGAGTCACTCCTACAAACCCTTTTTAATTGATTCATGAGAGATTTTATGACTAAACACCTCCGAAAGTCCCCATCTCTCAACACTGCTGCATTGGGGATTAAACTTTCAATACATGAATTTTGGAGACACATTGGGACCACAGCTGCCATTAACCTTTGGGGTAAACTTTGGGGTAATTTGATAACTAGTATTTAGAATCAATTGATTGTCAACAATTATCGTATTAACTTGATAGAAAAAGGATACTTTTCAATAATTGGTGGTTCAATAACCATCAATAAATGGTGATTGATATGGTTTCACTGTGTCCCCATCCAAATTGTATCTTGAGTCTTAGCTCTCATAATTCTCCTGCATTGTAGGAGGGACCTGGTGGGAGATAATTGAATCATGGGGGCAGTTTCCCCATACTGTTCTCGTGGTAGTGAATAAGTTTCATGAAATCTGATGATTTTGTAAGGGGTTTATCCTTTCACTTGGCTCTCTTTTCTCTCGTCTGCTGTCATGTAAGACATGACATTCATCTTCCTCCATGTTAGTGAGGCCTCCTCAGCCATGTGAAACTGTGAGTTCATTGAACCTTTTCCTTTGTAAATTACCCAGTCTCAGGTATGTCTTTATCAGCAGAGTGAAAACGGACAAATACAGTGGTACAAAATTAAATATAAAAAAGTACCCCAAATCCTTCTTCACATCAACAGATAAGATAGACTTGAACGTAAATGCTTAAACTATAAAACTTCCCATAGAAAATATAGAATAATAACTACACGATCTATGGTAACCAAATATTTTAGAATGCATATAAAAATGGCATAAACCAAAAAATTGATAAATAGGAACCCATAAAAATTAAGATCTTCCCTACGTCAAACTTCACTATAAAGATGAAGAAAAGTCAAACCATAGACAGGACAGGGAAGAAGCATTTGCAATTCATATGCTTAACCAAGGACGTATCCTGAATATATCATAGACTCTTGTAACTCAATAATAAAATGTTAAAAAGTGTTATCTGAAACCCAGGTGAAATGCATGTTCTGTCACCCCCCTACTTAGTTATGACTATATGACTAAGTTCTAGCTTGACTCACAAAAAATATTCTCTGCATAGTTCTCTTATGTTTTCCTTTTTTTTTTTTTTCCTGGATGCAGATGAGCATGGCAACGTGAGAATATGTCAGAGGCCCCAAGATGAAATGAGCTTAACTCCCTGAAATCCCTGTTAGAAGAGTCTTTCTACTGGTTGAGAACGCTAATTGTATTTTGAGTGAGAAAACAAATTTTTGTTATTTAAATCATTGACTTTGGGGGGCTTATTTGGTATGATCACTGATGTTATCCTTACGTAATATAGTTGTCTTGCATATTATTCTGTGTTCTTGTTGCAGCAACTCAGAATGTTACAGCAACTCAGAATGTTACAACTTCTGCATTGGAATAAAAAAGGGTTAGTTCCTTTGGAATTTTATGAGTTCTAAGTTTTAAAATATTAAACCTTTAGAGCAATTATTTATATTGTAATAACGATATTTAGGGAAGAAAGACTAAATAAAAGGAGAGAGAAATCTCCTTGGTATTTGCCAGTAATTTACAGGTCAGTTAATTCTCAATAAATCCTGTACAAATGAGAAAATCAAGACTCACAAAAGTTAAATGGCTCTCCCATTCTCATCCAATTAGTAAATTGTGGACCCAGAATTTAAACACTAGATATTCTGACTTCAAGTGGTACACTTATCACAAGATAATGCTGCTTTTACAGGAAGACAAAATACATGAGCCACGATATTTTCTCCATGTTATTGGAATAAACAAGGTACATGTGAAGGAGAAAAGCAAGTAGATGGTAAAAACTGTTAGCATTTTTGAGAATTTTCTTTGTATAGGCACTGTGGTAAATACCTTACTTGCATTAGTTCGATTCATCTTACTACCAGTTTATAAGGTTGTTGCTATTACTCTGCATATTGTGTGTAAGAAACTCAGGGTTAGAAGCTGAAGTAAATTTACCCAGATCACAGAGCAGGCAAGTTGAAGAACCAGAATTCACCCTGAGAGTCTCAAGTCAAGTATTTAGCATCTTAATATTGTGCTATGTAGCTCCCCAGGCCTTAAAACTGAAAAACAGAATTGAACTTTCAGAACTATTGATAATTGCAGAAAATTACCTCGATAGATACCATCATTGTCAAAAACCAAGCTGTTTCATAAGACATATTCCAAGCATGTATGACACAATTGCCTTTCTTTTCTGTTCAATTGACTTTATTCACATGATCAGCAATCATTTATCATACTAAGTGTAAGCAGCATGGGGCAATAGTTTAGGATAAAAGGATTTTAAAGACTTATGCCTTTACTTTTTTCTTTATTATTTCTCTTATAGAAAAGAATCATAATTTCTCAAAAGGATATTGCTGAGCAATTTATAACGTTTCCTATTATGAGCAGAAAAATGTACTCTATGACAACTTTTAACCAAATGATTTATTTATATATTCATTTAATTAGCTGAGTACATCGAATTTCTAAAGCAATATTTCTCAATCTTTATTTAAACCATGCATCATCAGCCAAGAATTCTCTAAGCTCTACATTCTGTAATTTGTATTTTAAGCATTATAATTTTTAAGTTACAAAATGATATTCTAATATTGCATATGATCTTAAAAATGCATATAAGTCACTCTATCCTACCACATCTCAGAACTCCCACTATCCTTTACTTTTTCATCCTGTCTTTGAGAATCCCTGTTGGAACACCAAAACATTTATTTTAAGGCTGACACATTCTTCTTCTAACTCCATTCTTACCTCCCAGGGCCATATTCAGTCTTTCCCCAACTCTGCCCTTTCCATCTGCTCCCTATATCATGAATTTTTAAATAGTTCTTCAGTATTTAAGCATTTTGCTCATAAAAATAGAGATTTATATCTCTATGATTTTATTATGTCTTCTGATAGGTAACACTGAAAAAATTCACTTATTCTTTAGAGGTGTGTGGCGGGTGGGAAGGAAGGACAACAACGTATAAGCATTCAAGCTCTGTCTACTTTGCTATACTTTGAGAAAATTAGTAATTAGGCTAATTGATTCTAAATGCAGTCTACTGAACTTAAATACTATGTTTCCAAAAGATAACAAAAAAAATAAAAAATAAAAAGAAAAGGAAAGAAAGAACAGAGAACTAGGCTCCCCTGTCTGCCTTTGCAGAAAATAGTTTTTCTAGACCTCAGTTTTCTGTCCTGAACACATGAGCTTTTGTAACTTTGCAGATTTAAAAGTCTCTGTTGATTCTTTTGGAATGTGGATGCATGGGTACTAGAAAGACCATCTCCAACACAGTTCGAGGGGTCTTGAATGCTAGTCTTAGAGCTGGGATGTATGAAATAGACTCAGAATGAAATGAAGCCATATGCTTCTTTCAAGGAAGAAGGAAACAGTGATAAGAAGGTCAACCTGTGATATATCACAGACACTGTGGGAAATTCTGCCATAGGGAAAGTGACGAGTGAGCTGATTGAGAGAAAGAGCCTCAGCAGAGGTTTAGAAATGACAGGTATTTGGGAGAAAATGTCTCAGAGGGGGGTGTGGTCATTTTAACAGAGAGAAGAAATGAATACTATCGCGCCTCTAACAACATTATAAATTGTCTACTGCTATGTGAGAACTGGGATTTCAGAAATAACTGGAGATGGTCAGGAAATGATTAAAGCACAATTTCACATTTATTTAGTTTTCAATACAGTACCAAGCCTAGTCAGTTACTGGTTGTGTCTGCTTGTGTCAATTTTTTTTATCCTCTCTAAGCTTCAGTTTATTTGTGAAAAGGAGTTTACAAAACTTGTTTCATGGAATTCTTGAGATAAATTAAATTATGTATAAACATTCCTTACCAGCATATGGGAATTAGTCATTCAGTGCCGGATATTTTTATAATTAAATAAGGATGTTGTCTAGAAAATGTTACCATGGTATATTTGTCATAGGCTGAGCAGGGACCGAGCAGTGAGTAAAGCCCTTAAGTACTACCACCTGAGCAAACAGAGGACAAATCCACAAGAACATTATTCCATTTCCCGCCATATGGCAGTTAAAAGATACTCATGATGAGGGATTTCTTATTTACAATAAAAATATTTTTAAGCATATCCTTTAGGCCAGACACTGTTCTGAGGTATCAGGTATTAACATTTTTAATCTTACCTGGTGAAGCACAGTCTATTAACATTTTTATTTTATAGGTGAAAAAATTGAGGAATGAAAAGACTAAGAATTAGTTCAGGGTCATTGAGATAAGCATAGCAAAGCTAGAAGAGAAGGAAGCCTAGTTCAAGGACCATTTTAATCATCTTGAAATCATGCCTCTCAGGGTGGCGATACAGGGATAAGTGTATTTCATAGTTACAAACTCAAACCAGTGAATTAATGTTGTTTTACATTAGTTAAATGTGTGAATTCATAATGTTGATAGCCTAATTATGCTTCAGTTATCCTTTAAAATGCCAGGAGGTAGCAGGATGAATATGGCCACCCTGCAATTTTTAAATCTGCTTCTAAATCAGTCTTCTGTATCTCAGTAAATGGCATCACTGTCAAACAATTTGCTGACTCCGAAATCTAGGAGTCATCCTTAAATTCTCATTTTATCTCACTTTCCCTATTCCAATCCATTAATAACCCTAATAATTCTATCTGGGATCATACCCCAAATCAATATATTTTTCTTCCTCTCCACTACTTCCACCTTAGACGAAACCACCATCAAACTCTCATGCTCACAAGTGTAACGTCTTCCCAACTGGTCTCCCTGATAAAGTTCATTCCCTTCACAGCAGCACTAATAATCTAACCTCTACCTCCCTCTACACCCCTTTCTACCTCTCTTCCTCTTACACCCTACATTTTGTCGACACTGGCTTTTTTAGGTTACTTGAAAAAAGTTCATTTCCACCTTCAAGCCTGAACTTCGCATTATTCTTGCCTTCATTGTCATTTACCTTGCAGGCTAAATGTCATTATCCTGAAAAGAATTCTCATAACCATGTAGTTTGAAGTAAAACAAATAAAATGTCATTACAAAATTACTCTGAGAATTCTCATAGGGATATACCAATAAAATAGTAGCAACTGTAAAATGCTGTTAATTGCTCATGTGAGTGACAAACATTGAAATAGAAAAAGATTTAACTATCAATCAAATGGGCATTGGATTCATTAAGAATTAAAAATTGAATGCTAGTCTGTATATTTGAAGCCTACCATGTTCCTTGAAGTTTGATCTGTTTAAAAATGAGAGATTTACTCAGGATCAGCTGTACGCATGCCTTGATTTGGCTTCAGCAGTGAGAGGTACTCAGCATCAGCCTCAAATTTAGAGAGATACTTTAGTGCTTTGAAAAGGAGAACAAAAATTCCTTTGCTTCAAAAATGAATATTTCTTTTTGCTCCACTGTCTCCAATGCCCTTTACAGACTTAATTAGACTAAAGGAGTAATTGGGGATTAGGAAAAAATACATAACTAGAATAGATGGCAGACAAAGACTACTACTATATTTCCTTCCTTCCTTCCTTCTTTTTCTCCCTTCCTTCCTTCCTTCCTTTCTTTCAATGTAGCCTTAGAAGAGATAAAGTACACTGAGGGACTTGGGACTCTGTTCATGTGTTTGTTATTAACAAGTTGAGATTTGCTGAAGGGGATTATATAGCAGCTCAAATTGTCCTTTTATCTTCTAATTTTCTTTGGTTTGGAGGTAATAGGGACAAACCTAAAGCTGACTAATCCTATTTTGGGGAAGAATCAAGAAGCATCTCATGCTCTCAAGGGTACATCTCTCATTAATAGCAGTAACAATCTCTACAGTTTATTGTGCATTCTATTCCAGGATTTTGCCAGTGTCTTTTCATGGCATGTTGAATATGTTGCATTTAGCATAATCCTCACAATCTTATGAAGTTGATATTATCATTTTCATTTTATAGGCACAAAAACGGAGGCTTCAATCTCTTTTACAATTTACTCCCAAACACTCAGCTAGTACCTGATGGACTTGTAGGCTGAAACAATTTTATCTGCATTTAAGTCCCTTTATCTTAACCATTTCACAGTATTGCTTCATATCTGTGCCAGTAAATGTGGATTAATTAAAATTTCCAAGCTCATTTGTTCATATCTCAAGCATTTTTATATCTAAGAGGTAGGAGTCAGTAATTGTCTGCTTCTACTTGCCTTCCTGAATGCAGGCTATTTCTAATTATCCACATTTCTTTCTTAGACACAGGATTCCCTTTTGTCTGCTTACTATTTAATTGCTTTTTAATAATTGTTAGAAACCATCTTAAATTTTCCTTCCAGCTCTCTTGAGTTCTCATTTTCTTTTTCCATCCTATTGTTTGGGGAAGTAGATACTGGATATTTGCTTGCATTCGTTCTTTAAAGAAATAGCTGGTTTTCAAGACAAATATCATATTCAATGGTATTTTTAAAATATTTTACTACTAATACATATATTAGTTGAAAGGGAACTGTATTAGTCTGTTCTCAGGCTGCTAATAAAGACATACCTGAGACTGGGTAATTCATAAAGGAAAGAGGTCTAATTGACTCACAGTTCAGTATGGCTGTAGAGACTTCAGGAAACTTACAATCATGGTGGAAGGGGAAGCAAACACGTCCTTCTTCACATGGTGGCAGAAAGAGAAATGAGAATGAAGTAGGGGAAAAAGCCGCTTATAAAACTATCAGATCTCTTGAGAACTAACTCATATCACGAGAATAGAATGGGAAAAACCACCCTCATGGTTCAGTTATCTCCACCTGATCCCTCCCACAACACATGGGGATTATGGGAACTAAAGTTTCAGATGAGGTTTAGGTGGGGCCACAGCCAAACTATATCAGAAACTGAACAATCTTAGTCAATATTCCTCATTGTAAGGTTCAGAAAATAGTAATATTTAAAAACTAAATATTCTGTGCAGGGTCTTAATATTAATTGAGGCAGATCTGAAATTAGAAAAATAATAGCCAGTCTCTGTTACTGACCTAAATGTTAACAGTTTATACTGATCTTATGCCAGATATATTCTCCGCTTCTGTTATTACATATACATTCTCAATTTCTGTTCCTTCCACAGAAAACTTATTTGAAGCCTTTAACCTCTACTTGAGGTTTTTACCACATCAGGTTATTTATTAGTGCAACCTGCCTCTCCATTCCACCTGCAAACTATTGTCTTCTCTAACTCTGTTCTGCTTTTTTCTTTTTCCTCATAGCACTTATCATTTTCTATCATGCATTTTACTTTTGTTTATCTAAACGCCTGTCTCCTCCTCACCACCAGCATGTTTGAGTAGAAACTTTGTCCATGTTCTTCATCCAAGTGTTCACAGAAGCATTATTCACAATACTCAAAAAGTGCAAACCACCCAGGTGTAGATCAACTTGTCATTGAACAAAATATGGTCTGTTAACACAGTGGAATACCCTCTGGCCACAACAACAACAACAACAACAAACAATGAAATACTGACACATGCTACAACACGGATAATTTCAAAAGTCTTATTCTAAGTGAAAGAAGTCAGATCAAAAAAGACCACACGTTGTATGATTACGTTTATATTCAATGTTCAGAATAACATAATGTACAGAGACAAAAGTAGATCATGAATTCCTATGGATGAGAGTGGAAATGAGGATTAACTATAAACTGGCAGGAAGGGTCTTATCAGGGTAATAACAATGTTGAAAAACAGGAGTGCTGTGATGGTTGCACAATGCAGTAAATTTACTAAGCATGATTGACTAGTACACTAAAAATGGGATAAATTATTAGATAAACATAATAGTTGATATGTTATATAGTGTAACTTGTGCCTCAATAAAGTTTTTCTAAAAACAGGGTGTTAGTAGAGATTAGTATGAAACAACAGCATGCCTGAACACTTGATGGTGTAGAATAGGATCCTGGAAGCACACTTTTTTACAGACTCCCATCAATGGGTGCAAACAAAAACCTGCAGCCCCTGTTATTGCTCACTGAGTAAAGCCTGCTCATGAATAAGCACCAGCAGATCCTGCAGATCCCATTTCTTTTCAAAGTTTTGAAATTCAATTACAATAATAGGTTGCAAGTAACTCTTCTCTGTGTGTGTGCTGTATACCGAATTCCTTTTTCATTTTGCAAAAGATTTTTCTTGTCATTTCTAGATGTTTACTATGTTTAGGTTTTACTTTTGAGAGGAGATCACAACGTAATCCACAATCTTCTTTGCAAACACCAGCATATATAAAAGAACCAGCATGCAATGTCTCTCCACTTTATCCTTTTTTTTCTGACCCTAATTCATGGACTATCTCTTGTTCCTATTCCTGTTTGTGCTCAGCTGTAAGCATTTTGATTTTTGATCTTCCTTTTCTTTTTCTTCTCCTATGGCGATAAGAGGTAAATTGGAGTGTGAATAAATAAATTTAAGGCTCAATGGTTTAGATTTTTCACTCCTTAATGTGAATCATAAACTCCTTAAAAGAGCTGTACTGATTGCGATGGGGGAGATATAACTGGTATCTGCTTCACTATATTAGTGATTGGCAGTATTATATTTAAAAAGTCTACGCTATCAACCTCAGAGCAGTTTTTTTCTTCTAATAATTTATAATGGAGCATTTGTTCCATTATCTATTTACCCAACAATTACTTATCAAGCACCTTCTCTGTGTTGAAAACTGCTCTAGGACATAAGGACATAGCAATGAAGAAAATGGACAAAAATTCTTACTCTCATAAAGACTGCATTTTTGTGAGGGTAAGTGGGTGGAGGGTTCTGCATTTAGCCCAATAGGCTAAATAGGCCAATAGGCTATTCACTGCACAATCCTAATACATTTGAATAGCTCTCCTGATTGTCACACAACGTGCCAACCTTGTTAATAAGCAAGCAAATGGTCAGTAGACAATGATATGGATATTTTTGTGAAGTACTCTTCTAGGAAATTGGGTTATATCAATGAACAAGACCAACAAAGATCCTGTTGTTCACAGGGCTTCCATCCAGTTAAATATTAATGTTAGAACATAATTAGTTCTATAAGAAAGAATACATAGTGTGGCTTAAGTGAGGGAAGTTTGCAATATTAAATCTATGGTCAGGTTAGATATTTGAACAAAGACTTGAAGAACATAATAGAATTAGCCAAGTAGATATCTGGGGGAAGATAAAACAAAGTCCCTAATAATGGAGTGTGCCTGGCAGGCTCTGGAAACAGCAAATAGAAAGACCAGTGTTATGGAATTAGGAGGGGAGAAGTGCTAAGAGGTGAAGTCAGTGTGGCATTAGGAGGCCAGGTCATAGCCTTGTAAACCTATATAGAGATTTTGGATTTTATTCTAAATGAAGTGGGCTCATTGATAGTGATACGATCTGACATATTTTACAACACACTTCGACTGCTACATTGAGCACAGGTTATAGAAGGTCAATGATAGAAGAAAAGAAGACATGATAGAAATCATCCAAGTCAGTTGTGATAGTGTCCGGGCCAGAGTGGGTATACTGGAGTTGCGGAGTTGTAGAATTCTGAATAGATTTGTAGCAGGGCCAATAATATTTCTTGTAAATTGTATTTGTGGTTTGCACAAGAGAGAGAAGTCAAGAATGACTTCCAAGTTCTGGCCCAAACATCTTTTCAGAGGTGTTGGCAACAGTTGCAATAACTGTGAGAGGGTATACATTTTCAAGAGAAGATAAGGAGTTCAGTTTCAGATGTCTGTTAGACATCCAAGGGGATGGGTAGAGTAAATAGTTAGGTATGTGAGTTTGAAGTTTGAGGGAGGGTTTTTGGTTGAACACAAAAGTGTTGTAGTATTTTGCAGAGTGCAGTGGCTCATGCCTGTAATCCCAGCACTTTGAGAGGGCACGGTGAGTGTATCACCTGAGGTCAGGAGTTCAAGACCAGCCTGGCCACCATGGTGAAACCCAATCTCTACTAAAAACACAACAAATTAGTTGGGCATGGTGGTGGGCACCTATAATCTCAGCTACTCAGGAGGCTGAGGTAGGAGAATTACTTGAACCCAGGAGGCAGAGGTTACAGTGAGCTGATACCGTGCCTCTGCACTCCAGCATGGGCGACAGAGCGAGACTCCATCTCAAAAAATAAAATAATAATAATAAAAAAAAAAAGATGCTGTAGTATTTTACAAGGTGGTACATGCAATGGAGAAAAATAGATCAGAGAAAGAAGATAAGTAGTTTGTGTATATAATGGAGAGAGAGTTGCAATTTTAAATTGGGACTCACTCAGAAGACAACAGTTGAGAAGAACAGCAACAACAACAAAACTAAAGTAGGTGAGAGAGTCAGCCACCTAGATATAAGTTGGAAGAATATTCCTAAAGATAGGAGTAAGATGATACAAAAGCTATGTATTGGAAGCTATGAAAGAGACTGATAGGAGGTAAAAGTCAGAAAAGTAATTGTGGACCAGATCACTTGGTGCTTTGTAATCTATTGCAAGGACTTAGGATCTACATTGAGTTAATGGGAAGATATTGCAGTGTGTTGAGAACATCACTAGTTGAGCCAACTAAAAATTATAATGGTCACTTTGGACTGTGTGTTGACTGTGGACTGAGAATGGCAAGAGAACAGTTGGGGAGCTAATGTAACAAACCCAAAAAAAGATGATGTTGTCTTGTAGAAGGTTGGTAGCCCTGTAGGTGCTGATAGGTGTTTGGCTGTAGATATATTTGTAAAGCTAGAGTCTATTCATACAAAGAAGAAGAAGAAAGGCGAGCTATGTGCTTTTGACCAAAACGAGGAAATTTGGGAGAACTTTAAAATTTCTGTTTTATTTTCTAAATGAATATTTGCTGAAATCCAAAAGATCCCAAGCATTGTCTTAGGACATCAAAAGGAATACATGAGTGATCTAGGCTCCTAATTTGGCAGGGAAGAAAAGCTCCTAAGGCATGCAATTCATGGGATGTGAGAAATAGGTTATTAGAGAACACCATGAAAAAGATACAAGAGCTTTCATTTGAATTAGGATAAGAGGGCATCTGCTCAAACAAAAGTAGCCAAAGGTTTCATAACTATCTGTTAAAATTCTACCTGCCCATGAGGACATTTTGTAAGAATTCTGGAAGATTAGGTAAGATTTTAAATAGGTGAATACGAGGTTCTGCTTTATTATGCTTTAAGTTGAAGACATAGAAGAGTAATGAAAGATATCAAAAGCCATAAATCAAGGCCTTCACAGTGTGGGAAGCTGAATTTTTTATTTGCTATTCTATATAGCCCTATTCACTAACCATCAACCACTCTTCCTTCTGAAACTCAATGATACCAATATCACCCAGCCAACTACCCTCAGTACTTCATGAGCATTCTACTCAACAACTTCCTCACCAACCTTCACCATCTCTACCTCTTCCATCATCAACTTCTATTTTTTAAATATGTCCCTGAGTTTATTAATTCATTAAACATGTATTTACCATAATCTATGTCCCAAGCTCTGGGGGGTGGGGGGGAAGGGCTAACTGAAATAAAATAAGACAATCCTAATTTCATTAAACTTCCCTCCCTCCCAGAGAAGATGCTTTTAGTTTAGACCTTTATTAGATTTCTCCTGTAAAGTAGTTTTTTCTTGGTATCCCTTCTCCTATTCTCTCCACTCCAATCTGTTTCTGTTCTGGCATCACAGTGACAGTGCTCTCTCTATAAAATATAAACCTGATCACATTATACCCTTGATTTATTTTAGCACTTTAAAAAATTGCAAATCATACGAATTACTCAAGTTGGCCAAACAAAAATGGGAATTGTGTGATATACACAACTGAAGGGTCCAAGGATATTTTAGGCTTTAAGAAAAGCCTATCTGAATCTTTGAATGACATAGGAGGACTCAGTGTCTTGCCATTCTTAGCTTG
The DNA here is from genome assembly GCF_047675955.1 of Chlorocebus sabaeus. Lineage (NCBI taxonomy): Eukaryota > Metazoa > Chordata > Mammalia > Primates > Cercopithecidae > Chlorocebus > Chlorocebus sabaeus. The sequence goes on along the minus strand of NC_132904.1, from coordinate 41,677,156 downwards.
TTCTGCAACATGTTGGCTTCATTACTAGACAGGCTCTGTCACACAGCACTGCGTCTGAAGCTTTCTTATTACTGCAACTTTTATTGAATCAATAAATCTGTAGTAAAGGAATGATGCAACTTTCTACTTCATCTTATAAGCAGTGATGGTAAGATCTAATTTTCAGTTTTTCTTTTTTTTGGATAAAACAGTCTGATGTTTGTGGAGAAACAAAATTGCCCTGGATACTACTAACAATAAATATCATTTATGGTTCCCTAAGTTTTTAATCTATTATTTCCCAAGGTTTAGATACAAAATATTTTCCTGTTGTTGTGCCAGAGTTGTCAAAGGTTAGAAAAGGCTTTTATTCAAATAGCTTCAGTAAGTGGAAAGAGATTTCCCTAAAGCCCTTTAAGGCTGATGTAAAAACATAGAGTGCTATTTGGCTAGGTAAAAATTGTGATCCATCTTCTCACTGACCTAAAAAGCTATTAACGAAAGGGCCAAATACAAACGATTTTTACAAGTTTCCTTCACAAAGGACCAATTTCTGGCCATATAGTAAAAGAAAGTCAATGTTGTTTTTGCTCCCCCCTTCCCCACCTTGAAGGAGCTGGGGAGGGTGGAGAAATGAAGGTTGGAGGAAAGAAGAGAAGAGATGGTAGAAAGAAGAGGCTGGGTAGAGAGAGGGTTATAAGAGAGGAGCTACAAGCTTATTGTAAATATACAGGCTACTAAGGTGCTTTTTTAAAATCTAGGTAACAGAATGTGATATAGATATAGACATAGGTAGAGATCTTAGATATCTATTTCACTATCCTGATTTTTTTTTTAACTTGGAGCCGATAGACATTAAGAAGCAATTCAATGTCACATAGCAAGTAATAGGAAAAGTCCCTGACTTCTGCTCTGAAAGCCTTTCTATTGCTATTTTTGTGTATTCATCCATAAATTACATTGCACTTCTTTCTTTTTATTTTTTAAATTATACATTAAGTTCTAGAGTACCTGCACACAACATGCAGGTTTGTTACATAGGTATACATGTGCCATGTTGGTTTGCTGCACCCATCAACTCATCATTTACATTAGGTATTTCTCCTAATGCTATCCCTTCCCTAGCCCCTAACCCCCAACAGGCCCCGGTGTGTGATGTTCCCTGCCCTGTGACCATGTGTTCTCGTTGTTCAACTCCCACCTATGAGTGAGAACACACATTGCACTTCTTTACAAAAGGATATGGAGTGACAGTCAGTAAAACATCTATTAACAAAATAAATGGTTTTTTTTGTTGTTGTTGTTTGTTTTTTTTTTGTTTTTTGTTTTTTTTGAGACGGAGTCTCTCTGTGTCGCCCAGGCTGGAGTGCAGTGGCGCAATCTCGGCTCACTGTAACCTCTGCCTCCCGGGTTCACGCAATTCTCCTGCCTAAGCCTCCGAGTAGCTGGGACTACAGGCACCTGCCACCATGCCTGGCTAATTTTTTGTATTTTTAGTAGAGACAGGGTTTCACCGTGTTAGCTAGGATGGTCTCCATCTCCTGACCTCTTGATCCGCCCACCTCGGCCTCCCAAAGTGCTGAGATTACAGGCATGAGCCACCACGCCCAGCCCAAAATAAATGTTAAAATAGAATAGAGGAATTCTATTTGAGGAACTACATGATCTAGAACTTTTTAGCCATCGATACTTCATATTCTATGTGACACCAACCTAATACTTCCAAGTGTATCTTAGACTGTTGGTATAAGGTTATAGAGGTCTTTCTCCAAAGGATTGAATAGCTCTGAGAAGGTGGAGGGTGTTTGAGGTTAAAGCACAGTATTCACCACATCCTTTCACATCTTTGCCTAAAGTGACATGCTAACTTACCATGACAAACTGCAAAGAGTCATTTTCTATAAATGAAATGTCCTTTCTTCCTTTTCCTGTGTGTGTGCGTCTGTGTGTGTATGTGTGTGTGTGTGTGTATGTGAGAGAGAGAGAGAGAGAGAGAGAGGGCATCTGTGTATATAGTTTTAACTATTCCTACTTCAAATCTGAATTAAAAATAGAAAACATTATGCCATAATTGAAAAAGGTAATGCTGGAACAATACAAGATGATAAAAGAAAAACTTCAGCCAAATTAAATTTAAAGAAGTTTAATTGAGCAATGAACAATTTTTGTGAATCTGGTAGCCTTCTGAGCCAGGGGAGGCTCAGAGACTCCAGTGGAGCCATAGGGTGAAAGAAGATTTATGGACAGAAAAAGGAAAATGACATACAGAAAACGGAAGTGAGGTACAGAAACAACTGGATTGGTTACAGCTGGGCATTTGTCTTATTTGAACACCGTTTGAACAGTTGGCTCTATCTGATTGGTCAAAACTCAGTGACTGGCACAAGTGTAGGCCATAGACTGTTTACAA